>NC_138973.1:4147500-5594375 GCF_055761805.1 Camellia sinensis | reverse complement strand
TGGAAATCCTTTGATATGCGTGCTGTTGTGTCTGCCACCGAAGATCTTTTTAAATTCATATTGTCTGATAAGGGTTTGAGGGTACGTGTTTTCCTGGTCCGGGACATAATTAAAGCAGCTGATATTTTTCTTCAGGATGAAGTAGTTGCAAGCATTTTTGATGAGACGGTTCAAGCTAGAGAGACATCTGAATCTGAGGTTTGTTTCAATTCCTCCATCTCTCTCTCTCCCCCCTCGTGTGCTGGTGCATGTTTTAGTTAAACTCTACAACTTACAGATAATAGAACATCATTTTGATGTGGTTTAAAAGAAGCAGGAGAGCCAAAACATGAATTAAGAAACCCAAAAAAGTTGTTTTCGAAAAACTATTTTCATGCAAAAATTAAAGTGTTATATGAAAACGTTAGGTGTTTTCGAACTTTTTATTATCTTGTTTTTGAAAACACCAAAATGAAAAAACAAGAACAAAATCACAACTGAACATATTTCAGTTGGTAATATTGTCATGAGATCAACTATGAGAATTAATGTTGTTGTTTTGCAGGGACATGCAATGCTGATGAGAGTGGTTAATGGGCTTAAATCTTTCCGGCATGCAGTGAAGTTGGCCCCGGAGGTGTGGACTGCTATGCTAATCCGCATGACATTGAAACCCGAGGTTCACAAATTTACATTTGACATCATTTCAGCCTTATTGATACATTTTAGCCGAAAAATTCCAGAGACCTTTTGGATTTGTATAGCTAGAATTCTTCACAAGTTGGTGAAAAATAAAAGCCATGTCAATTTATGATTTAGTTGGATTCTTCATTTGCTCCTTTTTTTTTTCTCTAGCTATTTATTTATTTGAGTGAAAATATTTGTCTGATGCAATTTTAAAGATTATATATCTGAGTTTGGCTCCGAAAGTTGAGTGATTACTCCCTGAAGTATGCATGTCATACCGTCCGGATTACTCAGGTGGATGTGATGATTTACAGGAGCTTTGTTTGTCTGAATTAATATGTACCAGTGAACAATATAATTGAAGTCTCTGCGTGGCAGAAAAATATTTTAAAAATATATTATTTATATTTTTTTATGTATAGTATGACAAAAGAAAAATGTTTTACCACGGTCATGCTATTGGCACCACCACCTCATTGCAACATACCACCACCTCATTGCAACATACCACCACCACTACAAAGAATGTTTATTTTAAGGTTTTAACCAAATAAAGCCTCCGTTTGGAAATTGGGTTAGTTTTTTGGCTTTTTAATTTTTTTGACTATTTTAGCCTGGGCTAAAAAGCTTGGTTTGGGAAAGGATTTTTTGACTTTTTAATTTTTTTGATTTTTTTTGTGAGGGAAGAGTGTAATAATTATGGGTTGGATGTGATGTTTTGTTTGTTACGACTAAAATAGCCTATTTTATCTTTTGAGACTAAAATAGCCTGAAACTAACTTGCCAAACGAATCCAAAGTTGTAGAAAATGTTTTCTATTTTTTTTTCCTTGAATTTTATACATTAAACCACAAACCCGAAATATTAAAAAAAAATATATATATATATAAAATATAACGCCTCAAAAAAAAAAAAAAAAAAATCCTCCAGAACTTTTTTAAAATTTCCTTTTAAAAAATAGCACCTTAATAAAAGTCAACGCACTAATTTGGATGTTAATCATGATTATTACCTACCCAAAAAATAATGTAAGGTACATCCGCAGAGCATGATGCACCTTCTCCTGCATGTCCACCACGTGTCCACCCCTAATCAAATCTCAATTTTCAATCTATAATTTTCCCAGCATAAATTTCTATCTATATTTATGGTTTTTGACCGAGTCTTTTGGCTTAAACAAAAAAACCCAACCCAACTACCCCTATCTTTTTTTTTTGTTCAATCTAATCTAATCACCAATTTGTTTAATCCAATTTTTAATTTTCATTGGATTTTGATTTGAGGATTTGATTTCCATTTTTCATTTTCACCAAATCCGAAGACAAAAAACCAACTGAAAACAAATCGGTACAGAACCCTTTCCCCCCACCCCCTCTCTCTCAATTTTTCTCTCTCTAGAAGCTGTCTCTCATGGCGTTCCATCCCCTTCAACTCCCTCCTCCAGGTGCTCTCTCTCTCTCTCTCTCTCTCTCTCTCTCTATATATATATATATATATATGATGTTGAGTTTGTATATATTTGTGATTTGATGATTCCGAGTTCTGAAAATTTCCCCAATTTAATTGTCTATTCATGTAATTGGATTGAAGAGAGATCTGCGGCTATGTTTTTTGAGTTTTGAATATGAAATTATTGCTGTTTTTACACTTTTTATAATATAATTATTTGCAATGAATTTTGTTGTTTTTACAGGTTGGATTCGATAATCCATAGGCTGTATTGTAGGCCCGTCCCTGGATGTGGATATTGTGATTCTTCTTCTTCGTCTTCGTCCAACAATAGGCAATTTCGTCAATACATATATATACGTATATTCATATCATTTTGATTTTGATTTCAAGGAGGTAAAGGTTTGGGGCTTTGAAGAGAAAACTCAAGCAATAACTATGGGATATCTCAATTCGGTTTTGTCATCTGCTGGCCAAGTTTATGCTGATGATGCACCTGTCAACGGTGGTGGTCTCAGGTAACAATTACTCTCTCTCTCTCTCTCTCTCTCTCTCTCTCTCTATTAATATAAATATCTATTAATATGTTCATATAGATCTTGATTTGCATGTCAATCATTAGTATTGATCCTTGTAGGATTCTTTAGTTGAGAATTTGATGCAACTTTAACAAATTTAAAAAGTTTGAGTTGGAAATGAGATTTTCAATGAAGAAGGCCTGACTAAATGCTAAAAGTTAGCTAAGATAGCAAACTAGTCTCTAATTTTTCATGCCAGTCACAGATAAACTAAAGCTTTGGTTTACAATAAGCTTTTCATCCATGTTAGTGAACACTTATGGATGTTTAAGCGAGTACATATCCCCTGAGGACATATTGTTGCAAGTTTTGTATGCTATTTGATGAATTTCCATGGTGATCAGATTTATCAGTTCTATGACAATGTTTTTTTTTTTGGCTTTGTTTTCTTAAGCTTGATAAATCTTTCTTTAGTTCTATGTTAATTTTGCTACGATCTTCTGTGCTGATGGACTGAATGAAATTCAATGATGCAATCATCTTCCTATTATGGTGTCAACATCTATCCACCGAGAATGATAAATTGGCGTTATTTAATTTAGAGTGAGTAACAGTTTGCGTTCTTTGCTGGTTGCTTGTGGTCATACATGTCCACGCATATTGGCAAATATGTTGTTTCATTCCTATTTTACTTCTTCTAAATCTTTGATGCATCAATATTGAAGTACTGATAAAGGATTCTACATACAGTTCCTCATGCAAATATGTCTCTGTCTCTGTCCGTCTGTTGTCTGTTCTCTCTTTCTCTCTCAATGATTGAATAAATGGATTACTTTTATAAAAAAATGTTTCTGGTGGTTGCATAAGTATTCACCCATTGGCTTGTGATCAATTTAAATACTGCATCGGTTCAAAAGTTTTTGTTGATGTTGTATGGTGACTGTGGTTTTAGTAATTGAAGGAATTTATACTTCTTTGCAATGTTTATAGTTCTCTTCGAAAAATGAGAGTGCAGAAGACTGAGTCTAACATTGTGCTTAATTTGTCACCTGAAAACAGTCAGAATGGAAAGTTCAGCTATGGTTATGCAAGCTCCCCTGGAAAAAGGTCTACAATGGAAGATTTTTATGAGACAAGAATTGATGGTGTGGATGGAGAGATAGTTGGTCTCTTTGGAGTTTTTGATGGTGTGTATTTCTCTCTCTCTCTATGCCATCCACATAACCTTTGGTTTCCTTGAAGAAATAATGTTATTGATGCATAGTAGACTATGTTTGCTAAATGTGAATAATTATAAGTTATATTTGTTTTTCAACATGAATGATTATGGCTTCATCATAGAAAGGTCAATTTTTGCACTTTCTAATAGCCATTCATTTTTTATTTTTTTGTGTAGATGTTTCCCCAGTTTCATTTTGTCGAAGTATTATAATAGCAGTTAGTTTGCTTTATCCATCTGAACGTAGGTTTCATTGATTTTTTATTTTGTAGAGATAGATGACTTCCTTTAGGTAGTTGTGTACCTTTATTTAGTTTTTATTCTAACGTTTCACGAAAATCTGGAATGGATGTCTTTTATATGCTAATAAGCACATTATGTACCTCTTGTTATGTTGTATATTTGTGTTCTATGGCTGTTTCAGGTCATGGGGGTGCTCGAGCTGCGGAATATGTTAAAAAAAATCTTTTTAGCAATCTCATCAAGCATCCAAAGTTTATTTCGGATACCAAATCTGCCATAGGTTTGTCTCTCTTGGCAGTACAATATGGTTTCCTTTCTTGATGTTGTACAATTATCATATTTAATTATTGTTATTATTTTTGACCTGGATTTCTTCCTGTTTGCAGCTGATGCATACAGTCATACAGACTCAGAATTTCTGAAATCAGAAAATAATCAGAACAGAGATGCTGGATCAACTGCTTCCACTGCCATTCTTGTTGGTGACCGTTTGCTGGTTGCAAATGTTGGGGATTCCAGAGCTGTTATTTGCCGGGGGGGAAATGGTAAGATTTGAAAGCTCTCTTTTTCTTAGCAGACTGATGTTAATAGAGCATTGATGGATGTTTGCCTGGATGTCAAGGAGATTGTGTGTGTGTGTGCGTGTGTGTTTTAGCTTTTTAGTTCTTCTGACAGACAATGCATCTTATAGTTTCTTTCAGAAGTCGGCAATTGTTAGTGTATCTTTTGTCTTATGTATGATTAAGGTTGTTTCCATTGTGCTCTCTCTCTCTTTCTCTCTCCAATTGTTGGGTTCCCTTATTCCAATATTAATACCCAAGTAAAGAGATGAAGTTCTATTTTGTTTTTCTGTTGGATATATGCTATTTGTTGCTGTTGTTGTTGTTCTTGTATAATTTATTATTATGATCTTGTTGTCCTAGACTTGGGTGGTTATGTGATGGATTAAATACCTGAGGAGAAAAAAATTAATGGGACATGCCTATACTATTTAGATGTAGTGGGGATTTTAATAGCATGCCACTTTTGGTAGGATTTGAAATAGTAGGATAAATGTACGAGGGAATTGGTTAGTAGTGGGAGAAGTGGAAGATAGTTTAGAAGGCTTGCATGGGTGGCCTTGTGGGTAAGCGGTTGAACATGGGAGCTCCGCTATGAGGTAATTCTCGGAGTTCTCATATTTGAAACCCATTGGGGGGAAAAACACTTGGGCTTCTCGATACGCATGGTTTGTGGATTGCGTATCAGGAGTTTATTCATAGAGCCTTGTATTGGATAACAGGGTGGGTCTGTTGGAGTTCTCGGTCATTTAAAAAGAAAAAAAAGAAGCTTAAAAGAATTAGGAAGGCATTTGGTACTTGGAGGAGTGGTTAAGATTCCAAATTATAAAACATAATCATTATTCATCTTATTGGGACACAAGGCTTAGTTAGGTTAGGTTTGGTTTGGTTTGTAAACTTTTTTTTGCCTTTCTGTACTTGTTCATATATAGTTTTGATGATTAAGGAAAAAAGTAAACTGTATGAATTTCGACAACATTACATTTGAAGTAGGTTGCCTCCCAGAAACTCAGTGGACTTAAAGGATGCCTTTTGGTTGAAAATTTGCATTTTGGAGCTTACCCTGTATCTATTCTTAGTGCTGCCTAAATAATTTGGTCCTGAATTATGGTTTTGCAGTACATTCTGTTTTTTTATTATTGTCATGAAGTGGTCTCATGAATTTGTTAACAAGTAGGAAAGGTGGATCGAATTTTATTTTTTGGTTCCTTACTTTCATTAATGTGGTACTTAGTAACATGAGATTGTTTTCCAGCAGAAAATATGTGGTTGATGTATGTGGCTTGTTTGTGATGACCTGTGCAATTATGTAATGATTGTTCATCATTTTGTTGTTAAAATAATTTCTTGAAGTATGTTTTACTTGCTATGCTTCTTGCTGGTTTCCTTGATCATGTGTTGAAGGTGCTATGTTATTTCCTGCAGCTATTGCTGTTTCTCGAGATCACAAGCCAGACCAAACAGATGAGCGACAACGGATTGAAGATGCTGGAGGGTTTGTAATGTGGGCTGGTAAAGACATCATAGGTTTAACTGTATCTGTTTTCTATTCTAAAATCATTTTGGTGATTAATTGCTGGTGTTGCTTGACTGTTATTTTTTTCAATAGGAACTTGGAGAGTTGGAGGTGTACTTGCCGTTTCTCGTGCATTTGGTGATCGGCTTTTGAAGCAATTTGTTGTTGCTGATCCAGAAATTCAGGTCTGGTTGATTGTTGATATTGATTGATTGAGTGAATAATGTGCATTTTCAAAAAAATGCCAGCATGATCCACACATATCATGAATTTAAATGATGCGTTGTTTTCGTTCATGACTGATAACTATTATACTTCATAAATAGATCAACATGTACACACAATGTTATATGGGCGTGGGCGTGGGCGTGTGTGTGGTTGTGGGTGGCTATTTTTCTATTATTTGAATTTCAAGGACACAACCAATTATTGCCATTTATCTTCTGTACTCTCAGTCAAAACAAATGTAGCTAAAACAAGAATGTTGCGGTGGATGAGTTAAAAAAAAAAGAAAAAAAGAAGACAAAATATGAAATGAATCTGTTAGGAACAAGATAGAAGTGACACCAATTGAATATAATGGGAGGGAAAGCCATTTCAAATAGTAAGGTTATGTGCATCATAGACCTATTAATGCGCCTATATGAGGAGTGATTTGATTCACAAGAAGATGGGTTGAGGCGATTAGAAGGGACTTAACTACCTTAAAACTTAACCGAGTTGGATGAAATGGATCCATATAACCGGCTCCAAGTAATTGGGACAAAGGCTTTGCTGAGTTGAGGTCCCTAGGTCAAAACGAAGTACCTTTAAACATAGCATGTCTGTTTTGGGTGGTTCACTACTAAAATATCTGTCTGATAAAGAAGCTGATTAGGAAAGTATGGCTCCTCTTTTCTTTTGTTGTGACACATATGGATGCATAGGCGACAGTAGTGTCATAGCCTCATAGGTAGTATGATGCCCATACACAAGTTGTGGAAAAAGGTTATGTTACTCATTTGAAATGTCTGTAACACGCCTACATGTTATGTGTGTTTTTGCTTTTGAAACTAATTCCCTTCTCCATCTCTTTTTAAGTTTTATTGTCTTACTGAAAAGTAGTGTGAGAGGTAGTCTCCGATGCCCGTATTCACACACGTTGCGCAACGTGGTTATACTCTTTGAAGTGAATATGGTTATGTTAGCAATTTTTTAAGTGTTGTGTAACATAATGTACATGTTTGCATTTACTTTTGAAACTACTTCCCTTCAAACTGAAAATAATTTAGAGAAGCCGTTGAATTTTGTTGAAATACTGAAATTTTGTATTTCGCTTATTAGTGTAATCCACTAGTATCAAGTACTTCACATGGGAACCCTTTGTAATTGTACGAGTAAGCATCACATTAAGGCCATGTTTGTTTGGGCGGACTGGATTAGCATTCCCATGACTAATAGTCCTAGGACTACCAATTCGTTGGATTATGTATCCGATCTTAACTAATAGTCAAGTTTAAAATAATTAATCCGTACTTCAATTGTTTAACCAAATATCGGATTAATAATTTTATTGGACTATTAGTCCAATCCCAAGCTCATGTCCATCCAAACAAACATGACCTAAGAGATATAGTACAGGAACTTTTTTAGTATGTATTAGTGACAGTTTATTAAAAGTCCCTAACTAATATACAATTCATGGTGCAGTCTTTGGGTTTTCTTTAGAGAGTGGCCCTCAGCCATTCTTCATTCCAAACATCTATCACCTTTTTTGTAATAGCCTATTTGAATTGTTGACATTTGAATAAAAATTGCAGGAGGAAAAGGTTGATAGCTCTCTCGAGTTTCTTATTCTTGCAAGTGATGGACTATGGGATGTTGTAACAAATGAGGTTTGCCAAATTTTCAAATTTTTGTTTTTTTTCATTTTTGTATGCCTATTGATGCTCTGCCTCGTAAATTGTCTTGCACAAATTTTCTAGCCTTCTATTACCTGTATATGAAGTTATTGGATTACTTGTTCTTTACATTCTCTGGAAGATCAGTACCTTTTAAGTCAAAGAAAGTTGCTTTAACAAGATAATCACCTTTCTCCAGGAAGCTGTTGCAATGGTTAAACCGATCCATGAGCCAGAGGAGGCAGCAAAGAGGCTGATGCAGGAAGCATACCAGAGAGGTAGTGCAGATAATATTACTACTGTTGTCGTACGTTTCTTGACCAGCCACGGGGCATCTTCTCGTAACAGCTCCGGTTTCTTAGCCAACCAAGGGGCTTCTTCTCGTAACGGCTCCGATTTCATGGCTGGTTAAGAATCGTCTCCTAGCCTTAGTGCTAGGGCCCAGTTCCTTAGCCCCATGAAAGCCGAGGCGGGAGGAAAACTGTCGTAGCTGCACTTACCTAAGAATGACCACAAACTCGGGCTGGCTATCGTGCAGTACAAGTTGTCAGCCTTTAGGATAGAACTGTAATCTGAAAATGTAGCTAGCTCTAGAAATGTGCATGCTTGAAATTTGTAAAGATAAGATTCTGATTTCAATTGTTGTATGTGAGTTTGAACGTCTTCGTTGGTAATTCTATGTGCACATTACATATCTGCTTCATTTTGTGACGGTGATTCGTATTTCTGTCTTAATATGGGTTTGAGATTTTGTGACGGTGAATCCTATTTGTGTGTTAATATGGGTTTGAGATTGTGTATGTATGCCATCAACCTGAAACTTTAAGCCTTTGTTTGCAATCTGGGTTTTAGTTGAGGCATGTTTAAGTCCTGGAGGTTGGCGAATGTGTGAGATAGATATGCTTGTATATGTGAGTACGGTTTAGCTCAACGGGCCAGGCCAACAAGCAGGCCAGGTTCGAAATCCTAGGCCCAAATTCAACCCAAGTTTTATATGGGCTGGGTCAACTCTTTAGGGCTATTTTGAGAAGTGGGTTAAAAGTCACTTCTCAGCTTTTAATCTATTTTCTTCTCTCACAAAAAAACTAAAAAAAATCAAAAAATAACTCTTAATCATTTATCAAAACACTTGGATCACGTAAAATCCTACCGGGCTGAATTGAATCGTCTGGGCGGTGGACATATGGCCAAATGATGACTCCTACATATCAGGGAAATTTTATGACACACGTACTATATATTAGTTATGGTGTTTTGTAATATTTGGTTGTGGTTCAAGTGGTTTGTAGTAACAACTAATTGTGGTTGTGGGGCTCAATTTGTTAATCGTTTTTTTGTTTTTTTTGGGTCAATGATTGATCATGACTTATTGTAGTTGTGATTTTAGTAGGAGTGGGTAATGATTTATCCGACTCACACAACTTGTTTAAATTGATCTTACCCGCATAATTCCGATCCTACTTGCATGCATAAACAGGACGGGTGCAAGTCTATTTTTACATACAGAATCGGGTTCGGGTTAAATCCGACCCTACCGGTACAAATCTGTATTCGCCCACAAATTATGTTTAAAATAAATAAAAAATTCCCTCACATATTAAACTAAAAAATCCTCACTCTCTCTCTTTGGTCCTTCTCTCTCTCTCTACCCAGCTCTTTCTCTCTCTTATCTCGCACTTCTCTCTCTCTCTCTCTCACATCTCGCCTACCTCCCTCTCTTCTCTCATCCCCGTCGCCGTCACCACCACCATCTCTTGTCCCCTTGCTCGCCGTCTCTTTCCTCTCATCCCCATCGCCATCTCTCTTCTCTCTTCTACTGTCGCCGTCGTCTATCGCAGATCAACCCCTGCGCCATCACGTCCAGCACATCAATCCAGCCATGCCGTTGGTTGCTCGCCACCGTTCCCTCCTCTTCTCCCTATTGCCGTCGCCCAATCGCAAATCAAATCTGGAAGATGTACAAACTGAAAAAAAAAAAAAAAAAAAATCATTGCTCAAAGTAACTTTTTGTTTTATTTAATAAAAAAATGTTTTCATTGTTGCTTGTGTTAAAGCTGGGTTGAATAATAACAATAAAAAAATTATTTCTCCATTTATTTATGGTTTGCTGATTGTGAGTTTTGCTTTGTTCCTACGCTTATAACTTTTTACTTTGTTTATTGATGACAAGTAAAAAAAAAGTTAAAAAGTAAAAAATTTATTTAAAAAATTTAAAAATTATCATTATTTATCAAAAGTCAAAAATTAAGACAGTATAATTTTCAATTTTAATTTTTTCTTACACACTAATTTATATAATTTTTTAATATATATTTTTTTATAAAAAATTAAAAAATTAATTCAAATATTCATATTTTTTTTCTTAATTTTTAATTTAAAAAAATAAAAAATACACTTATTTAGAATATCTCAATAAATCATTAATAATAAAAAAAATGTGTTCATTGTTATATGTGTTGAAGCTGAGTTGAATAATAATAATAATAATAAATTATTTCTCCTTCATTTATTTATGGTTTACTGATTGTGGGTTTGCTTCATTCCCACCCTTATAACTTTTTACTTTGTTTATTTAATGAAAAAAAATGTTTTCATTGTTGAATGTGTTAAAGCTGGTTGAATGATAATAATAAAAAAAATTATTTCTCTTGTTTTTTATGTCTTTATATTCAAATTGCAAAACAAAATATTTATGTTTGTTTTTCTATGACCCAAGAGAATGTCTGAGAAGGGGTAGCCCCAAAGCAAAGCTGAAGAATGAAATTTCCAAAAAAAAAAGAAAAAGAAAATAAATCTAATTCACAAATCACTGTAACTGTCTGTACAACCGCATGACCCATTTGCACAATCTGCAACTCGCATTGCGGGTGAACAGGATTTCATTTTTTTCAACCCGCACCCCATGGGACAGGTCGAACTCGACATCCAAACTGAGAGGGTAATTTTTGGAGAGAATTGGACCGAGCTGTAAGATGGACTTTATAGCCCAAAGTGTGAAGGACTCAGTAAAAGGCTGTAATGATATTCCGGCCCAGAAGAAGTATAGTTACTCCGGCCCAGGAGAGGTATGGTTACTCCGGTTAGGAGAGGTGTAATTGCTTCGGCCCAAGATGGTATAAAGCTACTCCGGTCTGGAGGTAACTTGATGTTAGTCCGGTCTCAAAGTTAGTCCGGTTGCGGTGTATTATGGTTAGATCGGTCGTAGCTTGCTACTTAGAAGCTTGGTCTCAGCATACCATGGTTGAACGGGAGAAAACCGAACTAAGGATAGTTCGGCCTACTCTGTGGCTCAGCATAGCCAGTGTTATTTCGGTCACATAGAAGTTCGGCCGTGGTAAAAACCATCCCACTTGGTTTAAGCAGTGGGGGAGGGTGTAAAAGGATAAGCATTATCCTTAGGAGTATGAATCCTAGGAGGACTCTGCATGGAGAAATAAAAGTCCTACTAGGATTATGCCATTCGAAACCTATAAAAGCTCACAAGCACCACCTTGGAGGAGGTAATTGAACACAATTCTTTCTGAGAACATAGAGCTTTGTCTATTTGTCAAGTTTTCTGACTTAGGCATCGGAGAGGTTTCCGGCACACACCCGCCGGCTAGCTCACGTTTGTGTTTTCAGGTGATAAAGCGACGTCGTAAGGAGGAGCGTGGACTTGGTCAACAGGATTATACGAGGAGAATTATTTCCTCCCCGTACAATTGGCGCCGTCTGTGGGAAGAACAGACAAGAACAAAAACCTCTTGACTAAGCTTCTCCTTTCTCTCAAATCAATGGCACACATCGAAGACTTGCCGCAGTCCGCCGTCGACGACTAACTCCAGAAGGGGGCGTAAGGCGAGAAGGATTACCCTCTGTCCCTCCTATGGCAGATCTGGAGCCCCAACAACATAACTCCAGGAGAAGTGGCAGGGGAAGGCGGAATAACAGCCCTCGTCATTCTCAAAGTCCTGACAGGCAAAGGAGGAGGATTGACCCTCAAGCCCTGGAAGATCGCGTAAAGGAGCAAGATGAACTAATTCGGAAGATGGCGGCGGACATGGAAGCATTAAAACGCCAGATGAAGACTAAAGATGTGGCAACAGGAGAGGGGCGCAAGCACAAGACGCCCCCTCGCCACTCAGAGAATCGTAGTAGGAATACTACACCCTCCCAAGGAGAGAGCAGAAGCCTCAGGACAGGCGACACTCATTCCTTATCTTCCAGAACTCGTCACTCCAAGTCTGAGAGGACGAGATCCGAAAGATCATACACTGAAGGAAGCACGTATTGGCCTTCGCACTCACATCAAACCAGATCTAGACAAACAGAGTTGCCCAGGTCATCCGACTTACGAACCGTGCTCGAAGAAAAAGCACGATGCAAGGAGGATGCCAGGGCAAGGGATCCACACCGAGTCTCGGCCTTACAACGGTTGGCTCCTCGGACGCATGGAAGCGTCGAGGTTGGAATGCCAATACCGCAACCGGCCTACGAACCAACGGACAAAGCATTGGCAAGACTACAGACTTCGCTGTTTGTTCCAGCGATCGAAAACGCGCCCCTACCATCGGGCTTCCTTCAGCCGAAATTCACTACCTATGAAGGGAAGACGGACCCGTATTCGCACCTGAGCCACTTTCTCCAAGTCATGGCTGTGTACAGGCGAAACGAGGCCTTAATGTGCATACTCTTCCCGTCAAGTCTTGGCGACCTAGGCTTGACTTGGTTCGAAAAGCTCCCAGAGGGCAGCATAGCCTCCTGGGCCCAATTGGCAGAAGCGTTCGTAACGAGGTTCCGAACAAACACTAAAACGACGGTGGAGATAGACCAGTTACTCTCCATCGACATGGGTGAAAAAGAGACCCTCAGATCTTACAACAGTCGCTACTGGGAGACATTCAACCAGATTGGGGACTGCCCCACCAATCTGGCCATTGCGCAATATAAAAGAGGCCTACCAGTAGGGAACAGACTAAGGGATTCGATTACCATGACACCACTCCTCACCATGGAGGCCCTGATGGAAAGAGTGCATCAGCACATCAGGGTAGAAGAGGATGGCGCACGTGCCAAAACAAAATCTAGTGCAACTACAGTACCAGAAAAGAAGGCCTCAGCAAAGGTCAATGCAGTAGATCGGCAGAATAAAAACGGGCGTAGCAGACGAGATAACGGAGAACACCCAGACAAAAGATGGTTGAGAATCCGCACTGCCATAACAACGGTGTTCAAAAAACCAATATATCGGATTCTGAGCGAAATAAAAGACGAGCCTTTTGTCAAGTGGCTAGCCAAGCTAGGGGAAGCTCAGAAAAATTACGACGACAGATCACGGTGCACCTTCCACAAAGAAAAGGGGCACCGAACTGAGAATTGCACGCCACTGAGACAGCACTTGGAAGAATTGGTGGCAGCAGGCCACTTGGACAAATACATTGAAGGAGGAACGCAACCGGCCCCCCAAGATCATAATGACCATCCCAACAGAATGCCAATCGATGCACCGCCTCAAGATATTATCAATGTCATACATGGAGTTTTTGAACCTAAGCGCGTATGCGAGCTCAGAGGGTCAATCAAAAAAGCTGAGCACTTTAGAGAAGTGCTAGGTGCCCAACCTACCACCAAGAAAGGGAGGACGGAGGCAACAAACGTCATGTCTTTTTCGGATAAAGACCTGGATCGAATATACTGTCCTCACAATGATGCTCTGGTTGTCACTCTCCGAGTCAAAGATTTTGACGTCAAGCGGATTCTGATCGACCAGGGTAGTTCATGTGAGATCATGTACTACGACACATTCAAGCAACTGAAGCTGCAAGACAAAGACTTGGCGCCTGCAGTTTCTCCCCTGATTGGATTCAATTCCATGCCAGAGTGGCCTGTCGGCAAAATAATCCTTCCAGTCAGAGCAGGGAGTGTAACAAAACAAGTGGAGTTCTGGGTATTGAAGGTCCCCTCCACATACAACATCATCTTGGGCAAAACATGGCTGCATGTCATGCGTTCGGTAGCGTCATCATACCATCAGGTAATGCGGTTCCCCAACGACACCGGCATAATCGAAGAAGTCTATGGTGATCAGATCATGTCAAAACAATGCTTCGCCACAGCGAATGGAAGCTAAGCTGCCAAAGGATACGTTCATTCGGTGGAAGAACCAGAAAGTAATGAACTATTCGCGGACGTCGGCAAAGAGGCTGATCAGAAAGCGGTGGAGGACTTGGTGGAGGTAAAAATAGATGAGAAGAACCCGGATAAGTTCTTCTTGCTTGGCTCATCGTTGTCCAGCACTGAGAGATTAGAGGTCCTGGAATTCTTGACCTCTAATATCGAAGTGTTTGCCTGGACACCCTACGACATGCCAGGTATTGATCCAAACTTCATCAGTCACCAACTCAATGTCCACCCATCCGCCAGACCAGTCATCCAACGCACACGCAGATCGGCACTCCACCACGCCGAAATAGTGGCAGAAGAGGTAGGCAACCTGTTGGAGGCAGGAGCAATAAGAGAAGTGCACTACCCAAGATGGATCTCCAACACAGTTGTAGTGCCAAAAAAGAATGGTAAATGGCGTGTCTGCGTCGACTACAAAACAGTCAACAAGGCATGCCCAAAAGATAGCTTTCCTCTACCAAGGATAGATCAACTGGTGGACCTAACGGCAGGGCATAACCGACTTAGCTTTCTGGATGCATACAGAGGCTACCACCAGATCGCCATGCATGAACCAGACCAGGAGGTCACATCCTTCACAACACCAAGGGGGTTATATTGCTACAAGGTCATGCCCTTTGGCCTAAAGAACGCAGGGGCGACATTCCAAAGGATGGTCACTAAGATGTTTGAACCATTGTTAGGCAGAACAATGGAGGCTTACATCGACGACATGGTGGTCAAAAGCAAGGATGAGAATGACCATCTTAAAGATCTAGGCGAGATGTTCCAGATCCTGAAGAAACACAAGTTGCGCCTCAATGCGTCCAAATGCGCATTCGGAGTTGGATCTGGCAAATTTTTGGGCTTCCTGGTGACCAACCGAGGTATAGAAGCAGACCCCTCTCAGATTAAAGCAATCCAGGAATTGGAGAGACCAAACTCAGTCAAAGAAGTGCAGTATCTCACTGGTATGGCAGCTGCGCTCAACCGGTTCATAAGCAGGTCATCAGACAGACTACGACCATTCTTCCAAGCTTTAAAAGCCAAGTTTGAGTGGGATGAAGAATGCGACCGAGCTCTAGAGAGCTTGAAGGAGTACATGTCTTCCCCACCACTACTTGTTACTCCAGTACCTGGTGAAGAACTCTTTTTGTACCTAGCAGTCTCTCAGCACGCAGTCAGCGCAGTGTTGGTTCGTGCAGAAGGAATACAACACTTGCCCATCTTTTATGTCAGCAAGACATTGTTGGGAGCCGAAACAAGGTACTTGCCCTTGGAGAAACTAGCATTAGCATTAATGATGGCATCCAGAAAATTGGCGCACTACTTTCACGCCCACACCATAGTCGTCCTCACAGCCTTTCCACTAAAAGCTCTGTTTGAAAGGGCAAACTTTAGCGGGCGAATTTTGAAGTGGGCAGTAGAGTTGGGACAATTCGACATCAAGTTCCAACCCAAGACTGCAATAAAAGCCCAATCTTTGGCAGACTTCGTCGCAGAGTTTACTCCTGAAAGTCATCATGTCTGCCCAGTCGACCTAACCGACACAACCGAACTAGGGACGGAAGTTGACGCCGGAATAACGCAACCCCTAGTGGAAGGTAGTCAATCAAGCACCAGGGTAGACCATACTAAGGACAACAAGGAAGAGACAAACAAAGGCTCGCCAGCAGTTCAAACAGAGGACGAAGGGCAGACAGCCAACATGCACCTTGAAGAAAACACCATTCTAGACCCCACGACATCATCTGATCCTTCCACTTACTGGAAGTTATTCGTTGGAGAGATGTGGAAACTCTTTGTCGATGGAGCATCCAACCGACATGGTGCAGGGCTTGGCATAGTCCTCATCTCTCCAGACGGCCTGGTTGTAGAGCAAGCAATCAACCTTGGCTTCCCAACATCCAACAATGAAGCGGAGTATGAGGCGCTTCTCGCAGGACTCAAGTCGGCATACTACATGAAGGCCACCGAACTAATGGTATACAGTGACTCTCTTCTGGTGGTAAACCAAATTTCTGGCGAATACGAAGCAAAGGACGACAGAATGGCCAAGTACCAAGAGTTAGTCAGAACAGAGATCAAGAAATTTGATGTAGTAAGGATAGAACAAATTGGCAGGGAGGAAAACAGCTGAGCGGACGAACTAGCAGGCCTTGCCTCAATGGCAGATACATCAATCCCTCATCCATTACTCATCGACTTCTTACCAAGACCAAGCATAGAAGACCCCGAAGCAGAAGAAGTATGTTGCACAGAATTAGGCCCTTCTTGGATGGATCCCATCATCCTATTCCTAAAAGACGGCATCCTACCAGAAGAGAAAAAAGAAGCCAACAGAATAAGAGCAAAGTCGTAGCGATTTTGGCTATCTCCATCTTTGGCACTTTACAAGAAGTCATTCTCAGGGCCTTACCTAAAATGTGTTCATCCCAGCAAAGTAGAAGCATTCTTGTTCGAAATACACGAAGGGGTGTGTGGAAGTCACCAAGGGGGAAGGTCGCTCGCTTACAGGGCTATTTCGCAAGGATATTGGTGGCCCTATATGCAAGCAGACTCAGAAAAATATGTGAAGAGGTGTGAGAAATGCCAAAAATTCGCGCACCAAATACATCAACCAGCAAGAGAACTCCTACCATTAACTAGCCCATGGCCTTTCGCAATGTGGGGCTTGGACATAGTAGGACCACTTCCAACAGCACCCGGCGGCAGAAAATTCTTTCTCGCAGCAACAGACTACTTCACAAAGTGGGTGGAAGTAGAAGCATTGGCATCAATCAAAGAAAAAGACGTGAAGAAGTTTGTTTGGCAGAATATCATCACTCGGTTTGGCATACCAAAAGCACTGATCTCAGACAATGGTACTCAGTTCGACGGCAGAATCTTCAGAAGCTTTTGTGAAGAGTACAAGATAGAGTTCTACAATTCTACACCGGCATATCCTCAAGCAAATGGGCAAGCAGAAGCATCAAATAAAGTCGTCTTGGATGGACTAAAGAAAAGGCTAGAGAAAGCAAAAGGCAAGTGGGCAGATGAACTTCCTCACGTCTTATGGGCTTACCGCACCACGCCTCGGCGATCAACTGGAGAAACACCATTCTCCTTAGCCTATGGAATGGAAGCAGTAATCCCACTAGAAGTTGGCCTCCCCACAATTCGAAGCGAAAATTTTGATCCAAACTTAAATGGAGAAGCCATAGCCTTAGAACTCGACCTTGCAGAAGAAAGAAGAGAAAGAGCACTAGTCCACATCGCCTCATACCAACGAGAGTTAATCAGAAAATACAGCAAAAAGGTTCATCCAAGACAATTCAAGATTGGGGATTGGGTACTACGCAAAGTAATGGGAAACACCTTGATCCCAGGAGACGGCAAGTTAGGCCCAAATTGGGAAGGTCCTTATAAGGTGGTTGGGTTAGCAGGCAAAGGGGCATACCACCTAGAAGACAAGGATGGCAAGGCAATCCCTAGGCCATGGAATACGGCCAATCTCAAGTTATTTTACTTTTAGCCTTTCTTTTTCAAACATATGTAATTTTTTCTTCCTTCAATAAAATGAGAAATTCTTTTTAGCAGAAGTTGTTCCTGGTAAAAGTTAGCTTTAGTAAAGATTAGGCGCATTGCAAGCATTTTATTCTAAGTTAGCCGGAAAAACTAACTTAGGAGTTGGCTGGAATAAACCAACACCCTTCCTAAGCCCAGGATAAGGATCCAGGCTGCAGGACATTTGGTCGGAATAACCAAATACTATAAGTTGGCTGGAAAAACTAACTTCGATGGTTGGCTGGAATAAACCAACACCTGTTACTTTTCAGCCGAAGTAAGTGCAAGGCTGAAGAGTGGTTGGCTGGAATAAACCAACACTTGTTACTCTTCAGCCGAAGTAAGTGCAAGGCTGAAGAGTGGTTGGCTGGAATAAACCAACACCTGTTACTCTTCAGCCGAAGTAAGTGCAAGGCTGAAGAGTGGTTGGCTAGAATAAACCAACACTTGTTACTCTTCAGCCGAAGTAAGTGCAAGGCTGAAGAGTGGTTGGCTGGAATAAACCAACACTTGTTACTCTTCAGCCGAAGTAAGTGCAAGACTGAAGAGTGGTTGGCTGGAATAAACCAACACTTGTCACTCTTCAGCCAAAATAAGTGCAAGGCTGAAGAGTGGTTGGCTGGAATAAACCAACACTTGTTACTCTTCAGCCGAAGTAAGTGCAAGGCTGAAGAGTGGTTGGCTGGAATAAACCAACACTTGTTACTCTTCAGCCGAAGTAAGTGCAAGGCTGAAGAGTGGTTGGCTGGAATAAACCAACTCTTGTTACTCTTCAGCCGAAGTAAGTGCAAGGCTGAAGAGTGGTTGGCTGGAATAAACCAACACTTGTTACTCTTCAGCCGAAGTAAGTGCAAGGCTGAAGAGTGGTTGGCTGGAATAAACCAACTCTTGTTACTCTTCAGCCAAAGTAAGTGCAAGGCTGAAGAGTGGTTGGCTGGAATAAACCAACACTTGTTACTCTTCAGCCGAAGTAAGTGCAAGGCTGAAGAGTGGTTGGCTGGAATAAACCAACACTTGTTACCCTTCAGCCATAGTAAGGGTATGGCTGAAATTGGATTGATTGGATTAAGCACTTTGTACTCCTCAGCCGAAGTGATTATATCGGCTAAAGGAGCGGTTGGCTGGTAAGCATAGTTTAACCAGCCAAAACCGAAATAACAGTTGGAGTAAATAGAAGACATTACAAGTGCAAGCATATGAATTAGAAACCGGAATAAGAGTCGACAAAATCTTCATTCATTGAAAAGCAAGTACAAAGCAAGGACCGAAGCCCGGTTACAAAGACGAAATAACAAAAGAAAAAGTACAAAGTCAAGAAAAGAGTTCTTGTATTTCGGCGTCAAAAGCCGCATCTCCATCAACTTGAAGACCGGTCTCAGGAGGAAGTTCACTCTCGACTGCCAGGATGGTTTCGGTTGGAACCACGGTTTCATTTGGTTGATCAACAGGTGGGTCCTCTACCATGGGCTCCAACCGAAGTAATGGGTCTGCACTAACAACCGGAATGTCTTCAGGAGCAGAGGAGTCATCAGAATCTGAGTCCTCCAGAAACTCTTGCTGCAAGGCGTCTGCATACTCCGCAAGGGACTTCGGTATAAAGTAAGCTGGAGGGTCGAAGACCTCGGTCTGTTGATCATGACCGAGCTTCTCCACAGCCGCCCTCCAGCCACACTTAAAGAACAGCTCCTTGGCGGCGTCGCATTGTTTGACATAGGCGTCTTCTGCCTCCTTATAACCTTGCTTGTGCCCCTCCTTTTCGGCTTCCTCCACGCCCTTTTTTAGTTGGCTTATTTCGGTATCTTTTCTTCTTTCAAGTTTTACCAGCTCACGCAGGTATTTGTCCTTCATAGCAATGGCCGCTTTCTGCCTTTCTGCCTCCGTCGAACTAACCAGATCGGTAAGACGGCCGTTCTCCGCTTGTAGTTCGGCCACTCTCTTTTCGGCTTCTTCTAGCTCGGCTGCTTTTGCTTCGGCTTCAGCCATTGCCTGCCTTGTGGCTTTTCTGAGTTCTTGGACTTTCTTGTAAGTAATGTTGTTCTTCTGTAAGGCCTAACAAAACAAAGACTTCTCTTAAGCCGAAGTAAAAGTTGGAAATTAGACAAAAGAAACGGACAGAGCTATACCAAGATCATGGACTTCGATGCGGACCGAATTGACTTCATTTCGGTGTTTAATTGTTTTAAGTGGTGCTCCATGTCCTTGGGGAGGCACACACTTTTGGCCAGGTTAAAGGCCAATTGGTGATCTTTTTCAGCCACAACCGAGTCAGTAGCTTTGATGTCTCGGTCGTTGAAGGTCAGCGGCGGAGCCCATTTCGGAGATTCAGCTCGGTCAGTTTGCTTCGGTTGGAGGGCTGGTTGAGGACTTTGGGGGATGGATTCAACCTCATCGACAAGTTGCTGATCGGTCGATGTAGATCGGGCACGTTTGGAAGGACGAGATGAAGAAGGCTGCTGAGAAGGGAGGGCCACAACGGCAGGCTGCGTTTCTAAGGATGGTTGCACTTCGGCCCTGGTTGTTGCGGTCAGGAGGGCCCTCACTCTGCTTTTCTTCGCCATCTCTTCTTCAGCTGTTAATGGGACAAGTCGTATTTCGGGCAAGTTTGGGTCCGGTTCAGGTGCTTCCTCTAAAAGGAAATCGGTCACTCGGGCCTTTCGACGACCGCTATATCGGTAAGTCGGTTCAAAGTTTAGAAGCTTGGCCCAACTCCTTTCTTTACACCGTAGTGCGGCTCGCAAAATCGCAAGGTTGGGATAGCTATAAAGGGAACGGAGGTGGGCGAAATCTGCAAAAAGAGAAGTGTTAGTTCGGCTAATAGACTAAAAAAACCGAAATAACATACAAAGAAGAAGACCGAAGTTAAAATTACCGGGCTCTCCCTTTTTCCAATTTATAGGTCGGCCAGGAATTTGGGCTTGGAAATCCTCAAAGTTCCCAGAGACCCAGAAAAAATCATCGTCATTAAGGTCTTTGTCCTGTGTGTGTTTAACTATCTTCTCTCGGCGGCGGCGAATCCTAAGGTAATAGACCCACCCAGCATCTTTTGAGCCGATGGAGTATTGGTGGAAAATTTCGGCCAGGCCGAGGTTTAGTCCGGTTTGGTGGTTCAGTGCGGCTATTCCCATTATAATGCGATATGTATTGGTGGACAGTTGGGTGGGGCATAATCTAGTCTGCCTAAAAAATTCACAGATCAATGGTTGGACAGGAAACCGTAGTCCGGTTTCTATTATGGATTGGAGGGTAAAAGGGACGAAGCCTTCTTTTTCCCATGGAATAACATCTTTTTCAGCCAAACTCAGATGAACGTCTTCAGGAATATGGTAATCTTTCCTAAATTCGGCCATACCACCAGGGGTCTCAACTAGATACCTATACTTACCCATCTGATGTATAATTTACTTATAATTTATATCGGTGCAAAAATCGTGCTCAGTAGCTCGGTTGAGCGCACGCAGGAGTGCCTGGGTAACCTAAGTCTGCAAAGTAGAAAACAGAGGGGGTTAAAGCACTGATCGTTGGACCGTGCTACAATTTAAAAGCAAGATATAAGAGCCCTACTTCGGCCTCAAAAAACTGGTTCTATCTCGGTTCATCAAAAGGTTTGGTAGCTCGGTTTGGGCAGGTTGCTCGGTAGACCGGTTTAACGTCTAGGGGCAGCTTTCTGATTTCGGTCTAAAAAAACTAAGAAAGCTGGTTTAGCCCCAAGGCCAAAATCGGTTGCAGTATGAATAAAGTTACTTCGGTTAAGCCTCTAGGGGCGGCTTTCTGAGTTCGGTTTAGGAACTAAGAAAGCCTGCTTGGCCCCAAAAGATTAGTTCGGTTGAAATCCAAGGTTCCTAGTTTGATATGTTTGAAACCCGGTGATCTAATTTCGGCTAGAATGAATCAGGCGTTGGTGACTCTTTGAGTCTCTACAAGTTGTAGTTCGGCTATTAACTGAAGTGATCTACCAATATTGGACAAACAGTATCCTAGTTCGGCTGTTATGAGATTTTGGATCTAAGAGTGGTTTTTCTACATAATAGTTCATACACACTTGAAGTTCTACTGGTTTTTTTTATAAAAGTGCAGAAGCAAAAACAAAAATATATAAATGTGTTTTGCAAAAAACATACAAAACAAGATATACAGATGCGAAAAGCAAAACAGAGCAAGAAAGAAAGTAGATTTGCTTACTAGATTAGAGAAAAAGGGACTGAAGATGAAAACTGTTGCAGTAAAGGAAGAGCACGAACGGCAAGAACACAGAAAGAGAAGACGAAGAATAGTGAAGGTGAATGGTTCAGAGGCAGAAAGATTATTTTGTGAAAGAGGAGAAAGAAAAAAGCGGCAAAAAAGGGCGGGACTGTTCAAAAAGTTCGAAGTACGAAGGCGGCGTGATAACAGCTCACGGCCTATCAGAGCCCGCCACGTGGCAAGGGAAAGGGAAGCGTTACAGTCGTGATTGAAGAGACGTTTTTGACCGAACGAAGTAAAGCCCGAAGTAAAATTAGCTCGGTCGGAGAGCTCGAGGGTTTTTTCGCTCGGCTGGAGAGGCTAAAGGGTTTTTAGCTCGGCCGGAAAGGCTTAATAAACTCTAGCTCGGCCAGTAGACTGGTAATCCCAATCACGCTGTGCAGATGGAATTAAGGGGCAATTGAGAGGGTAATTTTTGGAGAGAATTGGACCGAGCTGTAAGATGGACTTTATGGCCCAAAGTGTGAAGGACTCAGTAAAAGGCCGTAATGATATTCCGGCCCAGAAGAAGCATAGTTACTCCGGCCCAGGAGAGGTATGGTTACTCCGGTTAGGAGAGGTGTAATTGCTTCGGCCCAAGATGGTGTAAAGCTACTCCGGTCTGGAGGTAACTTGATGTTAGTCCGGTCTCAAAGTTAGTCCGGTTGCGGTGTATTATGGTTAGATCGGTCGTAGCTTGCTACTCAGAAGCTTGGTCTCAGCATACCATGGTTGAACGGGAGAAAACCGAACTAAGGATAGTTCGGCCTACTCTGTGGCTCAGCATAGCCAGTGTTATTTCGGTCACATAGAAGTTCGGCCGTGGTAAAAACCATCCCACTTGGTTTAAGCAGTGGGGGAGGGTGTAAAAGGATAAGCATTATCCTTAGGAGTATGAATCCTAAGAGGACTCTGCATGGAGAAATAAAAGTCCTACTAGGATTATGCCATTCGAAACCTATAAAAGCTCACAAGCACCACCTTGGAGGAGGTAATTGAACACAATTCTTTCTGAGAACATAGAGCTTTGTCTATTTGTCAAGTTTTCTGACTTAGGCATCGGAGAGGTTTCCGGCACACACCCACCGGCTAGCTCACGTTTGTGTTTTCAGGTGATAAAGCAACGTCGTAAGGAGGAGCGTGGACTTGATCAACAGGATTATACGAGGAGAATTATTTCCTTCTCGTACACAAACCATACAGAATCAATCCGTGACCATTTCTAATTTTTAATTATGATCAAAGTAGTTTTTTACTATGACTCAAGTAATATTTGATTATGATCTTTGTAATTCCTTTGATTATGACTAAAGTGCCTTGATTATGGTACAAAATAATATTAAAATTATAAAATGTTGTAACTTGCGCAGATACAAAAATTAAATGTGGATAGTAGAATCTCCCTAAACCTTTCATAATATACTTGGCCTTTAAGTATATATATAGAACTTTAAGCCTTTGTTTGCAATCTGGGTTTTAGTTGAGGCATGTTTAAGTCCTGGAGGTTGGCGAATGTGTGAGATAGATATGCTTGTATATGTGAGTACGGTTTAGCTCAACGGGCCATGCCAACAAGCAGGCCAGGTTCGAAATCTTAGGCCCAAATTCAACCCAAGTTTTATATGGGCTGGGTCAACTCTTTAGGGCTATTTTGGGAAGTGGGTTAAAAGTTACTTCTCAGCTTTTAATCTATTTTCTTCTCTCACAAAAAAACTAAAAAAAATCAAAAAATAACTCTTTAATCATTTTTTCAAAACACTTGGATCACGTAAAATCCTACCAGGCTGAATTGAATCGTCTGGGCGGTGGACATATGGCCAAATGATGACTCCTGCATATCAGGGAAATTTTATGACACACGTACTATATATTAGTTATGGTGTTTTGTAATATTTGGTTGTGGTTCAAGTGGTTTGTAGTAACAACTAATTGTGGTTGTGGGGCTCAATTTGTTATTTTTTTTTTTGTTTTTTTGGGTCAATGATTGATCATGACTTATTGTAGTTGTGATTTTAGTAGGAGTGGGTAATGATTTATCCGCCGAACGCAACTTGTTTAAATTGATCTTACCCGCATAATTCCGATCCTACTTGCATGCATAAACAGGACGGGTGCAAGTCTATTTTTACATACAGAATCGGATTCGGGTTAAATCCGACCCTACCGGTACAAATCTGTATTCGCCCACAAATTATGTTTAAAATAAATAAAAAATTCCCTCACATATTAAACTAAAAAATCCTCACTCTCTCTCTTTGGTCCTTCTCTCTCTCTCTACCCAGCTCTTTCTCTCTCTTATCTCGCACTTCTCTCTCTCTCTCTCTCACATCTCGCCTACCTCCCTCTCTTCTCTCATCCCCGTCGCCGTCACCACCACCATCTCTTGTCCCCTTGCTCGCCGTCTCTTTCCTCTCATCCCCATCGCCATCTCTCTTCTCTCTTCTACTGTCGCCGTCGTCTTTCGCAGATCAACCCCTGCGCCATCACGTCCAGCACATCAATCCAGCCATGCCGTTGGTTGCTCGCCACCGTCCCCTCCTCTTCTCCCTATTGCCGTCGCCCAATCGCAAATCAAATCTGGAAGATGTACAAACTGAAAAAAAAAAAAAAAAAAAATCATTGCTCAAAGTAACTTTTTGTTTTGTTTAATAAAAAAATGTTTTCATTGTTGCTTGTGTTAAAGCTGGGTTGAATAATAACAATAAAAAAATTATTTCTCCATTTATTTATGGTTTGCTGATTGTGAGTTTGCTTTGTTCCTACGCTTGTAACTTTTTACTTTGTTTATTGATGACAAGTTAAAAAAAAAGTTAAAAAGTAAAAAATTTATTTAAAAAATTTAAAAGCTATCATTATTTATTAAAAGTAAAAAATTACGACGGTACAATTCTCAATTTTAATTTTTTCTTACACACTAATTTATATAATTTTTTAATATATATATTTTTTATAAAAAATTAAAAAATTAATTCAAATATTCATATTTTTTTTCTTAATTTTTAATTTAAAAAAATAAAAAATACACTTATTTAGAATATCTCAATAAATTATTAATAATAAAAAAAATGTGTTCATTGTTATATGTGTTGAAGCTGAGTTGAATAATAATAATAATAAATTATTTCTCCTTCATTTATTTATGATTTACTGATTGTGGGTTTGCTTCATTCCCACCCTTATAACTTTTTACTTTGTTTATTTAATGAAAAAAAATGTTTTCATTGTTGAATGTGTTAAAGCTGGTTGAATGATAATAATAAAAAAAATTATTTCTCTTGTTTTTTATGTCTTTATATTCAAATTGCAAAACAAAATATTTATGTTTGTTTTTCTATGGCCCAAGAGAATGTCTGAGAAGGTGTAGCCCCAAAGCAAAGCTGAAGAATGAAATTTCCAAAAAAAAAAAAGAAAAAGAAAAAGAAAAAAATCTAATTCACAAATCACCGTAACTGTCTGTACAACCGCATGACCCACTTGCACAATCCGCAACTCGCATTGCGGGTGAACAGGATTTCATTTTTTTAACCCGCACCCCATGGGACAGGTCGAACTCGACATCCAAACTATACAGAATCAATCCGTGACCATTTCTAATTTTTAATTATGATCAAAGTAGTTTTTTACTATGACTCAAGTAATATTTTATTATGATCTTTGTAATTCCTTTGATTATGACTAAAGTGCCTTGATTATGGTACAAAATAATATTAAAATTATAAAATGTTGTAACTTGCGCAGATACAAAAATTAAATGTGGATAGTAGAATCTCCCTAAACCTTTCATAATATACTTGGCCTTTAAGTATATATATAGAACTTTTTCACATTGAAAATGCAGAACACTTGGAAAAGAGGAGTCACTATCAAAAAGAGGAGTCGTGCAAGGATTGAACACTTGTTAAGAAAATAGAACAAATAAAACCATGAGTTCAAAAAAATAAAACCATAGTCAGAGATCCATCTTGCATTCTTTTAAACTTGAGATTTCTTTCTTTTTATTTTTATTTTTATTTTTTAAAATTTTATTTTTTCTTTCTATAAATGCGCAATTCTTCCGTTAGTTTACTGTAAACTCTGCCAAATTCTCAGCGTTAGATCAATGCATTTTTTACTTGCCAGGGAAAAAAAATTGCAAAAGAATGGTTGAAAAAAAATTAAATGCAAAGGAAATGGAATTTACTTTATTGAAAAAAAGTTGGGCCAAAAGCCCCTTTCCTTTTTCTTGAATTTACCATTTTGTCGCTTTCTTCCCTCTTCCTCCTCATCTCGTCCCCTCTTCCTCCTCCCTTTGCAACTTCAGTGGTCGATGACCCGCTGCCGGCCGCCACTTCCATGCCTCTTCCTCGCCACCCCTCTCCTGTCATCCCTATCACTGCCCTACCCATCAACATTTTTCATACAAAAACTAGTCACCACAACCCTCTCCAACGTTCTCCTCATTATGATCCCAAAACTCCCAATCCCCATTGCTATGAAACTTGGTTTGGTGTAAGTGCGACTTGTGCTCAGTGTAAGCAAAACATGTATACGGGTGCATGTGCGATCTGTAATACATAGGTTGCACGAGGAGCAGATGGGGTTTTTTTTTCACATTAGATTTAAAGACTTTTGGTGATGTTAGAATTATTGGAGACATCACAATCAAAATTAATTGGGAATATGGAGGGGCTACAAAAATTTTGGTTTCCAAAAGTGAAATTTATTGTAGTGATTATATTAGCCACCAAACACTTCCTCCCAAACCAATTCCCAACACATACATACACACACTCAGAGAGAGAGAGAGAGAGAGAGAGAGAGAGAGAGAGAGAGAGAGAGAGAGAGAGAGAGAGAGAGAGAGAGAGAGAGAGAGAGAGAGAGAGAGAGAGAGAGAGAGGACTCTGAACAATAAAAGTTGTATAATCATCAAGGCAAAGATGCCATTATGAACGACGAGCGAACCAACTAAATTCTCTTCATCATCCTCTTCTCTTCCCAATCTAAGGAATGCAAGAATTGAAATGGAATAGACTATATAGTATTAGTAATTAAGAATAAAAACGTCTTGCATATATATTAACAAATAAACACACAAACAAAGGAAGAGAGGACTTAAAATAATAAAAGTGATATATCGTCAACGCCAAAATACCATTAGAAATGACAAGTGAACCAACTAAATCCTTATTACTGTCCTCTTCTCTCCCCAATCTAACAAATACAAGAATTGAAATGGAATAGACTACAGAGTAATTAAGAATAAAAACCTCTTACATATATATTAACATATAAGCACACATAGACTTAGGAGAGAGGATTCAGAATAGTAAAAGTGGTATATTGTCAAGGCAAAGATGGCATTAGGAACGACGAGCGAACCAACTAAATCCTCTTCACTATTCTCTTCTCTCCCTAATCTAAGGAATACAATAATTGAAATGGAATAGAAAAACACACACACATAGAGAGAGAGAGAGAGGCGATTCAAAATAGTAGAAGCGGTATATTGTCAAGGCAAAGATGCCATTATAAACAACGAGCAAACTAACTAAATCCTCATCACCGTCCTCTTCTCTCTCCAATCTAAGAAATACAAGAATTGAAATGAAATATATTATAGAGAGTAATTAAGAATAAAAACCTCTTACATATACATTAACAAACAAACAGATGGAGAGATGAGTTGCAGAATGAGAGAGGTCTGCTTATATGGCTTCTTGGCTGCCTTGTCAACAAAGGCATGGAATATTTTAACAAAAAGAAAATAATTGCTTTGGTCCAAAGTTGGACTATCGCAGCGTTGAAAAATAATAGTATTACTCTATGGAGCATGCGCACAATTGTTTATTTAGAAAACAAAGCTTATCAAAAATAAATATATATATATATATATATTATGAGAGTAGTTTATTTTTATTTATTTTTATACTCTTTATAAAAAAGATATGTATTGAATTTTATTGCATATCTCTTTTTTTTATTATAATATGACTTATTCAAAAAAAAAATAATAATAATAAATAAATAAATAGTAATAGCTCTCCTCTATCTTCAATGACATTTTACTTTGATGTGAAAGATAATGAGTTATATCGTTATGTATACTTTTTATTTATTTATATAACATTATTCATAATAATTATAAACAAACAAAATATATACTGATGGTTTGTTTGACCTGTAAGTTTTGTTGTTTTAAAATAAAAACTCGTCTGAATCGTAATGTCCAAATTGCCACCGACATCTCATTTTGTTGAATGATACCATATAATTTTTATTAAAAGAATAACATTTTCCCAATGTATATACATATACATGCTTTCGTATGCTCCTATTTTGGCTTCAAATTGCTTGTATTTTTATTTATTTATTTTAGTTTTCTTTTTAATTTTGGGTTTCAAAGTCTTTGTTTGGAATGTGAGTTGATTTTTTGACTTTTTAGCTATTTTAGCTTAAAATTAAAAAGTCTCGTTTAGGATTTTTTTTGAGAGAAAAAATAAAATAATTATGGTTTGAATGTGACATTTTGTTTTATTGACTTTTTAGGCTATTTTGGATTGTTTTGAAAAGTTAGTTAAAAGTTGACTTTTTAACTTTTTTGACTTTCTTTAACAAGTGTAAAAAAGTAAAGAGATAATGTAACCCAAAATAAGTTAAAAATCGAAAAGTAATTTTTTACTTTATTCTTTTTTTTTTTTTTTTTTGGTCTTTTTATGATTAAAATAACCAAGTAACTCATGCCAAACATAATCAAATTTAGTTTTTGTGTGATGTGCACGCATGTTAGGACCAAATATGCAAAGTATGCAAACTGCCCAAGGCAAATCTGAAGTTCAACAATTGAATATTATACATGTTCACGACGTTTATGTAGAAAATAATTAAGCATATAATAAAACAAGATGCTTGTGATAGCCATTAATGTTAAAAAAATATATTAAAATGTGTAAAAATATATAAAAATATGTTGAGATGTGTAAAAATTGTATTGAGATTTTAATTATTATTATTATTTTTCATCATTTTATGCTTCTTAATGACTGTCCAATGGGTTGTCAGCATGGCCATATAACAAAAACAAGCTCGACTCTCATAAAAAATTGCCCCATTGTCTCCTTGAAAATAGATAAATTCAAAATTTTAAACAGGCTAATTATAATAAGAATACTTTTAAGTATATAGAATCCAATCATAGAATTGGACAAACGCTCGCACATCGGGGTTGGATATATGAGTATGACAGAATTATATTTAATTCTATAATTGGATCTTATGTTTATAATAGAACTATTACAATAATTGTAGAAGAAGTTCGGCTGAAATTCTTTAGTTGATAAATACTGTTTTTCGTCCATCAGGCTGAGTTTTAGTTTGTGTTTTTTTGTTTGACAAATATTTTTGACTAATTTAGCCAGTACTTTTAAGCTTTTTTTTTTTTTTTTGGACTAAAAAAGACAACAAATGACCAAAAAGACTAATTTTTTAAAAAAGATTATTAGAGATTTATCCGGTCGTTATCTTCAAGAATTAAAGATTAGTTGAAATGCGTACAAGAAGGTCTAAATGCCCAATTACCATTAGGTTGGCTTTGACATTTATGGGGCCTAAGTGAACTATGAAAATGGAGCCCTCTTATATATATATATATTTAATAAAAAATTTATGCATAAAATGTCAAATATCAACAAATTTTTTATTTAAGTTTACTTGCACATATAATTATTAAAATTATAAACTAAAATTTACTTTTACATATTAAAATAGGAAGAAATCATTACAAATACTCAAAAATATTGAAAACTTGGCCAAAATAGTACTTGTGTGTATATGGTTTCATTTTAATTAGGCTAAATCACACTGATAAATTTTTTTTTTCATATGAGCCCAACAAATTTTTTTGGGCCTTCTAGACTGGCCCTAAAGCAACAAAAATAAATTGGGCTGATTTGAATTTGCAATACAACCATGCTATATTCCATCAATATAACACTCTTAATTTATCCCTAATGACGTGAAAGAGAGAGAATAGAAAGAGATGGAGAGAGTGTGGATCTATTCCTTCACGTGGTCCATTCGATGTCATTAGGGGTGAATTGATGGTGCTAAATTAGCGCTCCTAAGTATTTTTCTTTGTAATATACTATAAGAAACTATAAAATTTGGAAGTCTTATTTTGAACCAATTTTTGAAACTTAAGACACACACCTTAATGGTCTTAGCCCAAGATTGATTCTGATTACCCCAAAAAAAAAAAAAAATTATTGTAGAAACAATTGTTGGGATATCACCCCATGTGAGAAACTTAAGACACACACCTTAATGGTCTTAGCCCAAGATTGATTCTGATTACCCAAAAAAAAAAAAATTTATTGTAGAAACAATTGTTGGGATATCACCCCATGTGAGGGTCATCCTTTTTTCTATGTGTTGGCTTATTTTTCCTACGAAGGAAAATATCATAAATGCGAGCGTGCCAGCAAGGATTGAAAAATCCTTACAGATTAAATTCAAGCCAATTATCAAGCGATTGTGTTGACGGTTCTTTTGCCTCAACGAAGAGGACTTCAAAATTGTCAAGTGTAGAGAAAAGAAAAAGTAAAAGAAGAAAAAGGGACGGAGAAAGATGATTGAGTGAACAATCAAAGTGATAATTACTTACCTCTACTCCTATGCTTCGAAAAGGAAGTGCATGAAATGCATCGAAATGGAAATACTGAAAATAAATGCTTCGAAATATAAATCTATGTTAAACTACTCCTAAGATAAGGAAAATGACAAGAAATATTGAAATCAAGTGTCTTTAATTATGAATTCTGGCTCCTTTACAATGTAGCCATTAATGGCTATTTATAGAAGAAAAAATACAGCAATAACTACTTAGTAACTACCCATTTCTTCCATCTTCATTCTTGTCTTGCCATGTGTCCTTCCACTCATCCACTTTGTCCTCCCACTCATCCACTTTGTCCTTCATATTCTCCATTATCTCTATAACTTCTTTTAACTTCCAAATGAATAAGAGGATGCCACGTGTCCTGCAATTATATAAATAATAAATAATAATAAAAATTACAGATTTATGGTGCTAACATTACCCCCCGCGGCCCTTAAAAATGATGTTTATTTGAATTTTTGAAGGGCCGAACCAAGCACATGACTAATCTAAGCAATAAAATGCTTCGAATAATATCAACAAAGTGCTTCGAATGATATAATAGCACCAATGAAGTGTTTCGAATGAGTATGGAATTATGACTAAATGTCTCGAATGCTAGCTATTACGGACTAGTAACAAGCTTCGAAGGTAGTACAAAGGACCAAAATCATATTTCGAATGTTGAAAGTGCCGACAAAGGATAAATTACATCCTTAGAAATACTCAGTAAAGTTTCGAAGGTTCACAACCACCATCATTGTTTCTTCGAAGCTGTTAATGCAAGATGGAGTGCTTCGAAGCTTATAAAATTATAGCAAAAGAGCCTTCGAAGCAGCTTTTGGCCAACATTGTAGTTATTCACATTTTGTATGTTCTGGTTCATACATAATTAATGAAAATATTAATTTTGTGCTTCGAACCAGTTATTAATTCTTCGAAGACATCAAAACTGTTGTTCTTCGAACCAACTTATCATGCCAAAAACAGGCATTATTCGACAACTAATTAATTGTCATTTTACATATATTTGAAGAGATGTACACATTTCGAAAGTTTTCAAAGCTCTATACAGTTTCGAAGGTGAAGTAATCAACCTTCGAAACAACTCTTGATGTTTCGAATGTATCTTCAAAGCTTTATACAGCTTCGAAGGTGAAGTAATCAACTTTCGAAACAACTCTTGATGCTTCGAATGTATCTTTGATGCTTTGATTGTGTACATACAAACAACTGGCCATCAATTTGAAAAGATAAGCCATTCTAAACCATTTATTTAAATGCACAGGCTTTTTCTAGCCAAATTCATGCATTTTAAATGGTCATCCCTTGTTCTTAGTGCTTCGAACTCATAAGAACAATTTGTTAATTTTATTAGCCACATCATCAAAATTATATTTTGATGTGAACCACAAATCCAAAAAGGATTTTGAACACCAAAAGTCATAGTATAGTGTGACCATGAAAATTCATACTTTTTTACATTTTGAAAAATGTCAAAAATTTTGAATTCATGAACAGCAGCTTGTTCATTATTCTTGACCATGTTTGTTTTAAAAACATGACTTTTGCCGAGTAAATTTTCATAATTATTTGGCAAAGTGGGTTGTTTTTCCATGTTAGCCATTAATAGCTTATGAAAATCACCCATAAATATGTTATTTTCATGACTTGACTCTCTAAAATTTGATTTTTGGACCTCCCGAGCCATGTATAAAACATCATTCTTAGCCAAATTTGGCTCAAAAACATGCTCTTTCGTTATGTTAATTTCATAATTTGGCTCTTTAAAAACGGACTCTTGAACCCCCCGAGCCATTGATGAAATCAACTCTTTACTTTTGCTATTTTCAACCATGGAAAAATTCTGAAAAAATTCACCAATTCCGGCCATTAAAGCCTTAGTTAAAGACTTGGTAGTGAGAGTTGATAACTCATCATTCCATTGGCGAATTTTCATATCAAGTTGATGAATTTCTCTAATTAAATGGTGTCTTTTTTCTTCCACCAAATAATATTGTAATGGATGAAAGTTTATTTCATCAAGAAAATGGATCTCTTCTTGAAGATCCAAAATTTTTCTTTCACGCCAATATATTTCAAATTGACAAGTTTGAATGGCGAAATCCAAATCGTTTGTCATTTCTTACACTTGGCAGTCCCACCGGGCGTGCCAAAAAATGTTGGCTTATTTTTCCTACGAAGGAAAATATCATAAATGCGAGCGTGCCAGCAAGGATTGAAAAATCCTTACAGATTAAATTTAAGCCAATTATCAAGCGATTGTGTTGACGGTTCTTTTGCCTCAACGAAGAGGACTTCAAAATTGTCAAGTGTAGAGAAAAGAAAAAGTAAAAGAAGAAAAAGGGACGGAGAAAGATGATTGAGTGAACAATCAAAGTGATAATTACTTACCTCTACTCCTATGCTTCGAAAAGGAAGTGCATGAAATGCATCGAAATGGAAATACTGAAAATAAATGCTTCGAAATATAAATCTATGTTAAACTACTCCTAAGATAAGGAAAATGACAAGAAATATTGAAATCAAGTGTCTTTGATTATGAATTCTGACTCCTTTACAATGTAGCCATTAATGGCTATTTATAGAAGAAAAAATACAGCAATAACTACTTAGTAACTACCCATTTCTTCCATCTTCATTCTTGTCTTGCCATGTGTCCTTCCACTCATCCACTTTGTCCTCCCACTCATCCACTTTGTCCTTCATATTCTCCATTATCTCTATAACTTCTTTTAACTTCCAAATGAATAAGAGGATGCCACGTGTCCTGCAATTATATAAATAATAAATAATAATAAAAATTACAGATTTATGGTGCTAACACTATGTGAATGCAGCTTAATGAAGTCAAGGAAGACGGGCATCTAGTTGGCCGTGTGCAAGGCTCAAGCTCGCTGTCTACCCTCCATCAGTGTGTATGAATAGAGAGGATAAGGAGAGTTAAAGCGTGTGAGCAAATCGTGAGAGAGCTCAGTGTGAGCAAGCTAGTCTCCCTGTGTGAGAGAGGGGGACGTGTGGCTATCATGAGAGAGTGAGGCAGAGAGAGGCTACCTCTAAGGAATCAAGATCCTCTTATTGACTTTTACTCTTTGACTTCTTACTTGCTTAGATCATTGAGCTCACTTTTAAGCCAAATTTCGATAATTAAAATCGTTCATATTTTAAGATTTGTTAAATATATCATACCTGTAAAAAATTAAATTGATCGGATATTAAGAAGCATGTACTATTTTTTTAAAAAATTTAATAAACAGTTTTCCGAACATATATTTTTTGATATCCGATCAATTTAATTTTTTATAAGTATAATATACTCAACAAATCTTAAAATGTAAACGGTTCGAATTATCAAAATTGAGCCTAAAAGTGGACCGAATAACTTATCAAATAAGAAGTCAAGGAAAAAAATTTAAGGAGACGATCATGATTCCCCTCTAAAGGGGAGGAGCTATGTGGGAGTTGAGTGAAGATGAGTGTTTCCTCTTCTATTATAATCTATTTTTAATCTCTTTTTATAGTGAATCTCCAATTACCGCATTGTTGATATAGATATTAAGTCGAATTATGTTAAATATTGTGTCTTGTCATTATGTTTCTGATTTGTAATGATTTCATGAAGATGTTGGGCGGGATCCCGATCCTATCAACAATTAGATGTCTAATTATGGGTTGTTTTGGGAAGATGGTAAAAAGTGATTTTTTGACTTTTAACTAAACTTTTGACTTTTTTAGACAAATGATTTGAAAAATTGGTAAAAAGTGACTTTTGACTTTTTTGATTAATATTTGTTTAGGATGTCAAATCATAATAAAATGACCAAACTACTCCCATTTATTTAAAATATTTACAACTTCACCTATGTAACACATTTTGACCCATGAGGGATAAAATTGTAATTTCACCGTTGACTAAAAACAAACTTCCTAAATGAAAAAAAAAAAATCAAAAAAGCCAACTTTTAACTTTTACTACTAACCAAAAAAAGTGACTAAAAATTATGTTGCCATCACACAATAGACTGTAGATTCACGGTTGATTGTTTAAACTAATTTCTCAGCCTAGACTGAGAGGAGAAACCAACTAATAATTCTGAGGGCCTTGCCTAATCCTACAGAAAAAGTAAACCACATTAGCAGTGGGGATAGGAACAAGAAAAATTATAAGATCAATTTTGACTATTTTAAATAAATATATATTTTTTATCTTTTTATTTATTTTTCATCACATCATCTCTTTATTTTTCTGAATAATTTTTCGTAAAAAGACAAAAAATACACTTATTTAGGTCATCCCAAATAACCCCTAAATCAATACTACTTTTACAAAATATGTATTAACTTTAATTATTAAAATTGATAAAATTCACATCAATTTAATTTTTTTTACAAAATCATGCTATGAATTACAATTTCCTTTATGAGAGATTGCCACTTCTCCCCTCCCACACTATCTAAATGGCGAGAAAATAATTATGGTAAGGCATAAAACATACCTCAATAGACAATAAGTGACAAAAAGAAGAATAAAAAATTTAAATACTCTGATTAGATATACAAAGCACTATTTATATGAATTTAAATATTAATTTTAAACTCTTTAAAAAAAGATCAGAACCCTCTCTAATCCTTTCTTTATTATTAGACTTTGTACTTAACAATTTTTTTATCCATTAAACTAATCAACTACTAAAATAATCACATCCCACTCCACGAACCAATGGTCTTCCACATTCTGATACGCTCTTCCCTTCCCTTCCCTTCCCTTCTCTTCTGTTCTCTTGTCTACCATCAAAAGATTCTCCAATTAAAAATTACATAAAACAAAACAGTACACTTGAGCTGAGCTCAACACTATCCAAATCCATCGCATTACAACAACTTCAACAATTTCAAGAAACGACGATGGAAATTTGAAAAACAGTTTACAAAATAAACAACAATTTCTTCTACAAAATCGACGGGCAGCAATAACAACTACTCCATCGATCATCATCATCATCATCATCGTCATCGTCATTTATATATACAGATCGTTGATATGAAAACAGAATTACAAAACGCTAAAGAAGAAAGAGATTTGAAGTTACTTAGAAAGAAGGAACGACGCCGTATCCAGCATCGGCGGCGATGAAGGCGGCAGGGGAGGAAGAGTTGTTGTAGATGCTATCGAGCTGGATCTCGGCGCGCTTCGCGAACCTTCCTTTGATTCGAGGTCTGGTCTCTGCGTAGGCCTTCCTCGACGCGTACCGTATCGTCTTCTCGAACTTTCTGTTCTTTCGCTTCTCTCTGTACCTCAACACCCTCGCTTCTCTGTCGATCCCCGACACCGGATTGATCGGGACTGTGTCTGCTGCGTTTTGGTGTCCGAAAGTTGTTGATACGTCCGCCATGGCGTTGTGGTCTGGAACTACTCCTACCTCCAGAGACGACGACGATACCTGTTTCAGTCGTGAATACAATCTTATTAGCCGGTTCATAGATCTAATTTTCTGTTCGGTTACTGAGAAAATATAAGAAAGTTCTATGATCTATTTCAGTTTTGAATTTCTCGGAAGCCAAACAGAGAGGGAAATGATTCGAGATGAGGATCGAATGCATACACTATGGCTGAGAGACTGATGAGAGTTGAAATTGTACAGAAAAGGCTTAGATCCAGAGTAGTCTACGTCGTAGCAAGGTAGACCTTCCACCAATGAAGGAGGTTGTGGCGGTTGTTGAATGTTCTTGATCTGCACCGGAACAACTCCATCGGCTGGAGTGATGTATTGCTGCTGCTGATGGTGCTGATGAGGTTTCTGATCTCCGGCCATGATGTCGAGATCCAGATACGGATCAATATCAGAGAACAGATATTCCGAAGACTTGAGATCACTACTGTCGTCGACGATCTTATGGTTCGGATTCGGAAGCAGCCACGACGCCGCTTCGGCCTCCTCAGCCTCTCCACCTTCATCATCAAAGTAGCGGTCGTCGGCGCCGCCGTGGACGGCGGATGACTTGGCGGCGACGGTTTCTGCGGGCTCGTAAAAAGGAGTGACAGGGAAGCGCTCGTGCCGGCGGGCGAGGGGGTTGGCAGAGTGGATGTCGCGGTCGCAGGTGACGCAGAGAGAGGCGGCGTCGGCCTTGCAGGTGAAGCTCGCCGGAGCTTGTTCGCAGACGTCGCACATCCACACGCGCGCGTGCCTCGAAGCCAGCTTGTTGGCAGCATGGATCTTGGAGTCGCAGCCGACGCAGAGGAACGCCGTGTCCGCCTTGCAAAATAGGGTCGCCGGCGCTAACTTGCATGAGTCACACTGTTTCGCTGCCATACTCCAACTCTCTGCTCCCATGCTTTCTCTTTCTTAAAACTGTGAGTTATACTCTCTCTCTCTCTCTCTACAATTGCTTGAGCTGGTAATTGTCAGCCTCTGCTCTCCTTCCTTGGCTGGTTATTGGTGGGTTTTCTTTTTTTGGTAAATTACAGTAAATTCCCTAGACCGGGAGAAAATACAAAACATTGCCATATTTTGTTATAATTACACTTATTACTCTTTTAGTAAAATTAAAACAATAATTTTGTGAAATAGGTTAAAAATTAATTAAATTTTTTTTTTTAGTTTTTTTTTTATAAAAATATGTAAAAAAAATAAAGAGGTGATGTGACTTAAAAAAATCAAAATTTCAAAAAATTGACTTTTAACTCAATTGCTAAATAAGCCAAAATATACATTTGATTAAGGTCGAATTGTACAATATTGAGGCCGTTAATTAGGATTTTTTAACTTTATTTGCTTGACAAACTATATATTTTATGCCTGTTTAATATCATTCAGATTTGTATAGAGTGGAAGCATAAAATGAGCATAAAATTTCTTTCCGTACGTGTGGAGGCTCATTCCATCACTTGCAGCCTTTATCTCGCAGCCAAATAGAGCCTTAGCTTACCATACATGTGACACCCCTTCCTGCACGTGCGGTGACCACTCCCGCACGTGCCTGTTGTTTTGAATCTGTTGAAAGAGGCTAGAGGTATAAAAAGATAAAAAAATAAACTGGATTAGGCCTGAAAATTTTGAGAAGGAGAAGAGGCTAGGATTTGGAAGAAAAGCTTTCTCAAGCTTGCTATTTCATGGATGATTCTTCTTCTTGTACCTCTTCCCACTCCTCCATGAGAAGCTAGGTTCTTCATTTTTAGGGTTTTGATAAAACCCTACCCATGTAAGTGTTTTTAATCTTGATAAGTTTAACTCTGAAACTTAACCACTCTACCCATCTCTTTAATTTTTCCTACTTTGTTTCAATTCTAATAAAGTATTATGCAATGATGGAAATGTGAGACTATACATCTGGTTCATTTTCGTTTCCTTTTTCGTTGTTGTCTCATTGTTAATGATTGTTTTGATAAAGATTAAAATAATTAAAAAGTCAAAAAAGTGCTACATAAAGCCCATTATTCTTTTTATTTTTTTACAATTTTTTCATAAAAAATTTAAAAATTAATTAAAATAGTCAATTCTGAAAATAATCCAAGTATTATATGTGAATTAAATTTATTGGGAGCTTAATATAATATTCCAAATTTATGAGCTTTATTGTATTTGTCTTAAACGTTGGAGGGGTTTGTGTAATTTACTTTTTTTTCCCTCTCTCTCTCATCGTCATTCAATCTATCCACTTGGTAGAGGCGATCTGGGGATTGACGAATGAGGGATTGACACGTGGAAGACTGTTAGCCAGAATATATGTAACGTTGAAAGTTAGGGAGTTGTCGTTTGGGAGGAGGATAGGTGTCGTTTTAGGGGGGTGGGGGTCTCCCACGTGAGACGTGCTGGGTTGGATTGAAGTGTGTTTGGCTTTTTGCAATCTCCCATCAAAAAGAAGTGAGAACAGAGTTCATCACGATGGTGAGTTTGGGTCCCACATTGCGGGGACCTATTAAATGTTCCAGGTAGTCTCTGCCCTACTTGGCATGACAAAAGCCAGGTAATGTAATGTAATGTAATGTAATGCTAGAGAAATTACCATTTAGGTGAGGTTTCATTTCATAGTTGTCGATTTTATTTATTTATTGTTTTAAAGAAATGAGTTTTGTTTTTTTAATAAAAAAATAAAATTATTTGGTGTATGCAAATATTTTTAAAATAAAAAATATATATGTTTGATTGTTGCTTGAAGTGGTAGCCGGTGGTGGATAATGTCTTAGGCCTCGTTTGGGAATAAATTTTTTTAATAATTTTTTAATTTTTTGACTAAAATATGATGTAAAAAAAGTTAATATATTTGGGATGAATTTTTGAATTTTTATGAAAAGATGTGCAAAAAGTAGAGAGAAAATGGAATCTTTAGCTCTGTTTGGTTGTGATTTCAAATCACGATTCAACACCTTAATTCAAGTATGGTGTTTGGTTAGAGTTCTCAAATGATATTTCCAAAACTCTGCAGAAAACACCCTGTCTGAGGGCGCAGTTTTCTGTATTGACAGACGCGTTTTTCAATTTTTTTTAAAAAATTTGGCCTAACGAAACGTCCAGCCGGTGGACCGACCGGTGGACCGGAATAGTAATTTTTTTTTTTTTGCAATTGATATATTAATTTTTATATAATCGAAACAAATATTTTCTGAAATTTTTAAAATTTTTTATGTGTTTTAAAATAATTTTGAGTTATATGTTTAGTTATAAGTTGTAAATTTTTGTATCAAATATCAAATGTCACATCAATAATTTCCCACTCAAATCAAAACTCTTTTCAAAACTCTTTACTAAATAAATTTTCTACACTCAAATCATAATCTCAAACCCCACAAACTCAAAACACAACTCATATTCTCAAATCATAATTACAAAGCACAACCAAACGCAACCTTTGACTTTTTAATATGAGTTGTTGACTTTTTAATTTTTTTAATAACTTTTTAACTAAAAAAATCACTTGCCAAACGAGGTCTTAAATGACGATTGATCCTCTCAGCTTGTTGAAATGAGAGGGAAGAGAGTGAAAATTTATTTTTAAAAGAAGTGAAAACATTTTTTTTTTCTTTTTCTTTTGGTACTTATCAAGTTTATTTTTTTTTAGAAATAATAACAATATACCAAACAACTATTTTCATTTTTAATTTATAAAAATAAATAAATAAATAAATAAATAAATAAACCCCAAACAATCTGTTTTGGAGTACATTTATTCCAGTGTTTGACTATCTGCATAATGCTGGCTTGATGCTGATCAAGAAACAGTAGGTGAGTGTCATAGTCACATACCAAAAAACGAGTACTGTAGTAATAAATTTTGAATTTTTAAATTAATTAGTATTGAAATAACTCCTAATTTAAAGGGTTATTTGTAAAGTAATTGTTAAGAATTTGAAAAATAATTTCTAAAATAATTTGATTAAGAAAGAAAATTAAATTGAAAACCTTAAATTATGAGTTCATGTTCTATAATTGTCCCAAGAAATTTGGAGTAGTTGACTATGATTTTTTTGTTAAAAAAAAAAAAAAAAAAAACCTACGATAGAAATCATACATATCATATTATAATTGGCTAAAACATTAGCACTTTGTCTCCGTAAATTTGGGTGGTATTAGGTAACATTTATACTTTCAAGTTTTATGAACATCAAATAAGAAACATTTTTTTGCTAAAAAAGAAAAAGAAAAAAGAAAGAAAGATACCTTTGTAAACAAAATTTGCATTTTCCAAGTGTGAACTTCTGACCCAAAGATACCAGAGGAATTGTGAATCTTTCATAAAGGAGAAATTAGTGGCGTTTGTTTCAGCTTTTCAGAGTTAATTTATGGTTTTTAGCTTTGAAAAAGTTATTTTGGACTGTTTGGTTAAACTTATTTCAAACAGTTTCTGATTCTAACAGCTTATTTTAACTCACTGAGAAGCTGCTCACCCCTTACTTCTGATTATCAGCTTCTGCTGTAGACATGTTAATTTATGGTTATACTCTTAAATTTTTTTATTTTTTATTTTTTTAAAAATAGAAAAAGACTCAAATGGACTATAGATTATTATTATTATTTTTTTATGAGAAATGTAGACAAAAAAAAAATAAAAATTAATTGAAAAAGCTATTTCACAGCTTATTTAACAAACACTACTCAGCAACTTAAATCTATAATCCAACAGTTACACCAAACATATTAATAACTTCTGATTAAAGTCATAATCTATAATCTGTTAAGTTATAATCTATGAGCTGTTTTAACAGCTACACCAAACGGGGCCGTTATTTGGTAGTGTTAGAGTATCTTTAATGAGGATAAATATTTTGGACTTGTTTGGTTTGTATTTGAGAAACATGTTTTGAGATAAAAAGTACGAAAATTTGTTTGGTTTGGTTTTTTTTCAAAAGATGTTTTGAAAAATTATTTTGAGAGAGAGTTTTAGAAAAAGTGTTTGATTTGATGTGTATGAGAGAAAGATTTGTTTGGAAAACTTATAAACCAAACAAGTTTTGGAAAAAAAATTTAGAAAAATTTGTTTGGTTTGATTACTTTTGAAAACTTATTTGTAGAGAATTTTTCTTAAAATTTTTTGAGAAACACAAACCAAACAAGACCTTTATCTATCTAAATATATATTTTATTTTGTCTCTCAATTGTTTCATATTTTTATTTCAATTATACTCTTTATTTTAACTATTCATTCAAATATTATTAATTTTATAATTTTATAAAATGTCACATCAGCAATAAAGATGAAAAAAAATTATCATAATAATTAAATATATCTTACCTAACCTTTAAAACTAACTATATGCAATTAGTGAACGTGAGTTGAACTAATATATTTTGACTACCAAACATTATGGTGCCGTTTGGTAATACTTACGTTTTTAATTTTCTGTTTATATTTACAAAAATTTAAAAAACTCAAATAAAAACTTGTTTGGTAAAATTTTTGATTTATAAATCTGTGGTTTCAGTTTATAAATTTGGCTAAAAATGAAAATACAAAAAATGTGTTTCCATTTTGAGTTTTCAGTTTTTTTTTTAACCACCCAACACTAGCCACCACCCGCCACCACCACCTGCCACCACCACTCACCATCCACCTGCCACCACCACCTACCACCACTACTCACCATCCACCTGCCACCACCACCCACCATCCACCCGCCACCACCCACCACTCGCCACTACCATCCACCGCCCGCCACCTACTTGCCACCACCACTCACCACCCATTTGCCACCACCCATGGTTATCAGAATCCCGATCCGGATCTTACGATCCTACGATCTTACGATCTATTTGAGTGCAATCGATCCGGATCGTGTAAAAAACTCCTTATAGGTAGGATCTTTCGATCCTGGTAGTGGGATCTTATAGGATCGTGGAATCCCGATCCGAATCCGATCCAATTTACAAGCCTTGTTTTGTATTGTATGACATATTTTATTGTAAATTTTATATTTGTTGTCTAAATATCAATTTATGTTGTCAAAATAAATAATAAAAATTAAGTAGTATTGAATCAAATAGACTAAAAAAAACAAACTAGGAAACAAACACTCAAATATTGCGGTAATTTAAGAAAATTAAATAGTCGGAAAAACAAACTTAGCTTTAGCGGAGTCTAAGAAGGGTAAGATGATTGTAACTTTATCCCAATTTCTGGAGAAATTATTTTTGTGACTCGAATCCGCTCCACTAGAAATGCTAATGACAAACCTTATCATTCGACAAAGCTACTCTTTTGAGTTCTTAATCTATTTTCATATCCAATTTTGTTAAATATTTTTTCTTCACTTTTTATGCATTATTGTACATTGTAAAGTATTTTATTATAAAATTTTTCTTCTTCTTCACCTTCTTTTTTGATAAAATACAGAACTTTTACTATCGAGTTTTCTATTGCATAATATTATATGTACATTTTACATGGAGTATTATATTTTTCACAATATCTTCACTTCTTTTTAATAAAATATAGGTTCATTTTGTGTACACTTTATAAGAACTATTTATTTAAATTAAATTATTATGTAATTTTTCTTTTTCGGTAGGATCTTACGATCCTCGATCCGATTCTACGATCCGATCCTATAAACACCTCCAACGATCCAACGTAGGATCCCGATTTTAACAACCTTGCCACCATCGTCCACTACCTGCCACCACCAACCACCCACCACTACCAGCCACCCGCCACCACCACCTATGACCCACCACCACCACTCACCGTCCACCCACCTGCCACCACCACCCACCATCGCCACCACCCACTCGCTACCACCTACCACCCGCCACCGTCACCCACCCACCCACCACCACCCATCACCACCAGCCACCCGCCTACCACCACCACCCACTCGCTACCACTCACCACCGTCACCCATCCACCCATCATCACCACTCACCACCCACCCGCCACCACCGGCCATCTGCCACCCACCTGCCACCACCACTTACTCGCTACCACCCACCGCCCCCCACTGTCACCCACCCATCCACTACCATCACCCGCCACCTACCTGCCACCCGCCATCCGCCACCCACCCGTCACCGTCACCGTCACCGCCACCGCCACTGCCACCGCCACCCATCACCCGCCGCCACCGTCGTCGTCGCCGCCGCCACCAACCCCACCACCCACCACCCGCCACCGTCACCCACCCACCCGCCCGCCATCACCAGCTACCCACCACCCACCGTTACCAATTTCCACCATCGTCTTCCCCCGTCACTTGCCATTTCTCACTATTTTTTATATTTTTAAAGTGCTTTAAACATTTTGTCAATTACCAAACACGTTTGTAGTTTATGTTTTTTTAAAAATAAACAAAAAATAAACAAAAATCAATTTATAAAATTTTTATAAATATAAATTGAAAATGTAAACGTTACCAAACACACCCTATATGTTTAGTGGATTAAATATACTCTTAGGGCATTACCCCCAGACCACTCAAAATAGGACATTTGTCCTGTTGTTTCCAGATACAAAAATAGAGTGAGTTCCAGTGACTTTCAACAAATTAACTTCAAACAACGGTGCTACGGACCTCAGTGGAGGCACCCCAGTTTTTTTTCATTGGTCAGTTAATTTTTTTTTTTTTTTTTTCTTCTTCTTTTCCTTCCAATCACCCACAGCCATGTAGGGCTGGGTCACTGGGGGTCTGAAAAGCTGGGGTCTGCCGCATTTTTCAACTTCAAATTAGCGCACCATAGGAATTTGCTTCTGGAATGAAATATAATTTCTCCTCATGACGCATGCATGATCTAAATTTGAGGAGATGCATAATATTCACACAGAAAGACTTCAAATTAAATGCTCTTGAAGACATCAACACCAACAATGGGATCTTTTGAAAAGTAAAAAATAAAAAAAAAATCAACTTTTAACTATTTATTCATTTTAAGTCACACCATTTTTCAAAATTTTTTACTCATAAAAGACAAAATAAATTTAAAAAAATTAAAAATTTAATTTTTTACCAACTTCTCAAAACATCACAATATCTCACTAATCTTTGACTTTTACAACCCACGTGGATAAATTATACTTTCTTTTTAGTTTTTAATTTATTTATTTTTTAAAAATTTAGCTCTATGTCTATCCCCTTTAAAAAAAATATTAATTCCTAAACAAATTAATATGTAATCGTCAATGAAATAAATTTTAAAAAATTCCTTTATACTATTTTTTTTCCCTTCTTATTTTGTTGGATATGCATTTATACCAATTAGTTGAGTTTAAACGATTATAAAACAATTACAAAAGAATTTTAAACATATGTTTTCCACCCAAAATAAACCCATTTTATGATCGATATATCCTAACTGCCCAATAATGAGAATTTCTCCACCTTGCAGATCACAAACAAAGTTTCAATGCTCCTCTCAGTATATCCATTTTTAACATGCCTAGCCATCAAAGCATTGCAAGATATATTGCCCTTTATGCAACACAAAACAAATAGGTTTTGACTGTTAGATAATGTCTCAATGGGACCACATAATTAAATGTGGTGTTATCATTTATAAGAAGCCTACAATTTAAGAGATTCAATTTAATTAATAGGCTTAAGGGTATATGTGTTATGGACCTAATGTGTAGATACTAGTTGTATAATTTCTATTTTTATGAGGGGCAGAAATAGAAATTAAAACATATTGGTTAAAGTTAGTTTTCATTCCTTTTGAACTTCCACAACCTTTCAGTTTTGAAAACCAATTACAACCTTTAAAAAGTTATGGTCCCTATTCCTTCCCAAGTGGAAAAATAAGAACACTGCCATTTTTCTTTCTAAATCCTCTCAAGGAGAAACATAAGGCACCAAAGGGGAAAGGATTAGAAGGCAATAACATAATCAATAACAAAGAGTTCATTGATAATCACGCTTCCGTTTAACCGTTCATCAATGGATTCAGGTATGTCATTTTGTCTTGATTTCTTGATAATACACATGGTAAATGATCCAAAGTGTAAGGTTTATGTTCTGAAATTTATGTTGACAATGGCACCTAAAACCATTGCAAAACATCCCACATTTCAACATTCAACTTTTTAAATCATCTTATTTTCATTCTAAATTTTCTCTGCTTTAAGTCAAACATCCGAGATTGAACAAATCAACACTATTCATATCTTTTGAATTTTGTTCTGGTTCAGTGAAAAGTGATCTTATACTAACCAAAGTAACAGAAGAACAAATGCACATACCCACAAGTTATACACCATTCATTCAAGGCTGCCGATATGCTTCCTTAAGCCATCAATACCAACCAGTTTCGCCAACCTCTTGTTCAATTCATCTCCAACCCTATTGGAACACGAGTATAAGAAAGAGGCTAAAAACTTCAACAAATAATGTAAGTAGTCCAGATGAAACATGAATAAAGGAAGACCGTAACTTACCTCCATATGGAAGCCTAATCATCGGAGCATCACGGTCTCATCTAGGAGCTGCTGAATTGGGAAGGCCAGAGAAGACAGACACAAGAAATAAACAAAAGATTTGCATGTCTCTATGAGACATGTTGTCCATCACTGACCCAGCTCATCTGAGAAGAAATCCACCGAGCTTAATGCCTCTGTTAAATGTGTTTGTTTCGTTTTCCTAATCACCAGCTATAGGATTTACGAGCTCTCCTAGATGCTATTCTTAACATTCCAATTGGCATGTCTTGTTTACTCGATCCAATCTCACCATCAATGAATATGATGAGCCTGCTTCCATCATTCAACATACAGCAGCAGGATTGTTATAATCATAAAAAAATAATAGCTAGGTTGAAAAAATCACATTGTTCATAATCTGATTATTAGCAATAAAAAACTTTAAAATAAGAAAGATTAATTAAGAAATGAATGTATTTATGATCCATGAGAAGCCTTACAAGACACCAATTTTGAATGAGCTTCAGCAACAAGAGGAACGCCAAAAAGATTATGGAACAAAATGCTGAGAAAAAAAAATGATCTAACAATAACAAAGTATAAATGAATGGCAGAACAGAAAAACGATTCATGTAGCTAACCAACTATGTGAAGTTCGGACTTAGTTGAGTGAATGAACACAAAAAAGATGCTAGTGAAACAGGGAGATTACACTGAAGACTACGATGCATGGACAAAGATACAGAAGCAATACACATGAATCAGCAGTCAACCCTTAAAAGGTAGAGTACAAGCACAAAGAGGATATGGAAACAGATCATTATATGACGACTTTTCTACTTAAAATGAATACTCTCACCTTTCGATAGAGACCATATTGCACCATATTCCACTCTCTATATATGATTCAAACATTTAACAATTACTACATTCAAAAGAATCTCATTCTCAAATTGATAACTATTATATTAGATGTGAGTGCGAGTATGCAACTATTAAAGTAAAAAATTTAGAAAAAAAATACTTGGTCCTAAGACTCAGTCCCAAGACATTTCAGAATACTGAAAGGCTCCATATTTTTACCATTTATATGTCTTTAACAGACATTAAAACCATAGCAGACCAGAATGTTTCTGAATGAGTAGCTGCTACAAAAGTAATTGGAAAGACCAAAATTGCACTAGAATGATTTTTAGGATTAACATTTTCTATTTTAGGTTCTCCAGTCACTGCATTTGCATGCTAGACTTGTCTGAGAAGGTTCAAATATACCAACTGCAAGTCTGAAATTGGTCAACAATGTGTCAAAGGCTCATGACTGGATAAACATGCCAGATTACAGTTATGCTGCACCATCAGCATCAACAGATCAGGTTTAAGATTTAACTGGAAGCAATGAACTGGTTGGGATTATACTTCAAAGGACAAAATTGAGCAGATTCAAATTTAAATTCTGATAATGGTCCTAGAATGTGAGATTAGCATAATCCCTAAAATGTGAGATTAGCATTCTGAAGAGAACAAGCAAGTATCCCTTTCCTTTGTCTTGCTAATTTGTAGTAGGCTTCTATATTTTCTCAAAATAGATTTATTCATAGGAGAGGAAAATAAAATATGAATATTTTGGATTTCACAGGTGAGGAATAATCACTCCTCCAATATCTCAACAATCCCCCCCCCCCCCCCCCCCCCCCAAAAAAAAAAAAAAACAACCTAACCACACCACTCATATCTCTCCAAACATAAGCTTTATCCCAAATCTACAAGTCATCCTAAGCGTTACCCCCGCAATACTGCAAAATTTCATCCTTCAAAACCTTAAATGCTTACACTATAATCCCCCCCCCCCCCCCCCCCCCCTCCAAAACAACCTAACCACACCACTCATATCTCTCCAAACTTAAGCTTTATCCCAAATCTACAAGTCATCCTAAGCGTTACGCCTGCAATACTGCAAAATTTCATCCTTCAAAACCTTAAATGCTTACACTGTCCCACAATCTAATATACCTTGCTTTCAGTAAGCTGAATACTAATCTATTACATAAAAATTCAAATAACTAGTGGATCCAATCAATTAGCCTATTGCTAAACAAGGTATCTTAAGGTACAGATTCTTTAAACTTAATAATTTTTTCTTAAATTGAAATTATATACAAGCTAATATTTGCCATTCAAGTCTATAATATATAATGTGAAAATAAAGTACTCTGAAATGCTGAAATATAAATTGAAAATGGAAAGCACATACCTGCTATTAAACGAAACCACTGAAAAAGCAGAAAACTACCACCATCATAGCTCTTGAAATTTAGGCCATGTTTTGCAAACTCAATCAATTGAATCAGCTGAGGATACAGATGGGTTGGACTACCACTTTAGTTGGTAAATTGGCATCACTTGTGTGGCCTTCTCCCTCCGTGCAGAAACCACAAGCCTTTTCTGAAACCAGGGAGAACAGGACAAAGTAACAAGCATCAACTCAGCCTGAAGTTTTTCATAGAAATTCCTAAACAGTCCCTTAGATACAAGGTCAGCAACAAACATTCCATTATGGGGCATCATTTTCCAGAAGCTGACTATCATCACAATCCATGCATTAATAATTGGCAAACGCAAACACTTATTTGTCCCTTCCAAGCCATATTTGATAAAGGTCAAATGCCTTGTTAAAATCTCTCATCTTGCAGTACTTTTTCATGAGTATTAGAAATGGAACATGATCAATGGGTAAACCAGACCTCCGTATCTTGGCAAAAAGTTTTTCAGCCTCCATTACTTTACCTCTCATACAATAACCTTTAATGAGCTCGGTATAAGTTATGATGTCTGGATTGTAACCTGTCCTTAGTATTTCATCATGTAATAGAAGGGCGGAATGAATGTGTCCAACATCACAAACAGCACCTAGCAACAGATTATAAGTGACCAAATCAGGAGAAAGACCATTTACAAGCATCTCCTTCTTTAGAGAATGAGCTTCAGCAATTTTGCCTTGTTTTGTGTGTGCATGGATCAATGCATTATAAGTAAAAACATTGGGTGTTGGCACATAAATTTTAAACCAAATTTATGTTTAAATTTCAAATACAGTCAATGACACACATAGAGCCTACAATAAGATTGTTGTAGGTAATCACTTCCCAAAATGATTAATTTGCTCCGTTGAAGTGTATAAATAAAACAACGTCGTATCTTAACGACGTTATTCAAGATGTTCAAATGACACGTGGAGCCTACGAAAGATGACACCTGTAGAGCCTACAGCAAGGACACCACACAGGATGAAACCCCAAAGATCAATCCGGTTAATCAGATATATGATTAATTAGATAGCGCTGTTATTCAAAATTCAAATAGGCGCTATCATTCAATTTGAAATTCAAAATGAAGATAAAGCGTTCCTATCACCTGATGGCCCTCCATAAATATGAGGATCATCACACAAGACCGGGGGATCAGAAAAATCATAAGTGGAAAAGAAGAGAGAGAGAGAAAGAAATTGAGAGCTAAACAAATCGTTACAAGAAAGAAGAAGAGAAGCTTAGAGAACTCAAGAGCCTACGCTAATGGCGATGAATAGGTAAAGGGTTCCAAACCCAAACTGTATTTTGTATTCGAGGGTTCAAAACCCATAACAATCTTAATAAAATATTTCTTTTTTTTAAATTGTCTTTTGTTGTTTATTTTGTTCTTCATTAATCGGAGGTTTCATTTGTATAAAATGTGTAATTAACGATCTAAAATACAGATCGGAAATAAGAACCTGCTATTCAAATAATCAACACTGTTTAGTCCAAAAACTAAACAGTGGACATTTGTAACATAAATTTTGACATGTGTTGAAACACTTCATGTTTTAAAATTTGTGTCTACAAATTCTGGCACGCCCAGTGGGACTTATTTCTCCTCCCATCTTTTGAAGAACAAAAAAAATAATAATAATATATATATATAGTTGAAACTTACTGACGTATTCTTTTGTTATAGGAATGCTGAAGCAACTGTTAGGAGACAAACCTACACTCCAGTGGTTCTGAAATCACCAAGGTTGGAGATAACACCCATCACCCAAGGGGCTCCGGAGCGAATGCTCTTGGCTGTCCCAAAGGTAGAGCCAACGAAATCCTGGAAAGATGCACTTCTTTCCCCTGCCACCCAAGGGGCTCCGGAGCGAAAGCTCTTGACTGTCCCGAAGGTAACTGGTGTGACAAAGAAAGTCACACTTCTCCAGAAAGCTGAAAGTTTGAGAAAGATTACTGAAGATTATGTGAAAGCGTCAAAGCAGTACGCAATTGTGAGGGCCACAGCCTGAACGAAGAACTTTCTAATTCAGGCAAAGGAGGCTAATCAGTTTGCAACTACGACTTTTGTTGCAGCTTCAACGGGGGCAACAAAAAATGTTGTGGCCCAACTACTCAAAAGGGTAGAAGACTCCATTAAAATGGTGGAGTCTGCCCAGAAGAAAGCTTCTGTTGAAAACATGGCCATCATTAGGGCCATTGGGAAGAGGGTAATGACCCAAACTCCTGTTGATGTAAAAAAGGCCCCTGTTGTTGAAAAAACAGTTGCTGCCTATGAACCGATAGTTCTGTTCAGAGCACAAAATCGGTCAAACCAAATCTCAATCAACTCTCAGGAGCCAAAGGAACACTCGTTGGCTCGACAGGGTTCAAATGAGAAACACTCGTTGGCCCGACAGAATAAGGAACACCTGTTGGCCCAACGGGATTTGAATCAACATCAATTGACCCGCTCTAAAAATGTAGGGACTGTTTTGAAAATTCATGAGGAACTTACAAAGGCACAAACGGTTCCTTCTATGCCCTTAGGGGCTCGACTTGATATGTCATCCGGTCCAGTTTCGAAAAGACAAAGGCAAAGAAGAAATAAGGCCTTAAAGAAATTGAAACTAAGAACAGTGGCAATAAATGTTATAGGTGCTATTGAAAGGGCTCTCTCGAAAGATGAACCCCAAAAACAAATTGAAAGTCCTGTCTTTGTCGGAAAATCCAAGGTGGAGGGGGGTAAGCAACCCTTGGGAAATATTTCTACTTTGGTTGAACTATCCATGGAGGGAATAAGAAAAGGGCCTGTGACAAGGTCCATAACCCGTCAGGCTCAAAACAAAGCATCGCAGTCAGATGCTTCAAATATGAATAATGTTGTGGGGGTTGATAATCCTTTATACGAACAAGATGATTCTATCTCGTTTGTTTCAACGAATATTGGAAACAATGAATTGAAAGATATCAACAAAGTCGCAGTTATGATGACTGAGGTTGAGAAAGAAAGTGAAAATTCGCAGGTCCAGCAAGACCAAGGTCTCAAGGAAAAAGTGGTGGCCCTACAGGAACAACTTGAGAGAAGAGAACGAGAAATGGCTGCTATGTTGGAGCAAATGCAACAGTTGCAGGCCCAAATGACAGGACCAGGAAGTGCACCCGAACAAATGACACAACCTGTTGTGGGAACATCTGTAGGCATACAAAGTACACTAGCCCCAGGGGGCAATGGTCCTTGTTACTCTTATCTAACCAGTAGTGGTATGAATCCAATGCTCATGGCCATGATTGATGATATGGTGAGGAGACAAGTAAAGAAAGTCAAAGAAAAAGATGATGAGAATTTTCGAATAATTACAAAACCTTACCCAGCATGGGTAGATGCTGTTCCATTCCCTTCTGGTTTTTCCCAACCAGATTTCAAAATGTTTGATGGAACAGGAGATCCAAGACAACATGTGGCTCATTTCCTTTCAAGATGCGGGCCAATAGCCCAGAATGAGGCCTTGTGCCTGCAGCTATTTGTCCAATCGCTTGAAAGTTCTGCATTTACTTGGTATGCTAATCTTCCTGAGGGGTCAATCCTAAATTAGGATTCCATGGTGAAGGAGTTCCTTAAACAGTTCTGCAACACACAAAGACGAGTTGGAGTACCAGAACTGATTGAGACCAAGCAACGTGACAATGAGTCTGTTACAGATTTCATTGCAAGATGGCGAGCTTTGACATTTGCTTGTCCTCAAAAGTTTACACAATTAGAGTTAATTCGGATGTGCCTTAACAACTTCCGACATGAGCTCTCTACGGCTCTTATGGCTCAAACTTTTGAAGGATTCAATGATCTATGCACTAAAGCTCATGACATGGAGCTGCATCTAGCTAAACGAAGGAGGCCTAGGGCCGTTGAAAGGGTTGAGTCCTCGACTGCAGCTACAATCGAAACCAGAAAGAAGGGTCCCGTTGTAGTAGGGGCTAAAAAGCCTAAGGAATTTAAAAAGGTGACTATGAAAGAGAGGTTGGAGAAGAAGTATTCTTTCATGGATGATCTGGTCGAAGACCTATTTGAAGATCTGTTGGAGCAAAAGTTGATTGCTCTCCCTGAGGTGAAAAGACCACATGAGGTAGGAAAGACCAATGATCCAAAGTATTGCCCCTACCATCGTTTGATTAGCCATCCGATAAAAGAGTGCTTTGTTCTGAAAGATAAAATTCAGGAACTTTTGGACTCCAAAATTATTGAACTCCCTCCTCAAGAGAAAGCATCTGCTAACCCAATCACTATCGACAATGATAATGAAGGTGAATGGGTTGTTTATCAGTCAAAAAGCATGAAGAAAAAACAAAATGCCACAGTGAAAGCTAGAAGTGTGGTTGATTCAACAACACAAGGGCCAAAAGTTTCCAAAAAGAAAAAATCAAAAGTTTCTAGGAAACAGAAAAAAGCCAAAGTAAGGCCTCGTTTGGGAACAGGCTAATTTAGTACCTTTTTAGCTATTTGGCTAAAAAAGTAGGTAAAAAAAACTTATATGTTTGGGATGACTTTTTGGCTAATTACGAAAAGATGTGCAAAAAGTAGAGAGAAAAGAGAATCTTTGACTTTTTGGTATGAGTTGTTGGCTTTTTGGCTAAAAGGGTAACTTTTTGACTTTTTGACTAAAAAGGTAAGTCCCCAAACAGGGCCTAAGTAAGAGAAAAGGAAAAAAGCACCCAAAGAAGGAAAAGGGGGAGAAATTGGTCCCTGATGAGTAGTTAGAGCAAGGTCCTCTTGTCCCAGTCACATTGGAGGAATTTCTACCTTCAAAATTTCAATCTGTGGAGTTGCAGACATACTTTGATAAAAGGAGGAAGGAAAAGTTTACTTTGGCCCCTTGCCTAACCATAATTGTTTTGAGTGATAGCGAGGAAGATGAGGGTGAAATTGGTTCAAAAGTTAGGGAAGGGGATTGCATTACATCTCCTATCTGTATACCTGACTCACCAGAGTATACACCAACTTCTCCAGAATACACACCAGCCTCTCCAGAATATACACCAGCTTCTCCAGAGTATACACCAGAAGCCTTTTCTCCAGAGTATTCGCCAGTACCACCAATGTACTATCAAAGCACTCCAGAATATGTAAGGGGAACAGAACAAAGAGACACCGGGTGTAGGTCCGACTCTAAGCTTGTAAAAAAGGCGAAAAAACGACTACACTTCAAGGATGATGAGGTGAATGGCAGGTGTATGTCGGATGATAAAGTATGGAAGCATTCAAGTAAACAAGCAAAGTCATCTCAAGTTGAGGATCCTAATGAAGATTGGGAACTTAACTTTTCCCCTGATGATTCACCATATACATCCCCAGCTAGGACATACGATGGAGAAAGTGTATCAAGTGACCACTTTGACTTTCCTTGTAATGTCATCACTGTGGACGTAAATTTTGAAGAGCGAGAAATACATATCATTCGCAATCCAGGTGATGATGAGAAAGCAAAAATTGAAGCTAGAAGGGAAACAGAACATCAGGCAAAAGTAACAGTCTCTTTGAAAGATGAGGGTTTTGAAGCCCATCAAAATTTGAGTATTGAAAGAAATCAAATTTCTGGACACCCTTTCCCTAATTGGGTCGAATGGGTTCAGTTCCCACGAGGATATGCAGTACCTCGTTTTCCTTTATATAATGGGACAGGTTGTCCAAGGCGCCATTTGGTTCGTTTCCTTGCACAATGTGGAAATACAGTAAAAAGCCAGGCGTTACTTCTACGGTAGTTCGTTCTTTCTTTGGAAGGATGGGCAGCGGATTGGTACTTCAGCCTGCCACCTAATTCAATCCCAGATTGGGACACCATGGCTGATCGATTTTATAGGACATTTTATAAACCATGGCCAATAGAAATTGAGATGTCAGAACATTTGAATGACGAAGGTACATCTTCTCAAACATATGATTTCATAGAAGGCACAATTGAGGAGAAGATTGAAACTGCCCTTGACCTTCGAGAGATGGGCACTTATCGCCCAAGGGATTTGTTCCCTTTATGGGTAGAGCAAACACCATTTCCTGAAGGATACGAACTTCCAAATTTTGTCCTATATGAGGGTTATGGAGATCCTCAAAAACATATGAGGCGTTTTTTGAAACAGTGTGGGGAAACAGCTCAAAATGAAGCACTTTGCCTAAAACAATTCCCCCTTTCCTTAGAAGGGATCGCCTTTGACTGGTATTGCTCCCTCGATGGAGTCGTGGTGCCTAGTTGGGAGGCCATGAAGAATGGTTTTAAAGAATCTCAATGCTTTTATAGGCGTGACTCCCGGTACCTAAGAAATGGGAGAAGAATGCAGCTCCAAGAAGATGGAGAAGTGACTGATGATGATGATCACCCTACAGCTGGACCAGTTAACATGGTCCAAATGAGTGAGGGAATAAAAGAAGTTGAGGTCAACGAAAAGGCGGTTGCTGAAGTATGCCAGACTTATTTGACCTACCGGAGGAAATTACGAAATCCTCAGGACCCTCAAATGTCGAAAGTTCCACAAGTTTTGCTGGAGGAAGAGCAAGTGAAATATGATGTACTAGCTCATCTAAAGAAAATTCCAGCATTGTTGAGTGTATATGATGCACTAAAAATGTCTCCAGAGCTTCGAAAGTCTTTAATATATGCCCTGTCCAAGCCAGAGGATTTCCACAAAGAAATTGAGGGTAGAAATCAAGAGAAGGCAACTACATGCATGGCTATGGTAACCTTTGGTGACAAAGACATGTGTGCTGAAATGACAGACCATAATCGGCCTTTGTTTATCACTGGGCTTATCCATGATGTGAAAATTTCTCGAATTCTGGTTGATGGAGGATCTGCGGTAAACCTCCTGCCTCGGAGGGCCTTAAACTTATTAGGGGTTCGAATTTCACAACTTCGCCCAAGTCGTTTGGTCATTCAAGGATTTAATCAGAATGAACAACGCCCAATGGGGAAGATTGAATTGCGAACCAAGTTTGGGGCTATTGAAGAAAGTACTGAGTTCTTGGTCATTGATGTAGACACCTCTTACAATGCTTTGCTTGGGAGACCATGGATGCATAATCATCATGCAGTGCCATCAACTTATCACCAATGTATTAAGTACCCGTTGCCTTCACCTAAAAAAGAGGGGACAATTGTGGCTGACAATGATACATTTGGAGAAGTAGAGGCCTACTATGCTAATGCTCGCTTCTATACAAAGACTTCACAAAGAAAGGGAAAAGATGTGAAGAAGTCTGAAGATACTCCGAATGTCAAAGACGCTCTAGAGTCTATTCCAGTTTCAACAAAAAGAACTTTTCGATATGTGCCAAAGTCCGAAAGGAAATTGGGGGCAAAGGCTCTAGCCCCAATAAATCCAATTTTGGATCTCAAGGGTGAGTTCACGTTGCCATTAAGGAAGACAAAATGCACCTATGTGGAGAAATATAACAAAATTGTGGTCCCTTCTAAAGGAAAAAGGTCGAAACCCATCATATTCCACTCACTTGGAGATGTTGAACAGAAAGTGAAAGTTGAACAAATGCCAGAAGAAACATCTCGAGTTTTGAGAAGCCTACCTTCAGTGCAGAAATCACACAGATGTTGGTAAAAGTTGGTTTAGATCCTGAAAAAATACCAGGAACAATGACACCCTTTGATTTTGCATTAACACCTTCACAGAGGCAGGCTATCCAGCAAGGCGGTATTATCACCGCCAGGACAGAAGGGTTAGGCTATCAAGGGGATGAGGAAAAATTTCCAGTAAACATGACTATCACTCAAGATGTGTTGGAAGATGTTGACCAAGATGAAGCTCAACCTGCACCAACAGAGTTTGAAGCAGGAGGCCAAGCCACCGTGGATGACCTTCGTGAAATAAATCTGGGTGATGAAGGAGAAAACAAACCAACCTTCATTAGTGCAAATTTAAAAGAAGAAGAAGCTCGGCAATATATTTCCTTTTTAAGGGAGTATCGTGACATATTTGCATGGAACTACAGTGAGATGCCTGGTCTTAATCCAGAGATTGCAGTCCATAAGCTTGCAATTCACCCTGAGAAACGGCCAGTTAAACAGCCTCAAAGGCGAACTCGACCAGAGCTTACAGCCCAAATTGAAGCCGAAGTCGACAAGCTTATCAATGCAGGATTCATCAGAGAAGTCAAATATCCAGCCTGGCTAGCAAACATAGTGCCAGTCAAGAAAAAGAATGGTCAAATCAGGGTTTGCATTGATTTCCGTGATCTCAATGAGGCTTGTCCTAAAGATGACTTTCCTTTGCCCATCACTGAACTTCTTGTAGATGCAACTACTGAGTATGAAACCTTGTCTTTTATGGATGGATACTCAGGATACAATCAAATCCGAATGGCACCTAAAGATGAAGAAATGACTGCATTTAGGACTCCGAGAGGAGTCTTTTGCTATAAGGTAATGCCTTTTGGCCTGAAAAGTGATGGGGCCACGTATCAAAGGGCGATGACTATAATTTTTGGTGATATGCTCCATGACATCATCGAATGCTATGTTGATGATCTTGTCGTCAAGACAAAGGAAAAGGAAAACCATGTGGAAGATTTGAGAAAAATCTTCGAACGTTTGAGGAGGTACAAACTCAAGATGAACCCACTAAAATGTGCATTTGGAGTTTCATCAGGAAAATTTCTTGGGTTTGTGGTTCGAAACAAAGGGATTGAAATTGACCCTACCAAGATTAAAGCTATTGTCGAAATGCCTCCTCCACGAAATTTAAGGGAATTGAAGGGGCTACAAGGGAGATTGGCCTATATCAGAAGATTTATTTCTAACTTGGCTGGTCGATGTTTGCCGTTCTCAAGATTGATGAAAAAGGGTGTTCCATTTGAATGGGATCAGCAATTTATTTCTCTTTAAAAAAAAAAAAAAAAAATCATTGTAAACATAACAATATATGAATCAATAATACAATTCTTTATTTCTCTTTATACATTAAATTTCTACATGGTATCAGAGTTGGTTTAGAACCTAGTATTTTCGCTTCATCGGCGGGCGGCAACCTCACCTTAGCCGCCCGCCGGACCTCAATCTAATCCGCTAGGACCTCTACACATACCTTCTCTCCCGCTGTTTTGATTCGGAGTTAGAGGAAGCTGTCACTCTCTCAGTTTCCAGATGAACCATCATCCAAGCTAAAGCATGATGAGCATGGTCTTTTATCAATGGCAGCAGCAGCATCTCCCGAGACTCGATCTACCTCTCTCTCTCAGCCCCTGATTCTTCTTCGTCAAGCAACCACCATGGCATAGAATAAGGAGTTTCCTCCATCTCAGCCACTGCCGTAGCCCCTCTCTCGGGCATGGGCTGTCTGTCTCTCTCGGCTCTCTCTCTCGGCTCTCATCTTGGTTGTTTTTTGGCTCTCCACCAACTATGTTTTTGTCTCTATAATTGATCTAGGCTTGGGATCAAGGAGCAAGGCCCCGGCAGATGTTTTTGTCCTCTTTGAAGAATGTCAGCAGATGTTCATTAATGAATATCGGATGATGGAGGCAATGCTAGGAAAACTTGAAGATGAACATGAAGAGGCTATTGTCCAAATTGACAAATGATCTTTGCTATTCTGGTTTCCACCCCGACTTGCATAAAAACATGTTTGTCGAAAGACGGTCATCCACCGATCTCACTTCTTCGCCTCTTCCGCCGATCTTTTCTTCTTGCCTCCGTCCTGGGCGGTCCTTGACGGTGCTGCCTCCGTGTTTCCCACGCCGCCGAGCACGTTCACTCCCCCATACTCCTCCACTGCCGCATATGGCGGACCTCCAAATCGGAACATCACAGTGGCCTTCCGCTTCAGCTCCTTGTTTTCAGCCTTCAGCACACTTATCTCTGCTCGCGCATCCTTATACATGCGTTGGAGCAGAGCCAGTTGGGCGTTTAACTGCTGCACCTCATTTGTCCTACTCTGAAGCCGGTGCGACAAGTTTGTTACCGCAGTCATGGTTTCCACACATGACTTCAAAGTATACTGATTGGCTTCAATATCCGTTTGGACTGCCATTTTTTGCTCCACCGACCGCATCGGAAAGTTCAACGGAGCAAAACCAGGGGTGTTTGGTTGAGGTTCACGGGCCACCACACCAGTTGTCTCTCTTGTTGACTCGTTGAGGTCGGGAAAGAGAGTGAGCAGCCCACGGGAAGAAGAGGCCATGTTCTGGGTAGCTGAACGGGAAGAAGAGGCCATGTTTTTGGGTTGCTGAGTGTTTCAGCGAAGCAGCGATTTCCGACTGGAACTTTCAGAGAAGGATTGGTTACAAAGTGTTTACAGAGTATTTCAGAATGCAAATGTTCGGCAGTTTCAGACTGGTTTGCACAGCCTCTGCCTCAACCTTGGTTAAATAGCCAAGGCAGACACGCGCATCATGCGCCGCTCGGCGCTCAACGACAACATGGGCGCGCCTTTTGATGGCACGCCTTTTTATGGATTAGGCACGCCTTTTGATGGCACGCCTTTTGAAAAATTGGGCGCACCTTTTGAGGGTGCGACTTTTTAAGGGGTCCGACAAGACTCTGTAAACTGTCCCGACATTGATTCCGGTTAGCTCCTTCATGGGTCCGACAAGACTCTGTAAACTGTCCCGACATTGATTCCGGTTAGTTTCTACAAGGGTCCAGCAAGACTCTGTAAACTGTCACAACAACTGTCACAACATTGTCTGCTACAACGGTCCGACATGACCCCGTAAACTATCTTCTACATCGGTCTGACACCGCCATTCAGTGTCCTCTACAACGTTATGACACCACCATACAGTGTCCTCTACACCGTTATGACACCACCATACAGTGTCTTCACCAACGGTCTGACACCACCATACAGTGTCCTCTACAACGTTATGACACCACCATACAGTGTCCTCTACACCGTTATGACACCACCATACAGTGTCTTCACCAACGGTCTGACACGACCATACAGTGTCTCCTATCCTCTTTTATTTTATGTATTAATCTATTTTCTTGTTTTGTTACTCTCTCCAAACTCAAGTTGGTTAGTTCCTATCCCCCTTGAGTTTGCGAGGGGCTGTTAAAACCTATCACCTACTTCACCCACTTCACCTACTCCACTACACCTACTCCACCCACTTCACCTACTCCACTTCACCTACTCCACCTACTACCTATTCTTCTCTTCTATATATAGGAATCATTGTAAACATAACAATATATGAATCAATAATACAATTCTTTATTTCTCTTTATACATTAAATTTCTACATGCTTTTAATAGTATTAAGGAGTATCTTTTGAAGCCTCCAGTACTTATGAGCCCAATAAAAGGAAAACCACTTTTGTTGTACATAACAGCCTTGGATGGTTCATTAGGGGCATTGTTGGCACAACATAATGAGCATGGGAAAGAAAATGCCTTGTATTACTTGAGTCGTACTTTGGTTGGGGCAGAGTTCAATTACTCCCCTATCGAAAAGACATGTCTTGCCTTGGTGTTCGCCTTGCAAAAACTAAAGCACTATGTCTTGGAACACGAAGTCAAGTTGATATCAAGAGCAGACCCCTTGAAATATATACTTTCACGGCCCATACTTTCAGGGAAAATTGCAAAGTGGGCTGTAATTCTCCAACAATTCACAATTGAATATGTTCCCCAAAGAGCTGTAAAGGGGCAGGCTCTAGCAGATTTTTTGGTAGCACATCCTATACCTGATGACTCACCTCTAGTAACTGATTTACCAGATGAAGAGGTTATGCAAGTAGAAATTCAGAAAGGATGGGAGATGTATTTTGATGGAGCTTCAAGGAGTCCAGATGGCAAAAAGCTAAAGCTGGAATTGGAATTGTGTTTGTGACTCCAGACAATGCTATAATCACCCATTCTTTCGCCTTAAGTGAAGGATGCTCCAATAATGAGGCAGAATATGAAGCTGTAATTGCTGGATTAGAATTGGCATTACAAATTCCTATTGAAGAACTCTCAATTTATGGAGATTCGGAACTGGTGGTAAAGCAACTCCGTGGAGAATACATTGTTAAGAAAACAAGTCTCATCTCGTATCATGAAAGGGCTGATCAATTGCTTTCGCAATTCAGAAAAACACATATTTTCCATGTGAAGAGAAGAACAAATGCTCGAGCTGATTCACTTGCAAGTTTGGCTGCATCACTCAACCCACCAGATAGCAAAACAATTACTATCACAGTAGGTGAAAGAAGGGTGTTACAACCTTTAAAAGAGGTTTCTGACTTGGTTCCAATCTTGGTTGTCACCACGAAAGGAGAAAACGAGGAGGATTGGCGGGAACCATTCATAACTTACCTCCAACATGGTAGGCTACCTGAAGATAAAGTAAAAAGAATTGAAGTGAGACGCAGGGCTACCAAATTCGTCCTGTGGAAAGATGGAACGTTATACAAAAGGTCTTTGGATGGAATGTTCATGCGGTGTATAGCCAAGGAGCGTATTCAAGAGGTAATGGCAGAAATACATGCAGGTGTATGTGGGGCACACCAAAGTGGTCCTAAATTACATATGCAGCTAAAACGGTTGGGATACTATTGGCCGACTATGATTGCAGATTGCATAAATTATGCTCGAAGATGCCAAGTCTGCCAATTCCATGGGAACTTTCTCCACCAACCCCCAGAGCCTTTACATTTAACAACTTGTTCTTGGCCATTTGCAGCATGGGGTATGGACATTATTGGTCCTTTTGTACCTCCATCTTCAGCAGGATATCGATACATCCTAGCTGCAACTGACTATTTTTCAAAATGGGCAGAGGCTGTGGCTTTAAAGGATATAAAAAGCACAGTTGTCTCCGAGTTCATCCGAACCCATATCATTTACAGGTTTGGGATTCCAGAAAGTATCATCATGGATAATGGACAGCCATTCAGGAGTGATGCTTTGAACAAGTTATTTGCCAAGTACAAAATCAAAAACAACCATTCATCAAGATATCATGCACCTGCCAATGGTTTGGCAGAAGCTTTCAACAAGACATTGTGCAAAATTCTTAAGAAGATGGTGGATAAGAACAAAAAAGCTTGGCACGAAAAGTTACAAGAAGCTTTATGGGCTTATCGGACTGTCACGACCCAAACCCGGCCCTATGGGTTTAGTACCGTAACCGGCCAGTAATCCGAGATTACCGAAGGCCTGCAGAACAGTAATACAGTAAAACAGAGTACAGGGCCTGGCGGAAGCCAATACAGTAATTATACAATGTCCAATGAGCTGTGACAGTCGGTATGCCAAAAGATTCTTCATGCATTCATACATGTACAAACAGTACAGTCTATACAAAATTTACAGTCACACAGTACAGGGACCTAATCCCTTGATAACAGTACAGTTAGCAACTGACAGTCTATACAGAACAGTTAGACAGTATGAAGACAGGCGGGGGAAAACAAACAAAACATCCCCAAGCCATAGCATGGCAACTCGGAACCTCGCAGTGAGGCACAAAGGCTGGCTTGACAAAACTGGAGTTACCCTGACGCTCCTAGCTCCGATCTGGTGCCTGTACACCTACATATATATATGAGCAGTGAGCTAAAGCCCAGTGAATAACATAAAGCGTAAAGGGGTTTAGAATGAATGTCCTTACAGTAATGAAAACAGTTCAATTCAATCAGTATTTCAGTTGTTCAGTACAGTAAACAGTCATATGTGGTACATCCATTAGCATAACAGTAACAGTAGGTCTTAAAAGACCGAACAGTAATGATGGCCATCAGTCAGTAAACAGTAGTGGCTCCACGAGGGAACCGACAGAGATCTCTGTAACAGTAACAGTAACAGTAAGCAGTAGGTACTAAGGATGCTACAGTACAGTTCAGAAATAAAGGACATACATTCATTCAGTAATACCAGTTCAATAAACAGTTCAGTTCAGTATTCAAAAGATATCAGTTGAACATATCTTTACACAATTGTTACTCACAGAGTTCTGGGCTACAGTATGCTAGAGCGTGTCTCCCCAGTTGCCAACCCTACACAGTTCACAGGTTGAACACACACTAAGCTACACAGTTGGGAAATATCATAACTTAATCCCTAATTTGCCTTGGTGTGTTCTACAACGATATCCTCATCTAAATGTCTTAAACTAGGCCTAAGAATGCCTAGGATGGGATGAGGATGCAAAAATACACTTAGAAAACATTTCGCAAAGTTTGCTGAAACTAGGAGCCTCGCTCGAGCGAGACTTTCTCCGCTCGAGCGTAAGTCCAAAATCAAAGGCTTCGCTCGAGCGAGTAATCCTTCGCTCGAGCGGTCTGCAAAACAGTAAAAATACTGGATGCTAAGATTTTACGCGCGATGGTCGCTCGAGCGGAGCCCTGGGCAAAGGTGCTCGCTCGAGCGGGGAACCCTTCGCTCGAGCGAGGAAGCCAAATCTGGAATTTCCAGATTTGCCTCCCAAGCTCAAACCAAGCATTCTACCACTCCAAACTCGACCTCTTGGGCCCAAATTCTGGAAAACATAACTAAATTCAATGTATAACAAGTTTCAAAGCTCAATTTATGAATTCAAGCCCCAAAGGTGAGTCAATTAAAACCATATTCAAACCCATTTTCAAGAATATGAAGAACATGCAAACATGCAAGGATTCAAACCAAATTCAACCTTCAAAGCTTGTTCAAATGGACTCATTTCTTCAAGAACATGATGAATTCATGGAGTATGACCAAAAGATGGACATGCATGTGAGGAAACATGGACTTACAACCTTAAAACTTCAATATATGTACATGCATGCAACAATTAAGCCACAATTCAACATCTAAACCATGTTTGGCTCTACACTCCTTCAATATGACATGAATCATGCAAGAATCAACTCAAAACATGAACAAGAAGACAATGGAGCTACCTTTAGTCTTGTAGTTCAAGAAGGGAGCTCAAATATGCAATCACTTCAACAATTTCTTCAATTACCAAGCAATTTACAAGCAAAATTGAGATGAACTCCACTCCTCTAGTTTTTTTCTCTCTCTATGGTCGGCAATGAGAGGGGAAATGGCTGAGGAAATGTTGTCTTTGGCTCAAGTGTATGAGTGTATACAAGGCTTAAAGATGTGTGAGATAGTGACCCACTCAAGGGCAAAACGGTAATTAAGTCCAACTCTTTAATTAGCTTAATTTAATCATACCTAATCAATTTTCAGATAATTATACCATAAAATCACATTAATTCTGAGGATCATGGAACATCAATCGGTTTCTAATTCGGCCGCCGATATGGCCTTCAATTTACAGTTTAAACATATAAGCATGAACAGATAATCATACAGTCAAACAGATAGAATGCAATTTAACTAACATATACTCAATCAATTCGGTTTCCAATTTCAGTCAGTCAGTTCAGTACTTTTAATCAGTTCAATTATCAGTCAGTTATCAGTCATTATCAGTTCCGTTTAACAGTAATCGGTGATTATCGGTAATCAATCGGTCATTAATCAGTAAACAGTATGGGGGTTGTTACACGGACTTCGCACAGAACTCCTACTCAAGCAACCCCTTATTCGTTGGTCTTTGGAGGAGAAGCAGTGTTACCACTTGAGGTTCAAATACCATCATTGCGAGTGGCAATACAAGAGTCCTTAACGGAAGATGAAAGCGCAAGAGTGAGGTTGGCTGAGCTCGAGACCCTAGATGAAAGAAGGTTGTATGCTCAACAGAATTTGGAGATCTATCAACAAAGGATGGCAAATGCGTTCAATAAAAGGGTGAGGTTTCGCTCCTTTAAAAAGGGAGACTTGGTACTAATGGTTAGAACACCCATAGTAGTCTCACGAAGAACCAAAGGAAAGCTTGAGCCCAAATGAGAAGGACCTTATGTGATTGAGAAGGTTTATTCTAATGGGGCCTATTTGTTTATAACGATGGATGGTGACAGAATCATTCCCCCAACCAATGCAAAGTTCTTGAAGAGATATTATCCTTAAGAAAGCTTGCTACGTTGAAAACCCGAAAGGGCGGCCTAGGCAAGAGTTAGGGCAAAAAAAAAAAAAAAAAAGCCTGCTAGGTTGAAAATCTGAAAGGGCGGCCTAGGCAAAAAAAAAAAAAAAAAAACCACCACCAACGGTATTGTATGTGGTTAAACTGCTAAAATACCTCACCGAAATCTAAGGTGATAAAACATTGGATACTCCTGGCCCGCAAGAGTATAAACTGTGTACGGCCAAACAAAAGTTTAAAAAAAAAAAAAAAAAAAAAAAAAAAAAAAAAAAACACCAACGGTATTGTATGTGGTTAAACTGCTAAAATACCTCACCGAAATCTAAGGTGATAAAACATTGGATACTCCTGGCCCGCAAGAGTATAAACTGTGTACGGCCAAACAAAAGTAAAAAAAAACCACCAACGGTATTGTATGTGATTAAACTGCTAAAATACCTCACTGAAATCTAAGGTGATAAAACATTGGATACTCCTGGCCCGCAAGAGTATAAACTGTGTACGGCCAAAATAAGACAAATAAATGTATTGTATTGAGAAATTTCATATAACAAGTAAATCTTTTGTGTACGGCTAAAATAAGACAAATCAATGTATTGTATTGAGAAATTTCGAATAACAAATAAATCCATCACTGAGCGAAATTTCATAAATACATTATGTTCGGATGAATAAAAAATAATAAAAGTGCATTCATTCATTAAGAGAAGCCTTAGCCCTTTCAAAAGCACGTTCCACAACACTATGTTGTCCATTCTTCTTCTTGTGTTGGCTCAAAACATTCAGAGCAGTTTGGACGTCTTCTTCTGATTTAGAAACACTCTCGGAAGCTTGTGCAAAATCACTGCATGTTCCGCTTGGGTGGATGACAATTCCTCTTCAAGTTGTTTGAGTAACTCTTTGGTTTGAATAATCCTTTGATTAAGACCCGCAATCTGCTCATCCGACTTGATAATTGAAGCAGACAACTGTTCATGTTCGCCAGAAACTTTGTCGAAATGAAGCTTCTTCTCACAATATTGGGCCTCAAATTCTGCAGTAGACAAGTTTGAAGAGTCTGCAAGTTGGGTTTTCAAAGCAAAGCACCCAAGGAATATCTTCACCTTCTCATAAAAGGAGATGAAGTCTACACCCAAACTCTTTAAAATCATGAAAACGTTGTTTGCTACAGCAATCATGCCATTAACATCCGTCATTGATTGGAGAGAAATAGTAAGACCTTTCTGAATATGGGTGGCTGCTTCGTTAGAGGAAGTTCCCAAAAGAAGGCCAGATGAAGCAAAGGGTGCTTCAAGTTTGTCAAATAATTTGTTAACCCCATTTGCTTCAAGTAAGTCTGCAAGAATTTGGGCTTCTTCCGAGGTATCAGGATTAATTTCGTCTGTCTCTTCCAATGTGTCAGAAGTACTTTCTGTGCAAATAGAAAGAGATACTCAATGAAAACATAGAAGGTAAAAACAATATATATATATATATATATGAATGAAGTATACCTTGGTGTACAGCTGGAAGAGACTTAGGTGGAGGAGGAGACAAGTTGTGATTCCCACAAGTGGACCATGGATTTTGCAATGTGGCATGATCTAAAGAGAAAAGAATTCCTTGAGTATCTATACATGATGAAATAAAATAAGGTACCAAGAACAAATAAGAATACCCTTAAAGGTAGCCAATGGCATATGCGAGGCAGCTGGGGAAGTCCGAGGCGTAGTGCCTAAGAAAATGAAAGGTATTAAAAAAAAAAAAAAAAAAAAAAAAAAGAAAAAAAAAAGAGCTATACCTTTCTCCAATAGCTTGGATGGCTCGTTCGAAGGAGAAGAAAAAGCTACATTCGCTGAGGGCAATTTACTCATCTTAGTCGGTGTGCCATTCAAAAGAGGGGTGTAGTCATAAAACTCATCTTCACTCTCGTTACTTCCATTGAGAGAACAATCAAAAGATTTGGTAGGAGAAGGAATTTCAACACTCTTAATGCGAATACGACCCAAGGCAGTTAATTCATACCCATCTCCCTCAAAGAGTTCTTGAATCATATTCTCATCTTCAAGAAAAGAGTACAAGTATGTGCGAAATTGATCCATTGGGGTTTTGGTCGCTACAGTGGGTTGGGAAGTTCCTGTACAATCACTGATAGACATAGTCTCTGGAAAAAGCTTTGCGAGACTAGAAAATTGGGGACCAGAATCTGCTTGCTCAAAGCTAAATCTCATTTTAAATTGAGAATTACACATATCCTCAAAAAGATGAAGGAGATCTGAAGCCGAGTAACTAGATCGAGAAGGAGCAATAAGTGGTCGACTATTATCCATTCTCTGAAGTGATGATGCTTCCAGAGCAATAGGTGAAGATGATGACCTAGCTCTAGAGTAAGGAGGATTTTTCGTCTTTCGGTCTTTAATTGACATATCTAGTTTTCTCTTGCGTGAAGATTTCGACTGGGAATGAGTAATATATTGAAGCACGGTAAAGGAAGTTCCCAACCACCAATTGGCATAAGGCATGGTTACGTGAGAAGTAGATCGGGAGCCTGGTAACTCCAATGAGACTTTTGTACCGCAGCATAGCATATGGCGCCAGTTGTAATAAAATTTAGCCCACTCAGAGGGTTGCCGACAAGATACATTAAGCGGTGTAGGGCACGCTTGAGCAAACCCAAATTGACGACCGAATCGGTTAGGGGAGTACGGTTCAGAAATGAAATTAAATCCCATTTTAAAAGTTAAAACCCCTTGCCTCAAAGATATAAGATAGCCAAGATGGAAATATGATATCCTTTCAGAGTCGACCAGAATGCCTGAAGGTTCACTTTCATGGGTAAGAGCCCTAAACTGACACTCCGTACGATAAGTTAGGAGAGAGTCCACAAATGGAAATTTATCATTAAAAAACTGGGCTGCCGATTGGTTTCCAATAAACCCAAGATATGGCATGAAATGAATATCGGGAATTGGACAAATCAACTAAGGATCCCCATGAGAGTAAGTCTTGACAAAATATAGTGAAATCCATCCAAAAAGGTAATGTAAAGGACCCTGAATATTTTCCTTCCCAGGTGAAGATGATGATGCCATTTTGCCAAGACAATGATAGAGGTATGCAAGGACGGGGATGGCCAGGCTAAATAAGGTTCCACCTGCCATTTTGGTGGCTACATGAAAGGTCGTCGGACGAATCTCTCCGGAAGAGTGAGGGAAGACAAATCCGCTAAGCCAGCTCGCCAAAAAACCAGAAAGATACACATCATCAGGGATCCTGTCTTTTCGTTGAAAACCACTAATTGAAGTTGGGGATTCGTCAATGAATTTGAAAGTCCAGTGGTTAAACTTCTTGGATTGACAAGAGCTGGCATAAATGTTGAAAAGCCCACGGCACGCCTTGGATGTCTGGGACGAATATAAAATGTCATTGGATGGGGTAAACTCTTCATAAAACTCACCACGAATGGGGAGCCCGCTAATGCGATGAAGGTCCCATAAAGAGATCCCAAGTTCGCCATAAATGGTGTGGAAAGTGTTAGTATCAGGTGACCACCGCTCTAAGAATCCTTTGAGCAAGGAGACATTCCTAGCATATGCAAATTGGGATACATAAATTGCAGCATAAATCCCACATTTCTTCAAAATAGGGGCAAATGTGGAAAGAACGTCATTCAACCAAAAAATCCATATGGGGGATTGCAAATGGGTAGAAATGCCACGGACATTAAAGGAATTATCCCACTTCAGTTTTTCATGCATCATTCTCTTGAGAAGAGTATTAAATTCAAAGCAGTCAAGGTCCTCAGAAAATGGACGAAGGATTGAGACAGGGAATGAACCAATTGATTTTGAGTGCCCTTTCTCGAGAATCTCACAGCAGTTTCGAATTCCTGTTTAAACCAAGTCTTCGGAAGCCGTATGTAAAGGGATGTAGGGGTCCAACTCGGTGGGTGACAATAAAGCAGTGATAGGTTTGTGCCGAATTATTTTCGGACCAGATTTATCCAGTACGTCCCTCTCATCACGTCGAAGATGTTCAAGGGTCTTGTCCATGCTTCCTAAATAAAAAAAAAAATATATATATATATATATAAAATAAAATAAAATAAAATAAAAATGGTTAGTGAAGGCAAAAATGTCATAATATAAAGAGATTAACAAAAGCCCCTTGGCCAAGAACTCAAGCCGTTGGGGTGACGGACACGTTCACTGCCAAGGACACAAGCCGTTGGGGTGACGGACACAATCACTGCCAAGGACACAATTCATTGGGGTGACGGACACATTCACTGCCAAGGACCCAAGCCGTTGGGGTGACGGACATGTTCACTGCCAAGGACCCAAGCCGTTGGGGTGACGGACACGTTCACTGCCAAGGACCCAAGCCGTTGGGGTGACGGACACGTTCACTGCCAAGGACCCAAGCCGTTGGGGTGACGGACACGTTCACTGCCAAGGACCCAAGCCGTTGGGGTGACGGACACGTTCACTGCCAAGGACCCAAGCCGTTGGGGTGACGGACACGTTCACTGCCAAGGACTCCAAGCCGTTGGGGTGATGGACACGTTCACTGCCAAGGACTCAAGCCGTTGGGGTGATGGACACAATCACTGCCAAGAACTCAAGCCGTTAGGGTGACGGACACAATCACTGCCAAGGTTTCAAGCCGTTGGGGTGACGGACACAATCACTGCCAAGGTTTCAAGCCGTTGGATGGACACAATCACTGCCAAGGTTTCAAGCCGTTGGGGTGACGGACACAATCACTGCCAAGGTTTCAAGCCGTTGGGGTGACGGACACATTCACTGCCAAGAACTCAAGCCGTTGGGGTGACGGACACAATCACTGCCAAGGTTTCAAGCCGTTGGGGTGACGGACACATTCACTGCCAATGATTCAAGCCGTTGGGGTGAAAGGACACAATCGCTGCCAAGAACTCAAGTCGTTGGGGTGACGGACACAATCACTGCCAAGGTTTCAAGCCGTTGGGGTGACAGACACATTCACTGCCAAGGATTTAAGCCGTTGGAGTGAAAGGACACAATCACTGCCAAGTATTCAAGCCATTGGGTTGAAAGGACACAATCACTGCCAATGATTCAAGCCACTCATTGCCATTAGGTTGGAAAGAGCAATGATACCTGCAAACAAACTCTGACGCCTTGCGTGTTGCCTGCAAAAGAGGGGAAAAGGTGTAAAATAATTGCAAAAAAAAAAAAAAAAAAAAAAAATCGTAATTCGTACAATTAAAATTCACTTGCACGAATCACGAGGGGGCAGGCTTTGATTAGATTAGATTTAAAAAAAAAAAAAAAAAGTTTGTTTATATTTTTATGGCTTTAATTAGATTAGATTTAGATTAGATTAAAAAATAAAAAAAATAAAAAAAAAAGAAAAAAAAAGAAACAAAACAAGAGAAAAAACAAAGTGCCAGATTAGATTTAGATTAGATTCCAAAAAAAAAAAGAAAAAAAAAAAAGAAAAAGAAGAAGAAGAAGTCTGTTCATATTTGGGTTTAGCAACATCTGCTAAATAAACAAATATTTGCTGTTAAAAAAAGTATAAAAAAAAAAACAATATAGCAGGTTTTTTTTTCTTCAAACAAGAAAAGTCTGTGTGTCCTCTTCAAGAAACCGAACAAATCAACAGAACCCATGCTTTCTTAATTGGGGCCTTTAAACATATATTAAATTGAGGCCTTTAAAATATGTTGATGACAAGAATCTGGGATAGTTTGGCTACCCACTACAATGGAGAAGGAAAATACCTAGCTGATTAAGCATCTCAAAACCATTTGGGCCACGTGGGCTCAACCATCTATGACTTACAACCTCCTGATATTACATGGGTTGTGACGGTAGAAAAACATGATATCCATGAAGCTAGTGTGGGAATTAAAAAAGGCAATCTGCGTTGGTTTGTTCTTCTAAAAATAAAAAAATAAATAAATAAATAAATAAATAAAAACAAACAAACAAACAGTTTGAAACTTTGTTTGACCTATTTAGATTCATGGTCTACAAAAAAAAAAAGGGTTTTAAAAAAAAAAACCTGCTAAATAGTTTGAAATTTTTTTTTGAAATCCTTTGTTGGCCTATTTAGATTCATGGTCTACAAAAAAAAAAAAAAAAAAAGAGAAGATGAAGCTAGTGTGGGAAATAAAAAAAAGGGTTCTGTGACTCAGATTTTGTGACTCAACAATAAGTAGATTGCTAGATGCCATGACCAAGTTACTAAACTTGTTCAGATTTTTTTTTTTTGGTCTTTAAACAAGCAACTCTTCTTAAGCAAAAAAAATACATGGTGTTAAAAAAAAAGGAAGCAACAAATAGGGAAGTATACCGGATTGAAAGGAATTTGAAGGATTTCTTTTGGCACCTTCTTTAAAGTACAAGAAGAACAGCTTTTGTTGGAAAGGAAAAAAAAAAAGCTGCTGGAAATTTTCTGGAAGCAAAAAAAAAAAAAAAAAAAAAAAATCTGCTGAAAAAAAATCTGTAGGGGAAAAAAGGGCTACAGAGAAAAAATATCTGAAAAGGTGTAATATAAAGGAAAAGTCTTGCTTAAGAAAAGAGGTAGTGGTCTCCTAAAATACTTCAAAGAAGCAAGAGTTTATGTAGGATTTGAAATACTAAGTAAGAGTTTGTATAGGATTAGAAATCCTACCAATGTCAATCCCAAACTCCTAAAATATTTATATATATGTTGTAAAAAAAAAAAATCCTAAAAATAATAAGTGGCAAGTTGAAGGCCCCCCCAAAAAAAAGGGGAAATTACCCATAGGTCCCATAGGAAACATGTGATCTCCATTTAATCCCATAACTTTTTCACTACACCCAAAAGTCCTTTCCTCTCTCTCTGCTTTTTGCTTCCCTTCCTCTCTCGTTTTTTTTTCTACATTTTTCTGTCACCGTATTTGTCATGGAAGAGGACAATCTTCTGCATCATAATCTACTTCCCAAAAGTACGAATCCACTTCCGAGTTCAAGAAGAACAGTTCCTTGATCATATCTTTCTCCATTGATCGGGGTTCATTGATAACCACCAAGCATTGAAATCAACTCCGACGAAGAAGATGATATATTTTCCGACGAAGAAGATGAATGGATCTACTTAGATCTGATATAGATCTACTCAGATCTACATCAGATCTGAGTAGATCTACACAGATTTGGTTAGACATCCGTCTTTCCCCTTCGATCTCTTTTTTTTTTTTCTCTCTCTCTGCTATACACTTCTGTTTTTCTGTTCTAATGGAGAAAATTTTCGAATTCTGAACAAGCAGTTTTCGAGTTTTAGTTACAGGCGGTGAAAACTGTAAAATTTTGCAGTTTCAAATTTTTTTTTTGGTGCTGGAATGAATCATGGTTTAAAACTGTAAAATTTTGCAGTTTTATAACATTCTTTAGAACTGTAAAATTTTACAGTTTCATAACATGTTTTTTAATTTTTTTTTTCCGGCAATATTCTAGACATTCCGGTGAGTCTCCAGCGACCGTTAAACGGAAGTCCGACGGTAGTAAGATGTGAACAGTGTCTATAAATTAAAAAAAAAAAAAAAAAAGGATTTTTTGGTAACAATTAAAAATGTGTTGGACTAATTGGTGCAAATATTTTGTTTTGGGATTAATTGGATTTTGAACTTGTTACATGGGACTTATCAGTAAGTTCCCCAAGAAAAAAAAAAAAAAAACGGCCCAATTAAAAATAGTGACCTAGAAAAGGAAAGGTCCATGATGGCCTAGAAAAAATAAAATAATAATAAAATCTGCTGTAAAAAAAAAATGGTGGCAAATTGGAGGCCCATAAAAGAAAAGGGCCCATTAAAAAATGGTGGCCTAGAAAAGGAAAAGTCCATGATGGTCTAGAAAAATCCATGATGGCCTAGAAAAAAATCTGCTGTAAAAAAAAAATGGTGGCAAGTTAGAGGCCCACAAAAGAAAAGGCCCAATTAAAAAATGGTGGTCTAGAAAAGAAAAGGTCCATGATGGTTTAGAAAAATCCATGATGGCCTAGAAAATAATTTACTGCAAAAAAAAAAAAAAAATATATATATATATAGTGGCAAGTTGGAGGCCCACAAAAGAAAAAGGCCCATTAAAAAATGGTGGCCTAAAAAAAGAAAGGTCCAGGATGGTCTAGAAAAATCCATGATGGCCTAGAAAAAAATCTGCTGTAAAAAAATGGTGACAAGTTGGAGGCCTACAAAAGAAAAGGCCCAATTTAAAAAAATGGTGGCCTAGAAAAGAAAAGGTCCATGATGGTTTAGAAAAATCCATGATGGCCTAGAAAACAATTTACTGCAAAAAAAAAAATAGTGGCAAGTTGGAGGCCCACAAAAGAAAAGGCCCAATTAAAATGGTGGCCTAGAAAAGGAAAGGTCCATTATAGCCTTAAAAAAAAAAAAAAAAAAAATGGTGGCAAATTGGAGGTCCACAAAAGGAAACGTCCAATTAAATCTTGGACCTTACTCATGACCCTTAAAAAAAAAAAAATTTCAAGTCCACAAAAAGGACCCATGCAACAGAAGTAAATGGCCCATGGACTATAAAGGGCAATTAACCCTTTATTTAAAAAAAAAAAAAAAAAAAAAAGGCTAGGAAATAATCCCATCCAAGACCTAAAGATCATCCACATAAAAGTGCCAAATTGTCGTGACTCGTACAGTTAAGAAAATTCACTTGTACAAGTCACGAGGGGCATTTGTTGGCACATAAATTTTAAACCAAATTTATGTTTAAATTTCAAATACAGTCAATGACACACATAGAGCCTACAATAAGATTGTTGTAGGTAATCACTTCCCAAAATGATTAATTTGCTCCGTTGAAGTGTATAAATAAAACAACGTCGTATCTTAACGACGTTATTCAAGATGTTCAAATGACACGTGGAGCCTACGAAAGATGACACCTGTAGAGCCTACAGCAAGGACACCACACAGGATGAAACCCCAAAGATCAATCCGGTTAATCAGATATATGATTAATCAGATAGCGCTGTTATTCAAAATTCAAATAGGCGTTATCATTCAATTTGAAATTCAAAATGAAGATGAAGCGTTCCTATCACCTGATGGCCCTCCATAAATATGAGGACCATCACACAAGACCGGGGGATCAGAAAAATCATAAGTGAAAAAGAAGAGAGAGAGAGAAAGAAATTGAGAGCTAAACAAATCGTTACAAGAAAGAAGAAGAGAAGCTTAGAGAACTCAAGAGCCTACGCTAATGGCGATGAATAGGTAAAGGGTTCCAAACCCAAACTGTATTTTGTATTCGAGGGTTCAAAACCCATAACAATCTTAATAAAATATTTCTTTTTTTTAAATTGTCTTTTGTTGTTTATTTTGTTCTTCATTAATCGGAGGTTTCATTTGTATAAAATGTGTAATTAACGATCTGAAATACAGATCGGAAATAAGAACCTGCTATTCAAATAATCAACACTGTTTAGTCCAAAAACTAAACAGTGGACATTTGTAACATAAATTTTGAAATGTGTTGAAACACTTCATGTTTTAAAATTTGTGTCTACATTGGGCAAGACACCAAATGCCACCATTTGATCTCTAATGGAGAGAGCATTTTGAATATCTCCACTTCTACCATAGCCATCAATTATAGAATTCCAAATGAGAGGCTCAGGTACAATCAAATTCTCTAACATAGAAACATGAAACTCATTAGCCTCAATTACATGCCCCTGAATACAGAGGCCTTGAATGAGCATTTTGTATGAGATATGATCAGGAGCCACCCCCATTCTTGACATAACACTGTAGATATAACAAGCCTCATCAATCCTTCCTTCCTTACAAAGAGCACTTATAAGTGTATTGTAAGTGAAAACATCGGGAATAAGGCCACTCTTAAACATTTCAGATAAGTATCTATATGAAACTGTCACGTCTCGGCTCGAACAAAATCCATAAATAATAACATTATAGGAAATAACATCCATTTGGGTACCCCTTTGGAGCATCTCATCCCAAAAAGCAAGAGCTTGCATCGTATCTCCATTCTTGAAGTGACCATCCATGAGTATTGTAGAAGTGATTAAATTTGATCTTCCCTCGTCACAATTTTCATCTAATATTTCTTTAAGAAGCTTCCTAGCATCCTCCAATAGTCCTTTCTTGCAAAGTGCATGTACTAAAATGTTACAGGAAACTCTATTTGGCATAACACCAGAATTCACCATTGCAGAGAAAACATTGAGAGCTCTGTCCACATTATTAATTAGGCAATAACCCTTCATTAAAGTGTTATAGGTAGCACAGTTGGGACTGGGACCACAATATAACATCTCACTAACAAGCCAATTTGCCTTCTTCAATTCACCAGTTTTACAAAGTCCATTAAGAAAATAATTGTGTGTAAGCACATCTGGAATTACAACATTCCAAATCATCTTCTTCCTAAGCCATAGGGATGCTCCCAACTTACCTTCCAAACACAAAGCCCTAATAATGGCTACATGCTGAGTGTAACTTCCTTCAAAAGTGCGACCGCATAGGCCTATGTGTGCCCATGATATGCCTTCCCTACAAAGTTCATAGAAACTATTACGAGATGACATACAAGAATTTAGAAACGCTCTATTTAGTTTAGAGAAACAGTAAATTTACGAACTAAATAATTTCCTACAGGCATAACATAATCACACCAAATGACAAGGGTGAAGAACCTCTAAGTGTCCATGCTTGCAAATAAGAAAACCAAATGTATAAAACAACTAAAAATGTAACTGATTAGACAAAAGAAAAAGGCACGAGAGTAACCATAAAAAGGAGCACATCAAGCTTCAACATGTAGTTTTATCCTATACAAATTTTAGTTGGTTGATTCAAAAATACATCAGAAGATTCAGAACTTTACGCATTTAAGAAATGACAGAATAGCACCTGACAGTGAGCTCTGCAATGAATTTTACTATTGTAGTCTCCATAAATTGGCTTTGGATTGTGTAACACCAGGGGTGCATCAAATCATGATGTCAGGAAAAAAATTCTCATCCCTACCAAAGCTTCAAAAGCAAAAACTGAAGTGCAATCTATACAATCTATTCATATTGCACACCACAAACTCAAAATTACCTTCTAACCAAAGTAGGCAATTTAAGCAACAACAATAACTTCACATCCTAATCAAACTACACTACTAAGCAACAATAACTTCAAATACATGGACACTTGTGCAAGTTCAAACAACAACAATCTCAATAATGGATATAAATATTTTAAAACGTATCAATTGAAAATTAGCACAAATGGAATTATTAAAATTGAGAGCTTCCATAATATTTTCATCTTGTAATGGGAAGAACTATAATCTACTACTTTCCAATGAGCCACTTCAAAAAAAATCTAAAATCAAAATCCTGACCTCATCGTCTTTAAACGCTCCAAACTATCTTTCAGCATTGTGTCCAATACATTGAAAACTGCCCGCAAATCTCTTTTATCATTGCAATCCTTTCTTTGTGAGAAACAATCTTTATTCTGTTGCTGGCACTGATCACCAACAGTCTCAATGATATCTTGAAGAGCACAAGGCAGTACTCCATCGTGCCTACAAATATTCACAATGTGGGTTGTAGTGCAAACTGCTACAGATTTCATTGTAAAAAGGAAAAACAAAAAACAAACAAGAAAATTTACAAGTACATACCTAGATACGCACACATATATAATTTGTGAGATGACACAAATATATGTAAGAGTTAATTATTAAAAAAAATGCATGGCCAACTCCAGCCCTTTTGAGTGACGCTGTGTTTAGTTGAGTGATTTGGAAAGAAAAAGAAAAAAATGTGTGAAACTAGTAAAATGTACATATATTTTATTTACATTTCACCTCCATTTTCCTTTTTCCTTCCCAAATCCCTTAACCAATCACGGCATAAAAGATTTATTTGATAGAAAGTGCTCCAATAGACAAACTCAGATATAAGCCGGAAGCACTCAGAATTTAATTTTGATACAGATTTGGGTGAAAAAAACATGAGTAAAACTCAATTTGGTATAAGTTTAAGTCAAGAATGAGCCATTTTTACCCAAATTAAAATTTTAAAAAATAAATAAAATTAGATACCTTTGATCGAAAAAATCAATGTTGGACTTGCCACAGAAAATGTCAGCAAAGGACTGAGCGATACAGTCCTTGATGGAGTCTAGGGTTAGGATGCTGCATTTGAAGAGTCGAAGAAGAAAATGGGATTCTTCAGTTGCTATTAGGAGCTGAAAATTCAAAGACATTCGCACCAAATAATAAAAATATAAAAATAAAAATAAAAATAATCTGGAACAATATAGACACAAACGTAGATGTAGATGCATATATATATATATATATACACACACGCATGTCTGTAGAGAGAGAGAGAGAAAGAGAGAGAGAGAGAGTACTGTTCGCATTTTCTGTACAAATTGAGAAGCGCTGTCTCCCAAAAAAGGTGAGTTCGCCGCCAACTGTGAGCCGACGACGCGACGGTGCAGAGAGTGGAGGAAGGGGGCGAAGAAGACGTGACTTTCGATTCGAGCAATGTTGTTTACATTCGAGTCCGGATCCTCCCCTTCTACACTTCTCAATTGGTTTGGGCTCAGAGCGGCCCACCGAATTGGTATTTTCAAGCCCATGAATTGTGTTGGGTTGATTGTTAAGCTTATTTACTTAAATGTATTGGGCCTGCCCAGGAAAGAAGGAAAGACAGCCAACGAGAGACATAATCCTACAACGTCTTTGTTAGTTTTTTAGCGTTTTCAGTGCGGCCCGGCCCAATTGCTAATTTACTTAGGCTTGTTTTCGCAATTAGTTATTTTAGTCAAAAAGATAGAAAGTCATTATAAAAAAAATTAACTATTCTTTCTCTACTTTTGTGTACGTTTATTCATAAAAAAAAAAAAACTAAAAACTAATTAAAATAATCAATTTTAGACACCATATTTCTCTTATTTTGACTAGCTTGGTTTAGTTGTACGATGAATTAATAACTAATCTTATCTTTAAAAATTAAATAGAACCGTGAAATCTGTCAAATAAAACAAAAATTAAATAACCAAAAAATAATTGGATTTTGATACAAAATAATTTGATTCCGATTTGATAATTGTATTTGAACTATCCCTCCTAATTTAGAGGGTAATTTCTGGAGTTTAATTTAATTGTTTTTTCAATACACACTTTTTTAACTACTAAGTGTAAAATTGTAAAATCTACAATTTTAAATAGAATCAATTTATTTTTTGAATATGAGCTTACAATTTTGGAGCAATGATATTTGATTTTATTTTCCAATCTGTCTACATATTTGCTAAAAAAGTTAGGCATAGTTTGGGAAGGTTGGTGGAGGCTAAATTAGCCACTAAATGACAAAAGAGGCTTATTTAGCCACTAAAGGACAAAAAAGCCACAGCTGCTTGGCAAGAAGAAACGCTAAGGGAAATTTACGAAACTACCCCTCATGAAAGAGGGGCATGCGGCAGCACCAAAAAAAAGAAAAAAAAAATCCCAAAAAACACATTTTCCCAGAAAAAACAAAGAAAGTTGAAAAAACAAAAATTAAAAATATTTTTTTGTTTTTTGTTAAAATATTTTATAAAAATAAATTCAAACTCTATTTCATAAAAATAGTTTTAAATATTTGACTTTTTTTGTTATGTATTTGAGTGTAGAATTGTGAAAATAGTATGGAGTTTCAAATTATGTGTTTCATTATGAGTTTTAAAAATAATTTATTACTTGAGTTTTATTTTATGTGTTCGGTTACAATTTGAGTGTAGAGTTGTTTTTAAATTTAAAATATTAACATTTTAAATTATTTAATTTTTTTGAATATTTAAATTATTTAAATTTTTTTGTTAAAATAATTTTTTGAATATTTAAATTATTTAAATTTTTACAAATAAATTTTTACCATTTGTCACGTAATTTTACAAATAAATAAAAAAAAATTAATGTGTACAAATGAAAAAATGACAAAAATGTAAATTAAAAAAAAATAAGGACAAAAATACGTCTCATTCAAAAATATTTATAAAAAAAAACATAAAAACTTAAATTTACCATTCACCATGTAATTTACAAATAAATATAACACATGAAAACTCATTTTTGAAAATAAAATGAAAAAAATTAAAAGACACAGGACAATAAAATAAAACTAAAAATTAAAATTATTAGCAGTATTATTATTTTAAAATTCAAATTTAAAATTAAAATTAAAATTAAAATTATTATCATTATTTTAAAATTATAATTTAAAATTAAAATTAGTATTATTATTATTATGTTTTTAAAAAATTTAAAATTAAAATACAAAACACATGAAAAAACCATTTGTAAAAAAAAAAATTAAAATATACAGGATAATAAAATAAAACCTCACTTTTTATCATTTTACAGAAAATGAAAAAAAATTAAAATTAAAATGAAAATCAAAATAAAAAAACCCCTTGAAAAAACCATTTACAAAAAAAAAAAAAAAAAAAAAAAAAATCGGTCCATTCATGGCTAATCTGACGTGGAGGACAAAAGAGGTAATGAGGTCCGTTCCACAAAAAATAGTAGAAGGGCAATTTTGTAATTTAACATGAAGCCACCCCACCAAAAAGTTAAAAAGCCAAAAAAGTCAAAAAGTTCTTTCCAAACTAGGCTTTTTAGCCCAGGCTAAAATAGCTAAAAAAGCCAAAAAACTAACCCACTTCCCAAACGGAGGCTTAGTGAATTGAAAGACTATTCAGCATGTTTGGTTTTAATTTTTTAGAAATTGAGTTTTTTATTTTTCATGTTTTTTATTTTTAGTGAATATTTTTTAAATTTTAAACAATTTTTTTTAGATGTATCTTACTTAGATATATTTAAAAAGTAAAATATTTATACAAAATATTTTAAAAATTAATAAATACATAATAACATGAAAAATGTACTGAACTCTCCTATTTTTTTTTTATAATTTTGCTATTTTCACATATACTATACTTTTTAAGTGTATTTATGTTAGGTATATCTAAAAATTAAAAAAATTGCTTAAAATATTAAAAAAAATCAGTGAAAATAAAAAAAACACTGAAAATAAAAGAATTTAATTTTCTGAAAATTAAATCTTGAAATTCCAAACTAAACAAGCTGATTACTATTCAATTACATTACATGCATAGAAAATTTCAAACACAAAATTCACAAATAGAACATCTATGATCTATGCATTATGTATTTAAAATTTTATGTGTTTTTAAACTTTTTCATTACAAAAAGGCTACAGTGCCAGAAAAATGATTTTTTTAAGTAATATATTTATGTGGTTAATATTTATTGGCCTTGATTGGAAAGGGTTATTTGAGTTAAATAATCAATAAAAAAAAGGTTAAAATAATCAATGAAATAAAGTAACACTTCAAATTCATAATTATTTTAATTTTTCTTTCATAACCATCAAATTAACTATATAAAAAAAATTAGTGTATTAATAGTAGCCAACTTTTCTTTCAAAACATAACTTTCTTAATTAAATTAAAATAGTAAAAAAATTAAAAATTAATTAAAATAACTAACTTTTCAAATGAGACGGCATGTGTTTGTTGTTTTCAGTATGAATAACCTTATATATATTAATTAATATATCAATTAGTGTGTTAATAAAAAATGTGACATAATTTTAAAAGTTTTGAATATTTGTAATGTATATAATAGATGAGATTAATAATAATATCATCACATATGTTAATACATTTATTAATAGGGTTTGGCTTCCCTCAAGTCCCAGATCGAACTCGAGAGTTTTGTTGGGCCCGTGAGGATTTATCACAGGACCCATTTTTATAATCCGAACAGTTCAATGTGAAGAATTCGTCGAGTATTATATGTTTGTAAAAAATCATATTGATCGGATATCGATAGTTATGTAAACAAATCAATTTTATATAAAAAAAATAAACAATAAAAAAATAAACGGTTGATAGAAAATTGATCTGATGAGATAGTTATCGATATTCGATTAACGTAATTTTTTACAAACATATAATACCCGATAATTTTTATATATTAAGTAATTTAAATTATTAAAATAAAACCCGTTACGACCTCTATGGACTCAATAATATCTTTCAATTTGATCTGTGAGAAAAAAAAAAAAAACAAACCAGTGCCTTATTGATATATCAAATAATACAGGTAACACGTTCCATTATTATGAGGTGCCACTTGTACAAACCCCCTAATTAATGAATGACGAAGCGCAGTTGCATTAAATGGCTAAGCGGGTTTCGCACCGCCGCATAGCACGGACAACACGCCACCAACGTCAGCATCAATATCATCTGAGAGAGAGAGGGAGATGCCACCAAAAAACTTCATCCATTCATCCAAACCAAATCTCACCCCATTAATTCATTCATGAAAAATAATATAAAATTTACACTTTTAGACAATTTTTTTTAAATTTAATGATTTATTAAAGGAATAATTAATTAATAATTACAAAATATATATAAAAAATTACACTACATATTTAATTAATTACTACACCATCATATTTGAAACATAAGTCTAACAATTTAATCAAAGGGATTGGTTTTTCTCCCATCTATGATCGAATTGGAGAGTGTGTCGCTTCAATTATTCGAATCGTTCAATATGTAAAATTCGTCGACTATTATATGTCTGTAAACAATCACATTGATAGAGTATTGATAAGTATTTTATCGGATCAGATTTCTGTCAACTATTTATTTTTTCACAATTCATTTTTTTATACAGAACTAATGTGATCACGTAACTATCGATATTCTATCAATGTGATTTTTTATTAGTATATAATACTTGACGAGTTTTACATATTGAACGATTCAAATTATTCAAATAAAATCGGGGTGAACCTTTACGAGTTCAATAGCACTCTCCAATTTGTTCAGACGGGAGAAAAACCAAACCTTAATTAGGGACAATTTGAGAACTTAGTAAAAAGTCAATTTTTTGATTTTTTTACACAAAAAATTACTGAAAAAAACTACAAAAAACCAAATTTTTTTAATCAAAAAATCAAAAAAAATTAAAAAATTAACTTTTTACCAATTTTCCCAAACACCGCTTAAAATAACAATACGCTTCATTCTTACTGCCCTCCCCCTCCCCACTCTGCCCTGTCCTCCACCAACTTTATGGCGTCCCAAGAAACAAATTAACAAAAGACACAAAAAAGTACATATATTTTTAATAATAAAATATTTGAAAGTTTTAAAAGAGTTCTAAGAGTAGGCTTTACTCGTTAATGTGATTTTTTAATCTTATTTTTTTTTTAAATTTTTATCTCATTAATACTCAATTAAAATTTTCAAATTAAAAAGATAAATCATTGCTGTTTAAACAATAACAGCGAAAAAACTCACCTTCATTCTCCTCATCCCCGCTCCTCCTTCAAGGCCTGTCCAATTGATGGCAATCGCATCTGGAAGACCTATGCATGGCCTATTAAGAATATATGCAATCATATTTATCATTTTCTCCCCTTTATTCTCTCTTATCAAATACATGACTATTATTGAATAATTAAAAAAAAAAAAAGTGATTATTAAGAAGTATTTGACATAATTTATATAAATATATTTATTTATATCGTATCATTTCTTTATTTTTTTACATTTTTTTCATAAAAAATTAAAAAATATATTTATTTAAATCATTCCAAATATCTCTAAGAATTATTCCTCCTTTAATATGCACTAATAATAATTTATCATAAACATTAACAAATATTTATAAAAATATTTAAAATTTAAATCATGACATGGATTTAAAGTTAGTGCAATTTTAACAACATCTATATTTTTTTATGGTACGTATCCTTACTCATAATTATATATATATATATATATATATATATATAACTAGTTTTTGGGTGTTGATTTTGATGTAAATTTTTTTAATAGTAGTAAATAAATTTGATCGAGTTATAAAATAATTCATATGTATTCGGATATAATAGGAAAAGGGAAAGAAAGATGGTTTTGCAAGAAAATGGAAGCAAAAAGCTTCAAACTTCTATTTCATGTTCATCTCAACAAAAATACACATATCCGAAAGAGGCCAAAAGCAAAAACAAAGACAAAAAAAAAAAAAATGAAATGAGGGAAGAAAACAAAGATCTCTTTCTCAAAAAGATTTGAGCTCACTCTTGGCTCTCTTGGTTTCCTTGAGTCTCTTCAAACTCTATACTTTCCATTGTTGTTGTGGTGGTGGTGGTCTGATCGTGATGACCCATCGATTGTTTTGTCTTCTCTCTCTCTTCATTCTCACTCTTCCCTTTACCATCATCACCAAAAAAAGCTGCTTTGCTAAAGATGGGTGTGGCCAAGAAAGTTGGGTTGACATCTCCAGCCATTATCACCAATACTTTCTCTTCCAAAACAGGCAAAGCCACTGTGGCGCTACCGCCGGACTTGTCTTCACCGCCCTCGAGATCTCTGTCGCCGCCACCTCCACGGCTCTCTTCCAAATGGGTAGAAAGCTTCCAATAAGAACAACCAAGGATCAACAGGGCGAAGGCTATCAAACCCAGCATCGCCGCCAGTCCCCCGAAAAGGTACGGCACCGGAGAGTGCCACGGCGACCTTTCTAGGGTCGCTGGCGGCGAAAATGTTGTTGTTGCCATTGTTGTGGTCCTCATGAATTTTCTCTGTTTTTTATGTAGTTTTTCTCTTCTTTGTTTAGCTCAATTTTTTTTGTTTTTTGTTTGGGAGGAGGTTGGAGGAGAAGGGATGGGAAAGTTGGTGGTGTCTGCTTGAGAAGCAGGGCGATGAGCAGAGATGCATTTATAAGATGGGAAAGTCGGAAGGAGGAGAGAGAGAAAAACAAACTTTTTTTAATTTAAAAATTGATACTCCTTCCGTCACAAAATAATGGTCTCTTTTGGAGAATTAAACTTTTTTTGATAGTACAATTATTGCATTTAAAAAAAATTGATTTTCCAAAATTATCCTTTTGATAGTACATTTTTTGAGAATATCAATGCATAATTGTACTTTTTATGTTGTTTATTAATTTAAAAGAAGGGTAAAATAAGAAATTTATATTATTTTTGTACTTGATTTTTGAAGAGGGACTAATATTTTGGGACAATGAAAAATGGAATAAGGGACTAATATTTTGGGACGGAAGGAGTATATATTTTGGATTTTTGATATCTTTTTATTACAGAATCATTTTGTATCATTCTCTATATAGAAATTTATGATTAATTCAATTTTTTTAAGTTATTTATTAAAAATTAATATAAATAAATAATTTCTTGCCAGGTAACTTATAAAAGTCCACAAGCGTCACCTTGGAGGAGGTAATTGAACACAACCTTTTTGAGAACATAAAACTTTGTCTATTTGTCAAGCTTACTGACTTAGGCATCGGAGAGGTTTCCGGCACACACCCGCCGGCTAGCTCACGTTTGAGTTTTCAGGTGATAAAGCGACGTCGTACAGAGGAGCGTGGACTTGGTCAACAGGATTATACGAGGAGAATTATTTCCTCCCCGTACAGTTGGTGATATAAAAAGTTAAATAAACAAGTGATATATAATTGTCATTTTACTAAAATTATAAAAATAAATAAATAAATAAATGTTAAAATATAATTACAGATAGGTAGTAATTTTTTTAAATAACAAAATCTCCCTTCTCTTTTCCTTCTTTATGCCCAACACTACCCACCACCTATATAAACGGCCACCCCAACCCATGCCTTTCCACTCTTACCACCGTAGCCAACGACCACGGGCCTTTGTAAATTGCCATCCCCAACCCTTCCGTACACATTAGCCCCGTTTGTTTAGAATTATAAAGAGGAGATTAGGTTTAATAGTGAGATGGGACTACTATATAGGGTGTTTGTTTTGAGAGATGGGAAGGAGACTCCTAATCCCTTGATATTAGTAAAGGCCTTGGAAGAGGAATTGGGAAGGAGGAGGTAGAGATAGTATTAGAAAAATAGTGAGAGGATTAGAATTTTTTTTTTTTATTATTTATATATTGAGATTTTTTTTTAAAATATTAATGTTTAATTTTTTATATTTTTTTATTTGTTTTATTATTTTATATAAAAATAATTTAACAATTCCTACACTAACAACTATCATCAAAACAAACACAATTTTACTTAATCTCCTAACTATTAATCCCCTCACTATAAATCTCTTCCATTCTACCTTTGAAAACAAACGGGACCTTGTCCCTTTTCCATCATTCCCACCATGATTTTCCCTGACACTTCTTCTCCTTCTTATACCACCTAACAAATCTCGTCCACTTAATCCCTAGCCAACACTCCTTCTCCTTTCCATACCACTTAGGTCTCGTTTGGGAACAGGCTAATTTAGTAATTTTTTGGCTATTTAGCTAAAATATGAGCTAAAAAAAACTAGTATGTTTAGGATGACTTTTTGACTTTTTATGAAAAGATGTGCAAAAAGTAGAGAGAAAAGAGAATCTTTGACTTTTTGGTATAGGTTGTTAACTTTTTGACTTTTTTAATAGCTTTTTGACTTTTTAACTAAATGTGAGGGTTCTCAAACGGGGCCTTAATAAACTCGTCCATCTAATCCCTAGCCACCACATCCACCCAAACCCTCAACCTTTCTTATCGTGACTCAAAACTGCTACTTAGTTTGATGCAAGTATCACTTGTGTTCAATACAAATGTAACATATACACAAATGTAATTAATATAGCCTTTGTGAGTTACAGTAAAAGTTGCAACCTTTATAATGACACAAATCACCACCTAATTCATCTCATAAATTAGAGCTCAATAAGTAATAGTGGTAGTGGCTGGGGGTGTGGCCCCTAGAAGAACCACTAGGCACAACCACTTTATGCAATGCTTGGTACCCAACTAATCCCTTTCTCTTTAGCCCTTCCTAGTCGAGTGAGGCTTTCATGTTGGAAAATAATAATTTTTTACTACAAGAATTAACACTTTTGGCAACAAAAAAATTGGTCGTTAAAAGCTCATTTTTAGTCGGCAAAAGTTATCCGCGACCAATTTTTATAGTCGCTACTTTGGTCGCCAATTGAGGGTCGGCAAAAAGTAATTCGCGACCAATATTTTGGTTGGTCGGGAAAAGTTGGAGTTACCGACTAACTTTTTGGTCGCTAAATATATCATTACTGCGACTAACCCATTTTGTCGCTAAAACATTTTGGTCGCGAAAAGTGATATTTTCCCGAACAAATATCTTAGTCGCCAATTGTCACATTCCACGACCAAATAGATTAGTTGCCAAAAGTCGAGGAATCGCCGACTAACAATTTAGTCGCCAAAAGGTAAGAAATTGCCGACCAATGATTTTAGTCGCAAAAGTGTAGAATTTGCCGACCAATTTTTTAGTCGACAAATCTCTTCTGTTTTTTTTTTTGTTGAGAACAATCCATTTTTGTTTATAACCAGTCAATCCAATATCGAACAAAATTCAATCAACCCAACCACAATTAAGGAACAATAACATTTTTTTTAAAAAAAAGCTAAGAAATCCAAACAAGATGTCCAGTAAGATGTCAAAACAAGATTTCATTCAACCCAACTACAAACTCTCTCAGAAATGTTCCACAAACACGAACGTCCAAGCCAAACATCAAACAAAGGCTTAAATGGAAGCAAATTCAACTTATCTACAAAGTAGAGCTAAAAGCCTAAAACATTGTAGACATAGCTCAGCTTACATTAAGCAATGTCTTGCCAAAAGTTGTTTCCTCTGTTACAATTGTGTCCCTGATATGCACTTCATGGTGTCTTAGCTCTGGAAATATGTCACCCATCACTTGCACCCCCACCTTTACATGCCTGATTTCCACACAATTATTAAGCAACCTCTAGAAGAGATGATATATATCAATTAGGAACAACATACGTAATCTAAAAAATACAGCAATTAGGGATAATAAATGTAAAGTTAAACATGGCACCATATAAAGTAGAACTATAATACATTGCAGCAATTACAAACAATAATTAACAAACATTGCAGGCTAGTTTTTCATTCCTACCCATTGAAGAATCCAGGTTGAGCTTTTAGGACTTCAGTTCCATAACGTACATCTCGACGAAGAATACGCCTTAGGACATATTCACACCCCTCATTGCCTGCATAGCTAGTGAGAATATCATTAGTTCCATTCACACTTACTTACCTAGGTCCTTGAATTTCAGTAGTACTTCATTGTACTTTAATGTAGAAAGGACAATTTATAAACGATATAAAATTGGTACCATTTTTCAATGTGAACAAATATTACAGGACATTAAAAAAATAAAAACCCAGATACATGGGTTATAATAGGTAGATCTACCCATCTTGTTTTGTGTATATGTAAACACCAGAGAATCCATTCTTTTATTCCATTTTAACTCCCTCCTTTCTTATAAACACATAAATCTTTCTTTTACCTCTTAGAACCCAAATCCTAGAAACTTTCCATGACTAAAATCCATAACAATGCTTATTGTAGGCAGCATTAACCCAAGTTTCCTAAAGTCATCCTCCATCAATAGGCCTCTAATCAAGTGCACCTCACATATAATGGAAGCAAAATGAACCCTCGTGACAGAATTTACTGATCTACCGAACAAGATTACAAAAAGCTTAACTACTGGCAAATTGGTTCCAAACCAATCACCAACCTACAATGTAAATTCTTAAGCATACATAATTAGGATAAAACATTAAATTTTTTATATGGTAGGATAGAACAACAATTGAAAAGTTCACCTATGCAACATTAATACAATAATCTTACCTTTTCTACCAGAGAAACTAATAATAATAATAATAATAATAATATGCAGTATAATCTAAAGGAGAAATTAAAAATAATATACAGTATTATTACTAATATACTGTATATTAATAATAATAATAATATACCAGAAAAAAGGAATAATAAGAATAATAAATACAAGAGAAACTAAAAGAAGAAATTAAAAACCTCTTAGCTTAGTGTACGGGGAGGAAATAATTCTCCTCGTATAATCCTGTTGACCAAGTCCACGCTCCTCCGTACGACGTCGCTTTGTCACTTGAAAACACAAACGTGAGCTAGCTGGCGGGTGTGTGCCGGAAACCTCTCCGATGCCTAAGTCAGAAAACTTGACAAACAGACAAAGCTCTATGTGCTCAGAAAGAATTATGTTCAATTACCTCCTCCAAGGTGATGCTTGTGGGCTTTTATAAGTTTTCCGTGGCACAATCCTAGTAGGACTTGTATTTCTCCATGCAGAGTCCTCCTAGGATTCATTCTCCTAAGGATAATGCTTATCCTTTTACACCCTCCCCCACTGCTTAAACCAAGTGGGATGGTTTTCTTTATGGCCGAACTCTCATTCGACCGAAGTAAGAATGGCTATGCCGAGCCACAAAGTAGGCCATACTAACAGTAGTTCGGTTCTTCTTCATGTTACACCATATCTCGGTTCTCATACATGAACCGTGGTGTGTTTGGACCGATCCACTGAGTAACAACATTACAACCGACCTATCCCGAATTCAATCATGACCGGACTACCTTTTGAGACCGGACTAACTCAAGTTGTCAAAACCGAAGCAGCTTTACATTCCTTTAGCCGAAGTAAGTCAATCATCTCCGCAGAGCCAGAGTAAATCTATCGTTCTTGAGCCGGAGTCACTTCAACAGCTCGGGCCGGAGTGACTTTTATCTCTTTTGAGCCGCAGTAACATTTCGGCCTTTTACCCAGTCCTTGGCATTTTGGGCCACCAAGTCCATCTCACAGCTCGGCCCAATTTTTACCAAAAATTACCCTCTCAATTGCCCCTTAATTCCATCTGCATGGCATGATTGGGATTATCAGTCTATCAACTGAGCTAGCGTCGTTTTAAGCTTTTCCAGCCGAGCTAAGAATACTTTAGCCTCTCCAGCCGAGCTAAAAACTCTCGAATTTTTAAGCCGAGCTAATTTCACTCCGGGCTCCGTTCTGCCCGGTCAAAAACGTCTCTTCAATCATAGCGTCTGTAACGCTTCCCATTCCAGTGACACGTGGCAAGCTCTGATTGGCTGGAAGCAGCTGTCACGCCGCCCTCGTAGTACGAAATTTTTGAACAGCTCCCGCCCTTTCTCTCTCCTTCCACAAAACGATCATTCTACCTTTGAACCATTCACCTTCTTCTCTCTCTGTGCCTCTGCTTCTCCAGCCTCTGAGCCTCCTGAGTCTGTGTTCTTCGTTGGTTCCGTTGCTCCTGCCCTCTGCTTCATCTTTTCCTGGTAAGCGATCCTTTTTCCTTTCCTTTGTTTTGTTTTCATATTCTGTTTTCCATGCTCTACTTGCTTTTGCAAAACATTTTTCTTCCAGCTCTATTTTACTTTAGTACTTTCATGGAAAAAAATCAGTAAAGCCCATGACTATATGTCATATACCCTAGAGAAAACTCGATTTTGATCCAGAATCACGTCCCAACCGAACTAGGATACTGTTTGTGTTATGTATGTAGATAGATTCAGAAAATAACCGAACTAGAACTTGTAGGAATATCAGTAGTTTCTTCTGAACCACTCTAGCCAAGATAAGATCACCGAACAAACGCACATACCGAACTAGGTACTTCGGTCCATAACCAAGCTAAGCTTTTGGGGCCAAGCCGGCTTTCTTAGTTCTTAGACCGAACTCAGAAAGCTGCCCCTAGACGTTAAACCGGTCTATCGAGCAACCTGCTCAAACCGAGCTACCAGACCTTCTGATGAAAGAACTAGTTCTTTGAGGCCGAAGTAGGGCTTTTATACCTTGCTTGTAAATTGTAGCACGGTCCATTGATCAGTGCTTTAACCCCCTCTGTTTTTTACTTTGTAGACTTAGGTTACCCAGGCACTCCCGCGTGCGCTCAACCGAGCTTCTGAGCACGATTATCGCACCGAAATAACTTACTCGTTAAATTATACAACAAATGGGTAAGTATAGGTATTTAGTTGAGACCCCTGGTGGGATGGCCGAATTCAGGAAGGACTATGATATACCGGATGACGTTCATTTGACTTTAGCAAAAAAGGACGTCATTCGATGGGACAACGAAGGTTTCGTTCCTTTTACTCTTCAATCCATAATAGAGACCGGACTACGGTTTCCTGTACAACCGTTGATCTGTGAGTTCCTTAGGCAAACTAGGTTATGCCCCACCCAACTGTCCACCAATACATACCGTATTATTATGGGTATAGCCGCACTAAACCACCAAACCGGTTTAAACCTTGGCCTTGCCGAAATATTCCATCAATATTCCATCGGCTCGAAAGATGCTGGATGGGTCTATTACCTTAGGATCCGCCGCCGCCGAGAGAAGATTGTTAAGCACACACCGGACAAAGACCTTAATGATGATGACTTCTTCTGGGTCTCTGGGAATTTTGAGGATTTTCAAGCCCAAATTCCTGGCCGACCTATAAATTGGAAAATGGGAGAGCCTGGTAATTTAACTTCGGTCTTGTTCCTTGTATGTTATCTCGGTTTTTTAATCTATTGACCGAACTAACACTTCTTCTTTTTTGCAGATTTTGCCCACCTCCATTCCCTGTATAGCTATCCCAACCTTGCGGTTTTGCGAGCCGCACTACGGATTAAAGAAAGAAGTTGGGCTAAGCTTCTGAACTTTGAGCCGACCTACCGGTACAGCGGTCGCCGAAAAGCAAGGGTAACCGATTTCCTTCTTGAGGAAGCACCAGAACCGGACCCAACTTTGCCCGAAATAAGACTTGTTCCATTAACTGCTGAGGAAGAAATGGCAAAGAAGAGCAGAGTCAGGGCCCTTCTAACTGCGTCAACCAGAGCCGAAGTACAGCCATCCGTCGAGGTGCAGCCTGCCGTTGTGGCCCTCCCTTCTCAGCAGCCTTCTTCATCTCGCCCTTCCAAACGCGCCCGAAATACATCGACCGAACAGCAACTAGTCGATGAGGTTGAATCCATCCCCCAGAGTCCTCAACCTTCCCCCCAACCGGAGCAAACCGACCGAGCTGAATCTCCGAAGTGGGCTCCGCCGCTGACCTTCAACGACCGAGACATCAAAGCTACTGACTCGGTCGTGGCTGAAAAAGACCACCAACTGGCCTTTAACCTAGCCAAAAGTGTGTGCCTCCCCAAGGACATGGAGCACCACTTGAAGCAACTGAACACCGAAATGAAATCAATTCGGTCTGCTTCCAAGTCCATGATCTTGGTAAGTAGCTCTGTCTGTTTTTTCTGCCCGTATTTTCCAACTTTTACTTCGGCTGAAAAGAAATTTTTGTTTTGCCAGGCCTTACAAAAGAACAATATTACATACAAGAAAGTTCAAGAACTAAGAAAAACTACAAGGCAAGCAATGGCAGAAGCCGAGGCAAAGGCGGCCGAACTAGCGGAGGCCGAAAGAAAACTGTCCGAGCTTCAAGCAGAGAACGGTCGACTTGCCGATGTGGTTAGTTCGGCTGAAGCAGAGAGGCAAAAAGCGGCCATTGTAATGAAAGACAAATATCTGCGTGAGCTGCTGAAGCTTGAGAAGAGAAAAGACGCTGAAATAAGCGAATTAAAAAAGAACATGGAGGCGGCCGAAAAGGAGGGGTACAAGCGAGGTTACAAGGAGGCAGAGGAGGCCTATGTCAAACAATGCGACGCCGCCAAGGAGCTTTTCTTCAAATGTGGCTGGAGGGCGGCTGTGGAGAAGCTCAGTCATGATCAACAGACCGAGGTCTTCGACCCTCCAGCTTACTTTATACCGAAGTCCCTTGCGGCGTATGTAGACGCTCTGCAACAAGAGTTTCTGGAGGACTCAGACACTGATGACTCCTCTGCTCCTGAAGACATTCCGGTTGTTGGTGCCGACCCATCACTTCGGTTGGAACCCATGGTAGAGGACCTTCCTATCGAGCAGCCGAATGAAGACGTGGTTCCAACCGAAGGAATCATGGCAGCCGAGAGTGAGCTTCCTCTTGAGACCGGTCTTCGAGTTGGTGATGATGCGGCTTTTGATGCTGAAATTGATGAACTTTTCTCTTAATTTTTTCTTCTCTTTGTAACCGAAGTATGCCCCTTTGTAATGACTTTTCTTTGAATGAAAATTTTACGCAACTCTTATTCCGGTTGTTGTGTGTATGCTTGCATTTGTAATGTCTTCTATTACTTCAATTGTTATTTCGGTTTAGGCTGGTTAAAATATGCTTACTAGCCAACCACTCCTTAGCCGATATAATCACTTCGGCTGAGGAGTACAATGTGTTGGTTCATTCTAGCCAACCACTCTTCAGCCATGCACTTACTTCGGCTGAAGAGTAACAAGAGTTGGTTTATTCCAGCCAACCACTCTTCAGCCATACACTTACTTCGGCTGAAGAGTAACAAGAGTTGGTTTATTCCAGCCAACCACTCTTCAGCCATACACTTACTTCGGCTGAAGAGTAACAGGTGTTGGTTTATTCCAGCCAACCACTCTTCAGCCATACACTTACTTCGGCTGAAGAGTAACAAGTGTTGGTTTATTCCAGCCAACCACTCTTCAGCCATACACTTACTTCGGCTGAAGGGTAACAAGTGTTGGTTTATTCCAGCCAACTATGGAAGTTAGTTTTTCCAGCTAACTTATAGTATTTGGTTATTCCGACCAAATGTCCTGCAGCCTGGATCCTTATCCTGGGCTTAGGAAGGGTGTTGGTTTATTCCAGCCAACCTCTAAGTTAGTTTTTCCGGCTAACTTAGAACAATGTTTGGTTGTTCCGACCAAAACGTCCTGCAGCCTGGATCCTTATCCTGGGCTTAGGAAGGGTGTTGGTTTAATCCAGCCAACCTCTGAGTTAGTTTTTCCAGCTAACTTTAGAATAGAATGCTTGCAATATACTCAAGTCTTTAAAGCTAACTTTTACAAAGAGTAATTTGTGCTAAAAAGAATTTCTCATTTTATTGAAGGAAGAAAAAATTACACATGTTTGAAAAAAGAAGAGCTAAAAGTAAAATAACTTGAGATTGGCCGTATTCCATGGCCTAGGGATTGCCTTGCCATCCTTGTCTTCTAGGTGGTATGCCCCTTTGCCTGCTAACCCAACCACCTTATAAGGACCTTCCCAATTTGGGCCTAACTTGCCGTCTCCTGGGATCAAGGTGTTTCCCATTACTTTGCGTAGTACCCAATCCCCAATCTTGAATTGTCTTGGATGCACCTTTTTGCTGTATTTTCTTATTAACTCTCGTTGGTATGAGGCGATGTGGACCAGCGCTCTTTCTCTTCTTTCTTCTGCAAGGTTGAGTTCTAAGGCTATGGCTTCTCCATTTAAGTCTGGATCAAAATTTTCGCTTCGAATTGTGGGGAGGCCAACTTCTAGTGGGATCACTGCTTCCATTCCATAAGCTAAGGAGAATGGTGTTTCTCCGGTTGATCGCCGGGGCGTGGTGCGGTAAGCCCATAAGACGTGAGGAAGTTCATCTGCCCACTTGCCTTTTGCTCTCTCTAGCCTTTTCTTTAGTCCATCCAAGACGACTTTATTTGATGCTTCAGCTTGTCCATTTGCTTGAGGATATGCCGGTGTGGAATTGTAGAACTCTATCTTGTATTCTTCACAAAAGCTTCTGAAGATTCTGCCGTCGAACTGAGTACCATTGTCTGAGATGAGTGCTTTTGGTATGCCAAACCGAGTGATGATATTCTGCCAGACAAACTTCTTCACATCTTTTTCTTTGATTGACGCCAATGCTTTTGCTTCCACCCACTTTGTGAAGTAGTCTGTTGCTGCGAGAAAGAATTTTCTTCCCCCGGGCGCTGTTGGAAGTGGTCCTACTATGTCCAAGCCCCACATTGCAAAAGGCCATGGGCTAGTTAATGGTAGGAGTTCTCTTGCTGGTTGATGTATTTGGTGCGCGAATTTTTGGCATTTCTCACACTTCTTCACATATTTTTCTGAGTCTGCTTGCATATATGGCCACCAATATCCTTGCGAAATAGCCCTGTAAGCGAGCGACCTTCCCCCTTGATGACTTCCACACACCCCTTCGTGTATTTCGAACAGGAATGCTTCTACTTTGCTGGGATGAACACACTTGAGGTAAGGCCCAGAGAACGACTTCTTGTATAATGCCAAAGATGGAGATAGCCAAAACCGCTGTGACTTTGCCCTTATTCTGTTGGCTTCTTTTTTCTCTTCTGGTAGGATGCCGTCTTTTAGGAATAGGATGATGGGATCCATCCAAGAAGGGCCTAATTCTGTGCAACATACTTCTTCTGCTTCGGGGTCTTCTATGCTTGGTCTTGGTAAGAAGTCGATGAGTAATGGATGAGGGACTGATGTATCTGCCATTGAGGCAAGGCCTGCTAGCTCGTCCGCTCGGCTGTTTTCCTCCCTGCCAATTTGTTCTATCCTTACCACATCAAACTTCTTGATCTCCGTTCTGACTAACTCTTGGTACTTGGCCATTCTGTCGTCCTTTGCTTCGTATTCGCCAGAAATTTGGTTTACCACCAGCAGAGAGTCACTGTATACCATTAGTTCGGTTGCTTTCATGAAGTGTGCTGACTTGAGTCCTGCGAGAAGCGCCTCATACTCCGCTTCATTGTTGGATGCTGGGAAGCCAAGGTTGATTGCTTGCTCTATAACCAGGCCGTCTGGAGAGATGAGGACTATGCCAAGCCCTGCACCATGTCGGTTGGATGCTCCATCCACAAAGAGCTTCCACATCTCTCCAACGAATAGTTTCCAGCAAGTGGAAGGATCAGATGATGTCGTGAGGTCAAGAATGGTGTTTTCTTCAAGGTCCATGTTGGCTATCTGTCCTTTGTCCTCTGTTTGAACTGCTGGTGAGCCTTTGTTTGTTTCTTCCTTGTTGTCCTTAGTATGGTCTGCCTTGGTGCTTGATTGACTACCTTCCACTAGGGGTTGCGCTATTCCGGCGTCAACTTTCGTCCCTAGTTCGGTTGTGTCAGTCAGGTCGACTGGGCAGATATGATGACTTCCAGGAGTAAACTCCGCGACGAAGTCTGCCAAAGATTGGGCTTTTATTGCGGTCTTGGGTTGGAACTTAATGTCGAATTGTCCCAACTCCACTGCCCACTTTAAGATTCGCCCACTAAAGTTCGCCCTTTCAAATAGAGCTTTTAGTGGAAAGGCCGTGAGGACGACTATGGTGTGGGCGTGAAAGTAGTGCGCCAATTTTCTGGATGCCATCATTAATGTTAATGCTAGTTTCTCCAAGGGCAAGTACCTTGTTTCGGCTCCCAACAATGTCTTGCTGACATAAAAGATGGGCAGGTGTTGTATTCCTTCTGCGCGAACCAACACTGCGCTGACTGCGTGCTGAGAAACTGCCAGGTACAAAAAGAGTTCTTCACCAGGTACTGGAGTAACAAGTAGTGGTGGGGAAGACATGTATTCCTTCAAGCTTTCTAGAGCTCGGTCGCATTCTTCATCCCACTCAAACTTGGCCTTTAAAGCTTGGAAGAATGGTCGTAGCCTGTCTGATGACCTGCTTATGAACCGGTTGAGTGCAGCCGCCATACCAGTGAGATGCTGCACTTCTTTGACTGAGTTTGGTCTCTCCAACTCCTGGATTGCTTTGATCTGAGAGGGGTCTGCTTCTATACCTCGGTTGGTCACCAGGAAGCCTAAGAATTTGCCAGATCCAACTCCGAATGCGCATTTGGACGCGTTGAGGCACAGCTTGTGTTTCTTCAGGATCTGGAACATCTCGCCTAGATCTTTCAGATGGTCATTCTCATCCTTGCTTTTGACTACCATGTCGTCGATGTAAGCCTCCATTGTTCTGCCTAACAATGGTTCAAACATCTTGGTGACCATCCTTTGGAATGTCGCCCCTGCGTTCTTTAGGCCAAAGGGCATGACCTTGTAGCAATATAACCCCCTTGGTGTTGTGAAGGATGTGACCTCCTGGTCTGGTTCATGCATGGCGATCTGGTGGTAGCCTCTGTATGCATCCAAAAAGCTAAGTCGGTTATGCCCTGCCGTTAGGTCCACCAGTTGATCTATCCTTGGTAGAGGAAAGCTATCTTTTGGGCACGCCTTGTTGACTGTTTTGTAGTCGACGCAGACACGCCATTTACCATTCTTTTTTGGCACTACGACTGTGTTGGAGATCCATCTTGGGTAGTGCACTTCCCTTATTGCTCCTGCCTCCAGCAGGTTGCCTACCTCTTCTGCCACTATTTCGGCGTGGTGGAGTGCCGATCTGCGTGTGCGTTGAATGACAGGTCTGGCGGATGGGTGGACATTGAGTTGGTGACTGATGAAGTTTGGGTCAATACCTGGTATGTCGTAGGGCGTCCAGGCAAACACTTCGATATTAGAGGTCAAGAATTCCAAGACCTCTGATCTCTCAGTGCTGGACAACGATGAGCCAAGCAAGAAGAATTTATCCGGGTTCTTCTCATCTATTTTTACCTCCACCAAGTCCTCCACCGCTTTCTGATCAGCCTCTTTGCCGACGTCCGCGAATAGTTCATTACTTTCTGGTTCTTCCACCGAATGAACGTATCCTTTGGCAGCTCGGCTTCCATTCGCTGTGGCGAAGCATTGTTTTGACATGATCTGATCGCCATAGACTTCTTCAATTATGCCGGTGTCGTTGGGGAACCGCATTACCTGATGGTATGATGACGCTACCGAACGCATGGCATGCAGCCATGTTCTGCCCAAGATGATGTTGTATGTGGAGGGGACCTTCAATACCCAGAACTCCACTTGTTTTGTTACACTTCCTGCTCTGACCGGAAGGATTATTTTGCCGACAGGCCACTCTGGCATGGAGTTGAATCCAATCAGGGGAGAAACTGCAGGCGCCAAGTCTTTGTCTTGCAGCTTTAGTTGTTTGAATGTGTCGTAATACATGATCTCACATGAACTACCCTTGACGTCAAAATCCTTGACTCGGAGAGTGACAACCAGGGCATCATTATGGGGGCAGTAAATTCGTTCTAAGTTCTTATCCGAAAAGGACATGACGTTTGTTGCCTCTGTCCTCCCCTTCTTGATGGCAGGTTGGGCACTTAATATTTCCCTAAAGTGCTCAGCCTTCTTGATTGAACCTCTGAGCTCGCATACGCGCTCAGGTTCGAAAACTCCATGAATTACATTGATAATGCCTTGAGGTGGTGCATCGATTGGCATTCTATTGGGATGGTCATTATGATCTTGGGGGGCCGGTTGCGCTCCTCCTTCAATGTATTTGTCCAAGTGGCCTGCTGCCACCAATTCTTCCAAGTGCTGTCTTAGTGGCGTGCAATTCTCAGTTCGGTGCCCCTTTTCTTTGTGGAAGGTGCACCGTGATCTGTCGTCGTAATTCTTCTGAGCTTCCCCTAGCTTGGCTGGCCACTTCACAAATGGCTCGTCTTTTATTTCGCTCAGAATCCGATATATTGGTTTTTTGAACACCGTTGTTATGGCAGTGCGGATTCTCAACCATCTTTTGTCTGGGTCTTCTCCGTTATCTCGTCTGCCACGCCCGTTTTTATTCTGCCGATCTACTGTATTGACCTTTGCTGAGGTCTTCTTTTCTGGTACCACGGTTGCACTAGATTTTGCTTTTGCACGTGCGCCATCCTCTTCTACCCTGATGTGCTGATGCACTCTCTCCATCAGGGCCTCTATGGTGAGGGGTGGCGTCATGGTAATTGAATCCCTTAGTCGGTTCCCTACTGGTAGGCCTCTTTTATATTGCGCAATGGCTAGATTGGTGGGGCAGTCTCCAATCTGGTTGAATGTCTCCCAGTAGCGACTGTTGTAAGATTTGAGGGTCTCTTTTTCATCCATGTCGATGGAGAGTAACTGGTCTATCTCCACCGGTGTTTTAGTGTTTGTTCGAAACCTTGTTACGAACGCTTCTGCCAATTGGGCCCAGGAGGCTATGCTGCCCTCTGGGAGCTTTTCGAACCAAGTCAAGCCTAGGTCGCCAAGACTTGACGGGAAGAGTATGCACATTAAGGCCTCGTTTCGCCTGTACACAACCATGACTTGGCGAAAGTGGCTCAAGTGTGAATACGGGTCCGTCTTCCCTTCATATGTATTGAATTTCGGCTGAAGGAAGCCTGATGGTAGGGGTGTGTTTTCGATCGCTGGGACAAACGGCGAAGTCTGTAGTCTTGCCAATGCCTTGTCCGTTGGTTCGTAGGCCGGTCGCGGTATTGGCACTCCAACCTCGACGCTTCCATGCGTCCGAGGAGCCAACCGTTGTAAGGCCGAAACTCGGTGTGGATCTCTTGCCCTGGCATCCTCCTTGCATCGTGCTTTTTCTTCTAGCACGGTTCGTAAGTCGGATGACCTAGGCAGCTCTGTTTGTCTGGATCTGGTTTGGTGTGAATGTGAAGGCCAATACGTGCTTCCTTCAGTGTATGATCTTTCGGATCTCGTCCTCTCAGACCTGGAGTGACGAGTCCTTGAAGATAAGGAGTGAGTGTCGCCTGTCCTGAGGCTTCTGCTCTCTCCTTGGGAGGGTGTAGTATTCCTACTACGATTCTCTGAGTGGCGAGGGGGCGTCTTGTGCTTGCGCCCCTCTCCTGTCGCCACATCTTTAGTCTTCATCTGGCGTTTCAAAGCCTCCATGTCCGCCGCCATCTTTCGAATTAGTTCATCTTGTTCCTTCACGCGATCTTCCAGGGCTTGAGGATCAATCCTCCTCCTTTGCCTGTCAGGACTCTGAGAATGTCGAGGGCTGCTATTCCGCCTTCCCCTGCCACTCCTCCTGGAGTTATGTTGTTGGGGCTCCAAATCCGCCATGGGAGGGACAGAAGGTAATCCTTCACGCCTTGCGCCCCCCTCTGGAGTTAGTCCGTCGACGGCGGACTGCGGCAAGTCTTCAATGTGTGCCATTGAATGAGAAAAGGAGAAGCTTAGTCAAGAGGTTTTTGTTCTTGTCTGTTCTTCCCACAGACGGCGCCAATTGTACGGGGAGGAAATAATTCTCCTCGTATAATCCTGTTGACCAAGTCCACGCTCCTCCGTACGACGTCGCTTTGTCACCTGAAAACACAAACGTGAGCTAGCCGGCGGGTGTGTACCGGAAACCTCTCCGATGCCTAAGTCAGAAAACTTGACAAACAGACAAAGCTCTATTTGCTCAGAAAGAATTATGTTCAATTACCTCCTCCAAGGTGATGCTTGTGGGCTTTTATAAGTTTTCCGTGGCACAATCCTAGTAGGACTTGTATTTCTCCATGCAGAGTCCTCCTAGGATTCATTCTCCTAAGGATAATGCTTATCCTTTTACACCCTCCCCCACTGCTTAAACCATGTGGGATGGTTTTCTTTATGGCCGAACTCCCATTCGACCGAAGTAAGAATGGCTATGCCGAGCCACAAAGTAGGCCATACTAACAGTAGTTCGGTTCTTCTTCATGTTACACCATATCTCGGTTCTCATACATGAACCGTGGTGTGTTTGGACCGATCCACTGAGTAACAACATTACAACCGACCTATCCCGAATTCAATCATGACCGGACTACCTTTTGAGACCGGACTAACTCAAGTTGTCAAAACCAAAGCAGCTTTACATTCCTTTAGCCGAAGTAAGTCAATCGTCTCCGCAGAGCCAGAGTAAATCTATCGTTCTTGAGCCGGAGTCACTTCAACAGCTCGGGCCGGAGTGACTTTTATCTCTTTTGAGCCGCAGTAACATTTCGGCCTTTTACCCAGTCCTTGGCATTTTGGGCCACCAAGTCCATCTCACAGCTCGGCCCAATTTTTACCAAAAATTACCCTCTCACTTAGAATAATCTTACCTTTTCTACCAGTACTCATCTATGAAGTCATATGATGCACACTTTACCAAAGAGGTTTGAATGGCCTATTGACATTATAAATGGCATGTTAGCAAAGAGGTTTATCATCTTGGATGAAGTCATTTTAACCAAAGTGTCAAACACAGTACCTGAAGAATCAGCTTGGGGTGAACAAAATCCACGAGAAGCTTTTGAAACTTTCCCCGTATATAAAATAATCTGAAGAAGCATAAATGTGTGCTGTTAATCCTCATTTCATTACATGCATTTCAAGAATGTCAAATTGTAATATATGAAATTCTTCTTCTGTTTTTTCCTTTTTTTTTCCCCCAAATGAATTTCTCATGTCCAAATTTATGGTATAAAAAAAATCCCAAAAACCCTGCATTACAAGCCCAAACCTTTTGTTCACACAAGCCAAAGGCAACAAATCTATTGTTCAATATCCTACTTGTGTGCTTTGCATGCTTCAAGAGCCAAAATTGCTTTCCTAAGGTTTTTCTTCGGCTCTGTAGCAATCTTAGCAGCAAAACTCATCGGTAGATCAAAGTCTCCCTTCCTTGCTATTTGAATAAGAACCTCCATGATCTGCAAAATTGTGGGAGAGAAGAGTCAAAGAAAATTTAGGGACAATATGGGATTTTAGCCCCAGAAGATTCCCTAGCAGACTGCATACATTGCACATAGTGAATGGACCTAAAGACCAACAAAATCCCTCAATATTTCTATATTTCTATATATTTGTAGTATTTGGATTCCTGTTAACAATTCTATGAAATATTTTTGGTTAAAAGAATGAAGATACCAATCCCAACCATGTTAGGAACCCATAAGAAATGAGATTAAAATTTTCTGAAAACATCAATTGAATCTTCATGGCTTCCCAAATTAACTCTCCAAAATTTTTCCCTGCAATCATTTTTCTAGAGATTATCAGCTATGTTTATAATATGTGTGTTGATTGCAGGTCGGTGTCTAGGTGTTGGATTCATTTAATTCCCATTTTTTATTACATAGGAAACATTGAATTGTCGATTATCCATTTTCTTTCAAAGTGATATGAAGTGTTCCTATGGCCATCAACCATGCACACCATCAAGAAAGAAGAGGATAATAGTATAATGTAAGGAGTGTCATAAAATGCAACCAAGAAACAACTACTATTCAATATCAATGAGCATACTTACTTCATGAGTCACAAGAGCATCAACCTCAATAACTTTGCAGCAATTTTTAACTTGTTCAAGAATGTCCACATCATTTTCACAGCAGAGTATGAGTTTACATAAATCTGTGTAACAGTCCATGATCCATTTTATCAAGTGCTGAATGTTCTTGGAAACTTTGTCAACATCATAAAGAACCATAACTATAAGCAACCAAACTAAATCTTGTAAGCTTTATATGATCTGGGTGAGATATTATATGTTTTAGAGTAAGGGAGTTAAATTAATTTTAGAGTAGGGGAGTTAAGACTCTATGTATCTTTGGTACCAAACACAATCTATATAATATGTTTTATATATAGTTTATATACTTGAGAAAGAAGAGTGAGAATAACAACTAGGGCTGGCTTGGAAGAGATGAACAAGTCGTTGAGCAAGTACACATACATTATACATACATGCCAGTGAATACAACCGACCTACTAATATATTTTATTATATATACTATTCTCTGGTATTATATTCTCCACACTTCACAAGTCACCTCACCCCCATATGAGAGAGAGAGAGAGAGAGAGAGAGAGATTCAGTAGCTTCTGAGCAACTCAATATGACATGTTTGTTGCAACTAAGCAACCCAAACTGTCAAATATAATAATAGTAATAAAAAATCAGAAACAGAATGTATAAAGAGTTCATGAAGGTGTGGGCTCACTCACTCTCATAGTCAACTGTCATGGTAGGCTGGTAGGAGCTAGTGTAAATCCTAATCCATTAGTTGTGCCCATTGTGAATCTGCAGTAAAAATGATTTGTGTAAACATCAAATTATATACAATTAATATAGTCAACTGACATATGATGACTAAGACTCAATGACTCAAATTAAGTTTTTAAAATCTATTACAGATGAGGCGGTATTCAAATAAAATAAATTTATCTATGTCATATGGAGAATTACTAACAAACAAATCATAATTCGGTCTCCAAGATGGTGCAAATTTCTTAAAATATTGTTCATTTCTTTGTTTAGATAATGCTTTGCGCGGTCTCCAAGATGGTGCAAATTTCTAATATTTTCTTGACAATCAAACAACAAATATCAAATAAAAGAGTATGAAAAATACATGTTTCAGTGCCTACCACCTTGGATAAAAAAAATTCTTATTTTTTAGGTGAACCTTAATATATAGGAACAAGTACATACTGGCAACTTATTTTAAGTCAATGTCATAACATAAGGCAGCGCTAAGTGATGGTAAAAGTAGATGGCATGCATGTGTTATCCATTACAAATTTTCTTCATGTCAATTTTAGTTGCTCTGCTAGAGGTTAAAATGACAAGGTTGAGATATATAAAGACCCAAAACTCTTTGGTAACTCAATATACCATAACCAAACAAACATAAGAAAGAAAAAAAACAGGACATAAATTCCCCTTCCCTTTGGTTAGCAATAAACAGGACATAAGCAATTTCAGAATTCAAGCTTGATTCAAACAGGACATATGTTTTACAATCAATAGGACCCAAAAGTATAAAGATTTAGTCCTTAACAATGATTTATCCAAAATACTAAACAAAATATACATTATTGCAAGGAGGGAGGCCAAGGTCAATCCACTTGGTTGGCAAACTAACCAACCATGAGAAGGACAAGTCCTAGTTTCTGTTAGCTTCACATTAACAGCTTTAATCAATCTCCATGTTCTGCAATCCATCAAAGATGAAGATGGATACCCTTGTGCTATTCACAAGTTTCATAATTCATAAATAAAAACTCAAAGCTACACTAGGCCATTAGAAAACATGCAATGACTAAAGTTGCTTTAAAAGTCGCTACAACAAAATAAATAACGGACTAGATGTCTATCAACAGCTGTTTATCATTTGATCAAGTCATTACAAGAGAAAACAACAAAATAAATTTGGGCCACGTGCAGCTTTTTCTAAACCAGTGACTTATGATATGTAGTATAGTTTTGAGATGATAGTTTTCTGCAAGGAATCTGATGTAATATATTAGATTGTCTCAATTGACTAGTAGATGTTAGTGGATATATGCACAAAGGATATCTCTCAGACCTCTCTCATCTTTTTAATATGGAAGAAACTATGAATACTTAAATAATAATATGTGTGATATTACACTAGATTAGATTCTCTCTGCTGCACTCAAACTAAGGATACATTGTTTTACCCCTAACCAATAAAACCCCCTGGCTTTGGCATTTTTTTTTTTTAAATTTTAGGTAACATTAGCTATACCCTAAACTGATAAAATCTACATGTTCTAACTGTGAGACAAAAAAGCATCCTAGGGAACAAAAGTGAAAAAATGGAAGCTTTACCTTCAACATGTAGGTGACTATTCAACCCTGTCAAATACAAAATAGAAACACAGATTCAGTCCAATGTCAATCTCTTAACAAACAGATAATCCTTTCTCAAGAAATATACATAGTATTTTGGAGGGAAAAATAAAATAAAAAAGTCAAGAATCAAACCTGTGTGTGAATGAAAATATAATTCCCTTTTACTGATTTCATTCCAACATATATGAATCAAAATAGAATTCAATCTTCTCAGTTACTAGTATATTCTACAACAATGAAAATTAATGAAGTTCCTCATAATAGCTAAATAACTTGGAGTCAAAATGAGGGCAGATGGGGGTAGATGTGTGCTTGTGCCACTTTTCATCTCCATTCGTAGAGCAATGTATGCTCTATAGAAGCAGCAGAGAAATCAATGAAGCTGTTTCTCTACTCCTTTCTTTCTTTATTTATGCTTCTCGTGTCCAAGTCACAGAACTTAACAAGACTTAGACTTGTAAGACTTTCTTGACGGGGTGCGTAAGACAATATGCGATCATGTTAAAGTACGCAATTTGAAGCTAACTTAATAAAAGTCAAGATGTGTGCATTCCTAGAACTCTACAACAAATATCTCACTGGTAACAATGCTGTTTACATGTTCTCTTTTTTCATTTTTATTTTCCTCCCTAGTAAATTGCTACTAGAAAGACCTCTTTGAAGGAAGTAAATCTAGATCGCTAAAAAGATTATAAAATGCAAACACAATGATTTTTTCCCTGGGATGTGTCTTTGCATCAGGTAGGATTCTAATTCATTGCCATCACCAGTAACATCTAAGCAATCACCTTCAAGCACAACTAAATTTGCTGGAGGCTTTGCAAAAGTGATTCAATTGAGCATCTTATAAAAAACGAGACAAATAAATATATATTATAAAAAATGCATATGTAAAGAACATATATGTAAAGAACATATCTTTACTGGAGGCTTTCCACATTGACATGAAACGGTTTGACTATATGTAAAGAACATATCTTCTATTCTTTCGTACCTTTTTTTAAAAAAAATTCACAAAACATCGAATCAAAACTCATATAACTCACCCTCTGTTCCTTATAACCAAAAAATTCTTTTCCATCAAATTCTTTTCAATTTGTGATCCATAAGAATATTGGTTTCAGAACCAGGGAATTTGAAGTGAACCAATGGCATGATGGAAAATACGATGTAAATTAGGGTGGTGAAAGTAGTATCTACACTAATTGTTTGTTTTTTTTTTCATTGCATAACTCAGCAGAATGAGAACAAAAGCCACATTACAGGGTCAGAAAGGAATTTAAGATTTCTCATCAACCTATCAAATTCTGAATAAATTCCATTTCATCAACAAATTGAAAAATAAGATTTGAAATATGCTACTGAAGTTGATTCAACCAAACTCCAATTACCAATTTGGGTAGAAGCTCAGAAGCATTAGAAGGAATTCCAGCTCCATCGACTGTCCAAGGTGCATCAGCCGATTTGTTGCTATGAATGTCCTTTGCCCCCGAAGTTATGATCTCGTTCAACCTAGCCTGATGACAGATAAAAAGAAATAACTGCTAAGATAAGGAAATAGTAGCAAAACAATTTTCAATCTGGAATTGTTAAGACTTGAAACATAACTTTATTTGATCAGAAAATATGGTTTGACAATCGCAAATATTCTTTTCAATTTAGTTATGGGCATATCAAATTTCCATCAAATGCTTTTCAATTTGTAACTCAATTGGAGTTCAATCCCTTCAAATCAAAATACCCACTACACACAATTGCCATTAGAGTTTTTCAAATTTGATTCTGAATCTAAATTACATGAACACACCACACAAAGGGCAGAGGAAGAGTAATTTAACTCACACAGAGATATAATCTGATCAATTACATATACAGATAGATAGATTATAGAGAGAGAGTACCGGGATCGAAGGAGGTCTGAACAACCGACTCGTTTTTCTTTGTTAGAGAGATGGGAGACGGAAAGCCCTTGCGAGATTTAGAGGCCGGAGAGCTGCCTCTGCGGATTTAGAGGCGACAAACACTCACCTGAACCCAAATCACAGAGGGAGACAAGAAGACAGAGATACAAAGAAAAGACTGAACAGAGAGAGAGAGAGAGAGGGTCGTCGGTTGAGTGTGGTCTGAGGATCTGTGTGAGTGAAAGACAGAGGGCAATGGCGATTTACGGCAGTGGCGATGTGCGACGGACGTGAGTAATGGTGTGTAGACGTCCCCGAACGTCCCGGGAAAAATCCCGTTTTGTTCATTGGGGCTTACTACAGTTTGGACTCAATGTCACTATAGACGCGCCCGAACGCCCCGGGAGGATGAGTCCCGTTCTGTTCATATTGGGCTCACTGCAGTTCGGACTCTCGAATTGTCACGGTTCTTAATCTGAACCAAAGAGTCCAAATCCGGCAAATTGTTTTGAGAAAAACAGATTTTTAGAAAAGAAGTGCCAAACATGGACTGCTTTGCTAGATACAGAGTCGCCACCTAAATATTTTATTTTGGGAAATTTAGGAAACCCTGACTTGGTGCCGAAGGCCACGTGTTCGTTATCACCAAAGTTGCCTCGGCTCGGGAACTTGGGTACGATTGGGGAAGGTCAGCTATGAGCACCCCCTCTCGCCCGATCCGAAGATCGGCCTCTACTAACCATGATATCCAATTTTGAAAACATTATGTATTCCTATCCCGGTTATTAGCCTATAATTACTATGTTATGCGCACAGCAAACAAGTATAGACCAAGTTGCCTAAATTGGAACAAAACATTGCGTGTTTGTTTATTTGAGGATGATTTGATGGTGCTACCCGCGAGTAGGCTAAGACATGGATTTTGCCACCCTCGAGTGGGCTTAGAAAATATGGTTTTGCCACTCTCAAGTGGGCTTAAAATTCGCATCCAATGCATTGTTCTAATTTAAGTAACCCAACCTTCACGCACAGGCATTCAGGCAGTTATAACACATAAGCACGTAGCCTCATGGTAAGCATGCTGTCATGGAAAACACTCACACTCATGCAAGATGCTAAAGCATAAAAGCTTACCTAGTACTCCGAGCCAAAACAAAACAAAAGCTAGTTAGTAATCAATGCATGATCCTAGCTCATGTTAAGATGGCTAATGCAACACATACAAGATGTAACTACAATAGGCTTGGCTATTCTAAGATGGCATGTGATGATGCTACAACTAACATGTATTCAACTTTGGGATTGAAATACAAATGCAGTTAGTATGATGCGCCGAGCCCGATGCATGTAAGACAAATGTATGGATACACGCATGCTATCATACTGTATGCTAATTGAAACATGTCCTAGACTAACCATCAAAAGCTAGTAAATAAAAAGGAAAAAAGACGTGGGGTTGGGAGACATACACACACTCACGCACGCTTATTACACAATTGCCCTCGCTCGGAGGATTCGAATAAATATTACAGTCCGAATAAATAATACTAAATTAATTATTACAGAATTTCTAATTAATTAATAAATTAAATGCAGAAAGAAGGTGGCCACAGCCCCGCCTCGGGATACGTGAATGATGCGTGCTTGACTCGTCTCACCCGGAAACTCGCTGCCATAGCACTGTTGCCTCTATTCACACTGCTCTGCTCATCTGAAGACTGTGAAAGTCCCCAGAACTGCTCCTAGAGTGTTGTGGAATGTTACCGGCCAAAAGAATATGCTACCGGCCATGTGAATACTCTCATCGGCTAAATATTGTGCCCTCGGCCAAACATTCTTTGCCGGTCGGCACTCAACACTGCCAGCCGGCCAAATCTTCCTGCTGAAACCTGCAGTTGACAACAGCAGAGGGCAAGCAGTGTATGGTATGGAATTTTCGAGCAAATGTATGCATGGACACACTCTCTATCATGCAATGAACTCCAGGGAGCATGGCCCTCGACCCTCGGGCCATCAATCGTGCATTTCGATGCATGATGGCCTAAGAGGCCAAGTTTGCAACTTGATGTAAATGCATGCAACAAACAAATAGGTCCCAATACCCTATCATATTGAGATCAAGGACATCGGCGACTGAGGTTTGAGATGTGTTACATCACCTTGAGTACGAACACTCCTCAATCTTCGCGCTTGGTTTGACACCCCAAACCAAGCAATGTAATGATGCCAATCATGCAAAATAAGCACGCAAACTAATGAGCCTAAGACTAAGGTATGAAAGGCAACTTTCAAGGGCACTCACAAGATGGCAAACATGGATGCTAGGCTAACATATTAAGCTCTGAAAATGCATAGAGGAAGATGCCAAATCAACCATGTCATGCAAGCAAGGCAAGCAACAATGATCCAAACTTGAAGCCAACCAAGAGGGGTCAAACCATGGCCATGTTAATCAAACCCCAATGGACCAAAATGACCTAAAACAATCCTAGAGGACTCCAAAACAGGGCTGGAACATGCATGGGATAGGGCCAAAAACATGCTACGAAATGGGCATCAAAACAAAGGCATTCAAGGTCACCAAAAGGGCATTACTCTATACCTCCCCCCACCAAACATGGCATGGACTTTCCAACCAAAAACAGAGTTTTAATGCATCAAAATGCACCCTAAAACCTACATGAATGGCAGCCCAAGGACTCAAACACATAGGCATGCACAAGGACTCAAACATGGAGCGTAAGACCACATCTCTTCAAGGCATTGAAAGGATAACAAATGCAAGCATGTAAGCACAAAACATGGTCTGAAATGTCATAATAAGTGAGTCCAAATCACTGAAATAGCCAAGGTAATGCATGCCGATGACTCACACACCCGATGCCAACATGTTAGAATGCAAAGAGACTATACAAAGCATGAAAGGCATGACCAAATCAACACCCAACAGACCTCAAGTATGGCAAAATATGACCAAAAACTTCACAAAGCTAGGCAAAAAAATGCAATCATGATGGTCTAATGGCAAGATGCATTTCCAGGCAAAATGGGGAAATACAAAGAAAATGTATTATGCATGCAAAGGGTCAACAAACCAACATGGGATAGAGGTATAATATGACCAAAAAACACCCAAAAACCTTTGAAATGGAGCCAAAGACAACTAGGCATGCATGCTACCTTTATAAGCCTTAAACACTAGCAAAAGAGACAAAAGGGGAGAGGGGTGTCCCTCCCCTATGCAAGACCTCAAAACCTCTTCTTCACCACTGAAAATCCATTGGATTTCAGTGGTGAGAAGGCCAATACACAAAAGGTTCAAAGCTCAATCAAAGAGGGGACAAAAGGGGCCAAACAAGGCCTAAGAGGGATAGGTCGACCCCCAACACTAAAGTGACCTTAATGAAAGATCTTAAGCATGAAAATACAAGAATTTTTTCAGTTATGCACAAAGCTTAAATCAGTATGCAGGATAGGTCAAAAGCTAGTGCAAGAATGGGGGATAAAAAGGAATAGTGCTCACTCTTGAAGAACTCTTGAAGAACAGCAAGCTCAGGCCCCTTTTTGTGATTAAAATCAGCTCAAAACTTTAAGAACAAACCCTCAAGGCCTCCCAAGTCGAAGTATGGTGTAATAGTGTGTGTCTTAGTGCAATACTATGAACTAAACACACTTTTAGGCTATAAAACACACACAAAATGAAGAGAGAGAGGGAGATATAGAGAGAGAAAGTGTATATCGGATATATATATATATATATTTTGCTCTAGTTTTTGCTGAACCAAACAAAGGAGAGGGTTGGGGCTCTTATATAGACCATGCCAAGACTAAGCTTCCAAGGGGAGCTATTAAAAGGGATCAAGGCTTCTTAAAGAAGCCAAGGCAAAGGGGCCAAGGCTTCCTCAGGAAGCTGGGACAGGTGTCCAAGCTTCTTGGGGAAGCTAAGACAAAGGTCTAAGCTTCCTCAAGAAGCTAAACCAAAAGGGTGCAAAAGGGGCAAAACAGCCACATACGCGTATGGGGGTAGGGTCTGTGCACCCCAGCTGGCACAACTGGCATGCACCATGCCTGGAAGAGTCAAAAAGGTGGTACCGGCCAGAAAAGGAGGCCATCGGCCAAATAAATGGTCGGTCGGCTACTTATTTGGTCGGTCGGCTATTTTGACTGGCCGGTCGGCTAAATTGATGGCCGGTAGGTGGCTGCCGAGGCCAAAAAGTGGCCGGTGGGTGTCCAGATTGAAACCCCAGAAGTTAGCTTTCCAACGGTGGTGGCCTCATAGCTAAAATCCAAGTATGCAAATGAATAAGCCCGATTCAGCGAGGGCTGCTCGACTCTCTCCTACCCGGGTTCATGCCGAACTTCTCCCAAACTAGTTTTCCTCTCTCATCTTTCCTTTTTTCTTCAACTCCAAACCCCTAAACAAAGTGTTTTGAAATATTTTTCAAAGATTTCATCTCTCTTTCATTCATCTCCACTTTGTCCTTGCTCGGTTTACCGAAAAGCGCAACATTTACCGAAATGCGAGTGTCAGAACATCGTAGGAACTTTATTTTCAAAACATTTTGAAAGAGAGGATTTTAAGATCTAAAATCTTTTGATCAAGATTGTTTTGGTCCAAAAGGGGTATGAAGTTGGGATTTGACTCTCTCATTGCTGAAGAATTTGAACCTTTGCCCTGCACACCTTTTACCACCAAGTAAACCATTAGTAACGCCCAAGTCTTAAGGGCGGTCAAAAATGGGGTGTCTACAGTCAAGGTTCTGTATCTAATCTCGCGGAGTGCAATGCAAGACCGATGAATCATCAAAGAGTCCAAATCTGGCAAATCGTTTTGAAAAACTGATTTCTAGAAAGAAGTGTCAAACATGGACTGGTTTGCCAGATACAGAGTCGCCACCTAAATATTTTATTTTGAGGGAATTTAGGAAACCCTGATTCGTGCCTAAGGCCACGTGTCCGTCATCACCAAAGTTGCCTCGGCTCGGAAACTTGGGTACGATTGGGGAAGGTCACTTCGTGAGCACCCCCGCTCGCCCGATCAAAGATCGGCCTCTACTAACCATGATATAGAGTTTTGAAAGCATTATGTGTTCTTATTTCTGTTTATTAGCCTAGAATTACTATGTGATGCACACAACATACAAGTATAGACTGGATCGTTTGAGTTGGAACAAAACATTTCATATTTGTTTTTGAAAGATGGTTTGATGGTGCTACTCGCAAGTAGGCTAAGACGTGGATTTGCCACCCTCAAGTGGGCTTAAGAAAACATGATTTTGCCACTCTCAAGTGGGCTTAAAACTCTCAATTGGTGAATTGTTCCAATTCAAATAACCCAACCTTTACCCACAGGCATTCAGGCAATTATATCACATAAGCAAATAGCCTCATGGTAAGCATGCTATCATGGCAGTCACTCACACACATGCAAGGATGCTAAAGCATAAATACTTACCGAGTACTCCAAGCCAAAGAAAGAAGCTAATTAGAAATCATGCATGAATCCTAACTATGCTGAAATGCCTAATGCAACACATGTAAAAATGCAACTAAGATAGGCTCGGCTATTCTAAAATGGCATATGAAATGCAACAACTGATACACGCATTCAACTCGGAATTAAAATACAATGCAGTTAGTATGATGCACCGAGCCCAGTGCAAGTAAGACAGATAAATAGATGCAAACATGCGAGCATAAGTATGCTAATTGAAACGTGCCCTAAACTAACCATCATAAGCTGGTAAATAAAATGGAGAAAGACGTGGGGTTGGAAGACATGCATCACACACACACGCACACTTATTACAATATTGCCCTCCTCGGAGGGTCCGAATGAATAGTACAGAATAAACTAGCTAATCTAAGCTAATTAAACTAATTATTACACAACATTAATTAATTAACGAATTAACTAAGTAAGTAAGGAACTAGCATGCAAATTAAACAAAATGGATTGCCTCAGCTCTGTTCCGAATGATAGGGATGCATGCATGCTCAAGTCGCCTTGTCGGGAAATCCATCACGATGCCCCGATTTGTCTCTATTTGCAACTGGTCCCAGAACACTGTACAAAGCTCCAGAAGGCTGCTGACCAGTTTTTGCTGCTGGTTTCCGGTTTGCTGCAACAGAGAGCGAGAAAAGGGCATGGCAAAGTATTTTCAACATATATGTGCATGACCACTCTCCCCATCATTGCACAAGCTCCAGGGAGTGTAGTCCTCAATCCTCGTGCCACCATCACGTATCTCGATACATGATGGCTGAGGAGTCGGATTGCATGACTCGATGTAAAATGAATGCACATATAAACACAACAAGGCCTAAACTCCATCATGGGTAATCCGGAGTGTTGGCGACCGAGAATCGAGGCACATTTCGTCACTTGGAGTACGAAACGTCCCTCGTTTCCCGTGTTTGGACTACACCCTATTCCAAACACAATGCAATATACATGGCATACACAATACGACTAGCATGCAATCCTAAACGCAATGCAACCTAATCATGCTAACATGCGAGGGATGATATGCAAACATGCAACTAGCATACACAATGCTATGAACTAAGAATAGCATACTCAATGCACATGAACTATATGGCATACGCAATGCACATACGAAGATGGACATGCACGAAGACATGAACAAGGCATACACAATGCGACGATCAAGCATGCGACAACATGGATATGACATATATAATGCAAGATGGACTTAAACTAAAATGAATGGGCCTCAGCCACACTTAAATCAGTGGTCATACATGATGAAAATGAAGCAACAACACACATGCAAACATATACAAATGCAAGAGACCAAACCTAAGGCACAAAGTGCAACTCCACCAAAGCATGGTAAGCATGAAATATGGCATACAATCACATATTTTCCAGCTTTGAAATGACATGCAAGATGGTCCCGAATCATGCAAACACCTCACACAATGCATGCTAGATGGCCCAAATACCGAAACTAGTAAAGTGGATTACACTATAGGCATACAAAACAATACTCAAATGGCCAAACCAGCCCCAAATAGTCCTTATGCAGGCCAAAACAGTAGCAAATATGGACTAAAATGATGGCTCGCAAAGCATGGAAATGAAGCTCATGCAATGGTCCAAAAATAAGGTATTCATGCATAACTCTCAAACACATTTAAAGAGTGAAAAACATGGAAATATGGCATACATATAAGCTCTGAAATATGATTCACAATGACGCTAAAACATGGAAACACCTCAAAATACGCATGTAATAGGCTTTAAAACTCAAAGCTAGGCAAGGGTATTGAACTACAACCATGCATAGCAAACATCATTTGACCATGAAGCCCAAAAATAGAGTTAATGCAGTCCAAAACATGCACAAAATCAGTTTAAGGCATGGCCAAAAAGAGCTAGAATCAAAAGCCAAAATAACATGCAATGTAAGCGACACCCAATCGCCGATTAAGGTGGGTCCGAGTGGTTTGTATTATCTTAAGTGAGAATATTGCAATACAAAAATAATGAGCTAAAATCATTAGGTTTATCTCATAAAGTGGGTATCAATTGAAGTTAGTCTTAGGTTTGGGCCTAGTCTTAGTCTTGGACTTAGTCTCAGTCTTGGTCTGGATTGACCTTGGCTTATGTATGTACATGTATTGGACTTAGTTTTGCGCATGGGCAAGGTAGTGCTATGTTAGGCTAGGCTAAGCTTGTCTTGTGCATATGTTTTAGATTGAGTTTGGATCGGGTTATGACTTAACACCTATATTCATGTTGCAACCCGTCTAATTAGATGATTTAAATAACATTATATATATATATATATATATATATATTATGGGAGATTTGGTCAAAACTCCCTCATAATAAAATTTTAATGCATTAAGGATAAATACAAAAAAAATTCTTTGAAAAGTCTAACACATACCACTATTACCAAAATATTAAACTTTGAAATAATATAACTTTTGATTTAGATGTTGATTTTTAATAAAATTAGTATTTTTAGAATCTTCTCATCAAAATTTATCAAATAAGATCTATATTAACTGAAATTCTTTAACATAAAAAATCCATATTTTTAGTTTTATAAATTATTATATATTTCATTCTTTAATTAAAAAGATTATTTTATTATTTTTATTTAATTTAATTTTATATATTTTTCTCGTATTACTCAACAATTCACAATTGCAGTTGTTGCAGCAAAACATGAGTGGCCCTACAATTGAGCCAAGGGACAAAAGCACTCACTTGGGAGTGGACTCCCTCAAATCATATCCATTGCTATCACTTCCTAATAGGTCACATATTTTATCATCTTCCACTAATTAATGTTCTTTTTATTTTTAGAGTTTGGTATAATAGAAATAAAAGTTGAGAGGTAATTTATGTGTAAATTGGGCTGAGCTATGTAAAGCCTCCTTTGTTCGTTGGGTCGCACTATGGGCCGAGATAAGGGCTTGAGTTGCTTGCTCTTAAGTCGTACAGACATTGAGCCAGGGCCTAGAATAGGTGGACTAGATGTAATTAAGGATTAGACCGAGATATAACCAGTGCAGAGTGCCGAACTAGGTTTTAGCTCGGTCAAATGCCATCTTGGTTCTGTCCAGCGTAGGGCAGGGGCCATATTAGCTCGGTTGATCGTACCACCAGCCGAGGTAGGGGGTTTGAGCCGTCTCGGTTGGTTGGCAGTGTGAAGGGTGTTCTCAGGATAGGCTTTATCCTATGGAAAATGGTTCCTAGAAGGACTCTACTAAGGAGAGTTAGAGTCTTACTAGGATTGTGCTAGACGGATTCTATAAAAACTCATAACAGGACCTATGCACAGATATGACAATTCTTACTCTCAAATACACAGAATTTTTGTCTATTGTCTATTTGCTGACTTAGGTATCGGAGAGGTGTCCGACACACACCTGCCGGCTAGCTCATATTTGTGTTTTCAGATAGTAAAGTAACGACGTTTAGAGGAGTGCAAACTTGATCAATAGGATTATCCGAGAAGATTATTTTGTACTCGTACAATTGGCGCTGTCTGTGGGAAGTATACAGAGAACAAACCTTTTGATTGAGTTTTCCTTCAATTAATGTCAATAGCACATAACAAACACTTGCCCCATTCTGTATCAGACCCCAGAAGGGGGCGGGAGGCGCGAAGGTTTGCCTTTTGTTCCATCCATGGTAGAATTGGATCCCCAACGACGGAACCCACAGAGAGACGGGCAAGAAAGACGGGGCTCAAGTTGTAATGCCCCAAATTTACAATAATTCGACCCAACAGAATATACATAAGACAACGTTATCAAAATAATAGACTTCTATTACCCTGAATCGTTATACAAAAGTGACACATGCGATATACATTCATAAATAGTTCATCCTAATCTACAACATGTGTTATAAGTAACAAAGAAGAATGAAAGCTAGACAGATAATTATATACCTTAATGGCTTACAACTTTCCAAGTCATTGCTTGGTTACAATAAAAGAGAGTCTAACTCTATACAATCTAAGCTACTGCCTTGGCAGAGACATATCATCAACACCTGAAAATAGTTTTCCCAAATAGGGTGAGCCAAAATTCAATAGGAATAATCTAACACAGTATATAGATCTTAACAAAGATATAAGTACAACGTGTATTTATAATGCCAATGAGAAGACATTTATATTCTATATCATCACAGGATACCAAAATTCGTAACTCAATCATTTTTCCTTCATATCAATTCAAATTAAATCATTTCATCTCAATTTGTGAGCCAATTTCATTATCTTTCAAACAAACCATCTGAGACTACAACTCAGTGGTTCCCAAATTAACACAATCATCACATAAGCACTTCAATTTGTCATTTTACGAAAATTTGGTCCGCAGGATCGGCACCCATGTATACACGCGATTTCAAGACTTTCACCCAGGACACACATGCTAACTTAATTTAATAAAGTTCATCCCCTATCTCCTCCCAAACAATGGAGTACATTCCATTTCTTCTCCCAAACAATCATACATATACAATGTATTTAAAACTTAGTCATATTCAATGACAACCAACCAGAGATTTGTTTTAATTTACCTAATCCTCATGCAATTTCTACAACAATCATGGCTATCATCCACTGATAACCCAAAATAGATATTTCTAAATAGATATTAAATATCAAGACAGATAGTTTATATATATTTCCAAAAGGTGTGAGATAATACATATCCAACTCCACTATTTCTACCAACATTCATCCAATTTCATATTTATAATACCAATTTCATTTATTTATACAAAATAAATACTTGAACCATTTTAGGTTAACTTCCCTATTTTCCAAATACCAACCCAAATGCCAAAATCAACAATTGTGACACAATATAACCTCATTTTTAAACCCCATGACTATTTATATCACATTCACTAGAAACCCCTTTTTTGGTTTTTACATCCCAAACCCTAGGTTTGCCTAAAATACTCTTAAAACCCACCATTGTGACACAACCACCAATAACCAAGTTAAAATCATAAAAAAATGTAAAAAATCCTTACCCCAAGCTTAGAAGACCAAAGGGAGGTATGAAGAAACTTCAAGGATGCCGAAACCAAGCTTTAATCGGATCAAAATGTAGCCCTTAAGATGCTCTAACTTTTTAACAAAGGCAAATGGGTAAAGATATCACTAGAACTTGGTGAAAATACAAAGAGAGAGTGCTTTAGAGAGAAAGCCTCAAGATCTAGGTTTTTGAAAAGTTTTAAAGAGAGAGAGAGATGAATGTAAAAGTGAAGAAAAAAGTCATCTTCACGAATTGATATATGTCACGACCCAAACCCGCCCCTATGGGTTTAGCACCGTAACCGGCCAGTAATCCGTGATTACCGAAGGCCTGCTTATCAGTAAGACAGTAATACAGAGTACAGGGGCTGGTGGAAGCCAAATCAGTAATAAAAGATGTCCAATGAGATGTGACAGTCTGTATGCAAAAAGACTTTTTAAACATATACACATTCAAACCATAACAGTATATATGTACATCATATACAATCATTCAGGTTAGGGACCAAGTCCCTACCACAACAATACAGTACGAGTCTATACAGTCTATACAGTACAGAGACAGAAAGGGAGAAATCTAAAACGCCCCGAAGCAGCCTTGGCTTGGCGGTACATGGAACCTTGCAGTGAGGCACAGTGGTTGGCTTGACAAAAAGGGAGTTTAGCCCAACGCTCCTAGCTCCGATTCGGTGCCTGGACACCTACATATATATATAAACAGTGAGCTAAAGCCCAGTGAATAACAGTTGTGTAAAGGGGTTAAGAATGAATGTCCTTTCAGTATTTAAAACAGTCGTTTAAACAGTATATCAATTATTCGATCATAGCAGTCATAAGTGGTACATCCCATAGCAAACAGTACAGTAGGTCTTAACAGACCGACCAGTCAGTCGATGGTCATCATATCAGTAAACAGTAGTGGTTCCAACATGGGAACCGACAGAGATCTCTGTAACAGTAGCAGTAACAGTTCAGTAACAGTAAATTACTATGGATGCCACGAATACAATTCACAAATAAGACAAACATTCATTTAGTAAACAGTGCCATTTCATAAAGCAATACAGTCGTTTATTCAGAAAATAATCTCAATTGAACATATCTTTACAACATAGTTATTCACAGAGCACTGGGCTATAAGCAGCTAGAGCATCCTCGAATGCCAACCCTACAATTACAAAATGAACACACACTAAGCTACACAGTTGAAAAAATAATAACTTAATCCCTAATTTGCCTCGGTGTGGTTCTACATCAATATCCTCACTAAGATGCCTTAAACTAGGCCTAGGAGTGCCTAGGATGGAATGAGGATGCGAGGATGCAAAGATGCACTTTAAAACACTTTTCAGAATTTTCAGAAAACAGGGGTCTCGGTCGAGCGTGGCTTTCTACGCTCGAGTAGACATGCAGACAAAGGATCTCCGCTCGAGCGTGACTTTCCTCGCTCGAGCGGACTGCAAAAGTACTGGATGGGTGAAATTCACGCTCGACGGGCGCTCGACCCTCGCTCGAGCGTGAGACACAAGTCATCGCTCTAGCGTGCATTCCTTCACTCGAGCGGACTGCAAACACATGCAAAATGCTGGATACACGCATTTCACGCTCGAGCGCCACTTTATTCGCTCGAGCGGACTGCATGAACACAAGGCGTATGCTCGAGCGTGGAATTCCTCGCTCGAGCGTGAGTCCAAAATCTGAAATTTCCAGATTTGAACCTCAAGCTCAAAACTCAACTTTAATGCATCAAATTTGATCTTTTTGGGCTAATTTTCTGGAAAACACTTGTAAACTCATAATATGACATGTTTCAAAGATCAATTTGAGAAATCAAAGCCCAAAGGTAGTTCAATTAAACACAAATTTCAAAGAGGTTTTCATAAACATGAAAAACAATGCAAATTCAACACATGCATGGGTTCCTAGGAACACCAATGCTACAAAACAAGATCAAATGCAATGTTTAACTTCAAAACATGGTGAGTTCATGGATCAAGACTCAAAATATGAACATGCATGAAGAAATCCTCATGAAACAACTTCAAAATTCAACAATATGAACATGCATGCATGAATTCCTACTCAATTCAACATATTAAGCCAATTCTTGGCTTTAAAACTCTAATCTTCCAAGAACCATGCAAGAACTAACTTGATTTCACAATTAAAAGGATGAAATCCTTACCTAGGTTCCTCAATTTCAAGTCTAGAGGCTTAATTATGCAATTAACCTTCAATATCTTCGAGTCTCCAAGCTAAATGCCTAGATGAACTCAATTTCTCCTATCTCTCTCTCTCTAGTCGATTGTGTCTTCAAAATGGCTGAAGAAATGTTGTGATGCTAACATAAGAGTCAACTAAATGATCCTAGAATTGTCCACTAAGTGGCAAACATGTAAATACTACAACCTAATGTGATTCAACTCAATTAATCCAATTTAATCATTCTACATCAAATTTCAATTAAATATACCATAAAATCACATAAATTCCAATTAGCATAAAACATTAATCAATTTCAGATTCAGCTGCCAATAAGGCCTTCAATTTGCAATTTAAACATAATACACGAACATATAATTTAGCAGTCAAACAGATAGGCGTGCATTTAAACTAATACACTAAATCAATCAATTCAGAATTTCAGCCAATCAATCAGTTAACATGCTTAATCATAGATTAGCACTAATCAGTGGTGAGGGTTCTCACAATATACATGCAGTTCGCTCGAGCGTAAAAAGTGACGCTCGAACACCAAACACATTGCTACGCTCGAGCCTAAGAAGTGACGCTTAAGCGCAAAATACACACTTTTAGAAGTTTTGTAGACGAAGGACATCACTTGAGCTCAAGATTGGCCACTCGAGCGCCCACCCGCTCGAGCATAGAATACACTTCTCCAGTATTTTGCAAGTCTGGAAAATACTGAGAGTTTGCAAAGCTCGCTCGAGCGCAAGAAGTACTGCTCGAGCGGAGGAGCAAAAATCAAGGCAACAAAGATTCGAAAATCAAGCAATCAACTTGTTCCAAATAAGACCAATACAATCCCATAACCAAATGTAAGGAAGAATAAAAGGAAAAAGACATGAACAACCGTACAAGGCTATAAAGCTTGAGTCTAAAATACAAAACGGGTCGGGTCTAAACCAGAAACGCTATAACCTCTCATTCTTAAGGAATTTTGTCCTCGAAATTACAATTCAAGTTTCAAAACTATGTTTTAAGCCATTACCACAATGATTACAAATCAATTCCAACACCATGACTCATCTATCGGTCATTCAATATCATCACATTATAAATATACATTTCATATTTTCAACATATTCAATGTTTACAATAAACTCGTATTTCCAAAACTTAAACAACATACACAATGTTTCCATACTTACAGAGAACAAACCTTTTGATTGAGTTTTCCTTCAATTAATGTCAATGGCGCATAACGAAGACTTGTCCCATTCTGTTATTGATGGCCAGACCCCGGAAAAGGGCCGGGGGGCGAAGGTTTGCCTTTTGTTCCACCTGTGGCAGAATTGGATCCCCAGCGGCGGAACCCACAGAGAGATGCGGGAGAAAGACGGGGCTTAAGTCCTCGTCGCTCTCAAAGCCCTGATAGGCAGAGGCGAAGGATAGACCCTCAGGTTCTGAAAGATCTCGTAAGGGAGCAAGACAAATTGATAAAGAGAATGACGGTTGACATGGAGACTATGAAACACCAGATAAAGGGAAAAGGGATGGTAGGAGAAGAGATCTACAAAGATAGAACACGTTCTCACCCCTTAGAGGATCATGACAGGCAAGTCACACAATTTCAGACTAAAAGCGAGAGCCTCAGCACAGGTGAAACACAATCAAGGACTTCCAGGACTCGTTTTTCCAGGTCTGAGAGAACGAGAACTGAAAGGTCTTGTTCAGAGGGAAGCAATTATCGGCCCTCGTATACACACCAAACGACATCTAGGCACACGGAGTTGCCTAGGTCGGCGGACTGGCAGATAGTGCTAGAAGAGAGGGCTCGAAGGAGAGAAGACGCCCAGACGCGTGACCCCCAAAGGGTCTTTGCTTTGCGGCGCTTGGCTCCTTGGACACATGGAAGTGTTGAGGTTGGAATGTCAGTACCGCGCCTTGTTTACATGCCCGCAGACAAAGCGCTAGCAAGGTTGTAAAACTCACCGTTCGTTCCGACAATAGAGAATGCACCGTTACCCTTGGGCTTTAATCAATCCAAGTTTAAAACTTATGAGGTTTACATGCACTTGAGCCACTTCCGCCAGGTCATGGCTATATATAGACGGAACGAGGCTCTAATGTGTATCTTGTTTCCCTCAAGCTTAGGCGATCTGGGCTTCACATGGCTTAAGAGGTTGCCAGAAGGCAGTATAGCTTCATGGGCGTACCTTGTAGAGATGTTTATTACTAGGTTTAAGACAAACACCAAGATGCCAGTGGAGATAGACCAGCTACTCTCCATCGACATGGGCGAGAAGGAAACACTAAAGTCTTACAACAACCAGTATTGGGATACTTTAATCAAATTGGAGATTACCCCACAAACCTAGCTATCGCATAGTACAAACGGGGTCTACCAGCGGGCAATAAATTGAGGGATTCAATGACAATGACGATGACGCCACCCCTCACAATGAAGGCCTTAATGGAAAGAGTACTTAAGCACATCAGGATAGATGAAGATAGCGCTCACGCCAAGGCAAAGTCCAGCATAGCAGCGATGTCGGCCAAAAAACCCGTGACTAAAGTTAACACGGTTGGCCGAGAAGAACGACCGAACAAAAATGATCGAAGCAGACGACCAAACAATGAGGACTCCTAGGCAAGGAGGTTGAGAGTCCACACCGCCATCACCACGGTGTTCAATAAGCTTATCTATCAGATTTTTAGCGAGATACGTGACGAACCCTTCTTTCGACGGCCAGCTAAGTTGGGAGAAGCGCAGAGGGGCTATGATGATAGATACCGTTGCACCTTCTATGATAAAAATGGGCACCGAATGGAAAACTATACACCATTAAGGCAATATTTGGAGGAGTTAGTGGCCACATGCCATCTAGACCAGTATATTGAAAGAGGAGTGCAGCCAGCCCCCCAAGACCGCAACGTGTCAGATGGGATGCCCGCCAATGGACCATATCAAGGTGTAATTAATGTAATACATGAGATCATCAAGCCTGAACAAGTACGTGAGCTCAAAGGGATAATCAAAAAGGCTGAGCACATGAGGGAAGTATTAAGTGCATAGCCTACCATGAAAAAGGGAAAAACGGAGGCGACAAATGTCATCACCTTCTCTAATAAGGACTTAGCAAGGTTACAAAGCCCTCACAACGACGAACTAGTGGTTACTTTACGCGTCAAGAATTTCGACATCAAACGAATCCTGATAAACCAAGGAAGCTCGTGCGAGATAATGTATTATGAGACCTTCAAACAACTCAAATTGAAGGACAAAGATTTAGCACCTGCGATATCCCCCTTGGTCGGTTTCAACTCGATGCTAGAATAACTGGTTGGCAAGATAATTTTACCAGTCAAAGTTGGAACGATGACAAAACAAGTAAAGTTCTGGGTATTGAAAGTCCCTTCTACTTACAATATAATCTTGAGAAGAGCATTTTTGCACGCCATGTGGGCGGTAGCATCAACCTACCATCAAGTGATAGGTTCCCTAACGAATCTGAAATGATTGAAAAGGTATTAGGAGACCAAATCATGTCCAAGCAGTGCTTCATAACAATAAACGGCAGCCGAGCTGCAAAAGGGTTCGTACAAATAGTGGAGGAGCCAGAAGCAACGAGTTATTCGCAGACGTCACGAGTTATTTGCAGACGTCGGCAAGACAATCGAACAAAAGGTAATAGAAGACCTGCTAGAGGTCAGACTAGATGAAGAGGTTCTAGAAAAGCTCTTTTTGCTTGGCTCATTTTTGTCCAGCACCAAAAGAATAGAAATTATGAAATTTTTAATCTCTAACATCAAAGTGTTCGCTTGGACGTCGTACGACATGCCTGGCATTGACCGTAACTTTATTTGCCATCAACTCAATGTACACCCAATAGCCAGACCGATTATACAACGGATTCGCCGATCAACACTTCACTACACAGAGGTAGTGGCTGAGGAGGTCGGAAACCTGCTGGAAGCCGGACTAATAAAAAAGGTTCACTATCCTAGGTGGATCTCCAACACCGTGATGGTGCCTAAGAATAATGGCAAGCGGCCCATTTGCATGGATTACAAGATAGTCAATAAAGCATGCCCAAAAGATAGTTTTTCTTTACCACAGATAGACCAATTGGTGGACCTAACTACAGGTCACAACCGACTTAGCTTCCTTGATGCATATCGCGGTTACCATCAAATTGCTATATATGAACCTGACCAGGAGGTCACACCCTTTACGACACCTAGAGTATTGTATTGCTACAAGGTCATGCCCTTTGGCCTAAAAAATGTAGGGGCAACGTTCCAACGAATGATCACCAAAATGTTTGAGCCATCGCTAGGTAGAACAATAGAAATTTACATAGACAACATGGTGGTCAAGAGCAAGAATGAATGAGACCATCTCAAAGACCAAGCTAAGATGTTTTCAAATTTTAAAAATCCATAAATTATGGCTGAATGCATCCAAGTGCGCGTTTGGCATGGGTCAGGAAAATTTATGGGCTTTTTAGTGACCAACTAGGGTATAAAATCCGATCTGTCTTAGATCAAAGCCATTCAAGATCTCGAGAGGCCCAACATAGTCAAAGAGGTACAGTATCTCACTGGCTTAGTAGCTGCGCTAAACCGATTCATAAGTCGATCATTAGATAGGGGTCGACCGTTTTTTCAGGCACTGAAGGCCAAGTTTGAGTGGGATGACAAGTGCGACCGCACTCTGGAATGCTTGAAAGAATACATGACCTCTCCACCATTGTTGGTAACCCCAGTACCAGGAGAAGAACTCTTTTTATACTAAGCAATTTCCCACCATGCAGTTAGTGCAGTGTTGGTACAAGTTGAGGGAATACAACACCTGTCCATCTTTTATGTTAGCAAGACATTGCTGGACTCTAAAACAAGGTACCTGTCGTTACAGAAGTTGGCCTTAGCTTTGATGATGGTTTCAAGAAAATTATCACATTACTTCTATGCCCACACCGTGATCGTCTTAACGACCTTTCCTTTAAAAGCCTTGTATGAAATGAAGAACTTTTCAAGGCAAATACTAAAGTAAGTTGTGGAGCTAGGACAGTTTGACATCAAGTTCCAGCCACAAACCGAGATAAAAGCCCAAGCATTGGCAGACTTCGTGGCAAAGTTTGTGCCAGGTAGTCATTTTGTGTGCCTAGTAGACTAATCTGAGATAACCGACCAAAGTGGCAAAAGGGCTGTGGGAATAATGCCGCCCCCGGCGACAAGGCGAGCAAGTGAGCAGCGAACCACCTAGTCCTACAACGGTTCCTGAAGATACGCCTGAGAATGGATTGCTAAGACAATCAAGTAGTGAGGAACAATTCACTACAACGGACAAAAAGTTTGGAGAAAGCACCATTAGCATCCCAGATCTTGAGGCGTCATCAAATCCCTCCACTTGCTAGAAGTTGTTTGTAGGAGAGATGTGGAAGCTCTTTGTGGATGGAGCGTCCAACAAGCACGGTGCTGGACTTGGGACAGTCCTTATTTCACCAGATGGCTTGACCATTAAACATGCAATCAACCTTAGGTTTCTAGCATCCAACAACGAGGCTGAGTACGAAGCACTGTTAGCCGTTTTGAAGTCAGCATTCCGCATGAAAGCCATCGATCTGATGGTATACAGTGACTCCCAATTAGTAGTCAACCAAATTTCGGGTGACTACGAAGCAAAGGATGATAGAATGGCCAAGTATTAAGAGTTGGTCAGAAATGAGATCATGAAGTTTGAAATGGTAAAGATAGAGCAAATCGGTCGAGAAGAAAATAGTAAGGCAGATGAGCTAGCTAATTTTGCGTCAATAGCAAACATGTCTATCCCACACCTATTGCTAATGGATTTCTTGACAAGATCAAGTATTGAAGAACCTAAAGCAACCAAAGTATGCTGCGCCGAGCTAGGTCCCTCCTAGATGGACCCCATAGTGGTGTTCTTAAAAGATGGCATCTTGATAGAGGACAAGAAGGAGGCCAACAAAATTAGAGCAAAGTTACAACGATTTTGGCTCTCCCTATCACTAACATTGTACAAAAAATCCTTCACAGGACCATACTTGAAGTGTGTCCATCCTAGCAAAGTCGAGACATTTTTGTTTGAAATTCACGAAAGCATTTGCAGAAGCCACAAAGAGAGGAGAGTGCTGGCCTACCGAGCCATTTCACAAGGATATTGGTGGCCGTACATGCAAGCAAACGCTGAGAAGTACGTTAAAAAATATGAGAAATATCAGAAGTTCGCGCATCAAATCCATCAGCCAACAAGAGAGCTCCTACCCTTGACCAGCCATTGGCCTTTTGCAATGTGGGGCTTAGACATTGTGGAACCACTCCTAACCATGCCGGGTAACAGAAAGTTCTTTATTGAGGCAACGGATTACTTTATCAAGTGAGTGAAAGTAGAGGCACTCGCCTCCATTAAAGAGAAAGACGTAAAGAAGTTTGTTTGGCAAAACATCATAACTCTGTTCGGAATACCCAAGGACTTGATATCTGATGACGGCACTAAATTTGATGGACGAATCTTCAGGGGGTTTTACGAAGAATACAAGATCGAATTCTACAACTCTACACCAGTATACCCCCCAAGCTAATGGCCAGGCTAAAGCCTCTAACAAAGTAGTCTTGGACGGTCTAAAAAAAAGACTAACAAAGGAAAAAGGAAAATGGGCTGAAGAACTTCCTCACGTCTTATGGGCATACCAAACTACACCAAGGCGATCGACTGGCGAAATGCCTTTTTCCCTGGCTTATGGCATGTACGCAGTGATCCCCCTAGAAATTGGCCTCCCCACTATTAGAAGCGAAAATTTTGATCCTGATATAAATGAGGAATCCATAGCCTTGGAGCTAGATCTGGCTGACGAACGAAGAGAAAGGGTATTGGTCTACATTGCCTCTTATCAACAAGAATTATCCAGAAAATACAACAAGGCGGTGCATCCAAGACAATTCAAGATTGGAGATTGGGTGCTACACAAAGTAATGAGAAACACTCTGGTGCCAGGAGATGATAAATTGGGACCCAACTGGGAAGGACCGTACAAAGTGACTGGCCTGGCAGGAAAAGGAGCATACCATCTTGAAGATGTGGACGGCCGAGCTATCCTAAGGCCTGGGAACACCGCAAATCTCAAAGTATTTTATTTTTAACTCTTCTGACACTTTTAATTATATATATATATATATATATATTCAATAAAACTAATAGTCATTTTTTCAGTATAATTTCTTTCAGTACTTGTATTCCTCTGTTTGTAAAATTGTTTATACTTATTGCCCGACTGGAGGGCAATGGAAGTTAGCAGATTTGACCAACATAACTTTTTGCACTCTTTAGCCGAGATAAGGATGTAGGCTCAAGAAGATTGGCAGGTTTGACTAACAAATTTTTTTTGCACTCTTTAGCCGAGATAAGGATCTAGGCTAAAAAAGGTTGGCAGGTTTGACCAACACCAACTTTTTGCACTCTTTAGCCGAGATAAGGATCTAGGCTAAAGAAGGTTGGCAGGTTTGACCAACATAACTTTTTTCACTCTTTAGTCGAGATGAGGATCTAGGCTAAAAAAGGTTGGCAGATTTGACCAACATAAGTTTTTGCACTCTTTAGCCGAGATAAGGATCTAGGCTAAAAAAGGTTGGCAGGTTTGACCAACAAAAATTTTTGCACTCTTTAGCCGAGATAAGGATCTAGGCTCAAGAAGGTTGGTAGGTTTGACCAATAAAAACTTTTTACACTCTTTAACCGAGATAAGGATCTAGGCTAAAGAAGGTTGACAAGTTTGACCAACACCAACTTTTTGTACTCTTTAGCCGAGATAAGGATCTAGGCTAAAGAAGGTTGGTAGGCTTGACCAACATAACTTTTTGCACTCTTTAGCCCAGATGAGGATCTAGGTTAAAGAAGGTTGGCAGAGGATCTACGTTAAAAAAGATTGGCAGGTTTGACCAACATAACTTTTTGCCCTCTTTAGCTGAGATGAGAATATAGGCTAAAGAAGGTTTATAGGTTTGACCAACATAACTTTTTGTACTCTTTAGCCGATATGAGGATCTAGGCTAAAGAAGGTTGGTAGGTTTGACCAACAAATACTTTTTGCACTCTTTAGCCGAAATGCGGATCTAAGCTAAAGAAGGTTAGCAGGTTTGACCAACACCAACTTTTTGCACTCTTTAGCTGAGATAAAGGATCTAGGCTGATGAAGATTGGCAGGTTTGACCAACATAACTTTTTATACTCCTTAGCCGAGATAAAGAATCTAGGTTGAAGAAGGTTGACAGGTTTGACCAATAAAACTTTTTGCACCAGCATAGCTTTTTTGGTTTTTTAGCCGAGATAAGTATCTCAGCCAATGAAGGTTGGCAGGGTACGGTAGGGCCAAGCTAATTAGTTTGACTAGGCAGGCAGTCAACATAATGCATAAAAGATGAAGTTGAAACACAATAACCAAACAAAAAGAAGGCCTTTTCCATTCATTAGAAGATAATTACAAAAGGTGGGGCATCTAGCCCAGTTACATAACAGAGACAAAAGAAAAACAAAAAGTACATATTCATGCCAATAGATCTTCAAGATCGGCGTCAACACCATCACCGACTACACCACCAGTAAGGTCCATTCCAGTACCACCATTTATAATTAAGTCGATGATGCCTTCTTCGACCACCAGGCTTCGGTCGGTCTGATCAGGCATTTCCAACTGAGCATGAGGATCCAATGGAGCATTATGTGGTGCCGAGCTCTCTTCCTCCACCACCAAGAGCTTCTGTTGAACAGCATTGGCGTATCTTACCATACAGCTCGGTATGAAAATGGGAAGTGGGATTCAGAAAAATGTTTGAGTCCAGTGGGTGACCGAGCTTCTCTACCGTGGCTTTCCAACCACTCTTGAAAAAAATGTTTTTTGTGGCCTTGCACTGTTTGACGTAGACCTCCTCACCTTCTTTGAAGCCGCACTCCTTAGCATCCTCAATCTGTTTTTGCAGTGTCTTTATCTCAGCATCTTTTTTCTTCTCTAGCTTGGCCAGCTCCCGAAGGTAACGGTCCTTTCTTTTGGCCAGAGCTTTTTTCTTGGCCTCCTCAGCAGTACTAAAAAGCTCAGCCAAGTGATCGCAGTTGGTGCTTAGATCAGCAAGCTTTGCTTGGAGCTCTTTAAGCTTGACTTCTTTGGCCTTGCTGTCTGCAATAGCCGCCTTGGTCATTCTTCTTAATTCCAGAGCGCGCTAATGGGCGATTTGGTTCTTTTGCACGGCCTGTAGAGCATACGCAATAAGTTAGATAAACCGAGCAACAAGTTCATAGAAAGATCAGAATGTGTAAAATTCAGGATTACCAGAATTAGTGACTTGTTGGCGGACCGTATCGCCTTCAGCTCAATCAGATGTGCGTGGTGTTCCATGTCAATTAGAAGGCAGACACTCTTGGCTAAGTTAAAAGCCAGAATATGGTCTTTTTCGGAGCAAACAGAGTCCGATGTAGTCACGGCTCAGCCCTTAAAAGAAACAACTGCTGTCCACGCTGGAGTGGGAGGTGGGGTAGCGCAGCGTCTACCTGGGGATTGTTCGGGGAGCGCGGCTTGAAGCTGCTAGGTTTCTTCCTCATCCACTAGTCGCTGTGTCTGATTCATTGAAGTATGGGGCCTTTTACTAGGCTGAGATGACGAGGCTCTGGCAGTTGGAAGGGCTACCACAGTCTCATATACATAACTAGCTGGAGGCAACTCGGTCTGTGCCTCGACATTGGAGGCAGTAGTCTGTTCGATAATGAAGGCACGGACAACTCACTTTTTTTCCATATCTTTCTCTTCAGTAAGAGGAATAAGATTGATTTGGGGGAGGTTGGGGTCCAACTCGGGTGATGATTCAAGAAGAAAATCTGTGACCTTAGTTTTCCTTTTACCGCTATACCGATAGGTTGGCTCGAAATTCAGGAGCTCGATCCAATCTCGGTTGCGGTAGTGAAGCACGACACGGAAAGTGTTTAGATTCGCGTAGGCATAGCTTGTTTTGAGGTGGTTCAAATCTGCATTAAGAGGAAACAAGGGTTAGTACGGTAGACATACTGGAAATAGCAAAAGAGACAGACTGGACTATCTTTACCAGCGGTCCCCTTATTCCAGTTGATATTTCGACCCAGTATTGGGGCTTTGTTGTCCTCAAAATTGCCACTGACCCACAGAAAATCATCATCGTTTAAGTCTTTGTCTGGTGTGTGCTTGATGATTTTCTCTCGGCCTTTTCTGATTCTTAGACAATAGACCCAACCGTCGTCATTGTGGCCGAGAAAATATTGGTGGAATAACTCGGCTAATCCGAGGTTAAGGCCAAGGTGGCAATTTAGCTCGGTTATTCCATTGATGGATAATATTGTGGGTTATAGTTTGGTTTGCCTAAGAAATTCACAAATAAGGAGCTAGACTAGGAATCGGAGTCCATCCTCTATAATGGACAACAATGTGAATGGAACAAGGCCTAGTTTGCCCCAAGGTATGGTGTCTCGCTCGGCTAGCTCGAAGTGTACGTCGTCAAGGATGTTGTAGTCCCTTCGGAACTCGGCTATAGCACTGAGTGAATTCATTAGGAATTGTTATTTGCCATGGGTGTGACCTTAGCTTGTTTTTAAATGTCTACTCTGCTCCTTAGCCGAGCGTTGTAGTGAATGGTGTTCCTGAATAAACTTAGTCAAAGTCTGCACAGTGAAGAATATAGAATGTTTTATGGCTAGCTAGTGACCGGGCTAAGGCGTTAGTGTAAATTAGTTGGCTCGACCTTGAGAGTGTGTGCCACATATAGCTCGGCTAGAGTGAGGTCAATTTTAGCCAGGTTGGGTGAAAGGCGACGTTTTTAGATTCAGTTGCACACATATGGGATCTACCTCAGTCCAGACCAAGGGCAGGTGCATTAGTTCGGTTTGAAGGCACGGAAGTGGTAGATCGGTTGGAAAGAAAATCCCTAGTACAGTTATACTCATGTATAGAGATAACCAACAGCTGTTTGTTTTGTGTGTTTATGGTTTTAGATCAAAATTACAGGGGTTGACTGGTTTATATCCTAACCGATTGGGGCGCATATAGCTTTACATTCTGTTGAATACGTGTTTTAGTGGTTTTACTTTTTAAATCCTACTCTAGAGCACACATAGTGGTAGGATGGAATGGAAACGACGATGAACAACAAGCAAGCATAAACAAAAACATTGTAAAGCATTTTGAAACTTACCAGTTCATAGGAAAAATCTGATTTTGCGCAGCAGGCGTGCTTCGTCGTTTGATTATGAGCTCATATGGACAAGATTCAACTTTGGCAGTAATTGATGGATCGCAATTGTGATTAGGAGCTGGGATTGGGGTTTTGGAGAATGAACAATGGAAGTGGCTTTTCGAATGCGTTTGTATTATATGCACAAGTCGAAAAGGCGAGCTTTTTTGAAATTTAAGGGTAGTGTGTGACGGTTGTCACAGAGGTTGGAAGCAATTGCCTCGTGCCACGTGTCCTAGTTAGAACACGACGTCAGAAACGTAGGAAGATGAGCTATACGACTAGAGAAGATTCTGGTAACTGAGTGAGTCCTAGCTCGGTTAGTGAGAGTAACTTAGCATAACTAGAGGACAATAATCCCAATCATGCTTGGCAAAGGGTAATTTATGTGTAAATTGGGCCGAGCTACGTAGAGCCTCCTTTGTTCGTTAAGCCGCACTATAGGCCGAGATAAGGGCTTGAGTACCTTGGTCTTAAGCCGTACAGACATTGAGCCAGGGCCTGGAATAGGTAGACCAAATGTAATTAAGGATCAGATCAAGGTATAACCAGTGCAGAGCGCCGAACTGGGTTTTAGGTCGGTCAAATGCCATCTTGGTTCTGTCCAGCGTAGGGTAGGGCCATGTTAGTTTGGTTAATCGTACTACCAGCCGAGGTAGGGAGTTTGAGCCGTCTCGGTTGATTGGCAGTGTGAAGGGTGTTCTCATGATAGGCTTTATCCTAAGGAAAGTGGTTCCTAGAAGGACTCTACTAAAGAGAGTTAGAGTCTTACTAGGATTGTGCCAGACGGATTCTATAAAAGCTCATGACATGACTTATACACAGGTATGGCAATTCTTACTCTAAAATACACAGAGCTTTTGTCTATTTTCTATTTGCTGACTTAGGCATCGGAGAGGTATCCAGCACACACCCGCCGGCTAGCTCACATTTGTATTTTCATGTAGTAAAGCAACAATATTTAGAGAAGTGCAAACTTGACCAACAGAATTATATAATAATATTATTTCGTACTCGTGCAAAAGTCAATGAAAAATATTTTTTTAGTCAACGAAAAATAAAATTATTTAGACAAAATGTGTTTTTACTTTTAAAATATAGAAAACGTTTTCTGAGTTAAAATCTTACCAATGCTACCACAATACCACCTCTACACTACCAAGGACAGAATCAGGATTTCATTACTGGAGGGGCCAAAAGAAAAATAATTTTTTTCACCATATACACAAAACACACATGTGTGTATATATGATATATAAATTATATACATAAAAAAAAATTAAATACCATAGAAGCAATTTATAATAGGATGAATAATTTTTTTTTTTTATTTATGTAAAATAGAAAAAGAATTCAAGATGGAAGAAAAATGATACATACATTTTTTTATACTGGGAGATTATTTTATATATATATATATATATATATTTATTTATTTTTTTAAAATTTTATGATAAACAATAATATTCATAGAAACAGTAGGGCCATGACCCCCCATAATTTTCTCTTAGTTCCGTCCCTGACTACCACCACCACTACAACCGATACAACTATTAATATATTAGCTTAAAACGTGCAACCAAATATAAAAAATATTTTTTTTAAAAAAAATCATAAAAATGTTAATTAATTTTCTTTCCACCATATTTTTTCAATGCTACTTTGGATCAAGGTTCATTTGAACTTTATCTTTTACTTTATCTTTTTTTTTCTTTTAATCACTTTTCGATTGCTTTCCTTGTATCCACTTTTACTGCCTTTTATTATCAAAATCTGCAATATTTTCCTTACTTTATTTATTAATCAGATGTCCCTTCATTTGGGTCTTTTGAGAATATTAATTAGAGCCTGTTATTTGTTCATACTAGTGTTTTATTAGCACCTTTGTAATCACATCATCGATCGAACATGTTTCACGTATGGGTTGTTGGATTGTGATTCTCATCTCTCTATTTTTGGTATTTTTTAACTTAATTACATAACAAAATTTATTCAAGAACGTTCGATAACTACGCTTTTAAATTTGCATCTGAGTTGCGCATGAAATGAAAAAAGAAAAGAAAAAATGAAAAATAATTATTTGTATTTCATTTATTTTGCCTTTCGTTTTCCTTTCTCTCTAAAAATCTTTCTTTAAATTTCAAAATTTAAACACAATCGAAACGATCAAATTTGATATCTCATGCGTCAATTTACGTGTACCAGATTAAGTTTCTACAGCCTGAACAAGCCTTTCGAAACAGGACATACGCTCAGGCTCGGCTCTGAGATTTCTGGGATCCAAATCCGATGATCAACTAATAAATTTTTGGGGCCCTTCACATTTTTTTTTCATTGAATGAAAAAAAATAAATGAAGGTAAAAGACAAAAGATTTGTGTCAAAATCATAAAAAATACTTAATATTACATTACAACAACTAACAGGTGTCGCTTGATCGTCGCTCTTCTTGTATTTTTAGAAACAAAAAAATCAATCATACTTGAATAATCTAGTTTTTTTGCAAAATCATTTTCAATGGATAACAATGCTAATTATTTTAAATGGGTCTTTCAATTTTTTAATGAGTCAATTTATTTTAAGTTAGTTTGGGCCTTCCTTAATTTTTTTTTAAATTTAAAACATACCTAATATATTACAATAAACTATAATAGAAGGGGATCCTTTTTTGGGAACTATTTTCAATAGATAACAATGTTAATTTTTTTGAATGGGTTTTTTCAATTTTTTAATGAATCAATTTATTTTAAATTAGTTTGGGTCTTCTTTAATTTTTTTTGAACTTAAAACATACATAAAATATTATACTAAACTATAATAGGACAGACTTTTTTTTTTAGTCTATTTTGAGAGACCCTAGGCCATGGCTTAATTAGCCCATGCCCAAGGCCGGCCTTGCATACACTCTGCGATTCATGACCTCAAGATATGCATTTATAAATTATAGAAGATTCGAACATGAGATCTAGGAAAGAGCAAACTTCCAAACTTCAGTGGTCACTCACTAAACTAGCCCCAATGTGGATAGAATTCCTAGCTCTCTCTCTTATGTATATTCGTAAGTTATCTTAGAGGTTATTTGTGATGATCTAAATAAGTATATTTTTTGATTTTTTATGTAATATGAATTGAGTATGAGTTGGGTTTGAAGTGATGTGATAGAGAGGTGATGCGACTTAAATAAGATGATGTAAGTTAAATAAAATAATAATTTTTTAACTTTTTAACTTTTTTAAATTATAACAAATAAGGTCTTGGTGTCTGTTTGGATGCTCCACTAATTTATTTCATACGATGGTATCTGCAGATATTCTTTTTCTGTTCACTCAAAAAAGCCCACTTTGGGTTTGAAATGCTCTTCCAAATTCTAACTATATTATATTCTTCAAATTTAATAGTACACCTTTTCTTTCTGTCAACTTCAAGCAAATAATCAAGTTTCCCTTTTGTGTACCTAACACTTTTTTCGTGTGGTGAATTCTTAATAAGAACTATTAGAGTGATAATGGCCATTATTCATTACTCTGTGACATGTACATAAGACTGTTTTGAGGGGATAGTTAAAAATTATTTTATTATTTTTTTAAATTTTTTTTGAGAGAAAAAATTGAATTAAAAGTTGAGAAGTGATTTTAACTCATTTTCCAAAATAAGTCATATAAGCTTGTTTTGGCAATACAAAAAAATAAGTAGTTCATTGATTTATTTGGATCATATAATTTCTTCTTTTTTTTTGTATGTATTTTTATAATAAAATAAAATAAAATAAGTCATATCCAATCACTACAACATATAAGAGTTTTAGAGATCAAATATTTTGATTTTTAAAAGTGAAAATTTTGTTGCAAAAGACATTTAAGGACCAATTTCTATTGTCATGAGGATAGTCGCTAAAAGGTCGTCCCGAAAAGTCAAAAATAAGATTTTTAATGACAAAATTTTAAAAATGTCACTAATAAATAGACTTTTAGGGATAAAATAATTTGGTCTTAAAATAGTTTATTTTTTGAGACAAAAAATTTGATCCCAAAAGGATAATAATTCATCACTAATATCTAATTTTCGTTGCTAAAAATATAATAACGACACTTTTCGTAATAAAAATATTTGATCCTAAAAAAATAATTTCACCCCTAAATTTTAGTCTGTAAAATGTTAAATTTTTTTTTTTGTAGTAAATCCAACCCTTGGTTGAAAAACTTGATATGTAGCCAAAGAATTTATAAAACAACTTGAGCCAGTGAAATTGACAACAAGATTGGAAAATAAAAGACTGAGCTATGATTGTTGATGTCAAGTTAGAGATGTGATTCAGATAGTTAGGCCATGAAATTCAAGGATGAGCACTGAATTACTTCAAGTTTGATAATTGAATACAAGTCAATATTTCTGATAATAATAAACGCCAGAGTTTGGTTAGATTCTTTCACTTACGATTATGAACTAACATTCTTCCTATTTTATAAAATATTTTGTTTTAATTATACTAACTTTATTTATAAAAAAATGATTGTTCTGACACATCTCTTTGACCAAGTGGTATTCAAATCTTACCTTACATTCCCTTAAATTTATATTGTTTTTAGTATTTTTTTTTCTTCCTTCCTTGGTAAGTAGACGAATAAGTTTTAGGAACTTATCCATTTTACTAGTAAGCTTTCACTAGTCAAATAGCCATGCACGTTACAAATTTTTTACCTTAAAGTCAAAGTAATCAAAGAAAGTGTTAAAATTCATCAACACATATGATAATTTTAAATCATTGATTTTGTGTTTTGATAATATTTTGATATATTATATATTGAACTTGAGATGTCTGACCTGTCAAAAATAAAGAGGGAATCTAACTTTTTTTTTATTTTTTTTGATAATTCAGGGTGTCTGAGCCAGCTTGCGCGCACCTCGACTAATCCCTGGGGGACCAATCACACCGTTCACTAGCGGGGGGCCTATTTAAAGCCAGAGCAGAGCTCCGTATAGACTGGTCCAACACAAGAGTTGATAGCACCTAAGAGGTTTTGAACCTGATACTTAGAGAGGAGTAAACTCCTAAGTCCCAAGCCTTCACTACTAAGCCAACCCTTAGGGGTTGAGAATCCAACTTAATAGCTAATTCTCCTTTTTATTTATTTATTTTTTGATTTTTATATTAACGAATCATGATTGATATACTAAACTCACTGAGGAGTTAAAGAGAGGGAATGAAATCATATCTCATCTCATTCATTATAGCAATTCTTGATATATTTATATAGATATGCCATATTATATTTTGTGTATTGTACATTAAAAAATAATAGAGTGGATGTGGCCTTTCGGGTTGAGTTTACTTCAATTTAATGTATTGTACATTAAAAAATAATAGAGTTGATGTGTTTTTTCGGGCTAAGTTTACTTCAATTAATCAAAGATTAGAGTCTTAAACCAAATCAAACCAAACCAAGCCTTAAGTCCTATCAAATGGGGTCGGCTACATGAATCCTTCCTCTCCACGCGGCCCTATCAAAGGCCATTTCGTTAATCAAATTAAGTAGATCCATATCTCTATTTACAATGTTAGCCAACGTTAATCTATGCCTACCCCGTCCCCTAACACTTCCCTTTACTGTTACAGCATCGCATCTCATCACTACTGCCTCTGTTAGTCTCCGTTGAATGTGACCAAACCATCTCAATCGATTCTCTCTCAACTTATCTTCTATCGGTGCTACTCTTTCTCATTCCTAAATACACTCATTCCTAATTCTGTCTTGTCTAATCTTGTCACATATCCACCTTAGCATCCACATCTCAACTACACTCATCTTATCTACATGTTGTTTCTTGGTTGCCCAACACTCCGTTTCATACAACATCGCTGGTCTAATAGTCATTCTATAGAACTTACCTTTTAGTCTAGTGGGTATTCGTTCATCGCACAGTACCCCAGATGCACTTCTCCATTTACACCATCCCACCTTAATCCTATGTGTCACATCCGCATCAATCTCCCTCGCGGTTGTGATAATCGATCCTAAATAACAAAAATTTTCACTCTTAGGCAATTCTTGGTTCTCAATCTTCACTTCTCCTCTGCTTTCATTGTTACTGTTACTAAATTTACACTCTATGTACTCTGTCTTATTTCTGCTTATCCGAAAACCTTTAAATTCAAAAGCTTTTCTCCAAGTCTCCAACTTTGTATTAACTCATTCTCTAGTCTCATCTACTAGCACAATATCGTCTGCAAAAAGCATATACCATGGCATGTCATCCTGAATATTTCTCGTCAACTCATTCATAACTAAAGCAAAAAGATAAGGGCTTAAGGTAGATCCTTGGTGTAACCCAACAGTGATAGGAAATTCATTTGTCTCTCTAGCAGGCGATTTAATAGTGGTCACCACCCCTTCACACATGTCTCTAATCACATCAATGTAACCTTTTGTCACCCATTTCTTCTCTAACAACCACCATATTATATCTCGGGACACTCTATCATATGCTTTCTCATGGTTGATAAACACCATATGAATGCCTCTTTTCTTTTCTCTATACTTTTCTATTACTTTCCTCAAAAGATAAATCGCTTCCATTGTTGACCTGCCGGGCATAAACCCAAATTGATTCTCTGACACCTCTGTTATATCTCGCCATCGGCGTTTGTAGACACCCCATTTTTGACCGACCTTGAGACTCAGACGTCACCGATTGAGCACTTGGTGATATTGCATAATGTACTCGTTTAGAAGTTTCAGAGTCGCGGCTGCGAGCCCCGCCTCCGGACTTCCGGACCTTCTTCGGTGCCTTGCCTCGGTTTGCGAACCAGACTCGGTTTTCTCTGTTTCTTTTCCTAAGGGGAGGGAGAGGTCCCGTAGACCATCTCTCAATGTCCGTAGGCTACATTTGGTGGCCGTAGGCCATTTTGCCCATTTCGGAGTCCGGTTCCCGGTTTTCGGAGCCGTCAGGCCGTGTGTCTCGGTTCGGGACCGCCTAACCATCTCCGTTTGCTCTGATTTTTGGCATACATCTTATTTTCTCCCTTTTGAGGGACACTGGGGTCTGAGAAACCCACTTCGTGGCCGAACGCCACTTTCGGTGTTTAACGGGCAGTTTCCGGGGCCCCGAACATTCGTTTTGCATCGGTTTTCGTTCATTTTTGGCAGGTACCTCTGTTTTATCACCAGGAAGGTCACTGGAGGGTGGGAGGCTAGTAATTTTTGCAGCAACCAGTTATCTCTCCTCCGGAGCCTCCCGGCCCCCGTTTTTCCAACTTCCGGGCTAATGTTGAACACCCTAGGGGTAGTGTTGCCAACTTTCAACCACATAACTGTGATCTACACACCTTGGAGGACCCAAAAAAGTCATGGCCGGCCATTAATTGTTATTTCCATTTTTGCCCCTCCTCTTCCGGGCCAATGTTGAACACCTTGGGCCCACTTTCTTGAACTTTGAACCACATATCTGTGATGTACACACTTGGGAGGACCCTAAAAGTTTATGGCCGGCCATTAATTTTTCTTTCCATTTTTGCCCCTCCTCTTCAAATGCAATGTTGAACACCCTGGAGTCACTGTTGCCAACCCCAAACCACATATATGTGATCTACACACATGAGAGGACACCAAAAGTTGGTGGGAGGCTAGTAATTTTGCCAAAAAGCCAACTTCTTTTTGGTCAAAAGTGTTTCAGCATGAATCCGGGAAGGAGAAAAAGCTGCGCGACTTCACCGAAAAGGGCATAACTTTTTCTACAGGAGGAATTTTAATGCAAGGTTTGCGCCATTGGAAAGCTAACTTCTGGGGCTTCATCCTAGGGGGTGACCGGCCATTTTTTCTGGCCGGCCGGCCGTTTTTTTCTTTGACCTAGCCGGCCGGCTATGTTAAGTGGCTGGCCGGCCATCTGCAGAAAAAGTAACTGGCCGGCCTGCTTCTTCAGGTTGAGTGCATTCCAGCTGTGCCTTGGTTTTCCCCAAAAAAATATCTACATCCGGGGCCCCTTTTGAAAGAAGAAAAAGGCTCATTTTTCACTAGACTTTTGAAGAGGCTCTTCTCTCTCTCTCTTAAATTTTGTTGACCTCCCAACTCAAGAAAGGGGTTACAAGGCTTTCTTGGAGGAGATACATACATAGCACCCCATTTCCTTCAAGTTTTGGGTTCCATTTCTTCATCATCTTCAAGCTCTACCACCACCCTTCCATTCCAGCAGCAAGGGGAAGAATTCCAGCAGCTTAGAGTCACCAAATCTGGTCCAAGAAGCAACAAAAGTGTTGGTCTTCAAAGGTAAGTCCAATTTCCCTCTTTTCTAGCTCATTCTTGCACCATCTCTAAGCCATCCATGCTTTTTGTTTCAAGCTCCGGCCCTAACTGAAAAGGGCCCTCTTTTGAGCTCATTGTCACTTTTCATTAAGGGCTCAACCCTGTTTGAGCCCTCCATATGCTACTTGCTTCAATACCCTTTGTAAATACCGTTTTCTTGCATGTTTAGTTAGCCTACCATGATTTTGTTTTCGGCCATTTTACAGGCCTAGAGATAGTCTTATTTTGACCTATACTTCATGTTTTATTAAGGGTCTTTGGCTATTTGGTGATTATTTTGCATACCTCATGTTATAGCCACTTTTGAGCCTAATTTTGCATTGCATTTCCAGCATGTTTGTATTCTGTTTTGGCTGTTTTACAGTTCTGGAAATATGCTTATTTTTGGTCCCTCTTCAATGTTGTAGAAGGGAATTTTTCAGTTTGAGCATTTCATATACCACTTGCCTCTTTGGTTACCTTTTGGTTCGTTTTCTTGCATGTTTAGTTAGCCTACCATGCTTTTGTTTTCGGCCATTTTACAGGCCTAGAGATAGTCTTATTTTGATCTATACTTCATGTTTCATTAACACTTTTTTTCTGTTTGGTGATTATTTTGTATACTTCATGTTATAGCACCTTTTGAGCTTTGTTTTGCATCACATTTTTAGCATATTTGTATACTGATTTTGAGGCTTCCATATACTGTAAATGTTCATATTTTTGGTCCATCTTCAGTGTTGTAGAAGGAAATTTTTCAGTTTGGGTTTTGTTTATATCACTTGCTTCATTACCCCTTGAAAATACCGTATTCTTGCATGCCATTTTTGCCATATCTATACTTACTGTTTGGCCATGCTATAAACTGGAAAAGTGTTTATTTTGGGACTGTCTAGCTTCTGTCTTTGCATTGCATGTCCATATTGTGCATGTTTGGCCTAGCTATAGGCCATTTCGGGTGCCTAAATTCATATTTCGGGACAATTTCATGCATTTGGTGTCATTTCACTTCATTTCGGAACTGTTTTCCCCCATATTTTGTTGCTGAAATTCTGTTAGAATGATTGCCATCCATTTCATGTCATTACATCGCATTCTGCCATCGCCTCGGTTTGCGTGCCCGTGTGCACGCATTTCGAGGCACCTCATTTTTCTGCAATTGGCATCTTATGTGAGTGCGGCTGAGGCTCTCTCATGTTAGTATAAGTCCATACTTCATTTTCCATGTCATTTGCATTGCGTATGCATTGCCTCGGTTTGCGTGCCCGTGTGCACGCATTTCGAGGCACTTCATTTTCTGCCATTGGCATCTTATGTGAGTGCGGCTGAGGCTCTCTCATGTTAGTATAAGTCCATACTTCATTTTCCATGTCATTTGCATTGCGTATGCATTGCCTCGGTTTGCGTGCCCGTGTGCACGCATTTCGAGGCACTTCATTTTTTGCCATCGGCATCTTATGTGAGTGCGGCTGAGGCTCTCTCATGTTAGTATAAGTCCATACTTCATTTTCCATGTCATTTGCATTGCGTATGCATTGCCTCGGTTTGCGTGCCCGTGTGCACGCATTTCGAGGCACTTCATTTTCTGCCATCGGCATCTTATGTGAGTGCGGCTGAGGCTCTCTCATGTTAGTATAAGTCCATACTTCATTTTCCATGTCATTTGCATTGCGTATGCATTGCCTCGGTTTGTGTGCCCGTGTGCACGCATTTCGAGGCACTTCATTTTCTGCCATCGGCATCTTATGTGAGTGTGGCTGAGGCTCTCTCATGTTAGTATAAGTCCATGTTGCATTTTTCATGAAATTCGCATCGCTTTCGCATCGCCTCGGTTTGCGTGCCAGTGTGCACGCATTTCGAGGCACTTCATTTTTATCCAACGGCATCCCATGTGAGTGTGGCTGAGGCTCACTCATGTTGGTATAAGCCCATTTGTCATTCCCATACCATTTCATCACATATCATCGCCTCGGTTTGCGTGCCCGCGTGTACGTACTTCGAGACACATATCATCGCCTCGGTTTGCGTGCCCGCGTGCACGTACTTCGAGACACATATCATCGCCTCGGTTTGCGTGCCTGCGTGCACGTACTTCGAGACACATATCATCGCCTCAGTTTGCGTGCCCGCGTGCACGTACTTCGAGACACATATCATTTTCTCAGTTTGTGTGCCCGTGTTCACGCACTCCGAGGCATTTCATTTTCATAGCATTCTGCATTTTCTCGGTTTGCGTGCCCGCGTGTACGCATTTCGAGGCATCTCATTTCATAGCATTGTGTACGTTAGGATTGTATCTTAGTTGAATTTCATGCATATCATGCATATTGCATCGTGTCCGGAATAGGAGTTAGCCCGGGCACGGGAAACGAGGTACATTTCGTACTCCGAGTGACGGAATGTGTCTCAATTCCCCAGTCACCGACACTCCGGATTATCCATGATGGAGTTAGGTTTTAGCTGTAGTCTCATGTGCATTCATCCTATATTGAGTTGTGCATTTCGACTCCTCGGCCATCATGCCTCGGTATGCGTGATTGGTGGCACGAGGATCGAGACATGCGTATATTTGTGCAAATACATTGCTATGCCCCTTTCCTGCTCTCTGTTGCAGCAAAACCAGGAATCAGCAATTTTCCGGGACTTGGCACGCTTTTCAAGAATAACAGGTGTAAACAGAGGCTAATTGGGGCATTCCGGTGGATTTCCGCGCAAGACAGTCCGGACATGCATCATCCACCAGAAGCAAGGCAGTCCCCGGCTTGCACGCCAGTTTATTTGCTTTCTAGTTAATTCATTAATTAATTAGAATTCTGTAATATTTTGGACTGTAATATTCTTTTATTTGGGGACTGTAATATTTGGACTGTATTATTTATTCGGACCCTCCGAGGGAAGGCACAACTGTAATAAGTGTGGGTGAGTGTGATGTATGTCTTCCAACCCCACGTCTTTCTCCCTTTTATTTATCCGCTTTTGATGATTAGATTAAGGCATATTTCAATTAGCATACAGTATGACAGCATGTTTGCATCATTCATCTGTATTGCATGCATCGGGCTCGGCGCATCATACTAACTGCATTGTACTTTCAGTTCCAAGTTGAATACATGTTAGTTGTAGCATTTTGTATGCCATCTTAGAATAGCCGAGCCTACTATAGTTGTATTTTGCATGTGTTGCATTAGGCATTTCTGTACACTTAGGATCATGCATGATTTCTAATATAGTTTCTATTTTGGCTTGGAGTACTCGGTGAGTTTTATGCTTTAGCATCCTTGCATGCGTGTGAGTGAATGCCATGATAGCATGCTTACCATGAGGCTATGTGCTTATCTGATATATTTGCCTGAATGCCTGTGGGTGAAGGTTGGGTTATCTGAATTGGAATGAATCATCAAAATGTTTCAAACCTACCTGCGGGTAGCAAACCATTTTCAAAAACAAACATAAAATGTTTTGTTCCAATTCGGGCGACCCGGTCTATACTTATATGCTGTGAGCATCACATAGTAACCTAGGCTAATAACCGGAATAAGAACTCACAATGTTTTCAAAAATTGATATCATGGTTAGTAGAGGCCGGTCTATGACCGGGCGAGTGGGGGTGCTCACGAAGTGACCTTCCCCAATCGTACCCAAGTTCCCGAGCCGAGGCAACTTTGGTGATGACGGACACGTGGCCTTTTGGCACCGAGTCAGGGTTTCCTAAATTTCCCAAAATAAAATATTTAGGTGGCGACTCTGTATCTGGCAAAGCAGTTCATGTTTGGCATTTCTTTCAAAAATCAGTTTTCCTAAAACGATTTGCCGGATTTGGACTCTTTGGTTCAGATTTAGAACCGTGACTGCAAAAGTCGAGTCCGAGCTGTAGCGAGGTCCCCCGCGGGCTTGTTACAGCGTTCCATCACCCTCTCATACACTTTCATTTTATGGCACATTAGTTTGATTCCTCTATAGTTTTTGCAATTCTGGACATCTCCTTTTTTCTTATATATTGGCACTAAAATACTCTTCATCCACTCATCTGGCATGTTCCTAATTAACAAAATTTTACTAAACAACCTAATCAACCAATCAACCCCCTTTTTACCCAAGCACTTCCAAGCTTCAATAGGGATATCACCGAGTCTTAAAGCCTTATTTGATTTCATCTTCTTAAGTGCAATCTCCACTTCAAAGTTTCTAATCCTGCGATAAAACCTATAGTCTTGGTTTATCGTATTACTAGCCATTTCTTCCCCTATTGTTGTACCTCCATGCTCCTTATTTTATAGTTTCTCAAAATAATTGTTCTATCTTTCCTTAATCTCTTCATCCTTCACCAATACCTTAGAATTCTCACTCTTGATGCACTTAACTTAATTAAAATCTCTTGTTTTCCTCTCCCGTATCTTAGCAAGTTTGTATACTCTTTTCTCCTTCTTTACTATCAAGTCTAGTGTATAGGTCATCATAAGGTTTCAACTTAGTCTCTCTCACTACTTTTTTGACCTCTTTATTAGCCAATCTATAGCTCTTAAGGTTTTCCTTAGTTCTATCATTCTGCCAGTTTTGAAAACACTTTTTTTTTGCCTTAACTACCACTTGAACCTCTTCTCTCCACCACCAAGTTTTCCTAGCGCTGGGTCCCGTCCCTTCGACTCTCCAAGCACTTCCCTTGAGATTCTACTCATACAATTGGCCATCGAGTTCCACATAGTGTTAGCATCATCTTTCAAGTCGCAAGTACCTTTCTTATCCATTATATTCTTAAATGTTTGTAATTTGTCCCTTTTTAGGTCCCACCATCTCGTCCTACGACGCCTACCATCCTTCCTAACTTAGTATTGCCCTCTAAAACATAAATATGGTACCAAAATCCTATGTTGAGAGGTCAGGCTCTCTCCAGGAATCACCTTACAATCATTTCGTTTTAGGCGGTTCACTTTTCTCACTAAGAAGTAATTTATTTGGCTCTTAACTGACCCACTTTTAAAAGTTATCAAATGCTCATTCCTCTTCTTATAGATAGCATTGGCAACCACCAGGTCAGAAGTCAACACAAAATCTAACATACTCTCTCCAGCCTCATTTCTGTCACCAAAACTGTATCCACTATGCACCATTTCATAGCCTAGTTTATTTATGCCTACATGGCCATTAAAATCTCTACCTATAACCAAGTTCTCTCCTACGAGCATCTTCTGTAAAATATCATCCATTTGCTCGAAAAAATCCCTCTTAGTCTGATCATCTAATCCTACTTGAGGGGTGTGTGCACTAATAACGTTTACTATATTTCCTCAAATAACTAGTTTAACTAACATAATCCTATCCCCTTTTCTAATGACCGCCACTACATTCTCCACCAAGCCCTTGGCAATTATGATTCCTACCACATTCCTGCGTCTTCCCTTACCACTATAATACAGTTTAAAATCGGTATCCTCAATTTCCTTAACTTTCTCACCCGTCCACTTAGTTTCTTGTACGCAAACTATACTAACTCTCTTTCTAATCATAACATCTACCAATTCCATCGTCTTACCAGTTAAGGTTCCTATATTCCAAGTAGCTATCTTAAACCTGTAGTCTTAGACTAGCTTCTTTACCCGCGCTCGTCCAGAAAAACGCGGACACCTTTGCCCATTTTTCACCGCACCCAGGCGTTGATGCGGCTAGCATTTAAACGATTCAAAGTAAGATTCATTTTCATAAGGAATCTGAACGGGTTTTTTTTTTACGTGTTTGCTATCGGCTACCTAACACCTATGAAGCATATGTACGGGTATGAGTACTGGTACTGGTACGATACGGGTATGTCGATACAGTAAAATTAAAAAAAATAGGGTACGGGTACGGCTTGGTACGCTTGTAAAAAAATATTTATTTTTAATTTAGAGTAATGCAAAAAATAATTAAATGGTTTAATTTGTTAAGGTCCAACCTATAATTAACATTTAATGCCAAAAGAAAATGTATAAATTAAAATTAAATATCAATATATTTAACAACTTACAAACCATAGTTTAATTTTAAAATCATGCTAAGCATAAAACAAAAACTGAAAAAGAAATCTAATGAAATGAGTTTTATCTCTGTAGTAGAAGGAAAATATTGTTTCAACTAAGGTACGGTACGGCTTGGATATATACTAGGTAAGTCTGGATACGTCAAAAATTAAGAAGAAAAAACTTGGGTACGTGTTTTGTGTACCCGGTACGTATGCAGAAGTACCATACGAGGTACGGTACGCCGGTAAGTACCCGGTACGGGTACAGCATATTTTTCGAAGTACCCATGCTTCATAGCCTAACACACAACCCTCCTCTTTAACCCTCCTCTCTAACTAATCAAATTAAAACTCAAGGAATTAGATGACATTAATTGGAATATTGTGTCACAACACAAAATATAAGAGGAGAGAGAGAGAGAGAGAGAACTTGTTCTCCCACTTGAGTGAATCCATGACGTCCAGCTCCTTTCCTGCTATATATGTTCTCTGGATAAGGCCTAGGCACCCACAAAAGCAATCGTCATTTATGTATATTGTTGGACATACTTATACATAAAAAGTTTTATTAAAACATTTTTTTTAATCAAAATTACTGTTTTTTTTTTTTTTTTTTAAATGTATATTCGTCTGCATTTATACTATCTTGTTCAAATTTATAATTACAAACAAATGTTTTTCACATTACTAATTTGGGTGAATGAATTTTTCAGCGATCGTAAAGTGTTGTTAAACATATATATACATAAAGGGTAAATCCTGATATGATGGTCTTCAAAAAAATATATACATATAAATCTTATTTGTACAACACAGGGAAGATTGGGACCTTGGCAATTATTGGAATGCATGCTATAATTGATTATGATGATCATCCCATACCAAACCTTTGTATTTTTTGATTTTCAAACCTTTGTACCAAAATGGGACTTGCAATGATATAAAGAAAGAGATATGAAACCAACAGAGGGGGAATGGGGAATCAAAGTGCAGTCCTCTTTCTTCCCTAAAATTCTCTTCCGTGCAAGTGAATAAATTAATTTACAGTTGCTCCATTGTCTGAAACTTTACACATGTAAACTCTTAAAACTAGGCATTCCTTCCTCTTTGGTGGATCACAATTGGTGTCTTAGCTTCCCACTTTCTAGGCGACTTAGTATCTTTTTTCTTTTTTCATGAACAACTTGCACGTTGCAAGTTATTCAAGCACTTGTAGTTTGGCATGAGACCACTGAGAGGGAATAAGGGTGGCATTTTTTTTTATCAACTTGCCTTGCTTTGCTATTTTTAGGTTGTGTTTGGATATCTTAAATTTGAGACCAATTTTGTGGAAGGATAGAAAATGGTAAGAGACAAATGAATGAAATAGAATTTAGGTATGTTCTTCAAGTCTAAAAATTAGACTCACTTTTTACGCTCAATGATGTAGCAATCAATTAGGATATTTAAGGTAACACCATCTCTCATATTTTTCTTAATCATTAACTAATCATATTACTTACACATTATTGGGTTTTAAAAAAGGGATTTAAAAAGTGGATATGTATATCATTTTTTTAATTTTTATTACTCTTCTTTTTCTTTTTTTTATTACATCATCAATGTCAAATTTGACGCAAATTTTAATAGGTTATCAAATTTTAGCACTATTATTAAAAGTGATCGGAAAAATAAGCATTGGAATAAAATTGTTAAATCCTACATTATAGAATAGACAAAAGTTGGCATAATTGGATTGGTGGGTTTGGGTTGAGCATTTGGCCAGAACCAGACCCAAAAAAACAAAGCCCAGAGCCTTTGTTCCTCAGGAATCAGAGAATAGACTTTGGGTTTGGTCAAAGGGGTTGCTCCAATACTACAAAATGCTAGGGCTGGACTTTAAAGCATTAATGAACAACAAAATGGATTTTGTAAAATTCAAGGAAAAAAAAAAAAAAAAAAACAAAGACCAAAAACAATTTGTTAATAATATAAAGTATAATAAGTTCTATTTTTATATTAATTTTTAAAAAAAAAATTTAAATCACATAATATTTAATTTTATTTTTATCAATAATTTGTTAATAATATAAATAAAATTAATAGAATTTATGATTTTAAATTTGAAACATCCGCTTGTAGATAGTCCATACGGGACTTTGTCTCGATTTTAAATGGGCCATCCACTATTAAATAATGGGATTAGTCTCTCCAGTTAGTTAGTCTATTGAGCTGGATATAGAGTTATTAAAAAAAAAAAAAAAAAAAACTTATAGTTATACTAAAATTTAACACTATTTCTATTAATTTTGATCTTTTAACATACTAAATAGATAATCAATATAATGCATTTTTGTTAAACATTAAGAAATATTAATATAATTGACCTCATTAATTAATAATCATTCGTTAATGTTATGTTTGGTTAGACAATTTGGAAAAGAATTCGACAATGAAAAGGAAAAAAGTATACCAAATCAAGTGAAATATAGATATATTAATGTATGCAAGGTACGGTGTGAATAAAACTTAGAAGGTTATTTGGGATGATTTAAATAAGTACACTTTTTGACTTTTTATTAAATATAAGTTGTGTATGGATTGGGTTTGAAGTGATGTGGTAGAGATGTGATGTGACTTAAATAAGATGATGTGACTTAAATAAGATAGTGACTTTTTGACTTTTTTAGTTTATGCCAAACAAAGTAAACAAAAAGGAGAGAATAAAAAAAATAAACAAATAGAGAGAAAAATAAAAATGGAAAGATGAAAAAATAAAAAAGAAAAGAGGAAGGAAGATGAAATCATGGGATCATGGAAGGATGGGCGAGAAAAAAAAAAGTAAAAGAGAGAAACGAGAAAGTAAAAAATGTACATATAAGACATTTTAAAAAATATATATCTCAGTTATTGTTTTATAATTTGAATAGATTTAAGCCATTCAAATATCCTCGTAAGACAAAAATATGTTAAAGACTCAAAAACCGTTATACTTTATTATATATATATATATATATATATATTATTTATATTTTACATACCTTTTCTTTTTTCTTTTAGGGTGTACTAATAAATACACACTTTTTATCTTTTTTATCTTTTTTTATCACATCATCCTTCTACTTTTCTGCATATCTTTTTATAAAAAATTAAAATATATACTTATTTAGAACATTTCAAACCATCTTTTTAAATTTGTTTACAAATTTCCTAATCATACCCAACGAAAGCATGTCAAAAATGTCCTTTAAAAACTTCCCAAAGGTTCAATTTGAGCCACATGTGCTGCATTCCTGTAAGCAGCATTACTCGCCACATGTTCTCTCTTTCTCTCTATAATATATACTAGCGGTCGAGGACCCATGCGATTCATGTGCAAATCTAAAAAAAATTATATTATGCTATATTTTTTTAAAATAATATATGTACATATATATATCATGAGTATAATATAATGTATTGTAATATAACATTTGATTTTCATATATTTCATAAATAAAATACATACAACATTATATATAAATCTTTTAAAATATACGACATTTACAATTTTCACAAAAAAAAAATATATATATATATATATACATTATGTGGTAAAGCAAGTTGAAAAAAATTTGTCGCCAGTAGCACAATGTGGCAAAGCAGCCTTAAATTTTTTATATAATAATAATGAACAAAATTAAATTATAAAAATAAAAAATAAACAATAATTGAGATGTGGTTTTATATAAATAAATAAACATAGTGCTCTCAAGTTCACATTTTGAAAAGATTGGCCAAGAAGAGTGATATTACTTAACAGAATATATAGTAAAAAAATAAATAAATAAACAAAAGTTTCTATGATTGAGAATGTAATAAATTTAAGACTCTTAGACAACTAAAGAATTTATACCAAAGAAAATAAACAAAATAAAAAAAATTCAAAACTCTTAAACAATTATGGAATTTATTTTTTTAAAAAAAGAAAACAGAATTTATACCCAAAAATAAAATAAAATAATAAACAATCATTAAGAATATTTGAAACATAAACAAACCTATTAATTCTACTTATTTTTTTAAAACATAATTTATAGTTTAGAATAATAATGAACAAAATTAAACTATAAAAATAAATAAATAAACAATCACTAAGATGTGCTCTCAAGTTTAAATTTTGACAATATTGTCCAATAAGAGTGCTATTACTTAACAATTACAGAATTTATAGTAAAAATAAATAACTAAATAAACAAAAGCTTCTATATGACTGAGAATAAAATAAATTCAAGACTCTTAAATAGCCAAAGAATTTATACCAAAGAAAATAAAAAAATAAAAAAATAAACAAATTCAAAATTCTCAAACAATTACAAAATTTATCCCCCCCCAAAAAAAACAGAATTTATACCAAAAAAAATAAAAATAATAAACAGTCATTGAGAATATTTAAAACATAAACACACCTATTAATTCTAGTTATTTTTTTAAAACAAAATTTATAGTTTAGATTGAACTTTTATATGGTAAAAAAAAATGAAACAAATTTTCATAAAAATATAAGCCTAAAATTCACATCATAATATATACATGTTATACGATTTTTTATTTATTGTTTTTCAATCAACATAATCAACAAATTGAAAATTTGAATTTTTCATTTTTTTTTCAAAAATTACAGAATTTATATACCAAAATATGAATTTTTCAGGATGTTTGCTTTTTTAATTTTCAAATATGTTTAATTAAAATTTATAAACTTGCATACACTACTATTCGGGAATTACCAAAAAGAAAAATAAAATTTATATCCAAAAAAATTGAGAATATTTAAAACATAAACAAACCTATTAATTGTAGTTATTTTTTTACAATAGAATTTACACCTAAAAAGATTAATAAGAAGGATATTTTATAGTTTAGATGGAAGAATATTTAAAATATAAACAAAACCCTATCATTCTGTAAAAGTTTCAATGCCAAAAATTATAAATTGAAGATTCTTAAACACTTACAAAATTTATATGAAAAAAATAACTAAAAAAAATTTCAATCACTAGGAATATTAAAATTAATGAGTTTTTGATCATTTATCTTCAGAACTTTATTTTTAAATATCTTTTAGAGTGTTATTATTGACAACTTTCTTTGTAAACATGTTAGAAAATAAAAATAAATAATTGATATACCGAGATAAAGAATTTGAGAGACAGAGAGAGAATTGGGTAAAAAGAGACAATAATTAGCCCCAAGTTGGAATCTTTTTCAATAAATAAATAAAATCCCTGCATTAATCCACCAATGTTTTACATACTTCAAAAAAAAAAAAAAAAAAGAAGGAGAGTTCAAGAGAAGGAGAATTGTTTCATTACAATTTTTATGATACATCATAATAAAGTAATAAATTAAAAAAAAAATGAAAAATTGAAAAAAAGAGTTTCAGTTAAAAAGAAATTGAGAGAGAACTGGAGGAAGGAATTTTTTTTTTTATAGTCACTACAAAAAAAATTGTTTTTTGCGACGGATACCCTAAACGCCGTCTCAAAAGCTTTTTGTGACAGTAAAATATCTTTTTGCGACGGCAAGTGGGGGTCGCAACAAAGGGGGTTGCAAAAGGGCTTTAGCGACGGCAAGTGTCGTTGCCATTGTTTTTGCGATGGTAAATTTTTGTCGCCAATAATGGATGAAAATCTGAGTTTTTTTACGACGGCAAAGTTTTTTGCGACGGCAAAAATCCCGTAGCTAAAAGTGTCGTCGCTAATGACTATTGTCGACGGCAACCTGAGCCGTCGCTAATGACTATTGTCGACGGCAATTATACCGTTGCTAAAGCCTTATTTTTCAATTAAATTCCACACCTTTTGCGACAATATGGGTGCCGTCGCAAAAAGCCTGGTACAATTTTTTTTTGCAACGGGGTGTTCTGCCGTCTCAAAAAAAAATTTAAAAAAAAAATCCTGTTTTAAAATTATTAAAAATATAAAAATAACCTGTATTAAATGAATAATAACTAAAAAAAATTCAAAAATTACATAATAATATAAATACATACATAAACAAAAGTTGGCAAATGATGAAAATTCACAATGTTGTTCCATTCATAACAATACATAAATAAAAATTCATAACAATAAAAATTATGCCACTACATAATGTCGCATAATACATACATAATGTTGTTCACAAATTTAAATAACATAAATCAAAATCAAAACCAAAAGTTTTCGTCTTGATTCTTTCGTGGGTTACAAAAACAAAAGTTGGTCATAATCTTTACACGCCCGCATTCCACAAAAAGCAAACTGCTACTCAGGAAATATCTGAAAAAAACAAAATAAAAATAATTAATAACAATATGATGGTGTTAATATTTTAATTACAGAAAAATATAAAAAAATTAACTACTATATAATTAGAAAGATAGTTTAGTAAATAATTTTAACTAGATCGAAATTCGACTCTAACTTCCAAATTGGGAACCCGATTCGAGCCCCGTCTTCTCCTACAAGTCTATCGTGCCTAGGCGGTCGTGTGTGCCAAGTTTCGTGCTAAATCGATGTCGTTTGGTGATTTTGGGGCATTAACACCTCGAATTCAAATTTCTTAAGGAACTAGTTTGCCTAAAGTGAAATCCGGCTCTAACTCCCAAACCGGGAACCCGATTCGAGCCCCATCTTCTCCCACAAGTCTCTCATGCCTAGGCGGTTGTGTGTGCCAAGTTTCGTGCTAAACCGACACCGTTTGGTGATTTTGGGGCATTAACACCTCGAATTCAAGTTTCTTAAGGAACTAGTTTGCCTAAAGTGAAATCCGACTTTAACTCCCAAACCGGGAACCCGATTCGAGCCCCGTCTTCTCCCACAAGTCTCTCGTGCCTAGGTATTCGTGTGTGCCAAGTTTCGTGCTAAATCGACGCCGTTTGGTGATTTTGGGGCGCTAACACCTCGAATTCAAGTTTCTTAAGGAACTAGTTTGCCTAAAGTGAAATCCGGCTCTAACTCCCAAACCGGGAACCCAATTCAAGCCCCGTCCTCTCCTACAATTCTCTCATGCTTAGGCGGTCGTGTGTGCCAAGTTTTGTGCTAAACCAACGCCGTTTGGTGATTTTGGGATATTAACTCTTCGAATTCAAGTTTCTTAAGGAACTAGTTTGCCTAAAGTGAAATCCGACTCTAACTTCCAAACCGGGAACCCGATTCGAGCCCCGTCTTCTCCCACAAATCTCTCGTGCCTAGGCGGTCGTGTGTGCCAAGTTTCGTGCTAAACCGACGCCGTTTAGTGATTTTGGGGCGTTAACACCTCGAATTCAAGTTTCTTAAGGAACTAGTTTGCCTAAAGTAAAATCCGGCTCTAACTCCCAAACCGGGAACCCATTTCGAGCCCCGTCTTCTCCTACAAGTCTCTCATGCCTAGGCGGTCGTGTGTGCCAAGTTTCGTGCTAAACCGACGCCGTTTGGTGATTTTGGGGCATTAACTCCTCGAATTCAAGTTTCTTAAGGAACTAGTTTACCTAAAGTGAAATCCGACTCTAACTCCCAAACCGGGAACCCGATTCGAGCCCTGTCTTCTCCCACAAGTATCTCGTGCCTAGGCGGTCGTGTGTACCAAGTTTCATGCTAAACCGACGCCGTTTGGTGATTTTGGGGCGTTAACACCTCGAATTCAAGTTTCTTAAGGAACTAGTTTGCTTAAAGTGAAATCCGGCTCTAACTCCCAAACCGGGAACCCGATTCGAGCCCCGTCTTCTCCTACAAGTCTCTCATGCCTAGGCGGTCGTGTGTGTCAAGTTTCGTACTAAACTGACGCCGTTTGGTGATTTTGGGGTGTTAACCCCTCGAATTCAAGTTTCTTAAGGAACTAGTTTGCCTAAAGTGAAATCCGGCTCTAATTCCCAAACCCGGAACCCGATTCGAGCCCCGTCTTCTCCCACAAGTCTCTCATGCCTAGGCGGTCGTGTGTGCCAAGTTTCGTGCTAAATCGACACTGTTTGGTGATTTTGGGGCATTAACTCCTCGAATTCAAGTTTCTTAAGGAACTAGTTTGCCTAAAGTGAAATCCGACTCTAACTCCCAAACCGGGAACCCAATTCGAGCCCCGTCTTCTCCCACAAGTCTCTCGTGCCTAGGCGGTCGTGTGTGCTAAGTTTCGTGCTAAACCGACGCCATTTGGTGATTTTGGGACATGTAATAACCCTCTTCCCTGTTTACCGATAAACTATTGATTACTGCTAAACTGAGACTGATTACGATAAGTAATTGAATCAACTGAAATACTGAACAGACTGACTGAAATCTGAAACTGACTGATTGACTGTATCTCTTTGAATGCATTATCTATCTGTTGCCTGTTTGATTATCTGTTCACATTCTATGTTTTAAACTGCTAATTGAAGGCCTTATCGGCGGCCAAATCTGAAATTGATTAGTGTCTTAAGATCAGTAGAATTAATGTGATTTTATGGTATATTTATCTGAAATTTGATTTAGTATAATTAAAATAGATTAAAATAAGCTAATTACATAATATGACTTAATTACCTTAGTGTCATCTAGCGGGCCACTTATTTGACACTTTAGAGGCTCATTCTTAGGCATTACAAAACATTTGTTCAACCCTTTTGATGTTCATAACCGATCAAGAGATGAGAGTGAGAGGTTTGGAGTGAATTCAACTTGACTTTGTGCATTGGCTTGAAGAATTGGAATATAGGTTGCAAATTAAGCTTCCTCACTTTGTATTTGAGGACCTAGGTAAGGAATTTACCCTCTTAATTGTGTCTTTAAATTGATTCTTGCATGGTTCTTGCCAAATTGAAGAGCTAAGTCACGAATTAGTTTTAGCATGTTGAGTTGTAGCTCTAATCTTGCATGCATGTTTGTATTGTTGAGTTTTAAGTTGTTTTCAATAAAAAATGTTACATGCATGCTCATAATTATGTTTAAGTCCATGATTTCATCTTGTTTTGAAAAGAATCGGCTCATTAGAGCATGTATTGAAGTTTTGAATTGATTTAACTCATGCATGTTTGCATGTTCATCATGTTCATGAAAATTGGTTTGAAATTGAGTGTTTGAAACACCCTTGGGCTTTGGGCTTTGATTTTATAATTGAGCTTTGGAATCATGTTAAATTATGAGTTTTGGAATGTTTTCTGGAAAATTGGCCCAAGAGGATCGGAATTTGTGCATTTGAACTTGGTTTTGAGCTTGGAAGTTCAAATCTGGAAATTCCAGATTTTGAACTCCCGCTCGAGCGGGGAAAGTGGCGCTCGAGTGGGAAATTCGTGCTCCCAGTACTGTGCACTGTTTTAACGTCCGCTCGAGCGGAATAATTGACGCTCGAACGGGACCTTGTGTATTACGCTCGAGCGGCAATCGAGCGTCCATCGAGCATGATTTTCACCTATCTTGTACTTTTGCCCTATTTTGCAGAACGCTCGAGCGGGAAATTATACGCTCGAGCGGATACCTTTGTCTGCTTGTCCGCTCGAGCGGGGAAACCTACGCTCAAGCGGGACCTCTGTTTTCTGAAAAATGTCTTAAAGTGCATCTTTGCATCCTCATTTTATCCTAGGCATTCTTAGGCCTAGTTTAAGGAATCTTAATGAGGATATAGATGTAGAACACACCGAGGCAAATTAGGGATTAAGTTATTATCTTTCCCAACTGTGTAGCTTAGTGTGTGTTCGTCCTGTAAACTGTGTAGGGTTGGCGACTGGAGACGCGCTCTAGCTTAACTGTAGCCCAGAACTCTGTGAGTAACAACTGTGTAAAGATATGTTCAAAGATGAATATTTTCTGACTGTTAACTGAACTGCTTTCTGAACTGTTACTGTTAACTGAATGAATGTATGTCCTATATTCTGAACTGTATTGTGGCATCCTTAGCAACTACTGTTTACTGTTGCTGCTACTGTTACAGAGATCTCTGTCGGTTCCCATGTGGAACCACTATTGTTTACTGTTATGATGGCCATCATTGATTGCTCGGTTTTTTAAGACCTACTGTTTACTGTACTGCTATGCTAATGGATGTACCACATATGACTGTTACGACTAAATGATTGAAATACTGATTTAATGAACTGTTTTCATTACTGTAAGGACATTCATTCTTAACCTCTTTACGCATTATGTTATTCACTGGGCTTTAGCTCACTGTTCATATATATTTGTAGGTGTACAGGCACCAGACCGGAGCTAGGAGCGTGGGTTAGACTCCCTTTTTGTCAAGCCAACCACTGTGCCTCACTGCGAGGTTCCGAGCCTACCAAGCTATGGCTTAGGGGTGTTTTATTTCCCCCATATGTCTCTGTACCTATTTTGTAATAACTACATAGACTGATAGCACTGTACTATACTGTTTAATAGGGATTAGGTCCCTGTTCTGATCGACTGTAAATGTTGTACATACTGTTCTGTACTATTCATGTATATACGTATGGAAAATCTTTTTGCATACAGACTCACGGCTCATTGGACATTGTTTATTTACTATTTTGGCTTCCGTCATGCCCCTGTACTCTGTATTACTGTCTTACTGTTAAACAGGCCTTCGGTAATCTCGGACTACTGGCCGGTTACGGTGCTAAACCCATAGGGGCGGGTTTGGGTCGTGACAGAGTGGTATCAGAGCGATACTCAACCACGAGTTATACCGTACACACGTGTCCAAATGAGCTATAGGGTATTCTAGAAAAATAATTAGGGCATCACATGAGCATGAAAAGTGTGTGTGGACATGACATGTTTATGTGTTAATGTGTTGAAACATATAACTGCTTATGTTTAAATGTTTAAAGTATGCAACTTCCTATGTTTATTATTATATTGTTGCATATAGTGGAGTGGATAATGCAAGCACTGCTAATGAAACTGAATCCCCTGAGGCAAGAATGACGAGGTTGGAGAGAATGGTGGAACTATTAACTGCAAGACTAGAACAACAACAGAACCAACAGCCCCCACCTCCTCCTCCGGTACAGCCGGAATGGGGATATAATTGCTCTCACCCAGAAGTTCAGCAAAATGAAACTGTCATCCTTTCAGGGAGGCCTTGAACCCTTAAAAGCTGAAGCTTGGGTCATTGAGACAGAAAAATTGTTCGAAGTTTTTCCATGTTCTGAAGCACACAAAGTGCTATTGGCCAACTTTACACTACAAGAAGAGGCCAGAAGGTGGTGGATGTTAGTCCGCGACACCAACACTGTTATGACTTGGGCTCAATTCAAGGAGTCCTTCTTCGAAAAGTATTTCCCTCAGTGTGTCAGGGATAGAAAAGTGACTGAATTTGAACAGCTGAGACAAGGCGCTATGTCGGTGGCAGAATATGAGACAAAATTTACTGAACTTGCCCGTTATGCACCGCACATGGTTGATACCGACTACAAGAAGGCCAGAAAGTTTGAGGGCGGCCTTAATGTTGCGATACTGGATAGAATAAATGTTTTAAAGCTACTGAACTATGTAAATGTTCTTGACTGAGCATTAATGGCTGAGTCGAACATCAAAGCGCTGAAACAAACTGAAGCACCAGCGTCTGAATGGCGTGGTAAAAGGCAGGGTTTTAAGTTCAAGAAAGGCAAAAATAACCCATTGAACAAGAAACAGAATACAGGGTCAACGACTACTTCTAGTCAAGGGAACCTGTCTATACCACCCTGTTCTGAATGTGGTAAGAACCATAAGGGAGTTTGTTATAAAATATCTGGAGCTTATTACAGGTGTGGCAAGGTGGGCCACATGGTTAAGGACTGCCCCTCTGCTCCGCAAGCCAATAGTAAAGCTGCACCTAGCGCAACAGTATCGACTGCTCCACCAAAGCCTAACCCCAAAGCTATCGGGAAAGAGCCTATGAGGCAAGGCCGAGTGTTCACACTAGTACCGGAAGATGTGCAGAATACCGAGACCATTGTGTCAGGTATTCTCTCTATTTGTACTCAAAATGCATATGTTCTGATTGATTCGGGGTCTACACACTCATATGTATCGCATGCTTTTTCGCGAAAATTGAGTAGACCATTAGAACCCATGAATTATCTGTTAGTTGTATCTTCACCTGTTGGGGGATCTGTAACTTGTGCCTATATGTACCCTGTATGTGAAATTATTGTTGGGGATATGCATCTGTATATTGACTTACTGCCTCTGAACATAGATCATTTTGATGTTATATTGGGGATGGACTGGTTACAAAAATATCATGCTACTATTGACTGTGTAGCTAAACAAGTGATTTTCCGTCCGCCTGGTTTACCCGAATTTGTGTTTAATGGGGTTGGAGTAGTACCTCCCCCGTACCTAATTTCATCCATGAAAGCCTGTAAATTAATTAAGAAGGGGTGTAAAGGGTATCTGTGTTATGTATTGACTATACCTACTGATGATAATGCTAATGTGAACAGTATTCCTATAGTCAGAGAATTCCTAGATGTTTTCCCAGATAGTCTACCAGGGGATTTGATTGATAGGGAGATTGAGTTCACTGTTGATGTAATTCCGGGTACATAGCTAGTGTCCAAAGCTCCATATAGAATGGCACCTACCGAATTAAAAGAACTGAAAGTTCAGCTGCAAGAACTGTTAGACAAAAAATTTATCAGGCCTAGTACTTCACCGTGGGGCGCACCTGTCTTATTTGTGAAAAAGAAAGACGGCTCACTAAGACTCTGTATTGACCACCGTGAACTGAACAAGGTAACTGTGAAAAATAAATACCCATTACCGCGTATTGATGACTTATTTGATCAGTTACAGGGTGCTCAAGTCTTTTCTAAGGTTGATCTCAGATCCGGATATCATTAGCTGAACGTTAAACCAGAAGACATTGATAAAACTGCTTTTCGAACGAGGTATGGACATTACGAATTTTTAGTTATGCCTTTTGGAGTTACCAATGCACCTGCTGCATTTATGGACCTCATGAATAAAATCTTTAAACCATTCCTCGATGACTTTATTGTCGTATTCATAGATGACATTCTGATTTATTCCAAGAGTATAGAAGAACATGAACATCATCTAAGACTTGCCCTACAGACCCTAAGAGAACAGAAACTTTTTGCTAAACTGTCTAAATGCGAATTTTGGCTTGGTCATGTTATGTTTTTGGGACATGTTATTAGTAAGGATGGAATTTCAGTTGATCCACAGAAAGTTGAAGCAGTAGTAAACTGGCCTAGACCAACAAATGTGACAGAAGTCTGAAGCTTTTTGGGATTAGCCGGGTACTACAGAAGATTTGTCAAAGATTTCTCCAAAATTGCCTAATCGTTGACTCAATTAACTCAGAAGGGGATATCATTTGACTGGACTGACCAAAGAGAATCAACTTTCCAAGAGTTGAAAACTCGACTAGTGACTGCACCTGTTTTTACCCTACCTTCAGGTACGGATGGTTTTACCATTTTTAGTGATGCTTCTCATAAGGGTTTGGGGTGTGTTTTAATGCAGAATGGGAGAGTTATTGCCTATGCTTCCCGACAACTGAGACCGCATAAAAAGAACCACCCGACCCATGATTTAGAACTTGCTGTAGTAGTATTTGCATTGAAAATCTGGCGTCACTACCTTTATGGGGCGATATGTGAAGTATATACCGACCACAAAAGTTTGAAATATTTCTTCACACAAAAAGACCTGAACATGAGACAGCGGAGATGGCTAGAATTGATTAACGATTATGACCTACAAATTTTGTACCATCCGGGAAAAGCCAACACTATTGCCAATGCATTGAGTCGGAAATCGATTGGGAACTTAGCCTGTTTACTCACCGGACAGAAAGAGTTGCTTTGTGACCTTGAAAAATCTGAAATTGAAATTGTTTTGCGAGAACAAGGTGGAACAATAGCTGCTATTTCTGCTCAACTGGCACTGATTGAAGAGATTAAAGAAAAACAACAACAGGATGACTTCTTGAAGAAGATCATCGAAGAACAAAAATCTAAATCGAGACCGGGTTTCAAATTTGAAAATAATGTACTGAAATTTCAGGGAAGACTGTGTGTACCGAATGATACTGAACTGAAAAGAAGAGTTCTGCAAGAGGGCCACAATTCAAAACTGTCTATCCACCCAGGGAACACAAACATGTACCAAGATTTTAAATTGAATTTCTGGTGGCCGGGAATGAAGAAAGAAATTGCTGATTTTGTATCGAAATGTCTTCATTGCCAACAAGTCAAAGTCGAACATCAACGACCCGCAGGCTTACTGCAACCCTTACCTATACCGGAGTGGAAATGAGAACATATCACCATGGATTTTATTGTGGGATTGCCTCGCTCCAGTAAAGGTATGGACTCAATTTGGGTTATAGTTGATAGACTGACTAAATCTGCTCACTTTTTACCTGTCAAAACAATTTATAATGCGGACAAATTGGCTATACTCTATATTGATGAGATTGTTAGACTGCATGGAGTGCCTGTGTCCATTGTTTCTGATAGGGACTCGAAGTTTACATCGAGATTTTGACAAAGCTTACAGACTGCATTGGGTACTGAACTGAGACTGAGTAGTGCCTATCATCCTCAGACCGATGGCTAGTCAGAAAGGACTATCCAGACTCTGGAGGATTTACTGAGAATGTGTGTCCTTGATTTTCAGGGAAACTGGGAAAGCCATTTGCCATTGGCTGAATTCGCCCACAACAACAGTTATCATTCAAGTATTGGTATGGCGCCTTTCGAGGCATTGTATGGCAGAAAATGTAGATCTCCGATTTGTTGGGCAGAAGTTGGAAATGGGCTTTTGCTTGGGCCCGAGATTGTATATGAAACGATTGAGAAAGTAAAACTGATACAACAGAGACTGAAAACCGCACAGAGCCGACAGAAAAGTTATGCGGATGTCAGAAGACGGGATAGAGAATATGAAGTGGGTGATCACGTATTTGTGAAAGTGACACCGATGAAAGGCCAGACTCGTTTTGGAGTCAAAGGCAAGTTAGCGCCGAGATACGTCGGACCGTATGAGATTATTGAGAAAATCAATCCGGCGGCGTATCAAGTTGCACTTTTTCCTAGAATGGAGCATATGCATAATGTGTTCCATATTTCTATGTTGAGGGACTACCTCCGGGATCCTTTCCATGTGATAGAGCCTGCTCGTGTAGTGCTGAGTGATGACTACACTTACGAGGAACGGCCTGTTCAGATTGTAAACAGATGGATCAAAAAGTTGAGGAACAAAGAAATCCCATTAGTGAAAGTTGACTGGCAAAACCATGGTGGCATGTATGCCAGTTGGGAAAGGGAAAATGATATGGCCAAGAGATATCCTGAACTGTTTCCACTGAATCATGTTTTCTTCCAAAATGAAGGTAACTTGAGTTTAGATGACCAAACTCTTTTTAAGGAGGGGAGACTGTAGTAACCCTCACCCCTGTTTACCGATAAACTATTGATTACTGCTAAACCGAGACTGATTACGATAAGTAATTGAATCAACTGAAATACTGAACAGACTGACTGAAATCTGAAACTGACTGATTGACTGTATCTGTTTAAATGCATTATCTATCTGTTGCCTGTTTGATTATCTATTCACATTCTATGTTTTAAACTGCTAATTGAAGGCCTTATCGGCGGCCGAATCTGAAATTGATTAGTGTCTTAAGATAAGTAGAATTAATGTGATTTTATGGTATATTTATCTGAAATTTGGTTTAGTATAATTAAAATAGATTAAAATAAGCTAATTACATAATTTGACTTAATTACCTTAGTGCCATCTAGTGGGCCACTTATTTGACACTTTAGAGGCTCATTCTTAGGCATTACAAAACATTTGTTCAGCCCTTTTGATGTTCATAACCGATCAAGAGAGGAGAGTGAGAGGTTTGGAGTGAATTCAACTTGACTTTGTGCATTGGCTTGAAGAATTGGAATATAGGTTGCAAATTAAGCTTCCTCACCTTGTATTTGAGGACCTAGGTAAGGAATTTACCCTCTTAATTGTGTCTTTAAATTGATTCTTGCGTGGTTCTTGCCAAATTGAAGAGCTAAGTCACGAATTAGTTCTAACATGTTGAGTTGTAGCTCTAATCTTGCATGCATGTTTATATTGTTGAGTTTTAAGTTGTTTTCATGGAAAAATGTTACATGCATGCTCATAATTATATTTAAGTCCATGATTTCATCTTGTTTTGAAAAGAATCAGCTCATTAGAGTATGTATTGAAGTTTTGAATTGATTTAACTCATGCATGTTTGCATGTTCGTCATGTTCATGAAAATTGGTTTGAAATTGAGTGTTTGAAACACCCTTGGGCTTTGATTTTACAATTGAGCTTTGGAATCATGTTAAATTATGAGTTTTGGAATATTTTCTGGAAAATCGGCCCAAGAGGATCGGAATTTGTGCATTTGAACTTGGTTTTGAGCTTGGAAGTTCAAATCTGGAAATTCCAGATTTTGAACTCTCGCTCGAGCGGGGAAAGTGGCGCTCGAGCGGGAAATTCGTGCTCCCAGTACTTTGCACTGTTTTGACGTCCGCTTGAGCGGAATAATTGACGCTCGAGCGAGACCTTGTGTATTACGCTCGGGCGGCTATCAAGCGCCCATTGAGCGTGATTTTCACCTATCCTGTACTTTTGCCCTATTTTGCAGAACGCTCGAGCGGGAAATTATACGCTCGAGTGGATACCTTTGTCTGCATGTCAGCTCGAGCGGGGAAACTACGCTCGAGCGAGACCTCTGTTTTCTGAAAAATGTCTTAAAGTGCATCTTTACATCCTCATTTCATCCTAGGCATTCTTAGGCCTAGTTTAAAGCATGTTAATGATGATATAGATGTAGAACACACCGAGGCAAATTAGGGATTAAGTTATTATCTTTCCCAACTGTGTAGCTTAGTGTGTGTTCGTCCTGTAAACTGTGTAGGGTTGGCGACTGGAGACGCGCTCTAGCTTAACTGTAGCCCAGAACTCTGTGAGTAACAACTGAGTAAAGATATGTTCAATGATGAATATTTTCTTACTGTTAACTGAACTGCTTTCTGAACTGTTACTGTTAACTGAATGAATGTATGCCCTATATTCTGAACTGTATTGTGGCATCCTTAGCAACTACTGTTTACTGTTACTGCTACTGTTACAGAGATCTCTGTCGGTTTCCATGTGGAACCACTACTGTTTACTGTTATGATGGCCATCATTGACTGCTCGGTCTTTTAAGACCTACTGTTTACTGTACTGCTATGCTAATGGATGTACCACATATGACTGTTACGACTGAATGATTGAAATACTGATTTAATGAACTGTTTTCATTACTGTAAGGACATTTATTCTTAACCTCTTTACGCATTATGTTATTCACTGGGCTTTAGCTCACTGTTTATATATATATGTAGGTGTACAGGCACTAGACCGGAGCTAGGAGCGTGGGTTAGACTCCCTTTTTGTCAAGCCAACCACTATGCCTCACTGCGAGGTTCCGAGCCTGCCAAGCTATGGCTTAGGGGTGTTTTATTTCCCCCGTCTGTCTCTGTACCTGTTTTGTAATAACTGCATAGACTGATAGCACTGTACTGTACTGCTTAATAGGGATTAGGCCCTTATTCTGATCGACTGTAAATGTTGTACATACTGTTCTGTACTATTCATGTATATACGTATGGAAAATCTTTTTGCATACAGACTCACGGCTCATTGGACATTGTTTATTTACTGTTTTGGCTTTCGCCATGCCCCTGTACTCTGTATTACTGTCTTACTGTTAAGCAAGCCTTCGGTAATCTCGGATTACTGGCCGGTTACGGTGCTACACCCATAGGGGCGGGTTTGGGTCGTGACAGGGCATTAACACCTCGAATTCAAGTTTATTAAGGAACTAGTTTGCCAAAAGTGAAATCTGGCTCTAACTCCCAAACCGGGAACCCGATTCGAGCCCCGTCTTCTCCCATAAGTCTCTCGTGCCTAGGCGGTCATGTGTGCCTAGTTTCGTGCTAAACCGACGTCGTTTGGTGATTTTGGGGCGTTAACACCTCAAATTCAAGTTTCCTAAGGAACTAGTTTGCCTAAAGTGAAATCCAGCTCTAACTCCCAAACCGGGAACCCCGATTCGAGCCCCGTCTTCTCCCACAAGTCTCTCGTGCCTACGCGGTTGTGTGTGCCAAGTTTCGTGCTAAATCCAGCTTTAACTCCCAATCCGGGAACCCGATTTGAGTCCCGTCTTCTCCCACAAGTCTCTTAACTTAGAATGTGGAAAATTATAGATGGAGATGTAATAGATGAGCATTGAAAAGAGAATTTATTAGAGTGATGCAACCGACTTTATTAAAGGAAAAGTGACATGCAACCTTGGCACCTATTTTTTGACTTTAGATCCAATGATATGTTAATTTCATGCACGTCAAGACTGTTGCCATAAACTTAATGGCATATATAAAACAATGGTCCATAAAGAAATACTCTTACGTAGTATTGTTATACTAAAATTTGTCCACGTCAAATATGCTTTGTTGAGTAGAGAACTACCATTTTGGGGCATATAAATGATTACTTGGCAGATTCAGAGTAATTGTAATCAAAGAATGAACAACAAAAATATGCAAAAAGTGAATGTTATTTTTGGATGGAAATAATACACTTACCTACTCCCTTATCTAACTTTCTCTCCATTGTTTGGTTTTCTTACATAGCAATATTGACAAGTGCACAACAAAAATGAATGTTATTTTTGGATTTGGCACTAACACTGTATAATTTTGTCAGCCACTACATTAGTGCTTTAGACAATAAACCCAAGACTCCCAAAAATGATAAAGCTCTGTCATATATATATCAGAATAAGGTGCAGTATAATTTCTGTCATTGTTCTCATTTTACCCAAGGGGGTATTAGTGTCAAAACCGAAGTTTGAGTAGGTGTCTGCAGAACTAGGCCTAAACATAGGGGACAAAGAGTAATTTTCCCTTCAATTTGGTTTACATTATTATAAGGGGACATATAGATGAGGAAATAAATGTAGTTAACTTAATGGACCAAAATGAAAATTTCCTCAAGCTAGAAGTACCAATGGTATAATTTACCCAAATTTGTTTTCATCAAATTGAGTTTTCTGCCATTTACAGATCAATTAAGAAGAATCTATGGCATACAAAGGAATCCCTTTATAATAAAGTCTAAAGTTAAGAAATGAAAATGATAACTATGAAAGGGGAAAAAAAAGGAAGGAAATGAGTTTTAACTAGGAAGCACAGAGGCAGAAATGGGTGTTGGAGCAGTGTTTGAGAGGTGTTAGACACGGACATGGACACAGAAAATTTTGTATAGGAATAGTTTTGGTAAGACAAGGGAGTAGGTAAGTGTATTATTTCCATCTCAAATGGGCTTCATGCCAACTCCATGTTCACATCAAGTGACATGTTTTAGCTTTTATGAAAGCATAACACATTCACACCACTTGGTCATATATACATATATATATATATATATATACTAGCGGCTGGGCACACACGATGTGTGTGCAAATTAAATAAATAGGAATAAAAGAAAATAATAATAAAATTAATATTATAATGTGTACTTAGCTTAAGTGGTATGAGTTCTCATACTTAAACCCATGGTCATGGGTTCAAGCCTTGCCCATCTCTTTGTTTAACTTTTTTTAAAAAAATAAAAAAACACTGCCACATGGCATGATGAGAGTAAAGCAAGCTTCAGGACACCATATTATGTGTTCACTTTATAATAGTACTAGCGGTTGGGCACACACGATGTGTGTGCAAATTAAATAAACTAGGAAGCACAGAGGCAAAAATGGGTGTTGAAGCAGTGTCTGAGATGTGTTAGACACGGACATGGACAGAGAAAATTTTGTATAGGAATAGTTTTGGTAAGACAAGGGAGTAGGTAAGTGTATTATATCTCAAATGGGCTTCATGCCAACTCCATGTTCACATCAAGTGACATGTTTTAGCTTTTATGAAAGCATAACACATTCACACCACTTGGTCATATATACATATATATATATATATATATATATACTAGCGGCTGGGCACACACGATGTGTGTGCAAATTAAATAAATAGGAATAAAAGAAAATAATAATGAAATTAATATTATAATGTGTACTTAGCTTAAGTGGTATGAGTTCTCATACTTAAACCCATGGTCATGGGTTCAAGCCTTACCCATCTCTTTGTTTAACTTTTTTTAAAAAAATAAAAAAACACTGCCACATGGCATGAGGAGAGTAAAGCAAGCTTCAGGACACCATATTATGTGTTCACTTTATAATAGTACTAGCGGTTGGGCACACACGATGTGTGTGCAAATTAAATAAATAGGAATAAAAGAAAATAATAATGAAATTAATATTATAATGTGTACTTAGCTTAAGTGGTATGAGTCTTCATACTTAAACCCATGGTCATGGGTTCAAGCCTTGCCCATCTCTTTGTTTAACTTTTTTTTAATAAAAGAAAATAATAATGAATATTATGTGTTCACTTTATAATAGTACTAGCGGTTGGGCACACACGATGTGTGTGCAAATTAAATAAATAGGAATAAAAGAAAATAATAATGAAATTAATATTATAATGTGTACTTAGCTTAAGTGGTATGAGTCTTCATACTTAAACCCGCCACATGGCATGAGGAGAGTAAAGCAAGCTTCAGTGGTATGAGTCTTCATACTTAAACCCGCCACATGGCATGAGGAGAGTAAAGCAAGCTTCAGGACACCATATTATGTGTTCACTTTATAATAGTATAGATAGATAGATAGATAGATAGATAGATAGATATAAATAAAGTAAAAAACCTCTAATTAGATTGATACATCCCCTGAAGTTCCCAATTTATAATGCAAAACTGTCTAAAATTCATAGTTTTTGCATCAATGTATTATTGGTGTGACATTATTAGATCTGAAAGGCCACTTGAAGAAGAAAATAAAAATGTAATTATCAAACTCTTAGTTCACAAGACAAAGATTGTGAATGGTTGTGGGACAGACAAAGTTTGTGAAGGGTTGTGGAACAACATGGAGGTTATTTTCAATGTGAAAAAAAAAAAAAAAACAATTCTTTGTCATAAATATCAAAGCAATTCATCAACACAAATCCATTTGTCATAAATATCAAAGCAATTCTTTTACATTATAGAGTAAACTCTTTAACAAATGACCTTGTGAAACAAAATTGGACAACCAAAGAATCTAGACTTTGAAAATATTTAGTTTTCATGCCAAATTTGGATGGTTAAACCTTTGTCTGTATAATTCCAAATAAATGCCGATTCTGTGTTGTTGGGGGATTGGGAGTTGTGACTCATTTGGAGACAAATAGACAGAGATACTTGTTAATGTCGGCAGAGAACTTTTGCCCCCTCTGTCCTTTTAAGAAAGTGATGTTAGCAAGGTTAGTGTAAAAGCTCAGGCTACCAACTGGAAGAACTCAGGTCAACACACAAAGTCTGATTTATGGGGAAATAAGAAATTGGTCTCCATTGGAAATAAGAAATTGGTCTCCAATGGAGATTAGGTGTGGCGTATGGGGAAAAAATAATCACAATCTGAAAAGACCTACTAATATTTGGCCTAATTTGAGAGAAACTTTTGAACAAACTTTTCAGCTTTTATAACCAAGAATGTCCAAAAATTTAAACCTTATAAAACTTTTAAACAAGCCTTTCAGCTTTTATAACAGAGAATGTCAAAAAATTTAAACTTGATAAATCTTTTAAACAAGCCTTTCAGCTTTTTATATCAAAGAATGTCCAAAAATTTAAAACTTATAATAAAAAAACCTACCATAGTAGGTATGAAATATAGGAATTTAATTTTAATCTATTTTATATGGTTTGCAAAAAATTAGTTGAGACTGATTCAACCAATTACCATAATGTGGTGTTTATGACTTGATTTTAAGTTGTTTCATTTAATACTATCCCAACTCTATTCTAATTAGGGGTGTGCATAATACCGCCGAAACCGCCAAAATCGCACCGAACCGCACCGCCAAGGCAAATTCGTTATTATTTGCCAATCGAACCGCTGGTTTTTGGTAAGAAAAATGGCAAATTCTAGTGACACTTTTATCAATCCGCCGGTTTCTATTTTTCTTCCAAACCGTACCGACCCGCACCGCTATTAAATCATGTTTTAAAAGATTCTAAAAATTCTTTTTTACTTAAGTTTGCTTATTGTTCTATACCTTAGAATATAGTATTACATTACTGCTCGAGGGGAATTCAAGATGTCGGTAATTCAAAATAAAGTTGGATTCCAATTCACTTTTCACTCTTTTTTTTTTCCTGGCCATGTTGCAAACTTGCATCAGCTCACTTTTCAATCTAAATACTTTTCAACAGTAAACATTTTCAATATATTGTAAACCCTAAATGATATTAATTTTATGTATTGTATTTGATCATTGTTGCTTTCACAAATGCTTGTAATGAACTGATGGCATAGTCGTTGATATTATCATGTTGTTGCTACACTTGCTGTATCAAAAGAAATTTTCGCAAGATGCTTAACATCACGGTATCTCTCGTCTTTTTTTTACTCTTTGATTTAAGTTTTGTAATTTGAATTATATTTTTTATAAACCGCCAATCAGCTCGAACCGCCAAGGCAAATCTGCCATTATTTGCCAACCGAACCGCCAGTTTTTTATAAGAAAAATGGCAAATTCTAGTGACACTTTTATCAATCCGCCACCCGCCATACGGTTTCTATTTTTCTCTCAAACCGCACCGACCCGCACCGCGCACACCCCTAATTCTAATAAATTAGCAGGTAGTCTACACCATTTGGAAGACTAACATAAATAAAGAGAAAGAAGAGCGGGTATTAACATTTTTCGACTTGCTTATTTTAAAAAAGAATGAGTTTTATAAAATTGGAACAAGAACCATGTTGCAGGAACTAGAGCTACTTTACTCTTACATTTGATTCTTAAATGATTGTCATAAAATGTGAGAAGCTGCTTCACATGATTAGAGAGACAGAGAGAGAGAGGATACGCTGAGTGAGAAAGTTGTCGCCGGTCCGGCCCTCGCTGTCGTCGTCGCCACACCACCGCTACGTTGGTCGCCGTTCGTCGCTCGTCCAGAGGGGGAAAAAGTTCGTCGTTCGTCGTTTGGGGATTTCGAACATTTAGGGATTTCAAACATTTAGGGATTTCGACCCAAATGCGACCGCCAAGATGAAAGGGAAGAGCGGCAATTTTTTTTTTTACTTTTTGCGACGGTAAATTTTATACCGTTGCAAATGATAAATTATTAGAGCAAACCGACGCCGTTTTAATAAGTTCTTTTGCGACGGACATTTGCTGTCGCAAATGGACCACTATTTGCGACAGCAAACTCATGCCGTCTCAACAAAAAAACCTTTTTTGCGACGGCAACAAACGCCGTCGCTAATACCTCCGTATTTTTCACACTATTCGTGTAGTTTTATTGCCGACGGTAAAACGCCATCGCTAAAGCGCTTATTTGCGACGGTTGAAAACGCCGTCGCAAATTTTTTGTGATGGGAATCGAGCCGTCGCAAAAACTTCCATATTTTTTACTCTCTTTTCTTGTAGTGAGTACTCAATCCGTGTTCTACGTACTAATAATATAAAAATAAATTATATAAAAATACATACTTGATAATGCTAGTTTTTATACTATTGCTTGAAGCATAACAGAACGGAGGGACATGTGGGATGAAAACAAACTTGACTTCTGCCATTGAAATTAGGGCCATGCTACAGACTCCCAGTGGGGTGACCCCCACTGACAACCCCCAGTGAGGTGTCACCCCCCTATTGGCTGAAAACAAAAAAAAAGAAAAAAGAAAAAAAGGAAAACAGTTTTTGGGCCAATGAAAAATGACCCCCAGTGACCCCCACTGGGGGTGTTAGGCATTTTTCTTGAAATTAAAGCCCAACTTCGTATTCAAACCACCACAAACTACTATTCAATTAAACCATTACCACAAAATTGACATCAATTGTAAATAAATAAATAAATAATTCAAAGTAAATTCGAAAAATAGTTTGGGATGATCTAAATAAGTATATTTTTTGATTTTTTATGAAACATAGGATGGGTATGGGTTGGGTTTGAAGTGATGTGGTAGAGAGATAATGTGGCATAAATAAAATGATGTGACTTAAATAGAATAATGATTTTTTGACTTTTTAATTTTTTTAGATTATGATAAATAAGGCCTAAATATTCTAAGAATGTGATTGACAATGATTTTACCTGGGAGAAGAATTACCACAAAATTGACACCCATTGTAAATAAATAAATAAATAAATAAATAAATAAATAATTCAAAGCAAATTCAGAAAATTATATTCTAAGAATGTGATAAACAATGATTTTACTGGGAGAAGAAAAAGAGAATTCTATGAAGTGTAAGGACACATGGATGAAAAGGTGTTTGTGGGGGTTGAAAGGGTGGGAACAGTCAGAAAAGGACAACCAGATTGGTTTGGGACGAAAATGTGGGGGTGAAAGTTTAGGGCCCGTTTGTTTTGGGAGATAGAATGGAGGGGATTGATAGTGAGGGGATTAATAGTGAGGGGATTGATAGTGAGGGGATTAATAATGAGGAATTGTTAAATTATTTTTATATAAAATAATAAAACAAATAAAAAAATATAAAAAATTAAACATTATATTTAAAAAAAAATTCCCAATATATAAAAAATAAAAAAATTTCTAATCCCCTCACTATTTTCTAATACCATCTCTACCTCCTCCTTACCAATCCCCCTTCCAAGGGTATTAGCAATACCAAGGGACTAATAGTCCCAATCCTTTCTCTGCAAACAAACAGGGACTTTAGTAATACCTTGGTATTACTAGTTCCAATACCCTCCCTATAGCCCAAAACAAAGAGTTGTGCGGTGAGATGTGTGAGGGAACGTGGGTGCGTGAGGGCTGTGGTTGAATTTTGTTTTTTTAATTTTTATTATTATTAATTTATAAGTGACAAAAGTTTCAATACATTAAGGCCTTATTTGTTAATTTTTTAAAAATTTAAAAAATTAAAAAATTATTACCTTATGTACGTCATATCATTTTATTTCAATTATATTACCTCTTTACCATATTACTTTAAATTCAACACATATTTCATAAAAAATTAAAAAATAATTTATTTAAAATCTCACAAACAACTCCTAAATTAAGACTAAAACCTTATTTGTCATAACTTAAAAAAATCAAAAAAATCACTATCTTATTTAAATTACATCATCTCATTTAAATCACAATCACTGTGTTTGGTTTGAGTTTTCTGAATTAAGTTTTTTGAAAATTGATTTTTTAATTTTTGTGTTTTTTTTTTATTTTTAGTGAATTTTTTTTAAATTTTAAACAATTTTTTTACTTTTTTAGATGCACCTTACTTAGATGTATGTAAAAAGTAAAAAACTTATGAAAAAATATTTTAAAAAATTAATAAAGACATAAAAATACAAAAAATATACTGAATTCTTATATTTTTTTTTATATTTTTGGTATTTATTTAAAAGATTTTTTTTATAATTTTTTTACATTTTAGATATATTTATGTTAGGTATATCTAAAAAATAAAAAAATTACTTAAAATATTAAAAAAATTTTAAAAAAATAAAAAAACACGAAAAATAAAAAAGTTAAATTTTCTTAAGAGTAATGATTCATCCCTTTTTCTCTCACTCCCTTTGACCCTTCTCTCCCTCATTGGTCACCTTTTCTTTTTTTTTTTTTTTTTTTTTTTTTTCTACTCCTCAAATCACCCTGCCACGTGGCAAAGGGGTGAGGGGTGACCCAAAAGGAGTCCATGCATTATTCTTTTCTTAAAAGTGTTTTAGTAAACTGAAAACCAAGGTGAATGCCTTTATACCAACCTCAAATCCAATCCATATCTGTAGTGTACGCGTTCGTGATTATGTACAATCAGCAGAATCTGCTTCGCCCCTGCTGTGAGAAACCCGGACCTTTAGAGTAGAGAGCACTGCGTCTGTGTGGAGATCTACTCCTTCGAATAAGATCATGTTACGTTTGATTCAATCAAGCCACTCACTCTCCAGATTCTAGTAAGTCTTCCCTAATTTGTGTTCCATCACGCCTCTTTCCGTTGAATACTCTGTTTGGTTTCCGAGAAAATAGAAATGGGAGGAAGAGAAGGGTTTTTTTCGCTTTCTCGGAAACATTTTATGGTGATTATTACTACTCCTTGGAACATGTTGTGAAACGAATTCCAGTGAAATCCGAACCTGGCTCGTCTAGAATTTTGTTTATTTTTGTGTTTTATTGTTGTTGTGTTCATGTAATTGGATCACTGCATTACTGGTTTAATATATGTATGTATATAGTAATGTTTGTTGTTGTGAAAATTCGATTTTTACACTCAATTATGTTGCCAGTACACTGCATTTTGTTGGCATATTATGCGATAATATAGTATCAAAATTGATAGGAAAATTTTATAGAGATTAGGTCAATGATAACGGGAAGGACAGAATGTTGGACAACTAGGAAATAACATATTTATAGAATTTGTGTAGGTGAGATCAGAATACTTGGATTGATGTGCTAGAGAGAACATATTAAGATGGTTTGATCATATATAATGCTGATCTATAGATGCAAAAGGAAAATATATGAACCATAAAGGGAAATGTTACGAGGAGTGGAAGACCTAAATTTACATGGGCTGTGGTAATAAATTTATTTATTTTATTTAATTTAACTGATAAATGGTTCGTGTAACCGACCTCACTTATTGGGATACAAGGTTTAGTTTGGTTTGGTATTATGTTGACCATAAGTTGAGTGTAGTTCTTTGTTTTCTTGAGGCCTGTAAAGAAAATTATATAATTCGCCTTCACAACCCAGGGGCGGAGCTAAATCTTTGTCACAGTTGGGTTTAAATAGATCATGAGAGATGGAAACTTTAAAGACCTAAAAAAAAGACGTTCAGGAGAGATGGAATTTGAAGGGGCAAGAAAGATCTGTGAAAGGGGAGGGAATTTTTTTTTTGGGATAAATATGAGAGGGGGAATTTGAATCAGTGGGAAATTTCTGAAGAGGTCAAAAATAAAATCTGGTAGAGGAAAATAAAAAATAATTTAAATTCATAGGTAAATGTAATTTTTATTTTCGAAATATAATTTAAAGTCATGGCCGTGATGTTTATAGTAAAAAACACTACTTTGTTTGTTGTACTAAAAAATGCTGGCATTTTCTAGAGAATGTCAATTATTGGGCTCTGTCATTCTTTTGGCTTGCAACTTTCTTAGAAGTAAGTTGGTCATACCAGCCTCAGTTCTTTGATGATACTGAGTAGTATAAACATGGGCATCTGTTTTGTTGATTTTTGTTTTTCATTGACATTAATAGAGCCTTTGACCTATGAATTTCTGATCACTGATGGAATTTGATCAAGTATGTTTTATCCATTAAATATATTGCGCCTGATGAAGCCAACACTGGCAATCAAGTATAGTTTTAGCCGTTGACCTAAGATAATGTGGTGAAAGAACTGGTAGCTATGGCTTCTTTGCTGTACTTTTTTTATTGCTGCCTGTGGATTAAGCCAATCCATGTTATAAAAAATTAGGTTGTCTTGTTTTCTCCCTAATGGAATATTATTTTAGATTAATTGTTTTCTTAATTCTACTGAAACAGTATGATGGCTGTAGCCAGAAATGGGAGATTTCTCTCAACAGATTCTACTAAGGTCAACAAACCTTTCAAAGTTGAGGAAGGAGAGACAGTAAATTCTCCCCCACCTCCATTAGAGAAGGTAGTTAATGGTGTGAGGTGTAAGTAATCAACCTTACAAGTGCTAGATGTTTGCCTCAGCTATCATTTATGGTGATTCTTATGCCTTTTGATTCAGTTACTTGTGTTGGGTGGTAATGGATTTGTTGGTTCACATGTTTGCAAAGAAGCATTGGATCGTGGTTTAGCTGTTGCAAGCCTTAGCAGGTATCATCTTCCTCAATAATTATGCAGCTTATCCTCAGATGGGTGTCTATATTTTATATATCTGTGTTGGTCAAAACAATATTTTCGTATCTATGTAAACATAAGCTTGATGCTTCTGCTGAGACTATAGTTCCCTTCTCGTTCTGGATAATTAATTTGGTCTTTTGATATCCTATGTTATTATGTGATGAAATGCTTTCAGGGAAAATAGTATTTGTATATATATATAATCTAGGTTGAACTTTTTTGATCACAGACCATCATTTTCTTTTTCTTTCAATGAGGGATCAGTATATTTGTACTTTTGAATCTGGCATGTTGGTGGAACCCTCATCATACATTGCTCTTGCAAAGGAATTCTGCTGACCATATTAATCATTGAGATTTTCAAGACACGTTTGGGTGAGGGAGATTGAATGAAACAATACTTGGATGGTTTTCATGTGTTTTCCTTGTTGATTGCATGCATTTTTTTAGTGGTGTTTAAGTTGCATGTTGAACTATGATAACTATACAAATAGGTTAGATATGATATCTTCCACATACCAGGGATAACTTAGCATCTCTTGTTGGTCATCTTAGTCTCTTGCTCTTGCATGAAATTTTGGTTCAGTACTATGATATGTACTTAATTAATATGCCAAGTTATGTGTTAACATGCTCTATTATATTTATTGGGTCGAGTCAACATTTTGTTAGTGAAGTTTCATAAATTAACAGTTATGCAAGCAATAATATAAAATAAAGAGTTTCTTTAGCTTGCTCATCTTCTGGAACAACATAAAATTCCATCAGTTTAAAGGAAAGGAAAAATGAAAAATTTGTACTCAGCCATGGTGTCAAGTCCCTACTTCTTGGTTGTAGGAAACCTCTACTGGGGATGATGTTTCCACACTAGAACTGCAACTCCACAGTTTAGAGTAAGAATTTTATCAAAGTTGAGATAGAATCAGCCATCCAACTAGGTTGGGATCTCTCAAACATATGAATGAAAATTTGTAAAGAATATATGTTTATCCTAGATTTTGGCCTTACTATTAGGAATTAAAAAATTGGTGATAGATCTTTCTATTTTGATTTGTGAGGATTAAGGTGTAAAGATCAATGTTATTGGTGATGAATTGTCACTTTTGTAATGAGAATTTACTATGCTCATCTTTAAATGGTTGTGAATGTAGAGATTATATTATTACAACTTATCAACAAAAATATTTCTTGCAACATATTTTATATATAAAATATCCCTAGGCGCTCTCAACCTTGGACTCTTCTATGTGCTTAGGCTCTACTGGCTTCTTTGTGGAGCTTGGATACTGGACGCTTAGCCTATGTCTAGTCTATCAATGTTAGTTTGATGATATGATTTGTGGACAGAACCATATTACATGCCGGAATGGGCTATTTCAACATTCTTAGGACTACTTGTGGTTTCTTCCTTCTTGCTTGTATGATTTGTAATTGGACTGGCTGTGTTTTAATGTTACTTTTTTTGTTTTCCTGAAACTGGTTGCTTCTTTCTTGTAGGTCTGGTAGGCATCTATAAACGAATCATGGGCCAACAATGTGATTTGGCATCAAGGTTTGCTCTCTTGTATGGCACATTTATTTTTTACCCCATCGTAGACAATTTAGTGCATCTAACTCCTTTTTTGTTGTCTCCTCTTCTGTCAGGAAACTTGCTTTCAGATGATTCATGGAAGGAAGCGTTGAGTGGAGTGACTTCTGTTGTATGTAGCTCTTATACCTATAGTCTGTATGGTATTGTTTTGGTTTACTGCGTTTTTTTTTTGGGGGCCACTGGCCCTACTGCTGCCTCCCTTCCTCCTCACAGATTGTATTGGTTAAAAAAAAAAATTGAACGGGATGGGACAAGTCATCCAAAGTGTTTCTCTTCAAATTCATGTGTGGATGGTCCTGGGACTGTGAATGAGGAGGAATCTTGTTGGTAATAATATTTTCAAGGGATATCTATTGGGAATTGTAAATTTGGCTCTACCTTAATTCATTAGACAACCCATGAGTAGTGTTTCTTTTTACTTGATTTATGAATCAAACTAAAATATTGGAATATTTCTGTTAGAAATAAAATCAATCTCATACTCAGTCACCATAGTGCATCTTCTACGCAGTCTGTACAGTTATTTCTCACTATTAAGGATTTTGAAGGACATACTATTTCAGATTCAGGTCAATATTTGTTAATTCATGAAGTGGGATAAGTGGAAGACAAAAGAGAGGAGGGGGAAAATAAATGAATGAAATAGTAAGCACCAATAGGGAGTTCCAATGGGTGTTACTTTGTTCAATGTAGAGTTCTCTAAATTCCCTTTTCCGAAAAGGGACTATGGCTTCATTGTTCATGCAGGCATTCTTTCTTTTCTTTGTCCTGATTTTTTTAGAAGGAAATATGAGTCAGTCTTTCATGCTAATCATTTTCTTTATATTATTTGCTTGTTTCATATTTTGTTGTTTATGCCAAGCTGTGTTGCATGGACAGAAAAGTTTTAGTGATTACCTTTATTTATTATTTTTTTGGCTGTTTTTTATGAGGCTGTCAATGATTTCTTCTAATTTGAGGTGAGCTTTTGCAGATCTCTTGTGTTGGTGGTTTTGGCTCCAACTCATGTATGTATAAGATCAATGGAACTGCAAACACAAATGCAATTAGAGCTGCTGCAGAAAAAGGTACTGAAACATCGATACTTTTTACTGTAGATGATGCTTCCTCCTCTTCTCACCTTGATTGCTTACATTCTGAGAGGCAATGGTTGCATTATTTTAACATCTGCTACATAGATATTAACTGAAAAGCAAACAAGCAGCTTATGAGATAAAATTCTATTTTCTTAAAGTTGAAGTAGTCATTATTGCTAAATTTTTCCCGAACTTAAATCTTCTCCGTTATGATGTATTCATAGGTTCCATTCTAATAACAATTTTATAAACATGTAGTTATGCTCTTTCTAGATGCTCCAACATATTTGCATAAAAAATTATATTTTATGTTTCTCACCTCTCATTTCAGGATCAATTAAATGAGCTAGTTCACAAATAGTAGGATGTGTAATCTCCTAGCTTTTTGTAGGATATAAATTACAATGTAGTTTGAAATAGTGGAGATAGACTAGTTTGCCATTAGAGGGGGTTAATAGGCCAAATCCTAGGTACCTTCTGGCCAATTTAAGTTCAGCATTCATAAGATCCAATTGAATTCAATAGGTCAATATGCCAATATGAAGTATATTAATTAGTTAAGGCATCCACAAAAATCACAGTAAAATAAGTAAGACATTGATTACATGGAAAACCCTAGGAATAAAAATCTCCATTGGACAAACCATAGGCATCTCGCCGAAGTAATCTATTATCAATCAAGAGTTTATAGAAGACTCTACAAACTTAAAGATTTACAACTCCACCTTGTTCACTTTTACTCTTGACATCTTCCTCAAACTGTGTTTCCTCTCCACACTGGTTGCTCAATTATGTCTTCATTCTTGTTTGTAGGTGTTAAAAGATTTGTCTATATCTCTGCTGCTGACTTTGGCGTGGTAAATTACTTGCTAAAAGGGTATTACGAGGGAAAGGTACTATTAAATTAATTGCACATTTTTGGTTGCTCATTTAGCAATTAGAAATTAATTGTTGATTCTGAAGGTTCATATCATGACATCAGGGAATGAAATGAAAATACAACACTGAAAAGGGAGGTTTATTTGGATATTAAATTATTTATGTTTATTTCCTAATGCACCAAAAAAAGATGACTTTGACGATAAGCAGTAATATTCTATAAAACAGCAAGAATAATTAGGCTGACTTGTCTAGGGGAATTTAAAGAAGCTGATTAAATCTTTCCAAATAATCTAATAAACCACACGAGCCATTACCAAGTCAGTAATCCTTCTTTTCCCCATAACATCAGAGGCAGGTGATGTTGATTGAAAAAACCATCTTGTGACCTTCATTTATAAGTACAACTTCGTAGAAGAACTTGAAACATCGGTCTTTCTTCACACAGTGTTTCGAAAAAGATTATATTACTCTACTGTGAAATGACAAAAGAAGGATATGCATAGCCCGTTCAAGGGAGAATGTGTCCTTCAGCAGACACATTAGCAACTACATCACAGTAGCTTGATGAGTTTTTTACCAAAATATTGCTCTTTGAAAAGGATTCCCAAAATCTATTATTCTCTCTCCCTCTCTTTTTCAAAGGATTCCCAAAATCTATTATTCTCTCTCCCTCTCTCTTTTTTTATTATTTTTATTTATTTATTTGTTTTTGGCCTCCCTATTTATATGTTGTATTGTCCAATGAATGGAGCTAGTAAATTTTTGACTGATAATGTAACTGATATATTTTTGACTGATACCTGGCACTTGGGTTAAATTTTTAGCAGAGAAGAGTGACGACAGCTGGTTGCCTATAAGCTCTCAAATTAAATAATCAAATGGACATTCCATTTGTTTCGGCTTAAAACATTTTCTAGTGTTTGGTATGACGGAAAACGAAGCTAACAGAAAATGCTTTTCCATAGTCCACAGAAAACAAATTTATTTGGCCAGAAAATATTTCACTTTTAAAAGGTGGAAAATGCTTATCAATACTAACACACTACCACCACCACCTACACCACCCTTCCATCACAAGTAATACAACCATTAGCACCTTATTTTCAAGGTCACAATCAAACAATGGAAAAGTTTTTTTATGGGAAACATTTTGGCTGTGTTTTCTTGGGTGGCTTTTGACTAGCTCAGCACTAAATCGTGTTTTGGTGTAGTGATTTTCTCTTATAATCGTAATGTTAGAGAAATGCTATTTATCGCCGATTTATTTCACTTCCCATGTATATTCATACAATAAAAGCCACATGTAAGTATATGACCCGCCATATTGAAAACTACACATACCACATAGGATGTGAAAAAACAGAAATGATATATATCAGCCCTCATAATATTAAATATATAATTAGCTAAATCACCCAAATGGTTAGGCTTTAGAGTTTTTAAATTAAAAAACCTAAATGAGCAGGGATTAATAGGGTATAAATCTATATTGCTTTGATTTTAATCACAAGCCTCTCAAATTATTTCCTTCAAACTAGTGAAGTGTTTTCAATTAGTATAGTGTAGAATCGAACACTTACGAATGACAGAAGATCTAACTTTTTTCAGGTGTAATTCTGAGGCCTGGATTTATACATAGAACATGCCCAGTTGGGAGCATGAAGTTACCCCTGGGCGTAATCGGTTCTCCATTGGAGATGGTAATTTTCTTGTGCTTTGTATAGATGACTAATTGTTTTGAACATGCTTGTTCCCCTTATGTACCTAAACTGCCAATGGCGATTTTAATAACATAATCATATCATCAGTCGGAGGTCTACTAATCTCAGATGCAGCCAAACTTTAAATAATATTTTGTTTTCTGCAATCTCTGTAAAATGACTCATCTGGGATAGACTACTGCTCTAATATGTCGAGTTTGGTTTATTTTAATAGAGGTCTCGGTTTCTCTCTCTCACGCTGCTGCATTCCAAATTGCTTCTTCACTTGATGACAAGGGAGTTACGGGCAGTTTTCACTCGTCTTGTGTTTATCTTTGGTTATTAACCTCGGTACACAACCAATGCAGGTTCTTCAATATGCAAAACCGCTGAATCAGGTTCCGCTTGTTGGTCCTCTGCTTACACCACCTGTTCATGTTACTTCTGTGGCTAAGGTTGCCATCAGAGCAGCAACTGACCCTGTTTTCCCTCCTGGTATCATCAATGTCTATGGAATACTCGTTACAGCCAACAGAAGTCAACATAGATTTTGTTGTTGTCGTTGTTTTTTGTTTTTTTTTTTTCAAATGACAGTTAGGTAATACCAAAACTGTGTTTACTAAATTTTACTGGGTGGGAAAATTTTTAGTTCGAGTTAATAGATTAAATGCAATAAAATGTAGAATGGTGCAGTTGATAAAGGTTGATTTTGCGAATGCTACTGTCATGTCATCAGTTGTGTATGAAGTTAAGATTATTCCTTTTTTTTTTTATTATTTATTTTTTAATCTATACTCCAACAGATCACTTATTGCATGTAATGATAGTGCAACAGGCCACGCTGAAATGAAAATAAGAATAGGCACAGTATCACCTGGTCCTTTTTGCTTTACAATATTGACCCTATGATTTTTGTTATTATATTATTGCCTCTTAAATTTTGTTATATTACAAAAGTACCTTTTTATGTTATTTTATTTTATATTTATCTTATCAAACATTATTTTTTCATTTTTCTGGTAATATTAATTTAAAATTTTCATTTGAAGAGCTTTCCCGGTAAGGATAAAGATAATTATTTGTGGTGTTTTCTTGCTTATTTTTTACAATAACTAATTGCTTACATTTATTTAATAGTAGATGTCAAACTTCATGTATAATTTTTAGTTAATTTTTCTGAAGATTTTTGTTAGGTTCTTTTAATAACCTGATTATAGTATAATTTTGTTCATTTATTTTTTGTAGTGAAGTATTATCATTTAAATTATCTTATTAGACTTCTTATATTGATAAAACTGAGAAATCAGGTACTAATTCTAATAAACATATGCAATTTTACGGAGATTTTATAATTATACTAATAGGGAAATAGGGTCTTATAGTAATTAATAAAATTTTTGGGCTTACAATTATTTATTTCTATATTTCCTAAAATAATTAAATTGATTTGGAATTGAATCTTCAGAGATTTAATTGGCACAATTAGTACTATAGAGACTAAAATGAAACATGTGTCAAACTTGAAGGACTATGGTTATAATTCACTCAATTTTTATTTATATATTTTTTAATGTTACTTTTTTTTTTATTTGTGATATTGGTAGAAATTAATATTGTAATCTATATTTTGTTTTAATTTTTTTTTATTAATATACAAGTTCACCCCCTTCATAGGTCCATTCTTGATTTGTCTGTTTTTGTACCTTGGTAAAATATCTCACTGTGTATTGTAAGAAAAATCATAACAAAATAAAGGGAATTCAAATTGAATATGGTTCAAACATCAAAGTCGAGACAATCTGAAACACAAAATATCCTAGGGTTGGAAGACTGTTAATTTGATATATAAAGTTGATTGAACTTATTTTTTGATAATTAAACTTTTAAAACAAAAATGAAGGTTGTATGCGCGAGACCGCAGTTGACTTTTACCAAACTTTTTCAAAAACTATAAATTGTAGACAGACAAGAAATAGTGAAGTAATACCAAACTGAAGATTGGATTTCTGTACACAAAAAAAAAAAAAAAAAAAAAAGAAGATTCTTTTTTTTTTTTTTTTGTTACAGGAAAATCTTCCTACCTTCCTGCAGGTTCAAGACAGCGCCCGTTGTAAAGATTACCAATGTGTCCTGTTAGCCGTTCTGAGCGATGAGACTATAACCTGAAAACTTGTCCCGACCTTCCAAGACATGCTCCGCTTAAGTCAGGACTCACACAGTGGGGGAGTATTGAACCCAGACCAAGTGCTGATTAAACAACTTGAGATCCAACCTCTTAACCAACTGTGCTTCGCCTAAGAGATTGGCCCAAGGAGAAGGGAATCGAACTTATGACCTTGGGGCTTAAATTTCAAGCCGTAACCATAATGTCACCCACCCTTGGGTTTAGAATTAGAGAGAGAGAGACTCACAGAGAATTGAAGTGTGAAAACGCAGAGAGAGACTCACAGAGGAATTTGTCAAAGGATAAATATGTCATTTAAAAGAAAATTGCGTGGATCTAATCTTTCCAATGCTGGCATTATCCCCACCATGTAATAATAACAATAAGTCTAACTCCACAACAAATGAAAACATTTAATCAATGATGAATTTGGGGTGCCTAGTACAGCGGGCATTGTTACGCGGTTCTATGAACTTATTTCGGGATTCGTTTTGATAATTTAATTTATTCATATTTTAGATTATATCGAATAAAATATATTTATAAAAAGTTAAGTTAATCGGATATCGTTAACTCTTTCATCTACTCACATTTGTATCTTCAAAAATAAATGATATTGTGATTTAAATTATTAAAATAAATACAAATGTGAGTGGATGAAAGGGTTAATGATATCCGATTAACTTAATTTTTTACAGATATATTCTACTCAATGTACTTTAAAATATGAACAGTTCGGATTATCAAAAACAACTCCAAAATAAACCCATAAAATCGTACAACAGTGGCTGCTGTACAACAGACACCCCAACTCTTATCAATGATTGGGGCTGACATGATATGGATTCACATGAGAAATCTATTCTTCATATGACATTTATATCTCATTCTATGTTTATTTTATGGGTTTTTAATATTAATTTAATAATTATGTATAAAATCATATACTATTATTATTATTATTATTATTATTATTTTATTTTTATTTTTTTTTGACTTGTCCCCCATATATCACGGAGGTATAAATATATGGTTTAGTTTGGATTTAGGTTCTAAAGTTGTCTTGCGGGTTGCAAGATGATAGGAAAAACCATTCAACTTGCTTTCTCTCTCTTCTTTTTCTTCATAGTGATTATTACAATTATTTCCAGGAGAGGAATGGCCATGGCACCAAACACAACAACAGTCCAAGTGAAGGTAGGAGTGGTTCTTGACATGAACACTTGGGTTGGTAAGATGGGTTTGAAGTGTATCTCCATGGCCCTCTCAGATATCTATTCCTCTCATCCTCATTTGAAAACCAGGCTGGACCTCCACGTCAGGGATTCCAAGAATAATGTTGTTGGTGCGGCTGCAGCAGGTATCTCTCTTTCTCTCTCTCTAATATAATATTTACATATACCTATTTATTTATATTATTATATATGTGAACACTTAAATTAATTTTTTAAAATTTTATCTCTCTTTATATCAAGTGTTCAATTATTCTTAAAAAAAATAGGAAAAAAAGAAAAAAGAAAATGACTCGAGACTTGAATTCAAAATTATAAATTTAAAAGAAAAGACTATTATCATTTGAAATTACAATAAATATATATTAAATATTTTATTTTATTTTTATTTATTTAACTTACACATCGCGTATATCAATCACTAATATATATAATCAATAATTAGCTACTATTAAACCTAGTAGCGATTCAGCTTTTTCTAAAACCTTTGGTTAAACAACAAAATAATGAAATCCTCTTTTTTTCTCTCTCTAGGATGTAAATTTGGCCACCTAGTTCAGCTCATGTCGGGTTCCCGTTAAAATTCGGACCCAAAGGTATTCAAGTTTTGGGCCGGAGCCCGAGCTTGGGTAAAACTTGAACATTTTTTAAAACTTTTTTCTATTTTTTTTTTTATAAAAATTTTATTTTTTCTCACAAAAAAAAAATGATACTAGATCTTAGTAAGGGTGAAAGAATAATCATAGAAACCAAACCGACCGACCGTATCGAACAGAACCGTCGGTTAACGGTCTGTTTATTTTTTGTATTTTGGTCGGTTGGTAGAATTTTTTCATTTTTTCAATTTTCGGTTTGGTTTATGTGAATTTTACACCGCACCGAACCAAACTGCACCGAATAAGACTGTCACGACCCAAACCCGGCCCTATGGGTTTAGCACCGTAACCGGCCAGTAATCCGAGATTACCGAAGGCCTGCTTAACAGTAATACAGTAAAACAGAGTACAGGGCCTGGCGGAAGCCAATACAGTAAATAAATAATGTCCATTGAGCTGTGACAGTCTGTATGCCAAAAAGATTTTTCATACATTTATACATAACAGTACAGAACAGTATGCACGATATTTACAAGCATTCAGATTAGGGACTCGACCCTATATAACGGTACAGTAACATACAGTCTATACAGAACGGTAAAACAGTACAGAAGGGGGAATTCTTAAAACACCCCTAAGCCTTAGCAGGTAGACTCGGAACCTCGCGGTGAGGCACAAAGGCTGGCTTGACAAAACTGGAGTAACCCTGACGCCTCTAGCTGTGGTCTGGTGCCTGAACACCTACATATATATATGAGCAGTGAGCTAAAGCCCAGTGAATAACATAAAGCGTAAAGGGGTTTAGAATGAATGTCCTTACAGTAATGAAAACAGTTCATTTCAATCAGTAATTCAGTTGCTCAGTACAGTAAACAGTCATATGTGGTACATCCATTAGCATAACAGTAACAGTAGGTCTTAAAAGACCGAACAGTAATGATGGCCATCAGTCAGTAAACAGTAGTGGTTCCACAAGGAAACCGACAGAGATCTCTGTAACAGTAACAGTAACAGTAAACCGTAGGTACTAAGGATGCCACAGTACAGTTCAGAAATAAAGGACATACATTCATTCAGTAAATAATACCAGTTCAGTAAACAGTTCAGTTCAGTATTCAAAAGATAATCAGTTGAACATATCTTTACACAATTGTTACTCACAGAGTTCGGGCTACAGTATGCTAGAGCGTGTCTCTCCAGTCGCCAACCCTACACAGTTAACAGATTGAACACACTAAGCTACACAGTTGGGAAATCTCATAACTTAATCCCTAATTTGCCTTGGTGTGTTCTACATCGATATCCTCATCAAGATGTCTTAAACTAGGCCTAAGAATGCCTAGGATGGGATGAGGATGCAAAAATACACTTAGAAAACATTTTCAGAAATTTCAGTGAAACAGGGTCCCGCTCGAGCGCAGGTTTCCCCGCTCGAGCGTACAGGCAAACAAAGGTCCCCGCTCGAGCGTGTCATCCAGTCCTCCGCTCGAGCGCCCAATACTCCGCTCGAGCGGACTGTTCTACAGTGCAAGATGCTGGAAGCTCGATTTTACCGCTCGAGCGGCACTAACCCCGCTCGAGCGGACGACTGAAATCTGGAAATCCCAGATTCGAGCTCCAGGTTCAAAACCAAGCTTAGATGCATAAAATTCGATCCTCTTGGGCCAATTTTCTGGAAAACTCTTTTAAACACATAGAATAACATATTTCAAAACTCAATTTAGGAAATCAAAGCCCAATGGTGTTTAATTCAAACCCAATTTCCAACCATTTTCCAAGAACAATCCTCAAACATGACATGCATGACCTTAAATCATTTTTAAAGCTTCAATGCTGTTTCAAAAGAGCTCAAACCTTCAAAAACAAGATGAACTCATGGAGTATGACCAAAAGATGGACATGCATGTGAGGTATTATGAACTACAACCTCAAAACTTCAAGAATGGCAACATGCATGCAACAATTAAGCTTCAATTCAACCACAATGAACCAAAACATGACTAAGAAGACAATGGAGCTACCTTTAGTCTTGTATTTCAAGAAGGGAGCTCAAATATGCAATCACTTCAACAATTCTTCAATTACCAAGCAATTTACCAGCAAAATCAACAAGAACAATTCTCTCTCTCTCTAACTCTCCTCTCTTGGTCGGCAAAAGCAAGAAATGAGCTGAGAAAAATGTTTGATTCAAGCATACCAAGGCTCTAACATGTTATAATAAGGGCCAACTAACAATGGCAAAACGGTAATTAAGTCCAACTCTTCAATTAGCTTATTTTAATCTAATTTAATCATACCTAAACAGTTTTCAGGTAAATATACCGTAAAATCACATTAATTATGAGGGTCACGGAACATCAGTCGATTTCTAATTCGGCCGCCGATAAGGCCTTCAATTAGCAGTTTAAACATACAAACAGGAACAGATAGTCAAACAGTCAAACAGATAGAACACAATTTAACACACACATACTCAGTCAATTCGATTCCAGTTTTCAGTCAGTCAGTTCAGTACCTTAGGTAGTTCAATTATCAGTCAAAATCAGTCTCGGTTAACAGTAATTAGCGGTTAATCAGTCATTAATCGGTAAACAGTATGAGGGTTGTTACAAAGACTCCATCTTAGCCATCCATGTGTTTTAATCCCAGCAATCCATTGAATAATATATATATCATAAGGCAACACTTTTCCTTCCAAGTTGATCACGGTGAAAAAGTTGGGAACTTTTGTTCTTCTCTTTCACAAATTCTCTATTTCTCTTACTTTTTATCTTCATTTCAAAATTCAAACAAAATATGATTTTTTTTACCAAGGGTGAGAAACAAATTAGGGTTTTGACTAAGGCACTCTCAGATTCACCACCACCATCATCTATTACTTAGAATCTTGGTATAAGATAAATTTCATCCCTAATTTTTTATTTTGAAAATTTTATTTTTTATTGTTTTACTTTTTGAACAAATTCTTTTTTTTTTTTTTTTAAAAAATTATCAAAATACACAAACTCAAATCAGTACTTGGTTGTTTTCTTGCACATCTCTAACTCTATTTTGATTTTGGGTCTAACAAGAGGTTGAAAAAAGAAGATTTTGAAGGGAAGTAGAGTGGTGTTGTTCATGATTATCATCATGATCTTCATCAGAATCAACATGGATTTTTGTTATTTTTAGTGGTGTTTATCACTTTTTTTCTCACAAAAATCAAAACTTTTTATCTTAAACTAAAATAATAAAAGTCCAAAAGTCAAAAAACTAACCCAACCTTCCGAAGGAAGCCTAAATTTGCTTGGGCCTCAAATTTCAACTGTCATTTGCGTAAATCTTTATTATTTGTCTTTTGCAAGATTCCTCAACAAAATTTTATTACACATTGGTTGTGAAGGATTTTAAGTCAAGGTCGTTTTAATTAAGTAATTTTTATTTTAAAAAAAAAAATTGACCAAAGAAATCAAGTTCATGATTAGAGAGACGTGACTTTAGAGGTCATACGATCAGCACAAATATATGTTAAATCACTATTCTAACTACTATTGCTTGCGTATATATATAGCCAGTGAAGGAGTCAAGAAATTAAATTATAAGGACACTTCTTGATTACAACTTTAATTCTTTTTTTCATAACCAACAATAAAAAGATAATAATAATTTTTGAATTAATATTAAGTACAAAAACTTAAATAAATTATTATTAAAGTATTTCACATAAAATTTTACAATTAATTTCGAGTAAAATAAAAAAAAAATATTGTGTGTAACTAGTGTATCATGGATAATGTAAAAACAGTTATATATTTAAGTTTTAAAATAAATTATATAATGGTAAGATAAATCAAATTTTTACAAAATTTGAGTAAAAATTTCATATAATAGTGATATCACTTCATTATTGACATATGATATCACCAACCAATTATAAAGCAACATATGAGGGATGAACTCTACATACAAATATAACTAACACTCTAGTAATTTTTACATATATATAGTGAGATTAATTATATTTGCATATCAATAATGATGGATGTTACCTTTATATTGAGATTTTTTCATAAAATTTTAATACATAAAAATATAATTTGTTGTAGTCACTTCATTTTCAATAAAACAATCACTATTGTTTTTATAAATTTAAAAATACCCTTGACATTTTATTCTAAATATTATTTTTGTTTAAATTTTTTTTATATACAAATGTTAAAAAAAAAAAAAAAGTTCAAAATCAAAAATCTAGGGAGCACGTGACCTCTCTAAGCTCCATGTGGCTCCACCACTATATATAGCATCAAAGAACATTTATACGTTAGTAGTCCTGTTTATTATTATTTTTAGATGATTCACTATTTTTACTTTATTAATACTATATAAATTAATAAATTTTTGGGACAATTGTATAATTTAATACATAAATTATTTGTACTTCCATAACATTGCAATTATTTTGTGTTGATACCATTTTTTTTTTTTCGCAATTCTCCCTAAATTTTTCTGGATCATTCAAGTGGTTTCTATTTCAAGTTTTAAAATTTTATAATGCATCACACATCACTTAATAAGAAATATTTGTAAATTTTATTATTAATTTGTAAATAGCAATGTTTGGGAAAATATTTTGTTCTTGTAAAATGCAGGACCTACTGAAAACTGAGAAAGTGCAAGCCATCATTGGGCCATTGACATCCATGCAAGCAAATTTTCTAATTCATCTTGGAGAAGAAGCTCATGTCCCCATTCTTTCTTTCTCTGCAACAAGTCCTTCCCTCTCTTCTCTTCGGAGTCCATATTTTTTCCGAGCTGCTCTAAATGACTCATCTCAAGTACAACCCATAACTTCTATAATTCAAGCCTTTGGATGGAAAGAAGTTGTACCCATTTACATAGAAAATGAGTATGGAGAAGGGTTGATTCCATTTTTGACCAATGCATTTCAAGAAATTGAAATTCGCGTTCCATACAAAAGCACAATTCATCCCTCTGCCAATGATGAAGAAATCGTTGCAGAACTTTACAAGCTCATGACTATGCAAACCCACGTTTTTGTCGTACACATGACTCGCTCTCTTAGTGATCGCTTATTTACCAAAGCAAATGAGATTGGGATGATGAGTGAAGGGTATGTCTGGATCATAACTGATGGGATCACCAATTCGTTGAATTTTTTCAACCATTCGGTCATCATAGATTCGATGCAAGGGGTGATTGGTGTAAAACCACATGTTCCAAGAAGTAAAAAGCATGAAGATTTTATTAGCAAGTGGAAAAATAAATTGATGAATAGTGATTTAAATGTTTTTGGGTTGTGGGCATATGACGCTGCCATATCGCTGGCAATGGCCGTTGAGAAAGTTGGTGCGCTGAATTTGAGTATTTTGAACCTTCCTAGAAATTCAGCCCATTTTGATAATGTCGGAGTCTCTGAAACCGGTATTTATCTTTGCCAGGCTCTTTCAAGCGTTAGATTTAGAGGACTCAGCGGAAATTTCAGTTTTGTCAATGGGCAACTACAATCGTCTGCTTTTGAGATTGTGAATGTGATCGGAAATGGGCCACGAGTGATTGGGTTTTGGATGCCAGAACATGGAATTGTGAGAGAATTCAAATTTGAGGTCGTGAATACCACGTACAATTATTTGACATCGAAGGCCAACCTTAAAGCTATCATATGGCCAGGTGAGTTTTTCCCATTTGTGTTATAAAAATAAAATAAAAATGAAAGGTAAAAAATATGATTTAAATATATGACTACCTAATTTTCTAAAAATAATCATTTACTTCAATATGAATAGTTACTGAAGTGAGCCTGGGTACGCTTACAATTGTTTCGACTACACTATCCACTCAATTATAATGGGGTTTGATTTTGTTCACAAAATAATTTTTGATTGGTGCAAAATGGTAATATTTTATAATTTTAGATGTAGTCAATATATTTTTTAAATATTAGTACATTATTTTGGACTAATCATATATTGTGCTTTGTTCATATACTTTTTGCTTCATTTTAATTACTCTTCCGCACATTTTAAAGTACATTATTTTGGAAATTTCCATTTTATTTTTCATTAATATATATTTTTTTATTGATAAAAAAATAAAAAATAAAAAATAAATTAGGTGATACAACACATGCTCCAAAGGGATGGGTGGTGCCAACAAATGGAAAGGTGTTGAGAGTAGGAGTTCCAGTGAAGAATGGTTACAGTGATTTTGTGATGGTGACAAAAGATGCTATCACTAATACGACGAAGGTCACTGGGTATTGCATAGACGTCTTCGATGCTACAACGGCGGCGCTTCCATATGCGGTTCGGTACGAGTATATTCCCTTTGAAAGGGCTCCTGGAGGGAAAGTTGGTTCTTATTATGACAACATGGTCTACCAAGTTTTCCTTGGGGTAGGTTAAACTCTCTCTCCCACAATAATTTATAAACTATTTCAATTATTATTATTATTATTTAATTTTTTTAATACCCACAAGAATTTATAAACTATTCCATTATTATTATTATTATATATTCTTTTTATAGAGTTGAACACAAGTTTTTTATATAGAGATGATAGAGGCAATGGTGGTTGGGTTTTGAATGGGATGGGCAGAGGTGGCATAAGGCTGAGAGTGGTGGATGAGAAAGGGGCCAATGTGAGGAAGAGGGTAGTGGGTAGTGACTGCGACAGGGTGAGGGTGGAAGTTGCGAGCAGAAGAGGGAGGGATTGTGGTAGCAGAAGGAGCTGGGGAGAGAACCGAGCCAGTGGAGGATAGAGGTGATGAGAGTCTGGGGTGGTTGTTAGAGGTGATGGTGGCAGCAGTGTAAGGAGAGAAGATGGAATTAGGTTTTTGTCGTTTTTAATAATTTGATTTAGGGATATAATGATGTTAAATTTTATTTTTATCAAATGTAGAGTGTTCAATAACATTTTTGAATTACATTTAGAGATTCCAAAAATATGACTTATGGTGGTTATTTTATTTTAAACATAACTTATTATTGTGATTATAATTTATAAATATATCACTGTTACATGGTTACGATAAGTGCAACCAATTTTGTTTGATGAACAGAAATTTGATGCTGTGGTTGGAGATGTTACAATTAGAGCTGATAGGTCCAAGTACGTGGACTTTACACTTCCATACACAGAATCAGGGGTGACAATGATAGTGCCTTTCAAACACAAGAATTACAAAAATGCATGGGTTTTTTTGAAGCCACTGACTTGGGATCTATGGGTAACAAGTACTTGTTTCTTTGTGTTCGTTGGTTTTGTGATTTGGATTCTTGAACATCAAATTAATGATGATTTCAATGGGCCTCGTCTGCATCAAGTCACCACCAGCGTCTGGTTCTCTTTCTCTACCATGATTTTCTCTCAAAGTATTTCTCTCTTAACTCTTCCTTCTTCTTCCCCTGCATTTTTACATACTATTAATGAATCATTCTTTAATAATAATAATAATAATATCTACAAAAATTATGGAACAGTTTGTTTCGGAGTTCACCAAGACGGTCCAATTGGGTCCATGGACTCACCCCTAGCCCTTCTACATTATTTTGATCTGTTCATTTTGTAAGTTTTGTATGTACGTCATATATGAAAAAATAAGATTAAAAAAAATAAAATAATTATTATTACATAAAGATCTAACAAAATGAACTTATTGTCCAATTGGATAGTCTAAGTCAAGGTGATTCCAAAAATTAAGTACCCAAATCCATTTTACTAGTAGTAATGTTAAATATTTGTTAGATTTTCTATTTATCCTAAACTAAATAAGACTATTAATGTTATATTATTACAGAGGAGAAAGTAGTAAGCAACTTGGCGAGGTTTGTGGTGATCATTTGGTGTTTCGTGGTCCTAATTTTAACTCAAAGTTACACAGCTAGCTTAACTTCAATGTTGACAGTTCATCAACTAGAGCCATCAATTACTGATATGAGAGAGCTTATAAATAAAGGGGAATCAGTTGGTTACCCAAAAATCTCATTTACTTATGAACTCTTGAAACGAATGAACTTCAGTGATTCTCAACTTAAGGGCTATAATACTGTAGAAGGAGACTTGGATGTTGCTTTTTCGAATGGGAGTATCGTTGCTGCTTTCGATGAAATTCCTTACTTGAAACACTTTATTAGAAGACACTGCTCAAAATACACCATGGTTGCACCTCCCCATAAGACTGGCGGCTTTGGCTTTGTACTCTCTCTCTCTCTTTCTCTTGTGCATGATTTTTAAATATGGGTAGTTGTCTCATATATTGGTTTCGCCAATACCATTATTTAAGATTAAGACCTATGATTCACAACCAATAGGACCAATTTATAGTTGATACAACTGATTTGGTTACTATCATGGTTTTATATAGTGGTATTTAAATAGTGGTATGGGAAGACATATTAATATCGGTTGCAACAAAATAGTATTGAGAAAATAACTTTATAGGTCCCAAATTATCCGCTTTCTTTGTATAGTATCAGTATTGGAATGACAAAAAATCTGATACATTTCAGTCAATATTACAAAATAGTATTTTTGGCATGTGTTAAATCGTTGTAGCCAAAAATTAATTTTTTTTTTTGTTGCAAAAGGTATTTGGGATCAACCACTAATCTGATATATTGGCCGATCGATATAATTTCACTATTGTTGATTCAACAATGCTATAGAGCTCTACTGAGCTGGCAGTTCCAAAAAAAAAAAAAAAAAAAAAAAATTCAAGCTAAAGCATCACATCAAATTGGACCCCACATACTTCCATGTCATTAGTGCATTGTTTAGAGCTCATTTCCTAGAGCTCTCAAGCATTTTTCTTGTTGATTCCTTGCGGGTGCGAAGTAGAAAAAGAAAACTCACCGACTGCACCACCCGATATATTAGGCTCGATACTCTCCATATATGCCAATGATTCATCTATTTAAGACCTAGGTTTCATGTACATATAACTTGTGTTACCCAGCTTTCTGATACCCTCACTGATTATTTTACTAGGTGTTTCCAAAAGGTTCCTATTTAGCGCGTGATGTATCAGCTGCAATCTTGAATGTGATTGAAGAAGAAAAAATGTCTGAAATAGAAAAGACTTGGTTTGGGCCAAATAATAGTTGTCCAGACTCTAGCAGTATGGTGTCTTCTACTAGTCTAAGTGTTGGAAGCTTTTGGGGGCTATTTCTCATAGTTGGAGTTGCTTCTTCTTTTGCTCTCATTATATTTATGGCTATGTTAGCTTATGAGCATAGGGTTTTCTTGGTGCACTTGGATCTCAAAGCTTTGTGGAGAAAGTACATTCTCAAACATGAAGAATCTGTCACTGATACCCACCAAGATCAAACAAGTCCATCATCATCAGCCTTGTCAATCGCTCCATCATTGCCTACTCAATGCTCTCCCGCTCAATCAATTGTTTCATATGACACCGATGAGACTTTCATTCATTTCGAAGGACAAGAAACTCCGATGGCTGTTGTGGATTCTCACAATCCAAATTCAGTGAGGCAAACACCATTATAGATTAAGAGACATTATTAAGAAACCAATCATCATTTATCACATGATGACTTTCAAAATAATGAAACATTTTTGTGTGTAAATTTCAAATAAAAGTGTAATAAATGACTTCCAAAAAAATTATATTGAAAAATATTATCGATTAAACAATGAATAACTTAATGATTAATGTATTTTATGTTTAATAAATTAAAAACTTGAGGAAAAATATGTCAAGGCTTTCACACCCTCCCCGCCCCCCCCCCCCCCCCCCAAAAAAAAAAAGACAAAATGATTGGAGGCATTTGGATCAATCCAAGTGAAGAATAAAAGAAGTAACTTCAACACTTTTCTCTAAAAGAGGATCATAGTGCTCTCTCAAAAGTTTTTAAATTTATTATATTTAATTTTCTTACAACTAAAAAATTATTTCTATCACCACACTAATATTGTCAAATCACCAAGTTATTTGCATGGGATGATATGATGGACGCTATAAACTTCAGAGGGATTTGCAAGGTATGATACGATGGACGCAATAAACTTCAAAGGTTTAGTCAAATGGTAAAGGCTTAAGATTAAAATTTAAGATCTGAAGTTTAAGTTATCTTAAAAATTTATTAAAAGTTTGTTCAGTTAGTAATTTTAATATTTTAAAATTAGTTGGAATGTACACAAGTTAACCAAGACACCCACTTATTAAAAATGAAATAAAATGATGGACCACCATTACCATGGATCATATTTAGGCCCGTTTGCTTGGCCGCTTCAATAGCCGGACTGGAGTAGGATTGCTGTGGATCCTATTCACAGCCAGTGGCGGAGTCAGAAAATCAAATTAGAAGGGGCACTTATTAATTACAATATCAAAAATTTTTACAAAAATATTTCACGTAAGTTTTTATAATTGATTTCGAAAAACATCAAAAAAATAATATTATTTATAACTAGTGTATCATGGGCAATATAAAAAAAAATATAGATATAAGTCTTAAAATAAATTATATAATGATAAATTATTTTTTTTATACAAAATTTGATTAAAAATTCAATATAATGGTAATACCACGTCATCATTAATATGTGATATCACTAACTAATAGTAAATAAACACATAAAGAGTGAACCTCACATGTCAAATGTAACTAACAATTTAATTAATTTCATATCTTTATAGTAAGATTACTTAGACTTGCATGTCAAAAATAATGACATTACCGTTACATTAAAAAAATTTCATAGATAAAATATGGTTTATAATAGTTTCTTTATTTTCAATCAAAATAACCATTATTGTTCTCATAATTTTTAAAATGTCACTGACATTTCACTCTAATAATATTTTTGTAATTTTTTTATTTAAAATATTTTCTTTATATTTGCAAAAAAAAAAAGAAGAAAGAAAACCCAAAATCCAGGAGGGGCATGTGACCCCCCCTGGTCCTCACTTCCCTCCGCCACTGCTCACAGCATATTTGATGTTGTTTGGGAAGGTCGGCTTCATAGTCTAGGCGGCTTAGTAGGGGGATTACCTTGACTGAGAAACAAGTGAGATTAAGAAAATTGAGCGGCTTTAGACTCTCCGGTTGTCCGCCCAAATGTCCATCCGAACGTCCAGTACAGTACAAATTTTTTTTTTAACAAACACAGACGGCCGGCCAAAAAGGCATTCGGCTGGCCAACTTTTTTATTTATTTATTTATTTATAAATAATCCCAAGTGCACATTTTGTTTTAATATTTATTTTAATTTTTTTAATATATAAATAATTTTTTAATTTATTTTATTTAATAATAATTTAACAATCCCATTACTAACCATCTCTCACACTACTATAAAAACAAATACACTTTTACTTAATTCCCTCACTAACAATCCCACATTAACAATCTCTTCACTAACTACCCCTTCACTAACAATCCCCTACAACCTAATCTGCCAAACAAACGTGACCTTAGGAGTGAGATTAAGAAAATAGTGAGCGGCTTTTGTCTCTCTGGTCATTCGCCTGGATTAAGAAAATAGTGAAGGGTTATTGTTTAAATTATCTTATTAGACTTTTTATATTGATAAAGCCAAGAAATCAGTTTCTGGTGCCAATTCTAATAAACACACGCAATTTTACAGAGATTTTATAATTATACTAATAGGGAAATAGGGCCTTATAGTAATTAATAGAACTGTTGGGCTTATAATTATCTATTTCTATACTTCCTAAAATAACTAAATTGATTTGGGATTGAATCTTAATGGATTTAATTGGCACAATTAGAATTGAGACTAAAATGAAATATGTGTCAAACTTAAAGGACTATGGTTATAATTTACCCAATTTTTATTTATATATTTTTTAATGTTACCTTTTAATTTTTGATGTTGGTAGAAATTGATATTGTAATCTATATTTTGTTTTAAATTTTTTTATTAATACACATGTTCAACCCCTTCATAGGTCCATCCCTGATTTGTTTTTGTACTTTGATAACCTATCTTACTGTGTATTGTGAAAAAATCATAATAAATAGAAAAAAAAAGGAATTCAAATTGAATATGGTTCAAACATCAAAGTCGAGACAATCTGAAACACAAAACATACCAGGTGTTAATTTGATGTATAAAGTTGATTGAACTTATTTTCTGATAATTAAACTTTTGACACAAAAATGAAGTCTTTATGCTCGAGATCACAGTTGATTTTTACCGAACTTTTTCAAAAACTAGAAATTGCATGGCCTGGAAATACAAGAAAAAGTGAAGTAATACCAAACTGAAGATTATGTTTCTGTTAAAAAAAAAAAAAAAAACTGAAGAAGATTCCTTTAATTTGTCGAAGGGTAAATATGTCATTTAAAAGAAAATTGCTTGGATCTAATCTTTCCAATCGTGGCATTATCCCCGCCATGTAATAATAACAATAAGACTAACTCCACAAATAATGAAAACATAAATTATCAATAATTAGGGCTGACATGATATAAATTCACATGAGAAACCTACTCTTTGTATAATATTTATCGGCTGTGATTGAGGCCTCGAAAATGAGGCTCGAAATTGCCTCGAATGCATTTTTTTTTTTTTTCTTCTGGGCTAATACATTGCAGAAAAAAATAAATAATAATAATAATAATAATAACAAGCAAAGCATCAACCCAGCAAAAAAAAAAAAAAAAAAAAAAATTCGAGCCAAATTTGAGCCAAAAAATTTGAGGCCTCAATCATTAATCAATATTTATATCTTATTCTGTGTTTGCTTTATATGTTTTTCACATTGATTTAATAATTATGTAGGTGCCGTTTGGTAGCACTTACGTTTTCAGTTTTCTATTTATATTTACAAAAATTAAAAAACCTCAAATAAAAACTTGTTTGATAAAATTTTTTATTTATAAATCAGTGGTCTCAGTTTATAAATTTGGCCAAAAAACAAAAACACAAAAAATGTGTTTCCATTTTGAGTTTTCATTTTTTTTTTTTTTTACCACTTATCACCCGCCATCATTTTCCACCACCGTCTTCCGCCACCACCACCCACCACCACCTGCCACCACCACTAACCACCCACTTGCCACCACCACCAGCCATTGCCACTCACCACCCACCTGCCACCACCACCCACCTCTCGCCACCACCATCACCACCACCCACCATCCACCCGTCAACCGCCACTACCATCCACCGCCCGCCACCACCACTCGTCACCTACTTGCCACCACCACTCACTACCCACATGCCACCACCATTCACCACCAGCCACCCATCATCACCAGCCACCTGCCACCCACCCAGGTGCCACCACCCACCACCCACTCGCCACCCAGCTGCCACCACCACCCACCACCCATCACTCGCTACCACCTACCACCCGCCACCGTCACCCATCCACTCACCACCACCACCACCACCACCACCATCACCCGCCACCCACCCGCCACCCACTTGCCACCACCACCCACCACTACCACCCGTAACCTACCCGTCACCACTCACCACCACCCGCCATCTGCCACCTGCCACCACCACCACCACCACCACCACCCACTCGCTACCACTCACCACCCGCCACCGTCATCGTTACCCACCCATCCATCATCACCACCCACCCACCACCACCCACCACCACCCGCCATCCGACACTCACCTGCCAGTACCACCCACCACCCGCCGCCACCACCACCACCACCACCACCCGCTATCTACTTGCCACCGCCACTCACCTGCCACCACCCACCGTCACCACTTTCCACTACCGTCTTTCGCCGCCACGTGCCACCACTTGCCATTTCTCACTCTTTTTTATATTTTTAAATTTTTTTAAACATTTTGTCAATTACTAAACGCGTTTGTAGTTTATGTTTTTCTAAAAATAAACAAAAAATAAACAAAAATCAGATTATAAATTTTTTGTAAATATAAGCTGAATACGTAAACGTTACCAAACACACCCGTATAAAATCATATACTATTTTTTTTGACTTGTCCCCCATATATCACAGAGGTACAAATGTATGCTATAGTTTGGATTTAGGTTCTAAAGTTGTCTTGAGGGTTGCAAGGTGATGAGAAAAACCATTCAACTTGTTTTCTCTCTCTTCTTTTTCTTTATAGTTGTTATTATAATAATTTCCTAGAGAGGAATGGCCATGGCACATAACACAACAACAGTCCAAGTGAAGGTAGGAGTGGTTCTTGACATGAACACTTGGGTTGGTAAGATGGGTTCGAAGTGTATCTCCATGGCCCTCTCAGATCTCTATTCTTCACATCCTTATTTCAAAACCAGGTTGGACCTCCACGTCAGGGATTCGAAGGATAATGTTGTTCGTGCAGTTGCAGCAGGCATCTCACTCTTTCTTTCTCTCTCACTGTCTAATATAATATTTACATATATCTATTTATTTATACTATTTTATTCAACTTTGCTAAGTAACTCGAAAATGAGCGGGCTGTAATTGCTTGAGGTGCCAAAATGATGTTGTTTGGCATTTTTTTCCCCCTCTCTTCTTCCTCCCTTTTTTTCCTCTCAGACCCAAACCAAATTCTGAATCGTTCTGCTCTCTCATCCGACTACCTCTCCGACGCGATGTATATGAGTGAATGTCTAACTCCTCTCCGACGCAAATGATGTCGGAAGATTCTCATACGCTGGAAACTCAGATGCTAAAATGCATCACTACAAAAAAAAGTTCAACACAATTTTGCAACCAAAGACCCAAGTATTTATAAATTACAACACTTTACATTACCATTACCAAATTCAGTTTGTCCTTGTGCGTACCGGATTCCGCACTAGATGAAAGTAGATCGGGGCTCCGTACTCGGTTGGACTATCCAGGGACTGAGGTTCCTGCCACAAGAAGCACCGTGAGAGCTGCCCGGCTGGGGTTGGTCGGATAACCCCTTCGGTGTGGGAATTAGTGATCGAAGCAGAAGTGTATATAGAGTTGAGTTTATATCTAGATGTGATTTTGCTTGGAATAGTTCAGTTAGCTTCAATGTGAAGTTCATATAGTGTATATAGGGTTCCTTGCATGTTTCTTAAGATGGTTTCATAGATCTTGGATGTTGCCAAGTGTTCTTTTTGTATTGCTCAAGGTGGGGGACCACCTGGTAGTTATCATTGAATGCATATACTCATTGTAGTCATGCTGATAACAAACCACATTTCTTTGGTTCAACAACTTCCGTGATCCTAGTTATGGGGGACCAGTTGAGGTGGTAGCTTGCACTTGCACATGCTCACTACTTCCACGTTTCTCTGTGAGGTTCCTTCTGCTTGGTACCTTAGTACCTCAGTTCGGCCTTAGACCAGATTTCTTTTGGGATAAGCCGGTCCATTCGGGCATCTTTGTGTGGGCTCGGCTCACTTTCTGTTCGGCCCATAGATTCAGTATCGCAGTTCGGCCCAGCCCAGCACCACGGCTGGACTGGCCTTTCCCTTGCGGGTTGGGCCCAAGTGCTTGAGAACTTGGGTTGACTGTTGATCATGAAGTTGGGCTCAATTGGCTTGCCCGTATACTCACCTAACCCACTCGGGTTTGGGCTTCAGTAGATTGGACCGGCCCAAGGCATGGACCCGACCCATTTCACATTCAGCCCCTTCATTTGCCCCCTAGCTCATGCTAAGGTTTCCCTTGGGGGGAGCTATTGTTCTGCTTTCCAAGCGTCGTGTCATTTCGATTCTCCTCCAGTTCGGCCTTGGTGACGGTTCAATCCTGACACACAATTCCTGCATGCATCCTTTCATGGCGACACGTAGCGTTATCGGATAGGTGTGCAGAGATAGTGCGTTGACTCCATACCGAAGGTCGTGCTTCGTGTACCTGTGCGTCGGTTGGTGCAATTAATGCTCTGGCTGTCAATACAAATTCCCTCTTCTGCTATTTCGTTCTTTTAGAGAGTTTCAAAGAGAGAAAAAGGGCTCTTCCCGTTCCTTTGAACCAGTCTCGTTGGTGCTCTGTTCAGACTTTTTTCGCCGCCGGTCTTGCTTTGCTACCACTACTCTAATCTCTGTAAGTCCTCTTGTGATTCTTCTTCTCTTGCCTTTTTCTGTCTTAATCATCTTGTCTGGCTCTCCCGCTGTCTGTGTTCCATACTCTGTTATCTGAGTTCTTCCTCTGCCCCATTAGGTTTGTTAGATGGGAAAGTTCTGCTCTCTAGTTGATACCCCCGAGGCCATGGCTATGTTCCGTCTGGACTATAATATTCCCGACGATGTTACCCTTTCGCTAGCGAAAGTAGATGCCAAGCGTATGGGCACGAGGAATACCATCGCTTTTTCGATCGCGGCCATTGTTGAAGGAGGGGTTCGGTTTCCCCTTGACCCATTGGTGCGCTGGTTTCTGCATCAAGTCCAGGTAACCCCAATGCAAGTGTCTATGAACCTCTTTCGTGTCGTCTGCGGCGTATCCACCCTCAACAGACGGTTGGGTTTGAACCTTGACATATGGGATATTTTTGGCTGTTACACTCTTTCACACAACAAAGACCAATCCACGTATTACTTGCGTGTTCGCTCATTCGATTGCCATTTGGTGACTATATTGCCCGATTTGGATAAACACAACGATGATTTCCTGCAAGTTGGTGGCAACTGGGAATTCCCCGCCAGAACTGAGTTCCAGTCTGAGCAGATGCCTTAGAAGAACGGCTACCCAGGTTCGGGCCTTTCCTTTTAATGTCTTTTGTATTTCTTACTTTATTTTGGATGTCGCTCTAATGGGTCATGTAGACGTCCCCGAATGCCCCGGGAGGAACGAGCTCCCGTTCTGTTCATTTTGGGGTCACTACAGCTCAGGACTCTCAAATTTGTCGCGGTTCTAAATCTGAACCAAAGAGTCCAAATCCGGCAAATCGTTTTGAAAAAAACAGATTTTGAAAGAAGTGCCAAACATGGACTGCTTTGCCAGATACAGAGTTGCCACCTAAATATTTTATTTTGGGAAATTTAGGAAACCCTGACTCGTTGCCTAAGGCCACGTGTCCGTCATCACCAAAGTTGCCTCGGCTCGGGAACTTGGGTACGATTGGGGAAGGTCTCTTCGTGAGCACCCCCGCTCGCCCGTTCAAAGATCGGCCTCTACTAACCATGATATCTATTTTTGAAAAGTTTGTGTATCCTTATTCCGATTATTAGCCTAGGTTACTATGTGATGCACACAGCATATAAGTATAGACTGGGTTGCCCGAATCGGAACAAAACATTTCATGCTTGTTTATTTGAAAGATGGTTTGCTACTCGCAAGTAAGCTTAAAATGCAGATTTTGCCACCCGCAGGTGGGCTTAGAAAAGATGGTTTTGCCACTATCTAGTGGGCTTAAAACAAACAATTGATGATTTATTCCAATCCAAGTGACCCAACCTTCACCCACAGGGATTCAGGCAATTATATTACATAAGCAAATAGCCTCATGGTAAGCATGCTATTCATGGCAGTCACTCACACGCATGCAAGGATGCTAAAGCATAAAACTTACCGAGTACTCCGAGCCAAAACATAAACTACATTAGAAATCATGCATGATCCTTAAGTATACAGAGATGCCTAATGCAACACAGGCAAAAATGCAACTATAGCAGGCTCGGCTATTCTAAACATGGCATATGGAATGCTACAGCTAACACGTATTCAACTTTGAATTTAAAATACTATGCAGTTAGTATGATGCGCCGAGCCCGGTGCATGCAAAACAGATGAATGAATGCAAACATGCTATCATACTGTGTGCTAATTGAAATATGCCCTAATCTAACCATCATAAGCAGGTAAATAAAAGGGAAGAAAGACGTGGGGTTGGAAGACATACATCACACTCACGCACACTTATTACAGTTGTGCCCTCGCACAGAGGGTCCAAATAAATATACAGTCCCGAATAAAAGAATATTACAGTCCAAATATTACAGTCCAAATAATATACAAATTCCTAATTAATTAATCAAATTAACTAAGAAAGCTGTAAAACTGGTGTGCAAGCCAGGGACTGCCTTGCTTCTGATGAATGATGCATGTCTGGGCTGCCTTGCGTGGAAATCCACTGGGATGCCCCGATTAGCCTCTGTTTTGTGATTTTTCTTGAAAAGCGCGCCAAACTCCGGAAGTTTGCTGATTCTTGATTTGCTGCAACAGAGAGCAGGAAAGGGGCATAGCAATGTATTTTCACAAATGTATGCATGTCTCGATCCTCGTGCCACCAATCATGCATATCGATGCATGATGGCCGAGGAATCGAAATGTGCAACTTAATATAGAATGAATGCACATGAAAACTCAACTAAAACCTAACTCCATCATGGATAATCCGGAGTGTTGGTGACTGGGGAATTGAGACACATTCTGTCACTCGGAGTACGAAATGCACCTCGTTTCCCATGCCCGGGCTAACTCCTATCCTGAACACGATGCAATATGCATGACATGCATGAAATGCAACTAAGATACAATCCTAACATACACAATGTCATGGAATGGCATACAAGCTGCACGAGATAATACACAACCGAGCATACATAATACTATGGATGAAATGGCATACGCAATGCAATAATGGGCTTACACCAACATGAGAGAGCCTCAGCCACACTCACATAGGAGGCCATCAGATGAAAAACGAGACAACTCGAAATACGTGCACGCAAACTGAGGACCGACCCTCAGGCACCGAAATGCCACTCTAATGAGACATGGCAAAGGCATGGAATATGACATGCAAAGATGCAACAATCAGTAGCAAAATAAAGGGGAAAACAGCCCCGAAATAAGGCGAAATGACACCCGGTGCATGGAATCTCTCCCGAAACATGAATTTTAGCGCATGAAATGGCCTATAGCTATGCAATGCATGCATAATTTGAACATGAGATGAAAAGACAGAAGCAAGGCAGCCCCTAGATAAGAATTTTTACAGTTCAAAGCATGGCCAAACAACAAACACAAATAGGGCAAAAATAGCATGCAAAAATGGCCCTAAATATGAGGTTATGAAACAACTCACAGCTGCTGACCTCAAACAGATTAGGGGCCTTCTACAATATTGAAGAGGGGCCAAAAATATGATATTTTACAGTTGATGGCCAAGCCTAAATCAGTATAAAAGTATGCTCAAAATGCCATGCAAGAAATGGGCTAAAAGATGGCCAAAGCACAAAGTATACAAAACATCCATCAAACAGCCAAAAACCCTTAATGAAACATGAAGAATGGGCCAAAATAAGACTATTTTCAGTTCTGTAAAATGACCAAAAACAGAAGCACAAGGGGCTTCCAGGTCATGCAAAAATGGGGACCAAAGAGGGATATAACACGAAGTGGCATATGGAGGTCCCAAACCATGAAAGGCCCTTAATAAAACATGAAGAATGGGCCAAAATGATACTATTTTCAGTGATGTAAAATGACCAAAAAACGAAGCATAATGGGCTGCCAAAACATGCAAGAAAAGGGGACCAAAGAGGGATATAACATGAAGTGGCATATGGAGGTCCCAAACCATGAAAGGCCCTTAATAAAACATGAAGAATGGGCCAAAATAAGACTATTTTCAGTTCTGTAAAATGACCAAAAACAGAAGCACAAGGGGCTGCCAAGTCATGCAAAAATGGGGACCAAAGAGGGATATAACACGAAGTGGCATATGGAGGTCCCAAACAGTGATGAGCCCTTCTTCAATGTTGAAGGGGGGCTCGAAATAAGCCTATTTACAGTTTACATCATGCTCCAAAACAGATCACACACAAGCCAGAAATACTACGCAAGATAACGGTATTTAAGAAGGATATTGAAGTAAGTGCAATATGGGGGGCTCAAACAGTGTTGAGCCCTTAATAAAAAGTGAAAAAGAGCTCAAAAGAAGGCCACTTTCAGTTAGGGCCGGAGCTCAAAACAGTAAGCATATACGGCTTATAAATGACACAAGATATGGACCAAAAGGAGGGAAATGCTACTCACCCTTTAAGACAAGTCTTTGGTTGCTTCTTGGCTTGAGAAGTGGTGCCTCTTAGCTGCTGGAAAACTCCCCAAGTTGCTGGAAATGGAGTAGTGGTGGTGATACTAGGTGGTGATGAAGAAAAGGTGGTAGAACTTAGTTATTTTGGTTGAAAGAGAGAGATAGAGGGAGATATGGATACAAGTCTTGAAGGTAAAATTTTTCCAACCCTTGGACCAAAGCTGGGGGTTAGTTATATGGACCAAGGAGAGGGAGGGCAAGGGGGGAAAGAGTGGGGAAAAAAAGGACCAACTTTCCCTCACTAGCTGTCCCCCGGATATAGATATTTTCGGGGGAAAACAGCTATACAGCTGTAAAGTACACACTGTAAGGATTATGGCCGGCCAGGTTTTGGAGCTGCAGGTGGCCTGCCGGCCACCTCCCATGGCCGGCCGGCCAGGGGTCAAAAGGGTCAAGGTGATTTAATGGCCGGCTACCACAGATAGGTGTCCTCCCATGTGTCCTCAACACAACCCTGCGGTTCAAAATTGCAAACTGTAAAACAAGAGAGAGAATAGGCCATTTTTAGGAGGGGTTTAAAAGGGTCAGGTGGAATTACTGGCCGGCCACCAACTTTTAGGGTCCTCCCATGTGTGTACACCACAAATATGTGGTTAAAAGTTCAAGAAAATGGTCCAAGGGTGTTCAACATTGGCTCGGAAGTGAGAAAAACGGGCGTCGGAGGGCGCTGGAGGATATATAACTGGTTGCTGAAACAATTGCTGGCCTCCCATCATTCTACGGCCTTCCTGGTGATGAAACAGAGGTACCTGCCAAAAATGAACGAAAACCGATGCAAAACGAATGTTTGGGGGCCAAAACACGCAGTTCGGGGCCCCAAAAACTGCCTGTTAAACACCGAAAGTGGTATTCGACCACGAAGTGGGTCTCTCAGACCTCAGTGTCCCTCAAAAGGGATAAAATAAGATGTATGCCAAAAATCAGAACAAATGGAGGTGGTTAGACGGTCCCGAACCGAGGCACGCGGCCTGACGGCTCCGAAAACCGGGAACCGGGCTCCGAAATGGGAAAAATGGCCTACAGCCACAAAATGTAACCCACGGCCACTGAGAGATGGTCCACGGGACCTCTCCCTCCCCTCAGGAAAAGAAACAGAGAAAACCGAGTCTGGTTCGCAAACCGAGGCAAGGCACAGAAGAGGGTTCGGAAGTCCGGAGGCAGGGCTCACGGCCAAGACTCTAAAACTTCTGAACGAGCACATTATGCAATATCACCAAGCGCTCAACTGGTGACGTCTGAGTCTCAAGGTCGGTCAAAAATGGGGTGTCTACAGGTCACTTCTTTTTTGTAGAGGCCTCTCGTTTCCAACGAAGACTGAACTGAGAAAACACTGAAGCCATAAAAGCCGCCTTGAAGTATAAAAAGAGATTTGCGCCCGAGTTATTGGATTACCAGTCAACTTACCACTCCACTATTCCAAAGAAGACGAGGCTCGCTGCTTCCCTCCTAGACTCTGATACCGAGACCGACACATATCTCACTCCTTTGGTTACGAATCGTCGTAGGAGTCAGGGTGCACTTTCTGAAAGAACGCCATCTCCTGCCCCCTGTTTCGCAGGGGGCGGGTCTATGGCGAAGAGAAGGGTGTTGGTGGATTTAGAGGCCGAGGTTTTCGGCACCTCCGATGTTTTGAAAACTCCTCTGGAAAAGACCGAGGCGAAGAGCTTCATAGAAGTGAAAATGGGGGTGGGAGCTTCTGGGACCCCTGCGACTGCTGCCGAGCCCTCAGCTTCGGTCGCTGCGCGAGCAACAAAGAGAAGAAGAGAGGCTGGTAAAGCAGTGGTGGGGGAATCTTTTGAGGATCCTGCAGAGGATGAGGCATTTGAGAAATGGGAGCCGCCAGTGTCGCATAAAGGCAGGCCCATTTCCACTTCTGATTCAGTTGTTGCTTCACAAGATTTTGGTTTTGATTTGACTAAGGTTCTGTTGATGTCGGTTGACATGGCTGAGCATAATGGGCCCCGTGATATCTCTATTCTGAAGAGGACCCTTCAGATGATGACCGCTATAAGTGTTTTCTCGTTTTACTTGTTTTTATTGTTGTGTTGCCGTTTTCTTTTCTCCTAATTCTTTGTTGTCCTTTGCAGTGTATCCAGAGGATGCATCTGTCTAGCACTCGTGCTGAAGAGCTAGAAAGGGCCGTGCTGGAGGCCGCGATGAACGCTAAGAGACTGACAGTAAGCTTGGAGACAAAGAAAGAAGGACGCTGAACTGCGGAGAGGGAAGCATTTCGTTTGAACAAGATTGCTGCTTCAACTGAAAAATCAAAGGAGGCTGTTATTGGGACACAGGCTCAACTCGAGAGAAAGGTGGCCGAACTGGAGGCCGTTATCGCCGTGATGGCTGCAGAGCGTTCTGCGTTGGAGGCCAAGCACTGGCAACAAGGTTGGGATGAGGCTGGGGCTGCCTCTAAGGAGGAGGTGCTAGTGCTGCGAGACAAGCTCTTTCTAAAGGGTTGGACGAGTGCTTCAGCTGCTGCGCTAGTTCCTGAAGGCTCTTTCCTGTTTCAGGATGTCCCAGTTCCTTCAAGATCCTTGGGTTCAACGATTGTCTCCACCCCTGCTGTTCTTCCAGCCGAAGTTTCCCCAGAAGTTGATTCTGCAAACAAGACCCATGACAGTAATGTTGACGCTGAAACGGTGGATGTTGAAGGGGTTGAAACCTTGGAGACCGAAACTGCGGGAGATGTGGTTAAAGAGGCTTCTTCTTCTCAGGAAATTGGAGCTGCCTCTACTTTTCCTCCCCAAGACGGCCTGAACAAGATTGTGGATGCTGCTCCTGAGGTTCCCTCTGTTAATGAAAGTTGAAGTTGAAAGAATTTGAACTTTTTTGCTTTTCTGTTTTGACGTATTGTGGCTCAGTCTCCATGACAAGCTTTCTTTCTGCACTTGCCAATACAATTTTTCTTTTCTCTTTTCTTTTCTTCGTTGTTGGTTATGAGGCCATCTGTGCCTTCTGTTGGGTGATAGAATTTTCTCTTTGAATTTACAATCTGATGTTGTTTGACTTTTATGTCTGAATGTTTTCTATAGTGCTTGCCCCCGGCTGAGCACTGTTGGAGCCTCGGGGCCGAATAGATGCTCGGTCTGGTTCTGCACTACTTTTAAATAGATGCTCTGTCTAATTCTGTACTGCTTGCCCCTGGCCGAGCACTGTTGGGACCTTGAGGCCGAATAGAGGCTCTGTCTGGTTTTGTACTGTTTGCCCCCGGCCGAGCACTGTTGGGACCTCGAGGCCGAACTGATGCTCGGTGTGGCTAATGGATATGTGGTATGGCTATGCTTGAGTTCGTAAGTGGGTCTTACTTAGATCCAGGTTGGTTTTAAAAAAAAATAATTGTTTGCCCCCACCTGGAGCTAAGTAAGATTGGTACTGAAGATTGTGCTCTTAGATAGAACTGCTTAAGTCAGTTGCAACTTTGATAGCGCAGATGCATTTGAATGAGATAAAGGCATGAAGAAGTGTCTTCCTCAAGTCCAGGTTGGTTTGAAAAAATAATTGTTTGCCCCCACTTAGAGTTGAGTAAGACTAATGCTGGAAGTTTGCTCCTGACAGAGCCTGGTCACGTTTGTTCCAACTCTGTTTGTTTGAATCAATACTGAAGTGTTGACGCATTGGTACTTAAGGAATTCTGTGGATTCAAAGATGTTTACTTAAGATATGCTAGAGTGGTTTCTACCAAGCAATTCCATTTGGCTAAAGTCCAATTTAGTTGCCAAACATTATTCCACCAAGCAATACCATTTAGCATGTTTGAGTGCTAACCAAATTTAAATTCCGTCCAGTCGTTCTGGAACTGAGTCCATTTGGGTTAAGACCAAAGTTAACTCCGTTTGATAAACATCAAAGCTAAGTTTGTTTGGTGAGAACCAAAGCTAATTCCGTTTGATAAACATCAAAGCTAATTTCGTTTGGTGAGAACCAAAGCTAACTCTGTTTGATAAACATCAAAGCTAATTACAAGAATTTGATAAATTTGAGAGTAGTGGGGAAGCATTTGCATTGGTCTACAGATAAATGCCTTTACATTCTGATAGAGAAGTTGGGGGATAATTCTGCTGATAGTATTTCTTGAGATTTACTACATTCCAGGGCCGAGGTATAGCTCTGCCTTTCAGATCCTCTAGATAGTAAGCTCCATTTCCAGCAACAACTGTGACTTTGTACGGACCCTCCTAGTTAGGGCCAAGTTTGCCCTCGCCAGGCACCCTTTTGTGATCCATAACTTTCCTCAAAATCAGTTCTCCTGGTGTAAATTGCCTTGGGAAAACTTTTTGGTTGAAACTCTAGATGAACTACTATTGGTACGCTACAACCCTCACTTTATCCTAGTCATGCTTACGTAGATTCTTGCATAATCCTTGTATTGATTAGGCTTGCATTTTGTGATCCATAACTTTCCTCAAAATCAGTTCTCCTGGTGTAAATTGCCTTGGGAAAACTTTTTGGTTGAAACTCTAGATGAACTACTGTTGGTACGTTACAACCTTCACTTTATCCTAGTCATGCTTACGTACATTCTTGCATAATCCTTGTATTGATTAGGCTTGCATCTATGCAGATTTTGATTAGTTTTGTTTAAGTGTTGCTTGCATGTTTTGTTCCTTGCTTGGTGTGAGTTTAGCCGAGGTCATCTTAAGCCTAGGTTACACCTTTGAACTTCTTACACCTGGGACCATCTTGGAACCACCTTGGTTGACCTCTACCCTCACCCTGACATGTTAGCCGAGATGTCATTATCTAGGCCGAGGTGTTCATCGCCAAGGCCGAGATGTGTATTATCTGGGCCGAGATGTTATACCAAAGTGATCTTGTCCCTGGACTGGTACGACCTAGACCAAGGTGTGGCACATCTAGGCCAAGGTGTGGCACAGTTAGGCCAAGTGTTGTCCTTCCTAGCAGAGATCATTGAGACCTTATTTGCCGAAGCTTTGTCCTAGCCGAGATCATTACCCGTCGAAGTGCCCATGTCACCTTACTTGTTGCTTACACTTTGTCATGCTCTTGTCTTGTCAATTTATCACCTTTTTGAGGAAACCCAATCCGGTAGTGCCACATGTCCCAGTAAAGGGTTTAGTCAGCCGGCAGAGTTAGAATTATATCATTTGTGTCATCTTTCTTACATGGTAGAGAAAGAAGCTTTAGGAAGAGGAGAGGAAGTTGGAGTGAGAGAGCTAGATCCCAAGCTTGATCTTTAGGGTTTGAGCCGTTTAATCCGTGCCTTGAGGTTAGAATCTTGATTTGCTTTTGTTGTTTTTTATGTTGATCTGATTGCATTGCATGATCTAGCATGATTCATGAACCATGCATTGATTTAAAGTTTGCCTTAGAAAGAGAAAATGATGTTTTTGAGATAAAACCATGTTTTGATCCGAAAGCTTGTAACAAGTTCCATGTTTTTGTGTTTGTTTTCATAAGATCTTCAAGTATGGGTACCCAGGTCTATATTTTCGAACTCATCTCATGAAATCTCAGATTTTGAATAAAGAAGTTATGATTTTAGCATTCATGTTCTTCCAGAGGGAAACCCAGATTTTCCTAGACTTCATTTCTTTGAATGTGGTCGTCGGGGACACACCTCGGCCAATAGGTGTGGTACCTCGGCCTAGACCTGGTTAGTACCCAGCATGTTGTCCCGAGGTGAAAAGGCAGTGTTGTAACTCCCAGCATGTTTTACTTTGTTTTGACTTGATTTTGAAAGAAATGCCGAGATCCTTCCCTGCCATGAAAGCCTAGTTTTAAGGATGCATTTCATATCCATCTTTGGGCATCTCACCTTGTCTTATTGAAACGCATTCAATAGGATTTATTATGTGCTTGTAGGCCTTGGACCCTTGCTTGTAATTCCTACACCCGAAGAACTATGTGAGTGGTATTTTTAATAAAGCTATGTTATAATGTTTTGATGAAAGCTTTGTTTGCTTTGTTTTGGAAAAGTATTTGATCAAGCATGAATGATTATTCCTAGTTTTTGTATCAAGTATTATATTTGTTTTGCTGACATTCTAGGAAAGTCCTTAGTGCCAGGGGACTATAATGCAACTGCACCCTTGTCTTGAAAGTCCTTAGTGCCAGGGGACTATAATGCAATTGCACCATTGTCTTGAAAGTCCTTAGTGCCAGGGGACTATAATGTAACTGCACCCTTGTTTTTCCACTGACGGTTTTCCGCGTGGGTTTGTTTGTCCGGAATGTCATCCCTTGTATTATATTGATACTAGTAAGCATCCCTTGAAGATTTGAAAGACTTGATTGATGGACTTGGTTCATCCTTTGATTTTGCATAGTATGCTATGTATTGTTTAGAAAAGAGATCTTGAATATCATTCATGCAAAACCTTTATTACTGGTATCATTCACTGAGTATCCAAGTTCACCCTCTCCTTATATATATGTAGGTGATGAGCAAGAAGGCGGCGACGCCTAGATGATTATTTGTAATTTGTTTTGGATTCACATTTTTTGTAGCATCTTGAAGATCATGCTTCTTGACTTGTAGTTACTTTTTTTGTTTATGTCGGCTTGAGAAGCCTCTTGATCAAGATGTATTTTGTACTTTATTTTATTGTATCCAAGTTGTAAGCTATATTAAGATGTATGTCATTTTATTTGATCTATGCACAGCTCTTGTGGACTATTTAGTTTTAAATTTATTGCTTCCGCACATGTAAGCCCCATATGCATACTCTGATTATGTGTGAATCTTTGTAAGTTGGCCTTTGGTAATCTCGGATTACTGGCCATCACGACACTATTCTACTAGGGATAGAATGGGGTTGTGACACTATAAGTCTGATCAATGCTGCTTCTCTTCGGCTGTCTGCCATATCCAGTGCTTGTGCAATAGCTTCCTTATTACTGGTGCTCTCAAACAATTCAGACCGAAGGGTTGGGAGACCTACTTCGAGTGGGATGACGACCTCCATTCTATAAGTTAGGGAGTAAGGTGTTTCCCTCGTTGAGCGTCGTGCTGTGGTTTGGTATGCCCATAGCACGTGGGGTAACTCTTCAACCCATTTTCCTTTAGCATGCTCGAGCCGTTTCTTTACTCCGTTGATGATGGTTTTGTTTGACGTTTCTGCCTGTCCATTGCTTTGCGGGTACCCTGGAGAAAAGTTCCTATATTCGATTCTGAGGTCGGCATAAAACTTTCTAAAGATCTTACCATCGAACTGCGTTCTATTATCCGCAATCAGTACTCGCGGGATGCCGAAACGCACCACCACGTTTCTCATGACAAACCACTTTGTATCCGCTTCTTTGATACTTGCCAGTGCCTCGACTTCAGCCCACTTAGTAAAATAGTCGGTTGCAGCAATGAAGAATCGCCTGTTCCCAGTGTCTTACGCCAATGGTCCGACAATATCCAGACCCCATTGGGCAAAGGGCCATGGGCTGGTGAGTGGAGTAAGAGTTTTGGCTGGCTGACGAATGAGTGGAGCAAACCTCTGACATTTATCACACTTCTGTACGTACTGCTGCGCATCTTGTTGCATCCGTGGCCACCAATACCTGTGAGTAAGGGCTCGGTGTGCCAGTGACCTTCCGCCAACGTGGTATCCACAAATCCCATCGTGAATTTCGTAGAGAACATTCTCGACCAGATTTGGATGCACACACAGAAGATAAGGGCCAAGATAGGAGCGTCTATACAGCTTCCCGGATAGTGAGATCCAAAACCGAGCTGACTTATGTCTGACTTTGTTGGCTTCCTTTTTGTCTTCGGGGAGAGTACCAGATTTTAGGAAAGCAAGTATTTGATCCATCTAGCTCGGCTCTACGCTGCTGCAGAGGATTGGAGATACAATGCTTGGTTCTGGCACAAACTCAACCCAAACGTTTCTGGCATCCTTGGTATCCACTGATGAGCCGAGACAAGCCAGAGCATCAGCATGGCTATTTTTGTCCCGACTAATTCGTTCCACTCGTATGGATTGAAACTTTTTAAGTAGGTCTTTGGCCTTGCCTACGTACATAGCCATTCTTTCATCCCGTGTCTTTTAGACCCCAGAAAGCTGGTTTACTACTAGTTGTGAATCGCTGAAAACAAGAAGTTGTTCTGCACTGAAGTGTTCAGCACTACGTAAGCCAGCCAAAAACGCTTCGTACTTTGCCTCGTTGTTTGAAGCCTTTCAACCGAGCCTGAGAGCCTGTTTCTAGATAAATCCTTCTGGTGAGATGAGTACTACTCTTGCCCCCGAGCCTCGCTTATTAGACGACTCGTCAACATAGAGCTGCCAGACATTTCCAATAAATAGTTTCCAGGCTTCCGAAGCGCAGGGCTTTCCCTATTCGGTGATGCGTGGCACCTGTGCCGAACTAGGATTCCCTTGTTCGGTACTCTGGGTGGGAGCAAATTCTGCGACGAAATATGCTAAGACTTAGGCCTTAATTGCTGTCCTGGGTTGATACCGAATGTCAAACTCGCCAAGTTCTACCGCCCATTTTGCTGTTCGGCCAGAGAAATCGACTCGGCTGAATACAGATCTAAGGGGTAATTCAGTGAGGACATTGATGGTATGCCCCTGGAAATAATGTTGTAGCATCCTCGAGGCGATAAGCAGCGCGTAAGCTAACTTTTCCAAGGGTAGATACCGTGTCTCGGCGTCCAATAAAGTCTTGCTAACATAGTATACTGGCCTCTGTTCCTTGTTCACTTTCCGAACTAATATTGCGCTTACGGCATGATCTGAGACTGCTAGATAGAGGTACAGCTCCTTTCCTGATTCTAGAGTGGACAGAAGATGTGGCATGCTGAGGTATTCTTTGAGACTTTGCAGCGCTTCGGTACACTCACAACTCTATTCAAACGCTGCCCTTTTTCTCAAAAGCTAGAAGAAAGGTTTCATTTGATCCGAAGATTTGCTGATGAACCGATTTAGTGCGGCCGCCATTCCGGCCAGTTTCTGTAACTCTTTAGCCTTTGTTGGTACTTCAAGATTTTGTATTACTTTCATTTGGTCCGGATTCGCCTCGATTCCTCTATGAGTGACCATATATCCCAAGAACTTCCATGTTCCTACCCCGAAAGTGCATTTCGAGGCATTAAGGCGAAACTGATGGTTTTTTAGGATGCCAAAGACTTCTCTCAAGTCTGTAAGATGGTCTGTAGAGAACTTTCTCTTTACTACCATATCATCTATATAAGCTTCCATAGTTTTCCCGAGTTGGTCTTTGAACATCCGAGTGATCATCCGCTGGTAGGTTGCTCTGGCGTTCTTGAGGCCGAACGGCATCACTTTGTAGCAGTAAGTTCCTCTCGGAGTGATAAATGCTGTCTTTTCTTGATCCGGACCGAACAGTGGTATCTGATGATAGCCGCTATAAGCGTCTAGAAAGCTCATGCGCTCATGCCCTGCTGTTGAGTCTACTAGTTGATCAATGCGAGGTAGCGGAAAGCTATCTTTAGGGCAAGCTTTGTTCAAGCAAGTGAAGTCAACACAAACTCTCCATTTTTCGTTCTTCTTCTTGACTACAACTGTGTTGGACAACCATTACGGGTACTGAACTTCTCTGATTGCTCCTGATACCAGGAGTTTTTCGACTTTAGTAATTACTGCTTCGGTGTGCTCAACTGAGGATTTACGACTTTTTTGCACAACGGGCCGAGCTGAAGGGTTGATGTTGAGCTTGTGGCAAGCAAATTCTGGGTCCAACCCTGGAGTATCATATGCTGACCATGCGAATACCTCCATATTTTCTCTCAGCAGTTCCAGCAACTGAAGTTTCTCATCAGCGCCTAGCGAGGTACCGATAAGGAAGTACTTTTCTAGATCATCCTCTTTTACCAGGACTCTCTCCAAATCTTCTACTATCTTTTCCTCTGGGGCTCCCCCTACATCTTCCAAGACTGGTTGTCCGGCCATTTCTACTGTCTGTACCCAATTGCAGAGCTGCGTCGCCTTTAATGCTGCCATGAAGCAATGTTTGGACGCAACTTGATTCCCTGAGATCTGCTCTACTCCGTGTTCCGTTGGGAAACGGATGAGCTGGTGGTAGGTTGAAGGGACCGTCTCCATTTGATGAATCCATGGACGACCAAGTATGGCGTTGTAAGGGGATGGTGTATTAATAACTAAGACCTCTATCTGGAGGGTTTTTGTTCCTACCACGACTGGCAACACTATTCTGCCAAGCGCCCATTCTGGCTGTGAATTGAAGCCGACCAACAGGGCTGCCGCTAGGGTGAGGTGCTGCTCGAAGAGACCAAGCTTTTTGAACAAGTCATAATACAATATATCTGCTGCACTCCCTTGATCTACCAGGACTCATTTTACATCAAATCGTTTCTCAATTCCCACAGTTATAATCAGTGCATCAGTATGTGGGTGCTGTATGCCCTCTAAATCCTTTCTAGCAAATGAAATAGTGCACAAGAGGGATTTGGATGCCACGCGTAACTTTTTTGATGCAGGCTCCACTAACATGACTTGTTGAATTTGCACAGCCTTAGCAATTTCTTCTCTCAGTGTCTCCTCAGGTTCCTGAGTCGCTGTCCCATGGATCACATTTATTATCAGCCGAGGTGGATGCTCAATATTTGGTTCTGGTGGTGGGTTCCCCGGTTCGGTCACTTCCTTATCCTGATCAATGTAATCCCGGAGGTGCCCAGCTGGTACCAAGTCCTCCAAGTGTTATTTCAATGCCCTGCAGTTCTGAGTCATATGCCCCCTATCTTGGTGGTAGGTGCATCTGAGCTTCTGGTTGCGCCGAGCCAGATCTCCCAACATTTTTGGTGGCCAGACAAAGAAAGGCTCTCTCTTGATCTTTTCTAGGATTCGATAGATCGGTTCTTTGAATACAGTCACGACGGCTTCGTGGGATTTGGACTTATCCACTTCATTCACTGCGATCCCTCTGTGTTCTCCTCGATCTGTTCTCTTCTTGTGCCGAGCTGTTTGTTCTGTTGACGCTTCATCGATGGAGATCTGATCATTTTCGAGGCGAGCGTACTACTCAATCCTGGCACGCAAATCTTTCAATGCTGTGGCCGGGCGCCTGGTAAGTGATTGTCTCAACTTACTTTCCGGGCGCAGACTATGTTTGAAAGACATGACGGCCATCTGTTCACTATATACATTTTCCTCCAGATCATTGTATTCTTCCCAGTACCTCCTAGCATAACTGCGCAGCATTTCTTCCTGCTCCTTTCGAAGGCCGAACAGTGTATCCGGCTCTTTCGGAATCTTAGTGTTGAAGACAAACCTGACTAGGAACTTTTCGGAGAGCTGCTTCCAGCCATGGATCAATCCAGCGGGGAGTCGGTCGAACCATCGGAGTCCGGTTTCTCCCAAGCTAGATGGAAAGACTTTGCACATTAGTGCCTCATCTCGGCTCCATAGAGACATTTTTTTTCTGTAATGGCTAATATGTGTCAGTGGGTTTGACTTCCCATCGTACGAAGTGAACTTTGGTGGGGTGAATTTCTTTGGAGGTCTCATGGCCTCAATTTCTAGGGAGAATGGTGAAGATACAAGCCTATCCGGCGCTCGGTGTTCTCTCTGGTGAACAGTATGGTCCAGATGATCCCGATGTTGTTCGTTCTGCTTGTTGCCGATCAGCCCAGGACGAAGGTCTTGAGGGGGTTATTCAGTTTGTTGACTAACCATCTTCTGCCTCTTTGTCCTTCTCCGGCGTGACCCACGGGTGTGATTGCTCATTGCCTCACTCTGTATCGGGATAGGCTGGCTTTGTTGCCTAGACTCGTTTCTGGGGTACTTCTTCACTGGTGTCTCTCTGGATGAGCTCCTTCGTCGCAAACGAGAGGGCTCTGCTTCAATCTTCTTTTCTGTTGGATCACCTAGCACCCTCTTAAGTTGGGCTTTCAGCTATCTCCATCCCCATGAAGTCTATGATTCGATCTCTATAAGCCTTTTCCAGAGGAAAGTGATGAGAAGAACCTCCAGCGAAGGGTAATCGATGCTCGACGGATTCAGGGGTCCGGTTATTGTTTCCAGTTTACTCTTCCAAAATTGTTGGGAGTGCCAAGCCTTTTTCCTTCGTCTTCTCCGTTTATGGAGTATGTGTCGAAGGCGGAATGTTATCAATCCCTATCGCCGGAACTAAGTGCAGAGCTTAGAGATGAAGTGTTCCACGGTCACCGCACCAATTGTGCGTACCGGATTCCGCACTAGATGAAAGTGGATCAGGGCCCCGCACTCGGTTAGACTACCCAAGGACTGAGGTTCCTACCACAAGAAGCACCGTGAGAGCTGCCCGGCCGGGGTTGGCCGGATAACCTCTCCGGTGTGGGAATTAGTGATCGGAGCAGAAGTGTATATAGAGTTGAGTTTATATCTAGACGTGATTTTGCTTGGAATAGTTCAGTTACCTTCAATGTGAAGTTCATATAGTATATATAGGGTTCCTTGCTTGCTTCTCAAGATGGTTTCATGGAGCTTTGATGCTGCCAAGTGTCCTTTTTGCATTGCTCAAGGTGGGGGACCACCTGGTAATTATCATTGAATGCATATACTCATTGTAGTCATGCTGATAACAAACCACATTCCTTTGGTTCAACAACTTCCGTGATCCTAGGTGTGGGGGACCAGCTGAGGTGGTAGCTTGCACATGCACATGCTCACTACTTCTATGTTTCTCTGTGAGGTTCCTTCTGCTCAGTACCTTAGTACCTCAGTTCGACCTTAGACCAGATTTCTGTTGGGATAAGCCGGTCCATTCGGGCATCTTTGTGTGGGCTCGGCTCACTTTCTGTTCGGCCCATAGATTCAGTCTCGCAGCTCGGCCCAACTCAGCACCACGGCTGGACTGGCCTTTCCTCTGCGGGTTGGGCCCAAGTGCTTGAGAACTTGGGTTGAATGTTGATTATGAAGTTGGGCTCAATTGGCTTGCCCGTATACTCACCTAACCCACTCGGGTTTGGGCTTCAGTAGATTGGATCGGCTCAAGGCTTGAACCCGACCCATTTCACATTCAGCCCTTTCAGTCCTCATCTTCAATCTCACCCTTTTCTAACCCAGAAACTAAAATTACTATTAAATAAATTATCTATCTAATCCATGAGAATCCAGAGAAAAACTTGAAAAAGAGACACCCGAAAATGTCAAAAAGCTCTGTTCCACACTTATTAACTATACAACAACAAGCAATCACAAGATTCAAGGAATTGGGAGCAGATCACCCATCAGAATGGTCATCAGAATTGTACCCACTTGGGGTCTCATGTGGGAATGATTATCAGAGCCAAAATCAAAACCAAACTCAAAATCAAAATCAAATCCCAAAATCAAAACCAAACCCACAGCCACAGTCAAAAACTGCTGGTCGATCAACAGTCTAGAAAAAAGAAGGAGAAAGAGAGGTGAGAGTGATGAGAGGTGAGATCGGGCCACAGAGAGAGAGAGAGAGAGAGAGAGAGAGAAAGAGATGGATGAGCACAGATCTGTATACATGTGAGAGAGAGAGAGAGAGCCCATTGTTGCAAACCCCTCTGGCGCCGCTATGGCCATCACAGTTCAAAAGGAAGAAGAAGAAGACCAAGGAGTATGATAGATAGAGAAAAAAGAGAAAGAGAAAGAGAAAGAGAGTCGGCTCATTCAAGTGTTAAAATGTCGAGCCATGAGGCATTTCTCCTGTTATATATGTGAGGAGTAATGTTAGGGATTATGAAAAAAATATCATGAAGATGATTATGAAAGCTTCTCTATCGTTAGATTACACATATAATAAAACACCACATACTAATCAATGAATAAAAAAATTTCATGAAGCATTTCATGATACTTTTTTCATGATCCCTAGTATTATTCATATGTGAGCACTTAGATTGATTTTTGAAAATTTAATCTCTCTTTATATCAAGCGTTCAGTTATCTGGAGAAAAAAAAAAAAAAAAAAAAAACTATAGAAGAGAATGATTGAGACTTGAATTCAAAATTACAAATTTAAAAGAAAAGACTCTTATCACTTGAAATTACAATCAATATGTACAAAATATTTTGTTTTATTTTTATTTATTTAATTTACACATCGCGTGTACCAATCACTAATATATATATAATCAATAATTAAGTACTATTGAAACCTAGTAGCGGTTCAACTTTTCCAAAACCTTGGGTTAAACAACAAAATAATGGAATCCTATTTCTCTCTCTCTCTCTCTCTCTGGATGTAAATTTGGCCCGACCTGATCCATTTGGATTCGGGCTCGCTTGGCTCATATCGGGTCTCGCAGACTCCCGCCAAAATTCGAGCTAGGCCAGATTGACCCATAGGTCAGAAAATTAAACCTAAACCTAGGGATATTCCAACCTTGGGCCGGAGATTGAGTTTGGGCAGAACTTGAATACTTTTTTTAATATTTTTTATCAAATTTTTATTTTTTTTCAAAAAAAATAATATTAGACCTCGGGTTGGCCGGACTTCAATAACCTAGGCCCAAGCTTTGAGTCCCTAACTAGGGTTGGGTCTAACGGGGGCGAGTCCAACTGTTTGGGTGGACTTCGGGCCGCTCACTACTGCGGGCTATTTTTACACTCCTCCGCCCATCACTGCCATAATGGAATCCTCAGATTCATGACCCTTTCAGTTCGTTCAAGTCGAAGAAGATGGTCGGTTTATCATCATCGAAGCCATTACCGTCCGATCAAACGACCAAAGCTCACTCGGATCTGACTCCATGGAGCTCTAAGACCCCTGATAAGCCAGCGTGGGTCGAGTCCGGAATCGCCAGAAGTCGGATCGAGATCACCTGATGGAGAGCAGATCGGGTCGGAGCCCAGTGATATTGCGATCGGTAAATCAAAAAAGAAGGTTGATGGGTCAATAATAAAGCTTCTGGAAAAGTAAGTTTTATGCGAATTTGATAAAATTGGTGAATTTAATCTGGGTTTAATCAGTTCTGGTGGTGTTGTTCCAATAGATCTTGCGAAAGTAGATTACTAATTAATTATGAGAGAAAATAGGGATGTCTACCATTTTTTTTAATGGATTACGTGAATGTGGTTTGATCAATTTTTGATGTCGTTGTTTATCTTGTGTTAATTTAAAAGGTTTTGGGGATGTTAGTGTTTTTTTGCTAAATAATTTTTTGGGTGATTTATAGATTTGCTGTTTTTTCCCCTCCCTCAAAACGATGCAGTTTTGAGGGACTCTACGAAAACTCTAGACAACAAACTCTAGAGGATCCGAGCACATTATTATTAGTATAATTATTTGATCGGCAAATGAAACCATTGCTTGCAGTTGGAAACCACCCCCCATTCATTGCTTCAAACTTAACACCGATGGCGCGGCAAATGAAAATCATGCAGCCGCAGGCGGTATCATTTGTGACAATCATGGCAATTGGGTTTCGGGCTTCTGCAGATTTCTGGGCAAAACCAACAGTCTAACTGCTGAATTATGGCCTTTAGGGATGGTCTCAAATTGGCTCTTGACATGGGTCTTACACCAATTGAAGTTGAATCTGATGCTCTCACTCTTGTACACATGGTATTAAATAATTGCAATGACCAACACCACCTTAGCAATGTTGTTTATGACTGCTGGTTCCTCCTGGACAGCCTCGGATCGCCAACTGTTAAACACATTTTCAGGGAAGCCAATCAAAGTGCGGATGCACTAGCCAATTATGGGCTGCTTATGATGGATGAGAATTTTCATGTTTTCTCCTACCCTCCATCTCCCTTTATATCTCAGATGGTTATGTATGATGCTATGGGAATTCTATATCCCAGAACTATCTTGTACTAGCTCTGTTATTATTATTTTATAACAACCTTATATTTACCAAAAAAAATTATAAATTGTTGATTTAGTTCAAGAAGTTTTGAACGTCGAACCTGTCCTTTGCAAGTACCCAACCTGGTCACAATTTCAAAATTTAAAGTAATGTGTCCAAACAAAACATGGAGTTAAACTTAATAATATCATTTCATTCTTGTTCATGTAAAATGCAGATGTGGAGCTACTGAAAACTGAACAAGTGAAAGCCATCATTGGACCATTGACACCCATGCAAGCAAATTTTGTAATTCATCTTGGAGAAGAAGCTCATGTCCCCATTATTTCATTCTCTACAACAAGTCTTTCCCTCTCATCTCTTCCGAGTCCGTATTTTTTCCAAGCTGCTCTAAATGACTCATCTCAAATACAACCCATAACTTCTATAATTCAAGCCTTTGGATGGAAAAAAGTTGTACCCATTTACACAGAAAATGAGTATGGAGAAGGTTTGATTCCATTTTTGACCGATGTATTTCAAGAAAATGAAATTTGTGTTCTGTACAAAAGTACAATTCGTCCTGTGGCCAGTGATGAAGAAATTGTTGCAGAGCTTTACAAGCTGATGACTATGCAAACCAGGGTTTTTATCGTACACATGACTTGCTCTCTTAGCGCTCGCTTATTTACCAAAGAAAATGAAATCGGGATGATGAGTGAAGGGTATGTCTGGATCATAACTGATGGGATAACGAATTCCTGGAATTTTTTTGACCCTTCAATCATCATCGACTCAATGCAAAGGGTGATTGGTGTAAAACCACATGTTCCAAAAAGTGAAAAGCTTGAAGATTTTACTAGTAGGTGGAAAAACAAATCACACCAAGAGAAAACTAGTAGTGATCTAAATGTTTTTGGGTTATGGGCATATGACTCAGCCACATCACTGGCAATGGCAGTTGAGAAAGTTGGTGCATTGAATTTGAGCATTTCAAACCTTGCTAAAAATTTAACCACCGACTTTGAAAGTGTTGGAGTGTCTCAAAATGGTATTCATGTTTGTCAAGCTCTTTCAAGCACTCCTAGATTTAGAGGACTCAGTGGAAATTTTAGCTTTGTCGATGGGCAACTACAATCGTCTGCTTTTGAGATTGTGAATGTGATCGAAATGGGCCAAGAGGAATTGGATTTTGGACGCCGGAACATGGAATTGTAAGAGAATTCAAATTTGATGCAGTGAATACAAGGTACAAGGATTACTTGACATCTCAGGCCAACCTTAAAGCTATTATATGGCCAGGTGATATACTAACATATGAATGTTTCCTATTTAGCCGCTATTCCTAGACTACTTCGATTTTTTTCCCCTGTTATAACAAAGCTATATGTATAGAATTAAAACATAAGACAGTAAATGAATTGTGTGTTTCAAATTTCTAACCTTTATTTCAATATTTCTGTTTACACCCTATATTGAACCCATGAAGGGAGTTATACTCAAGCTTGATTTCGAAAAAGCGTATGACACAGTCAATTGGGGGTATCTGTTTTCCATGATGGCCAACCTTGGGTTAGGAAATAGACGGATCAGATGGATGAAAACTTGCTTCATCACAGCATGAGTCTCCATATTAGTAAATGGTTCACCAATTGTGAGTTTTGTCCACAAAAGGGACTAAGGCAAGGCGACCCTCTGTCCCATTTTTTGTTCAATATTGCAGCAGAGAGGCTGAATCTACTACTGGAAATTGCAAAACAGCTGGGATTATTAAAGGGAGCTACTGTTGGGTCTGCAGGATTGAAGTTGTTTCATCTTCAGTTTGCAAATGACACTATTCTCTTTTGTGAAGCGGAGTGGGAGGAGATTGTGAATATTAAAAGAATTCTTAGATGCTTCGAGTTGATGTTAGGCCTCAAGATAAATTTCCATAGAAGTGTGTGTGTGGAGTTGGGATTAGCGATGTTATGGTTCATGACTATGCTTCAAAATTGCATTGCTTAAGCCATAAATTACCTCTCAAGTACCTAGGTTTATCACTTGGTGCAAATTCAAGGAGGAAGAAGACTTGGCTGCTTGTGGTGGATAAGGTTAAGGCCAAGTTAGCCTTATCGAAAAGAAAGCTATTGTCTTTTGCTGGTAGGTTAACTTGGTCAAGCCTGTGCTGGATAGTCTTCCTGGTTATTACCTTTCAGTTTTCAAACTACAAAAGGTGTAGCTAAGGAAATTGACAAGTTAAAGGCAACATTTTTATGGGGTAGCTCAGAGTTGAGAAGAAAGATTCATTTGGTGAATTGGAAGGAAGTAACAATGAGTAAAGACCAAGGAGGGTAAGGGATGCAAATGATTTCATGTTAGCTAAGTGGTGGTAGAGATATGGGGTGAAGGATAAATCACTGTGGAAAAAGGTTATCATCAGCAGGTATGGTGCAAAACGGGGCAGGTGGTCACCAATGAAGGAAGTGGTTGGTAATGAGTCTAATGAATGGTGTGATATATTGAGTGTGGCAAGGACTAATCCTGGGTTAGTTGAGTTCTTTGTTTCTAAGTGTAAGATTGTGGTTGGTGATGGGTGCGGGTTTGATTTTTGGCATGATAGATGGCTCATGGATCTATGGCTAAAAGTGGAGTTTCCCAAGTTGTTTAGGCTCTCTGTGAAAAAAGAAGGTAAGCTGAGCTCTTTTATGCGGAGGAGGGACAGATCAGGGGACTGGAAGCTATTGTTCAGAAGATCATTATTTGCTAGGGAGGAAGAGGAGGTCAGTAGGCTACAAGTGTTGACAAGAGATGTCCCTAGGTTGAATGTGGAGCTGCATGATGCAGTAAGGTGGACTGCATTCACAGTGCCATCTGTTAGAGATTGGTTTGAACTAAATAATGGCCCTAGATTGCTGGTTCTTAGGTTGTTATGGAACAATGTGGCACCACCAAAAGCACAATTTCTGAGTTGGCTGGCCTAGAGAGGGAGGGTGAAAACAACTGGCTTCTTACAGAATTTAAGGGTCATAGGCAGTAATGTGGAGAATGTGTGCCCCTTCTGTAAATCTGAAGCAGAGTATGTGGATCACATTTTTGTGCAGTGCCCTGAGACTTGGAGGGTTTGGGCAAGTTTGTTGCAGTGGTGGGGTTTAAGCTAGGTATCTCCTGCAACAGTGGATGGTGTGTTGTCTTGGTGGTTGGGAACAAAACACATAAAATTAGTGATGAAAATCTGGAGGCTTGTACCAGTAGCAATGCTGGTCAACTTGGAGGTTAAGGAATGATGTTGTCTTGAATGGCTGTCAGCCAAATATGAAAGAGCTTGGTGAAATAGTGAAAGTGGGGGTTGAGTTGTGGGTTAAATCTAACTTGCCTAGTGTGTAATGTTCTTGTACTTTGTATTGGTTATTTCATTAATAGGTCTCTTTTTGTTGATGAAAAAAAAAAAATTGACTCACATAACACGATAAATCTCAATCATACGTTATAATTTTTTATTTATTTTTTGTGTTTTAATTATGTACCATTATCATTTCTTTGTTGATACTCTTCCACAAGACTTCCATTTTATTTTTAGTTAATAAAATGGGACAAGGCTTCCTCTGTTCCATTCAGGATTTACATGCTGGTCGTATTGATTAGATTTCTTTACGTATAAGTCATACTTATTTTTTCATTTATTAATAGAAATATTTTAGGACTTATTGGTGCATTAAAAAAGCATATAAAATTTATGGTATTTAAGTTTATCACATAAGACTTACCAATAATTTACCATTTTGTTCATATTATTGGTGTTGGTGTGTTGATTATTATTCATATTTAAAATTAAATTGATTAGGCATTAATAGCCACATGATTGAATTATATATATATATATATATTTAATGAACTACTTGGTAAATCATACATTATGAATAGTTTGAATATCAAAACAAGCCCAAGGACGTGAATCAACAGTTGCCTCAACAGGATTGTATGGACTAGAAACAAGCCTACTCCAATAAATTGTTACCTTTTTTTTTTTTTTGGCTTCATTTTGATTACTCTTTCACACACTTTTCATTTTATTAAAAATAATAATGCTAAACTAATCATATTTTTTTACCATATTATGGTATCATCTTATTGGTCAACACAACTTTAGTTTAGTATAATGGTCTCATCATTTATGTACATCTCTAATGCAGTGATGACAAATAAACTTAAACTTACTTTTATTTATTGTGAGATTCAGAAAATCTTCTCGTATGAATTGTTGAAGAAATTTAACAAAAAGATGAGTTTTGCGTCATAGATCTGCAAAGATAAATATGGTTGGCACCACCCAACTAGGGTTGTCGGTCGAGGACACTCCGATAATAAAGTTAGAACACTAAAATCAAAGAGAATAGAAGAAGAATTCAAGAATATTTGTGTGCTGTGTTGCAGAGATGAGACCCTTTTTTACCTTCTATGAGATGCTTTCCTTTCATAGATGCAGGGTGCCATTTTGCTTGATGGGCATTTGTTTAGTGGGCTTGATTGTTGATCTTGGCCCATTCTTAAGACTTATTTGAATTGGACCAAATGAGTCAAGATTTTTTAGGCTAAAATTTCAAATTTTTTTGTTAAACCTGAAAGAGTAACAGGCGAGCAGCCGTTACTCATTTAGCGCATGAGTTCCCTCCATTTTTTTTTTCCCATGTTTTCTTTGCGGGTCAGGTTTATCTCCAATTCACTTTGTAGATTGAGCGGTGTTGTTAGGCCCATGGGGCTCATCTAGGGGTGTGCGCGGTGCTGGTCGGTGTGGTTTGAGAGAAAAATAGAAACCGTATGGTGGGTGGCGGATTGATAAAAATGTCACTAGAATTTACCATTTTCCTTATCAAAAACCGGCTGTTCGGTTGGCAAATAATAGCGGATTTGCCTTGGCGGTTCGGGCGGATTGGCGGTTTATAAAAAATATAATTCAAATTACAAAACTTAAATCAAAGAGTAAAAAAAAGACGAGAGATACCGTGATGTTAAGCATCTTGCGAAGCTTTCTTCTGATGCAGTAAGTGTAGCAACAACATGATAATATCAACGACTATGACATCAGTTCATTACAAGCATCTGTGGAAGCTACAATGATCAAATACAATACATAAAATTAATATCATTCAGGGTTTACAATATATTGAAAATGTTTACTGTTGAAAAGTATTTAGATTGAAAAGTGAGCTGATGCAAGTTTGCAACATGGCCAGAAAAAAAAAAAAAAAAAGATTGAAAAGTAAATTGGAATCCAACTTTATTTTGAATTACTGACATCTTGAATTCCTCTCGAGCAGTAATGTAATACTATATTCTAAGGTATAGAACAACAAGCAAACTTAAGTAAAAAAAAAAAATTTAGAATCTTATAAAACATGATTTAATAGCGGTGCGGGTCGGTGCGGTTTGGAAGAAAAATAGAAATCGGTGGATTAATAAAAGTGTCACTAGAATTTGCCACTTTTCTTACCAAAAATCGGCGGTTCGATTGGCAAATAATAACAAATTTTCCTTGGCGGTGCGGTTCGGTGCGGTTTTGGCGGTTTCGGCGGTATTATGCACACCCCTAGGCTCACCGCAGGTCTTGTTTTGATGATTTGAACCGTTTAATTTGTCGAGCTCGTCTAATATACTTTATCTTTGTAAAAAATCAAGTTGATCGGATATCGATAAATACTTGATCGGATCAGATTTTTGTTAACAATTTATTTTGAAAATTATATTTACCATTAACAAAAATTTGATCCGATCAATTAGTTATCGATATCTGATCAATGTGATTTTTTACAAGGATAAAGTACTTGACGAGTTCTTCGCATTAAACAGTTCGGATTATCAAAACAAGACTCGTGATAGGCCCCCACAAATCTAACAATACACTTCAACCTGATTTCGGACTGGAGAGAAGTCTGTCCCTTTGTTTGCAACTGTCTCTTTATTGTACCTATGCCAGTAGATATTTTTACCGGTGCTCAACTTTTTAATTTTTCATTACCAATCTTCACAAATAATAAAATAATAAAACAAAATCTAGAGATAATAATAAGTCATTTTCCTTTGTCATATCTTATTAATTTGATTAAATATGGTTAAGAAAAATGCTAAGATTTATTTTCTAGTCAATTGTATTATTTCAATTGTGACAATTTCATATTTTAATATGTTATAGTGTCAAATATTATATTTTGAGAGTTCTAGCCCAACAATGCATATAGCATGATATAATTCTGTCATATGACACCATTATGTGTACCTAATTATATTTACCCGCACTCTTTTTAAATTATATTTTAATTATGAATTCATTTTTAGAATCAATGTTTTAAAATTTTCAATTCATTAACTTAATTCAAACTTATATCAAATGAAATTAAACAAAATTTGACCATTATAATTCCTTCAAAATGTATTTTGAGGTAAAATTATTTAATATGACAGTTGGTATTTTTTAAAAAACAAATTGATTTTATTTTTATATTAATTTTTATTGAATTTATAAAATATACATGGCGTGACATTTTTTTGGTAACAAGTTGATTAATTTAAATAAGTTAACGGTCATACATCTATTGTTTTAAAATTTGACATGGTAGATAGCACACTTTTGTGCCTATGGTGTCAAATTTCAGTAATAACATGACTTATAATGTTGAAATTCTTCTGACGTTTATTTTTATAATTTTTTATTTATGTTCATAATAGATTTAAAAATTTTAAACAAAAAAATTATTTGGGTGCCGTTTGGTAACACTTATGTTTTCAGTTTTCTGTTTATATTTATAAAAATTTTAAAAACTCAAATAAAAACTTGTTTGGTAAAATTTTTGATTTATAAATCAGTGGTCTCACTTTATAAATTTGGCCAAAAAATGAAAACACAAAAAATGTGTTTCCATTTTGAGTTTTCAGTTTTTTTTTTACCACCCAACACTAGCCACCACCCGCCACCATTTTCCACCACCGTCTTCCGCTGCCACCACCCACTCACCACCACCACCACCCACCTGTCATCCACCCGCCACCACCCACCACTCGCCACTACCATCCACCGCCCGCCACCACCACCCACTTGACACCACTACGCACCACTCACTACCCACCAGCCACTACCACCATCCACCACCTGCCACCACCAACCACCCACCACTGCCAGCCACCTGCAACTCACCCGCCACCACCACCACCACCACCATCACCCACTACTTACCTGCCACCCACTTGCCGCCACCACCACAACCACCACCACCACCCACTCGTTACCACCTACCACCCGCCACCGTCACCCACTACCACCACCACCACCACCCGCCACCACTAACCACCCGCCACCGTTACCCACTCACCCACTATCACCACCCGTCACCACGCACCACCACCCGTCATCCGCCACTCACCCGCCACCACCACCCACCACCTGCCACCATTACCACCACCACTCACTCGCTACCACCCACCACCCGCCACCGTCACCTACCCACCCACCATCACCACCCGCCACCACCCACCCTCACTCGCCATCTGCCACCCACCTGCCACCACCACCCACTCGCTATCACCCGCCACCGTCACCCATCCACTCACCGCCACCACCCACCACCTGCCACCACCACCACCCACTCGCTGCCACCCGCCACCATCATCCACCCACCCACCTACTACCACCACCCACCACCACCCACCGTCCACCACCATCTACCGCCGCCACTTGCCACCATTCGCCATTTCTCACTCTTTTTTATGTTTTAAATTTTTTAAAAACATTTTGTCAATTACCAAACGCGTTTGTAGTTTATGTTTTTCTAAAAATAAACAAAAAATAAACAAAAACTAATTTATAAAAATTTTATAAATATAAACTGAAAACATAAACGTTACCAAACACACCCTTGGTGTCTATTTTTACTTTTGTAAAATGTAAATAATTTACAAACTTCACTAAGACTACGTTTGTTTCAACATAAAATGTTTTTCAAACAAAATGTTTTTCTCAAATATATATGTTACGGATTCTTCATTGTTTGATTAAACAAAAGATAAGTAAAGAATATATATTTTTTTATTATAATTTTCAAAATAATTTACTATTAAAAATTTTATAAGTCAATTTTATGAAAATTCACTTTTAGTTCGTCATATTGAGCTTTTCAAAGGTTAAGGGTTGCTCATCATTGACTTTACCCAAAATATAAATATGAAATGTTTTTGTTTCAAGTGTAAATCAAATACCAAAGAATAAAAATAATTCATTTGATTTAGTTTTAGAATCATAATTTGAGTGTAGAATTGTGATTTGAGTGTGGAGTTGTGAGTTAAGTCTTGAAAGAAAAAAAAAAAAAAAAAATTGTTTGGTTATGAGTTTTGAAAAGAGTTTTGAGTTTTTGAATTTTAAATTTTAAAAAGAATTTTGAGTTGTATTTTGAGTTTTGAGTTTTAAATTTTTGAATTTTGACTTGTATTTTAATTTTTTTTGGATTTATATTTCTTAAAATATTTTTTTTGAGTTGTATTTTTTTTAAAATTTTTAATTCAAAACTCAATTCAAAAACTCTTTTAAAAATTCATAACCAAACTCTTTTTAAAATTCTATTAAAAAAAATTCAAAAAAATAATTTTTTTTTTATTTTGTTCTTTAAAATTATTTTTTATTTTTATTTTTTTTGAAATATTTTTTTTCAAAATATTTTTTATTTATATTTTATTTTTTCAAAAAATAATTTTTATTTTTTTAAGTATTGACCAAATAATTTGTTATGACTTAGATATATATATGGCGATCTAAATTTTTAAAAAATTTAACAAAAAATTAAATATTTAAATAAAATGTAAAAAAAATTAAAATATTTTAAAAATATTTAAAATAAAAATTATATATTAAAAATAAAAAAATGCAACTCAAATATTTTAAAAAAATACAATGCATAATTGTATGAAATACAGTGCACATTAAAAAAAAAAGGGCCATTTACATACAAGTCCCATTTTGTAAACTTATAATCCACTAAGTCCTAAATAAAATTATTTGCTCCTTCAGGTCCCATTAATTTTTAATAGACCAATTTACCTTTCCAACAAACTTACATCATTTTCCTCCTTCCATGTGAGATAATCATCATAGTATCTTCACCCATATTTGCAACCGACCCTCTATTTCGGCCACCCCTACATCCCTGGTCTTCAAGAACTAGGATCAACAGACCTTGGAAAGAACAATTGAATTGAAATCGCAACTCAAGAGTCACACTGCTCCCAGATCTGGTATTCGAATCGAGTTTTCGACCTCACCCAAGACCTTCGCAACTCAAGAGTCACATTGTTTCCAGATTTGGTATTTGAATCTCACCCAAGACTTTCGAATCAAGTTCAGATCTCATCTAGGGTTTCATATTCATGTTCGGATCGCAACTAGAACTTCAGGTTGAAGTTGATTTGATGTAAAAAAATCGATTTTCCCTCATATCTGAGTTTGCAAAGTTCAATTTCTCCTTAAATTTGAACTCACGAAATTTGTTTTTCATTCTAGATTTGCATTCACGATGCTCGATTTCAAGTTCTAACCAACAACTGTGGTTCAAAATATGCAAAATCTCAACTCCAAGACTCGTGATGAAGTTCGAATCAACTCAATCATAGTCGTTTTTTGAAATTGAGAACCTTCTCAGTTTATAATATTCTCAATTTTAATCATAAAAAAAATTGAGAAATTTCTCAAAATTGATAATCATAAATTTCTTAGTTTTAATAATAATCTCAGTTCACACTAGAAAAAAATTGAGAAATTTCTTAGTTTTGATAATTATAAATTGAGAACATTCTCAGTTTTGAGATTAAAGGACAATACGTCTTTTTACCTCTAAATGGGACTTATTGGTTCAAAAACTTTTTGATAGGACCTAAGCTACCACCAAATATGTAGATAGGACTTTTAGGTAATTAATCCTTTAAAAAAAATACAACTCAAAACTATTTTTAAAATTCATAACCAAATAAATTTTCTCGTTTTAAAACTCAACTCAAAACTCAAACTCAAAATACAATTCCACACTCAAATCATTATTCTAAATCATGATTCTAAGTATAATTTTAAAAAACAAAATAAAAATATATTTAATTTTTTTTTTATTTTTAAAATAGAGGTTTGAAAAGAATTTGGTTATGAGTTTTGAAAAAAGTTTTGAATTGAATTTTGAGTTGTGTGTTTGGTTATGAGTTTCGAAAAGACTTTTGAAAATTTTTAATTAGAATTATAATTTCAAAACTAAACCAAACGGGACTAAAAAAAAAACCCAAAATTAAATACGTGAAAATATTTTTGAGTATAAAATATTTTACAGCGTAAATTCAAGTAAATAGAAAAAATTATTTTCACTTGTTAGAAGTTGAAGACTAGTGAGCCCTCGTTTGGCATAACGGTTTTCGGGACTAAAAGGTTAAAATAGTCACAAATAGGCAAAATAGATTAAAAAGTCAATAAGATAAAATGTTACATTCAAACCATAATCATTTCACTTTTTCTCTTCTTTATCTCTCTCTTTCAGACCCAAAGTCTCTGAAATCTTCCTCCTTTCAAATGTGAAACCCTCTTTTTCTCATCTCTTCCTCATCTAAGACGCAGGCACTACCTCAAGCCTCTCTTGCTCTCTCTCTATCTCAAACAACTTTGTCTTTATCAAATCGACGCTGGAGCTGCCGAAGCCCACAAACTAGTAGCTTCCTCTTCGACGTCAGAGCCCTCCCTTCCTCCGTCTCTATTGGGTTCTCTCAGAATAGAGACGAAGGGAGTGGTGTGAGGATGTAGAGGTTGTTGGAATTTCTGGGTTTGGTGCAAATTCACCTCTCATCTTCTCTCTTTATATCTATATATATAGCTATTTATGGGTTCACTTGGAAAGTGGGTTGACTTTTTGGCTTTTTTGGCTATTTTAGCCTGGGGTTAAAAAGCCTGATTTGAAAAGGGCTTTTGGCTTTTTTGACTTTTTTGTGAGAGAAAGAATATAATAATTATAGATTGGATGTGATGTTTTGTCTTATTGAGCTAAAAATCCTATTTTGTTTTTTGTGGTTATTTTAGCCCAAAAAACCTCAAAACCAACTTGCCAAACGGAGGCTAAGTGTATGAATGATGAGTGCAAGAAAGGAGAAGAAGACAAAAGGTTTTTGGGTTTGGATTTGAATTCGAAGGATAAATGAATCTAAATGTATTAATGGGTATGGATTTGAATGTTCTATCACAAAATAAAAAAAAGGGCATTTGAACTAAGAAACCAATTGTGTGTTAAAAAATTGTAGCAAAACAAAGTATATTTCTCTTTGATTCCATTATTAGTTTCTAACTACCTCAATCTTCTCGAGATCAATTTGTCTTTTAACAATCTTATGTACTGCATTTCCTTCACAAGTCTGTGAAATTCCAAGCTCCTTCACAACTGGGATTGAGAGAGAGAGAGAGAGAGAACTTCCAAACACAAGCGCAGTCATATAGTCCATGTATGAGTGTGCAACATCATTGGAAGTAGAGATTCCAACGAGAGGTAGACGGCGATCTACCCAGGTTGATGGTCAGCGGCGGTCGTCGGTGAACACCTAAGTCGATGGTCGTCGTTGTCATCAGTGAACAACTAGGTTAGTTGGTCGACGCTAGGTTCCAAAATTGTGTTCCTCTCTCTCTCTCTCTCTCTCTCTCTCCCATCTTTCTTTGTTTTATAAACGGTGGGTTTCACGCATGGTTACTGAGGGTTTCTCTCTCTCCTCCCTCTTTTCTTTCTTTAATTTATAATCTTGTAATTACATTCGAGCCATTTGGAGCAACAAAAATTCGAGCTACCCAATATAACTAATTTATATTTTGCCCATAATATAAAGTTATGGAATAGAAGTAGGCTGTTAGTGCATTGAAAGACGCGTAGTGATGTTCTTCCTTTTTTTTTTCCAAGTTATTAGTGGGGCAATTAAAAACATGTGTTGACCTGTTATTGTGCCACCTAAGTGACAGGACATGACTACATAAAGGATGACAGCAGCACAACCGCGTGCAGATGCACGAGGCTTGTTTGGCAAGTTGGAATGTAATAAATAGGGGTAACTATATGCAAGTGAGAGAAGAGAAAAAAAATTATTAACGCATGGAGAGGTGTAAGTGATACTTACACGGTCTTCCATTTCCATCCAATCACATACATATTTGCACCTCCATATGTTTGTAATTTTTTCCCTTTCTTTTACCTCTATGTAGTTCTCCTAATAAATAACTAGATTTATTCTCATAGGCTCTGTTTGGCAATAAATTATTTTAATTAGTTGGCCTCGTTTGGGTACTAAACATTTTAGCTAAAATGTCAAAAATTCACTATAAGTTGTCATATCACTGTCTATTTTTTTGCACATTTTTTTTTATAAAAAGCTAAAAAGTTATTAAAATAATTTGTTCTCAAAAGAGACCTAGTTTTTTTTTTACTATTTTAGTTTAGCTAAAAAAGTCATGTTTGGAATGATAATTGATTTTTTTTTTTTTGATGATTGTGAAAGAAAAAGTAAAATAATTATGAATTAAATGTGATATTTTGTCATATTAATTATTTTAATTTATTTTGTTTTTATCAACTATTTTAGTCACATAGCCTTTACCCAAACAAATAATAAGAACTCATTTGGCATAAGGTTACGAGGCTAAAATAGTCATAAAAAGAGAAAATAGGTTGAAAAGTTAATAAGAGAAAATGTCATATCTAAACCAATAATTATTTCACTTTTTTCTCAAAAAATTAAAAAAGTCAAAAGTCTACCCCAAACGAGACTGTTTAGCCCTAGGTTAAAAACCAAAAAATTAAAAAACCAACCCATATCCCAAACTGACGCTAAGACTATACATAAGGGTGTAAATTTGGCCCAGCCCGGCCCGGCCTATGTTGGGCCTTACGTGCTCCTTCCAAAATTTGGGCCGGGTCGGGCAGACCCACAAGCCAGAAAATTAGGCCCAGGACTAGAGGGTATTTGGGCCTTGGGTGGACCTAAACATTTTTTTTGTTTTTTTAAATTTTTTTCACCAATATTTTATTATGTTCCATTAAAAATGACATTGGGTCTTAGGCCGGGCTTTGAGTGGATCGGGAGCGGGCCGATGGGCCAGGCTCCAAAATGACGGCCTAAGCTCAGGATCTCGGACTGGACTCAGGCCTAGGCATAACTGGGCCTGGCCATCCTGAGCTGCGAGCAGGTTTCGAGCAGCCCACAGGCCGCAAGCCATTTTTATACTCCTAACTATACATGGTTTATGGATAATAGAATAGTGGTGCATTGTACCATGCAAATAATTTGGTGATTTGACAATATTAATTACTACTTAACATAAATTAAATAAGTGTATTTATATGAGTCAATTTATTTCTTTACTTTTTTGTACATCTTTTTGTAAATAATAAAAAAATATACTTATTTAGATAATCAGCATAGAAATGAAGGCTTGTTTTGGGAAGTAAGAAAAAAGTTAATTTATTAATTTAAAAAAAAAACAGATAATATGACCCAAATAAATTAATAAGTCAATAAATTGACTTTTTTTCTTATTTCTCAAAACAAGCCAACGTAATTTTTCACAAGTAAAAAAGATCAAATATAATAAATTAAAAAACTTTTAAGCAATCATTATTATGATCCTCTTTTTTGAAGGAAAATGAAATATAACTCTTTTATTCTTGAATTGGATTGATGGTACATTATTAATTGAAGGTATGTAGGGTACCAGGATGAATAAGAATTAAGTAACAAGAACAAATACAAAACTCATAATATACATCTATATATATATATATATATATATTTAACTCTTTTATGAATTTTATTAACAAGCTCAATAGCGTAAATGCCTACTATCATTTCTCAATCAGTCCGATAACTTTTTCAACATAAATTTTTTGAAAGTCATTCAGATTAAGAAATTTTATTTAAAATTTAAACACAAGTGCTTCATTACTTATCTATGAAATAAAAAGGATGATGTTTTTTTTTTTTTTTTTTTCAGATTGGTAATACACAATAATTCATCAACTATTTTCATTTGTGATATAAATAATGATTTCTTAGTGTCTTGGGTTTTGAGATTCGGCCACTTCTCCTTCAAAATGAGTAAAAGCCTCATTGGTGTCATCTGAAACAGTTGATCGAGCGGGAGAGTGTTGAGTAGGTGGTGATGGAGCGATTGACAAGGGTGATGATGATGGACTTGCCTGATCTTGGTGAGTGTCAATGGCAGTGACAGTGTCTTCATGCTTGAGAATGTACTTCCTCCACAAATATTTGAGATCCAAGTGCACCAAGAAACTCCTGTGCTCATAAGCCAACATAGCCATAAATATAATGAGAGCAAAAGAAGCAGCAACTCCAACTATGAGAAATAGTCCCCAAAAACTATGGACACTCAGGCTACTGGAAGACACCGTACTGCTAGAGTCTGGACAACTGTTATTCTGCAACCACTTTTTTTCAATTTCAGACATTTTATCTTCTTCAATCACATGCAAGATTGCTGTTGATACATCACGTACTAAATGGGAACCTTTACGAAACGCCTAGTAAAGTTAAAAATCAATCAAGGTATTATAAAAAGGTTAGGCGAGAAGAAATATATATATGCACAAGATGAGACAAAGGTCTTAAATAGATGAATCGGTAATATCGAGCAAAATACATTAGGTGATACAGTCGTAAGTTTTTTATAATCATTTGCGACAATTTTTTGATATTTGACAACGATTTAATGCATTGCCAAAAATGCCATTTGTTGTAATATTGGTTGAAATGAGTATCAAAATTTTGATATTCTGGTATTGATATGCTCAATATATTAGTTGTAACAAAAATAACGTGTATTGACCATTTTCTATTGATTTCCAGCCAGTTTACGAGTTGATTAGATGATTTTAAAAAATTTACAACCACATCACTTAATTTCTAATAGGTATCATATGATATTTCTGATATTATTATACTACTACTAGTATTGATATTTCTCCCGATACCCCTATTTAACATCGTGATAGTAACTAAATCATCTGCATAGATTAGATTGTGATTACAAGACTTAAATAATGGTATCGAAGAGATCAATAACCTGATATGTATTGGCCAATACAGTATGCATTACCCAATTTGTATCAGACAGTTGCCAAAATTTAAAACCATGAATGTGAGAGAGAGAGAGAGAATATACAAAGCCAAAGCCGCCAGTCTTGTGGGTTGGTGCAACCATGGTATATTTTGAGCAATGTCTTCCAGTAAAGAGTTTCAAGTAAGGAATTTCATCGAAAGCTGCAACTATACTCCGATTCGAGAGAGCGGCATCCAATTCTCCTTCCACGGTATTATAGCCCTTAAGCTGAGAATCACTGAAATTCATTCGTTTCAAGATATCATGAATAAATGAGACTTTTGGATAACCAACTGATTGCCCTTTATTTATAAGCTCTTGCACATCAGTAATAGATGGTTCAAGTTGATGAACTGTCAACAGTGAGGTTAAGCTAGCTGTGTAACTTTGAGTCAGAATTAAGACCACGAAACACCATATGATCACCACAAACCTCGCCAAGTTACTTACTACTTTCTCCTCTGTAATAAATGTTATTTTGGTAATTAGAATAAATAGAAAAAACAAATAAACAAACTTAGAAAGCATTCTTAAAGGCTAACATTACTATTAAAATGGATTTGAGACCATTATTATTGTTATATATGACTGACCAAGAAAGCATTCAAACTCTTGGGTTGTGATGCTGTGGGTATATGATCAGAGTATTAATGCGTAGCTGCAGCACCAACAGCAGTCTAAGTTCAAGCAGCTCAACCAAGGGCTGCAGCCTCAACACAAGTGTGTGCAAGTGAATTGCACATGTAAGGCATCAAGAGTAGCTAGTCTAGATTTAAGATCAATGACAGGCTTGTACAAGTACAGGTGTAATAGAGAAAGGGGATTAGTAAGTTAGAGTTTGATATAAATATCTGTAATCTCTTGTTAATTGATTCATCCAATACAACATTCAGTTTCTTGTTAGTATATCATGGAATTTCAATCATACAGATTATGTTCAAATTTTAGATTTGAATATGTTAGTTTTGGAAATGCCTCCCCTCCATATTACTATTTTTCATATTCTTTAATACTTTAATTTGTGAGTCTCTTTTTGGATCCACGATGATGATCCGAACTATTAATCTCATAATTTTTGTAGCGAAGACTATTTGTGATATCAATGAACAAATAAAAAAATCACATTTTGTTTTATAAACTCATAATCGTTGTTCATCTTAAAAAATAGAATGTAATTTTGTCATATGTCTAGTGATATCTAACGAAATTGATTTTCTGCACAAGTCATCTTTACTACTGTGTCTACGAGATGAACAGTTTGAATCACCATTGTTAGACTGAAATAGGACCACGAGGCAGAGTATAGAAGGATGTGGGTGATAGTGGTATAGAAGCAAATTATTCTTGTTAATTTTTTACTCGTTGTCCACTCTCAAATTAATTTAGTTTTGATGAATCTTATTTCTTAATTGAATAAAGATTTGTAGAAAGATCTATTTTACTCAATTTTACAAGCTTCCTTATTAGTTTTGAATTGGATTGTAAAGAAACTGAATTAATTTGAGAATTGTGCTATAAATATAAGTTATTATGTTGAAATACCTCTTGGGTTTATAATACTTATAGCTCTATAAGTATTCCTTCTTTTTGATGGTGACAATTATAGTTTGTGGGATTGTCCCTCAATGTTGGCTCCGTTGAATCACGTAATATTTGATGTCTTGTGTGATTGTATATTTGTCTCTATCTTTGTTTGTGTTCTTCTTCCCAATATTCATAAGTATCATCAATTTGATGTGGTTAAATTTTTTAGTCCTCTAAATAATCGAGTAGAAATTTGGGAAGGAAAAAGAAAAGAGGAAAGGAAAATAACAAAAGTAAAAATTACAATTTTGTTACTTTTCCTTTCTTTTTACAAGTTGAAGATGGAAGCATACCCGAAATGTTATGTTTTGTCTTGCTTGCATGGACAATGCATGACCATATGGAATTGGTTTCTTAATGTTTTAACTCTTGTTGGATAAACAATCCATAAATTCTAGACAACTAATTTGTAGTTGTGATGAGACAAACTGCTGCTATAATATTTTTTCTAGTGTTTTGTGGCTTCAAGCTCTTTATACAATGATATGCAAATGCAGTAAAGAGAAGGAAGAGAGGGAATTACTGTGAGAGAAAACCATGGTTGAGAAAGAGAACCAGACACTGTTGCTGACTTGTCGCAGAGGAGTCCCATTAAAATCTTCATTAATTTGACGTTCAAGGATCAAAATCACAAAACCAATGAACACAAAGAAACAAGTACTTGTCACCCATAGATCCCAAGTCAATGGCTTCAAAAAAACCCATGCAGTTTTGTAATTCTTCTTATCTTTAAAAGGCACGATCATTGTCACACCAGATTCAGTGTATGGGAATGTAAAGTCCACGTAATTGGATCTGTTTTCCCTAATAGTAACATCTCCAACCACAACATCAAATTTCTGTTCATCAAACAAAAAAACCAAAAAAGTGACATATTTATAAATTATAATCATAAGAATGCCCTTATTTAGTAATTTCAAATGAGATCACCAAAAAAAAATATTATTGTTCTAAAAAAATAATTTGTGTCATATACTTCACACATGACATGATTTTGTTCAAATCTCTGACAAAATTCTGATGAAAGTGTCAAGTGTAACAAGTGCTTTCTTTTTATTGATAAAAAAAAAAGTGTAACAAAATAATACTTTAAAATAGTGGATTGTTGAGTTTTGAAATTCATAAAGTAAAATACAAATAAGTCATGATTTAAAAAAAATTATTATTATTATTTGTAAATACCATTATACGCCTAAATTAAGTTATCAAAAAAAATTAAATCTATTTTTCATCTTCTCTTCTTCTGTCGCCACCACACCACCACGTCTGACAATCATCCCAACCTTTTCCACCTCATACGTATTGGTAAAATATTCCTTCTAATAATATATATAGCATGGAAGAGTTACAGTAATATATTTTCTTGCAGCCCTTTTATAATAATAAAAAAAAATGAATAGTTATAAGTGTATAGAATTTGATAATCCAACACAACCCTTTCAGTTGAGATGTAATCGCATCCCATATATGAGAATTATGTCGATAAATTATATTTTGTTCTTTTTATATTTGATTATTTTTTTATTTTGGCTTTTAATTTTTTTTTTTTTCACTTTGACCTTTTATGTTTCAAAATTTTTCAATTTATTGCAAAAGCTAATTCATGTTTAAAATTATATAAAAAATGACATATTAATAATCACGTGATATAAAAATATTTTATTATTTATAACTCACACTCCTGATACAAATATAAACTGCAATATAATAATATATATTTTATGTTATGTAGTAATTAACGTAATATTTTTTGATTAATTTCGAATAGAAATTAATTTAAGGAATAAATAAGGAAAAACTTGAAACAAGAGTCATTGAAAAAAAATAAACTTTAAAGATTAAAGTAAGAAAATGGCCAAACATAAAGAGGAGAAACCCAAAGTAATGTTCAAGGATCGAATTATGTAGACGTAGAAAAACACATTAAATTGGAAAAAAAAAATAATTAAAATAGTTTATAAATTATAGTGGGAAGGGGTGTTTAATTAACCTACCCCAAGGAAAAGTTGGTGCAGCAAGATGTCAAAACCCCCCTGCTCTCCATAAGGCTTTTCAAAGGGAATGTACTCGTACGGAACCGAATACGGTAGTGCCGCCATTACAGCTTCGAAAACGTCTATACAGTACCCAGTGACCATCGTCCTGTTAGTGATAGGATCTCTCGACACCCTCACAAAATCAGAATAAAAAGTCTTCACTGGAACTGCCACTCTCAACACCTTTCCATTTGTTGGCACCACCCATCCCTTTGGAGTATATGTAGTATCACCTTCAAAACTCAAAAAAAAATTAAAATTAAAATTAAAATTAAAATACAGACCCTTTTTCAATAAAATAATGCTACAATGAGTAATTTATTTCTACCATCTCATTTTCTTGTTTAATTTGTCACTTTACTTATTGTCACTGAATTGGAGGTATACATGAATAGTTAGACCATTACACTAATGTTATGTTGACCGATAAAATGATAGTATACACTACAATATATAAGAGTTCTAGAAACTAATTTTTTGATCTCTAAAAGTAAAAATTTTGTTGCAAAAGATATTTAGACACCAATTTCTATCGTCGTGTAGATAGTCACTATAAGGTCAAAAAGTAAAAAATAAGATTTTTAGCGACAAAATTTAAAAAATGTTATTAATAAATACACTTTTAGGAACAAAATAATTTGGTTTCAAAATGGTTTATTTTTTTAGACAAAAAATTTGGTCCCGAAAAGGTAATAATTCATCACTAATGTCCAATTTTCATTGCCAAAAATATAATAACGACACTTTTCGTAACAAAAATATTTGGTCCTTAAAAAATAATTGTCCCTAAATTTTGGTCTCTAAAACTTTAATTTTTTATTGTGATAATATGGTATAAAAGTATAATTAGTGTAACATTATTGTTTTTAATAAAATGAAAAGTGTGTGAAAGAGTAATCAAAATGAATCCCCCCCCCCCCAAAAAAAAAGAAGTAATAATTTATTGGAATAGGCTTTTTTTCAGTTTATAGAATCCAGTTGAGGCAATTTTCAGCTCACCTTGGGCTCAATTCGATAATTCAAGTTGTTCATATTGTATGATTTACTGAGTAAATCATTAATTTTTTTTTTTAAACACAGATGATCCAACCATATGACTACTAATGTTTGCTCAATTTAATTTTTAGATACGCGGCAAGACCAAGAATATGAACCATTCAGATAAACGAAGTGGGCATAGTATGAACCCGGTTGTTTCAACTTGACCTTTAAATGGATAGAAGTTAAATTATGAGTCAATCCTATATGATAGACTTAAATAATTATAAATCTTGTACATTTTTTTGATGCACCAATAAGCCTTAAAATATTTGTTTGACCTCAACGCTTTTTAAAGATATTAATAAGTGAAAAAATGAGCTTAACTTGGAAGTAAATAAATCAAGTCAATAGAATTGGCCTGTAAATCCCCTTAACGGAACAAAGGAAGCCTTGTAATAAAATGGAAGTAGTGTGGAAGAGTATCAAAAGAGAAATAATTATTGTACATAATTAAAATATAAAAAATTATAATGTCATTGAGATTTGTTTTAAATGTTACAATAAGTGATACTTAAATAAATTTGAATCACACAATTCATTTCCTGTCTATGTTTTAATTCTATCTATGCATATAGCTTTGTTATTATAACAGGAAAAAAAAATGGAAGTAGTCGAGGAATAGCTGTTATAAATGGAAAAAATTCATAAGTTAGTATATCACCTGGCCATATAATAGCTTTAAGGTTGGCCTGAGATGTTGAGTAATCCTTGTAACTCGTATTTACTGCATCAAACTTTAATTGTCTTACAATTCCATGTTCCGGCGTCCATAATCCGATCCCTCTCGGCCCATTTCCGATCACATTCACAATCTCAAAAGCAGACGATTGCAGTTGCCCATCAACAAAGCTGAAATTTCCACTAAGTCCTCTAAATCTAGTGCTTGAAAGAGCTTGACAAAGATGAATACCATTTTGAGACACCCCAACACTTCCAAAGTCAGTGGTTGAATTTTTTGCAATGTTGGAAATGCTCAAATTCAACGGGCCAACTTTCTCAACAGCCATTGCCAGTGCTGCGGCCGCATCGTATGCCCATAACCCAAAAACATTTAGATCACTAGTAGTTTTCTCTTGGTGCGTTTTGTTTTTCCACCTACTAATAAAATCTTCAAGCTTTTTACTTTTTGGAACGTGTGGTTGTACACCAATCACCCCTTGCATTGAGTCGATGACGGTTGAAGGGTCAAAAAAATTCCAGGAATTCGTTATCCCATCAGTTATGATCCAGACATACCCTTCACTCATCATCCCAATTTCGTTTGCTTTGGTAAATAAGCGAGCGCTAAGAGAGCAAGTCATGTGTACTATAAAAACCCGGGTTTGCATAGTCATCAGCTTGTAAAGCTCTGCAACAATTTCTTCATCACTGGCCACAGGACGAATTGTACTTTTGTACAGAACACGAATTTCATTTTCTTGAAATGTATCAGTCAAAAATGGAATCAAACCTTCTCCATACTCATTTTCTGTGTAAATGGGTACAACTTCTTTCCATCCAAAAGCTTGAATTATAGCCGTTATGGGTTGTACTTGAGATGAGTCATTTAGAGCTGCTCGGAAAAAATATGGACTTCGAAGATAAGAGAGGGAAGGACTTGTTGCAGAGAATGAAATAATGGGGACATGAGCCTCTTCTCCAAGATGAATTAGAAAATTTGCTTGCATGGATGTCAATGGCCCAATGATGGCCTTCACTTGTTCTGTTTTCAGTAGTTCCACAGCTGCATTTTACACGTACAAGAATGAAATGATATTATTAAGATTAACTCTATATGCTGTTTAGACACATTTCTCTAAATTTTGAAGTTGTGACTTGGGGTGCTTACAAAGGAGAGATTTGAGGGTCAAAACTCCACGAACTACTTTGAGGTTCAAAATTCCATGAACTTGCCTCAACTCATCTCTGACCATTGCCATGTTCTTGGCAAGGAAGATAGGAGAGATTGAGGCCCAAAACCTTTTAGGTTTCTTAACTGTTGGCTGTTGCACCCACAGTTTCTGATTTTTGCTGAAAAATCATGGAAAGAAGCACTAATTGAAGCTTGGGCTGGCAACAGACTTTTCAGTAAGTTAAATCGCTTAAAAAAAGTTTTGAAGGCTTGGAACATGGAGTGCTTTGGGAATCTTGCTAACCAACTAAAAGTTGTGGAAGAAGATTTGCATCTTCTTGATCTTAAAGCAGAGGAAGGCTCATTAGAAGATGATGATAGGTCTAGAAGGTCCACCCTCAAAGGAGATTTGTGGAAATTAAGCAAAAGACTGGAGTGGCTTTGGCTTCAAAAATCTAGCAAGATTGGGCTTTGAAAGGCGCTCGAAGATAGATTTTTTCACATTATGGCCTAGTCTAGACAATACTTGAACTTAATCAATTCTGTCTCAGTTGGAGGTGTTGCACAAGATGATCCAGCCATCATAAGACATGAAGTGTGGAGCCATTTTAAGGCTGCCTTTTCAGAGTAAAGGAAAATATGCAGGTAATCATATTACCTGAAGTGGAAATAATTTAGATTGGATGCTTGAATTACGAGTCTCATCTGAAAAACTCTTCATCGTCAATTGAGAAGCTATACCTGAAGTGGAAATAATTTTAGATTGGATGTTTGAATTACGAGTCTCATCCGAAAAACTCTTCGCCTTCAATTGAGAAGCTACCAGAGTTTCTCAATGTATTATCCACACTCCAAATCCCTAGGTACCTAAAAGGGAAGAACAAAGAGAGAAATTCTGCAGAGATTTTTTGAGTAAAGCTCCCACAACAATATTACGTATATTATTTTCTTTATATCAAATATATAGAGATTCTCCTGATAGAAGTGGAGTTATAATCTCTCACAATAACTCAAACACCTTCTAAAGATAAGCCCTCTAATTATCTTATTTAAATATGTGAATTATCAATAATCCATGTAAAAGTTTCACAGGTAATGGATCGGGTCAAATCTGACCCAATTATCAATAACCCATCTGTTTGTTGTGGGTTTTTCTAGGCAGGAGGTGATCTTTGTAATGGTTGTCATGGTTGAATTCTCTTTAACCATAGGAATTGTGCTGTAGATGATTGTGTAGTATCTTTGGTAGATGATTGTGTAGTATCTTTGGTGCCAACTTAGCTGGAATCATAGATTTTTGCTTCGATATTTATAACATGATTCCGTTTGTTCCGCTTTTCCATTTATTGATGTATGATGCAAGTCTTCATTTTGATTCCTATTCAATAAAAGTTTCTTTTACTAATAAAAAAATTAATTTTTGCTGATCTAATAATAATAATTTTAATAATTTAAGGTTGACATTCTCCCTAGTTGGAATCTCCAACAGCTTTTAGTAAATTTACCACTGAATCTATTTTATGGTCTTCATTATTCATCTTATAAGGTTATTCAAAACGATCATCTATTTGAAAAATAATAAATAAACAAATAAAATTGAATTAATTGAACAACTATAGTCATATGATTGAAAATCGCATTTGTCTTAAAAATAGTCAATCTATTTTCAAAATCATGACATTCATTTTATAAAAGTAAAATTTATTTGATGATGGAATTACAAAAATATTGCAAAATGGAAGAAAACTCCAGAGAGAGTCAACTAGTACCCTCCAGTTAAAGGGATAGAATTCTCCACAATAATCTTTCTTGTAACAATCTTTCAATATTAGTCTAAGTAGGTAATTTAAGTTCAAAACATAATTAATTATGATTTAAGTAGATGATTTAAGCTTAAAACACAACCATTCTAGATCATGCAAAATTATTGCAAGAAAGTAGTATAGAGAATCCTACTCCCTAGTTGAATTAGCAACATGAAAGAATTCTTCCCTATAATTTATTGTGAATTTGCCAAAGAAGAAGACGCGTGGGGCATTGTTAAGTTGTCTGCATTGGATGATGGACCAAGATAGCCCCTTTTATGTTTGGTCATTTTCTCATGTAAAGTTTTTTTATTTATTTTAATTTGCTCCTAAACTAAAGTATTTTTAAAATTAGACAAAAAATATCACAATAACTATCATATAATATAAAAAATATATTATTATATTAAAATTTAAGTTTATGTCAATGATGTGAACATATGTAATAAAATATTTTTATATCACGTGATTGTGTTATTTTTTGTCTAATTTTTAACATAGCCTTATTCACAAAAATCTATGCACTCACAAAAAGAATATTAAAAAAAAATATCTTGTGAGATAATTTTCTGTTTTTATTTTTTCTATTTTTTCTTGGATTTATAAAAATATTGCATTAATTAGTCTTATTATTTATTACATTCCAATACGTCAAACAAGCCTTGTATATATCGTATTAGCTATTTCTGATGAATGTGTGACCTCTATGAGAGTTACCTATTGTCTTAGTTATATTACATCGCTGTCTTGAAACTTTACTTTGATTTGTTTGGTTAAATTTTAAATATATAAAAAAATACTTAAATAAAACGACCTTGACTTTCTATTAGACGGATTTAAAAAGAAAGATTGTGTTTTGTTAAGTTTTCAAATGGATTTTTTAGAGCTCAAAATTCAAAATTTGTTTAGTTTATAATTTTTTAAAAATATTTTCAATTACTTCTTCTATCTTTTCTCTCATTCTTTTACATCCTACACATTAATCAATAATTTTTTTCTCTCCTCTCTCTCATTGTCTCATATCTTACACATTAATCAATAATTTTTTCTCTCACACCCATCTATTAAACTATAATTCATCCCAAATTAATGAACTCCACCTACAAAACGATTTCCAAAATATAAAACCAAACAAAATTTTGAATTTTGAAAACTCTTTTCAAAAACTAATCTTTCACAATTGATTTCAAAATCAAACGCTAAATTGTTTTACTCAAAATTAAAATAAAATCATTTAAAATGAAAAAAAAAAATGAGGGAAGGTTACACAAAAGCTGATAAAAATGTCATATAAAATGGCTTATTTTAAGCATTAAAATATATATATATATATGTAATGTGTATCAAAGGTTATTAAAATCGAGATCTTACATTGAATCGTTGGAAGAGTTTACAGGATCAGAACGAGGATCGTAAGATCCTACCGAAAATGACAAATTACAAAATAATTTAATTTAAATAAACATATCTTAAAAATACATACAAAATGAGCTTAATTTATACTAAAAAGAAGTGAAGATATTATGAAAAATATAATATTTCATGTAAAATGTAAATGTAATATTATACAATAGAAAACTCAATGGTAAAAGTTTTACATTTTATTAAAAAAAGGTGAAGAATAAAAATTTTATAACAGGACACTTTGCAAAATAATGCATAAAATTTCTTTTTTTTTTAAAAAATATTTAACAAAATTGGATATATGAAAATAGCTTGAGAACTCAAAAGAGCGGTTTAATCGAATGGTAAGGTTTGTTATTAGCGTCTCTGGGGAAGTAGATCACAAAAAAAGCCTCTCCGAAAATTTTAATGAAATTGCACATATCTTACCCTCCTCAGACTTCATTAAAGTTAAGTTTTTTTTTCTGATTAGTTAGTTTTCTTAAATTACTACAAATTTTAAAATTTTATTTTCCTAATTTGTTTTTCTTAATATATTTGATTCAATATTACCTTTTTATTTATTTATTCATTTGGACCACATAAATTGGTATTTAGGTAACGAACATAAAAACTTACAATAAAATGGATCATATAATGCAAAATAAAGCTTACAAATTGGATCGGATAGGATCAGATTCTGGTTAAGATTTTATGATTCTATAAGATCCAATTATTAGGATCAAAAGATCCTACCTGTAAAGGATTTTTTACACGATTCGGATCAATTGTGCCCAAATAGATCGTAAAATCGTAGGATCGTAAATTCTTGGTCGAGATTTTAACGACCATTATCAACTAACTGATCATAAATGTATGAACTAATTGAAAAGAAAAAATAAATTAAATATAACTTGCATTTTATTTTTTTCTTGCATAAATTCAATATCTAAGTATGTTTTAAGTAGAATAGGTTCAATCATTAAGTCACTTCACTTATTACCTAAGGCTTCCAAAAACAAATATAAAAATTCTAACTGATGAAGGCTCTATTTTTTGAAAAGCCTATTAAAATAAAGGCTCATTCTGTTATTGTTCTCGTCGTCATCGTCCTTTCTTTCCTTTTTTTTTTTTTTAAATTTAATTTAACTATCAGAAAAACAGATTATATTAATATAAAATAAGCATACAACATAAAGGCTATGAAAATTGTCAAAACCTTGCATCCTGATTATTGACACCGGACGCAAGATCAATCATATGCACACCACAGCAGGTTCCAATACAAATAGCAGCAACAAAACAGAGAGCAACTTAGCAAGACTACAAGAAGTCAGCCCGCAGCATACTAGAGCTCACTATCCCTCAGCCCCCATTCCTAATACAGTATTGAACTTGCTGCAGGTTGAAGATTATCTTGGGAGGCTACTAGGATTAAGAGTATTAATTATTGATTATACATATATAACTATATATAAATTATATTTGAGAGAGAGAGAGAGAGAGAGACCTGCTGCAGCTGCACCAACAACATTATCCTTAGAATCCCTGACGTGGAGCTCCAGTCTGGTTTTGTAATGAACATGAGATGAATAGAAGTCTGAGAGGGCCATGGAGATACCCTTCAAACCCATCTTACCAACCCAAGTGTTCATGTCAAGAACCACTCCTACCTTTACTTGGACTGTTGTTATGTTTGTTGTGCTCTGTGCCATGGCCGTTCCTCTCAAGGAAATTATTGTAATAACTAAAAAGAAAAAGAAGAGAGAGAAAACAAGTGGTATGGTTTTTCCCATCATGTAAGAACCCTCAGACAACTTTGGAGCCTAAATCCAAACTAAAGCATATATTTATACCCAGTGATATATAAGAAATTATTGGTTGGTGTTGGGGTACTGCCACGTGATGCCCCATTAGTGTTGTGATTGGTGGAGGGAGTGGAGCATACGAATTTATATTGAATGATTGGACAACATGAGAGGACATGATAAATTGTGATTGGTAAAGGGCATGGTCACATGGTGCCGCCTGGACCAACCAATAATTTTTCGTGATACATGGGGACAAGTCAAAAAAATATATGATTTTATATATTATTAGAAAAATGTTTCATTCTCACTAATTGCAAGTAAAATTTCAAAAGTTGACCCCACACTCTAAGTTATAGAATTTACATTATGTCTTGCCATTTCATTTGGAGGGTTTGTAAGGAAGGAGGGTTAGGTGTCAGGGGAATTAAGGAGGTTTATGAAAATTTGTTACTAAAATGGTGGTGGGGTTTTGGGTCTCATGACTTAGCTTTATGGAAACAAGTTTGAGTTTGCAAGTATGGCTCTCAAGGTGGAAGATGGTTACCAGTTTTGAATCCTGAGGATGATAGGAAGATATTGTAGGAACAATCTTTTGCATACAATAAATAAATTGAAATAAAATCAAATAAAGAAAATAAATAACTTATAGAATTTATTTTATTGAACCGAATGAAAAATTAAAGACCAAGTCGAGTGTGTGACATTCTGTCCTTAAGATAGATTCGCCTCGCTACGGTGCTTACGGTTAAGTGGAATCTATCTCCCAGGATACAATGATCTTCACAAATTTGTAATAGCATTTCAAACAAATTTGACCGGCGAACTAGAACCTTGTGTTCTATACTCTCTTTAATTTTCTCTAAAACTAGAATGAAGAATAAATAATGCAAAGGAGAAAATTGGACAGCAAAAATATAAATTTCAGACTGATTTTCGGATTGGGAAAATGCTGGAACAACCTAGGTATAAATAGGATCGAATAGGTTTAATATTCAAACCGAACATGTGCAGTTCAAAAATGAACAGATAACTGCAGCAGTTTCTATCTGTTGGTAACTGTTGGACAGATTTAAATCTGTCTGGCAGTTTTATAACTGTTTAGGTTTCAACAGATCCAAAACTGTTTAGACTGTTTGATCTGTTTGGAAAATTGGATTGGAAAAAGTAACAAATGGACAGAAAAAATAAATTCAAATTGAATTAATTTTGTTAAGAATTTTTGGAAAAAGTTCAAATAAATTTTCTCCAAAAAATTAATATTAGAACCGACCTGACCCACAACCCACACTCGCGCCCGGTACGGCCGGACGGACAAACGGCGGCATGCGCGCGTGCGTGTGGTGGTTTGGGTTAAGGTTTCATTTGTCCATAACTCCTCCCTTCTACAAACTTGAGGTGCCCCTTGGGGCCCAACCCAAGGTTGTACATCTAGAACCTATATACACACATAAGTTCTCTTCAAGTTTCAATGTGGGACAAGCCTCAAAAGGAAACTCACATTTAAAACTTAAATGTCCAATTCCATGAATCCGAAAACGATGTCAACTTCCCATTCACTCATAAATGGATTTGACAAATCGTCTTCACCGTGTGGCTTGCCATGTGGCAAGGAACACGTCACCTTTTCAGACCCATCCCAAAAGACGTTTGGAGCCCACTCAATTTTGGGCTCAAAGATGACCCAAAATAAGCATATATAAAACCTATTTTCCAACAATCCCCCACATGAATGGAATTTGACGAAGAGAAAATGCAACAATATGATCTAATTACAGAGAGTACATAAATTGAAAATATTCTGCAAAGGATAGATAGCTTTTGGCTTTGAACCTTTCCTTGTGACACACTATCGGATTTATTAGCTAACCAGTGAACATGATGTCTTGAACTGTTCAACCGTTTGTGTAAACCAAGACAATAGAACTTACACAATATATCCCTAGACACAGTTTAGTTCTCACTATTGTGTTCCTTGCCACATGGCAAGCCCCTGAACAACCTGGTCTATCATGAGACTCTAGAGAATTGTAGCCCTTCACAAATCTCATAGAACTGGCCTAGTTCACACTCACATAGGTGATTCTTATGAAGAGTATCCTGTTATACTCCACTAGGTTTACCCAGATATAAGAATCATTAAAATTTTACTTAACCTAAAATGCTGTAGACATCACTATTTCATCTTAGAAATGGGTAAGAATTGGACTCCCCAGTGATTTTTCTAAGTCATTCACAACTCGGTTGTTCCTTTAAATCTAGATCTTGGGATCTCCAGTCAACTAGGTTGGGTTGCCGTTGTGGTAACTCTTATTTAATAAGCTTAAGTCCCATTCCCCTCAATGAATTCTCAACTAACTCTTTTACTAACCCTTTGGTTAGTGGATCCACTATGTTGTCTTTAGACATCACATATTCAATGGAAATAATTCTATTAGAAAGTAGTTGTCTCACGGTGTTATGTCGACGACGAATGTGTCATGACTTACCGTTATACATATGACTCTGTGCTCTACCTATTGCTGATTGACTATCGCAATGCATGCATATAGCAGGCACTAGTTTTGGCCATATTGGAATATCTTCAAGGAAGTGGTGAAGCCATTCTGTCTCTTCCCCTACTTTGTCTAAAGTTATGAATTTTGATTCCATAGTAGACCTAGCAATGCAAGTCTGTTTGGAAGATTTCCAAGATACAGCTGCTCTACCAAGAGTAAAGACATACCCACTAGTGAACTTTGAGTCTCTAGTATCTGATATCTAGTTTACATCATAGTATCCTTCAAGTACTGCAAGATATCTAGTATAATTCAGCCCAATGTTACGAGTAAAGCAAATATATCTTAGAACCCTTATAATTGCTTTCCAGTGTTCTATTCCTGGATTACTCGTATATCTACTTAATTTACTTACTGCATAAGCAATATCCGGGCGAGTGCAGTCCATCAAGTACATTAAGTTTCGAATAATTTGGGCATACTCTAATTAAGAAATAATTTCTTGTACATTCTTAGATAGAAACAAATTAAGATCTACAGGTGTTCTAGCAAGATGATCATCACCTTTGCTGAATTTGTCAAATATTTTCTCAATGTAATGAGATTGTAACAAAGCATAACATTCTGATGTTTTGGTAATTTTCATACCAAGAATTAAATCAGTAATGCCCATGTCTTTCATGTCAAAATGTTTATTTAATATTTTATTGGTAGTTTTAATCATGTTATTATTACTACTTATGATGAGCATATCATCCACATAAAGACATACAATGACATAACCTTTGTTTGTGTTTTTAATATAAACACATTTGCCACACTCATTAATTTTAAATCCATTTGACATCATTGCCTTGTCAAAATTTTCATGTCATTACTTTAGCGCTTGTTTTAAACCATATAATGATTTAACCAATTTACACACTTTCTTTCCTTTTCTTGGAACAGAAAAACCTTATGGTTGTTCCATGTAAATTTCTTAATCTAACTCACCATTTAAGAAAGCAGTTTTCACATCTATTTGATGAATTTCTAGATTGTATAGAAATGCAATGGCAATTAGCATTCTAATAGATGTTATTCTAGTAACCGGTGAGTATGTGTCAAAGTAATCAAGACCTTATTTTTGTCTATACCCTTTGACCGCAGGTCTTGCCTTATAATTGTCAATTGATCCATTCGCTTTCATTTTTCTTTTGAAAATCCACTTATATCCAAGAGGTTTACAACCTGGTGGCAAATCCACTAATTCCCAAGTGTGATTTTGCAAGATAGATTCAACTTCACTATTGACAACTTCTTTTCATAAAGGCGCTTCAAGACTGGACATAGCCTCTTTAAAAGTTAAAGGCTCATTTTCTAACAAATATGTTGGAAAATTTGGATCAAAAGATTTTGAGGTTCTAGCACGTTTACTATGCCTAAGTTCCTCTTTCTCATTTTGATCTATCTCTTGCTCTTGATCTTGTTCTTGATCATTACCAGTAATAGCATCAAAAGATCTTTTATTAGTGCTAGTCTTTTGTCCAGTCTTATTTGGAAATACATGTTCAAAGAATGATGCATTCCGAGACTCAATAATAGTATTTACATGCATTTCGGTATGTTCTAATTTATAAATCAAAAACCGATATGCACTACTATTCTTGACATAGCCAATGAAAATGCAATCAACGGTTTTAGGACCTATTTTAGTCTTTTTAGGACTAGGAATAGCTACTTTAGCCAAACATCCCCACATTTTTAAGTATTTGTAGGATGGTACCCTCCCATGCCATAATTTATAAGGTGTTTGATTCACTTTCTTTCGGGATACTTTATTTAAAATATAATTAGTAGAAAGTATTGCTTTCCCCCACAAGTTCCGAGGTAAACCAGAACTTATTAACATGACATTCATCATTTCTTTTAAAGTCCTAATTTTCCTTTCAGCAATTCCATTTTGCTGAGGTGAGTAAGGAGCGGTGGTTTGATGAATTATTCCATGTTCTTTACAAAACTCACCAAAAGGTGATTCATATTCACTACCTCTATCACTTCTTAGTTTTTTGATTTTCTTACCAAGTCGATTTTCAACTTCATTCTTATATTGAATGAAAGTTTCCAAAGCTTCATCCTTGGTTCGAATTAAATAAATATAACTATATCTAGTATAGTCATCTATAAAAGTGATAAAATATTTTTTTCCACCTCTAGTTTGAATTGATTTAAAATCACAAATGTCACTATGAATTAATTCAAGTGGTTCCGTACTTCTTTCAATTGAATGAAAATGAGTTTTGGATAATTTTGCCTCAACGCAAATTTCACATTTATGATTTGAATCAATGTCAAATTTAGGTAAACATTCCATAATAATTAACGCAAAGATTCATAATTAACATGTCCAAGTCTACCATGTCACAAATTTGAAGACTCAAGCAAGTAAGAAGAAGATGTATTTTTATTAATAACTAAGGGTACAACGGTCATTACATTCATCTTGAAAAGACCATCAGACATGTAACCTTTTCCTACATACATCACATTCTTAGTAAGTACAAATTTATCGCTCTCAACCACTAGCCTAAACCTATTCTTAGCCAACAAAGATCCGGAAAAAAGATTCTTGCGAATGTCTCGTACATACAGCATATTGTTGAGAGTGAGTTCCTTTCCAGATGTCATCTTCAGAACAACCTTCCCTTGTCCTTCAACTTTGGAAGTTGAGGAGTTGCCTATAAAAAGTTGTTCACCGTTGTCCACTGTAGAATAAGATGCGAATATCTTTTTGTCGTCACAAATGTAGCGAGTAGCACCAGTGTCCACCCACCATTCTTTAGAATTTCCGACAAGATTTGCCTAAAAAACAACTGCAGAAAAATTGATGTCATCTACACCATTGGAAATATTGTCCACTTCGGTCATATGGGCTTGAGCAGGCTTTTTGCTTGCTCTTCTTTTGCTTTTGCCTTTGCTACGGCAATCTTTGTCCCGATGTCCTTCTTTGTCACAGATGTAACATTTGCCATTAAATTTGTACTTTTTAGTTCCCCCTCCTTTAGAGCCTTGTGATAACTTTCTCTAGAAAACTTCCGTTTCTTCGCTTTTGAAGCATGTTCCACCACATTTGCCTTAGACTCCATTGGATGTTTACCAGCCCTCTTATTTAAATTGCGGTTGTCTTCCTCAATCCTCAAACGCACAATCAATTCTTCCAAAGGCATTTCTTTGCGCTTGTGTTTGAGGTAGTTCTTGAATTTCTTTCAGCCTTGTGGTAATTTCTCAATTAAGGCAACAACTTGGAAGGATTCACTGAGAGACATGCCTTTTGCGTAAATGTCATGCAGAATGAGTTGGAGATCTTGAACTTGGCTTATCACAGTCTTAGAATCAACCATCACAAAGTATAGGAATTTGCCAACCATAAATTTCTTTGAGCCGTTATCTTCCGTTTTGTACTTTTTTTCAAAGACTCCCAAAGTTCCTTTGTTGTTTTGATAGAATTGTAGACGTTGTATAATGTGTTGTTAAGTCCATTCAAGATGTAGTTCCAGCAAAGGAAATCAACATGTTTCCAGGCATCGACCACAGCAACCACTTGCCGGTCAGTCTCATCCTCGTTTAGAGTAAGAGTATTCTCACGGAGAAAACGAGCCAAGTTCAAAGTTGTAAGATAGAACAACATTTTCTGTTGCCATCTTTTAAAATTAGTTCTAGAGAACTTCTCGGGCTTTTCACCGTGATTTACCGGTACTGTCACAACATGAGAGAGTGTTAGCGTAATTGCAGCTACCACACTAGTACTTGTTTGGGCATTAGTTTCAGTAGCCATGAATTCTAAATTATAATATAAAATTATAATTAGAATTTATACTACACAGAAAATTAATCCAAATTCATAAAATTAAATTCTGCAAAAATAAAAGAAACAAGAATGTAACTTTTCTTTTTCAATTAATTGGAAATAAAATAAAATTTATTTAACCAAATTAATTCCATACAGAAAATTAAATTTTTGTAACACTTCAATAATTAAAAAAAAACTAAAACATAATTTTTTAATTAATGAACACTCAGAAATAAATTAAGAAAACCAAAATTAATTTCTGACAAAATTCCACAAATAAATATTTTGAATTGTTAATGACACTAGTATATTACTACTAGTTGTCAAAGAAAATAGACAGTATATTACTACTATCTATCAAACAGTATATGACTACTGTTTGTTTTCCAACCAGAATATTATTTTGTAAAGTCACAGAAAATAATTTCTGTAAGAAGAAGAAAGAAGAAAGGAAATAAACAAAAAATTCTATAAATAGAATAATTCGAGTCTACCTTAAGATTGTAGGAACAATCTTCTGTATACAATAAATAAATTGAAACAAAATCAAATAAATAAAATAAATAACTTATAGAATTTATTTTATCGAACCGAATGAAAAATTAAAGACCAAGTCGAGTGTGTGACCCTCTGTCCTTAAGACAAATTCGCCTCGCTACGATACTTACGGTTAAGTGGCATCTATCTCCCAGGATACAATGATCTTCACAAATTTGTAGTAGCACTCCAAACAAATTTGTCCGGCGAACTAGAACCTTGTATTCTATACTCTCTTTAATTTTCTCTAAAACTAAAATGAAGAATAAATAATGCAAATGAGAAAATTAGACAACAAAAATATAAATTTCAGACTGATTTTTAGATTGGGAAAATGCTGGAATAGTCTAGGTATAAATAGGACCAAATAGGTTTAATATTGAAACCGAACAGGTGCAGTTCAAAAATGGACAGATAACTGCAGCAGTTTCTATCTGTTGGTAACTGCTGGACAGATCTAAATATGTCTGGCAGTTTTATAATTGTTTGGGTTTCAACAGATCCAAAACTCTTTAGACTGTTCGATCTGTTTGGAAAATTGGACTGGAGAAAGTAACAAATAGACAGAAAAAATAAATTCAAATTGAATTAATTTTGTTAAGAATTTTTGGAAAAAGTTCAAATAAATTTTCTTCAAAAAATTAATAACCGACCCACAATCCACACCTGCGTCCGGCATGGCGACACGCGTGTGGTGATAGTTTGGGCTAAGGTTTCATTTGTCCATAACTCTTCCTTTCTACAAACTTGGGTTACCCCTTGGGGCCCAACCCAAGGTTGTACACCTAGAACTTATATACACACATAAGTTCTCTTCAAGTTTCAATGTGGGACAAGCCTCAAAAGGAAACCCACACTTCAAACTTAAATGTCCAATTCCATGAACCCGAAAATGACGTCAACTTCTCATTCACTCATAAATGGTTTTGATGAACTGTCTTCACCGTGTGACTTGCCATGCGGCAAGGAACACATCACCTTTTCGGACCCACCCTAGAAGACGTTTGGGGTCCACTCAATTTTGGGCTCAAAGATAGCCCAAAATAAGCATATATAAAACCTATTTTCCAACAGATATCATCAATTTGGAGAGACATTTTGATGGTCGTTTTGTCTAACTCAGATTTGTTCAACTACTATGTTAGCAATCTGAAAATCAAGTTTGGTGATGGCTGGATGATTCACTTCTGGATAGATAGGTGGTGCATGAATATTCAGATGAAAGAGGAGTTTCCTAGGTTGTATAGCTTATCTATTGAGAAAGAAGGTACTTTGCAGGAATTTGTGCATACAAGGCAGAGCTCAGGGGAATGGGTGTTCTCTTTTAGGTCTCTTTTAGCATGGGAAGAAGAAGAGATTGGAAGGCTTCAAGGTTTGTTGGGAATTGCTCCATTGCTCAGCGCAAATTGCTCTGATCATTTACATTGGGAGGCAGCCTCTTCAGGACAGTTTACTGTTGCATCAGTAAGGAATTGGCAAGAAGCTAAGCATGGTCCTAGGTTGCAAGTTGTTGAGATGCTGTGGCAAAATGCAGCTCCACCAAAAGCACAATTCCTTAGATAGTTAGCATGGAGATGTAGGGCGAAGACAGCAGATTTCCTTCAAAGGATTGGGGTGATCAGGAGTACTGAGATTCTTGTGTGTCCTTTCTGTAAATCTGAACCTGAAACAAGCAACCATGTTCTGCTACTTTGCCCAGAAATGTGGAGAGTGTGGTCTGATCTTTTGGACTGGTGGGGAATTTGTTGGGTAACTCCAGCAAGTGTGGAGGGGCTGTTACATTGGTGGATGAGAGCTAAGTTTAAAAGGGTGGAGCAAATACTTTGGCAGCTTGTGCCTGTTGTGGTCGATATGGAAAGCAAGGAATGAGTGTGTGTTTAATGGTTACCAACCAAATTTTGCTGAGATTGGGGAACTTGTTAAGGTTAGGGTCGCTTTGTGGGCAAAATCAAACTTGAAAGGTGTTCAATCCACTGTCCTTGACATTGTTTCAAATATTAGGGTGTTCTGTTTTGTCTATGACTGGTTGGTTTGCAGCTGCTGCTAGTGTGCTGTTGGGGGTTAGTGTGTTTGGTTCTTGTTTTTGTTACTCTGTTGGTTTCTCACCAGCTGTTGGTGGTGTGCTCAATATATGATTTGGTGTTGTTTTTAGTGTCAACTTAGTTGGAATTGTCTAACTTGATACTTTGAGCAATCGCCTTGCTTTATTGATGTATCTTGTACTCAATGCATGATTTTCTATCAATAAAAGCTTCCTTTTTGATTGATCAAAAAAGACATTATTATTACAATTAGGGGGTGTGAGGGCGCAATTCAGATGGTTTAAGAATAAAATTATAAACCAAATGGTAGATTGACGGATTGACAAATAACCAAATCATGGTTTGGGACGGATTGACAGATTGAAGAATATTCATAACCAATTATCAAGCATTTATATATTATACAACACTCATTTGCATAATGTTTTTCATATATATATATATAAAAGAAACTAATTTAACATAATATTTTTCATATATATATAACTATTAATTTGTAACAAATTTCACATCTTAAGTTTCTCTGACACTCATTTTTACTGTGATATTTTATTAGAGGTTAAAAATTATATATTTATTAACTATGGCGGAGTGATTTTGAAAGGGATTATAAATTTTAAAATTTAATCTAAGGTTAGCAAATAGAACGGTGCAGATCGGTGTAAATTTAACAAATTTGGCGACACTTTGCACAATCCTAATTGCAATAATGCTAGAAATGCGGAGACCAAACACCAAATGAGATACAAATGTCTCATAAATGAGTCCAACATTATGTCCCCCTCCTTAGAAGTTATCTATATGTTTGATCATATACACTTTAGACTTATCTATATATTTTGAGAAAAAGAGAAAATCTAATGAGAAGTATTGTGAGAGCTCTAAGATCTCCAACTAATTTTGTTGATTTTTTAAATTAAAAAACATATGAAAAAAAGAAAAAACTACTGCCTAAGCTATTTAATTAATCATTTAAAAAATAATAATTATTCCTTGATTGATGCTTGGAGTCATTTTGCTGCCTCTGATGTTTACCAAACAGGTCAAGGATACTTGAGTTCATAATACATTTAAACATATGTGTGTCCATAAATAAATTAGACTTATCTTTATTTATATAAGAAAAATAGTGTTTTTAGGGAGGAGTCTTGTGAGAGTTTCAATATTTCATACCAATTTCCTTAATTTTCTTAATTTTAAATAATTAAGAAGATTTCCATTGGCTAGCTTTCATTTGATAATCTCACATTGGAAAAACAAGGAAATAAATGAGTTGTTTTACTCATATAAAGAGAATCTTATACTCTCATCCCATTTAGTGAGGAGCCTTGTGAGAATTTCAATATCTCAAATTAATTTTCTTGATTTTCTTAAATTTAAACAAATAAAAAAATCTTCATTGGCTAACTTTTATTTGATAATTTCACATCAGAAAAAGAAAGAAAAAATGAGTTATTTTATTCATATAAAGTGAATCTTATACTCCAATCTCACTTAATAATATAGTGTTGTGCATGTTTTAATTCAATATAATTTAAATTTCAAAAGTTTTAATTAATTAATTATGACCTAACCGATTAGGCTAAATCATTTTTGATTTAATTGATTTGTTAGTTTAACCGCGATTTTAACAGTTTTATCAAAATATATTGATTATATTTGTTTGATTCAAAATAAACTAAAGATTGATCTGATTAAAGATTGAAAGACTGAGATTGCTTAATTAGAAATAAACTTTTTGTTCAAATAATTGTTAACTTTTATTTTATAATCCCACATCGAAAAAAGAAAAAAAAAAAGTGGATTGTTTCACTTATATAAGGTGAATCTTAATGGTGTAGTATTGTGTATACTTCAATTCAAGACAATTTAAATTTTAAAGTTAAAATAACATTTAAAAGTTTTAATTAATTAATTTTTGTATAAGTTGGTTGGTCATTTGACCTAACCAATTAGGTTGAACCATTTTGGGTTTAACTGATTCGCCAGTTTAATCGTGATTTCTTATATTGATTTTATTAATTATAAATAATTAAAAAAAAATTCATTGGTTAACTTCCATTTAACCACATAAAAATAAAACTCTAATTAATTTATGATTTATTTTATAATCTCACATCGGGATAAGAAGAAAAAGCAAAGTTTGTTTCATTATCTATCTATATATTATATAACAAAAATGAGATTTTTAAGGAGAAGCCTTCTAGGAACTCTAAACCTTTATTCTAAAATTATTGAATTTTCTTAATTTTAAACAATTAAGAAAATTCCCGTTAATTAGCTTCCATTTACTTTTTATTTTACAATCTCACATTGGAAAAAGAAAGAAAAAGTAAATTATTTCATTTACATAAAATGAATCTTATACTCGTTTTTTTAATTTTTTTAATTTTAAACAATTAAGAAAATCTCTATTGGTTAACTTTCATTTAATTTTTATTTTACAATTCCACATAGTTTTGATTTTAAAAATAATTTTGTATGAGATTTTGAAACTATCATAATATTTAACTTTAAAATAATTACAATCTCACATCGAGAAAAGAAAGAAAAAATGAGTTGTTGCACTTATATAAAGTATCCCATATTGGGAAAAGAAAGAAAAAGTGAGTTGTGTCGGTTATATAAAATGAATCTTATAAAGGGAGTTTTACGGGAGAAGCCTTCTAGAAACTCCAAACCCTCATTCTTAAATTATTGAATTTTCTTAATTTTAAACAATTAAGAAAATTTTCATTAGCTAGCTTCCATTTACATTTTATTTTACAATCCCAAATTAGAAAAAAAAAAAAAAGAACGGAAAGAGTGAATGGTTTTATTTACATAAAAAGTGAATCTTATACTCCAATTTATATAAATTATTAAAATTTCTTAATTTTAAATAATTAAGAAAATCTCCATTGGTTAATTTCTATTTAACTTTTATTTTACAATCTCACATTGAAAAAAGAAGGAAAAAGTGAATTGTTTCACTTATATAAAGTGAATCTTATGATCCCATTTATATAAGCAAAAATTTTTTTTTAGTGAGAAGCTCTATAATCAATACCATTTTTTTTTGTTTTTTTTATTTTAAACAATTAAAAAAATCTCTATTGGTTAATTTCCATTTAACTTTTATTTTACAATCCTCTATACACATTTTGATTTTAAAAATAATTTTGTATGAGATTTTAAAACTCTCATAATATTTAACTTTAAAATAATTATAATCCCACATCGAGATAAAAAATAAAAAGTGAGTTGTTTCACTTATATAAAGTGAATCTTATATTCTCATTTAATATTATAGTATTGTGCATGTTTCAGTTCAAGATGGTTTAAATTTTAAAATACAATTTAAAGGTTTTAATTAATTAATTTTGTTGTAAATTGGTTGGTCTTTTGACGTAGCCGATTATGTTGAATCGTTTTTGGTTTGACTAAAACCATGATTTTAGCTGTTTTATCAAAATATATTGAATAAATTTGTTTGATTTGAAATAAACTAAGATTGACCTTATTTAAAATTGAACGATTGAGATTGTTTGATTAGAAATGAACTTCCCATCTAAACAACTGTTAACTTTTATTTTACAATCCCACATTAGGAAAAAGAGGAAAAAATAAGTTATTTCACTATATAAACCTTATGTTCCCATTTAATATTGTAGTGTTGTGTATGTTTCAGTTCAAGACAGTTTAAATTTTAAAATTAAAATAAAATTTTAAAGTTTTAATTAATTAATTTTTGTATAAATTGGTTGGTCCTTGACCTAGCCGATAGGGTGAACCGTTTTTAGTTTGACTGATTCGCTGGTTTAAGTGCGATTTTAGCAGTTTGATCAAAATATATTGGTTAAATTTGTTTTACTTGAAATAAATTAAGGATTGACCTAATTAAATATTAAACGGCTAAGATTGCTTGATTCGAAACAAACTTCCCCCAAACAATTGTTAAATTTTAAACAATTAAAAAAATCTCTATCAACTAGCTTTCATTTAACTTTTATTTTATAATCCCACATCGAGAAAAAAGAAAAAGAAAAGGAAAGAGTGAATGGTTTCACTTACATAAAGTGAATTTTATACTCCCATTTATATAAGCACAATGAGATTTTTAGTGAGAAGCCTTAGGATCAATATCTCATATTAATTTTTTTGATTTTCTTGATTTTAAACAATTAAGAAAATCCTGATTAGCTAATTTTCATTTAACTTTTATTTTACATAATATAAAAAAATTAAATATAGTTGTCATATTTTTTTAAAAATAATATATTATTTTATATCGTACATAATACGGATGATAGGTTAGTATTTTATGTATGTATATTTCATTTTAAATGGCCACTCTCAAGTTTTGTTTGATAGATGCAAAGTCCGTATCAATGTATATTGATTTTAGAAGTAGACTTTTGACAAACGATTATGTATTTGCAGGATGGTAAGAAAGGAACGTAAAATTTTGTGATTATGCAATTGATATCGAAAATTTTATTCTATAACATCAGGATCTGACATTGATTAGGTAATTTTAAATATTTCTTAATTTTTAATTTTTGGTCTCTAATTATATGTAATATATTTGATGGATTCTACTAATTTTTAAAAAAAAAATTATTGTAAGGTTGGAATATATGGGGATATATTTTCTGAGTACTAACACGTGGCAAGGTGACGCCGACGTGTCAGCCGAGGTGCCACGTGTCCTGGTCGTGACGCCGAGGTGATCTCGGCAAGGCCGATGTTATCTCCGAAGATATCGGAATCCGAGATAAGCGGATAAAGGACAAGAGTCCTAGAATAAAGAGGGAACTCAACCTAGATATGGACAAGAGTCCTAGATTGAGAGAAGACTTCAGTTTGGATAAAGATAAGACTCTTAGAGAGTTTATCCTAATCCCACTAGGAGTCCCAGATTAGCAGTAATCCTAAGTCCATTAGGGCCAGGCTCCTATTGGGACTAGGATTGTATTAGCTATAAAAGAGAGGCACCCCATGGGTCTAAGGTATGCTTTTGATACTCAAGCTTGTGAGTTTAGCACTTGATTTATCTTTGAGAGATATACTGACTTGATCGTCGGAGTGCCCCCGGGTGGACGAACCACCGCGGAAATCTTCCCTTTCTGTTGCAGGTCAGCCAGGTGCCATCTATTCTACCGGTGCTCTCCAGCTGGTTACTAAGCGGGCAGTGTGGTCAGAAAATCACTCACACAATTTGGCGCCGTCTGTGGGAAAGATAGGAGAATAAATGGCCAGTAACGGACAGAAGGAAAACATTGGGGGCGACACTCCTGCTGGGAGTGGGAGACCTATCGATCTCGACGTTGAAGGACGACCGCAACACAGAAACTCGTGACCAGAGTCACGGAGTGAAAGATGCTGGCCAAGAAGGTAACACACCAAAGACAACAGATCGAAGCGGATACTACAACGAAGATGACCTCCAGGTATGGAAGGATAGATACCTGCGGAGGAACGAAGACCCTTCCAGAAGGGATGCAAAGGCAGGGGGGCATGAGCGCTCCCAAGGAGATAACATTCAAGTATAGAAGAGCTCAACCTGAGTGAGCAAATCCCGGATCTCAGATCCTAGAAGACATGATCTCGGCCTAGATGAGTAGGTCCGAGAAAAGAAGAGCTCAACCTGAGTGAGCAGATCTAAGATTCCAGAAGATAAGATCTCGGGACCTGAGTCTGAGAATAGAAGAGCACAATGAGCAGATCTCAGATCCCAGAAGATAAAAAGGAAACACACAAGATCAGACTAAAGTTTGCCAGAATTGAGAAGTATACTAGGGCTGAGGAGGACATGCCGGGAACAAAGGCGTCGGAACAAGAAAAGAGAAACGGCTCGCCGATGCGAGGCCGAAAAATCAAACTCAGGTTAGAGCCAAGTAAGATCAATAGAGAAACCAAGGCCGACAATCTCGGCTTGAATTAAACCTCGGCGACAAGGTCGAAGCTACATGTATGATGAGAACCCAAGTGGATTTTAAGTTCACACTAGGGGGCAGAGAGAAGAAAAATACGCTTAACGCTTGTTGAAATTTGTAGCAATTTACAAGTTGAAGTTAAGCCGAGATAATTATTTATCTTCACTTGTTGAAATTTGTAGCAATTTACAAGTTGAAATTAAACCGAAGTAATGCTTAACGCTTGTTGAAATTTGTAGTTATCTTCACTTGTTGAAATTTGTAGCAATTTACAAGTTGAAGTTAAGTCGAGATAATTGTTTATCTTCACTTGTTGAAATTTGTAGCAATTTACAAGTTGAAGTTAAGCCGAGATAATTGTTTATCTTCACTTGTTGAAATTTGTAGCAATTTACAAGTTGAAGTTAAGTCGAGATAATTGTTTATCTTCACTTGTTGAAATTTGTAGCAATTTACAAGTTGAAGTTAAGCCGAGATCATTGTTTACCTTCACTTGTTGAAATTTGTAGCAATTTACAAGTTGAAGTTAAGCCGATATATATTTTTTAACACTTGTGGAAATTTGTAGCAATTTACAAGTAGATCATTATTTAGCACTTGTTATAACTTAAGAAAAGTTTGCGAAGTTGAGATTAAACTAGTATATGTTTATCCTTGTTGAAATTTGTAAGCAATTTACAAGACAAGTACTTGTCGAAGAAAAACGTCAGGTGGCATAACCGAGGTGTGTCACCCCGAGAAGATTGCACAAAGAAAGAAAAGTACATAAGACATGCAAAATATTCTAAAGTATAGAATCATGCAAGAGCATTTAGAAGAAGATCAAGACAGAATTCATGGTGATTGACACGCCATCGCCATACAATATCATCTTGGGAAGGCCATGGTTGCATGCAATGGGGGCAGTTCCCTCAACGTTGCATCAACTACTGCGGTTCCCAACAGAACATGGGATTGAAGAAGTCAGAGGGGATCAACTGCAGACGGAGAATTGCTCCATGGCAGCAATGAAATCCACCTGCAGCATTCGAGAATTAGAGAAGGCAGAGATTGAAAACGAGGACATAGAGGTCCTAGATGATGTCGGCAAGGAGCCAGCCGAGAGGAGAGAAGAGGCACTGAAAATCCTCATCCAGGAGGGGGATGAAGAACGCTTCTTTCTTCTCGGCTCAGGCTTAGCCGAAGAAGAAGAAAAAGAATTGGAAGCTTTTTTTTAGAGCAAACATTGAGGTATTTGCTTGGACACCTTACGAAATGCTTGGCATTGACCCCGAGGTCACTTGCCACCAACTGAACGTCGATAGGTCGGCCAAACCTGTAATCCAATGAGCAAGAGGACCAACGTTGATGCGCGTCGAAGCAGTAGAGGAAGAAATAGACAGACTTCTGGAGCCCAGGACCATCCGAGAAGTCAATTACCTGACATGGCTACCAAATACAGTGGAAGAAGGAATGATAATCAAGGAGCAAGGAATGTTAACATCGGTCAACAAACAGACATTTTTCAGAAGCAAAAAAGGTTGCATATGCAAAGAAAACAAAAGTACAAAGATGAAGACCCTAAGAACTAGGGACTAGGGTAAGAACGTCGGACTAATCTACTACAACGGTTGACGGTGGTTCAGCATTGGCAGTCAGCTGGGAGAGTTTCTCTACCATTATCTTGGCAACAATTTCAAGAAGGGATGTGGTTCTAAGACTATGCAGAAAACAGAAACGAAGGCAAGAATCTGGAAATACAACAAGAAAAACAAGAATAGAAAAACAGAGTCAAGAAGATGACAAAGTTGAAAGCAAGGTTTTAAAAATCGGACCGGTGAACGAACCGGAAAAATGATCGGGTGGACGGGTCACCGGTTCAACCGGTGGGTTGAACCGGATCGAACCGTGACGTCATAATTACGTCATAAATATTTTTTTAAAAAATATAAATTAATAATTTAAATATTAAATTTTCAATTTTTTTTTTAAAAAAAAATCTTAAATATTTTTAGTGATATTTTTCTATACTTAAAAAAAAAAAAAAAAAAAAAATCCTGAATATAAGCCATAACACTTCACATACTAACAACAAATTAAAGATGAAAATTTAGCCATCAAAAACAACAATCATAGTAATAAAAATTATGAAAGCATCCAACTAAAGCAATCCATAAAACATAAGTCACAAAAAAGACAAAACAAAGTCCAAAGTTTCCAAACATAAACAAACTAAGTCCAAAGAAAAAAATTCAACACAACACAACATAACATCACAAACAACAGCCGAAATCTCCTAGGGACGATAATTTAGCCAATCATCATCATCATTTTCGTTCGCATTTGCATTAGAGCTCGGATTGTTTGATCTATTATCAATGTTCACATCACCAAAAGATCCCAAGTCAATATCATCTCCAAGAAGTTCTACCTCCATATCATCCTCAACATCATCTACAATAGTTAAAATAAAATCATTAATGATAGATAAAAAAAAAATGTGTTGCATAATGATGAAACATTATTTTCTAACCATCTCGTAGACCATGACATTGCTTCTTATATCGTGGAGGCTCATCTTCTTCATAAAGCATTTTTTCGAGCTCATCATAATCAATCAATGGAGGCTCCTCTTGTTCTAGTCTTTCTTCTTCAATAATCCAAAACTCGGTTTTGTCAATGCTTTCAATGTCAATGGGATCATAATTCCTTGTTTTGTAATACCTCCTATATTGATTCAATTGTAAGACTAAATAAACGAATAAAATAAAGAATCCATTAGTTACTATATGAGAAAGATTAATTTACCTATTCTTCAATCGCAAGTTGTAATGAACATACACAAGATCATTAAGCCTATGATGTTCTAGTCTATTCCTCTTCTTTGTATGTATGCGTTCAAAGACACTCCAATTCCTTTCACACCCAGAAGAGCTGCTAGTTTGACTCAGAATTCGAATGGCCAACTTTTGCAAATTTGGAGCACTATGTCCAAACATCTTCCACCATTCATCTTATTATCAAGAAAGAAAGAAAAATATTATAATGATAATTATAATGATAAAATATTCCAAACAAAATCAAATAATAATGATAATTACTATTAAAAAAAAAGAGAGAGTGATTACCAGGTTGTGTTTTCTTAGATGTAGTAATGGCAAGCTCTCTTCCAAAACTATCTTGTCGATCTCGAAACAATCTAAGTTCATTCATGAGCTTCGTTTTACTTGATGTGGCTTTAGTTTCAATCACATCAAGTACACTATTCATAACCTCTGGCTTTTTGCAAAATGAAGCTTGATCATATTGAAAAGCTGGGTTCAACCAATAAGCTGCCGCATGTATATTCTTCCGCAATTGATTATCCCAACGAGTTTTAATGATTGTTGTGTAAGGCCTATACAACCTCTTATTTCTCTTGAAAATATCTTTAATACCTTTGAGTGCCCTATACATGCCTTCATAAACATATCCCATGGACGGTTTCTCATCTCCATCAACAATACGCAAAAGACGCATAAGTGGCTCAACAATCTTAACAGTGATGAAGCAATCCTTCCAAAATAGTTTATCTAAAATGATATCAATGGCATCCTTTCCTTTTTTCTCTTTGGCAAACCTTGAACTTGTAAACTCCTTACTTGTCACCAAAGCTTGCAAATCATGCATATGCTCATGAATACTATGCAATGCAAGAAAAGTAGTGGCAAAGCGCGTTGCTCCTGGGCGCACAATTTCAGTCCAATTCTTCTTCTTTCTCAACCGAGCTAACAACCATGAACGGTTATATATGTACCTTGTCACCGTTGATGCCTTAATAGCAAGCTCATGCACATGATTCATCTTGGAAATTTCACTTAAGATTAAGTTCAAGCAATGAGCTGCACATGGAGACCAATTTATAGATTTGTAAGTTGTATTTACAAGTCCTCCTGCAGCTTTATAATTTGCTCCATTATCTGTCACCATATGAACAACATTCGACACTCCCACCCACTCAATAACCTCTAGAAACAATTTAGAAAGAAGAGTAGCATCTTTGACAGCATCAAAGGCATCAATTGATTTCACAAAAGCAATTCCCATAGGGCTATACACAAGAAAATTTATTAGATTTCTTTGTCTACCATCAGTCCAACCATCACCCATAATAGTACATCCACACGTAGCCCATGAACTCTTCAAAGTGTCAATATACAATTGAAGCTCTTTTTTTGAGTCTCTCAATAAAAGAACTCGAAGTTGATGGTAAGTAGGGACCTTATATCCTGGACCAATGGCAATTGCGGCATCAAACATGGGCTGAAAATAAATGGAGTTCACAGCATTGATTGGAATACAAGTATCATAAAAGAATTTCCCAACAATCATATGTGCTCTATGTATGGCTTCTTTAGTTTGGAGAGCACTTTTGATAGTTGGTTGGGAACCCAGAGTGGTCCTTGGTGCAAAATAATCACCAATTTTTGTTGGTTCATGTTTCTTCCCCTTCCCTTTATGTGTCATTGGTGCTCTACTCTTATTCCCACTTCCAGCTCCTTCATTGATTGAAATGCCCTTATTGTTTCGAGGAATCGTTTCCACAACCTCATCATCATCATCAACATTAACGTAAACATCATCATCCTCAAATTGAAAACCACCTGGACCATAAGGATTTAATTCATCATAATTTTCTAGACTTTGCTTCTTTTTTTCATCAAATGCTTTCAAAGACTCATGCATTTGATACTGAATATCTGGGGGAACTTTTTTACATGGCCCAACCTCACCCGACTTCTTTGCAAGATGTTGCTTTATTCTATTAATCCCTCCACCTTTAATAGTTTTCCCACAATACATACATGAGTAAGTTTTCTTCCCATTAACATCTCGTCCCTCAATAACATGTGCCCATGCAATATCAGATTTTCCCCTTGTGGCTTGGGTGGAATTAGCTGTTGAATTTTGGCCAGATGACATCTCTCACAACTACCAGGTAGAATAAGAACAAATGAAAAAAAGAAAAAAGAAAAAACAATACTCCTATTCAAATTAAAATTCCACAAAGTAAGATTCATTACAATACAATACAGTACAATAATCATAATAAAGTTAAAAAATTATCCAAAAAAAAAATGAATGAAGAGCCTGAACTTCAGAGACTTAATGAATCATAATAAGATTCATTACAATTCAGAGACTTAATTATCCACAAAAAAAAAAAAAAAACAGAGCCTGAACTTCATCATTAATAAATTTCAAATTAAAGCTAAAATTAAAATTAAACATCTTAAAATGACGTAATTTGATTTTAATTTTAAACATAGACTGTTAAATTATCACAATATAACCATTACAAAAGGATTCATTGCAAAGAATTTTTATCCATATCTTAATTATACTTTGTTTGTTTTAAATTTGCTTGTCTATTTTACTGTTCCAGACATACCAAGAAATCATTTATATTTATATTTTTTTAATAATTTAAATTTTCTATATCTACGATAATTAATTGGAATAGTTTAATTTATATAAAAATTAATTAATTTTCTAAACAAAAATACATTATTTATAGATTAGATTAAAGGACAGAAAAGTAGAAACCAAACAAACAATTTAAAATGAAAGGACTGTAATTTATTTATAATTTATAATTTTAATTTTAATTTTAAGATGAAAGTAAGAAACCAAATACAATTTTAATTTTTTTGTTTAATTTTAGCTTTAAATCATAATAAATTTCATCATTAATAACTAACTTAAATTTCATCCTAAACAGAGCATAATAAATTTCATCATTAATAATAAATTTCATCTTCTTCTCCTCTCTAAAAAAAATAAAAAATAAAAAAATAAAAAAACAGAGCCTTCTCTTTTAATTTATAATTTTAATTTTAATTTTAAGATGAAAGTAAGAAACCAAATACAATTTTAATTTTTTTGTTTAATTTTAGCTTTAAATCATAATAAATTTCATCATTAATAACTAACTTAAATTTCATCCTAAACAGAGCATAATAAATTTCATCATTAATAATAAATTTCATCTTCTTCTCCTCTCTAAAAAAAAAAAAAAAAAAAAAAAAAAACACAGAGCCTTCTCTTGTTTTATTTGAGATACCTGTGTGTGTGTTGATTCAAATCAACAGTGAAGGAAAAAAACAGAGTTCGGAACTTTTTCGATTCGAAGATACCTGTGTTGATTTAATCAAGTGTTGATTTTGGTTGTCAAGTGTAGACCCAAAATAGAGATCAAACTTCAAAGATCAAAGATCGGGATCGGCTGTCGGAACGGAAGATCTGAAATAAAATAAAAGAAGTGAAGAAAAAAAAAAGAGATCAAAGATCCATGATCCATGGTGGAAAATAAAAGTGTAGACCCAAGAAGAGTACCTGTGTGAAGAAGAAGAAGGGATTAGGGATTCGGGAAGCCCGCTGCTGCTGAGTGAGAATGAATGAAGAACAAAAAAAGAATAAGATCTGAATTTTTTTTTTTTTTATATATAGAAAGCAAACCGGACCGGTTCGACTGACCCGTTACCGGGTCAACCGGTTCGCCGGTTAAACCGGTGGGTTGAACGGTTTTCACTAAATATCCCGGTTTTTTATGCTGGCCGGTTTAGGAGGGTTGACCGGACCGGAACCCCATCCGGTCACCGGTTCAACCGGTTGAACCGGCCGGTCCGGTTCGGTTTTTAAAACCTTGGTTGAAAGAATAAAACACAGGCACTAAGTAAGTATGTGAAGAACAAGAAAGTAATGAACCAGACATGATGCTAGCAACAGAAAGCGAATATGACAAGAACAGTTCCAGGCATTTTAGCAATAAGAAATCAAAAACTTGAAGACAGACGAGAACAGAAGGCCACAGATGGAAAATAAACAGACTCAAAGTAAATCAGAAGAGTTATGAAAGATTGAGCTTAATAAAAAAGTGAGAATTTATGAACCTACCAAATGAACGCCGATATAAAGATCGTCGGAGTCAAATAGGTGACTGGAAATCAGGAAACCCACCGGAGAGTGTGAACGGAGCAGTTGTAGAAAACTTAAAAAGAGATCAATGAAGGATTAGGGATATTTTTTTGAAAAGAGAAAAGTTTTAGCACAGAAAGCACATGAATGAATGCAAAATGAGAAGACAAAGGGAACGAGAGAAAGCTTTGTTGAAAACTCAAAAAAGGCGACAAAGAAATTGTACCTTGGGTGACGTACTTGTCAGGCAGCGTACGCAGAAACGACGCAAACCTGATAAGCGCGTACAAGCAAGTAAGGGATGAACGTATGAACAAAACGGTTGAGGAGCGTATGCATGGTAGCTCATACGCAGTTGCAAAGCTTCTGGAGTTTACGAATTGATGGAACCATAAACCTCGGCTAGGAGGTGCGATCTCAAGTAGCTTGAAAGGCATGAATCTTGATACTTGACACAAGTGGACAGTAAGGTCCAGGGAACTTTGAGGTCGGCGAGTTTGATCTCGGACAGAGGGGCACAGATGAACAAACAGTGTAAGTTCCATCACCCCAGAATGCCGAGGTAATAGAACTTAGGGGGCAGTTGTGGGGATATATTTTCTGAGTACCAACACGTGGCAAGGTGACGCTGACGTGTCAGCCGAGGTGCCACGTGTCCTGGTCGTGATGCCGAGGTGATCTCGGCAAGGCCGAGGTTATCTCCGAAGATATCGGAATCTGAGATAAGCGGATAAAGGACAAGAGTCCTAGAATAAAGAGGGAACTCAACCTAGATATGGACAAGAGTCCTAGATTGGGAGAAGACTTCAGTTTAGGTAAAGATAAGACTCTTAGAGAGTTTATCCTAATCCCACTAGGAGTCCCACATTAGCAGCAATCCTAAGTCCATTAGGGCCAGGCTCCTATTGGGACTAGGATTGTATTGGCTATAAAAGAGAGGCACCCCCATGGGTCTAAGGTATGCTTTTGATACTCAAGCTTGTGAGTTTAGCACTTGATTTATCTTTGAGAGATATACTGACTTGATCGTCGGAGTGCCCCCGGGTGGACGAACCACCGCCGGAATCTTCCCTTTCTGTTGCAGGTCAGCCAGGTGCCATCTATTCTGCCGGTGCTCTCCAGCTGGTTACTAAGCGGGCAGTGTGGTCAGAAAATCACTTACACAGAATATATTGATCATCAACATAGTTTTTTCAACTCTTTTTTCTGTCTGTTAATCTGTTTCCAGTCATCTTAATCTGTCAAAATTATATCTGTGTTTTCCACCTTGTTACTAGCCACCCAATCTTCGTCCCTGTCCTTGGTCAGTCCTTTGGTTAGGCAGTGTTGGATTTTAGGGGTCCTCCGAAATGGGTATGTGTGAAAGCCTAGTATGTGAAAACATGATAAATTTAGACAATGTATTAAGATTCCTGTAAAATAGTTTAATTAAAGAAAAATGAGTTGATTATTTAGAAGTAACTCTTCAATCAATTCTAGGTCAACAACTTTGCCCTCAATACTTAATCAAGGATTAGTAATTAATGAAGAAGAATTAGAAATACAAAATGATAAACTGGATTTAAGTTGGAATATACCAAAATTATCAGTTAAAGAGATTTATAAAACTACATTTTTACAATCTGCTTTTAATGTTAATCTGCATGTTAAAACATTAGAACAAGTTTATGCTTTAGAAAAGTCTAGAGAAACCTGTCACTTATTTGATGCTAACACTATTAAATGTCATTTAAAAACTGGTCACAATTTTATTCATTTAGGATTAATTCAAGTTGGAATCAAACCATTAACTCCACAAGGTAAAAATGCTTCTGTTTTATCATGTTTAAGAGATGCTCGTTTTATTGATTATAATGATAGTTTAATGGGTATGGTGAAAATTGGTCTTCACAAAGGACCTATTCATTTTAATTGTTTTCCTGATTTCACACTCAGTCTTAGAGATCCACACATATTAGATGCATTAACTCTAAATATTCAATTAAATGGTTCATTTACTAATATGAAAGACAAAACTCATAATATTGCTTTAATTTATCGTGTCCATTATAAATGTATTAAAACCAATTTAAATGTTCAAGCTTTACATAAAAGTCCTAAGGATAAAACATTACTGATTCAAACTAGTAACAATGATACTAATATAAATATCCCTCAAATTATAGAATGGAAAGATATTACTCTCCCTGATCAATGTGTTACGGTTAATAAAAATTACAAACATAATCAACAACAATCCACTAGTCAAGATATCCAAGATATTCAATAATTTACTGACGGTTCAGTCCGTATTAAATTTAATTGTAGTCAATCTTCTAGACATAGTACTTCTAGTATATCTACTGATGTTGAAACTGAAGATGAAATATTTAATACTCCTTTATTCCGAAAAAATAGTCAAATTAATTTTGGTCAACCCTCCCATAGTAAATTAAAAGGCATTGATAACTCTACAACTTCTCAAATTAGTAAACCTGTTTACTCTACTCACACACATTTACCTGAAGAAGATACTGAATCAAATAATTCTCCTACTCAAACTGATTTCGAAGTAATACCTCAAATCAATCCTCAATTAATGACAATTAGTAAATGTTTTGCTCCTGATCTTGATAAATTACATGTTGAATTTAAATCTAAAGAAAATAGGACTAAAAGACATGTTTATCGTGCTAAATATGATTCTACTCAACAATCTAAACTTACTAGAAAATGGTATGATTTTATGATTGAATATAGTATGGAAATTCTTTTCTTTGAATATTTAGACAACTATTACAAAAAGGTTAATACAATCACAAAACATAAATGGAAAACTTCTCCAAATAGTTCTGTCAGTTCTAGTCATCCTCCATTAGCTAATATAATTATTGAACACCAAGGATTTGATGTCCCAGCCGCTCCTTTTAAGCTGCCTGGTACTAACACTGAAATTAGAAAAGTTATTGAACAAAATAATTATACTAATCAATGTTTAAAAACAATTGGTAAACAATTAGACAAAATAGAAACCAATTTAGATGATTATTCGTCTAACAATACATCTACTAAACAATCCTTAGATCAACCTTTGCTTAATCTACCTAGTAATCATTCCAAACGAAATAGATTAGTTACCCAAGATAATACTACTGTTAAAGCCATAGAACAATTACTTACCAAATTAACTACTTCTGAGAAAGCCTTTCCTACTACTGAAAAAGGTCTTACTGTATTAAATTAACAACCTAGTATCGATACTGTTTCTCATCAATCTGAAACTGATACAACTGATGATGAAATTAATCAATTAGCTCAACAATTTCAATCCTCTAATCTGAATAAAATTCATTATCCTAAGCCTAATCCTACATCTCTTACTAAAAACTGGTATTCTAGACCTACTCCTCCTAATCTCCAATATGAAGAAACTAATCTTAATAATCAATTTTCTGTATCTGCTAAAAAATTGTACGAATGGAATATTGATGGTCTTAGTGAAGATCAAATACTTCAAAAATTAAATCATTTATCTATGGTTGCAAATAGTTATTTTAGTAACTACCCTGATTACACTCAACCTAAAATTGTTTCTTTAATCACTTCTGATTTTACTGGTATGCTCAAATCTTGGTGGGAAAAATACTTAACTGAAGATCAAGGAGAATCTATTTTACATGCTAATCAAAAAAATGAAAATGATTTACCTATCTTTGATGAAACTATTGGTTACTATAAACCTGATGGTGTTAATACATTAATCTATACCATAGTCAAACATTTCATAGGTACCCCTACTAATATTTATTCTCGCATACATGATCAACTTAGTAATCTTACTTGCCCTACATTAAGTGATTTTCGATGGTATAAAGATATTTTTACCTCTCGAGTTATGTTAAGAGAAGATTGTACTAAATCCTTTTGGAAAGAAAAATTTATAAATGGATTACCCAGTCTTTTTGCTCATAAAATCAGAGATGTACTTAGTCAACCTATAGGCGTTATTGAATATGATAATTTAACTTACGGTGATATAATTAGTACTATTCAAAAAGAAGGCCTACGAATGTGTATTGATCTTAAACTTAGTCAAAAAGCTGCTAAAGATAAATATAAGGCTAAATATGAATTAGGTAACTTTTGTGAACAATATGATTTACCACCTATAGCACCCTCTCGCCGCAAAAATCATAAATACTCTAAACATAAGTCATCCTCCAAATATTCTAATAAATATAAAAAGAATTATACACCTTCTAAATCCACTGATAAATTCTATACTAAACCAAAAAAGAAATAGTATAAGGAATCACATCCAAAATTTAAATCTCATAAAGATGTTACTTGTTATAATTGTGGTCAAAAAGGTCATTATTCTAATAAATATAAAGAAAAACAAAAATTAAAAGATAAAGTTAATCAACTACAAATTAATGATGAATCAAAAAATCAATTATATGAAATGTTTCAATTAAACCAATCTGTTAGTAATTCGCCTTCTGATAATCCTGATACTTCATCTGATTACCATTCACCGAGTGATGCTTATGATAAAAATATTGAATTAGGATGTAATGATGTTTGTTGTAAACCAGTTAAACAAATCACTATTCTTACTAAACAAAATCAAGAAGAAACTGCTCTTATTGAATTAATTAGTCGATTAGAAGATCTCGAGTTAAAACAAAAATATACTGATAAATTAAAATTTTTACTAACCAATCATGATAAAAAAACCTAAGTTTGATAAACCAATTATTAGTTTATTCAAAACCTTAGACATATTTAAAACTAAACACAAAGAAATTACATTACAGGATTTACAACATGAAATTAATCAGATTAAACAAACCATCAAAGATTTACAAAATAAAGATAAATTATTAGAAGATGAGATTACTATTTTAAAAATTAATAAAAGTTTAGATAATTTCCAAGCTAATGATGCCATTTCCCCAGAAGAATCTGATAATGAATCTGAACATACTTATCCTGATAATCTTTTATTTGATAATCAATCACATCAATCTCACAATCATGAAAACAAAAGATTAAATCTTCTCAATAAAATACATATTCAAAAATGATAATCTAAAATTAAACTCGTAATTAATAATTTTGAATTAGACGTTATTGCTCTTATTGATACTAGTGTTGATCTTAATTGTATTCAAGAAGGACTAATCCTTACTAAATATTATGAAAAAAACAAATGAAAAATTAACTTCTGCTAATGGCAGTAAAATGCGTATTAAATATAAATTACCCAAAGTCCATATATGTCAACATAATGTTTATTTCAAAACCTCATATGTTTTAGTTAGAAATATGACTGATAAAGTTATTTTAGGAACACCATTTATATTCTTATTATGTCCTTTTACTACATCTAGTGAAGGAATAACAACCCAAGTTTTTGGACAAACAGTTACTTTTAAATTCTTATCACCACCTGAAATATTGGAATTAAATCAATTGAAAGACTATTCTATTTCCCAATCTATTAATCGATTAACTCGTCAGTTACGATTTCTCAAAGAAGAAGTCAATTATAAACGTATTGAACAACAATTAACTGATCCTGTTGTTATATCTCAAATTGAAGAATTTAAATTAAAATTAGAAACAACTATTTGTTCTACTTTACCAACTACCTTTTGGCTTAGAAAAAAACATGTAGTCACTTTACCATACATGAAAATTTTTAATGAAAGACAAATTCCTACTAAATCTCGACATATTTAAATGAATTATGAATTAGTAGAAATGTGTAAAAAAGAAATCAATGAACTATTAAAAAATCGAATTATTCGTCCTAGTAAATCACCATGGTCTTATCTTGAACGAGGTGTCCCTCGTTTAGTCATTAATTATAAACCATTAAATAAAATTTTAGAATGGATTCGCTATCCTATTCCTAATAAAAAAGACTTATTCAAAAGACTTAGTCGAGCTGTTATTTTTAGTAAATTTGATTTAAAAAGTAGTTTTTGGCAAATACAAATCCATCCTAAAGATAGATATAAAACTGCTTTTACTATACCTTTTGGTCACTATGAATGGAATGTTATGCCTTTTGGATTAAAGAATGCACCTAGTGAATTTCAAAATATAATGAATGATATTTTCAATCCGTTTAGTCATTTTTCCATAGTTTATATTGATGATATTCTCATTTTTTTAAAATCACTTAATGAACATTAGAAACATCTTACCGCTTCTTTTGTACTATTAAAAGTCATGGTCTAGTCATATCTGCTCCTAAGATTAAATTGTTCCAAACTAAAGTTAGATTTTTAGGATATGATATTCACCAGAATACAATTCTACCAATTAGTCGCTCTATTGAATTTGCTTCTAAATTTCCTGATGAAATTTTCGATAAAACCCAGTTACAACGTTTTTTAGGATCACTGAATTATATTGCTGAATTTTACAAAGACCTTAGGAAAACTTGTCAACCTCTGTTTGATCGATTAAAAGACAATCCTCCTCCTTGGTTTTCTACTCATACTGCTATTGTTAAACAAGTCAAACAATATGTCAAGTCTCTTCCTTGTCTTAGTATTCCTACTGAAAATTCATTCAAAATTATTCAAACTGATGCCTCTGACATTGGTTATGGTGGCATCCTTCTCCAGAAAATTACTCCCCAGTCATCTGAACAAATTGTTCGTTATCATTCTGGTGTCTGGAATAAAGAACAAAAGAATTATAGTACTATTAAACAAGAAAATTTATCTACTGTTTTATGCATTAGTAAATTTCAAGATGATATTTTAAATCAAAAATTTTTACTTCGTGTTGATTGTAAGTCTGCTAAGTATGTTTTAGAAAAAGATGTTCAAAATCTTGTTAGTAAGCAAATTTTTGCCCGATGACAATCTATATTAAGTATTTTTGATTTTGACATTGAATATATTCCTGGTTGTCAAAATTCTATTCCTGATTTTCTTACCAGAGAATTTTTACAGGGTGGATAATCATGCCTATTCCCTCTATTTCATCCCATAAAAAAAAAATTAAACACTACAAATCCCTGATTAAGCATACTACTCATCGCCTTGCCTTTCTCAAATCGACCCATTTAGCTACTAAAAGAGCCCAGTACATACAATTTCATCGGATTAAAGCTCAGAAACAATAACTTGCTCATTATATTAACTGTTTACATGAACATACTGATCAATTAGATATCCTTAGTGGATGCTAATTTATCTCCTCTATTTCACAGATGTCTCGTCCACAGCCTCCTTCTAAAGCCTTGGTCCCATCTAGTCACCCGCTTGTTCCTTCTCCATTGGAGTTAGTCACCAAATACCATCCTGCTGAATTGGTTAATCGTTACCAAATTCTTGGTAACATTCCTAAACCTAGTTATACATCTGCTTTGGCTACTGATCTTTTTGCTTCATCTAGTCAAGCCGTTACTCCATACCCTCCTAATCCTATTAAATCAGCCCGATCTGATTATGTTAAATCCACCACTACTAATCTCTTTTTCAAAGAACCTAGTCACCCAAAGAGTCATGCTGTTCATGATCTGGTTAAATCTTATTTCCCTCCTGGATAGCATTTTATTCCTCTCCATCCAGAAAAAACAATTACTTTCTATAAAGACATCCTGTTCAACCATCAGTCAATTATGATTAAACTCATTTATGATCGCACTTACACAAGTAAAATTGTGTACCATTCACTCTATATTCACAACTTTGTTTCTCTAGTTGATTGGGGTTTTCCTTATCAACTACGAGATCTGCCTGGTCATTCAATTCAATACAGTTACTATGATTACATTGATGCTTGGTTCAAAGTTCTCTTATATCAAAATGAGTCAAATAGTCACTCCTGGTTTCTTCAGTTTGATCAAAAATTCAAATCTTAATTACCTACTTGGTTTCTACGATGGTGGACTCAGTATGGCGTCATCCCAAAGATCTTCACATCCATAATTATGGATCAAGTTAACTATTTCTCCATTGTTTTCTCATTCACTCCACAGCAAAGGAAATTCCCTCTATTGCTTATTTTTATATCCAAATAAAAAATCCCTTGGATATTCAAATGGCAATATAGTACTTCTGATGATGTTATTTACCAGCAACACATGGTTAAATGGTGGGATAATTTCAAGATTCCACGCATTGTTGAAATTGTTCAAACTGAATTTCCAATCAACATTCATGCCCCTACACCTGTCATGATTAAAGCTCAGCGAAACCCAACTACTCCATTAACACAAGGAAGCCAACTTCCTCCAGTCAATCTTGGAAGCCCATCATCTAGTTCTTCTAAGCCCAAGTCATCCAAATAAAAGATTACATCCAAGTCAGCAAAGCCCAGTACTGACCAGCCCAAGTCAAAGGATAAATCCAAATCAAAGGTTAAGCCCAAGTCCAAGTCATCTAAGGATGAACTCCTCCAAATGGCTCGCCTCCTCATGGCCCAAGCCAAGTCAGACTCGGATAACAGCAGTTCAGAAGATGGTTCAAACAGTTCAAACTCTTCTGAAGGTTCAACTACTTAAAATCCATATAGACCCGAGTTTCAAGATGCTCATGACCCATATGCTTAATTCAGTCATTGGATTCTATATAGCTATAATTATTAGCTTCAATCAATACTCGTCTTTTGAGAAAAGCTGCTGATATATATATCTATATTGATTCTCTCAGTCACATGCCTCAAAGCAATGAATAGTAAAAAAGTCAACATTACTATTCATTACTGTTCACTATTCATCATTACTGTTCACTATTCATCATGAATAGTAAAAAAGTCAACATTACTGTTCACTATTCATCAAAAAGTCAACATTACTATTCATCATTCATCATGATTCATCCCATCGACAAATTCAGCATAGTAAAAGCTTTAGTCACTTACCGAAAGCAGCAGATGACTCCCATGTGATCCTGATACTCCTTTCAAGTCAAGATTATTCACTCACAAGGCTCACAGTATTCACTCACAAGGCTAACAATGGTCTCTTTTGATTATAAAAGAGCCTCTTCAGTCAAGAATAAGACAGGATTAAGAAAAATTGAGAGCATTCATTCCGCAAGAAAATAGCTTTCTCTGTAATTTTATATTTTCGAAAATTGTTTTCAGTTTACAAATTATGTATTTTGAAGAACTGCTTGCTTCATTCCAGTAAACAATTGTAAGTTTTATTAATGTGTAAGTTTTATTAATGTTTATTTGAAGTTATTGTTAAACTATTTTTTGTTTATTATTATTATTATTTTAGTACTACTTCCTGTTTCCGTTCCCTTCATTATTATTATTATTTACTTCCTGCTTCCGTTCCCTTTGGTATTATATATATATATATATAAAATTTGAGAAGGATGCATGTCTTTTTTATTTATTTTTAAAAAATTTCTCCCCTTAAACTCTCACCTAATTAGGAAAGAGTTTCAAGGGAAAAATTAAGGAATGTAACATTACTCTTTTAAAATAAAATAAAATTGTATATACGGGTGTCAACCCTACTTTTAAGTATGAAAGTAGTACAATAAACTTTTCTTTCTAAATGATAATATTGTATACTGGTGTCAAACTTTTTTTTTTCAATAGTTGTTTATAATATAAGTTATGTGAGGACATAATTTTTAAATGGCAACATGTGGCCGAGGTGTCACCGAAGTGCCAGCCGAGGTGCCACGTGTCCTGGTCATGACGCTGAAATTGTCTCGGCTAGGCCGAGGTTATCTGCGAAGATACCGGAATCCAGGATAAGCGGATAAGGGACAAGAGTCTTAGAATGGAAGAAGACTTCAGTTTAGGTAAAGATAAGACTCTTAGAGAGTTTATCCCAATCATACTAGGAGTCCAAGATTAGCAGTAATCCAAAGTCCATTAGAGCTAGGCTTCTATTGGGACTAGAATTATGTTGGCTATAAATGGGAGGCACCCTCATGGGTCTAAGGCATGCTTTTTATGCTCTGTCTAGTGAGTTAAGCACTATTGGTTATCTTTGAGAGATATTTTACTGACTTGATTGTCGGAGTGCCCCCGGGTGGACGAGCCACCGCCGAGATCTTCTCTTTCTGTTGTAGGTCAGTCAGGTGCCATCTATTCTGCTAGTGCTCTCCAGTTGAATACTGAGTTTGGCAGTGTGGTCAGAAATCGACCCACATAATTTGGCGCTGTCTGTGGGAACGAAAGAAGAATAGATGGCCAACAACGGACAGAAAGAGAAGGTTGAGAACGACACTCCTAATGGGAGTGTGAAACCTGTAGACCTTGACATCGAAGAAGACAACTACAACAAAGAGACTTACGATAAGAATCACGAAGGAAAGGACGTCGGCCAAGAGAGCGACGTACCAAAGAAAACGGACCGGAGCGGGTATCAGAACAAGGGTGACCTCCAGGTATGGAAAGAAAGATGTCTACGGAGGGACGATGAGGTAAAGGCCATGGTGAACAAATTGGCAGACCTACAAATAGTGGTCAATTTCACGATGCAAAATAACGTCATACAGCCACCGTTCCCACTACAAGATACGCCGATTCCAGCGGCAAAGGAGGATACCTGAAAAGAGGGGCAGAAAACAGTCCCTACAGTCCTCCAGCACAACAGGACTGAAAAATACTGTCCCCGGCCTTCAAGGGAGGTCGAGCGAGGAGAGTCAAGAAGGAAAGAATCGAGGAGGATGCATCACACCAAGGAAGCCGACCCTAAAGAACATCAGCATGTTCAAGGGCAGGAGTTGTACTTCGACGCAACCAATGGAGGGAAGTCCAAAAAGACCCATAATGAAACTGGAAGTAGTGCACCAAAAAGGCTAAAGTCAGGAGATAGTCGAGCTCCTAGACGGACCAAAGAAGATCTGGGGGATCACCTACAAAAGAAGCAACAAGATGCCGAGGTAATCTCCCCGGTCAAGCTGAGAACGCCGTTCTCGGTAGAATTGGACAAATTCGAAGCCCCGAAGAGGTTTAGCATGCCGAGATTCCAGATCTACGACGGTAAGTCGGACCCCAACTTTCATGTCGGCTTGTACCTGAACTCGATGGCGTTGTACACCGGGAACGAGCCGTTGCTCTGCAAGGTGTTCCCCTCATCCTTCAGAAAAATTGCATCGGACTGGTTTCACAAGTTGCCGAAAGGAACTGTGAAAACCTGGGAAAGCCTGGCCGAGATGTTTGTGGCCAGGTTCGTGACAAACAAGCTACAGCCACTGAGGGTGGACGCCCTAATGGCCCTGAAGATCGGCGAGGATGAAACCCTTAGGGCCTATGCCAAAAGGTATTATGAGATATTCAACCGAATACCAGGATGCAACCAAGAGGTGGCAGTCGTGTCATTTAAAAATGGCTTGAAGGATGACTGCCTACTTCGAAAATCACTGGCAAAGACATTGCCGAAAAGCATGGAGGAGTTGATGGCCAGCATAGAAAAGTATGCCAGAGCCGAGAAAGACACGCCAGGGACAAAGGCGTCCAAACAAGAGAAGAGAAATGGTTCGCCAAAGCGAAGCCGAGATAACACTGGATACGAGAAGACAAAAGCTCAGCCCAAGTGAGCAGATCCCAGATCCCAGAAGACAGGATCTCGGCCTAGATGATTAAGTCTGAGGAGAGAAGAGCTTGGCCTAAGTTAAAGAATTTTTATATAAGATCCATCAAGGAATACGCGGAAGCCATGCAGGGGGAAGATCCCTTGCCCATAAAGCAATATCATAGGGATTCTTTTGGCCTTACATGCAAAAGGAAGCTGAAGCCTATATAAAAAAACATGAAATTGCTTTGAAATCCACCTGCAATGTGCGATAGAATAACAATTCGGCTGGGGGCATACTAGCAACAACTTGTTAGGGCTTACAACAAGAAGGTCAGCCTAAGAGAGTTCAAAGTTAGGGACATCAGTGTAGACACCCCATTTTTGACCGTCCTCAAGACTTGAACGTCATCGTTTGAACACTCGATAATTATTCATGCTCGTGTTCATTTTGAGTTCCTGGAGGTTTCGGCCACGCGCCTTGCCTCAAGATCTCTCAACTTGACTGTTTTGTGCTTGGTTGTGGACCAAGCACTTGTGTTTTTGCTTTTAAGGGAAGAGGGTGGCTTGTTAGCCATTCCCTCAACCCATCGGCCAAGGCATGAAGCCATCGGCCCTTTTTTCTTGCCATCGGCCAAAGGTGCTGGCCGATCGGCACTGTTTTGGTCGGTCGGCCACCTTTGTTGGTCAATCAGCCATATTTTTTGGCCGACCCATTTCCATCTGCTTTTGGCAGATATTTTGCGCTAGCTGGAACAGTTGGCACGCACAATTCCCCCATCCATACACGTGTGTGGAGGGATTTGAGCCTTACTTAGCTTCTCTAAGAAGCTTTGCAAAATTGGTTTTCTATCAAAGGAGAGCCTCCTCTCCCTTTCTAGGGGTTCTAGAAATCTGAGATACAAGTTAGATATATATATCTATCTTTATATCTCCCCCTCTCTAGATTTGTGTGTGTGTTTGAGCTCAAAAGTGTGTTTTGTTCTTACTATTGCACACAAACAACTAGAGTTACACTATCCTTGGTTGCTGAGGCACTAAAAGGTTGATAATAGAGTTCTTGGGCTATTTTTGATCCAAGAAGATTGCTGGAGTTGTGTTCTTGAAGTTGTTCTTCAAGGGTGAGTCAACTTGCTTTTGATACCCCATTTTGGCTTAAACTTTTACACATACTTCTATATTGTTTTAAGGTTAACTCTAAACTACAAAAAGTTCTGATTTTGTATGCTTGTTATGGTTTCTTAAGGTCACTTTTTGGTTGGGGGTTGTCTACCCCCTCTTAGGCCTTGTTTGGCCTTATTTTGTGCCTTTACTTTTGAGCTTTGGGATCATCTTATTTTGACCTTCCCACCACTGAAATCCAGAGAATTTTCAATGGTGGAGAAGTGGTTTTGGAGTCTTGTATAGGAGGGGGACCCCCCCTCTCCTTATGTCTCATATGCTTGTGTTGTTGGCTTATAAGAGTAGCATGTTTACTTAGCATGTCTTGGTTCTATTTCAGCACTTTTTAGTGGCTTTTAGGATCTGCCTTAACTCTATTCCATGTTGGTTTGATGGCATCTTGCATGCTTCATATACTTGTAGAGTAATCTTGCATGTTTGCATAACATGCATCTTGTGTTTGGACCACTATTCTTGCATGTTTTGGCTCAACTCCAAGGAGCTTTCCCTCATGTTTTACCATGATTAAACTCTGTTCGGTGTTGTCTTAGTCATGCATGCATTGTTTTGCATAGTCTTGGTTCATTCTAGCTTGTGAGTTTTGTGCCTTGAGTTCATTAGCATGTGTTACTTGAAGTATTTTCATGATTTGGCATCATGTGAAATGTAATTTCAGTCCATGTTTCATGGTTACACACTTGCATTTATCACCCATTCCATGCTTTGGATAGTTTGTGTTTCATGCCTTAAGAATAGGTCATTGTGCATGCCATCATACTTAGGCCTTTGGGATGCCATCTAAGTGGGTTTTTGGGCTCATTCTAACATGCCATAACTCTAATTTTATTGGCCTAAGTCATGCCATGCTTGGTTGTAATAGGTGCAGTGCAATTCCCCCTTTTGGCCTTGTATGCGTCTTGTTTTGTGCTCACCTTTCTAGCATGTTTTGGCTTCATCCCATGCATGTTCTAGCCTTGTTTTGGACTGCCTTGGGACTATTTTGGGTCACATCGGTCCTTTGGGGCTTGGTTGGTATGGCCATGGTTCAAGTACCTTGGCTTGCTTTGAACTTGAAGTCCATTAGCATGCCTTGCTTGTGTTATGTGTTTGATTTGACATCACTCTTAACATAATTTCAGAGCTTATAGTGTCACCATACTACTATGATTGTCACCCCTCGCTCATGTTTGGGTGTTGTGACCTTATGCCTTAACTCTTGGACCATTGCATGTGCATGCTCATTGTGCATTTCATTCTATCACTTCATCATTTTGGCCACTGTTTTTGGTGTGGCTGAGGCCTATCCATTTTCAATGTAAGTCCATGGATCATGCGGTTTGTGTGTCGTTGCATGCTTATCGCATTGTATGTTGTCACATCCTTGTTATTGGTTTTGTTGTCGCATGCCTATTACATTGCATGCTTGTATGTTTAGGTTGCATTTTGCATGCTTGCTAGTTTGCATTTTGTTACATGCTTGATTAGGTTGCATTGCATTTGGCATGCTTGTTACCTTAGCCTTGTACATGCTTAGGTTGCATAGCATTACATTTCCATGTTGCATTGTGTTTGGCATATTTGCATGCATTGCATTGCGTTTGGTTTGAGGTGTCAAACCAAACACAAGGAGCGAGGAACGTTCGTACTTGAAGTGATGAAACGTGCCTCAATCCTTAGTTGCCGACACTCTTGATCCAACATGATAGAGTGTGAGGCTTTCATGTGTTTTGTGCATTCATTTCATATTCATTTGCACACTTGGCTTCTTTGGCCACCATGCATTGAAATGCGTGATTGATGGCCCAAGGGTCGAGGACGCCCTTGAGTTCATAACATGATAGGGAGGGTGGTTGTACAAGCATTGTCTTGAAAATGCATTGCCATGCTTTGTTTGTCCTCTGCTGCAGCAACAGGAGCATTCTGTAGGAACAGATGGTCGGTCGACCATATTAAGTGTCGATCGACTAAATGTGTCTGGTTGAGAGCCCCATTATTGGTCGATGACCAGTTCCCCTTGGTCGATGGTCTTTCCACCTGGTCAATGGCCTCTTACAGCACTGAGAAGGTGATTCAAAAGCATCCTTGAGACTTACACAGTTTTCAGAGGTGCAGAGCAGTATAAACAGAGGCAGCATGAGCATGACGATAGATTTTCGAGCGGAACCGAGCCTGCATGCATTTGTCCCTCTTTTCGAGGCCTCTTTACCGCTTTAGTAGCTTAATTAATCTGTTTAATTAGTTAAGTGTTGTGTAATAATTAATTAGCTAATTAGTTAGTTAATTAGTCAGTTTGTATTATTCATTCGGACCCTCCGTCGAGAGGGCGAACTTTGTAATAAGTGTGCGTGAGTGTGTGAATGTCTTCTGACCCCACGTCTTTCTCCCTTTTACTTACCTGCTTTCAGTGGTTAGTTTTAGGTCATGTTTCAATTAGTATCCTTATGATAGCATGTTTGCATTCATTCATTTGCATTGCATGCATCGGGCTCGGCGCATCATACTAACTGCATTATATTTCAATTTCGACTTGAATACGTGTATCAAGTGTCGCATTTCACATGTCATTCTTAGAATAGCCGAGCTTGTTTTAGTTGCATTTTGCATGTGTTGCATTAGGCATCTTAATATAGCTAGGATCATGCATTGAATACTAATTAGCTATTGTTTTGGCTCGGAGTACTAGATAAGCTTTTATGCTTTAGCATCTTGCATGAGTGTGAGTGTTAACGTGATAGCATGCTTGCCATGAGGCTAACTGCTTATATGATATAACTGCTTGAATGCTTGTGGGTGAAGGTTAGATTACTTGCATTGGAACAATTTATTGAAATGCGAGTTTTAAGCCCACTTGATTATGGCAAAATCATGTTTTCTAAGCCTACTTGAGGGTGGCAAATCCACGTCTTAGCCTACTTGCGAGTAGCACCTTCAAACCATTTTCAAACAAACAAACACGAGATGTTTTGTTCCAACTTAGGCGATCTAGTCTATACTTGTGTGTTGTGCACATCACATAGTAATTCTAGCTAATTAATCGGAATAAGAACGCATGTGTTTTCAAAAATAAGATATCATGTTTAGTACAGGCTGATCTTTGATCGGGTAAACAGGGGTGCTCATAGATGACCTTCCCCAATCGTACCCAAGTTCCCGAGCCGAGGTAACTTTGGTGATGACGGACACGTGGCCTTAGGCAACGAGTCAGGGTTTCCTAAATTCCTCCAAAATAAAATATTTAGGTGGCAACTTTGTATCTGGCAAAGCAGTCCATGTTTGGCACTTCTTTCTCAAAAATTAGTTTTCCAAAACGATTTGCCAGATTTGGACTCTTTGGTGATTTATCGGTCTCGCATTGCACTTTGCGGGATTAGATTCAGAACCGTGACATTTGAGTCCGAACTATAGTAGCATGAGGCCCTCGGGGCGCGTCTACACTCAGCTTGAGAAAGGTTGCCGGCAATAGGGCATAATGGCTGAAGCAATAATAAAGTGCTAGTTTGATTTTTGAAATCTGTGCGATAGGACCGACCAGTCCTATGACCATGTTTCTGATTGAAACATGACGAATAATTTAGACTTATTATATGGCAGAGTAGAAACTTTACTTGCATATAAAAGAGTTGAACTAAGTTGGGTTAACCTGGACTTGTCATATCGGCAAAATCAGACACAGATTGGAGCTAAGTGCCTTAGTAAAGAGACCAAGGTTAATAACCTTAGCCAGTCTTTGTTCAAATCTTACATCGGTGACGAGGTCAAAGCCACATGCCTAATGAGAACCCAAGTGGAACTTAAGTTCACATTAAGGGGCAAAGGGTTAAAGAATGATACTTGGGAGTTGGAATTTTCAAGCCGAGGTCATGTTTAATACTTGTTGAAATTGAAATTTACAAGTTGAAGTTAAACCGATAATATGTTTAACACTTGAAGTTAAACCGATAATATGTTTAGCACTTGTTGAAATTGAAATTTATAAGTTGAAGTTAAACCGATGTTATGTTTTACACTTGTTGAAATTGAAATTTACAAGTTGAAGTTAAAACCGATAATATGTTTAACACTTGTTGAAATTGAAATTTACAAGTTGAAGTTAAACTGATGTCATGTTTAACACTTGTTGAAATTGAAATTTATAAGTTCAAGTTAAACCGATGACGTGTTTAACACTTGTTGAAATTGAAATTTACAAGTTGAAGTTAAACCGATAATATGTTTAACACTTGTTGAAATTGAAATTTACAAGTTGAAGTTAAACCGATGTCATGTTTAATACTTGTTGAAATTGAAATTTGCAAGTTGAAGTTAAACCGATGACGTGTTTAACACTTGTTGAAATTGAAATTTACAAGTTGAAGTTAAACCGATGACGTGTTTAACGCTTGTTGAAATTGAAATTTACAAGTTGAAGTTAAACCGAAGTCATGTTTAACACTTGTTGAAATTTAAATTTACAAGTTGAAGTTAAACCGAAGTCATGTTTAACACTTGTTGAAATTTAAATTTACAAGTTGAAGTTAAACCGAGGTCACGTTTAACGCTTGTTGAAATTTAAGTGTACAAGTTGAAGTAAGCCGAGGTTATGTTAAAAGAAGATTGGTTTAACACTTGTTGAAATTTTGAGAAAAATTTACAAGTTAAGCCAATGTTATGTTGAAAGAAATATCTACATACTTGCCGAGATTACCATATTGGCAAGACTTGGAAGAAATTTGAAGACAGAAGTCTTGCTAAGAGTGAAGTATCGAGTTGTAAATTACACTTGTGAAAATATTGTAAATAATATTTTCAAGTGTTAAGCCGAGGCTGAGATAAACCGATTAGTGGGTACAACCGAGGTGTTACACCCCGAGGAGATTGCACAATTAAGGTATATTTTGAAGACATGCAAATTATTTTAAGTATAGAATCATACAAGAGTAAAAAGAAGACACATACAACCACGTTGAAAGAAGAAATTAAAGAATGCATTCAGAAAAGGAAAGAAGGCACTTCGACCTAATATTGAAGAAAGATTGTTTAGATTACAAAAAGGTCGGTGTGAAGTACATCGGTGTCAAACGGTGGTAGTAAGCAAAGAAGTGCAACGAAAGCCTCACCAGAGGGAGAGAGTGAAACTGGTTGCAGAAAGCTTTACAAAAGCAACAATGAAGGATTTGAGAGAGAAAGTTTGAACAAGAACGAAGATGCAGAAGCGAAAAGACGAAGAGAGAGTTGATTTTGATCAAAAGCATGAAATGGCGGCAAAATGGCAATTATGGTGCCTTGGACGATGTGCTTGTCAGACAACGCACGCAAAAGTGATGCGACTTGATAGCGCATATTAGGTACGGTCCAGTAGGGGAAAGACGCATGGTAAAAACGGTTGAAATACTGTGCGTGCCAGCTCATACGCGTGCTGGAACTCTTAGAGTTCTTGATTCAATGAAGCAAATACCTCAGCTATGAGGACGATTTCGACTGAGAAACTTGAACGAACTTGGTCGTTGGTTCTAAGGCATTGATGAAAGCAGACTATAGGTCTTGGTCATATTGAGCCAACGAGTTCTGACTTTGGCAATAGATGATGTAGCGAGCTTAGCCTACGTACTAAATGGAAGAAATGATATAGGTTCCATCACCTCAGGATGCCGAGGTAATAGAACCTAAGGGGCAGTTGTGAGGACATCATTTTTGAATGACAACACGTGACCGATGTGTCACCGAAGTGCCATCCGAGGTGCCACGTGTCTTGGTCATGACGCCGAGATCATCTCGGCTAGGCCGAGGTTATCTGCGAAATACCGGAATTCGGGATAAGCGGATAAGGGACAAGAGTCCTAGAATGGAAGAAGACTTCAGTTTGGGTAAAGATAAGACTCTTAGAGAGTTTATCCCAGTCATACTAGGAGTCCAAGATTAGCAGTAATCCTAAGTCCATTAGAGCTAGGCTTCTATTGGGACTAGGATTATGTTGGCTATAAAAGGGAGGCACCCCCATGGGTCTAAGGTATGCTTTTTATGCTCTGTCTAGTGAGTTAAGCACTATTGGTTATCTTTGAGAGATATTTTACTGACTTGATCGTCGGAGTGTCTCCGGGTGGACGAGCCACCGCCGGGATCTTCTCTTTCTGTTGCAGGTCAATCAGGTGCCATCTATTCTGCCAGTGCTCTCCAGTTGAATATTGAGTTTGGCAATGTGGTCAGAAATCAACCCACACAAGTTATATCCTAAATAACTTAATCAATAACTTTATATCTGCTAATTAATTCCATAAAGCCTTTCTAAAAAAAAAATAATTCCATAAATCACTCATCTTCTCACTTTATTTCCCCTCTCTCTCTCTCTCTCTCTCTCTCTCTCTCTCTCTCTCTCTCTCTCTCTCTCTCTCTCTCTCTCTCTCTCTCTCTATATATATATATATATATATATATATATATATTCTAATTTCTACTCACCAGAAATTCCTAATTTATCTGCCTTTTGTTATGTCAAATATTCTTAAAATCATATATAAAATTATTTTACATACAAAAAATTCTCTATTTTTACTTTTACTTAAATTATTTTAAGAAATCAAACTTTTAAAGGGAAATTTAGCCAAAATCCTTCCATTGGACTTTTCTTTGATGAAAATGACGGCCTAATTTATTTTGCTTCGTAAACCTCTGAAGGAGAAAACACATAATTGAGTAAGAGTAAAGTAAAATATATATATTTTTTTCCTTGAATAATATTACCAAAGTAGCATGTTATGTTACTGTGAATCAGATTAACATGTTACTGTCAAACAGAATAACATGGTACTGTTATTGTTTACATCAATTTCGTCGGTAATAATTTTTTTTTTATTTAAAGAATTTCATAATCAACATAGATCTTATTTGATAGATCTTGATAAAAGAATTCTAAAAATATTAATTTTATTAAAAACCGACATTTACATCAAAATTATATTATTTTAAAGTTTAATCTTTTGATAATAGTGGTATGTGCTGGACTTTAAAAAAAAATACATTTTGTATTTGTTCTTAATGCATTAAAATTTTATTATAAGTGGATTTTGATCAAATTTCCCAATTTAAAATTTTTATCATTGCAAAACTTATAACATAATGAAATTACCATAAGTAATGTGATTAATTGTAACTATGTGTAACACAAACCTACTTAATACAATCTTCAAAATTTGAAGCTCCAAAACCTCAAGTTCCCATCTATCTATAATAATAAAAAAATATGCATAGCCTAATAAAACTAAATTTTAAAACACTTACCAAATATATAATTTACGACATCCCTTCTCAAAAAAAAAAAAAAAACTCATTTATCTATGTATAAAGCCAAAGAGTCTTTTTAATTAAGATCTTGTGAGAGTTCTAATTCTTCAAAGTAAAATTTTAATTTTTTTACAATTAAAAATAAATTGTCAACTTATAGTATCATCAAGGTTAGTTTTAAAATGAGCACACTAAATTCAAATGCTCTTTCAAGTTAGATGGCCAATTTAAGATAATCTGAACTCTTTATTATTTAATAAAAAGAACGCACCATCAGTGGTAGTAAAAAATAAAAATAAATAAAAAAACTCTTTAAATATAGTAGAGATGAAAATAATTAAAATTTACTCAATTATAAATAGTTATTTCCTTCACACTTTAATTCTTTTATTTTTTTAATTTCAAAATTAATTTTAAATTAATTTATTTAGATCCAAACAAATTTCTTTTAAATGACATATTTACCCTTCGACAATTTCAAGGAATCTTCTCTTCAAGGGGTTCAATTCAACCGTGCTACGTAACTCGAAATCGAAGCCTCGAATCCCCTGAATTCAAAATGACGTCGTTTCGCCGTTTTGATTTTTTTTTTTTCAATAACGCAGAAGAAAAGGGCAAAGAAGAAGAAGAGGAAGAAGAAGCGAAAGAAGAAGAAAGGAAAGGAGCAAAGCAGAGAAAGAGAGAGAGAGAGAGATCATCTTCATCATCAACCATCAACCAAAAATCAAACCCACCCCAACACATCATCATCAGCACAGCTTCATCATCAACCAAAAATCAAACCCACCAAATCATCAACCAAAAATCAACAATCAAAAATCAAACACGCCCCATTCATCATCAACAACATGTTCATCAACATCACCATCATCATCATCAACACCAGCCAACATTCATTTCAGATCCAGAAAAAAAAAAAAAAATCGGGCTGGGCTGTGACAATTGGAGGCGAACGCGGAGGCGGCGGCGATCGGCGAACCGAGCTGGGCTGCGATGATCGCCGACCCTCTCTCTCTCTCCATTCTCTCTTCCCCTCTCTTATCTTTCTCTCTCTTTCTCTTTTCCCCTCTTCTTCTCTCTTCTCTCTACTCTCTCTCTGTTTTTAGACATAAGGAAAAATTAAATAAAATAAAATAAATTGTCCAAAATGACGTCGTTTTAGGCGGTCGGGAGATTTGAGCTACGAAGCTTTATTCAGTTCAATTTTAGTTTTTTTTTTTTTTGTTATGATTTTCTTACAAATGTATACGTTACTAAACTACAGAAACAGACAAATGAAATAGGCAATAGGGACAAAGGATCTACAGCCCAAGCAACCTTCCAAGCAAAGAAGTTATTGGAAATACTATCCAATTACGGTAGTTGTACATATATTAATTAGTAGATTAAATAATGTATTAACATTAGTTATGATATTATTATTGACCCTACTTATTAATCACATTACAAATTTCAAAAATCTCTTAAATTATGCAACATTATCAATTAATACACTAATTAGTACAGTTAACATTATTCATTCAATTAGGCCATGTTTGTTTGGGCGGACTGGGTTAGATTGGATTCGCATTCCCATGACTAATAGTCCTAGGATTACGAATCCTTTGGATTGTGTATCATATCTTATGTTTGGATTGAGTTAGGATTTTTAAGGAGGACTAATAGTCCAGACTTTGACTTAATCTTTCAATTTATATTCCAGCTCACTCTGTAGGATTGAATAGTTCATCATATGTGGAATATCATATTCAGATAGATTGTTAATTCATATTTCAATTATTTAACTAAATATTGAATTAATAATTTTATTAGACTATTAATCTAATTCCAAATTCATATCCATCCAAACACAGTAGGCCTTAATGTCAACCTAAACTCCAAGATCAAAACCATTCAAAACGCAATTTCTACTCAATTCATTTCAACACCAATTCCAAGATCCAGTCATCAAAAAAGTATAGGATTGTCAAGTGTGGCAGGTGTTTTTTTTTTTTTTTTTTTTTTTTTTTTTTTTTTGGGTCTGTGCTAGAACATTTGATATAATTTCTGTAAATAATTTATAAAATAAAAATAATTTAAATAAATTTTAAAAAAATCTAAAATATTTTTAATTTTTAATTTTTGATTATCAATTTAACTTGATAAAAATGGTTATTAGCTAAGGTGGTTGTTGTAGAATTGTTTAGAAAGGGACAGCAATATCAGTAATTAATGTTAATTACATATAGCATTAGTCATATAATAATAGTCATGAGATTCAAGGCAAAGAATCCAAGTGATTAATTAAGAAATTAGTTGAAGTGTAAGTAGTTTGTTAACACCCACACCATCCATAGACTCCCAACACAAATAAATAAGTCTAATAGATGACAACACAAATAAATAAATGCTATTTTTGGGGCTCTTTTTTTTTTTTTTTTTTTGAAAGGAATAAGAATTTCATTATTAAGACTGGTAGTAAAATTCATGTGACAATACTATTCAAGCGTTTTATTTCTCTATAATTTTCTATGAAAAATTTGTAAAAGTTAAAATATTGTGAGTCTAATTACTTTTTATTTATTTATCTAAATGGCTAACATTTTTATGATAATTCTGAGAATTGGAGGAATCAGATTTTGATTCTTGTTAGAATAGATAATTTGGAATCAACTTTATATTGCAATCAATTTTAAGCATAGTAATCAAGATGTTCAAAATCAGTTCGTTTCAAACTTATAAAAGTCTAGTCATTTTTTAATTGAAATAAAAAACAAAAAACAAAAAACAAAAAAGAAGAATTAAATAAGTAAAATGAAATGAAAGTAACACCATTCACCATAGCACACCTAAAATAATAACATATTAATTTAGTTATTGTGAACTAGAACTATAAACCAATTAAATTAAGAGGTGTTACGTGTAGATCCTAATAGGTAGATTTGTTGTCCAATAGATCCTATAATAATTAATAGTTTTTTTCATCAAACACTGTTCAAAAAGTCACTAATTATTAATTTTCAAAGACAGTTTAAAAATTTTGTTACAAAAAATATCACTAATTATAAGTTTTAACAATAGTTTAAAAAAATCGTCACAAAAAGTCACTAATTTTCAAATTTGAGCGACAATTTAAAAAATTCGTCATAGAAAAATGTCACTAATTGTAAATTTTAGAAATAATTTATAAAAATCGTGACAAAAAAGTCACTAATTGTCAATTTTTAGTGACATGCAAAAAATGGTCAAAAAAAATCATTTTTAAAGAAGATTTTATTAGGATTTATTTTCAATAGGACTTGATAAGAATTAAGTGTAACTATTAAGACCTACTGATAGTTTTCTCTTAAATTAAGTTAGTAGTATAGTGTTTAAGTTTGTTTTGAAATGTTAACGAGTTTTAAAATGGATTAAGAGCATCACTTGTTTAAATAACAAGTTAATTTCAAATGAATTTTTAATGTGTTGGACATAATCAAATGAAAACAATTTATTTATTTTTTTATAATATATATGATAGATAAAAAAGTATCAAAGGTTGAGAAGAATAATTTTTAACGAATTAAATTATACTTAAATAATTTAATTTTTATAATGTGTATGGTACTTTCTCTATAACTATAAAGTCTCTTGGCAGACAATTTATTTTTTGAAAGTCAATTTTAGCATAACAAAGAAGTTTCCTAGAAATGAATTAAGGTATATAATATGATGTCAGTTATTCACCAATCAAAAAAAAATGATGTCAGTTATTGATGTGATTAGAAAACAAACACAAGTTTTAAAAAAATATCTTATACTAATAAGTTTCACTGATAATTTTATGAGAAAATCACTGTTTACATAAACCTCACCACAAAATGAATTATACCCCCTACTTTTATAATAATAATAAATAAATAAATAAATTTCTACTTCACTGTACAGTAATTCTCCCTAATTTTATGATCTTTAATGTAGATTCATGTATTCCATTTATTTTTAAGTCAATAGTTTGAGAACAATTTTTTTGGGGTTTTTTTTTTTTTGTTTTTTGTTTCAAAACCAAAAAAATAAATCCAAACAATCACATAAAATTCCATAATCATTTTATTTTATCTCTTACAAACATCACATCCAACCACAAAAAATTCTAATTATCTTTCCAAACATAAAAAAAAAAATTCTTCAATAATATTCTACAATGAAAAAAATCTACAAAAAAATTCACTTCCCAAACACCCACTTCGCCAAGGCAAACTATAACAGATAATAGTATATATAGAGAGACAAATATTATCTTTGAGCTGGTCCCACTGAACCTTCACCTACGTTATTATTATTATTATTATTATTATTATTATGTATTCCACTTATTCTGAATAGTTTGATTTGGTCAAGGCAAACTATAACCTATTATAGCATATATATAGTATCTTTGAGCGGGCTCAGTGAACCTTCACCTACATTTAATAAAGTTTTTCCTCTTTTTTTTTTTTTTTCACATCATTAGTTGAGTTTTCTCTTTGAATTATATGATCAGTAGAATAATGAAAGAATATTTGAATTTTATTGATTGTACAAATTTTTTGTGTGCATAATATAAATCCTTTTTGTGCTTAGTGTAAATTCTTTTTTATATGTCAAAATTATACCATAAAAGATTCTATCTAAAATGTAATTAATTTTTTGTTGTTCTATTGGTTTGTAGTTTCTCCAATTATTTTCATACGGTACAGGTTATTGTTTTAAATTTCATGTAATATTTTCTTGAATCAAATTTGTGTTTAAAATTTTTAATGTGTAGTGTAATATTTTAGACTATCACAATTATAATTAATTATTCCTTTATATTTGTAGAGATGACCTATAGTGAAAGAAAGGTGAATGCATACCTCATGCAATTACTTTTTCAAAGGAATTGACTTCACTCTTGTTCATGAGTTGAAGAGGTTCAATTTGAGTCTTTAAGCTCCTTTATGGTCCTCTTTTAATAATGATTTAATATATTCATATTATAGACTCTTTTAAGAGTGTGTGAGGGCTAATTTGGGCTATTTGGAAGAAATAATCTTGACCAAATCACTCTTGGTAGTTTGATAATTTTTTTAACTTGCCACCAACTTGCTCAACCTCAAAATTGACAAATTGGTTGAGTATTTTGATGGTTTTAAACCAATGGGTTTGACATGTTGACAAGTTGCAAATTGTTAATGTAATTGTGGAGCTATAAAATAAAAATCAAAGAAATGTTTGATGACGTACATCTATTTAGAAAAATTTGATAATAGTCTAGCATTTAAACATGTGATGAAAGTTTTAAAAAAATAAATAAAAAGATTTGTTCATGGTTGAGGTGTTTGATTTATAAAATACTTGATTTTGGGTGAGTTTGTAACAACTCGGATTTTTAATTATTCTTTAAAATTTATACTAAAATCATTTAATCACAATTGGAAAAATATACGATTTATTTTATATTATTTGTAAAATAATATAATTAGTAAGAAATTTAGGGGTTAAAGCGTAAATATAAAAGGGAAATTGCCACCTTCAATTTCGAGAAAGACGGCTTACCTACCTGTGTATAGGTGTGATGACTCCCGATTGAATAAGTTTGGGACTCACGGCTTTGCCTCCCTTTATAGGGAGGAGATGTTCGAACTAAGGAAAAACAAAAAGAAAAGGAAAGAAAATATTGGAAGTCAAAAATGCTTTTGATAGTAGAAAAAAAAGAGTGAGGTATTAATTTTAAGGTGAGTTATATTATACCTTGAATCACCATAACATATTTTACGTATGTTTTGACTTACCATATTTATTTTATACAAGTTATGTTTTATAAATTATTATAGATTATATTAATATTTCAATTACGTGGATTAATTTCTGAACTCTATTTGTTAAAATGAAATCCATGAATATGTTTGTTTAAATTTTAAAGAATATTTGACTATGATCTTATAATAATTATGTTTTGTAAGTACTACTACAGGAGTCTCATGCCATAAGGGACTTAAATAACTATTGGCCTTTGTTTGGTCACTTTGTGGCCATCTGTTGTTATGAATCTATTGAGTTCTGTTTTGTGCGAAGCAAAGTGCTATGCGGAGATAAGTGCTACACTATTATGGGAGCTACCTCTATAATTCGTACGAGCCACCTCTTGAATCCGTACCTCTATTCTGACTGTCACTCCGGTGACCTCTGTTCTGTTCGGTATCGTGGTTATGGTTATTTATTTACATAATTTCAGTTTTGCTACTTAAATGATTATTTGTTCAGACTAAGTTATCCTAATTATTTTAGTTAAATAACTATCCATGGTTATTTTGTGTCTCTTACACTCTTGGCATAATATTTTTCACTCTACTATGTGCTTATAGCTGTTTACCAATTTTTAAGAAACAATGTAATTTAGAAATAACTTTTGGAAAGTCTTAAACCCGAGGCTGTAGAATAGACATACACAGCACCTTTATGATATTTTTATATGTAAATATCGGCCTTTTTGGTCAATAAATTTTGTAATAAAAATAGAAGTTTCGATGATTATTTTGGTACTCTCACTAATATTATTTCCGCTCGCGTTTATTAATTTGTTCAAGAATTGGCTAGACGTAACTTCAGTTATTGGTCATCACGATACTTAACCCTTGAGTACGGGGAGCGGGTCGTAACAGAGTTAATTCAAATTGCACACAATCTATCTTGTACAAATTTAGGCTTGTTTTGGAAACACAGTTAAAAGTAATTTTTTTTTGGCTTTTTTAGTCATATCTCCTTTCTTTCTTTTTTTTCTTTTTTTTTTTTTTTTGTAATTAAAAAAATCAATTTTTAACCAACTTTCTAAAACAAGCTTAATGTGCAATCTTGCCCAACTCGCCAAGACTCTTAAACCACAAGTAGCAGCACAGGTTTGACAGATTGGCCATGTTTTTTTGTACATCCATATTCCTGAAAAATTTAGATTGATTCAATATTAATTATGTTATTTTATCATAGTTGTCTTTGAAAAATTGGTTTATTTTCAAAAATCACATTTTAGATCTTTTTTTTTTTTTTTAATCGGCAAAATTAATTGTTAGTTGTTAGATTAACACTGATGAAAATTAACCTCTCTATCTTATACAAGTATCAAATGCTTGCCCCCTTAATTCAACTTCCTTAAGGAGAGTTGAACCCCATGATCTACATAAAAAGCTACAATACAAATATGAATTAGGGCTGAGCAAGGAATCCGTGAAATTCGTAATCCGATCCAGTCCAGTCCAATCCGATAGGTTTGGATTGGTTTTTTGAATCCGTGGTTCGGTTCCGGATTAAAGAATTAAAAATCTGTAGTCCACGGATTGGTTCCGGATTGAACCCCACGGTTCCGGATTGGAACCGATCCGGACCGTATACAAATAGTCTATATTTTTATTATACATCCTTACCTATAGTATCTTCTCTTATTCCATATAAAACCTAAACTCAAACCTAAACCCGTTTAATATCTTCTTTTATTACTTTTGTTTGTTAGTTTTTAGTTTTAACTTGTAATGGTCTAAATACTTATGGTACAACCAATTTTCTTATGGTTGTTTAAATTCTAAAACAGTATGTCGTTATTATAAAGACATATTGCTATTGTGGAACTAATATAGCGCTATGTTTATGTTTTTATGAAATTAAAGTGTTATATATATATCTATATATATATATATATATTATTTAATTATGTGAATCCGTGGTCCTAAACCGATCCAATCCGTATTTAAATGGATTGGTTCGGATTGGTTCCATGATTTAAACGGATTGGATTGGTTCCAATTTTTCAGAAATCGTAAATAACGGATTGGTCCTGGTTTTATAACAATCCAGTCCAATCCGGACCGTGCTCACCCCTAATATGAATCTCAAAGGCGCAGTTGGCTCCTCTCCTATCCACCTTGAATTAGAGAGAAGCCAACTCATTTTAAAAAAATATTGACAATGTCGTAAATGTATCTAACATCTTCCATTTATATAAGTTGGCACAAATAGATCATATCACATGTATTTGTGACATTCCCAAATACAAAAATGAATATTGTTCTTTATTTTTTTTCTACTTTTTTTTACTCATAAAATATCGCTACCATCCTATCATAAAAATGGCATTTTTGTTAATAGAAGTTTTACATGTTATGTATGTCATTCAATTTCATTGCAGAACCATTTAGTTTAGAGTCAATTATAATTTTACCCTTAACGCATAATTTTTTTTCACTTCAATCTTTTAAAAATAAAATTTCTCATTTTGGTCCTAACCTATTAGATTCTTATCGCGACAGTTGTCCTGTTGTGAAAATGCCGCGTGACACAAATTGACTTAGACAAAGCCCCAACAACCTATGCATTATATTATACTTTTCTTTCAGTTTCTCTTTTCTCTCCTACCGCAATGGATCACTCGCCATCCTTCACGACCCAACTCCCTTTTCTCATCCATCATATTTTTTTTTTTATCATTCATTCTAAGTGAGTGTTTGATATTTATTTTTTTGTGATTTTGTGACCTTTAATCTTTTTAATTAATGTATTTAAAAAGTTGTTAAAAATTCTTTAAAGTAAAAAATTTGATGTGGCATTCAATTTTTTTTTGTTGACGTCAAATAATTTAGTAAATAGTTGCACAAACCCACCATTAGGGGTGGAAATTTGGCCAGACCCATATCCGAACTCGCGGGTTCCCGCAAAATTCGGGGTTGGGCCGCGTCACGGGCTATAAAATTAGACCCAAGCACAGTCCCAAGCCAAAGGAGTATTCAGACCTTGGACGGGTTAGGCCTTGGGCCCTTAGGCTTGGCCAGCCTTGACCATTTTTAAAAAAAATTTCTTCTATTTTTTGCACCAAAATTTTATTATTTTTTATCAAAAAATGACACTGGGTCGGGTCGGATTTTGAGTGAGCCTTGAGTTGGTCGATGGGTCGAGTTTCAAAATGATGGCCCCAGGTTCAGGATCCCGGGTTAGGCTCGGGGTCCTGCCCTAACCGGGTTGGGCCCATCCTGAGTCCCGGGCAGACTTTGGGCTGCACACAGATTGCGAGCTATTTTTACACTCTTACCCACCACCTAACTCCTCAAGACTAGTTCTCCATACTTTGATTCGCAACCTTTCTACTTGAAAGTATGAAACAAAAAAAGGAATAAGGACAAGGATTGATCTAGGAGGATGCAGGTAGCCGTCGTACTCTTAAATTTTTTAAAAATTATGTATATTATATTAGTAAATAGTAAAATAATTTTAAATTAAAGTACATTGCACTCTCAAAATTTTAATAGTTTGCACCCTCCAAATTATTTACATTACAAAATTTTAAAAATAGTTTCTAAATCGATTTTTATCAAATATTGATATATTTTATTTTTTATTTGTATTATTTATTATATTGCTATATTATTTAGAGTTTTTATTATTTGTTTTTATTTGATATTATTCTTGTTTTCTATTCATATGTTATTTATATATTTTTTTATTTTCATTTACACCATTCGAATAAAACTCATCTAATATTATTGTAGCAATGAATTATTTTTCCCAAATCAAGCTAAGAAAAATAGGGTTTGGTGGTTTTGATAGTGAAGAAGATGTCTACTTTGAGAACAGGATGTGGTGCTTCTAAATATACACAATAATATTCTCTCCCAGTCTATAATATTTCTCTTGCAGTCTGCAATGAGCGTGAAAAGAAATACGATTGGTGTATTTAGTATCCAGTGGATGGTAGTCATGGAGAAGATGGATCCAAATGTAAGATATGGGATGCAGACAAATAAAATCCATACATTTCAATGAAGTCGGAATACTGAACTCATGAATTTCATACATAAAAGTCAAGTCGAAATTTGGGATTCAAAAAAGGAACTTGAATTTGAATAATTCAAAATTTTGACCCCAAAAACAAAACCAAAATTCAAAATAATTGAAACTTTCGACTTAAAAATTTTGGAAAATTATATATACAAAGTAGCTTTCTTAATTATTTTCAAATAGGGTTTTCAAAAACATTTTTCTCCACGTAGACCAGATTTTGATTTGTGGACTTGACTTCTACTATATTTTTTTTTCGTAATCACCATATACTTATTTTTGTCAATGTGACATTTATGATTCTTATTGAACCTCTACAGGTAGTCCCAAGATCAACTATCTTACGCTCAAGCCTTACCAAACAGCCTTGGCCCTAGACGAACTAGCAGCCCGGCCCACAGGGGCTAAGCCCAATACGCTTTCTTCTTGGTTATTTTTAATGGGATTGAGCATAAAATTTTTAAAAAAAAAATCATAAAATGATCCGGTCTAGACCAAATCGCATCATTTGGTTTAGTTTTTTCAATGCACGGTTTGGTTCTGATTTTGAAATAGGTGAACTATACTTTACAATTTGGTCTGTGATTTTATAGCTACGAATCTAGTTGGAACCGAATCGAACTGTTTAGATTATATATATAATTTGTTACTAAATGTAAATACTAAAATATTTTATTAGCATCAAATATATACACATATATAAATTGTAAGTCATAACTCTCTACTACTATAAGTATACTTCTGTATAGGGATAGAACTAGTTTTAAACAATCGTGTAAATATTTCTTAGGTTGTGAATAATATTTTGTGATTATATTGTGAATAGTGATAATATTTTTAAAATTTGCAGTTCCAAACTGATCGTGGTTTAGTAGTTTGGTTTGGATTGATGCCAAAATTTTCTAAATTGGTTTGGTTCCAAATTTGATAGAACCTTATGTAATGGATTGGTCTTAATTTACCGTTAAACTGAACTAATTTGAACCATGCGCACTTTTAATTTTTAAATTTTCTATATGGTTTGAAAACTAGGCCAGTAGACTGTCTCTCATAGGCCAATGGACAGGCGGGTAGAACCAAAGCCCAACCAAAGCCTTATGCAGGTTGAGCCACGAGCCAAATGTTGACCCACTTTATCTATAAATTCTAATTATTTTCCTGTAAAATACAGCTCTGTACTTGCTCAAAAATGTTGAAGTGCAAGCCATCATAGGACCAGTAACATCTATGCAAGTTGACTTTGTAATTGATCATGGAGACAAAGCCAAATACCCATAATTTCATTTTCTGCAACAAGCCCTTCTCTCTCTTCAATTCAGAGCTCATACTTTGTCTGAGCCGCCCAAAACGACTCATTTCAAATGAAATCCATAAGTGTTGTTGTTCGAGCCTTTGAATGGAGAGAAACTGTTCCAATTTATGTGAGCAACGAGTTTGGAAAGGCATTATACCATATTCGACAGATGCGTTGTAAGACATCAACACAAGTGTCCCTTATCGGAGTGTCATTCCTCCACCGGCCGTGGATGATCAAATTGTTGAAGATCTTTACTAGTTAATGACAATGCAAACTAGAGTGTTCATTGTGCATGTGATTCCAAATTTGGCCTCACGGATTTTTATTAAAGTGAAAGAGGTTGGAATGATGAGTGAAGGCTACGTTTGGATCATAACCAATGCAGTGACAAATGAGTTGAGTTCAATGGACCCTTCAGTCATTAATTCAATGGAAGGAGTATTAGGTGTAAAAACTTATGTTCTAAGAACCAAACAGCTTCAAGCTTTCACCATTGGTTGGAAAAGAAAGTATCACCAAGACAATCCTACTGTACTTAATGCCCAATTGAATGTTTGTGGACTGTGGGCATAAAATGCTACAACTGCACTAGCCATTGCAGTTGAGCAAGCCAGTGTGTAGCTTGACTTTTCGTGCTCCTATCGGATACGATAGTCTTACAGTTCGGACTCCTGTGATTCTGAATTTGATTCCACAAGTGCAATGTAAAATAGATAAACACAAAAGAGTCTAAATCCGGTAAATCTTTTGGAAAATCGATTTTGAACCAAAATGCAAAAAATGGACTGCTTTGCCAGATACAGAGTCGCCACCTAAATGTTTTTAAAAAATTTAGGAAACCCGAGGCTCGTGCCAAAGGCTACTTATCCGTCATCACCAAAGTGTCTCGGCTCGGGAACTTAGGTACAAGAGGGGAAAGTCATGAATTGAGCACCCCACTCGCCCGATTAAAGATCAGCCTCTACTAATCATGATGTGATTCTTATTTACATTATATACTCTTGTTCTGATTTATTAGACTAATTTACTATGTGACGCACACAAGTATAGACTAATTTGCAAAAGTTGAAACATTTTGATTTCACGTTTGTTTCGAAAAGTGTTTGAATGTGTACCACTTGAAAAGTGATCTCATATGAACATTACTCAAATTATTCAAATTCAAGCAATTATCCATCATCCACAAGCATTCAAACAAGTATAGTACTTAAGCAGTTAGCCTAATGGCAAGCATACTAGACATTGCAACAATCACACTCGTGCAACATTCTAAAACAATAAACCATATCCCAATTTCCAAGGTGAGCCAAAAGAGAGAAAATAGTTAGAAAAATGCATGATCCTAACTAATGCAATATGCCTAATGCCACACATGCAAAAATGCAATTTAATAGGCTCAGTCACTAATTATGACATGTGAATCAATTTGATAGCATGCGGTTTAAACATGTATTCAACGAAGTAATAAACGACAATGCTTATTAGAATAATGAACCGAGCCTAATGCATGTAAGACAATGGTTGCAAATCATGAGAAATACTAAGTAAACATGATGCTCTATACAATCCAACATAAGCGGGTAAATAAAAGGGAGAAAGACGTAGGGTTGGAAGACATACACATTATTACAAGTTTGGCCCTCGCACAAGAGGGTCTGGATAAATAGTCTAGCTAATTACTATGAATTAACTAATCTATTACAGCACAAATGAAATAAACTAACTACGGTAGCTAATTATTACAACACCACGAATTAACTAACTACTTTAGCTAATGAAATAAGTATAATACAAAATTAACTAGATATTCTACTTAGTTTAATACAAAAACTAACTAGCTAATTACAATGCACAGTTAATTAGCTAATTAATTAACTATTATGAGCCCTGGGGAATAAGGGTTGACCCATGCATGCAGGTGGATTTCCACCCGAAAAAGTCCCCTGTTTTGCTGCCAGAATGCCTCTATTGCACAGTTAGAAAATTGCACTGTTTTCCCACTTCAGCCTCTGCTCTACTCTGCTGGAAAAAAAAGACACTGCCTAGCTGGAAAAAGTGGTTGGCAAGCCAGAAATAGTGGCCTGCCACCCAGTAAAAGTGGCCGACAGTTGGTTCTATCGTGTTGCAACAGAGATCAAACAGAGCACAAACCACTACAAGAAATTACACTTTTGGCAACTACTTTTGGCGACAACGTCAATTTTTCATTGCCAAAAGTATATTTTTGGTGACGCAGTGATCAATTTCGTTGGTAAAAGTATACCTTTACCGACGCAATTTGCTACTGTTGGTAAAAAAACATAACATTCTTTTAGCGCCAAAATTTTTGGTTGGCACCAAAATTTCTGTACTTTTAGCTACGAGGCTTATATTTTAGCAACACAATGAGCGTTGCTATTAGTGTGCATACTTTTAGCGACGACAAGTTGGCGTGGGCAAAGGGTTAACCATTTAGCGACGATAACACTATTCGTCGGTAAAAGTTTTGCTAGTGGAATAATGTGATTTAGTGATTTGTATTTTTGATTGCAATTTTTCAAAGAGTTTTAAATATTTTAATTATTGAATTGTAAATTAAAATGATCATTGAATTAGATCACAAAATGAACCCATTAAGTCCAAAGACACTCTTATGTTGAGATGACTAATTTGAGATAATTTAAACTTTTTCAAAGAATATGGTTAGATTATCAATTTCAATATGTTTGGTTTTATTTTCAAAAACTAATTTCAATTTTTTTTCCTAAAAAACTAAAAAAAAATTGGGTGAAAAAAAAAAACTTATTATTTTTGTATATTTTTATCTTTTACGTCATAAATACTTTTTAAAATTTTAAAAATATAATTTGGAATTTTATTGCTCTCAAATTATTTTTAATTTTTTTCAAAAAAACAAATCTAAAAATTGTTTTGAAATTATTATTATTATTATTATTATTATTATTATTATTATTATTTTTTAGGGGGGGTGATCTGATTATCTGCAATGGCAAATTCCCTCATTTTTTTCCCTCATCAATCTCCACGATTTCACTATTGCACACCCTTATCTCAGAATTCATAGTTATCTCTCCCTCACAATTTCACTCTTGATCGTAGGGTTTGTGCCGTTTGCTGTTGCCGCGCGAGACGATCGGTGCTTCTGCCCCTACAGGTTTGTTCCTACTACTATAAAAATGATTAAAGATCACACTTTGATAAATAAAAATATCTCACTTTGATTAAAAATGTAATAAAAAAATTAAATTAATATTTTAATCACATTTAATTTGATTAAGTATGATAATATTTATGTTTTATGTCATTTTTTAATTAAGTGTGATTTTTTTAATCACACTTTCTAAACAAGTGTGATTAAAAAAATTAAATTCCAAAGTTCATTCTGACGCCCAGCCCATGCCCAGCCCTAGTCCCTCACTCACTCACTCTCTCTGTCCCTTCCTCTTCTCTCTCTCATCTGAGATCCAGATCATGAGGTAGATCAAAATCCAAATCCCAGGGCCAACCGCCACTCCTTCGTCGGAACTTCCAAGCCTCTCATCTCAGTCCTTCCATTTCTTTTTCTGTCTTTCGACAATGATGATGAGATCATGTTCTGGATGACGGTAAGATCAATGGTTCACGATGACGATCTGGAAACCGTACCGAAGATGTGTTAAATGTAGAAATCTGGATGGTAATGGGTTTGCGATTTGTATGATGATCTCGAAGCTGTGTTGGACCAGATCTTTTCTTGCGATTCACCAAGATCAGAGGGTTTATCAAAACCCCAACGAATACATGGGCAGGGCAGGGCAGAGAAGAAGGTAATGAAGCACGGAGACAGAGGGTTTATCGATCCTTCAACTATTTGTTTACAATGGTTCTTGTATTGCAGTCTTGGAGGTAAATTTTGCCTGTTAGTCCTGAAGTCATAGAAGGTGTATTTCTCATTTTGGTTTCAATCTGAGAAATGTGTTAATCTTGAATTATTGTTTGTTTAGGTCACAGTGGTTATTATGCTTAGTAGAATCAACGTTGAGTTGAGAAATGAAAATGTTGACAGTGAATGGATCTAACCCCACAATGGCAGTTGCGGCAACTACTGCGGGTGATCAGCAATTGCAACAGACTGCAAATGTATCTGAGAAAGAGAAAGAGAATGAAACATCAATAACAAGTAACGACAAATGATAATGACATTGGCAATGGAAGTGGCAAAGAAAGCCCCTATTTGCATGAGGAAAGTGATTTACCATAAAGGTATATTACTTTTTGGATCAACAGAAATGCAAACCATAATAGCAATCCTCATGTTTTTAATTAGATTTTCCTTAATTATTAGTTTTTTGCAACCCCCTGGCTTTTTTGGGTTCACTCTACTTTGGGGTTTGAAATAATCTCTTTTTAAGTTTGCATTTATTGTTTTGAAAATGTTGTATTTGAATGTAGCTTGGAACACAACCTCCCTGATTGTCCATTTGCATCTCCTAAAGCTGCTGTGGACTTCTTTGATGATAAGTTAGCCATAATTGGATGATTTAGTTTAGTTTTACAGGGATTTTTTGTGGCTCCTTTTCTTCAATCTCACTACTATTGTGACTCTTAAAGGTATTAAGAAGTTCTCCTTATTCGTTCGTTATTTAAATCCTTTTATTTTCATTTGAGCTTTCAATCTCTTACTCAATTCATTGTTATTTACATGGCTTATTCCAAAAATCTGTTTTCCATAACTTATGTTGATTGCATAGGATATCTTTAGAGTTGAGCGAGTTGACCCAGATGGTAAAAAATTTGATAAGAGGTATGTTTTCTAGTTTGGTCATGTCTTCTACAGTTTCTTGTCGTGTTTTTTTTTTTTTAAATATATATATATATATATATATATATTTATATATACGAAATGGGAAAATAAGTGTTTCTTTAATAATGTTTCTTATACCTAATCAATCCATTTGAAGTAAACCCCTTTATTAATTTCTGAAATGTATATATATATACACAATATCTATTATGTGTTTTAATGCTATGCTAGATTTGAGCTTAAGTGGACTTGGGAGTTGAGCTTATAAGCATATCAGGGTTTTAATGTAACTGGATTTGACCTTATGATACCATTATTATCCAAAAATATGAAGCTTATTATGAGAGGATGTTCAGGCTATCATTCTTAGGCAAACAATAGTTTTGTGGGTGCTCGGGCTCACTACAATTGGCTTGTTATGGCTATGGGTTTACACAATTCCATAGGTGGTAAAGTGATTGCCCTTGTCTGAGGAGTGTGGATAATTTAATTTATCATCGCCCCCCCCCCCCAAAAAAAAAGGCTGGTCTATAGCTGTTTAGTCCAAGGAGTAGAATTTTCAAGCCTTAGAGTAAAAATTTATGAGAACTTATACATTTGCACAATTTGATGTGCATGCAATGCATCATGTGGCGGTTTCTTTTGGCCTGGAATATTCAGTTCAGTATTTTGAAATGTTATACAATTGCGAGCTTGAGGTGTTGGAAGCTGTCATTGAACTTCTTATGCCATCAACATCATTGGCATGCATATAAAGGCAGGCTGTGAATGATGGTAGATTTGAGCTGAGTTCTTGATGCACTAAAGATTTAGGACCAATTGTTGACAATGAATGGCACACAATCAAGCAGTAAGGAAGCAAATCTAAGACGCTAATTCATTTCAGTTTTGTGATAAAGTAGTATTTAGGTTTGTGTAATTTAGAATTTTGTCAATAGGTGTAGTTTTCTTAGTTGCAAGGTAACCTCCTTTGGAGGTGAGTGCTTGCAAGCTGCTTGTAAGCAGCTTGTCATCTAGTTTGATGTAGTGGTTGCATGTAGGCAATAATATGTCACCAGTTTGGGTTAAGTGGCTGCATTTTTGCCACTTGTTGCTTTCTTATTTTGTGCCTTTTCTATTCCTAGCCTCTTCACCATAAAGTAACCTCCTTAGCTATTATATATAGGGCTATAATCTCTCTTGAAGAGGTTTTTTGAGGAATTGAAATTTCAGATTTTTTTATTTCATTGTGCCATATTTTGTTATTCATTGGCGCTTGGTTTTGAGTCCCAAAGCTCGTGGAATTCAAGCCTGGTTGCTTGATGTTCCAGAATCCAGTCCTAAAATCTAGTTCTTGCATATTTCAGCCTTGATTTGAGTGTTATTCGGGATCACCACCTTTGTTTGTAGTTATTGGAGCCTCCAACCAAACTACATGATGTTCCATTATAAGGTCTTGGGGGAAGAGGTGTATGGAGTAGTGCTGGTTTTCCTTGGAAGAGTATTTGGTGTGTTAAGGTGATTTCCTAGTTGATATCTTTACTACAAATTGGCTCTGAGAAAATTTCTCACAATTAATAATGTGGTTAAAAGGGAGAATGTACTCCCCTAATTGGTTATAATAATATCTTTTAATGACATCTTTCAATATATATAAGAAGAATAAGATGAAGAATAATAACATGTTTAATATATCTCCCTTTAATGATAATTAGATACTTTTGATGTATTCAAAGAGTCTTTATGACTTCTCTGAAATATAATGTAGTGTCTGCTAGTGTTTGGAGCTAATAGCTTCATAATGTGTTTCTTAGTTTCTCGAATTGAAGCAATCAGTGAGCAGCTTGATATGCATATGCAGCTTGATGTAAACACAGAGATATATCATCTTCATGTTGGGGAGAAATTCATGATGGTATTAGCATCCACTCTAAACTTGGATGGAACACCTGACAGTTGTTATTATACTCAGGTAATCTTAATCTTCCTGGAACTTTTTTATTACTGATGAATAAACTTTGAATACCACATCAGTTGTCACATTAGTGTTACTTGGTCATTTAGTTCTCACACCATTATTAGTTGGTGACTTGCCCTTGCAATTTGACCCAAGTCATTCAAGCTTAGTCCTCAGACATGGTGTGAATTGAGATGATGTTGATTGAGTAATGCAAATATCCAATTCCATCTCTCCACACTCTAGGAACAGGTTCTACTCTTGGTCATATAACTGTAATCCATTTATTCAGAGTGTTGAATATAAAACCAAAGAAAATTATCAGTGAACAACAAAAAATAATAATGATGGTGATAATAACAATAAAATAAATAACTCTAAAAGAGAGAAATGAATGACATAGGAAAACTTCTTGATGATCAAGGTGTGATGTGGTGGTAATTGTTTAAGACTGAAAACTCCCCTCCTTAGGCTATGTTTGCTTGAAGGATTTGTAGAGAGAAAGGAAGGCAAAATAAATAAAATAGAAATTGTATTTTTGTCACATTTCCCTTACTTTTCCTTTTCCACCACTAATCCCCACTCAAATCCTAGTCCCAAACACAATCTTAATGTAAAAGTTTTGCTAGTTGTTATTCATGTCTTGATGGTCAAAACCTGCTGATTAATAAAAGAAAAAACAATATAGATTTATACTATTAATCTCTCTTCCTTTAAACGTAGGAATTAGTGTTATATTGTATTTTTTGTACCAAACTTAGTTTGTAGTTTTTGGTTTTAGTGACAGCCTAGCAACTTCATATATTTGGGTATACTTTAAGTCTGTATGGTTTCAACTTTTTGCTGCCAAGGCAACGGAGATTATCTAATATATATATATATATATATATATGTGGAAGAGTAACTGTGACAGTGGTCATTATGAAAAGGATAGTGAAGAAAATAAAAACTCTGTTAGTATTGGAATACAAATATATATCTAGCTTACTCTTAATGGTATTGGGGAAGAGCGAGTCACTAAGTGGTGGTGGTCCTGGGTGGAATAGATAGGAGCTAAAAGGGCGAGGTTTGAACATCCAAACTAAAATAAGAGTGTTGGGGTAAATACCATTGGGCTAAAAAGCCCTTGGCTAGGAGTAAACAATTGAGTAGTGAGGTAGAAATTAACTTATATTCTCATAGAAAACTGCAAAGAAAACTCAACAACTTATATTCTCATAGGCATTTTCATTTCAATAGAAATTAACTTCAAATTCTTGATGCTTGCACTTCCAATAGTCTACATGGAAATTCAGTGTTAACTCCTTCAGTGTTAAAAAGAAAATCCTTATTAAAGTTATTAAGGAGTCTTGACTAATAAGGCTCTTGAGATTTCATATACACATAAGCTAGAATGTTCTATCCATTAAAGCTTTATTTCAATTTATTTGGAAGTTGCAATATGAATCTGTTACCTATTGATCTTATTAATGTTATTTAAGTTATGAGAGGCATCATATGTTTCTGTACCTTGCATATTACATAAATTAAAAAATAGATAGGGTCTGTGGGTGTGGGAATCCAAAGGTTTTTATTTTATTTTATTTTTTACCAGATGATGGGAAAAGCTTTATGTTTTGGCCAGTACTTGCGCTTGCATATCTATTAACTCTCTCTCTTACATACACACACACACACACACAGAGACTGCTACCAGATCAATAAAAAAGCTAATGGACTTTGTTTTAAATTTGTCATTGATCAATACAGACTGCTACTAGATCCTCCTTTTTGCTGGTGGCTGATGGTTGTTGCTTGTTGGTCTGCTGCAGCTGCTGGTTTGCTGCGGCTGCCGCCTTCGTGGCTGATGCTTGCTAGGCTGGGGCTGCTGCTGCTGCAATGTTGCTGTGAGGTGGCTGTTACCAGATGTTGGTCTGCTGGATAAGGTTGTGGGTGATTTTCATGTCGTTTTGCCTGTCTTTGTTAGTTTCATGTTTTCATTTTGTTATCTGTTGTTTCTAATGTGGGTTCACAATTTGGATGTATTTGAGTATTTTAGTGACTTTACCCTTTTAGGTTTTATGCATTGCTTCTAAAAGTAGTATCAGTAGTGTTTTTTTTGCTTGCACATCAATTTTAGGTGATTTCATATCAATGTTATTAGTTTGTAATAGTGATGCCTGAGGGATGCCTCTTGTAAATTTGTAAATCTTATAAAAATATATAAATTATTTTCAATTATTTTTGTTGGTAAATGTGTCGCCGAAAGTTTATTTTTGCCCACTCATATTGTGTTGCTAGAAGTGTATTATTTGCCAATGTCAATTTGTCTTTGCCAAAAGTAAACCTTTATCGACAAACAAATTGTCGACAAATGACAATATTTACTGACGTAAGTGTGTTGCCAAAAGTTAACTATTGCCCACTTATATTGTGTTGCTAAAAGTGTATTTTTTGCCAATGCTAATTTGTCATTGCCAAAAGTGAAGTTTTATCGACAAACAAATCGTAGGCAAATGACAACATTTCCGACGTAAATGTGTCGCCAAAAGTTTACTTTTGCCGACGCATATTTTGTTGCTAAAAGTATATTTTTTGCCCATGCAAATTTGTGTCGCGAAAAGTGCCAAACAATCATCATATTTGAATGACTTTTACCGACGCAAGGTAAATTGCCGACGATGGATGAAGGCTTTTATCGACGACTATGTTTGTCGCTAAAGGCATTACTTTTACCAATGCAATGATAATTTCGTCGGCAAAAACTTTTGCCGACTCACTTTTGCCTACGGGTTGCCAACGTCGCTTTGTGTGTTGGCAAAACTATTTGCCAACGAATTTTCCCTTTTAGCAACATATTTTGTTGCGTTGCGAAAAATGCAATTTCTTGTAGTGAACAGAGTATTTCTAGGGGATGTCTGTCCACTCTACCTCTCCTTATCAACAAACAGGTCAAAGGACGGGTATGCTTGATTCGTAGGCCATCAATTGACGTAATTTCATTGCGTGATGACTTATGAACCAAGGGGTAAGATTTTAATAAATGGTAAGGAAAGACCAACAAAACCCCATCCCTATCATGGATTGATCAAGGGAAGTGGTTAACCTTGACAATTTGAACCATTTCATCACTAACAACTATGAAATGACCCAAATCTCCATGTGTTCAATTAACGTCCGATTGAACACCAATTCATTTTTATTATCTTGCTTCATTTTAATCCCAATTTTATTACTCCATTGTAATTACCTTCCATTCATTAGTCAATTAAGTTCAATAATGAAGATTAAGTCCACTAATGGAGAGAAGTACCAAACCAAATGTTGTTTTAGGCATGTGAGGGAGATCATGCCATTGGTAATGAATCCCTAAAGGGATTAAACCATTAAGCACAATACCACCCCTTCAAGCTTAAACAACACTCCTTTTGGAGCAACTCTCAAAACAAAGAGAAAAAGTCAAGAAATGAGGGAGAATGCAGAGATGCTTAGAGGTGAACACAAGTATGGAAAGCAAGAAATAAAAGTTATCAACTCAAATAGGTTAGTGTCTAATGCCTAAAACACCAAACTTATGAGGACTATTACACTACAAGCATACTATACAAAGCATGAATGAAGCTAACTCACAAAAATAGTCAAAAAAAAGTGCTGAAACGAAGACAAAAACAACTACAACAACAAGCTACAATATTGAGGAATTAAACCTAGTACACAAGTACAAGGAGGGGAGGCTAACCCCTCCATTTTTGAGACTTCAAAACATGATTTTAGCCTCTAAAAAATCTCTGAAAATTAATGGTAAAAAGCTCAAAAAAAGTTGATAAAAATGTGGGAAACACAAGGGTAAAGGCCTAAGAAGTAAGGTTCAAAGAAGAGTTGTCAACCCCCTTACCTTTAATGGCTTTAAACCACAAGTTTTAGCCCAAAAATAAAGGTAATAAATAGCTCAAAAACAGTAAGGAAAGATGAGAAAAAAGATGGTACAAAAGAACTAGAATGCATATCTCTTAAAGATGAATGATCTCTTAAATTCCCAAACCACTATCTCACACTCTCAAGCGCTAAAATACAAGCTTAAGCACCTCAGCAAAGATCCCTTAAAATTTGGTTTAGAACGCCTAGGCAAAAGTTATGTAAGTTGCAATAGAGAGATAGAATTGTAGAGAGAGAGAAATTTTTCAAAATTTTGCTTTCCAAAATTTTCTAAATTCAAAATTTTTTCTAACCTCTCTAACAAAAGAGAGGGTCATCTATATATAGAAATATATGAGAGACCCTCAAAAATATCCTTACAAACATAGCTGGAATGATGCATGTATTTGTGGAGACAGCTGGCAGGAAATATTTGGTTTTTTGTACTGGTGGCCGGCAGGTCATTGGATGCTCAAACCTGAAAAACTACTATTTTGGTCCAAAACAAGGCATAAGGTTTGTAGGATCAAAACTGAGGCTTCTTACTGAGGAAGTCAAGCATTTGACAAGCGTACACATTCATCATTGAGTGATCAATCAGTGACACCCAAGTCTTAAAGGCCATAAAAAATGGGATGTTTACACAGTGTTACAAACAACAGGTTTCAAAAGACAAACATTTAAGGAAATTCAACAACAGACCTCAAAATTTTGGAGTGCCCCAAAATAGTCCAAAACCTCTCCAAGCTCTACTAAATACTACATTTAGAGGCCTCAGTGGCGATTTCCATATAGTTGATGGGCAGTTTCAATCATCAACATATTAGATAGTCAATGCGATTAGCAATGGAGAAGAGGAATTAGATTTTGGATAGCAGAAGATGAAATTTTTAGAGATTAATGTCAAATGTACTAATTCCACTTCAAATGCCAATCTTGGATCTATTATATGGCCAGATGACACTACATCTCCTCCCAAAGGTTGGATGATTCTGACAAATGGAAAGAAGTTAGGGATAGGGGTACTAGTGAAAGACGATTTTAGTGAAATTGTGAAGGTAACACCAAATTTGGAAACTAACACGGCAACAGTCACTGGATACTGCATAGATGTGTTTGATTGTGACACCCAAATGTTTTAAACTTGACATCTCAATAAATAGAACTCAGAAATTAAAAATAATAATAATAATAATAATAATAATAAAATAAGTATATATATATATATATATACATGTAGTGACAATGATAATAATAAATAAAGGCATAATTTAGGAGATTAGGAATTTGATAGTTAAAGAAATACGTTGTGAAATACTACACATTAAATATTTTAATGAGTGATAAGTGGTGATTTATAGTTGGGTAGTGAGATTTTTAGACGTGAACCTAACTTATCATTATACGTAAATTTTAGGAATCATTGTGGATTACCAAAGAGGATAGTAACCCTTTCTTACTTATAATTCAATTCAAACTTATAATTCAATTCGCAAGGCTTTGGCTGGTACAGGATAAGGGTTTAATAAAAAAAGAAAGAAAGGGATAAGACTCTTTGATTAGGATAAGTTTCAAGGGTCAAAGTTTATGAGTCAAGGTAAATGGAGTAAATCAGAGGAAAATTAAGAAATGTTGCCACGTATATGACTATGGCTTGGGCCTCACACATTGTTAGGTATAAATAGGGAAATGAAGGTCATTGGTGAAGCACAGAAACAAGGTGAGTGTATGAAGCGTAACGTAGCGAGGTTCTGAAGTGCAAGGAAAATAGCGATAAATTTATACTAGAGGTGAGTTATATTATACCTTGAGGTAGTATAATATGTTTTAAGAATGTCTTGAGTTACCCTTATATATTTTACGTATGTTTTGACTTACCAAAATCTATTTTATAAAATTTATGTTTTTTTTAATATTAATAAAAGTTATATTTTGTAAAAGTTTCAGCTACGTGGTTTCATTTCTAAACCCTATTTGCTGAAAAGTGAAACCCATGGATATGTTTGTTTTACTTTTAAAGAATATTTGGCTATGACCTTATATGAAAATATGTTTTGTGAGTACCACCACAGGAGTCCCATGCCTTGGGGGACTTAAATAACCATTGGCTAGTGTTTGACCACTTTGTGGTCCAGTGTTTGTCATGGATCCATTGACCAGTGTAGTGCTTGTCACTTAGTAATGTACCGTGGTTATAGTGATTATTTCAATTTCTGGCACTTAATTAATTTGTGTATTCAACTCAACTCAATTTATAATGTTTTAGCTTAAATAAATATCTATGGCCATTTTGTACCCCTCATAGTATAATATTTCTCACTCTGCTATATGCTTATAGCTGTTACCCCTTTCAGGTGACGAGGTTTAGCGGGATCAAGATGGAAAATAAATCGCTATGTTATTTTGTTTTTTAAGATTTCTATCTTTTATTATTAAACTCTTGTGATACAGTGAAGCTCAAATGACTATGTTTTATTTCCTTTTAAATAAACAGTTGGTACCCAGTTATTTATTTTAATTTATTTAATTTATCCGCTTGCGCTGTGACTACAGAATTATCCGAATTATTTTATTTTTATCTTGTTACGACGCTGAACCTTTAGGTACCGGGTTTGGGTCGTGACATTAATGCTCTAATGGCAGCATTACCGTATGTAGTTCGTTATGAATATGTTTCATTTGGAACTCCTAATTGGAAGAATAATGGGACTTATGATGACATTGTCTATCAAGTGTATCTTGGGGTAAACTCTCTCTTTTATAATCTTTGAATGAATTGGTATTTCTTTCATTAGTAGTAACCATGTTGTTTTATGTTTATGATGAACAAAAATTGGATGTTGTGGTTGGAGATACTACTATTATTGCAAACAGGTACAGTATGTGGACTTCTCATTGCCTTATATCTAGTCTGGCGTGTCTATGATCATGCCAATTAGAGATAATAGGAGGAAAAATGCATGGGTGTTCTTGAAGCCATTGACATTGGAGCTTTGGGTCACAAATTTTTGTTCGTTCATTTTCGTAGGGTTTGTGGTTTGGTTTGGGTTATGTGTTATATGAGTTTTTATCTATCCTGTGTAGAAATATTTGTCTCTAATTTTGTTCTATTTTGTGAATTGAAGAGGGGGAGTGAGAGAAGAAATGAAGAGACTAATGAGATTTCTCAGAATCAATCGGGTACGGTTTGATGGGATGAGTGGGATCCAAGGCCTTTGAAAGTATGGAACCTGATTACCAATAAATCAAGCCAGATCAAAAGGGTTTAGGGTAGGAGGGAGAAAGGAAGAGAGAGAGAGAATGGTTTAGGGTTTCTGGTTCGTTTGATGAAGGATGAAGATTGAGATATGTGTATATATATATATATATATAGAGAGAGAGAGCCAACGGTTTAGAGAATTGAGAGAAAGAGAGAATATTGTATGGTGCCATTGGATAATTAGAAAATAGAGGTTGGAAGGTTCTGGATATCTCAAATGCTATATTGTAATTTTATTTTCTTTTTCTGTTTGAACTGGAAACACATTTTGTATTGAACAGCTATAAAAATATTTTTTTTTTTAAGAAATTTTTTAAAAAGGTCAAAAAATAAACAATAAAAAAATCACTCAAAATTCTATATCTAAACACACCTACAAAATTGGAAAGAAAGTTAGTTGAGATTTGTCAAAATAACTTTGTATCATTGAAGCACCATTGTTATAATTTGAAAAATTGCTACTGTTGTTAGGGAAAATATGTGATTCTCGACAAGTAAATCAATCAATGGGAATAAAAACTAATGCGAAAAAATTAAATCAAAAGCAATACAAGAATTTTTACGTGGTTCCCTCAATGTGAGGTACGTCCACGGGATCAAAATCCGATTCCACTATCAACCAAATAAGTTCCAAACGATTACAAACGAGACACTAATAGTCTCACAAAACCACCCTTAGGTGAATTTCAAATAATCACAAATAAATAAGAGGAAAGACCTCACCAAATAGATGAACCAAAATCTTCAGAACCAGAGTTGAAGAAGACCCAAAATAACGAACCAAACAAACTAACCAAATATTCACCAACTTGTTCCACGCAAAACAGTGCACCAACTTGAAAATAATCAAAGCATCCAATATCAATGTTTGGCTGCCACTCCACTCAACTTTGGAAAAACAAATATATTAGGCCACTGCTGCTCCTTCACCTTCGGCACACACAAAACAATATATATATATATATATATTGTGAATCTAGGATTTTGTTTTATCAAACCTTAGTTGTTTCCAAATTGGATTGGGTCTCCTCCAATATAATATATAAAAATATATTATACCTAAATCAAGTCAAATTAAAATTCTTTAACAAACCAATTGGGTCCCACACTCCAATAAGGAGGTATACCCAACAATTCTCCCTCTATCGACTTAGGTGGAGATATCAACCATACCCGCCAAAGTTCGACACTTTAAATGTTTGTCCCTCGACAAAGTCTTTGTCAACATATCTGAAATATTACCATCTGTGTGAACCTTTTTGAGTTGTAACAATTTCGAATCTAACACATCACGAATCCAATGGTATCTCACATCAATGTGTTTCGATCTCGAATGAAAAGTAAAATTTTTACTCAAGTGAATAGCACTTTGACTATCACAATAAAGCACATACTTTTCTTGCTTTAAACCCAACTCTTGCAAAAATTTCTTCAACTAAAACTCTTCTTTGCAAGCTTCCGTAATGACAATAAATTCGGCTTCGGTAGTTGAGAGAGCGACACATTTTTATAATTTAGCTTGCCATGCCACAGCTCCCCCTGCAAAAGTCATCAAATACCCCAAAGTAGATTTTCTAGAATCAACATCACTAGCCATGTCAGAATCTGTGAACCCATCAAGCATCGATTTACCATCCCCAAAACACAACACACCTTCGAAGTCCCTCGAAGATACCTTAGAATCCATTTTACTGCTGTCCAATGTTCTTTACTCGAATTAGAAAGGAAACGACTCACCACACCAACGGCGTGAGCAACATCCGGCCTTGTACAAACCATGGTGTACATCAAAGAACCAACTGTTGAAGCATAAGGTACTTTCAACATCTCTTCTTTGTCATTCTCACTTATAGGACATTAATTCGAACTAAGTTTGAAGTGACCCGCAAGTGGACAACCAACCGGTTTCACTTTATCCATATTGAACCTCTCAAGAACTTTCTCAATGTAGCTTTCTTGAGACAACCAAATCAACCCCTCTTTGCGATCACGAACAATTTTCATATCAAGAATTTGCTTTGCTGGTCCCAAATCTTTCATAGCAAAAGACTTGCTCAACTCCAATTTTAACCTGTTTATCATGATAGAATCTTGGCCCATAATTAACATGTCATCAACATAAAGCAAAAGAATAATAAATTTGCCATCCGAGAAATTTTTCACAAACACACAATGGTCCGAAGTGGTTTTAGAAAAACCATTATTCATCATGAAAGAGTCAAATTTTTTGTACCATTGCCGCGGGGCTTGCTTGAGGCCGTACAAATTTTTCTTCAATCTGCAAACAAATTTCTCTTTCCCCTTTTCCACAAAACCTTCTGGTTGCTCCATGTAAATTTCTTCTTCAAGATCACCATAAAGAAATGCGGTCTTCACATCAAGTTGTTCAACTTCAAGGTTCATACTTGCAGCCATGCCAAGTACAACCCGAATAGAAGACATCTTCACAACTGGTGAGAAAATCTCATCAAAGTCAATGCCTTTCTTTTACCCAAAGCCTTTCACAACAAGACGTGCTTTGTACCTCAGATTCTTGCCATCATTCTTCAATTTGAAAACCCACTTATTTTTTAGAATTTTCCTCCCCTTAGGCAACTTCACTAAATCATAAGTTTGGTTTTCAAGCAAGGAATTCATCTCCTCGTACATGGCCTTTTTCCAATCATCTTTCTTTGCATGCTCAATTACTTCTTGATAGCTCTCCGGCTCCTCTTGATCAGAAATCAACACAAATTCATTGGGAGAATACTTTCTTGAAGGTTGTCGGTCCCTTGTAGATTTTCTTAACTCAAGTTGTGATGGCGGTTCTTGAGTTCGATGTTCTTCCTCAATTTCTGGCTCAACTTCATTAGGATTAGCATCATCCTTTACATCTTCAATAGGTGGCTGCACATCTCCCCCGTTTTCATCATCAACTGAAGATGAAGGAGATAAATCATTGTCAATGAGATCACTAGTTTTTGGCTCCGGTTGATCACCTTTGCCAAAGTCTTCAATTGTTTGGTCTTCAAGAAACACAACATTACGGCTTCGAATGACTTTCTTGTTGACCGAATCTCACAATCTATATCCAAATTCATCACGCCCATAACCAAGAAAAATACATTGTCTTGACTTGCTATTAAGCTTGGACCTCTCATCTTTTGGAATGTGAACAAAAGCTCGGCAACCAAACACTCTCAAGTGCTCATAAGGTACATCTTTACCGGTCCAAACTCTTTCTGGAACATCACCATTCAAAGGATAGGAAGGAGACAAATTGATCACGTCAACCGCTGTCTTCAATGCCTCACCCCAAAAGGATCTTGGCAATTTAGCTTGTGAAAGCAAACACCTTGTTCTTTCCACAATGGTGCGGTTCATCCTCTCAGCAACCCCATTTTGTTGAGGAGTCTTCTTAACTGTCTTTTGGTGCCGAATACCTTGGCTGCGACAATACTCATCAAATGGCCCAATGTAGTCACCACCATTGTCTGATCGGATGCACTTCAATTTCTGCCCTATTTCTCTTTCAACCATGGCCTGAAAATGCTTAAATACTTCTAGAACTTGATTTTTAGTTTTTAGTAGAAAAGTCCAAACTTTCCTTGAATAATCAATGAAAGTAACAAAATAAAGTGCACCACCATGTGTTCTAACTTTTAAAGGACCACAAACATCTGAATGAATCAACTCCAAAGCATTTTCTTTTCTAGAAGCAACATTTTTATGAACAGAAACTCTATGTTGTGTACCCGCCAAACAATGAACACAAGTTTTGAGATGTGTACCTTTCAAACCGGGTAGAAACTCTTTCTTGAACAATACTTGCAGCCCCTTTTCACTCATGTGGCCGAGTCGCTTGTGCCACAATTCGGTAGAAGTATCATCTTGAAGTGCATTGACAACACCTTTACAAATTTTTCCTTGCATCGAATAAAGTGTATGAGTCTTCTTACACTTAGCCACCACCAAGGAATCCTTTGTGAGCTTCCATATTCCATCACTAAATTTGTTGTTGTAGCCTTCATCATCTCGCTTCCTGGTAGAGATCAAATTGAGGCGAATGTCGGGAACATGCCTCACATCTTTAAGCAACAACTTGCAGCCTAAATTTGTTTCCAAGCAAACATCACCCATGCCAATAATCTTGGACAAACCTTCATTACCCATTCGAACAAAACCATAATCTCCTTCGATGTAGGTAGTGAAGAAATCAACTCGAGAAGTCACATGAAAAGAAGCACCGGAATCAATCACCCAATTGCTCTCTTGGCCCACACAATTGATACAATCATCTTCACAAACGACCATGAGATCACCATTGGTAGTAACTGCCGTTGTGTCTTCTTACTTCTTGTCCACATTTTTGTCACGCATTTTCTCCTTATTCTTGAGCTTTTGGCATTCTCATCTCATGTGCCCTTTCTCATGGCAATAATGGCGCTCAATGTTTTTCTTTGAAAAAGAACCATCTTTCGATTTGTCACGGCTTTGATCACGACCATGAGGAGTCTTACTCCTCCCCCTTGTTTTGCTTCGGCCTCTCACAGCGAATGCTTCCGAATGAGAGAAACCTGCTGATTTTCTTATAGTTTCTTCATTCAACAGGCTACTAGTGACTCAGCCCATTGTGACAACTCCATCGGGCGCCGAATTACTGAAGGTCACAACCAAAGTCTCCCAACTTTCGGGCAAAGAACTAAATAGCATCAAAACCTGCAACTCATCATCAAAAACAATTTTCATAGAAGCAAGTTGGTTAACAAGACTCTTTATTTCATTCAAATGTTCTGGAATGGTGTAGACGCGCCCGCGTGGGCCTCGCTACAGTTCGGACTCGATTTGTGTCACGGTTCTTAATCTGAACCAAAGAGTCCAAATCTGGCAAATCGTTTTGAGAAACAGATTTTTGAAAAAGTAGTGCCAAACATGGACTGCTTTGCCAGATACAGAGTCGCCACCTAAATATTTTTAAATGGGAGAATTTAGGAAACCCTGACTCGGTGCCGAATGCCACATGTCCGTCATCACCGGAGTTGTCTCGGCTCGGGAGCTTGGGTACGATCGGGGAAGGTCAGCTATGAGCACCCCCTTTCGCCCGGTCCGAAGACCGGCCTCTACTAACCGTGATATCCGTTTTTGAAAACTTTATGTGTTCTTAAACCAATTGTTAGCCTAGAATTACTATGTTATGCGCGCAGCAAACAAGTATAGACCAAATCACCCAAATTGGAACAAAACATTTCACGTTCGTTTTGAAAATGGTTTGCTACTCGTAAGTAGGCTAAAATGCAGGTTTTGCCACCTTCAAGTGGGCTTTTGGAAAAGATGGTTTTGCCACTATCTAGTGGGCTTAAAACTCACAGTTTTAATGCATTATTCCAATTTAGGTAATTCAACCTCCATCCACAGGCATTCAAGCAGTTATATCACATAAGCAGCTAGCCTCATGGTAATCATACTGTCATGGCAACATTCACACGCATGCGAGATGCTAAAGCATAAATACTTACATCGTACTCCGTGCCAAAACAGTAAACTAGTTAGCAAACATGCATGTCCTAGTTCATGTTAAAAAATGGCTAATGCATCACATGCAAAAATGCAATCTAGGCAGGCTCGGCTAACCTAAGCATGGCATATGAAATGCGATCAACTATCACATAGTCAATTTTTGAATTGAAGTACGAATGCAGTTAGCGTGATGTACCGAGCCTAATGCATGCAGTACAAATGTATGGATGCACGCATGCATAGCATAAGGTATGCTAAAATAAATGTGCCCTAATCTACCATCATAAGCAGGTAAATAAAAGGGAGAAAGAAGTGGGGGTTGGAAGACATACACACCACCCACACACACTTATTACAGATTTGCCCTCACTCGGAGGGACCAAATAAATATTACAAATTAATTAACTACGCAAGCTAATTAATATTACAAATTAACTAATTTAATTAACAAATTAAATAAATTAATTAAAACAGGAAAATGCCTCGGGAAGCGCGCCACCATGCATGGGTTGCCTCTGTTTTCCTTCCTTTCCTCCTCTGGAGGCTGTCAAAACCTCAGGGTTACATCCCTGGGCACTGGGGAGTACCACCGGCTGAGTGGGATCATCACCGGCACTGGCATGTGTCCATCGGCACAAAATTGAAGCTGTCGGCAGAAAAAGATTGCCGGCCGGCACCTTACACTGCCGGTCGGCAGAGAAAGCCTGCAGAACCTGCAACTGGCAGCAACAGAGGGCAAGGCAAAGCATGGCAGCACAATTCAAGGCATGTATGCATTAACCATGTCCCTTATCATGTTTGCGACTCAAAGGGGCATGTGCCTCGATTCTCGGACCACCAATCGCGCATTTTCATGCATGATGGCCCAAAGAACCAAGTATGCAACTTTGATTTCAAATGCATGCAAACCAAATAAACACACAAGGAGGCCTAACCTCTATCATACTCATCTCAAGAGGCAAGGTGATGCATGCAAGATGCAATGCAACTTAGGCATACGAGCTAAGGATGCAACATGCTGATACAAGCAAACATGCAAGATGAGCATGCAAATAAGCAAAGGATGGTCTTAAACATGAAATAGGCAGCTCTAGTTAGGCCCAAAACAGTGGCCAATGGAAGAAAATGAAGTGCCTCGAAATGCGTGCGCACGGGCACGCAAACCGAGGCAATGGCATATGCAATGCAATGGCTAAAATGGCATATAGAATGCAACATGGACTTATACTAACATGAGAGAGCCTCAGCCACACTCACATAAGAGGCCGATGGATGAAAATGAAGTGCCTCGAAATGCGTGCACACGGGCACGCAAACCGAGGCAATGGCATACGCAATGCAATGGCATGGAAATAAAATGCAAACATGCCAATGGGATTTCAGCAGCAAAATGAGGGGGAAAACAGCCCCGAAATGAGGCGAAAACACAACCGATACATGGAATAGTCCCGAAACATGGACTTTTGGCACCCGAAATGGCTTATAGCTATACAAAGCATGCACAATATGGACATGGAGCATGAAGACAGAAGCAAAACAGCTTCAAAATAAGCATTTTTCTAGTACAAGTCATGGCCAAACAACAAGCAAAGATAGGGCAACAATGGCATGCAAAAATGGCCCTAAACATGAGGTTATGAAGCAACTCACGGATGCTAACTCCGAACAGGTTAGGGCCCTTCAACAACATTGAAGAGGGGCCCAAAATAAGACTATTTACAGTTTATGGAAGCCCCAAAAACAGTATACAAATATATTAGAAATGCAATGCAAAAATGAGGCTCAAAAGTGGCTATAACATGAGGTATACAAAACATTCACCAAAAAGCCAAAGACCCTTAATAAAACATGTTAAGAAGGTCAAAATAAAGCCACTTTTAGTTCGGACCAAGGTCCAAAAACAGCAACATCAGGGGCTGCCAAGACATACAAAAATGGGACCAAAAAGAGGATATAAAGGGAAGTACAATATGGAAGTCCCAAACAGTGTTGAGCCCTTCTTCAATGTTGAAGAGGGGCTCAAAATAAGCCTATTTTCAGTTTACATCAGGCTCTAAAACAGATCACACACAAGCCAAGAATTCTATGCAAGATTATGGGATTCAAGGAGGATAATGAAGCAAGTGCAAGAGGGAGGGCTCAAACAGTGTTGAGCCCTTCAACAAACATGTAGAATAGCTCAAAATAAGGCCACTTTAAGTTTTGGCCGGAGCTCAAATATACCAGAAACTATGGCTTAGATATGATGCAAGAAAAGGCTAGAAAAGGGAAGAAAAGGAGCTCACCCTTGTAGACCAAGTCTGGACAGCCTCTTGGCTTGAGTTGCAGCACTCCTAGCTCTGAAAATCAGCCTCAAGCTTCTGGAATGGATGATGGAAGCCTTGTGCTATGAGTTGGTGTGTAAATGGCCAAGGATCATGGACTTTTTAGCTTTGAAGAGGGGGGGTGAATGTATAGATATAGGCTTGTATCTATATGGTGCCTCAGCTGGTTTCTTCTTCTAACCTAGTATAAGGAAGAAGAGGGCTTCCTTTATAGAGCCAAGGGAGTAAGACTTCTCTTAGAAGCTTCAAAACCAAGAGCCAAGATCCTCCATACACGTGTATGGAGGATCCAGTCTGTGCCCTCCAGCTGGCACAGCTGGAATCCACTCAATCTGCAGAATGCTCCGGAAGGTCGTCGGCTAGCAAAAAAGGCCGGTCGGCTACTTTAACCTGCCGGTCGGCACAATAAATTGCCGGTCGGCACAATAAATTGCCGGCCGGCACAAACAGAGTGTCGATGGGTGGCCGGTGAGGTCAAAAAAGTGCCGGTGGATGTCCAGATTGAAGCCCCGGAAGTTAGCTTTCCAATGGCGCAAACCTTGCATTAAAATTCGTTATGTGCAAAACGTTATGCCCTTTTCCGTGAAGCCGCGCAGATTCGATCCAACCGGGATGATGCCCGACTTCAACTGATCATATCTCCCCCACCCGGACTCGGCTCTAGGAGATTCTTGAGTGCAAAATGAAGCCCCGGAAGTAAGCTTTCCGACGGTGGTGGCCCCATAGCTAAACTCCAAGCGTACAGATAGACAAGCCCGATTCAGCGAAGGCTGCTCGACTCACTTCTACCCGGATCCATGCCGAACTTCTCCCAAACTAGTTTTCTCCTCTCCTTTCCTCTTTTCTTCAACTCCAAACCCCTAAACAAAGTGTTTTGAAGGATTTGCCTCTCTTCTTGCCGAAGAAACTGATTCTTTGCCCTGTACATCTCTCAACACCGAGCAAACCATCAGTAGTGCCCAAGTCTTAAGGGCGGTCAAAAATGGGGTGTCTACAGTTGCCCCTCTTTGACAGAACTCGAAAGTCATAACAATGACGGGAGTGAATGTCAAAGCCCAGAGACGACCCATTTTTGACAAGGCCGAAGACTTGGACAAACAAACAAAATACCGATAAATAAATGGTTGTGCCCACAGGCTGCCTACGTATCCCTTTGCAAGGAATCAAACCAGCGTAGTTCAGGGGCAGGATGCAAATGATATGCAGGAAGACTTTGATAATTGGACTTATACGCCACGCGAAGCCAGTTTGTATTCAAAACAATGCAATGTACTAACAAGTACAAGTGAGGTGCGCAAGATAGCGCGATAGGATGCATGCAAGGTGCAAGTGAGGTGCACAAAACAGTGCGATGCGCAAGAAAGCGTGAGTGATTTGAAATGCACAAGGTAGTGCGAGTGAGGTGTGCAAAATAGCGCGAATGATAAACTACACAAAACAGTGCGATTGAGGTGCGCAAAATAGCGCGAATGGATGTATGCAAAATGCAAGTAAGGTGCACAAAACAGTGCGATGCGCAAGAAAGCGCGAATGTAAACTGCACAAAACAGTGCAATGCGCAAAATAGCGCGAATGATAAACTGCACAAAATAGTGCGATTGAGGTGCGCAAAATAGCGCGAATGTAGCTGTGATGAAGCAATTATGCAAAATAAATGCAACATTTTAAGCGAATGCTATGCCAGCAAGTAGACATGAACCAAACTACATCTCATGCAGAAAGGATGTAAGAGAATTATGCAATCCTCACGAACATGTGCGTTAGATACACAAAGTGAACGAAGTGTGATAGATACACTAAGTGGACAAACATGCGTGATAGATACACAAAAGTGAAGAGAGTGTGATGGACACTCAAAGTGAACATGCGATAGATACAAAAAGTGAGCATAGTGTGATAGATACATAAAAGGTGAAGCGAGTGTGATGGATACACTATGTGAAGCAAAGTGTGAGCGTGTGATAGATTCACTAAGTGAGTATGGTGAGCATAGTGTGATAGATACACAAAGTGTGAACACAAAGTGTGATAGATGCACCAAGTGAACAAGTATGATAGATATACTGAAAGGTGAACACAAAGTGTGATAGATGCACTAAGTGAACAAAGTATGATAGATATACTGAAAGCGAACACGAAGTGTGATAGATGCACTTAGTGAGCAAGTATGATAGATATACTGAAAGCGAACACGAAGTGTGATAGATGCACTTAGTGAGCAAGTATGATAGATATACTGAGAATGAACACAAAGTGTGATAGATGCACTATGTGAACAGAGTGTGATTGATACACTAAAAGCGAACACAAAGTGTGATAGATGCACTATGTGAACAGAGTGTGATTGATACACTAAAAGTGAACACGAAGTGTGATAGATGCACTTAGTGAACAGAGTGTGATTGATACACTAAAAGTGAACACGAAGTGTGATAGATGCACTTAGTGAACAGAGTGTGATTGATACACTAAATCAATGAAGTGTGATACAGAAAATGAGAATGTGTGTGATAGATACACAAAATGAAAGAAGTGTGATTGATACACTAAGTGAGAGTGCAATAGACACAAAAGCGAATATGTGCGTGATAGATACACAAAATGAGAATGTGTGTGATAGATACACAAAACGAGTGAAGTGTGATTGATACACTAAGGCAAATGAAGTGTGATTGATACACTAAGGCAAATGAAGTGTGATTGATACACTATATGAATGAGAGCGTAACTGAAGCGTGATTGATACACTAAGTAGATTAGAGTGTAATTGAAATTAGAGTGTAATTGATACACTAAGTGAATGAAGTGTGATTGATACACTAAAGTGAGTGTGTGTGATGGATACACAAAAGTGAATGACCTCAAAACGGAACTTCTTCGAATGAACCGTGCATACAATATCGTGCATGACTGAGGAAGAAACTTGATAGGTATAATGCATTACAATGCAAGTGAAGTGGGTGCATAACAATGTAAGTGGAAGAGTATATAACCTTGAAGCAAGATTGATCTTGCGCCTGAGGTAGAGGTACACTCATATTTCGGAGCATTGACAAGGCCCTGAAGGGGTACGTCCGGAGTACAATCACGGAATTTTCTGAAGTTGACACAAACTCAGATACTTCGATTTTCGCTCTTTTGCTTTTTCTTTGCAGTCTGGAACCATCATAGCTTCAGATAGGTCCCGGTTTCACCGTTCACACTTATCGGGGGTGGACCCTGCAGTTTTATGGAAAAAAGAATCTTGTTTTGCACAAACGTGAAGGATGGCACAGCACTCTGAGCACAAAACGATTTATTTTTGAAATTGAGAGATGAGTTTTCGACCAGGTATTGAGCCTACGACTGAACACAGCGAGAAAGACTCAACAACGGAAAACAAAAGGTAAACAACCTAAACACGTCGAGACACGCTCGGAACGACTCAAAGCAAGAATCGAGACAAACAAAACAAAAGACACGACACACAGACGTGCACAGGGAGCCTGTTTCACCGGGTATTATTCCCACCCTTTCTTATTTGTGATTCTCACATCACTCGGCTCTCAGGCTCGGATTTTCTCTCAAAACCCTTTTCCTCACTTTTCTCTCAACTTACACCTCTCTATTCTTTAATCTCTCATTTTTCATCCCTCCCCAGGGTGGTTGATGAATAAACAGGAAGTTGCGGGTTCTTGCCCCAAGCATTCTGCTAGATTCTCTTCTTCTGCTCACAACAGTGAACTTTCTCCCACAGAGGGGTTGCGATGTGGCTGTATGTGTAGCAGATCTGCAATTGACATCGGTTGACGATGCTCTGCTAGGGAGTTTGGACATGATCAGATCTGTCCAGATAAAGGAGTGGAATATCCTAATCCGTTCCCGTTTGTGCTTCGCACTTGGCTTGATACCTCGTTGCGTGGAGGATGTGAGAGCCTTCTGCCCTTTTGCGGTCAGCTTCAGAGGTGCCCTTTTCTGGCAGGTAGAGTGCCCTTCTTGGCAAGTATGTTGAAAATGGGGAAAAGACAGAACGCCTGGCTCAACTGTGCCCCTAGTTCATTATTTTAACCATTTTTCGTTTTTGCCTTCTACTAAAACGGTTTTGATCAAAACGAGAGTCAGATTAACGCACTTGTTCGATTTTTGATTTGAAAAGCATGCAAGTCAGGCTGCAAGTACTGAAAATTTTCCTTTTGGGGTCCAAGACAATGGTCCAGTTTTGGAAAATGAGATAGTTTTCGAGAAAATAGTCAACCTCAGTAAAAATTTTCAAAAACTATTTTTTCAAACAGCTGATGCTCAACAAGCATGAAACTTACCCTTCGAGATGCGCAACCTCGGATCGGAGGCAATGGAAAATTGCCCCTGGTTTGAAGGAGGGTGGGAGGCAACGGAAAGTTGCCCCTAGTTTGAATGGCGGCTCGCGGCGGCTGGTGGCAACGGAAAGTTGCCCCTTGTTTGGGATGGTGCCGCAGCAATCCGCAGACAGTCTTCATTGGCGGTGGTTGATCTCTTGGACACAGCGATGACGAAGACGGTCACAACAAATATATGGACACAGTCACCTTGGAAGGTGTTGGCAACTGGACCTTGGGATGAAATCGAAACCATTGCATGGACTGAGACGCTATGAAAGCGTTGTGGGGCTGGACTTCATGATGAAGTTGCCTACGTATCCCAAACATGGGAATCAAGCCTTACGTAGTTCCGGTTAAGGTCCACTCGGGTATTTTAACCTTCACTTTTTTTAGGCTCTCACTTTTGCCAAGGCGCCCAATGCGGGTTTTCGACCTTGCGAGCTTCTTTTCATTTTCTATTTCTTCTTTCTTTTTTCCTTTTTTTTTTCTTTTCTTCTTTCCTTTTTTCTCTTTTTTTCTTTTTCTTTTCTTTTCAATCTTTCTTTTTGTATTTTTCTCTTGCTCTAACTTTTGCCTGGACCGCCCTTCCGGGTTTTCGGCCCAGCGAGCCTCTCAAAGGGTAAAAGTGTAGCAAGTCCATGCCAAATGGTTGTAGGATTTTGAAGCCATCCGTATCCAAGAGAGTGGCTGTTGATTTGCAAGAGGACTCATCTTCGGCTCTTCGAGCACGTCTGACATCTTTGCCCCTAGTTTGAAGGGTACTTCTGTTCTAGCTTTGCAAGCTTCTTCTGATGAGGTCTAACCTTCTTGATCTGACTTTCTTGCCTCTTGTCCGAGGGCTACTTCGAATCTGGCCACACAGGCCTCATATGGCGGTTGACCATTGAACATTCTGAATTTAAGTCCGAGGTTTGAAAACAAATGGACAGAATCTTGAGGCTTAGAGCGATCCTAGGCTGCACAATCTCAAGAGCGATTCCACACAAGTCTTCACAGGACTGTGCAAAATATTTTTTGAAATTTTTTAAGAAAGCGACAAATCGCTCGCGCTGAAGACAGTGTGGGACCAATCTGGATCAAGCCAGGATCCTTCTCAGTACTCACATTAACAAACATGATCTCATTCATTAAGGGCTTAGCACGCCTCTCTTTCTCTCAATTGATCAAGTTTTGCAAAACCTGAGGAATTCCTTCCTCTTCGTTTTTATCACAATGTTTCGAAAAAAGTTTTGAAAAACTTAGGTCATTACAATGACTTCAAAGGCACAGAAAAGGCAGGCGAAGAGCACTGTCATTCCATTCAAACTTCTGGCACAACTGGCACACGGCAGAAGCAAACACAAGAGTGTGAAAATCACTGCTGTTCATTCAAATCTGTTGGCACAACTGGCTCCCTGGCAGAAACAGACTCAAAAGGACAAACACAAAGCAAAATAGTGATATCCGAAGTAACACCCCCGGAATCACCCGACTTTAACAAAACAGGACTGACTCGATACAACAAGACAGACCCGACTGACTCAGTATGAAAAGACTGACTCAATACAAATTGAGAAAACTGACCCAATACCCAAGTCAGAAAACACAAAAACTAGCATTCGTAAAATGCTCGAAACAGTGCGTACCAAACGCCACATCTGGAGTAAACTGAGTGCCGCCCACAGGTGGTTCATCCCCTGATCACATATTCGTACTATCCCCCGAGTTCACTGGTCCGGTGGTGATAGACTTTACTGAGCTGGTGCGGCAATGACCTTGTTGTCAAACAAATCCTGTACATCATGGCGCAGACGAAAGCAGCTATCGGTTTCATGACCGGTTTGTTGGTGGTACGCACAGTACTTAGTCTGGTCATGCTTTGCAGGGATAGGATCGGGTAGGGGCCGTTGTTCCAACGGTTTCAGATGTCCTTTCCGGAGTAAGACCTCTAGAGCCTTTGACAAAGGCATATGAAGTGGAGTGAAGACCCTCTTGACTCGAGGTGGATATTTGGTTTTTTGTGAGCTACTTCCGGACGCACCGGTGAATGGGGTGGCTGTTTTTGATGCAGTGGTGGTGACCATGCCCACTTCAGAAGACCTTGCAACTGCGTCACCGCTGGTGGTCGCATTCGAATTGCGGGAAAATGCCCTCCTGGGTTGCTCCTTATCCTGGTCAAACAGACCTTGCCTCATTGCATCCTCGATCTGCACTCCCATCTCATGCAAGTCTGGAAAGGTAGGGAAGGGGATCACGATCATTTTCTGCATTAGCTTGGGCTGGAGATTGCGCACAATCATCCGAATTTGATCTTTGTCAGTGGGCCTAAGGGTCATCATTGAAGCCTTGGCCCTCCAGCGGGCTACGAATTCTGAGAAGCTCTCCTTCGGCTCCTGTCTCATCGTCTCAAGATCACGGGTCGTAATCTCGATTTGGGTATTGTATGAATATTGTGCGACGAAGGCCTCGGCCATCTCCTCCCAGTTTCGTTTCACTGAATCCTCCAATTTGGCATACCAGGTGACCGCAATACCCGACAGGGTCCTGCCAAAAAGGGAGAGCTTCTGTAATCTTGTCAAGCCTATCGGGCGCAAAACATCTGAAAACAAGCTCAGGTGGACTATGGGATCTCCTGACCTATCAAAACGGTCAATGTGAGGCATCTTGAACCTATCCGGCAGAGTTACAGCTGCGTCGGTGTACCCGTCCTCAATGCCCGGGATGGACTTTACCCCCTGGGATTTCTTGAACAACTTTTCAAGCTTGTGCATTTTTAATGCCACAGGCTCCACCTCGGGCTCGAAGGGATAATCTGATTGGTTGATAGGAGTGGGTGCCTTGGAGAGTTGAGGCAGAATCGGGGGTGGAGCTGGCCCGACTGGAATGTCCGTATCATCCTGGACATGGGTTGCCTCCCCGAGTATGGGAACTCTTGGTGGGGGAGGAGCCTGGTGCGAAGTAGATACTCCAGTTTGCTGCTCCAATCTGGCAATTGTCTCTGCCTGTTGGGTTATGGCCACAGCCTGTTGTTTGGCGAATTCCGCTTGACGGACAGCGTCTTGCTGCATGGCTTTCATACTATCCTGGAGTTGGCGCACCATCTCTTCCAGACTCGACATACTGTTCTAATCTAACTGAGCAACCGGTATATCTGTGTCGGCAATAGGTTCGGAAATCTCAGCCTGACTGCTCAAAGATCACTGATCTGGTAGCTGCTGTACTGGTGGTCTGTGCCTGACTAGCCTTCTCTAGCCCTGATTATCCTTGAACTGAGTCTCTGACCTGACAAAGTCTATCAGTACAAATCCAATGAACCTCGGGGGATATTGGAGCCCTCTGAAGCTATAGTTCCACGACTACCTTGCAAAAGAGAAAACAGACAGTATCTCAGCTTGATTTCACCAGAACAGGTATGCACATAGCTGAACGACTGTGCTCTCTACTAAATTCCGCCCAACATTCTGCCGGTAAACTGATACCCTCAGGTAAACTGAATCCCAAAATACTGAACTGGTGCCCGCAGGCCTGATGCCCAAACTTGCAAACTGGTATGTACGTTCCTGTAGAGATACATTCTAAAAGCACATAGCAAGTAAAGAGAACAAAAACACCCCTATGTTGGGGTAGGGTTTCCCTGTCCTATTTTGTCAGGAGCTAGGGTTTCACTACGCACACAGCGGTTTTCAAACAACCTAACATCGGGTAAGCAACCTGTCCTAGCTTGGAATGGTCACTATGGATTCCGAATATGCACTAGGTCGAATGGTCAAAAAGGGTGCCCCGGTAAATCGGGGTTTGTGTTCCCATACTGTCAGAGCCCATAGCCGGTCAGCCTTATGGACATGCCTTGACAAGACAAGCCTCCGGAAAACCGTTCAGGAATGGCAGATGGCAAACACTGTGTTCCTAGGCGCACCAATGCACATGCAATGCAAAGAAACACATAAATGAGATCAAAACAGGATATCATGAGTTCGAGTCAAGCTCTCTAAAGTCCCCAGCAGAGTCGCCAGAAACTGTAGACGCGCCCGCGTGGGCCTCGCTACAGTTCGGACTCGATTTGTGTCACGGTTCTTAATCTGAACCAAAGAGTCCAAATCTGGCAAATCGTTTTGAGAAACAGATTTTTGAAAAAGTAGTGCCAAACATGGACTGCTTTGCCAGATACAGAGTCGCCACCTAAATATTTTTAAAATGGGAGAATTTAGGAAACCCTGACTCGGTGCCGAAGGCCACATGTCCGTCATCACCGGAGTTGTCTCGGCTCGGGAGCTTGGGTACGATCGGGGAAGGTCAGCTATGAGCACCCCCTTTCGCCCGGTCCGAAGACCGGCCTCTACTAACCGTGATATCCGTTTTTGAAAACTTTATGTGTTCTTAAACCAATTGTTAGCCTAGAATTACTATGTTATGCGCGCAGCAAACAAGTATAGACCAAATCACCCAAATTGGAACAAAACATTTCACGTTCGTTTTGAAAATGGTTTGCTACTCGTAAGTAGGCTAAAATGCAGGTTTTGCCACCTTCAAGTGGGCTTTTGGAAAAGATGGTTTTGCCACTATCTAGTGGGCTTAAAACTCACAGTTTTAATGCATTATTCCAATTTAGGTAATTCAACCTCCATCCACAGGCATTCAAGCAGTTATATCACATAAGCAGCTAGCCTCATGGTAATCATACTGTCATGGCAACATTCACACGCATGCGAGATGCTAAAGCATAAATACTTACATCGTACTCCGTGCCAAAACAGTAAACTAGTTAGCAAACATGCATGTCCTAGTTCATGTTAAAAAATGGCTAATGCATCACATGCAAAAATGCAATCTAGGCAGGCTCGGCTAACCTAAGCATGGCATATGAAATGCGATCAACTATCACATAGTCAATTTTTGAATTGAAGTACGAATGCAGTTAGCGTGATGTACCGAGCCTAATGCATGCAGTACAAATGTATGGATGCACGCATGCATAGCATAAGGTATGCTAAAATAAATGTGCCCTAATCTACCATCATAAGCAGGTAAATAAAAGGGAGAAAGAAGTGGGGGTTGGAAGACATACACACCACCCACACACACTTATTACAGATTTGCCCTCACTCGGAGGGACCAAATAAATATTACAAATTAATTAACTACGCAAGCTAATTAATATTACAAATTAACTAATTTAATTAACAAATTAAATAAATTAATTAAAACAGGAAAATGCCTCGGGAAGCGCGCCACCATGCATGGGCTGCCTCTGTTTTCCTTCCTTTCCTCCTCTGGAGGCTGTCAAAACCTCAGGGTTACATCCCTGGGCACTGGGGAGTACCACCGGCTGAGTGGGATCATCACCGGCACTGGCATGTGTCCATCGGCACAAAATTGAAGCTGTCGGCAGAAAAAGATTGCCGGCCGGCACCTTACACTGCCGGTCGGCAGAGAAAGCCTGCAGAACCTGCAACTGGCAGCAACAGAGGGCAAGGCAAAGCATGGCAGCACAATTCAAGGCATGTATGCATTAACCATGTCCCTTATCATGTTTGCGACTCAAAGGGGCATGTGCCTCGATTCTCGGACCACCAATCGCGCATTTCCATGCATGATGGCCCAAAGAACCAAGTATGCAACTTTGATTTCAAATGCATGCAAACCAAATAAACACACAAGGAGGCCTAACCTCTATCATACTCATCTCAAGAGGCAAGGTGATGCATGCAAGATGCAATGCAACTTAGGCATACGAGCTAAGGATGCAACATGCTGATACAAGCAAACATGCAAGATGAGCATGCAAATAAGCAAAGGATGGTCTTAAACATGAAATAGGCAGCTCTAGTTAGGCCCAAAACAGTGGCCAATGGAAGAAAATGAAGTGCCTCGAAATGCGTGCGCACGGGCACGCAAACCGAGGCAATGGCATATGCAATGCAATGGCTAAAATGGCATATAGAATGCAACATGGACTTATACTAACATGAGAGAGCCTCAGCCACACTCACATAAGAGGCCGATGGATGAAAATGAAGTGCCTCGAAATGCGTGCACACGGGCACGCAAACCGAGGCAATGGCATACGCAATGCAATGGCATGGAAATAAAATGCAAACATGCCAATGGGATTTCAGCAGCAAAATGAGGGGGAAAACAGCCCCGAAATGAGGCGAAAACACAACCGATACATGGAATAGTCCCGAAACATGGACTTTTGGCACCCGAAATGGCTTATAGCTATACAAAGCATGCACAATATGGACATGGAGCATGAAGACAGAAGCAAAACAGCTTCAAAATAAGCATTTTTCTAGTACAAGTCATGGCCAAACAACAAGCAAAGATAGGGCAACAATGGCATGCAAAAATGGCCCTAAACATGAGGTTATGAAGCAACTCACGGATGCTAACTCCGAACAGGTTAGGGCCCTTCAACAACATTGAAGAGGGGCCCAAAATAAGACTATTTACAGTTTATGGAAGCCCCAAAAACAGTATACAAATATATTAGAAATGCAATGCAAAAATGAGGCTCAAAAGTGGCTATAACATGAGGTATACAAAACATTCACCAAAAAGCCAAAGACCCTTAATAAAACATGTTAAGAAGGTCAAAATAAAGCCACTTTTAGTTCGGACCAAGGTCCAAAAACAGCAACATCAGGGGCTGCCAAGACATACAAAAATGGGACCAAAAAGAGGATATAAAGGGAAGTACAATATGGAAGTCCCAAACAGTGTTGAGCCCTTCTTCAATGTTGAAGAGGGGCTCAAAATAAGCCTATTTTCAGTTTACATCAGGCTCTAAAACAGATCACACACAAGCCAAGAATTCTATGCAAGATTATGGGATTCAAGGAGGATAATGAAGCAAGTGCAAGAGGGAGGGCTCAAACAGTGTTGAGCCCTTCAACAAACATGTAGAATAGCTCAAAATAAGGCCACTTTAAGTTTTGGCCGGAGCTCAAATATACCAGAAACTATGGCTTAGATATGATGCAAGAAAAGGCTAGAAAAGGGAAGAAAAGGAGCTCACCCTTGTAGACCAAGTCTGGACAGCCTCTTGGCTTGAGTTGCAGCACTCCTAGCTCTGAAAATCAGCCTCAAGCTTCTGGAATGGATGATGGAAGCCTTGTGCTATGAGTTGGTGTGTAAATGGCCAAGGATCATGGACTTTTTAGCTTTGAAGAGGGGGGGTGAATGTATAGATATAGGCTTGTATCTATATGGTGCCTCAGCTGGTTTCTTCTTCTAACCTAGTATAAGGAAGAAGAGGGCTTCCTTTATAGAGCCAAGGGAGTAAGACTTCTCTTAGAAGCTTCAAAACCAAGAGCCAAGATCCTCCATACACGTGTATGGAGGATCCAGTCTGTGCCCTCCAGCTGGCACAGCTGGAATCCACTCAATCTGCAGAATGCTCCGGAAGGTCGTCGGCTAGCAAAAAAGGCCGGTCGGCTACTTTAACCTGCCGGTCGGCACAATAAATTGCCGGTCGGCACAATAAATTGCCGGCCGGCACAAACAGAGTGTCGATGGGTGGCCGGTGAGGTCAAAAAAGTGCCGGTGGATGTCCAGATTGAAGCCCCGGAAGTTAGCTTTCCAATGGCGCAAACCTTGCATTAAAATTCGTTATGTGCAAAACGTTATGCCCTTTTCCGTGAAGCCGTGCAGATTCGATCCAACCGGGATGATGCCCGACTTCAACTGATCATATCTCCCCCACCCGGACTCGGCTCTAGGAGATTCTTGAGTGCAAAATGAAGCCCCGGAAGTAAGCTTTCCGACGGTGGTGGCCCCATAGCTAAACTCCAAGCGTACAGATAGACAAGCCCGATTCAGCGAAGGCTGCTCGACTCACTTCTACCCGGATCCATGCCGAACTTCTCCCAAACTAGTTTTCTCCTCTCCTTTCCTCTTTTCTTCAACTCCAAACCCCTAAACAAAGTGTTTTGAAGGATTTGCCTCTCTTCTTGCCGAAGAAACTGATTCTTTGCCCTGCACATCTCTCAACACCGAGCAAACCATCAGTAGTGCCCAAGTCTTAAGGGCGGTCAAAAATGGGGTGTCTACAGTTGCCCCTCTTTGACAGAACTCGAAAGTCATAACAATGACGGGAGTGAATGTCAAAGCCCAGAGACGACCCATTTTTGACAAGGCCGAAGACTTGGACAAACAAACAAAATACCGATAAATAAATGGTTGTGCCCACAGGCTGCCTACGTATCCCTTTGCAAGGAATCAAACCAGCGTAGTTCAGGGGCAGGATGCAAATGATATGCAGGAAGACTTTGATAATTGGACTTATACGCCACGCGAAGCCAGTTTGTATTCAAAACAATGCAATGTACTAACAAGTACAAGTGAGGTGCGCAAGATAGCGCGATAGGATGCATGCAAGGTGCAAGTGAGGTGCACAAAACAGTGCGATGCGCAAGAAAGCGTGAGTGATTTGAAATGCACAAGGTAGTGCGAGTGAGGTGTGCAAAATAGCGCGAATGATAAACTACACAAAACAGTGCGATTGAGGTGCGCAAAATAGCGCGAATGGATGTATGCAAAATGCAAGTAAGGTGCACAAAACAGTGCGATGCGCAAGAAAGCGCGAATGTAAACTGCACAAAACAGTGCAATGCGCAAAATAGCGCGAATGATAAACTGCACAAAATAGTGCGATTGAGGTGCGCAAAATAGCGCGAATGTAGCTGTGATGAAGCAATTATGCAAAATAAATGCAACATTTTAAGCGAATGCTATGCCAGCAAGTAGACATGAACCAAACTACATCTCATGTAGAAAGGATGTAAGAGAATTATGCAATCCTCACGAACATGTGCGTTAGATACACAAAGTGAATGAAGTGTGATAGATACACTAAGTGGACAAACATGCGTGATAGATACACAAAAGTGAAGAGAGTGTGATGGACACTCAAAGTGAACATGCGATAGATACAAAAAGTGAGCATAGTGTGATAGATACATAAAAGGTGAAGCGAGTGTGATGGATACACTATGTGAAGCAAAGTGTGAGCGTGTGATAGATTCACTAAGTGAGTATGGTGAGCATAGTGTGATAGATACACAAAGTGTGAACACAAAGTGTGATAGATGCACCAAGTGAACAAGTATGATAGATATACTGAAAGGTGAACACAAAGTGTGATAGATGCACTAAGTGAACAAAGTATGATAGATATACTGAAAGCGAACACGAAGTGTGATAGATGCACTTAGTGAGCAAGTATGATAGATATACTGAAAGCGAACACGAAGTGTGATAGATGCACTTAGTGAGCAAGTATGATAGATATACTGAGAATGAACACAAAGTGTGATAGATGCACTATGTGAACAGAGTGTGATTGATACACTAAAAGCGAACACAAAGTGTGATAGATGCACTATGTGAACAGAGTGTGATTGATACACTAAAAGTGAACACGAAGTGTGATAGATGCACTTAGTGAACAGAGTGTGATTGATACACTAAAAGTGAACACGAAGTGTGATAGATGCACTTAGTGAACAGAGTGTGATTGATACACTAAATCAATGAAGTGTGATACAGAAAATGAGAATGTGTGTGATAGATACACAAAATGAAAGAAGTGTGATTGATACACTAAGTGAGAGTGCAATAGACACAAAAGCGAATATGTGCGTGATAGATACACAAAATGAGAATGTGTGTGATAGATACACAAAACGAGTGAAGTGTGATTGATACACTAAGGCAAATGAAGTGTGATTGATACACTAAGGCAAATGAAGTGTGATTGATACACTATATGAATGAGAGCGTAACTGAAGCGTGATTGATACACTAAGTAGATTAGAGTGTAATTGAAATTAGAGTGTAATTGATACACTAAGTGAATGAAGTGTGATTGATACACTAAAGTGAGTGTGTGTGATGGATACACAAAAGTGAATGACCTCAAAACGGAACTTCTTCGAATGAACCGTGCATACAATATCGTGCATGACTGAGGAAGAAACTTGATAGGTATAATGCATTACAATGCAAGTGAAGTGGGTGCATAACAATGTAAGTGGAAGAGTATATAACCTTGAAGCAAGATTGATCTTGCGCCTGAGGTAGAGGTACACTCATATTTCGGAGCATTGACAAGGCCCTGAAGGGGTACGTCCGGAGTACAATCACGGAATTTTCTGAAGTTGACACAAACTCAGATACTTCGATTTTCGCTCTTTTGCTTTTTCTTTGCAGTCTGGAACCATCATAGCTTCAGATAGGTCCCGGTTTCACCGTTCACACTTATCGGGGGTGGACCCTGCAGTTTTATGGAAAAAAGAATCTTGTTTTGCACAAACGTGAAGGATGGCACAGCACTCTGAGCACAAAACGATTTATTTTTGAAATTGAGAGATGAGTTTTCGACCAGGTATTGAGCCTACGACTGAACACAGCGAGAAAGACTCAACAACGGAAAACAAAAGGTAAACAACCTAAACACGTCGAGACACGCTCGGAACGACTCAAAGCAAGAATCGAGACAAACAAAACAAAAGACACGACACACAGACGTGCACAGGGAGCCTGTTTCACCGGGTATTATTCCCACCCTTTCTTATTTGTGATTCTCACATCACTCGGCTCTCAGGCTCGGATTTTCTCTCAAAACCCTTTTCCTCACTTTTCTCTCAACTTACACCTCTCTATTCTTTAATCTCTCATTTTTCATCCCTCCCCAGGGTGGTTGATGAATAAACAGGAAGTTGCGGGTTCTTGCCCCAAGCATTCTGCTAGATTCTCTTCTTCTGCTCACAACAGTGAACTTTCTCCCACAGAGGGGTTGCGATGTGGCTGTATGTGTAGCAGATCTGCAATTGACATCGGTTGACGATGCTCTGCTAGGGAGTTTGGACATGATCAGATCTGTCCAGATAAAGGAGTGGAATATCATAATCCGTTCCCGTTTGTGCTTCGCACTTGGCTTGATACCTCGTTGCGTGGAGGATGTGAGAGCCTTCTGCCCTTTTGCGGTCAGCTTCAGAGGTGCCCTTTTCTGGCAGGTAGAGTGCCCTTCTTGGCAAGTATGTTGAAAATGGGGAAAAGACAGAACGCCTGGCTCAACTGTGCCCCTAGTTCATTATTTTAACCATTTTTCGTTTTTGCCTTCTACTAAAACGGTTTTGATCAAAACGAGAGTCAGATTAACGCACTTGTTCGATTTTTGATTTGAAAAGCATGCAAGTCAGGCTGCAAGTACTGAAAATTTTCCTTTTGGGGTCCAAGACAATGGTCCAGTTTTGGAAAATGAGATAGTTTTCGAGAAAATAGTCAACCTCAGTAAAAATTTTCAAAAACTATTTTTTCAAACAGCTGATGCTCAACAAGCATGAAACTTACCCTTCGAGATGCGCAACCTCGGATCGGAGGCAATGGAAAATTGCCCCTGGTTTGAAGGAGGGTGGGAGGCAACGGAAAGTTGCCCCTAGTTTGAATGGCGGCTCGCGGCGGCTGGTGGCAACGGAAAGGTGCCCCTTGTTTGGGATGGTGCCGCAGCAATCCGCAGACAGTCTTCATTGGCGGTGGTTGATCTCTTGGACACAGCGATGACGAAGACGGTCACAACAAATATATGGACACAGTCACCTTGGAAGGTGTTGGCAACTGGACCTTGGGATGAAATCGAAACCATTGCATGGACTGAGACGCTATGAAAGCGTTGTGGGGCTGGACTTCATGATGAAGTTGCCTACGTATCCCAAACATGGGAATCAAGCCTTACGTAGTTCCGGTTAAGGTCCACTCGGGTATTTTAACCTTTACTTTTTTTAGGCTCTCACTTTTGCCAAGGCGCCCAATGCGGGTTTTCGACCTTGCGAGCTTCTTTTCATTTTCTATTTCTTCTTTCTTTTTTCCTTTTTTTTTTTCTTTTCTTCTTTCCTTTTTTCTCTTTTTTTCTTTTTCTTTTCTTTTCAATCTTTCTTTTTGTATTTTTCTCTTGCTCTAACTTTTGCCTGGACCGCCCTTCCGGGTTTTCGGCCCAGCGAGCCTCTCAAAGGGTAAAAGTGTAGCAAGTCCATGCCAAATGGTTGTAGGATTTTGAAGCCATCCGTATCCAAGAGAGTGGCTGTTGATTTGCAAGAGGACTCATCTTCGGCTCTTCGAGCACGTCTGACATCTTTGCCCCTAGTTTGAAGGGTACTTCTGTTCTAGCTTTGCAAGCTTCTTCTGATGAGGTCTAACCTTCTTGATCTGACTTTCTTGCCTCTTGTCCGAGGGCTACTTCGAATCTGGCCACACAGGCCTCATATGGCGGTTGACCATTGAACATTCTGAATTTAAGTCCGAGGTTTGAAAACAAATGGACAGAATCTTGAGGCTTAGAGCGATCCTAGGCTGCACAATCTCAAGAGCGATTCCACACAAGTCTTCACAGGACTGTGCAAAATATTTTTTGAAATTTTTTAAGAAAGCGACAAATCGCTCGCGCTGAAGACAGTGTGGGACCAATCTGGATCAAGCCAGGATCCTTCTCAGTACTCACATTAACAAACATGATCTCATTCATTAAGGGCTTAGCACGCCTCTCTTTCTCTCAATTGATCAAGTTTTGCAAAACCTGAGGAATTCCTTCCTCTTCGTTTTTATCACAATGTTTCGAAAAAAGTTTTGAAAAACTTAGGTCATTACAATGACTTCAAAGGCACAGAAAAGGCAGGCGAAGAGCACTGTCATTCCATTCAAACTTCTGGCACAACTGGCACACGGCAGAAGCAAACACAAGAGTGTGAAAATCACTGCTGTTCATTCAAATCTGTTGGCACAACTGGCTCCCTGGCAGAAACAGACTCAAAAGGACAAACACAAAGCAAAATAGTGAAATCCGAAGTAACACCCCCGGAATCACCCGACTTTAACAAAACAGGACTGACTCGATACAACAAGACAGACCCGACTGACTCAGTATGAAAAGACTGACTCAATACAAATTGAGAAAACTGACCCAATACCCAAGTCAGAAAACACAAAAACTAGCATTCGTAAAATGCTCGAAACAGTGCGTACCAAACGCCACATCTGGAGTAAACTGAGTGCCGCCCACAGGTGGTTCATCCCCTGATCACATATTCGTACTATCCCCCGAGTTCACTGGTCCGGTGGTGATAGACTTTACTGAGCTGGTGCGGCAATGACCTTGTTGTCAAACAAATCCTGTACATCATGGCACAGACGAAAGCAGCTATCGGTTTCATGACCGGTTTGTTGGTGGTACGCACAGTACTTAGTCTGGTCATGCTTTGCAGGGATAGGATCGGGTAGGGGCCGTTGTTCCAACGGTTTCAGATGTCCTTTCCGGAGTAAGACCTCTAGAGCCTTTGACAAAGGCATATGAAGTGGAGTGAAGACCCTCTTGACTCGAGGTGGATATTTGGTTTTTTGTGAGCTACTTCCGGACGCACCGGTGAATGGGGTGGCTGTTTTTGATGCAGTGGTGGTGACCATGCCCACTTCAGAAGACCTTGCAGCTGCGTCACCGCTGGTGGTCGCATTCGAATTGCGGGAAAATGCCCTCCTGGGTTGCTCCTTATCCTGGTCAAACAGACCTTGCCTCATTGCATCCTCGATCTGCACTCCCATCTCATGCAAGTCTGGAAAGGTAGGGAAGGGGATCACGATCATTTTCTGCATTAGCTTGGGCTGGAGATTGCGCACAATCATCCGAATTTGATCTTTGTCAGTGGGCCTAAGGGTCATCATTGAAGCCTTGGCCCTCCAGCGGGCTACGAATTCTGAGAAGCTCTCCTTCGGCTCCTGTCTCATCGTCTCAAGATCACAGGTCGTAATCTCGATTTGGGTATTGTATGAATATTGTGCGACGAAGGCCTCGGCCATCTCCTCCCAGTTTCGTTTCACTGAATCCTCCAATTTGGCATACCAGGTGACCGCAATACCCGACAGGGTCCTGCCAAAAAGGGAGAGCTTCTGTAATCTTGTCAAGCCTATCGGGCGCAAAACATCTGAAAACAAGCTCAGGTGGACTATGGGATCTCCTGACCCATCAAAACGGTCAATGTGAGGCATCTTGAACCTATCCGGCAGAGTTACAGCTGCGTCGGTGTACCCGTCCTCAATGCCCGGGATGGACTTTACCCCCTGGGATTTCTTGAACAACTTTTCAAGCTTGTGCATTTTTAATGCCACAGGCTCCACCTCGGGCTCGAAGGGATAATCTGATTGGTTGATAGGAGTGGGTGCCTTGGAGAGTTGAGGCAGAATCGGGGGTGGAGCTGGCCCGACTGGAATGTCCGTATCATCCTGGACATGGGTTGCCTCCCCGAGTATGGGAACTCTTGGTGGGGGATGAGCCTGGTGTGAAGTAGATACTCCAGTTTGCTGCTCCAATCTGGCAATTGTCTCTGCCTGTTGGGTAATGGCCACAGCCTGTTGTTTGGCGAATTCCGCTTGACGGACAGCGTCTTGCTGCATGGCTTTCATACTATCCTGGAGTTGGCGCACCATCTCTTCCAGACTCGACATACTGTTCTAATCTAACTGAGCAACCGGTATATCTGTGTCGGCAATAGGTTCGGAAATCTCAGCCTGACTGCTCAAAGATCACTGATCTGGTAGCTGCTGTACTGGTGGTCTGTGCCTGACTAGCCTTCTCTAGCCCTGATTATCCTTGAACTGAGTCTCTGACCTGACAAAGTCTATCAGTACAAATCCAATGAACCTCGGGGGATATTGGAGCCCTCTGAAGCTATAGTTCCACGACTACCTTGCAAAAGAGAAAACAGACAGTATCTCAGCTTGATTTCACCAGAACAGGTATGCACATAGCTGAACGACTGTGCTCTCTACTAAATTCCGCCCAACATTCTGCCGGTAAACTGATACCCTCAGGTAAACTGAATCCCAAAATACTGAACTGGTGCCCGCAGGCCTGATGCCCAAACTTGCAAACTGGTATGTACGTTCCTGTAGAGATACATTCTAAAAGCACATAGCAAGTAAAGAGAACAAAAACACCCCTATGTTGGGGTAGGGTTTCCCTGTCCTATTTTGTCAGGAGCTAGGGTTTCACTACGCACACAGCGGTTTTCAAACAACCTAACATCGGGTAAGCAACCTGTCCTAGCTTGGAATGGTCACTATGGATTCCGAATATGCACTAGGTCGAATGGTCAAAAAGGGTGCCCCGGTAAATCGGGGTTTGTGTTCCCATACTGTCAGAGCCTATAGCCGGTCAGCCTTATGGACATGCCTTGACAAGACAAGCCTCCGGCAAACCGTTCAGGAATGGCAGATGGCAAACACTGTGTTCCTAGGCGCACCAATGCACATGCAATGCAAAGAAACACATAAATGAGATCAAAACAGGATATCATGAGTTCGAGTCAAGCTCTCTAAAGTCCCCAGCAGAGTCGCCAGAAACTGTAGACGCGCCCGCGTGGGCCTCGCTACAGTTCGGACTCGATTTGTGTCACGGTTCTTAATCTGAACCAAAGAGTCCAAATCTGGCAAATCGTTTTGAGAAACAGATTTTTGAAAAAGTAGTGCCAAACATGGACTGCTTTGCCAGATACAGAGTCGCCACCTAAATATTTTTAAAATGGGAGAATTTAGGAAACCCTGACTCGGTGCCGAAGGCCACATGTCCGTCATCACCGGAGTTGTCTCGGCTCGGGAGCTTGGGTACGATCGGGGAAGGTCAGCTATGAGCACCCCCTTTCGTCCGGTCCGAAGACCGGCCTCTACTAACCGTGATATCCGTTTTTGAAAACTTTATGTGTTCTTAAACCAATTGTTAGCCTAGAATTACTATGTTATGCGCGTAGCAAACAAGTATAGACCAAATCACCCAAATTGGAACAAAACATTTCACGTTCGTTTTGAAAATGGTTTGCTACTCGTAAGTAGGCTAAAATGCAGGTTTTGCCACCTTCAAGTGGGCTTTTGGAAAAGATGGTTTTGCCACTATCTAGTGGGCTTAAAACTCACAGTTTTAATGCATTATTCCAATTTAGGTAATTCAACCTCCATCCACAGGCATTCAAGCAGTTATATCACATAAGCAGCTAGCCTCATGGTAATCATACTGTCATGGCAACATTCACACGCATGCGAGATGCTAAAGCATAAATACTTACATCGTACTCCGTGCCAAAACAGTAAACTAGTTAGCAAACATGCATGTCCTAGTTCATGTTAAAAAATGGCTAATGCATCACATGCAAAAATGCAATCTAGGCAGGCTCGGCTAACCTAAGCATGGCATATGAAATGCGATCAACTATCACATAGTCAATTTTTGAATTGAAGTACGAATGCAGTTAGCGTGATGTACCGAGCCTAATGCATGCAGTACAAATGTATGGATGCACGCATGCATAGCATAAGGTATGCTAAAATAAATGTGCCCTAATCTACCATCATAAGCAGGTAAATAAAAGGGAGAAAGAAGTGGGGGTTGGAAGACATACACACCACCCACACACACTTATTACAGATTTGCCCTCACTCGGAGGGACCAAATAAATATTACAAATTAATTAACTACGCAAGCTAATTAATATTACAAATTAACTAATTTAATTAACAAATTAAATAAATTAATTAAAACAGGAAAATGCCTCGGGAAGCGCGCCACCATGCATGGGCTGCCTCTGTTTTCCTTCCTTTCCTCCTCTGGAGGCTGTCAAAACCTCAGGGTTACATCCCTGGGCACTGGGGAGTACCACCGGCTGAGTGGGATCATCACCGGCACTGGCATGTGTCCATCGGCACAAAATTGAAGCTGTCGGCAGAAAAAGATTGCCGGCCGGCACCTTACACTGCCGGTCGGCAGAGAAAGCCTGCAGAACCTGCAACTGGCAGCAACAGAGGGCAAGGCAAAGCATGGCAGCACAATTCAAGGCATGTATGCATTAACCATGTCCCTTATCATGTTTGCGACTCAAAGGGGCATGTGCCTCGATTCTCGGACCACCAATCGCGCATTTCCATGCATGATGGCCCAAAGAACCAAGTATGCAACTTTGATTTCAAATGCATGCAAACCAAATAAACACACAAGGAGGCCTAACCTCTATCATACTCATCTCAAGAGGCAAGGTGATGCATGCAAGATGCAATGCAACTTAGGCATACGAGCTAAGGATGCAACATGCTGATACAAGCAAACATGCAAGATGAGCATGCAAATAAGCAAAGGATGGTCTTAAACATGAAATAGGCAGCTCTAGTTAGGCCCAAAACAGTGGCCAATGGAAGAAAATGAAGTGCCTCGAAATGCGTGCGCACGGGCACGCAAACCGAGGCAATGGCATATGCAATGCAATGGCTAAAATGGCATATAGAATGCAACATGGACTTATACTAACATGAGAGAGCCTCAGCCACACTCACATAAGAGGCCGATGGATGAAAATGAAGTGCCTCGAAATGCGTGCACACGGGCACGCAAACCGAGGCAATGGCATACGCAATGCAATGGCATGGAAATAAAATGCAAACATGCCAATGGGATTTCAGCAGCAAAATGAGGGGGAAAACAGCCCCGAAATGAGGCGAAAACACAACCGATACATGGAATAGTCCCGAAACATGGACTTTTGGCACCCGAAATGGCTTACAGCTATACAAAGCATGCACAATATGGACATGGAGCATGAAGACAGAAGCAAAACAGCTTCAAAATAAGCATTTTTCTAGTACAAGTCATGGCCAAACAACAAGCAAAGATAGGGCAACAATGGCATGCAAAAATGGCCCTAAACATGAGGTTATGAAGCAACTCACGGATGCTAACTCCGAACAGGTTAGGGCCCTTCAACAACATTGAAGAGGGGCCCAAAATAAGACTATTTACAGTTTATGGAAGCCCCAAAAACAGTATACAAATATATTAGAAATGCAATGCAAAAATGAGGCTCAAAAGTGGCTATAACATGAGGTATACAAAACATTCACCAAAAAGCCAAAGACCCTTAATAAAACATGTTAAGAAGGTCAAAATAAAGCCACTTTTAGTTCGGACCAAGGTCCAAAAACAGCAACATCAGGGGCTGCCAAGACATACAAAAATGGGACCAAAAAGAGGATATAAAGGGAAGTACAATATGGAAGTCCCAAACAGTGTTGAGCCCTTCTTCAATGTTGAAGAGGGGCTCAAAATAAGCCTATTTTCAGTTTACATCAGGCTCTAAAACAGATCACACACAAGCCAAGAATTCTATGCAAGATTATGGGATTCAAGGAGGATAATGAAGCAAGTGCAAGAGGGAGGGCTCAAACAGTGTTGAGCCCTTCAACAAACATGTAGAATAGCTCAAAATAAGGCCACTTTAAGTTTTGGCCGGAGCTCAAATATACCAGAAACTATGGCTTAGATATGATGCAAGAAAAGGCTAGAAAAGGGAAGAAAAGGAGCTCACCCTTGTAGACCAAGTCTGGACAGCCTCTTGGCTTGAGTTGCAGCACTCCTAGCTCTGAAAATCAGCCTCAAGCTTCTGGAATGGATGATGGAAGCCTTGTGCTATGAGTTGGTGTGTAAATGGCCAAGGATCATGGACTTTTTAGCTTTGAAGAGGGGGGGTGAATGTATAGATATAGGCTTGTATCTATATGGTGCCTCAGCTGGTTTCTTCTTCTAACCTAGTATAAGGAAGAAGAGGGCTTCCTTTATAGAGCCAAGGGAGTAAGACTTCTCTTAGAAGCTTCAAAACCAAGAGCCAAGATCCTCCATACACGTGTATGGAGGATCCAGTCTGTGCCCTCCAGCTGGCACAGCTGGAATCCACTCAATCTGCAGAATGCTCCGGAAGGTCGTCGGCTAGCAAAAAAGGCCGGTCGGCTACTTTAACCTGCCGGTCGGCACAATAAATTGCCGGTCGGCACAATAAATTGCCGGCCGGCACAAACAGAGTGTCGATGGGTGGCCGGTGAGGTCAAAAAAGTGCCGGTGGATGTCCAGATTGAAGCCCCGGAAGTTAGCTTTCCAATGGCGCAAACCTTGCATTAAAATTCGTTATGTGCAAAAAGTTATGCCCTTTTCCGTGAAGCCGCGCAGATTCGATCCAACCGGGATGATGCCCGACTTCAACTGATCATATCTCCCCCACCCGGACTCGGCTCTAGGAGATTCTTGAGTGCAAAATGAAGCCCCGGAAGTAAGCTTTCCGACGGTGGTGGCCCCATAGCTAAACTCCAAGCGTACAGATAGACAAGCCCGATTCAGCGAAGGCTGCTCGACTCACTTCTACCCGGATCCATGCCGAACTTCTCCCAAACTAGTTTTCTCCTCTCCTTTCCTCTTTTCTTCAACTCCAAACCCCTAAACAAAGTGTTTTGAAGGATTTGCCTCTCTTCTTGCCGAAGAAACTGATTCTTTGCCCTGCACATCTCTCAACACCGAGCAAACCATCAGTAGTGCCCAAGTCTTAAGGGCGGTCAAAAATGGGGTGTCTACAAATGGGACTGCCCTCTTTATATTTTAAATTAACCAACTTACGAAACAGAAAGGCTTTATTTGTGGCTGATTTTCTATCATAAAGACTCTCTAATTTTTTCCATAAATCATGTGCCGAAGTTTCAGTAGCAACATGATGAAACACACTGTCATCAATCCATTGATGGATAACACCAACGGCTTTTCGATTAAGCCTATTCCATTCATCATCTTTCATACCCTCGGGTTTGCCACTATCACCCTCAATGGGTCCATACAAATCTTTACAAAATAATAGGTCCTCCATTTTAGTTTTTCAAGTTACCCAATTACTTCCATTGAAGCTAGACATACGACCCACATTCCCCTCCATTGATTTATACAAATAAATAAACTCAAATAGACTGTAAGCTCTGATAGTAGTTGTTAGAGAAAATATGTGATTCTCCACAAGTAAATCAATCAATGGGAATAAAAACTAATGCGGAAAAATTAAATCAAAAGCAACACAAGAATTTTTACGTGGTTCCCTCATTGTGAGGTACGTCCACGGGATCGAAATCCGATTCCACTATCAACCAAATAAGTTCCAAATGATTACAAACGAGACACTAATAGTCTCACAAAACCACCCTTAGGTGAATTTCAAATAATCACAAATAAACAAGAGGAAAGACCTCACCAAATAGATGAACCAAAATCTTCAGAACCAGAGTTGAAGAAGACCCAAAATAACGAATCAAACAAACTAACCAAATATTCACCAACTTGTTCCACGCAAAACAGTGCACCAACTTGAAAAGAATCAAAGCACCCAATATCAATGTTTGGCTGCCACTCCACTCAACTTTGGAAAAACAAATATATTAGGCCACTGCTGCTCCTTCACCTTCGGCACACACAAAACAATATATATATATATATATATATTGTGAATCTAGGATTTTGTTTTATCAAACCTTAGTTGTTTCCAAATTGAATTGGGTCTAATCAAATATAATATATAAAAATATATTATACCTAAATCAAGTCAAATTAAAATTCTTTAACAAACCAATTAGGTTCCACACTCCAATAAGGAGGTATACCCAACAACTGTAACATGCCAAATTAGCTTTAGCAATGCTATTTTGACAAATATCATTGGAGATGCTCGGCACTATGTGAAAGTTTGTTTAGGATCATTATAAATAATATATAAATACATCTCAGAATTGATACTTTGTTTTGCTTATTTAAGTAGAAAATATTTTTATTTTTGTATTTTTAGAGTTTGGTATAACAGAAATGAAAGTCAAGAAAAATATTTTTCTATTCAACAAAAAAACAAAATTATTTAGACAAAATATGTTTTTACTTTTAAAATATAGAAAACGTTTTCTGAGTTAAAATCTTATCAATGCCACCATATTACTACCTCTAAACAACCACCGCTACTACAGCTGATACAACTATTAATATATTAGTTTAAAATGCGCAACCAAATATACAAAATTTATTTTTTTTAAAAATCATAAAAATTTTACTTAATTTTCTTTTCACCATATTTTTTCAATGCTTAGTTACTTTGGATCAAAGTTCATTTGAACTTTTATCTTTTACATCTGGTTTTTTCTTCCCCTTTTAATCACTTTTCAATATACTTTCCTTGTATCTACTGTTACTGCCTTTTATTATCAAAATCTGCAATATTGTCATTACTTTATGAAAAATGCTTGAGACTCTCATTTTTTAGAGACTCTCACAACTCCTTTTAAATCTCTATCATTGATGTATGTGTGGGACCCACGTATGGAGTCCACACTATCAATTATTGAGATTCAAAGAGAATTATGAAGATTTTTAGAAAAATAGGGTTTCAATCATTGTTGTTATGAATCAGATGTCCTTTCATTTGGGTCTTTTGAAAATATTAGAGCCTCTTCTTTGTTCATATACTAGTGTTTTATTAGCACCTTTGTAATCACATTATCGATCCAACATGTTTCATGTATGGGTTGTTGGATTGTGATTCTCATTTCTCTAATTTTGGTATTTTTTAACTTAATTACATACACTACAACATATAAAAGTTTTAGAAATATTTTAGTTTCTAAAAGTAAAAATTTTATTGCAAAAAATATTTAGGGACCAATTCTTATAGTCATTAAAAGGTCGTCCCGAAAAGTCAAAAATAAAACTTTTAGCAACAGAATTTTCAAAATGTCACTAATAAATAGACTTTTAGGGACAAAATAATTTAGTCTCAAAATAGTTTATTTTTTGAGGCAAAAAATTTGATCCCAAAAGGATAATAATTCATCACTAATGTCTAATTTTTGTTGTTAAAAATATAATAACGAAATTTTTCGCAATAAAATTATTTAGTCGCTAAAAAATAATTTTATTCCTAAATTTTGATTTCTAAAACTTTAATTTTTTGTAATAATAACTAAGTGCATTTTAAAATTTATTAAAGCATGTTCGATAACTATGCTTTTAAACTTGCATATAAGTTGTGAATGAAATGAAAAATGAAGAGAAAAAATGAAAAATAATTATTTGCATTTCATTTATTTTCCCTTTCCTTCCATTTTCCCTCTAAAAATCTTCCTCTAAATTTCAAAATTTAAACCCAACCTAAACGATCAAATTTGATTTCTCCATATTTGATTTTTTGGTCATTGTAGAATTCCTAACTCTCTCTCTCTCTCTCTCTCTCTCTCTCTCATGTATACTCGCGGGTTATGTTAGTGTCTGTTTGGATGCTCCACTGATTTATTTCATACATTGGTAACTTTTCTCATGTCAACAGATATTCCTTTTCTGTTCACTCAATCAAAGCCCACTTTGGGTTTGAAATGCTCTTCTAAGTTCTAACTATGTTATATTCTTCAAATTTAGTAGTACACCTTTTCTTTCTGTCAACTGCAAACAAATAATCAAGCTTCTTTTTTTTGATTCAAAGGAAGTTCGGAAAGACAGAAAGGAAAAGAACAAGAACAGATACAACAGCTAAACTAAGAACTAGTCTCTAAGGACACTAACTCCAGTCATATCTGCTATGACCAGATTCTTCACCTCTTCAGGAGGGTCCTCCAGCAGCACTACATGTTCACCTTACTCCACACTTAGGCTTGCAAGCTTATCAGCACATCTGTTGCCCTCCCTTAGTGTATGTCGCAGGAGGCAATCGCATCTTTTCAGCAGGAATCTTGCATCTTCAATCAGAGCTTTGTATGGAGAATTGGTATTGGGACCGTTCTGTATTTGGTCAATTGCAAGTTCAGAATCAGATTCGATTTCTACTCCTTGAGTACAAATAATCAAGTTTCACTTTTGTATACGTAACACTTTTTCGTCTCCTTAATTCTTAACAATTACTATTAGACTGATAATGGCCCTTATTCATTACTTTTTGACATGTGCATATAAGCTTGTTTTGGCGATACAAAAAATAAGTAGTTTATTAATTTATTAATTTATTTGGATTATATCATTTTTTTTATTTTTTTACATGTATTTTTGTAATAAATAAAAAAATAAGTCATATCTAATCTAACCCTTGGTTGAAAAACTTGATATGTGAGGTTGGACAAGTAGCCACAGAATCTATAAAACAACTTGAGCCGATTAAATTGACAAAAAGAATGGAAAATAAAAGACTGAGCTAAGATTGTTGATGTCAAGTTAGAGATGTGATCCAGATAGTGTTAGAAATGGTTTGAAAATTTAGGATAAAATAGAATTTTTTTCTAACTTTGGTCTATTATTTAGGTGGGACTCGTGCGTCAATTTTAACGGAACTAAGTGGTAACGGGTTCTATGCCACGTTGTGATTTACGTGGCATATTTGATTGCTAAAAACCATTATCGGGTGAATGAGAAATTGAAGCCAAAATATGCTCCATGAAAATGAAGTTTTTAGTGAAAATTTCGTAAGGTTTGGAAATTGGCTTCCCCCATATTGGTTTGGTGGGAAGTTTTGAATGGGTTTATATAGCTTGGAATTATAACTTGGGAAGGCCCCAAGGGGCACCCCAAGTTTGTAGAAGGAAGAGGTTATGGGCTAGACCCATTGGACCAAAAAAATTGGCCCAATACCTATCTTTTTAAGCCAAAAACATATGAATTTATTTTTCTAAAATTAAATTCTAATTTTTCCAATTTGATTTTGGGAATTTAAATTCAAAATTGAGTCCGGTTTTCTCCCACCCGAACAGAATTGACTCTGTTTAAATTTCAAATAACTGAGATAGATTCAAATCTGTGTTATTCGGTTTTTTATCTGCTCAAATTTTGAACCCAATCAGTACCAATTTAAAACCAACAGGTTCGATACCTGTTCAAACAAGTATGCTACTTGTTCAATTCAAATTGAAAAGCCACCAATACATCTATAAATAGACTAGCCCTCGTTTGATGATTCATTCACAATTTTTGTCCATATTATTCTGCAATTACTTTCTACATATTGGTGCATTATTTTCCTTGTGAGAAAGAGTGTAAACACTTTGTGTGTTCGTTGTTCGAATAAATTGTAGTGCTGCATTTATTCATTGATAGATCACTTTATCTTGAGAGATAGACGTCCATATTCTGAAAATACCGTGGAGAGGATGAATCTGTCTTAAGGACACAGTGTCGAACACTGGACTTGATCAGAATAATATTCAAGATATTAATCAAGTAAATTATTTATTTATTTTCTGTTTTATTATTATTTATTTAAATCAGATTTTAATTTTGTTTTTGTAACAAAATAAAATATGTTTTTATTTATTTAATTTTATTTCTAGTTTGATTTTTGTAATCAAACATTCATTCTCCTTTCCTATTTTTCTTTTATATTCTATTTGTCGTTTAGTACCCAAACAGAATTAATTAATTTAAATACAGTGAAGATTGTCCAACAATCTTTAAGACAAATTATTTTTGGTGTCTTCATTGTATTTAATTTTCTGTGTTTTCAAAGTGATATTCTCGTTGGAAAATACAAATAGTATTTATAAACTATTTGACAGATAGTAGTAAAATACTGTCTATTTTCTTCGACAACTAGTAGTAATATACTAGTGTCATTAACAATTACAGAATATTATTTGGTGTTACAAAAAATTATTGTGGTATTTTATTTTTCTGGTCTTAGTAACAAGGAAAATAAAATTATTTTGTATTATAATTTATTTTCTGGCTTTAGTACCTAGAAAATTAATTTGTGGTTTGTTTTTCCTGATTTTTGTAATAAGATATTATGGCTACTACAACTGAATCTGTAACTGGTAGTGGTACTCCAACTGTTACACCAACTCCGGTCCTTATCCAGAACCATGTTCAAGTACTAATAAATCATGGAGAAAAACCAGAAAAATTTAACGGTACTAAGTTTAAGAGATGGCAGCAGAAGATGTTGTTCTATCTTACAACTCTATATTTGGCCCGGTTTCTCCGTGAAGAGGCTCCAACACTTAAAGAGGGTGAAAGTGATCGGCAAGTTGTTGTCGCTGTAGATGCTTGGAAATATTCAGATTTCCTGTGCAGAAACTACATCCTTAATGGCCTTGACAACATACTGCATAATGTTTACAGTTCCCTGAAGTCAGCAAAAGAATTATGGGATTCTTTGGAGAAGAAGTAGCCCTCGCCGGTCGCCGTCGTCACCTCTCCGCCCGCCGTCGTCGCCTCACCGCCAGCTCGTCGCAGCAGCAGCAGCTCCAGCTCCGACCGCTGTCTCCGCCTCCGCATCCTCCTCCCCCGAATATTATGCCCCCTCCAGTCCCTCCTCCTCCTCCTCCCTCTTCCTCCTTCTTCTTCCTGGTTCTGATCTGCAAAAAAAAAAAAAAAAAAAGAACAAAAAACGGCGTCATTTTTTGTTCGGGAGATTCTGGGGAGGGGTTTCGAGCTACGTAGCATCACTCTTTAAAATATTCAACAATTTAAATCAAATTAACAGCCTCTTGCTTCTGGCATATTTTGAGCATTTCTCGTTGTCTTGACTTTAATAATTTGAACCATAGGCTCCGTTTGAGAAGAGTTATTTAGGATTTTTTTTTGGCTATTTTAGTTACAAAAGATAAAATAGGTTATTGTAGTCATTAAAAACAAAACATCACATCTAACCCATAATCATTACACTTTTCTCTCACAAAAAAAGTTAAAAAAGCCAAAAAGTCAAAAAGTCATTCCTAAACCAAAAAGTTAAAAAGCTCATGCTAACATAGTCAAAAAAGTTAAAAAGTCAAAAAGTCAACCCACTTCCCAAACGACTCGTAATATATTTTTTTTTATCTTTTTATCTTTTGGAATCTTGTTACTTTTTTTTTTTTTTTTTTTTACATATTTTTTCATAAAACGTCAAAAAAATATATTTATTTAGCATTTCCCAAACAACCATTTGTGTCCAATTTTTTTCTATGATTTTCTTAGAATGCACAGTAAAACACGTTAACAAAAATACATGATAATAAATTATAAGGGACAGACAAATGGTATTGGCTTTATGGACAAAGGATCTACACTACAGCCCACGGGACCTTCCTAGCAAAGGAGTAATTGGAGATACTATTCAACTCCTAAGATTAAAACCATTCAATACGTTACCATTCAAAATTCTAATTATTTTTAATTGATCTAGCCGTGTTATCATAATCATAATAACTTTAGTTCTGATTTTCAAAAAATAATTTTTAGAAGATTTTACCTTTTAACTTTTCGTATTTTAATATTTTTAATGAATTTTTTTAATATTTTAAAAAAAATTAATTTTTAGACATACCTAACATAAATACAATTCAAAAATATAATATTTATGAAAAAGTATTTAAAAAATACACTAAATACCATAAAATATAAAAAATACCAAAATTCAATACATTTTTCATATTTTTGTGTATTTAATAATTTTTTAAAATATTTTTGCACAAATATTTTACTATTTAGATATATCTAAGTAAAGTGCATCGAAAAAAAGTAAAAAAATTGTTTAAAATTTAAAAAATATTCACTAAAAAAAATAAAAAATTCAATTTTCGAAAATTAAATTCAAAAAATTAAAACCAAACAAACTGAATTATTTTTAACTGATCTACACGTGTTATCATAACAACTAAAGGACAGACAAATCGGACAGGCATCATGGGCAGAAATATGTAGCCCATGCGACGCCTTCCTAGCAAAGGAGACACTATTCAATTCATGTCAATACCAACTCCAACATCAAAAAAAAAAAAAAAAAAATCATTCAAAAACGCTACCTTCCTAACAGAGATATTATTCGTGCGAGGACCCACTCCAAGATCAAAACCATTCAAAATGGAGCTCCTAAAAAATATCTATCATTTACTTATATTTTAGGAGTACTTGTTAATAAGATCCTTATATGATTACTCATAATTGATCTATTTATTTACAAATAATCATTACATGTAATTTGGTTATTCAAAATCGTTAAAAAAAAAAAACAAAAAAGAGCAAAAAAGAAAAATTGATTTAGATAAAGGAGGTTATGGTTTTCACAATTCACTTCCAGTAGAATTACGTCCTTGACTTTCAATTAGACGGATTTAAAACGAATTTAAAAATGAAAGACTTTTTATTAGACGGATTTAAAAAGAAAATTTGTTACTCAAAATTAAAATAAAATGATTTAAAATAAAATAAGGGCTTATTTTCTTGTTTAACCAAAGGTTTTACGCTACTAGGCTCCAACAGTACTTAATTATTGATTATATATATAGACTAGTGGTTGGTTGGCACACGTGATGTGTGTAAATTATATAAATAAAAATAAAATATAATATTTAGCATAAAAGTCTTTCTTTTTAAATTTATGATTTTAAGTTCAAGTACCGACAAATTCTCTTCTCTATTTTTGTTTTTTTTTTTTTTTGTTTTTACATAACTGAACACTTGGCATAAAGAGAGACAAACTGAATACTTGACATATAAATTATATAAATAAAAATAAAATAAAATATTTAGCATATATTAGTTATAATCTCAAGTGATAAAAGTCTTTCTTTTTAAATTTATGATTTTAGGTTCAAGTCCCGACAAATTCTCTTCTCTATTTTTTTTTTTTTTTTTTTTTTTTTTTACATAATTGAACACTTGGCATAAAGAGAGACAAACTGAATACTTGACATAAAAAGAGACAAAATTTCAAGAAATCAATCTAAATACTCACATATATAATAGTATAGGTACATATTTATGTAAATATTATATTAGAGAGAGAGAAAGAGAGAGATACTTGCTGCAGCTGCCCCAACAACATTATCCTTGGAATCCCTGACGTACGTAGAGGTCCAGCCTGGTTTTGAAATGAGGATGAGAGGAATAGAGATCTGAGAGGGCCGTGGAGATACACTTCAAACACATCTTATCAACCCAAGTGTTCATGTCAAGAACCACTCCTACCTTCACTTAGACTGCTGTTGTGTTCTGTGCTATGGTCATTCCTCTCCAGGAAATTATTGTAATAATAACTATAAAGAAAAAGAAGAGGGAGAAAACAAGTTGAATGGTTTTTTCCATTGTTAATGTACACCTCCTACACCACTAAAACCTACCACTACCACTACACACCTCCACTACTCCTCACCCACTCCACCCACCACCTCCACTTTACCTACTACCACCACCCACTCTACACCTACTACTCCCAAAACCTCTCTATATATAGGACTTGTAATATACAGATAAAAACATCAATAAACACAACAATCTTACATCAATTTGATTTTCATGGTATCAGAGCTTTGTTAAGAACCTCGTATTTTCGCTTCCCCGGCGGGCGGCAGCCTCGCCTTGGCCGCCCGCCGGCCCTCTCATCTTCCAACTAATACAACTCCTCCTCTCTCTTTTTCTCTCGGTGTGCAGGGGAGGGAGAACAACCCCACAACACACAAACACCCTTTACCCATATTCCGTGGGTCAGACCCGCGTTGCCATCACACTACACTTGATCAGCTTCAACAGGTGGCTATTAGCACACTGTCATCTTCGGTCTGCCATGTGACCCAAACCTCAAGACCACCATGGAAACCGGTCATCAACTCCGGCTAGACACCCAGAACGCGTCCCATGCACCTAGTCAACTCGAGTCAATCTGCAACGGCGTATAGAGTTGGACTGCCTCTGATGCAGACTACAGTAATGGTGACAGAGGTGGAGAGAGGAAGGTGGCGGACTGGCAGAGAGCTTCGACGGTGGAGGTAGTGAGGTCTTCTTCGCCATGGCTTGTATGGCATAACCTCTGAGTCTTCTCCCTCCAGCAATTCAAATCAACCCTCGATGAAGCTCCTGTCTCCTTTCTTCTTCATATACGGACAGCACCTCTTCTTCTCCATTGGAGGATTTTCAGTTGGGTATCCCCCTGACTCGCTTGCTCATGTGTGTGTTTGTCCCAAATCAAGGCTCTCTTTTCTCCCTCACGAGAGAGAGAGCGAGATATAATTGTATGTCGCAGTTGGAGTCATGATGACTGACCATGGCCAACCGAGTGGAGCCCTATAAACAGTGTCCTCTCCACCCATTCTCTCACTTTCGTGGATACACACTCAACACACTACCCCAATACCGACAGCACGCCCCCGTCCCATGAAACCATTTTTTTTTTTTTTTTTTAATCCCCCACTCCCTCTCTCTCTCTATGTGGTCCCTTTTTCTCTCCCCTATGCTCCCTTTAATCATTTCCATCATTTTTCTTCATTTATTTATTTATTTATTTCTTTTCATTAAAAAAAAAAAAAAAAAAAAAAAAACAAAAAAACAACCATCAGAGGAAGAAGACGAACTGCACACCAACTTATTTTATTCATTTCAGGGATCCACCCCGATCACAATTTTACACCGAAAAAAAAAAAAAAAAAAAAAAAAAAAAAAAAAAAACCCAACAAACAAACAACAACACAAGCTTTGTTTTCTGCAGCGGCCATACATCGACCTCACTTCTTCTCTACTCTGCCGCCGGTCTTTTCTTTTTGCCTCCGTCCTGGGCGGCCCTTGACGGTGTTGCCTCCGTGTTTCCCACTCCACTGGGCACGATCACTACTCCCTGCTCCTCCACTGCAGCATATGGCGGCCCTCCAAATCGGAACATCACGGTGGCCTTCCGCTTCAGCTCCTTGTTTTCTGCCCTTAGCACGCTTATCTCTGCTCGCGCATCCTTATACATGCGTTGGAGCAGAGCCAGCTGGGAGTTTAATTGTTGCACCTCATTTGTCCTACTCTGCAGCCGGTGCGACAAGTTTGTGACCGCCGTCATGGACTCCACACATGCCTTCAAAGTGTACTGATTAGCCTCCACATCCGTTTGCACTGCCATTTTTTGCTCCACCGACTGCATCGGAAAGTTCAACGGAGCAAACCCCGTGGTGTTTGGTTGAGGTTCACGGGACACCGCACCCGCTATCTCTCTTGTTGACTCGTTGAGGTCGGGAAAGAGAGTCAGCAGACTACGGGATGACGAAGCCATTTTCTCTCGCAACAGAGTGTTACAGACTCTCTCTCTCAGCACAACAGTGTTACAACCTCTCTCTCTCAGCACAACGCAGAATTCTTCAGAGGTTTCTCTCAGTTTCTTGTCTCAGCCTCTGCCTCGGCCTCAGCTCCGTCTTGGTTAAATAGCCGAGGCAGCCACGCGCATCGCGCGCCTCTTCTCGCCGACAAACTGGCACGCCTTTTCATGGCACGCCTTTTGATGCATTCGGGCACGCCTTTTGATGGCACGCCTTTTGAGGGTGCGGGCACACCTTTTGAGGGCACAACTTTTGAGGGCTCGATATCTACATCCATGTATATTTTTTTTTGGGCAGCCTATATACACACTCATACAGTGTCTTTTACACCGGTCAGCTTTCTCAATCCCTTTGTTTCAACCTCAAATAGGTTTCTATCTTCACACCTATTTGAGTTTGAGGGGGGGTTATACCAGTATAATGTATAAGTCGCCCATGGCGCACTCCCTAAGTCACCCCCTTGGTGCACCACCACAATTTGCTACATCGGTCCGACATGACCCCGTAAACTGTCTTTTACAACGGTCCGACATGACCCCGTAAACTGTCCTGCTACAACGGTCCGACATGACCCCGTAAACTGTCCTGCTACATCGGTCCGACATGACCCCGTAAACTGTCTTCAACAACGGTCCGACATGACCCCGTAAACTGTCTGCTCCAACGGTCCGACATGACCCCATAAACTGTCTTCTACATCGGTCTGACACGACCACACAGTGTCTGCTACAACGGTCCGACATGACCCCGTAAACTGTCTTCTACACCGGTCCGACATGACCTCGTAAACTGTCTGCTACAACGGTCCGACATGACCCCGTAAACTGTCTTCTACATCTGACACGACCACACAGTGTCTGCTACAACGGTCCGACATGACCCCGTAAACTGTCTGCTACAACGGTCCGACACGACCATACCGTGTCTCCTATCCTGTTTTGTTTTTTATTTATCAGTTTACTTTTCTGTTTTGTTACTCTCTTCAAACTCAAGTTGGTTAGTTCCTATCCTCCTTGAGTTTGAGGGGGGCTGTTAATGTACACCTCCTACACCACTAAAACCTACCACTACCACTACACACCTCCACTACTCCTCACCCACTCCACCCACCACCTCCACTTTACCTACTACCACCACCCACTCTACACCTACTACTCCCAAAACCTCTCTATATATAGGACTTGTAATATACAGATAAAAACATCAATAAACACAACAATCTTACATCAATTTGATTTTCATCCATTATCTTGGAACCCTCAAGACAACTTTTGAACCTAAATCCAAACTAAAGAATGTATTTGTACCTCTGTGTTATATGGGGGACAAGTCAAAAAAATAGTATATGATTTTATACATTATTATTAGATCAATGTTAAGAACATATAAACTAAAGACAGAATAAAATATAAATGTTCGGTGATGTTATATGTATCAATTAGTATACAAACTAATATGTCAAAACTAATTATAATATTATTATTAACTCCACTTATTATTCAAATTATAAATATCAAAAATCTTTTAAATTATATTATATTATCAATTGATATACTAATTAATCATTAATTAATACAATCGTGCTACGTAACTCGAAAACGGGGAGCCCGAATGGCTCGATTTTTTTTTTTTCGCAGAAGAAGAACGAAGACCAGGAAGAAGAAGGAAGAAAGGAGGAGGAGGAGGAGAAGGAGGACTGGAGGGGACATAATGTTCGGGGGAGGAGGAGGCGGAGGCGGGGCGACGGCGGTCGGAGGCTATGGCGGGGCTGGGCTGGGCGACGATCGGCGGATCGGCGGCTGGAAGGGGCGACGATCGGCGGCTGGCTGGGGCGACGATCGTCTTCTCTCTCTCTCTCTTCCCCTCTGCTTCTCTCTTTCTCTCCCTCTCCCTCTGCTTCTCTCTTTCTCTCCATCTGCTTCTCTCTGCGTCTTCTCCCTCGAGCCATTCGGGGCAAAATGTTTCGAGCTACGAAACATTTCTCTAATTAATATATATATCATTATGAGTTCCCTTAGCAGCTCGAATGTAATGAGGCTCGAATGGCCCCATTTCTATGTACATCCCCAGATTCCTTACACACCCCATCTCTGTTCAGCTATACCTTTCATTTCAAAAAAAAAAAAAAAGAAATAACAGAGAGTAGAGAGAGAGGACTGTAAATCAAAGTATAAAACATGCAGTGGAATAAAATGTTTAGATCATACCTTCTTGATGATAGAACCTCGTGGATAAATCACGTGCTTCCAGAAACTGATAAAACAACCCAGCAGTGGAGTGATATCACAGATTGAATATCACCCACACAATTCACAGTGCAAAGGACTTGATCGTTTGTTTTTAGGAGAGAGTCAGTATATGGGTAGAAACAGATCATACGTTGTTTCTCTCTTGATTACCCATAACCATATATCAGATATATAATATATTATTATATCTATCCATATCATGATATGATAGATATATATCCTGAGTGGCTATCCAAATAGGTTTGAATTCAAATTCAAAACCCATTTGGATGAGGTTCAAAAGGTTCTAAGGGTCATGCCACATGGGCGCCCAATTTCTAACATCTCCCACTCGGACATGAGTTGGCATGACACTGCCACGTCTCAATCTCAATCTCCCCAAAAATAAACAATCTCATACTAGCCACTGCACCGTGCGATTGCTGAGAACACCTGCACGTGGGAGCTCTATACTAGAAACTCAAAATGAGCCAGCATAAAGACATCAACCCAAAAAGAAAAGAAATAGTGTCTCATATACCCCAGACCCATCTAATTATACCGGTCCAAAAAAACATCTCTAATCCCTCAAAAAGAGCATGTTTGACCCTCTCAATTCTTGCAATATATTCACACTCAATTCACCTCTCATACAGAGCGATGTGAGTTGCCGGCAGTGAATATACAACAGTGGTGTAATACTAGATGATCTTCCCTTTGCACTCATGCCATTTAGTTTAGGATTGATCGCTTTCCCAGTGATGTCCTTTAAGGCCGAATCATGCATGACCGCAGGCAACATACCAAAGTAGCAGAACATCAACCCCTTACCTTATGACATAGTCAAAAGTCACAAAAGGGTACATAAATGAAAGTCATATCAATAATGACACGTAAGACTCACACGGTGAGGAAGCAGGGATCCATTCTCTCACCTCATTACTCGGTCGCCAAGCACATATAGTATGAATACATGCTACGGTGGAGTAACTCTTCCATAAAGAGTGACGTCATACTCGATACACCGTACAGATATTAGTCTAGTCGCTTTCTAGCGCTTAACCCGAATTCTCTATTTGCTCGCCTTCTAGGCGCCAAATGAGATCTCGTATCTGGCTAATCATAACAAGCACAACATGGAAAGTGGGTACTAACATCCATGTTTGGTCCTTAACACGACCTCATCTTGGTTATAACCAAGGCGACATACATAGTGGATGATTTAAGCCTCTCTTGGCTCCAAATAAAAATAAACCACTAGTCTCATCCTTGCTCGCTCCCAAGCGCCAAGGGCGATTGTTCGTGTGAGTGAGCCAATCTTGCCTGCTGACATCATCATTTGCTAATCATTATGACACAAACCGTAATAGTGTCAACATCCCATCATCTCAAAATAAGTGATCGATTTAAAAAAAATGACCACAGCTTGCGCAATTATAGATTCCAAACATAAGCCTTATCAGCACCTCTTGCGATAAGTATATACAACAGAATCCACCATGTGCGCCTCACATGAAATGATTTAAGATCACTACCTCTTGCGCAATAACCTCTCTAAAGATATTTTGGTGACCAATTTGCGTTCATTCTTAATGCGCCCAACTAGCGCAGATGCGCCCAACTAGCGCATTGAATCTTAGAAGGAGCAAATTAATATGCTTCTAGTAAAGCATTTTATCCACAGTCTAATGAGCAAGGTCAATGTCTAAACAACTCAGTTAACCATTTATCAAAGATAACACTTATCATGCCGAATACGCCCACATAGCGTACTTTAGGCTCCCACAACAAAGAAAAGATCAAGGAATATAGGTCATCTGTTTCTCCCAAAGACAATCTGAGGATTCACTCAATAGCTAAAGCTCTGGCTTTTACCGATAAGTAAGTCAATGGGTTTGCAATTTTGCATCTAGAATCGTTCTAGGATATTCCTTATGTAAGTCATCGAAGACAAACCGAGAATTTTCCTAAAACAATCCCTAAGGATCGTACATCCGAGCATATGAATTACATCACCCATGTCCATCATATCTAAAATGGAGGACTGCCCACCCTAGGTGGTGACAACCTTATAAATTCCTGGCTCATAATGACTAAGTAAGGAAAAATTTCTTTTGGACCATTGATCATGCCTCAGTGGTCTTCATCGATCATCGTTGCCCTATCATGGCTTGACGAAATCTAAGAACCACTGTTTGGATAACTGCTTTAGGCTGTAAAAGATTTATTGGAACTAGCAACCTTTTGCGCTCCTAACTTTTCACCATAAAAGCAGAAGGTAAATCCCTACAGATCTACTTATCCAATTCTCTAATGAGAAATCGGGTCACAATGTCCACAAATCAATGTTCCGAACTTATGTCAATTATAGCCTAAGTCAAAATAACCTCACTCCCCAGGAGGAAGTCTTCTCATGGTCTACACTTTCCTCAATGGTGCGACTTTTCGGTATCTAGCGAGCCTTATGCCTCAACAATGACTATCCAAATTACGCATAACTTTATAACAGTTTTGCGTCATAATGAAAAGTCAACCAAATTATAAAAAATGGTTAATCCTCAAAGACTTTGTCTTAAACTGCGCAACATTGATCCACTTTTTTAAAATAGGGGACTAGAGCGTTAGGCATTATCCTAGGCTCTTTATCATCTTGCGGAGCAATCATGAATGTTTCCCTCTCAATCACCCAGTGATGACGTGGAAAATTTTCACATTTGCTACCACGCAACTAAGAATGTAGAGTATTCTGCTCTAATGGAGTAATCCATTAGTAGGCACATCGCTCCCACTGTCCCTAGGATATTAGAAATTTCTTTCCATTCTCAACTAGGCTATATAGAGCGCTATGCTTGGAATTCTTCATCTTATAGAGTTTCAAAAACTCTATTCACGTCACCTTTACTAATAAAACTTTATGTGACTTAGTTACACTACCACAAAGCTGCTTACCTATATGCACATGACCTGGAGGGTTTGCATGACTGCATACAATAATGCGCCACACGACCCTTTGTGTTTACAAGACAGCATACAATAATGCGCTATAGAACCCTAGGTCTGAACTTCGCAATCTTATGAGAAGTAAAATAAAGATAAGCTGCTTAACGGTTACAGATCGCCCTTAGATGGCTCTCCGCTAACCCATTACTCAAAATTGGAGTGTAAAATCTGATATGGAGGGCTCTTAGTTAGGGATATAGGCAACAAACTAGTGCAATTTCCAATTGGGAAACATTTTGCGCCATTATCCACCTAACATTAACAATATTTAATTCCTTATTCTCTACTACACCATTGTGTTGTTGAGTACTAGGAATAATCAATTTTCTAAGCATCCATCTCTCTTCACAGAGTTTTCTAAAAAATAACTCAAATAGATACTCGCCACCTTGGTCAAAACTAAAAACATGAAAGCTGTTATCTAATTGATCTCAACCTCATATGTGCAATGTCAAAAATCATCTCAAAACTTTTGACTTATGGGAGATCAAATAGTCTTGACTCAAATGCGTATCGTAATCTATAAATGTGTCGAGATTGAGGCTTAGCTATCATACCCTCACATATATCTAGTCACAAATATCATAGTGGACTAAATGCGCCAATACAAATGACCTTCTACGGCTTTCCTACTTACTTGTGCGCACCCATTGCGAACAAAGTTACACATTCACATGAAAGCAGGATGTCATAAGCGAGTGGGCTCGAGAAGGCCTACTCAAACCATCGTGTCATCATCTCATTAATGTGATTAAGTATAATAAGCCACTGGTTCATGACCAATGTCATAAACTAATTCCAATCATCTTAATGTGTGAGTTCTCAAAGATAAGTTTAAAAGGTTTAGGCCCAACTAGGTAATGACTCAGGACTAATTCATTTTCATTAGATCATAAAAAGATGTCATGGAGATATCAACTGCGCCTAAGTCGCAAATTTAACTAGTAAGTGCTAATCCCTTGCACCTTCAAGTCAATTTTATTCTCCATACACTTTAATACATCTAGTTGAAAGATGACGATACTCCTCTTGCCATATCTATTTCTCGCTTCATAGTTACTTGCAATTAATTCTACTATCCACAAGAAGGAGAGAATAAGCTATCAACTATGACAGCTCCTGAAGTAACTTAAGCGCGAATTAGGCTAAATAGTCTAATTCAACACAATGCTCTTGCTCTCATGAGCCATGCGTCAAATTCTTAGAGCCATAACAACCTTGTCAGCCTTGACCTTTTCATTACTATGCTGCAACGTTTGCGCTTAGTGGTAAATGTTATTCAAAACGTTAGCCTAGTAAAGGAATCACACAAAGAAGCACCTCATCCATGTCTCACACTTAAGTGTGGAAACAAAGTGTCCAAACTTAGACAAGTTAGCAATGCTAATAGATTTTGCAGCCACTTGGCGCTAATCTTTTCACTTAGTGTTAATAGATTTTGATGCTACTAAGCGCTAATCTTTTAATCTTCAAGTGATACTTCAACGCACACTATTAGAGTGCATGAAATTTTGCTCCATCCAACTCCCAATAATTGGGTAGAGAGCAAAACACTGCTCATACTGGCTACTCGTCTTACACTTAATAACTAATTTATTTAAGCTCGCATTTCTTAGATGACGTGACTCTTGAATGTTACTTCATCAAATGATGTAGCATTATTTACAAATCAAATTACAAAGTCAATCCGCGCAGCTCATTAGTCAAGATCATATACTGATCTATTGAGGGCTTACTAATTTCATAACTCCAAAACTCGCCAACCAAAAAAAACTACGTAGTATGCCGCTAACCATAGCGCACACATTAGTTTTTATTGTGCCAAACAAGGCAACAAAACCACGGCGACTTTGAGTCATGTTTCCTTACTTTGGCTCAATTAAGGTTTAACCTAAAGTCTCCAAGACTTTTGCTCATCTAAAGAATGGGATTAGTTTGTTCACATTTGAACATCTCTACTAAGTTTAGGTCAATCAAATTAACTTCCATAAGTTAAATCAATTTAGAGAGAAATTCACATTGGGATTAATTTGATTAGTATAATATAATTTTGCCGCAAAAAACTAAATTAAATAGTGACAATATTACACAAGTCGCAAGATCGAAAATTCGCTATGCTCGTAATCATCTCTTGCGGCACAGGTGACAATTATCCAAAATTTAATTTAATCTATGCGCAAAATATTGGTTTTCGGGAATCAATCTACAAAGATTTCTCTCAACCGAATAACCTCCCACTGACTATGGCATATACAAAGCATGATAAATTCCATACAATAGCATCTTAATGTAAATTTACAAATAACTCATGCTATATTCATTTAATAATGGAATTCTAATAAATAAATAAATAAATAATCATGCTCCTCTAATTACAACATATTACAAACTCTAAAAAAAATATGCTGTATTAAATATTTAAATTATGCCATAACAGAAAGTACATCATCCTGAAATTTTCTGGAATTTTCTGGTATTTTCTGGAATTTTTTGAAATTTTAAATAACTAATAAACACACATAAAATCAGAAATAAATATTCCAGAATCTGATAAAATGCTATAACTATACCAGTAAATAGTAAACTATATCAATAGTCTACAATAAAAAATTCAGCCCCAGAAATTTAATCATGCAACACCAGATGCATTTTAAAGAGAAAATAATGCATTATTATTTCAGGAAAAATATTTTTTATTTTCATAAAATTTTCAAAATTTTACAGAATGTAGAAAAATTAATTCTGAGTCTAACGGTACCAACCATGCTTAAAACAAAGCTATAACGAATAAATTATGGCCAATTAACGCAATTCAGAATTAAAAACAAACAAACAGAGCCTTAGAGCCAAGCCAGGCGGGAAAAACAGCTCGGCTCGGCTCGGCGCCGCTCAGCGCAACTCGGCGCGAGTCGGCTTAAGGGGCGGCTCGGCGCGGCACGGAGCGCGGCTCGGCGCTCGGCTCCAGCACGCGGCGCGCGTGCGAGGCGCGGACGGCGTGCGCGTGGACAACGCCACTGACGCGCGCGTGATAGCGCGTGCAGGCGCGTCTGCAGGGGCGTCTGGCGCGTGTGGGCGTGTGGCAGCGCGTGGGCGCGCGTGGCTGCGGCGTGGTGGCGCGTGCATACCACGCGCCGCCTTCCAGGGTACTGACTGGTCCGATTTTTATACTGCCGGACTCCTTTTTTCAAAATAAAACCGTTTATGGTATGAAAAAAGACATTAATGAACATAAAAAAATATTTATGCTCTTAATCTAATCAAAGTAGATTTTTTTTTTCTTTTACAAACATTCATGTATATAATGTAAACATACACATGTAAAAATATACACATGATTAAAAAGAAATACGAAAATATCCATCAATGGCTCTGATACCAATGTAAATCAAAGTATAAAACATGCAGCGGAATAAAATGTTTAGATCATACCTTCTTGATGATAGAACCTCGTGGATAAATCACGTGCTTCCAGAAACTGATAAAACAACCCAGCAGTGGAGTGATATCACAGATTGAATATCACCCACACAACTCACAGTGCAAAGGACTTGATCGTTTGTTTTTAGGAGAGACTCAGTATATGGGTAGAAACAGATCATACGTTGTTTCTCTCTTGATTACCCATAACCATATATCAGATATATAATATATTATTATATCTATCTATATCATGATATGATAGATATATATCCTGAGTGGCTATCCAAATAGGTTTGAATTCAAATTCAAAACCCATTTGGATGAGGTTCAAAAGGTTCTAAGGGTCATGCCACATGGGCGCCCAATTTCTAACATGAACTGGGTAAGAGAGACCAATTACAAAACCATGTTCAAGTTGCTCTTCCAACATTCAACACACATTTAAAATCAAATTTATAGACTCCACAACATTCATAGATTTATATAACACAGTTTTAACAGATTTATAACAGATTTTTGACAGAATTTTAACAGATTATTAACAGATTTACAGATTTTCCGTCCGTGTTTTGCTGTCGCAGGCCGTCGTTCGTTCTCCGTCGTCGTTCGTACTCCTTCCGCGATCAGAGAGCGCGATCGGAAGGTTTAATAGAGATGAGAGGTTACTGCGATCTCCTCACTCTCCACTCTCTGTTCTTTCCTTCTTTCTTTTTTTTTTTTTATTTATTTGAAATTAAAGGTCTGGTATGACCGAACAAAGCTGGGGTGTATAAGCAATCTAGGTGCACAGAATTTGTGGCTCAAACATTTTTCTATTTCATAAACGTGACACAGAGAGTAGGTTCTTGATGTGAATCCGTGTAGATTCCTCATGTGAATCCATATCATATGACCCCACTCATTGATAACTTATGTGTTTAATTATTTGTTCAGTTAAACTTATTGTTATTATTACATGGTGGGGATAATGACACGATTGGAAATATTAGATCCAGGCAATTTTCTTTTAAATGACATATTAACCCTTTGACAAATTAAAGGAATCTTCTTCAGTTTTTTTTTTTTTTTTTTTTTTTTTTTTTTTTTTTTTGGGGGGGGGGGGGAACAGAAATCTAATCTTCAGTTTGGTGTCACTTCACTTTTTTTTTTTTTCTTGTTTTCCCAGGCCAACACTATCTACAATTTCTAGTTTTTGAAAAAGTTTGGTAAAAATCAACTGCGATCTCAAGCATAACACATTCATTTTTGTTTTAAAAGTTTAATTATCAGAAGATAAGTTCAATCAACTTTATATATCAAATTAACAGTCTTCTTCTAAGTTCTAACTCTGGTATATTTTGTGTTTCAGATTGTCTTGACTTTAATGTTTAAACCATATTCAATTGGAAAAATTAGTGTAACATTCCTCTCTAATTTTGTGTAGTAGAAGAGGTCCAAGATATTTTTTTTATTAGTTAAAGTCCCTCAACATTTTCACAGAAAAAATTTGACTTAAAAAAATTTTGCATCACAAAAAAATTTCAAAATTTCTTTAAGTTGGGACGAAATTTTTCTAAATTAGAGAAAATTTATCTAAGTCAAATTTTCTCTATAAAAATATTAAGAGACTTTAACTACTATAAAAATATTATAAATTTTTTATCTTATAAAATCTTAATATTAAAGACGTTAAAAAAAATTTCCCTAACACAATTTGAATTCCCTTTTTTGTTGTTATGATTTTCTTACAATACACAGTAAGATAGGTTATCATAGTACAAAAACAGACAAATCAGAATTCTCTTTTTTGTGGTTATGATTTTCTTACAATACATAGTAAGGGGTTGTTTGGAGTGTCTTAAATAAGTACACTTTTTATCTTTTTGGATTAAAAAGTTGAGGGAAAAAATATGATTATTTGGGTTAATTTTTTTGACTTTTTTATGAAAAAATGTGTATTAAAAATTGTTAAATTAGTGTATAAGAGAAGATTGAATGGAGTAAGCTGTCCAATAGGTTGAAATGAGGGATAGCGTCCGCAGAGTGTTGTTTGGGAGATGATTCCCTGCGTTTTGGGCATTGAATTGGGGTGCTATTTGGCCCGTGGGGGCCCACCACGGGTCCCGTTTTGCTAATCAAAATCGCTCAATATGTAAAACTCATCGAGTACTATATTCTTATAAGAAAATCACGTTGATCGGATATCGATAGCTATCTGATCAAGTCTGTTTGGTAATGTTTACGTTTTCAATTTATATTTACAAAAATTTTATAAACTGGTTTTTGCTTATTTTTTATTTTTTTTAGAAACACATAAACTACAAACGCGTTTGGTAATTGACAAAATGTTTAAAAAAATTTAAAAATATAAAAAAGAGTAAGAAATGGCAAGTGGTGGCAAGTGGCGGCGGACGACGGCGATGGAAAATGGTGACGGTGGGTGGTGGGTAACTGGTGGTGGTGGGTGGTGGCGGGTGGGTGGTGGTGGTGGGCGGATGAGTGACGGTGGCGGGTGGTGGTGGGTGGTAGCAAGTGGGTGGTAGTGGTGGTGGTGGTGGTGGTGGCGGCGGGTGATGGTGGCAGGTGGGTAGCAGATGGCGAGTGGCGGCGGGTGGGTGGTGGTGGCAGGTAGGTGGCGGGTGGTGGGTGGTAGCGGGTGGGTAGTGGTGGTGGTGGGTGGTGGGTGGCGGATGGCGGATGGTGACGGGTGGTGGTAGTGGGTAGGTGACGAGTAGTGATGATGGGTGAATGGTTGACAGTGGCAGGTGGTAGCGAGTGGGTGGTGGTGGCAGGTGGGTAGCGGAGAACGGGTTGTGGCGGATGGTGATGGTGGTGGGTGGGTGGGTGACGATGGCGGGTGATAGCGAGTGGGTGGTGGTGGCGGGTGGGTGGTGGGTAATAACGGTGGTGGTGGTGGTGGTGATGGGTGGCAGGTGGCTGGTAATGGTGGGTGGTAGATGGTGGTGGCAGGCGGGTGGTAAGTGGTGGTAGGGAGCGGTGGATGGTAGTGGCGGGTAGCGGGTGGATGGCAGGTGAGTGGTGGGTGGTGGTGGTGGTGGTGGTGGTGGTGGCGAGGGGTGGGTGATGGTGGCGAGTGGGTGGCAGTTGGGTGGTGGGTGGTGGTAGCAGGTGGTGGATGGTAGGTGGTGGTGGCGGGTAGTGGGTGGTGGTGGCAGGTGAGTGGTGAGTGGTAATGGCAGGTGGTGGTAGCATGTAGGTGGTGATGGCTGGTGGTGGTGGCGGGTAGTGGGTGGTGGTGGCAGGTGGGTGGTGAGTGGTGGTGGCAGGTGGTGGGGAGTGAGTGGTACGTGGTGGTGGCGGAAGACAGTGGTGGAAAATGGTGGCGGGTGGTGGCTAGTGTTGGGTGGTAAAAAAAAAAAAATTGAAAACTCAAAACGAGAACACATTTTTTGAGTTTACATTTTTTGGCCAAATTTATAAACTGAGACGCCTGATTTATAAATCAAAAATTTACCAAGCAAGTTTTTATTTGAGTTTTTTAAATTTTTATAAATATAAACAGAAAACTGAAAACGTAAGTGTTACCAAACGGCACATTTGTTTTCAACCGTTAACTATGACACCATATATTTTATAAATTTTAACTAATTTGATCATATACTTACAGATATCCGATCAATGTGATTTTTAACAGGCATGTAATACTCGACGAGTTTTACACATTAACAGTTCAGATTATTAAAATAGAACCCGTGATGGGCTCCTACGGGCCGAACAACACCACGTTATTTGCATACCTAAAACCGTACAATTTTTTCAAAAAGTGACCTCTGTTGTACAGCAGAGTTGTTTAAATGTTGTTATGTGTTAAATTAATTTTTTAATTTTTTTTTTTTTTTTTATAAATAGTAATAACTTTTTTATTTTTTCTTTTATAATTTTTTGTCTTTTTTCAAAGACCCCAAACCAAACCAGGCCCAAGATAAGTTATCAAAATATAAACAGACAAATCAGGAATGGACCTATGAAGGGAGCGAACATATATATTAATTTTAAAAAAAAATTTAAAATAAAGTATAGATTACAATATCAATTTATACCAATATTAAAAATAAAAAAGTAACATTAAAAATATATAAATAAAAATTGAGTGAATTGTAACCATAGTCCTTCAAGTTTGACACATGTTTCATTTTAGACTCTATAGTTCTAACTGTGCCAATTAAATCCCTCAAGATTCAATTCCAAATCAATTTAGTTCTTTTAAGAAATATAGAAATAAATAATTATAAGCCCAAAAGTTCTATTAATTACTATAAGACTCTATTTTCCTATTAATATAATTATAAAATCTCCGTAAAATTGCATTTGTTTATTAGAATCGATACCAAAACCTGATTTCTATCCTGATTTCTCAACTTTATCAATATAAAAAGTCTAATAAGATAACTTAAACAATAATATTTCACTACAAATAATAATTAAACAAAATTATACTATAATCAAGTTATTAAAAGAACTTAACAAAAATCTTCAGGAAAATTAACTAAAAATTATACATGAAATTTGCCATCTACTAGTAGATAAATATAAGAAATTAATTAATTATTATAAAAAATAAGTAAGAAAACTCCACAAATAATTATCTTTATCCTTACCAAAAAAGTTCTTCAAATGAACTTTTTAAATTAACACCACCAGAAAAATGAAAAAATAATGTTTGATAAGATAAATATAAAATAAAATAACATAAAAGGTATTTTTGTAATATAACAAAACTTAAAAAGGCAATAATAGAATAACTAAAATCTTAGGGTCAGTATTGTAAAGCAAAAAGGACCAGGCGATACTGTGCGTATTCTTATTTCCATTTCAGCATGGCCTGTTGCAGTATCATTACACGCAATAAGTGATCTGTTGGAGAATAGATTTAAATATAAATAATAAAATAAAATAAAAAGGTAATAATCTTCACTTTATTCACAACTGATGACATGACAGTAGCATCCGCAAAATCAACCCTTATCAACTGCATCATTCTACATTTTATTGCATTTAATCTATTAACTCGTACTAAAATTTTTCCCACCCGGTAAAATATAGTAAACACAGTTTTGGTATTACATAACTGTCATTTAAAAAAAAAAAAAAAAAAAAATCAACAAAATCTATGTTGACTTCTGTTGGCTGTAACGCAGTATTCCATAGACATCGATGATACCAGGAGGGAAAACAGGGTCAGTTGCTGCTCTGACGGCAACCTTAGCCACAGAAGTAACATTAACAGGTGGTGTAAGCAGAGGACCAACAAGCGGAACCTGATTCAGTGGTTTTGCATATTGAAGAACCTGCATTGGTTGTGTACTGAGGTTAATAATCAAAGACAAACACAAGACGAGTGAAAACTGCCCGTCACTCCCTAGTCATCAAGTGAAGAAGGAATTTGGAATGTAGCAGCGTGAGAGAGAGCAACCGAGACCTCTATTAAAATAAACCAAACTTAACATATTAGAGCAGTAGTCTATCCCAGATGAGTCATTTTATAGAGATTGCAGAAAACAAAATATTATTTAAAAGTTTAGATGCATCTGAGATAAGTAGACCTCTGACTGAAATCGCCATTGGCAGTTTAGGGACATAAGGGGAAAAAGCACGTTCAAAACCATTAGTCATCTATACAAAGCACGAGAAAATTACCATCTCCAATGGAGAACCGATTACACCCAGGGGTAACTTCATGCTCCCAACTCGGCGTGTTCCATGTATAAATCCAGGCCTTAGAATTACACCTGAAAAAAGTTAGATCTTCTGTCATTCGTAAGTCTTTGATTCTACACTAGACTAATTGAAAACATTTCACTAGTTTGAAGGAAATAATTTGAGAGACTTGTGATTAAAATCAAAGCAATATGGATTTATACACTATTAATCCCTGCTCATTTAGGTTTTTTAATTTAAAAACTCTAAAGCCTAACCATTTGGGTGATTTAGCTAATTACATATTTAACATTATGAGGGCTGCTACATATCACTTCTTTTTTTTCATGCCCTGTGTGTTACGTAAAGTTTTCAATATAGTGGGGCATATACGTACACGTGGCTTTTATTGCATGAATACACATGGGAAGTGAAATAAATATGTGATAAATAGCATTTCTCTAACATTACGATTATAAGAGAAATCGCTACACCAAAACACAATTTACTGCTGAGCTAGTCAAAAGCTACCCAAGAAATACAGCCAAAATGTTTCCAATAGAAAAAGTTTTCCATTGATTGGGACCTTGAAAATAATATGCTAATGGTTGTATTACTGGTGATGGAAGGGTGGTATAGGTGGTGGTGGTAGTGTGTTAGTATTGATAAGCATTTTCCACCTTTCAAAAGCGAAAAATATTTTCTATCCAAATAAATTTATTTTCTGTTGACTATGGAAAAGCATTTTCTGTTAACTTTGTTTTCCGTCATACCAAACACCATAAAATGTTTTAAGCCGAAACAAATGGAATGTCCATTTGACTATTTAATTTGAGATCTTACAGGCAACCAGCTGCCATCACTCTTCTCTGCTAAAAATACCCAAGTGCCAGGTATCAGTCAAAAATATATCAGTTACATTAACAGCAAGAAAGCTCACCTCCATATGGAAATTTGGTAAGCAGCTCGGTTTCAGCAGCTCGCTGCATTCCACACAATCAAGCATAAATATAATCTCAAGAAAAGAAGAAATGCAAAGAGCAAACAGTAAGCATCACAAGGAAACTAACAATGTCCATCTTTAAACAATTTCTTGACAAGTTGAAGTAATTGCGTATAATAAAATTATCAAAGCGAGCATAGGTTGAAAAACTGATATCAGTATCTCACCGTAAAATATCAAGTTCTATATTAATAGCACATACAGTATAATATTAATGCACTAATTTTCCAATTTTATGCTACCTCAAGATTATTAAACCCCTTCCTGAGTTTTGCGAACTTATAGAGTGGACTAAACACAACCCCACTAGTGTCACATTGTGATAGATGATAATAGATTACACAGAACTCATATTGAACAGGGATTACTAGCTCTATTCATTGGACAATACAACATATAAATAGGGAGGCCAAAAAACAAACAAAAAAAGAGAGGGAGAGAGAATAATAGATTTTGAGAATCCTTTTCAAAGAGCAATATTTTGGTAAAAAACTCATCAAGGTACTGTGATGTAGTTGCTAATGTGTCTGCTGATGGACACATTCTCCCTTGAACAGGCTATGCATATCCTTCCTTAGTCATTTCACAGTCAAGTAATATAATCTTTTTCGAAAGACTGTGAAGAAAGACCAATGTTTCAAGTTCTTCTACGAAATTGAACTTATAAATGAAGGTCACAAGATGGCTTTTCCATTCAACATCACCTGCCTCTGATGTTATGGGGAAAAGAAGGATTACTGACTTGGTAATGGCTCGTGTGGTTTATTAGATTATTTGGACAGACTTAATCAGCTTCTTTAAATTCCCCTAGACAAGTCAGCCTAATTATTCTTGCTGTTTTATAGAAAATTACTGCTTATCATCAAAGTCATCTCTTTTTGGTGCATTAGGAAATAAACATAAATAATTTATCCAAATAAACCTCCCTTTTCAGTGTCGTATTTTAATTTCATTCCCTGATGTCATGATATGAACCTTCAGAATCAACAATTAATTTCTAATTGCTAAATGAGCAACCAAAAATGCGCAATTAATTTAATAGTACCTTTCCCTCGTAATACCCTTTTAGCAAGTAATTTACCACGCCAAAGTCAGCAGCAGAGATATAGACAAATCTTTTTACACCTACAAACAAGAATGAAGACAAAATTGAGCAACCAACACAAGTGTGGAGAGGAAACACAGTCTGAGGAAGATGTCAAGAGTAAAAGTTAACGAGGTGGAGTTGTAAACCTTTAGTTTGTAGAGTCTTCTATAAACTCTTGATTGATAATAGATTACTTCGAGATGCCCATGGTTTGTCCAATGGAGATTTTTATTCCTAGGGTTTTCCATGTAAATCAATGTCTTACTTATTTTACTGTGATTTTTGTGGACGCCTTTAACTAATTAATATACTTCAGATTGGCATATTGACCTATTGAATTTAATTGGATCTCATGAATGCTGAACTTAAATTGGCTAGAAGGAACCTAGGATTCGGCCTATTAACCCCCTCTAGTCGTAAACTAGTCCATCTCCACTATTTCAAACTACATTGTAATTTATATCCTACAAATAGTTAGGAGATTACACATCCTACTATTTGTGAACTAGCTCATTTCATTGATCCTCAAATGAGAGGTGAGAAACATAGAATATAATTTTTTATGCAAATACGTTGGAGCGCTATGAAGCACGGACACGAACACGGACACGTGACACGACACGGACACGTAAATTTTCAAAAAATAGAGGACATAACACGCTGGGGATACGTTTAATATATATTGTACGGGGAGCAAATATTCCGGCGTGCCCGTATTCCTTTCTTCCGAGCTCCGTCGATGTCCGATCACCTGCGAGTCAATAAGGATGAGCTACCCGGCGGTGTGTGGCCGGAAAAACCCTCCGACGGTCAAGTTAGCACACACCTTAGAGGGAATAGAGAGAAGGGAGAGAGTGTTTGAGTGTAAGGATTTTCTTACACAGTGTTCGTCTGTCGCGTATGGGGGGCGCAGACAGGCTTATATACCTTCTGTGCCCCATATCCACTCCCTGTCATCTCCTGACACGTGGCTCTGCTATCCCATCTGTCAGCTTAAACCATGCCGTTCATCACCTGCTCTCAACTGCCTGCCAGCATAGCTGGAGCTCGGCAGCCGAGCTGCCCTACCTCGGTCATACCATGCTTCATACCTTAAGCGCCCGACCGGATAACCGAATGAAGGACCGGGCTAGGCGGCATCTCGGCAAAGCTTAGCCCGGGATCCTCCTTTGGTCGGTCTTCTCGCCGGTCAGTCAACTACCTCGGCTGACCGCGCCTTTCCGAGCGCCGGCCTCTCGGTCTGTCCGATCTCGTCAATCCTTGGACCGAGCATCCTGGTCTGCACGGTTCGGGGCAGCACATAGTCCAAACTCTGCCCGGCCCAAGTTCTGGTAGCCCATCTCCGGGTGAACAGTCGATCACCTCGGCCCACTGCTCTGCTGGGCCCCCAACCTGTTCGGTTTATACCTCGGCCCAACGCCGGAGCATAAATCACCCTCTCAATTGCCCCTTAATTCCGTCCGCGGAAGCGTGACTGGGATTATTCACCTCGTCCGAGATAACGTTTATCTGGTCGTCAAGATGCCAAGCTTCGACCGAGCTAGTTGACGCAATTGTCCGCAGATCTGACCGGTTATATTCCTCGGCTGACCTTTTCTCGTTGAAAGTAGCTCGGTTGGCTCTTCGTCTTTTCAACCCGTCGCTTCAGTCCTGCCAAAGCCATAAATGGTGACACGTGGCGGTCTGCCATTGGTCATCGGGCAGCCAACCCGCCGTTTTTGCCAGAATTTGAATTTGGGCGGTCTCTAACTGTAGAAATTTAATGTATAAAGAGAAATGATTGTATTATTGATTGTTGTAATGTTATATATATTACAATGATTCATGATTCCTATTTATAGAAGAGGGTGAGTGTGTAGTAGGTAAGGAGTAGGTGAAGTGGAGGTGGTAGTGGTGTAGTGGGTTAGGTTTAGTGGAGTAGGTGAGGTGGTAGTGGTGTAGTAGGTTAGGTTTAGTGGAGTAGGTTTAAGTGGGTGAAGTAGGTGATAGGTTTTAACAGCCCCCCGCAAACTCAAGGGGGATAGGAACTAACCAACTTGAGTTTGGAGAGAGTTACAAAACAAAAAAATACATAAAAATAAAAGAGGATAGGTGACACTGTATGGTCGTGTCAGACCATTGGTGAAGACACTGGATGGTGGTGTCATAACGTTGTAGAGGACACGGTATGGGGGTGTCATAACGTTGTAGAGGACACTGTATGGGGGTGTCATAACGTTGTAGAAGACAGTTTATGGGGTCATGTCGGACCGTTGTAGCAGACAATATTGTGACAGTTGTTGTGACAGTTTACAGAGTCTTGCTGAACCCTTGTAGAAACTAACCGGAATCAATGTCGGGACAGTTTACAGAGTCTTGTCGGATCCATAAAGGAGCTAACCGGAATCAATGTCGGGACAGTTTACCGAGTCTTGTCGGACCCATAAAGGAGCTAACCGGAATTAATGTCGGGACAGTTTACAGAGTCTTGTCGGACCCATAAAAGAGCTAACCGGAATCAATGTCGGGACAGTTTACAGAGTCTTGTCGGACCCATGAAGGAGCTAACCGGAATCAATGTCGGGACAGTTTACAGAGTCTTGTCGGACCCCTAAAAAGTCGCACCCTCAAAAGGTGTGCCCAATCTTTCAAAAGGCGTGCCATCAAAAGGCGTGCCCAATCCATAAAAAGACGTGCCATCAAAATGCGTGCCCAATCCATAAAAAGACGTGCCATCAAAAGTTGCGCCCTCAAAAGGCGCGCCCACTTCATCAAAAGTCGTGCCCGACAGAAAGCGTCGAGCCATCAAAAGGTGAGCCGGAGACGCGGCGAGGCACGTGAGCGACAGAGCGGCGTGTCGGCCGCGTCGTTAGTGTCAATATAAACCAATGCGGAGGCGGAGGAAACCAAACCAGACTGAAACCTCTGAACTTGTCACTCTGAAACAATCTGTAAATACTCTGTATCCAACCCTTCTCGGAAACACTCAGCAACCCAAAAAAACATGGCCTCTTCTTCCCGTTCAGCTACCCAGAACATGGCCTCTTCTTCCCGTGGTCTGCTTACTCTCTTTCCCGACCTCAACGAGTCCACAAGAGAGATAACCGGTGCGGTTGCCCTTGAACCTCAACCAAACGCCCCTGAGTTTGCTCCGTTGACCTTTCCTATGCGGTCTGTGGAGCAAAGAATGGCAGCGCAATCAGATATTGAGGCGAATCAGTATACATTGAAGTCATGTGTGGAGACGATGACTGCAGTTACAAACTTGTCGCACCGGCTTTAGAGTAGGACAAATGAGGTGCAGCAGTTAAACGCCCAACTGGCTCTACTCCAACGCATGTATAAGGATGCGCGAGCAGAGATAAGTGTGCTAAAGGCGGAAAATAAGGAGCTGAAGCGGAAGGCCACCGTGATGTTCCGATTTGGAGGTCCGCCATATGCTGTAGTGGAGGAGCAAGGAGGAGGCAACTTGCTTGGTGGTCTAGGAAGCACGGAGGCAACACCGGCAAGGGCCACCCAGGACGGAGGCAAGAAGAAAAGACCGGCGGCTGAGTAAAGAAGAAAAATTTCACTGTGGGTGTGGTAGTTTTGTTTTTGTTTGTGTGGATTTTTTTTTTTTTTTTTTTTTTTTTGTTTTTTGTTTTTGATGTAAAAGTGTGATCGGGGTTGATCCCCTGATATGAATAAAATGACAAGGTTGTGGAATGTTGTTGGTGTTATTTTGTGGTGTTGTTTTGTTTAATAAGAAAAATAAAATAAAAGAAAATAATGGATAAAGAAAATAGAGAAAAATATTTGTGGATGGGTGATAAGAAAAACAGCGGTGTGATTTTTTTTTTTTTTTTTTTTGGTGGAATATAAAATAAATAATAATAAGAGAATGGAAAACGGGTGATGCTTACTAACAAGGGATAGGGAAAATATATTATAATAAAATATATATATATATATTAAAATAAAAGAAAAGGATGAAAGAACGTGGATGGAATAAATTAAGAGAAATGAGAGATATGATGAAAGTGGGTTTGAAAGTGGGAAAAGATGAGAGAGAGGGAGATAGAGTGGGTGCATGATGATGATGTTGGGTCCATGGAGAGAGAGAGAGGGATGTCCAAAAAGCTTGTGCTTTTGACAGTTACACATTACCCAAGCTGTATGTGAAGATGCATGTTACTGTCTTACACTTCTGCAGGCTTGGTATTCTTTGTGGGGCACTTGCAACACGTGACATTGAAAATTGTATTCGAAAATGATGACATCTCCAACATGAAACGTCTTGGAAGCAGCCCAGGCCTTGTAATCAATATTCCCAATGATGGTTCAACCAGCGGAGTCCCCAACCTTGTACACTGCTGCCATTGAAACCTTCAAGCCAGCAAACATGGCTACCAACAACAGAGCCACAGCTCTACACCCCACACCCAAATCCATGGCTAAGAGAGAGAGAGCAAATTGGGAAAAAAAAAGCAGTGACGAGCAGAAAAGCAGCGCCAGAAACGCCAACGACGACGACAAGTAAGAGTACAACCACGGATATGTGAGAGGCGAGGTGAACGGCGATAGAGGCTAGACGATGATGCGGGTGCCGCCGCCGACATAGCGGAGGATGGGTGTAAGAAAATGTTGGAGCCTGTGCTTTATGCTAAGGAGAGATGAGAAGGTGGTACGGCGGGTCACGGCGATGATGCGGGTGCCGCCGCCGACATAGCGGAGTTGGTTGTCGTGGGCCGGGGAAGGATCTTGCCGCCGAAGCTGCACATGAGGCGTACATGTGGCTGGGTGATGGTGTCGATGCTCTGATCTTGAAGGTGAATGTTGAAGAAGTCAAGGTATGTGTAGAAAATAAGTGGAATAGGTTGAGGTCCGGCGGACGGCCAAGGCGAGGTTGCCGCCCGCCGGTGAAGCGAGAAATACTAAGGTCTTAACCTTGCTTTGATACCATGTAGAAATTTAATGTATAAAGAGAAATGATTGTATTATTGATTGTTGTAATGTTATATATATTACAATGATTCATGATTCCTATTTATAGAAGAGGGTGAGTGTGTAGTAGGTAAGGAGTAGGTGAAGTGGAGGTGGTAGTGGTGTAGTGGGTTAGGTTTAGTGGAGTAGGTGAGGTGGTAGTGGTGTAGTAGGTTAGGTTTAGTGGAGTAGGTTTAAGTGGGTGAAGTAGGTGATAGGTTTTAACACTAACGCCTATACAAACTTGCCCCCCCCCAGTTCCATTTTTCCTCTACTGCTGCATCCATCTCTGTCGATTCTCAGACCCAAGCTCGACTGCCATCCCGCCGTTCTTCGTGTTTGGGAAGAACACCTTCGGCCCTTCACAGGTAAGATGTCCAATCTCTCTTATGTTGCTATTTACTCTTATTTTGCACACATTAGGACCCGAAAACATAGCTTTTAGGGCTTAGACCATAGAAAACATTCTAAACCTCCCAATGTTCTTGGTGTTCTTCGTCTTCCTGAAGAACGTCGAAGAACTGGGGTGAACCGGGCTCTGGACCTTTTTTTTGATCCAAGAAGCCAGCCAAACCGGGCAAACAACGTGTTTGTTCTAACCGGGGCAGAAACCGAGATAATCAAAGGACTTGGTCGCTCAACCGGGCTAACATCAGGTCTGCTTGGGCGACCGAGCTCCTTAATCAAACAACCGAGGTAGTTTGGCCCCCTTACCGACCGAGCTGAAGTCTAGCTCCCTTTACGAAACCACACACTTACACTTGCCATCCTTTTCCTGCAGAGTCCAAGGGGACCCCTGTCATTCCTGAACCTCTCAGGACCGAGCTGCAGCAATTTATCACCGTGCCCAACCCATCAACCGGGCTATAGTAAGTCGGCCACAAATGGGGAAGTTCCGCTTCCTTGTGGATACTCCGGCCGCGCTAGCCGCTTTCAGAGAGGACTACGGCGTCCCGGCCGATGTCCATCTCGAGCTGGCCGAAGAAGAGACCACGCCTTGGGGTAGGGAGGAATGCCCCTTCACCGTGCTGTCCATTGTCGAAGGGGGCCTTCGTTTCCCTCTCAACCCACTGATTACCGAGTTCTTACGCCGTACCGGGCTAGCGCCAACCCAAGTGTCCACCAACACTTATAGAATAATCAACGGCGTACATGAATTGAACCAACGGCTAGGCACCAACTTAGGCCTAGCCGAGATATTGAGGCAGTACACAATGGGCCACACCGGTGACGGCCTAGCTTACTATTTAAAAATAAGACCGGGCAAGGAAAAAATCGTAACCGGCACCCCGGACAAAGATATGCACGATGATGATTTCTTCTGAGTGTCCGGCAACTACGAAACAGCCGAGGTGCCGGGCTGGTTCATAAGCAAGGACTTCGGTTCTTCATGTAAGCCACTCAAATTTGCACGGTTAACTTTATTCTTTTAGTTTTATTAACCGGTTTCCCTGTTTCTTTTGCAGCCATCCAAACCTTGCAAGCCAACTACCAATTCCCCAACGTCGAGGCAATTCGGGCCGTGCTTAGGTACCGTCACCGAGACTGCAACGAATTGCTCGGCTACACACCCACCTACAGATATTCTGCACCGCGCCGGAGTAGAGTAACTGACTTCCTCAGAGCTCCTTCGCCACCTCCAGATCCAACCCTACCAGACGTCCCATTAATCCGGTTAACCGACGAGCAAGAAATGGCCAAAAGATCTCGGATCAAAAACCTCCTAACCGCGACCTCAGCCGAGATTCCGAGCGTCACCACCCGTTCCCCGGCTGCCGGTCAATCGAGTGCTGCCGTTATAGCCCTTGCTTCTCCAGCTCCAGCTGCCGTGCAATCTGCCAGAGAAGCGCGCCGGGCTGGAAAAAGACCAAGGGCAGATCCCTCCGCCGAGCTCGTCACCGAGCTGACAACCGAGCATCCTGCTGAAACTCCTGCTCCCGTGCCCGCTTGGCGTCCTCAGCTGAAGCACCGGGGACAGGACATCCCGGCGACTGCATCGATCAAGGCAGACAAAGAACATTTGCTTGCCTTCGATCTCTCCAAAGCATTTCTCCTTCCGGGCGACGTGGTAGGCAGTGACCACGTCCCTGACACCGGGCTGGTAAAATCTTCTGTGAAGTCGATGGCCAGGGTAAGTCGGCGTTCTTTTTAACATTTCACAAGTGTTTGCTCGGTTCTTCTTGCTCGGTCCCCTTTCTGATGTACTATGCTTCTTTGTGCAGGCCATTCAAAAACAACATTTGGTCCTAGAGCGCATCCACCGGCTTAGGCAGAAAGCCAACGACACTGCGAGCCATGTTGAAAGCCTCCAAGCCGAGCTCGGCCGGGCTAAAGCTTCTCTCGAAATGGCCAACCATGACAATAATAGACTGCTCGGTCAGCTGGGCGCAGCCGAGAAAAAACAAGGTGAGCTTCAGGCCGAGGTTGACGCTTTGAAGAAGGCGAAGAAGAAGGCTTGCCGGGCTGCCAACAAGGCCGGGTTCAACGAGGCCGAGGAGAGCTATAAGAAGCAGGTGTTTGCAACACAAGACATCTACTTCAAGGCCGGTTGGAAGTCTGCCTGTGAACACCTCGGCCAGGGCTCTGACACCGACGTTTTTGCCAATCCTCCCAAAGCTTCACTACCGGTCTACCTCGTGCCATACGCAAATGATGTATTTACTGCGCTTCAAGCGGAGGCCGAGGAAGGACTTGAAGATGGAGAGGATGACACAGATTCTGAGGAAGAAGAGGCCGAGGTGCCTGAACAGCCCGGCAACGATGAGCCCGGCGCCCAAGAAGCAAGCCAAGCTGTTGACCTTGATGCTGATGCTGCCGAGGATGAGTTCACCAATCTTTCCCCCTTAGTTTAGGTTTCTTTTCTTTGTATTTTTGCTTTCAATACACTTGATGTAACCGGGCTTTGTCCCCACCTTTTGTAATGAATTTCTTTATCAATGAAAAATTTTGAATTTTCGCTAAGTGTTTGCCCGGTAGTAATTAATTCCGTCTTCAGCAAACTATCTCGGTATGACTTATCATTTGAACACTTGGTCGACCGGAGTCCATAACATGGTCGACGCACTTGAGCATAACAAAACAAATTCTCGCACCGAAATATCCATCTCGGTTGTTGCTAAGTTTGGACAAGATACCATGTTGGACAAGACGCCAACTCTTCCAACCGGAGTACTTCATCACGGTTGGGAATCCCAAGTTGGACAGAACACCAACTCTTCCAACCGGAGTACTTCATCTCGGTTGGGAATCCAAAGTTGGATAAAACACCAACTCTTCCAACCGGAGCAAATCATCTCGGTTGGGGATCCTAAGTTGGACAAAACACCAACTCTTCCAACCGGAGCAAATCATCTCGGTTGGGGATCCTAAGTTGGAAAAACACCAACTCTTCCAACCGGAGCAAATCATCTCGGTTGGGGATCCTAAGTTGGACAAAACACCAACTCTTCCAACCGGAGCAAATCATCTCGGTTGGGGATCCTAAGTTGGACAAAACACCAACTCTTCCAACCGGAGCAAATCATCTCGGTTGGGGATCCTAAGTTGGACAAAACACCAACTCTTCCAACCGGAGCAAATCATCTCGGTTGGGGATCCTAAGTTGGACAAAACACCAACTCTTCCAACCGGAGCAAATCATCTCGGTTTTAAACATTAACAGAACAATCCGAGTGCTAATGCAAAATGACTTCTATAATTTGACAAAAAGAATTACATTCTGCTTTGCAAGCCAAAAAATTGCTTTACAAAAAAGAGGAAAGTAAAAAGCTTAAAAATAATACAATTTCAAGTTGGCCGCATTCCATGGCCGGGGTATGGCTCTTCCCTCTAGATCCTCCAAGTGGTAAGCCCCCTTGCCCGCCAGACCAGTGATCTTGTAAGGTCCTTCCCAATTTGCCCCTAGTTTGCCTTCTCCTGGCACCAGGGTGTTGCCCATTATTTTCCTCAAAACCCAATCCCCAACTTTGAACGGTCTGGGGTGCACTGTCTTGTTATACTTCTTGGAGAGCTCTTGTTGGTAAGCGGCAACATGGATGAGGGCTTTCTCCCGGCGCTCTTCCGCTAAGTCCAACTCCAAGGCAATAGCCTCGGCATTTAGCTCGGGCTCAAAACTCTCAGTTCTGAGGGTGGGCATTTCAACTTCCAAGGGTATGACCGCCTCCATGCCATAAGCCAAAGCAAATGGAGTTTCCCCGGTCGAACGTCGCGGGGTTGTTCGATATGCCCAAAGGACGCTCGGTAATTCTTCAGCCCACTTGCCCTTAGCCTTTTCCAACCGTTTCTTCAACCCATCCAGTATAGTCTTGTTTGATGCTTCGGCTTGACCATTGGACTGCGGGTAGGCCGGGGTGGAGTTGTAGAATTCTATCTTTAGATCTTCACAGAATCCTCTGAATAGGCGACCGTCAAACTGGGTACCGTTGTCAGAGATCAAAATCTTGGGGACGCCAAACCGCGTGACAATGTTCTGCCAGACAAATCGCTTCACGTCCTTTTCTTTGATGGTTGCCAAGGGCTCAGCTTCAACCCACTTTGTGAAGTAATCTGTGGCCGCGATGAAGAATTTCCGGTTGCCCGGTGCTGTTGGCAACGGTCCCACTATATCTAGCCCCCACATGGCGAAAGGCCAAGGACTGGTGAGGGGAAGAAGTTCCCTGGCAGGCTGGTGGATCTGATGAGCGAATTTTTGGCATTTCTCGCACTTGCGGACATATTTTTGGGCGTCGGCCTGCATGCACGGCCACCAGTATCCCTGCGAAATAGCTCGGTAAGCCAAGGACCGTCCCCCGACGTGGCTGCCACAACTGCCTTCATGAATTTCAAACAAGAAGGCCTCCACACTGTTCGGGTGCACGCACTTGAGATAAGGACCGGTGAAGGACTTTTTATACAACGCGCCTGATGGAGAGAGCCAAAACCGCTCGGACTTCACCCGGATTTTGTGTGCTTCTTTCTTGTCCGCTGGAAGAGTCCGGTCTCTGAGGAACGAGATCAATGGGTCCATCCATGAAGGACCTAGCTCGGCGCAGAGTACATCCGTCTGCCCGGCGTTTTCAATGCTTGGCCGCGGAAGAAAGTCAATCAACAGGGGGTTTGGAGATGTGCTATCTACCATGGAAGCGAGGCCGGCGAGTTCATCAGCCCGGCTGTTTTCTTCCCGGCCAATCTGCTGGACTCTGATTGCCTCAAACTGCTTGATATGGTCCCTGACCAGAGCTTGGTACTTCGCCATCCTGTCGTCCTTCGCTTCATAAATCCCGGAAACTTGATTAACCACAAGCTGGGAATCACTATATACCAGAAGCTCGGCAGCCTTCATTTGGATTGCGCTCTTGAGCCCAGCAAGAAGCGCCTCGTACTCAGCCTCGTTGTTAGATGCCGGGAAGCCGAGTGTGATAGAATGCTCTATGGTTAGGCCGTCCGGGGATATAAGAACAATACCTAGGCCGGCACCATGGCGGTTGGACGCTCCATCAACAAAAAGCTTCCACATGTCCCCCACGAAAAGCTTCCAGCAGTCAGATGGGTCCTGAGAGTTGCGAAGGGCAATGGGATCACAACTGCTCGGCTGTGCGGTGTCAAGTTTGGTGTTGACCGGTTCAAAGTCAGTGCCCCTTGGTGATTCGACACCGGACTCAGCAAGTTGGTCCGTAATGCCCAAGTCCGTAGGCGAAACACCAGGTTGCGGTGTGAAGCCGGCCGCAGGTTCTGAGCTGCCTGGAACCATTCCTTCCCCCCTTGAGGATTCGGCACCGGACTCAGCAAGTTGGTTCAGAATGCCCAAGTCCGTAGGCGAATCATCAAGTTCTGAGCTGTGTGGAACCATTCTTTCCCCCCTTGGTGATGCGGTACCGGACAGGGTGGATGGGTTGGTGATACACAACTCCGTCATCGCAACACCGGGAGATACTACCGTGCAAACTGAGGGAATTTCGATGGTGCGCGCTAACTCCGCGGCGCGACCTTCGGCAGATAGTAGTTCCTCGGTTGGCATTGTGGGCGTCTCATCATCTGCCCCGGCAATGACGACCGGGCATACCGGATGAGTGCCAGGTGAGAACTCGGCAACAAAATCGGCCAAGGTTTGGGCTTTGATGGCGGTGCGCGGCTGGAACTTCACATCAAACTGTCCCAACTCGACCGCCCATTTTAATATTCGGCTGGAAAAGTCTGCGCGCTCAAACAAGGCCTTGAGAGGGAACTCGGTCAGTACGACGATGGTATGGGCGTGAAAATAATGTGCCAATTTCCTCGAAGCCATCATCAGTGCCAACGCTAGTTTTTCCAGCGGCAAGTACCGCGTCTCAGCCGGCAGAAGGGTCTTACTTACGTAAAAAATTGGGAGGTGCTTAATTCCTTCAGCCCGGACTAACACCGCACTTACTGCGTGCTGGGAGACGGCAAGGTAAAGGTAGAGTTCCTCACCGGGCTCTGGTGTAACCAACAGCGGCGGGGAAGACAAATAATCCTTGAGCTCAGCCAAAGCTCGGTCACACTCGTCATCCCATGAGAATTTCGACTTCAATGCTTGAAAGAAAGGGCGGCAGCGATCTGATGACCGGCTTATAAATCGATTAAGCGCGGCGGCCATACCGGCCAGATGCTGTACGTCCTTAGCCGAGCTAGGTTGTTTCAATTCTTGCACGGCTTTGATCTGAGTAGGGTCTGCTTCGATGCCTCGGTTCGTGACTAAGAATCCCAAAAATTTCCCGGATCCCACGCCAAAGGTACACTTCGAGGCGTTCAAGCGCAGCTTGTGCTTCTTAAGAATGGCGAACATCTCGGCTAAGTCGGACAGATGGTGTGCCTCATGTCGGCTCTTTACCACCATATCATCGATGTAAGCCTCCATTGTCCGGCCGAGCAAAGGAGCGAACATTTTGGTCACCATCCTCTGAAAGGTTGCCCCGGCGTTTTTCAAACCAAAGGGCATAACTCGATAGCAGAAGAGTCCCCTTGGAGTCGTAAAAGAGGTGATTTCTTGGTCAGGCCCATGCATGGCAATCTGGTGATAGCCGCGGTATGCATCCAAGAAACTGAGCCGACTGTGTCCAGCCGTCAAATCCACTAGCTGGTCAATGCGCGGCAAAGGGAAGCTGTCTTTTGGACAAGCTCGGTTGACTGTTTTATAGTCGACACAAACTCGCCACTTTCCATTTTTCTTGGGCACCACTACCGTGTTGGAAATCCACCGAGGGTAGTGCACTTCCTGTATTGCTCGTGCCTCAAGCAAGTTCTTTACCTCCTCGGCTACTACCTCGGCGTGATGCAGCGCCGATCGCCTTGTTCGCTGGATGACTGGCTTTGCTCCAGGGAAGACATTGAGGTGATGGCAGATAAAGCTTGGGTCAAGACCAGGCATGTCATAGGGCGACCATGCAAAGACTTCGATGTTCGCCATTAAAAACTCGATCATCTCGGTTCTCTCCATGGCCGAGAGACTCGAACCGAGCAAGAAGAACCTGTCCGGCTGATCGGCATCAATCCGCACCTCAACTAATTCTTCAACTGCCTTGTCTTCTACTTTGGTGCCAACATCATCCAAGACACTCTGGTCCTCCGGTCCCTCGATCATTTGAACGAATCCTTTGGCAGCCCGGCTCCCGTTGACCGCCACGAAGCACTGCTTGGACATGACCTGATCACCCCAAACCTCCTCGATTGCCCCCATAGCCGAGGGGAATCTCATCACCTGGTGGTAGGTCGATGCTACAGCTTGCATGGCGTGAAGCCATCCTCTTCCAAGGATAAGGTTGTACGTTGAAGGCACTTGTAGCACCCAAAACTCCACTTGCTGGACCACGGATCCCGCTTTGACCGGCAGGATAATCTTTCCCAATGGCCACTCCGGCTGCGAGTTAAATCCAACCAGTGGCGAAGTGGCCGGTGCCAAGTCTGTCTCACGAAGTTTGAGCTGTTTGAACGCATCATAATACATGATCTCGACCGAGCTTCCCTGATCGATCAAGATCCGTCTAACATCAAATTCTTTGACGCGTAGTGTTACGACAAGAGCATCGTTGTGCGGCGTCTGGATACGCTCTAAATCCCTTGAGGTGAAACTGATCACGTCTTTCTCCTCTGTCTTCCCCCTTTTGATGGCAGGCTGTACTGACAAAACTTCCCTCATGTGCTCTGCCTTCTTGATCATGCCCCGGAGTTCGCAGACACGCTCCGGTTCCACGATGCCGTGGATGACATTAATGACTCCTTGTGGTGGTGCATCTCGGTCGTCCTGTCCCCTGGGATCAACCGGAGCCTGATTTGGTTTCACTCCGCCATCAATGTAAAGGTCCAGATGCCCGGCCGCAACCAATTCTTCCAAATGTTGTCGCAAAGGCAAACAATCCTCAGTCCGGTGGCCCCTCTCCCGGTGAAACGTACAACGATACCGCGGGTTGTACCCCTTTTGTCCATCGCCCAACTTAGCAGGAAACCGAACATACTCCTCGTCTCGGATTTCGCTAAGTATGCGATAGATTGGAATCTTAAAGACCGTGGTTATGCCAGTCCTTGCCTTCATTCTCCTGTTTGCGTCCTCAACGTCATCACGGGGGTAGTCATCCCGGTCATTCCGACGTCCTCTACCCCGGTTTTTTCGATTTGAACCTCGGTCTGATTCCTCTGCCCGGTCATTTGAGCGGCTGGACTCTTGCCCAACTGCGTGCACCTTGCCTGCTGTCTTCTTGTCTGTTCCGACCGGAGTGGCCTTCACGGTGGAAGCCGACGCATCATCCTCTACTCGGATGTGCTCGTTGATGCGCTGCATGAGCTGGCCCATGGAAGTCGGTTGGTGCATGGTAAGCGAGTCCCGCAGTCTATGTCCGACCGGGAGACCGCGCTTGTACTGCGTGATAGCAAGGTTGACCGGGCAGTCTAAGATCTCGTTGAAGGTTTCCCAATACCTTGAATTGTACGCCTTCAGTGTGTCGCACGGTTCCATCTTGACACTCAGCAAGTGATCAACTTCCTTTGGTGTTTTTGTGTTGGTTTTGAAGCGCGTAACAAACGCCTCGGCCAACTGATGCCACCTTTGTATACTCCCTTCCGGCAACCTCTCGAACCACTTTAAGCCCAGCTCGCCTAAACTTGACGGGAAGATTAGGCACATAAGTCCGTCATTGCGCCGATGTCCGGCCATAACCTGTCGGAAGTGGCTCACATGCATGTACGGATCGGTCTTCCCGTCGTAAAGTGTGAACTTAGGCTGATGGAAGCCCGCTGGAAGCGGCGTTGTTTCTATTTCCAGGGAGAAAGGAGTGGCATTCAACCTTGCCAAGTCTGTATCTTCGAATATCGGCACTGCCTGGCGGGGTGGAGGCATTCCGACCTCCTCACTGGCATGAACCCCGTAGGAGAGCCGCTGGAAAGCAGGTATTCTCTGAGCTTCGCGCCGGCGAGCCCGCTCCCTTAATACTGCCCGTAAGTCCTCTGACTGAGCTGAATAAGAATACCTCGACGTCGTCGCCGGACGTGAGGGTTTGTAGGTGCTGTCTTGCGCGCTGGACTTTTCTGCACGCACGTCGGAATCACCAACCTGGTAACTTCTGGTAATAGATATGGACTGAGTATGTCGTTGGCTCTGTCCGCCTGAACGGCGGGATAGGGTGCGCTCACTGTGGTCTCCCACTCCAGCTACACCTTTCCCTTTGACATGCCGTTTAAGATCCTCCATCTCCGCCGCCATCCGCCTGATGACAGCGTTTTGGTCCCTTAACTTGCTTTCCAGTCGCCTGGCGTGTGAGTCTCTCCGCCGGTGACCGTCTGGACTCCGTGAATGCCCATGACTCCTTCCGCGCTTATCCCGCGCGTCTCCTGACTGTCCTCCAGTGGGCGTCCCCAACTCAGCCATTGGATGGACGGCAGGTGGTCCCTCTCTCCTTCGGGTATACTCCGGGGTGGCTCCATCGATGGCGGACAACGGGAACTCGTCGTTGTTCGCCATGGACGGCGATCAGATGAACCTGGAAGACAAGGTTTTGTCTGTCAAGATTCCCACAGACGGCGCCAATTGTACGGGGAGCAAATATTCCGGCGTGCCCGTATTCCTTTCTTCCGAGCTCCGTCGATGTCCGATCACCTGCGAGTCAATAAGGATGAGCTACCCGGCGGTGTGTGGCCGGAAAAACCCTCCGACGGTCAAGTTAGCACACACCTTAGAGGGAATAGAGAGAAGGGAGAGAGTGTTTGAGTGTAAGGATTTTCTTACACAGTGTTCGTCTGTCGCGTATGGGGGGCGCAGACAGGCTTATATACCTTCTGTGCCCCATATCCACTCCCTGTCATCTCCTGACACGTGGCTCTGCTATCCCATCTGTCAGCTTAAACCATGCCGTTCATCACCTGCTCTCAACTGCCTGCCAGCATAGCTGGAGCTCGGCAGCCGAGCTGCCCTACCTCGGTCATACCATGCTTCATACCTTAAGCGCCCGACCGGATAACCGAATGAAGGACCGGGCTAGGCGGCATCTCGGCAAAGCTTAGCCCGGGATCCTCCTTTGGTCGGTCTTCTCGCCGGTCAGTCAACTACCTCGGCTGACTGCGCCTTTCCGAGCGCCGGCCTCTCGGTCTGTCCGATCTCGTCAATCCTCGGACCGAGCATCCTGGTCTGCACGGTTCGGGGCAGCACATAGTCCAAACTCTGCCCGGCCCAAGTTCTGGTAGCCCATCTCCGGGTGAACAGTCGATCACCTCGGCCCACTGCTCTGCTGGGCCCCCAACCTGTTCGGTTTATACCTCGGCCCAACGCCGGAGCATAAATCACCCTCTCATATATAATTAATTTTATTTATTATGTCATAAAATTATAAAAAAAAAATTATTCAAAGGTAATAAAAAATACAAAATAATACTATCAAAATTATAACAGAGGCATTTTTTTTTTTTTACTTATCACAAAAAAAAAAATTATAACAGAGGCACATAGAGAGAAGAAAATATAAAATGAAATTAGAAAAAAAAATAGAAGAGAGAGAGAGAGAGACTTCCACTCACTGACCATATAAAAGAAAAAGAAAAAACGGAAAAAAAAAAAAAAAAAGATTGAAGAAGATCGGAGACAGAGAGACAGCGAGAGAGAGAGAGAGAGAGAGAGACAGCGACTGAGACAAAGACAACATCGGAGAAGAAGAAGAAGAAGAAAAAGAAGAATGAGGAGGAAGAAGAAGAAGCGAATGTATACCTTCGATAACAGCTGACGAGCGACGACGAGCAACCAGGTCTGCTCTCTTTCTCCTCTTCTGTTCTTCTGTTCTCTTCTCTTTCTTTCTGCTCTATTCTACCTCGATTTAGGGCACATTGTTTTGTTTTTATTTTTTTACAAATTGACCCCGAAGTAGTTCCATAAACTGTGACATTGACCCCGAGCACGTCTCGAAGGTGTCCGGAACATGTCCGGCTGCCAAAAAAATAAAATGGGACACTCTTAGCTGTGTGTCGGACACGTGTCCAACACTGGTATGGAGCCCTCAGAGAGGTGTCCATACTTCATAGTTGGAGCATCTAGAAAGAGCATGACAGCAGTGTTTTAAAAAGCGCACTTAGGCACGCGCCTAAGCTCAAGGCGAGGCAAGGCGCAGCTTTCCGCCTCAGTCATGGTGAGGCGAGGCGACACAGGGGAAGCGATGCCTAGGCGATAAGGCGAGCGCCTTATTACGAAGCGCAGGGCGAGCGCCTTGTGCACCTCGGCTTTCTTCCACTCCAACAGGTTCTGCTCTCTTCTCCTCTTCTTCTCTTCTCTGCTTCTTCTCCTCTCTCTGCTTCTTCTCTTCTGCTTCGTTTCTGCTTCATCTTCGTCTTCTCTTCTCTTCTCTTCCCTTCTTTCGTTGTCTTCTTCTTGCTTCTGCTTCACGATCGCTCTCTCTCTCTTCTGCTTTGTTTCTGTTTCGTTGTCTTCTGCTTCGTTTCTGTTTCACGATCGCTCTCTCTCTTTCTCTCTCTCTCTCTCTCTCTCTTCTGTCTCTCCCTTTATCTTCTTAATTCATATATATATATATATATATATATATATAATATTATATAATATATAATATATAATATACAATATACTTATAATATATAAAATATAATTGATTTATATATATAATATTATACAATACCTATTATATAATATAAAATATACTTATAGATAATATGTAAGATAAAATACATTAATTATTTAAAAATAAGCACATGTATATAAAATAAAATAAAAAAATTAATTAAAACACATTATTTAAAAAATATAATAAATAAATAAAATAATATATATATATTAAAAAATTAATTGTTTTTTTTCTTCTTATTAAAAAAATTAATAATATACATATTAAATATTTGTTTATATTGAAAATTGTGCTTTATTAATATTTTGCTTAACTTCTATAACTTGCGCCTCGCTTTGGTGAGGCGCGCGCCTCGCCTCGCGCCTCGGGGCTTAGGCTCTAGGTGACCTTGGCGCCTCTCGATGCGCCTAGGGCTTTTTAAAACACTGCATGACAGAGTGTTTATAAAATTGTTATTAGAATGGAACCTATGAATACATCATAACAGAGAAGATTTAAGTTCAGGAAAAATTTACCAATAATGACCACATCAACTTTAAGAAACTAAGATTTTATCTCATAAGCTCCTTGTTTGCTTTTTAGTTAATATCTATGTAGCAGACGTTAAAATAATGCAACCATTACCTCTCAGAATGTAAGCAACCAAGGTGAGGAGAGAAGGAAGTATCATCTACAGTAAAAAGTATCAATGTTTCAGTACCTTTTTCTGCAGCAGCTCTAATTGCATTAATGTTTGCAGTTCCATTGATCGTATACATATATGAGTTGGAGCCAAAACCACCAACACAAGAGATCTGCAAAAGCTCACCTCAAATTAGAAGAAATCATCTACATCTTCATCAAAAACAGCCAAAAAATAATAAAGAAAGATAATCACTATAACTTTTCTGTCCATGCAACACAGCTTGGCATAAACAACAAAATATGACACCAGCAAATAATATAAAGAAAATGCTTAGCATGAAAGACTGACTCATATTTCCTTCTAAAAAAATCAGGACAAAGAAATGAAAGAATGTCTGCATGAACAATGAAGCCATTATTCCTTTTGGGAAAAGGGAATTTAGACTGCATAGAAGATGCACTATGGTTACTGAATAAGAGATCGATTTTATTTCTAACAGAAATATTCCCACATTTTAATTTGATTCATAAATCAAGTAAAAATAAATACTACTCATGGGTTGTCTAATGAATCAAGGTAGACCCAAATTTACAATTCCCAATAGATATCCCTTGAAAATATAATTACCAACAAGATTCCCTCCTCATTCATAGTCCCAGGACCATCCACACTTGAATTTGAAGAGACACACTTTGGATGACTTGTCCCATCCCGTTCAATTTTTTTTTTTAACCAATACAATCTGTGAGGAGGAAGGGAGGCAGCAGTAGGGCCAGTGGCGCCCCCCAAAAAAAAACACAGTAAACAAAAACAATACCATACAGACTAGAGGTATAAGAACTACATACAACAGAAGTCACTCCACTCAATGCTTCCTTCCATGAATCATCTGAAAGCAAGTTTCCTGAAAGTAGAGGAGACAACAAAAAAGGAGTTAGATGCACTACATTGACTACGATGGGGTAAAAAATAAATGTGCCATACAAGAGAGCAAACCTTGATGCCAAATCACATTGTTGGCCCATGATTCATTTATAGATGACCTACCAGACCTACAAGAAAGAAGCAACCAGTTTCAGGAACACAAAAAAAGTAAATATTAAAACACAGCCAGTCCAAGTACAAAGCATACAAGCAAGAAGGAAGAAACCACAAGTAGTCCCAAGAATGTTGAAATAGCCCATTCTGGCGTGTAATACGGTTCTGTCCACAAATCATATCATCAAACCAACATTGATAGACTAGACATAGGATAAGCGTCCAGTATCCAAGCTCCACAAATAAGCCAGTAGAGTCTAAGCACATAGAAGAGTCCAACGTTGAGAGCACGTAGGGATATTTTATATATAAAATATGTTGCAAGAAATATTTTTGTTGATAAGTTGTAATAATATAATCTCTATGTTCACAACCATTTAAAGATGAGCATAGTAAATTCTCATTACAAAAGTGACAATTCATCACCAATAACATTGATCTTTACACCTTAATCCTCACAAATCAAAATAGAAAGATCTATCACCAATTTTTTAATTCCTAATAGTAAGGCCAAAATCTAGGATGAACATATATTCTTGACAAATTTTCTTTCATATGTTTGAGTGATCCCATCCTAGTTGGATGGCTGATTCTATCTCAACTTTGATAAAATTCTTACTCTAGACTGTGGAGTTGCATCCCAGTAGGGGTTTCCTACAACCAAGAAGTAGGGACTTGACACCATGCCCGAGTACAAAATTTTCAATTTTCCTTTTCTTTAAACTGATGGAATTTTATGTTGTTCCAGAAGATGAGCAAGCTAAAGAAACTCTTTATATTATTGCTTGCATAACTGTTAATTTCTGAAACTTCACGAACAAAATGTTGACTCGACCCAATAAATATAATAGAACATGTTAGCACATAACTTGGCATATTAATTAAGTACATATCATAGTACTGAACCAACATTTCATGCAAGAGCAAGAGACTAAGATGAGCAACAAGAGATGCTAAGTTACCCCTGGTATGTGGAAGATATCATATCTAAACTATTTGTATAGTTATCATAGTTCAACATGCAACTTAAACACCATTAAAAAAATGTACGCAATCAATGAGGAAAACACATGAAAACCATCCAAGTATTGTTTCATCCAATCTCCCTCACCCAAACGTGTCTTGAAAATCTCAATGATTAACAACTATGGTCAGCAGAATTCCTTTGCAAGAGCAATGTATGATGAGGATTCCACCAACATGCCAGATCCAAAAGTACAAATATACTAATCCCTCATTGAACAAAAAAGAAAACGATGGTTTGTGATAAAAAAAAAGTTCAACCTAGATTATATATATACACAAATACAATTTTCCTTGAAAGGATTTCATCACATAATAACATAAGATATCAGAAGACCAAATTAATTATCCAGAATCAGAAGGGAACTATAGTCTCAGTAGAAGCATCAAGCTTATGTTTACATAGATACGTAAATATTGTTTTGAACAACACACAGATATATAAAATATAGACACCCATCTGAGGATAAGCTGCATAATTATTGAGGAAGATGATACCTGCTAAGGCTTGCAACAGATAAACCACGATCTAATGCTTCTTTGCAAACATGTGAACCAACAAATCCATTACCACCCAACACAAATAACTGAATCAAAATACATAAGAATCACCATAAATGATAGCTAAGGCAAACATCTAGCACTCGTAAGGTTGATTACTTCACACCATTAACTACCTTCTCTGATGGAGGTGGGGGAGAATTTACTGTCTCTCCTTCCTCAATTTTGAAAGGTTCATCGACCTTAGTAGAATCTGTTGAGAGAAATCTCCAATTTCTGGCTACAGCCATCATACTGTTTCAGTAGAATTAAGAAAACAATTAATCTAAAATAATATTCCATTAGGGAGAAAACAAGACAACCTAATTTTTTATAGCACGGATTGGCTTAATCCACAGGCAGAAATAAAAGAAGTACAGCAAAGAAGCCATAGCTACCAGTTCTTTCACCACTTATCTTAGGTCAATGGCTAAAACTATACTTGATTGCCAGTGTTGGCTTCATCAGGCGTAATATCTTTAATGGATAAAACATACTTGATCAAATTCCATCAGTGATCAGAAATCCATAGGTCAAAGGCTCTATTAATGTCAATGAAAAACAAAAATCAACAAAACAGATGCCCATGTTTATACTACTCAGTATCATCAAAGAACTGAGGCTGGTATGACCAACTTACTTCTAAGAAAGTTGCAAGCCAAAAGAAAAACAGAGCCCAATAATTGACATTCTCTAGAAAATGCCAGCATTTTTTAGTACAACAAACAATGTATTGTTTTTTACTATAAACATCACGGCTATGACTTTAAAACTACACTCAACTTATGGTCAACATAATACCAAACCAAACTAAACCTTGTATCCCACTAAGTGAGGTCAGTTACACGAACCATTTATCAGTTCGATTAAATAAAATAAATAAATATACTACCACATCCCATGTAAATTTAGGTCTTCCGCTCCACGTAACATTTCCCTTTATGGTTTATATATTTTCCTTTTGCATCAATAGATCAGCATTATATATGATCAAACCATCTTAACATATTCTCTCTAACACATCCATCCAAGTATTCTCATCTCACCTACACAAATTCTATAAATCTGTTATTTCCTAGTTGTCCAACATTCTGTCCTTCCCGTTATCATTGACCTTATAATTGCTCTATAAAATTTTCCTATCAATTTTGATCATATATTATCGCATAATATGCCAACAAAATGCAGTGTATTGGCAACATAATTGAGTGAAAAAATCGAATTTTCAAAACAACAAACATCACTATATACATACATATATTAAACCAGTAATGCAGTGATCCAATTACATGAACACAACAACAACAAAAATAAAAACACAAAAAGTACACAAAATTCTAGACGAGCCAGGTTCGGATTTCACTGGAATTCATTTCACAACATGTTCCAAGGAGTAGTAATAATCACGTTAAAAATGTTTCCGAGAAAGCCAAAAAAACCCTTCTCTTCCTCCAATTTCTATTTTCTCGGAAACCAAACAGAGTATTCAACGGAAAGAGGCGCGAGGGAACACAAATTAGGGAAGACTTACTAGAACCTGGAGAGAGAGTGGCTTGAATGAATCAAACGTATCATGATCTTCTTCGAAGGAGTAGATCTCCACACAGACGCAGTGCTCTCTACTCGAAAGTTCTGGGTTGCTTACGGCAGGGGCGAAGCAGATTCTGGTGAGTTAGAGAGAGAGAGAACACATGGCGTGTAACGCTGCTTACAGGTATGCAGCATATGTGGCTCAATTTGAACCTTTGGGAGGTTTTTAAAGAACATTTTTCACAGAGTTATGTGAGGAATATTAAAATTCTATTAAATATTTAACTAAATATTTTGTGAGTCCTATAAAATCTATATGAGTGAGTATGTGAGATATTAGTCAAACATTTTTGTTTTTCACATGCTTAATGAATGATTATTAATTAATGATTATTAATTAATGAGTGAGTATGTGAGATATTAGCCAAAAAATTGAGTTTTTCACATTTTTGCAATTTCTATAAAATTTAATGATATTAGTCCAATTTCTCTTAATGAATGATTATTAATTAATGAGACCAATTATATTTAGTGTGTTTGATTTAAGTTTTTTGGATTAAATTTTTTGAAAACTCAATTTTTTGTTTTTTGTGTTTTTTTATTTTTAGTGAATATTTTTAAAATTTTAAGCATTTTTTATTTTTTTTTAGATGTACTTTATTTAGACGTATCTAAAAAGTAAAAAATAGTGAAAAAATATTTTAAAAAATTAATAAATACATAAAAATATAAAAAATGTACTGAATTCTTATATATTTTTTTTAATATTTTTGGTATTTAATGAATTTTTAAAAGATTTTTTTTATAATTTTTTTACTTTTTAGGTATATTTGTGTTAGGTATGTCTAAAAATTAAAAAAAAATTACTTAAAATATTAAAAAAATTCAGTAAAAACAAAAAAATACGAAAAACAAGAAAGTAGAATTTTTCTGAAAACTGTTTTCAGAAAAATGAAACCAAACAAGCTAATCAATATTTTTTAACAAAAATAATAAAGATTTCAAAAATTTTACTAAAATTTTTACCAAATATCTCACATGGGTGTGGAACCCGCATGAGACCCACTTGTATGGGTCTCACACCCATATAAAACGTTTAATAAAAATTTTGATAAAATTTTTAAAGTTTAACATTACTCATTTGTTAATATTTAACAAAAATACATTATATTGATTATCTTTTTAGTATGTTAAAAAATCAAAACTAATAAAAATAACATTAAATTTTAGTATAAATATAAGTTTTTTTTTTTCAATAACTCGATATCCAACCCAATAGACCAACTAACTCGAGACCAATCTCATTATTTATTAGTGGATGGCCCATTTAAAAACGACTATATGGACTATTTATAAGAGGATGTTTTAAATTTGAAATCATAAATTTTATGAATTTCATTTATATTATTAATAAATTATTGATAAAAATAAAATTAAATGTTATGTGATTTAAAATGTTAAAAAATTTTAATACAAAAATAGAACTTCTTATACTTTATCCAAGTTAAGTGTAATTTACCGTGCAAAGATGTTTTGTTTTATTTATTTGTTCGTTTTTTTTGTTTTGTTTTTTTCTTTTTTTCTTTTAGAAATTCCATTTTGTTGTTCATTAATGCTTTAAAGTCCAGCCCTAGCACCATGCAGTGTTGGACCAACCCCTTTGACCCAACCCAAAGTCTATTCTCTGACTCCTGAGGAACAAAGGTTCTGGGCTTTTTTTTTGGGTCTGATTCCGGGCTTGTTAAGTGAGCCGAATGCTCAACCCAAACCCACCAATCCAATAATGCCAACTTTTGGCTATTCTATAGTGCCTCCGTTTGGAAAGTAGGTTGACTTTTTGACTTTTTGACTTTTTTTGCTATTTTAGTCTGGGTTAAAAAGCTTAGTTTGGAAAGAGTTTTTTAGCTTTTTGGTTTTTTTAACTTTTTTTGTGAGAGAATAGTGTAATAATTATAGGTTAGATGTGACATTTTATTTTTTGTGATTAAAATAGCCTATTTTATCTTTTGCGACTAAAACAGCCACTTTAGCCCTTCCCAAACAATGCCACTGATTTAACAATTTTGTTCAATGCTTATTTTTCCGATCACTTTTAATAATAATGCTAAAATTTGATAATATATTAATTTTTTTTATCAAATTTGACATCAATGATGTAATAAAAAAGTGGAAAAAGAAAAGTAACAAAAAAAAAAATGATATACAAGTCTACTTTTTACACCTTTTTTATAAATCTAATGATGTGTAAGTAATATGATTAGTTGATGATTAGAAAAAATATGAGAGATGGTGTTACCTTAGATCTCTTAATTAATTGTCACATCATTAGATTTAAAAAGTGAATCTAATTTTTAGACTTGAATAACAATACTCAATTTAAATTCTATTTCATTCATTTGTCTCTTGCCATTTTCTATCCTTCCACAAAATTATTCTCAAATTTAAGATATCCAAACACAACCTAAAAATAGGAAAGCAAGGCACGTTGATTAAAAAAAAAAAAAAATCAGTGAGACCTCTAAAAAGAGACCTCTAATGAAACATTAATTTATTTTTTTCTCCCTTATGTTTTGTCTTTTACCTCACTGTTTTTATTATTATTATTATTATTTTTTTATGTGGTGCCAACTCATTAGAGCTCCTTTAGAGCAACTCTAATTAGAGCTTTGTAGCAAAACTGTAAAAAAAAATGTCACCCTTATTCCTTCTCAGTGGTCTCATGCCAAACCACAAGTGCCTGAATAACTTGCAACATGCAAGTTGTTCATGAAAAAAGAAAAAAGATGCTAGTATGTTTGGAAATATATTTTTTTAGTAATTTTTTTGATTTTTTGGCTAAAATATGATGTAAAAAAATTAGTATATTTGCGATGATTTTTTAACTTTTTATGAAAAGATGTACAAAAAGTAGAGAGAAAAGAGAATCTTTGAATTTTTAACATAAGTTGTTGACTTTTTAAATTTTTTAGTAATTTTTTGACTTTTTTAATAATTTTTTGACTTTTTGACTAAAAAAGTCACTTGCCAAACGACGCCTGCCTAGAAAGTGGGAAGCTAAGACACCAACTGTGATCCACCAAAGAGGAAGGAATGCCTAGTTTGAAGTGTTTACACGTGTAAAGTTTCAGACAATGGAGCAACTGTAAATTAATTTGCAGTGGTGATTAAGAGCTCTAATAAGAGCACAAGTGACATGGCAACTTAAAAATAAAAAATAAGGAAAATGAGTTGGACCCTCTCAAGGAAGTACCCCCTTTGACCCCTTCTCTCTCTCATTAGCCAATTTTTCTTTTTTCTTTTTCTTTTTCTTTTTCTTTTTCTCCTTCTCATCCAATCACCACCCGCCACATGTGTGTGGGGGGTGGTGAGGTAGTGATTGGAGGGGATCTCAATCACTTCCCAAAAAATAAAACAAAACAAACAAAAGCTAAAATATCAAATCACACAGTGAGGCCCACAGATTAGAGCTCTTCTAGAGCTCACAATTTAAAGGTCTCGAGCATTTTTCATTAATTTATTCACTTGCACAGAAGAGAATTTTAGGAAAGAGGACGGCACTCTGATTCCCCATTCCCCCACAGTTGGTTTCATATCTCTTTCTTTGTATCATTGCAAGTCCCATTTAGGTACAAAGGTTTGAAAATCAAAAAATACAAAGGTTTTTCTTTCTTTTTTTTTAGATGGAAAAAAAAAATACAAAGGTTTGGTATGGGATGATCATCATAATCAATTATAGCAAGCATTCCAATAATTGCCAAGGTCCAAATCTTCCCTGTGTTGTACAAATAAGATTTATATGTATATATTTTTTTGAAGACCATCATATTAAGATTTACCCTTTATGTATATATAAGTTTAACAATACTTTACGATCACTGAAAATTTTATTCACCCAAATTAGTAATGTGAAAAACATTTTTTTGTAATTATAAATTTAAACAAAATAGTATTAATGCAGACAAATATATTAAAAAACAAAATTCAGTAATTTTGATTAAAAAAATGTTTTAATAAAACATTTTATGTAAAAATATGTCCAACAATATACATAAATGATGATTGCTTTTGTGGGTCATCCAGAGGACATATATAGCAGGAAAGGAGCTGGACGTCAAGTGGGAGAACAAGTTCTATCTCTCTCTCTCTCCCTCCCTCTCTCCTCTTATATTTTGTGTTGTGACACAATAATCCAATTAATGTTATCTAATTCCTTGAGTTTTAATTTGATTAGTTAGGACTCTAATCTTTGATTAAAGTGAAGTAAACTTAGCCCGAAATGCCACATCCACCCTATTATTTTTTAATGTACAATATTTTAGACAATCTTTACTGTATTAAGAATAAATAATATTTGTGTACTTAACAACATATAGAAAAAATAAAGAAAGAAGATAGATTGTTTGATTACAAAAATCAAACCAGCAAAGAAAATAAAATAAAACAATAACAAATTCTTATTTTGTTACAAAAATAAAATAAGAATTTGATAAAAATAAATAAATAAAACAGAAAGTAAATTAATTACTAACCTTATGTATTTATTAAACAAAATTATGATCAAGTCCAGTGTTTAACACTGTGTCCTTAAGATAGATTCGTCCTCTTCACGGTGCTTTCAGATTGTGAACGTCTATCCCCCAGGATGAAATGATCAACTACGAATAATAGCAGCATTACAATTTATTCGCACAACGAACACACTTTATGTTTACACTCTTTCTCACAAAAATATAATGCAGCAAAATATAGAGAGTAATTGCAGAGAAGAATTCTGAATTGAAAAACTAATGAGGGACTTGTCTATTTATAGGATAAAATGTGGCTGTTCAGATTTGCATCCAACAGGTATGGTACCTGTTCGGACAGTGCTAAACAGATAAAGCACTGTTTGGTTTAAATTTTAAACAGATAAGAAACTGTATTGAAGAGATTGGAATTTGTTTGGACATATATGGAACTTGTACATAAATTCTGAACAGGAGCAAACCAAATTTGAATTTTCCAACAGAATTTTGAAACAAACTGGACAAATTTTTATTTTTCCAAAAAATAAAAATAAATTCAAATGTTTTTTGCCCAAAAAGATAAGTATTGAGCCGAACAAGCCCAACCCAACCTCACACCACGCACCCACGCCCAAGCCTAGGCCCAGCCCAGCCAGCCCGACCGACCGGACGAACGGCAGCAACAGCACACGCATGTATGTTTATTTTTGGTCCAATGGGTCTAACCCACTTTGCCTATAACCTCACCCTCCCATAAAACTTGGGTACCCTTTGGGGCCCTCCCAAGTTAAAAACCCAAGCCTTATAAACCCACAAAAGTTTGCCTACCAAACCAATGTGAGACAAGCCTTAAACCAAACTTTTAAGGAAATTTCACCAAAAACACCATTTCTATGGAGCTCTCTTTGGCTTCAATTTCTCATTCACCCGATAATGGTTTTGAGCAACCAAATATACTACGTGAATTACAACACGATATAGAACGCGTGACCACTTAGACCCACCAACTTTGGTGCATGGGTCCCACTTAAAAATTAGACCAAAGTTTAGGAAAAATCTGTTTTTTTTTCCACAACCATTTCTAACAATCCTCCACATGAATGGAATTTGATGACAACGGAAATGCAACAATATCCCGAATTTGTCGAAAGAGTATAAATCGAAAATATCTTGCATCAAGATAGGTAGCTTTCGGTCTTGAACCTTCCCTAGTGATAACCTATCGGACTTACTAGTTAACCAATGGACGCGATGTCTTGAATTGTATAGCCGTTTGTGTAAGCCAAGACAATAGATTTCATACAAAATATCTTTTGACACATCGTGGTTCTCACGGTTGTGTTCATTTTGGCCTTGAACGCTCCTGATTGTTCATGAGTGTTTCTAGAGAATTTAGCCTCTTCATTCTCATAGGACTGGTTCCAGTTTGACACTCATATAGGTGATTCTTATTGTGAGTATCTCCTTATACTCGTCTTGATTTTTATGCCTAAATCAGGATATAAATAATCATTAAAAACAAAACTTATCCTTAAACCTTTGCATATAACACATATTGCAAATATCACTCTCACCATAGGAATGAGTAGGGAATTTTAATCCCTTGGTTATTTCTGGCAAGCCATACATAACTTAGTTGTCTCATTGAACTTAGTTCTTGGGATCTCCAGTCATTTAAGAAGGGTTATCATTATGATGACTCTTCTGTAATAGGTTTTAATCCTATTCCCTTTGATGAACTATACACTTGCACTTTAGTCAAACTTTTTATTAACAAATCCATAATATTCTCTTTAGATTTTATATAATCTATTGAAATTATTCCATTTGAGAGCAATTACTTTACGGTATTATGTCGGCGATGAATATGTTGTGACTTACCATTGTATATATGACTCTGTGCCCTACCTATTGCAAATTGACTATCACAATGAATGCAAATAGCCGGCACAGGTTTTGGCCACATTGGAATGTCTTCTAAGAAGTAAAGAAGCCATTCTGCTTCTTCTCCTACTTTGTCTAAAGCGATGAACTTAGATTCCATCATGGATCTTGCGATGCAAGTTTGTTTTGTTCCAAGAAACAGCAATGCCTCTCAAAGTAAAGACATATCCACTAGTAGATTTTGAATCTTTAGTATTCGATATCCAATTGGCATCATAATAACCTTCTAGTACTACAGGATATCGAGTAAAGTTCAAACCATGATCATGGATAAATCTTAGATATCTAAAAACCCGAATGATTGATTTCCAATGGTCTTCTCCGGGGTTACTAGTGTACCTACTTAATTTACTGACAGCATAAGCTATATGAGGATGAGTACAATTCATTAGGTACATTAAGCTTCCAATGATTTGGGAGTATTTTAATTGAGACACCGTATCACTTTTATTTTTCAAAAATTAAAGACTGATATCTACAAGTATTCTGGCTACATTCATGTCATTCTTGATAAATTTACCAAGAATTTTCTCAATATAATGTGATTGAGATTATGCATATCCATCAGATGTTTTGGTAATTTTCATTCCTAATATTACATCTGCAACCCCTATATCTTTCATATCAAATCTTTTGTTCCACATTTGCTTAGTTGATTTGATCATTTTTTGACTACTTGATAAGCATGCCATCCACATATAGAAAAACTATAACATATTCTTGGTCAGTGTTTTTAACATAGATGCACTTATCACATTCGTTTATCTTAAACCTATTAGTAAGTATAGCATGATCAAATTTTTCATGCCATTGCTTAGGAGCTTGTTTTAATCCATAAAGAGATTTTACAAGCCGACAAACTTTCTTTTATTGCCCTGGAACTACACCCCCTTCGGGTTGCTCCATATAGATCTCTTCATTTGGATCATCATTTTAAGAAAGCTGTCTTAACATCCACTTGATGTATTTCTAAATTATACAACGCTGCTATAGCAATAAGCATATGGATGGACGATATTCTTGTCACAGGGGAACATGTATCAAAAAAGTCCAGACCTTCCTTTTGTCTGTAACATTTTATCACAAGTCTTGTTTTATACTTGTCTATTGAACCATCTACTTTCATTTTTCTCTTAAATATCCATTTATATCCAAGAGGTTTAGAACCGGGTGTATAATAATCCCAGTTTTGACCCAACACTTGTGGTGGTTCGAACTCGGGCTTATGGTTTTTGAGTGTCGTTCATTGCCTTTTACTCTTTATTCCTTTTTAAATTTGGTTATTTGGACGTGTTGAGTGTGTTTGGAACAGGTTGGTTACTTAGTTTTCAAACCTTGTGCTGCTTAAAATTTTGGTCCTCCGCTCGAGCGAGCCTTCTTGCGCTCAACCGGGGTTTACAAACCCTCAGTACTTTGCACGTCTGCAAAAAATACTGGAGGGGTGTTTTCCACGCTCGAGCGGCGTTTCCTACGCTCGAACAGGTGGGCGCTCGAGCGTCCCTTCTTGCACTCAAGCAGTTTGTCTGTTGTCTGCAAAAGTATTAGAGGTGTGTGTTCTACGCTCAAGTAGGTCTCTTCTTGTGCTCGAGCGGAACAACTTATTATGTCTAACGCTCGAGCGTTAACTCTTCTGCTCGAGTGGATTGTATGTATATAAAATCGCAAAAATGACTTTTTACATTTTTTTTATAGATCTTTTCTTTTAAAAACCCTAATGAGACCTTCTTTCTCGAAAATACTCTTTCTCTCTCTACTTTTTCTCCTTCATCTGTTGATTTCTACGCCCTAATGTCTTTGGAAAAAAAGGGTAGAGCATCTTGGAAGCTTCACTTTGAACCAATTGAAATTTGGTTTCAACGTTGTTGGAGTTTCTTGCTTGCCCTATTAGTCTTCTAAACTTAAGGTAGGGGCTCTCCACACCTTAATATGGGTTTTAACTTGCTTATAGGTCGTTGTATGAAAATGGTGAGATTTTGGAGATGTTTTGAGCAAACCTAGGGTTTGGGTCAAAGTTTGAAAACAGTGGTTTCTATGTGAGTGTTGTATAAATGGTTTTGGGGTTTGGCCTTTGGGTTGATATTTGAAAAATGAGGAGTTTTGCCTTAAAATGTCTTAATAATTATTTTGTACAAATAATGAAATTGGTATGGAGAATGTGAAATTAAGAGGATGCATACATTAATGATGTTGTTGGATTTGTTTAATCACTCACCTATGGAAATTTGATAACTTATCTGTTATAAAGATTGTATATCTATTTAGAGATAACTGTTTTAGGCTATCGGTGGAGGATAGTCATGATTGTTATAGACACTGTATGTGAATTAGGCGAATTGAAACTAATCATTTAACCATTATCATTGAATATGATATAAATGATATACATTGTTTATGCATGATATTTGGAAGGAGAAAGAGGGTGTACTCCATGTTTTAAAAAGAACAAATGTGATGGACTCCATTGAACTAAGTAAGGCTGTGTGTCTATGGTGAAAGTCCCGAAAACCATTTGTATACATGGATGCTGATTCTCGCGGATGAAATTTTCGTAAAATGAAAAATAGAAGTGAATGTATTTATATGATGATTTATCTATGGAAACTTGTGAGATGTAACCTCTGTTGATGGATTAAATACAGTGAATGTATCTATTAAAACAAAATGAATGAATGAATTGAGGTGTAAGTTTTGATATAACATGGTTATGGAAAGAGTTACATGGATTTTGTCATAGGACAATGAACATGTGCATCATACTTATATCTTATTAATTCTCATATATTGTGTTAGGATGTTTCTACTGGGCTTTGGCTTACTTTACCTGGGAAACCATTTTCAGGTACCAGTGATATGCTTCCTCCAAGGACATAACTTGAGAGGACCTAGAAGCAGGATGCTCTATTTTGTTGTTTTGTACTTAATGTTTATTCAAGCCAAGGGCTTTATATGTACAAAGTTTATGGCACTCTCTTTTGTTGTAACCAAGCAATATCTTAGAAAGGTGTAAACCCGTAGGTCATTTATTTTTATTGATCATTAACTGGTATTACATGCTATAGATTCATAATGTACATTTATGAATGCATATTGCATGTGTTATCTTTTATAATATAAACTCTGATGAATGAAAGCATAATATTTCCATTAACATTCTGTTATAACAAAAATTGTATTTATTGTAACATTTTAGGGACGTAACAACTTGGTATCAAAGCGTACCAGGTTTGAATACTTTGGGTACGTGGGGAGTGATTAGTACCATAATGGGTTTGTCTCGCTTAGTTGAGACGTTAGTATGTATCGTATGCTTATGTGGTAACATGTTTATATGATTATATGGGTATGAGATTTAGTTCCTAAGATATTGATTGGGTCTATGGGTTCTTGAAGTCCTATTAGAAGAGCACTTGATCACTGTTGTTTCTAATTGGAACTCTAGTAACACCGTAGGACGGTCATTATCTAGGAAGGAAATTCGTAGGTTTTTATGTGATTACGTGCTTATATAGACTGATTTATTGCTGTCCATTTCATTAGGACGTGAGTGAGTCACATTCGACACATTTGTAAATGTGCTAATCTCTTTCGTTACCTTTATCAAGATGTCAAGACGTGGACGTGGTAGTGGTAGGCCTAGACAGCAAAAGATGCCAGCACTGGAAGATATTTTGGCACAGGAAGAGGGTGTTGGTCAGGCAAACGTGGCTAAACCAGTTAGTCAGCAGGCCATGGGCGCCTTAGCCCGCGAAATGGCCAGAGCTTTGCGGAAGTCCATGGACATTCTCAAGGCTAAGAATCAAGTCCAGGCCTAAATAGCTAAGGCAGGGCCATCTTTCTTGAAGAGGGAGTTCTTCCGGCAGAAGTCGAACGAGCTTTTGGGTGATCCTAAGGAGCTGCTAAAGGCAGATGAGTGGCTAGAGCAGATAGTGAAGACGTTCGAGAAGCTTAGCATTGAGGACGACCAGTTGAAGATGACCTTGGCGTCTTTCCAATTGAAGGGGGATGCGAGTCAGTGGTGAAAGTATGCGCGTGGGTGCATTGAGGTCACTTGGGAGGCTTTTGTCAACGTCTTCTAGGAGAAATTTTTGCCTTCCACAGTTAGGGAGAAGTTGAGAAACCAGTTTTCTAAGCTAGTGCAGTTGAACACATTTGTGGCAGAGTTCGAAACCACCTTTACTAGCTCGTCTAGGTTTGCACCCGAGCTTGTAGCGACTGAGGAACGTCGTTGCTTTGAGTTTGAGAAGATGTTGAGGACCAAGCTAATTTTTAAGGTAGCCAGTTCGATGATTAGAGATTACAGACGCCTCGTGGAGGCGGCGGCTCATCTTGAGACTGTGATGCAGATAGAGGAGGAAAGAGTAAGGGGCTCCAGGAAGAGTCAGGATGCCCAAAGGGACAGTAGGAGACAGAGAGGTTCTAATCCTCAATAGTCCCAGGGAGTACAGTCGAGGTCTACCTTTCTAGTACCGAGTTCGGGTTATGGGAGAGGAGGTTAGGGGGATTTCACTTGTTTCAAGTGTGGCCAGTTGGGCCACAAGTCTCTGGCTTGGTTGCAGAGGGGAGGAGGGCAGCGAACAGCTTCATCTTCGGCTCATTCTCAGAGCCAGAGTCAGGGGAGAGGGTAGCCGCTCACATGTTATCAATGTGGGCAGGCAAGTCACTTGTAGAGATTTTGCCTACAATTAGGTGGCACACTTGGCGCGTCTGGTTCGAGATAAACACAAAGCCACCAGCCAGCACAGTTAGCACAGGCCTCGAGGGCTAATTAGGGGCCTCTTCGGCTCAGTCAGTGCATCAGTCTTATGCTCCGAGGGGTGAGCATGTAGATCAGAGGCCTACAGGGTGTGTGTATACTACTATCACGCCAAATCTAGTGCCAGCGCCTTTTGTTGTGAAAGGTACTTTCTTGTTTTGCAATTCAGTTGCTAATGTGTTGATTGATACGAGTGCATCTCATTCATTTATCTCGTCTGTATTTGCATCGATTTTGGGATTAAAGTTGGCCCAGTTAGCATCTCCTATTTGTGTAGTGTTATCTATTAGGGGTGAGATGGTTCTGAAACAAGGGTGTCGTGGTTGTAATATAGAGGTTGCCGATCGCTGACTTCCCTTTTCATTTGTATTGATAGATATGTCTTGTTTTGATGTTATATTGGGTATAGACTAGTTGTCTTTATACCTGGCTATTTAGATTGCTACCGTCAAAGGGTTACTGTATGTGCTTTGAACGAGGATTTTTTCCATTTCTTGGAGGACCAGGTTGGTAGAGTCTTATCACTAGTGTATGATTCACGTGGGCAAAGTGAACTTCGTTGTCTACTTGCTAGTTTCTTGAGTAGTGAGTGCGATGAGGCTCGGGTTAAGTTGCCAAGAGTGGTTTGTGAATACTCGGATGTCTTTCCCGAGGATCCTACTAGTTTACCACCTCACCGAGAGGTCGAGTTCTCTATTGATTTAGTGTCTGGCACGGCACTGATCTCTATGGCTCTGTATAGATTTGCACCTACCGAATTGAGTGAGTTAAAGATTCAACTCTAGGAATTGTTAGATAAGTGCTTCATCCACCCTAGTATTTCGCCTTGGGAAGCACCGGCCTTGTTTGCCAAAAAGAAAGATGGTGCGTTGCTGCTTTGTATAGATTACCGAAAGTTAAACCGGGTAACTATTAAGAACTAGTACCCAATGGCTCATATAGATGATCTGTTTGATTAATTGAAGGGGTCTTGTTGTTTTTCGAAGATAAACTTGAGATTGGGTTATCACCAGTTGAGAGTGAGGGAGAAGGACATCCCAAAGATGACATTCCGTACGCGGTATGACGATTACAAGTTCCTAGTAATGCCTTTTGGGCTAACTAATGCACCGGCTGTGTTCATGGATTTGATAAATCAGATTTTTCATGAGTTTCTAGACTGTGTTATAGTCGTATTTGTGGATTACATCCTAATTTATTCACCCTCTGAGGAGGAACATAAGGAACATTTGCGGGTAGTACTTGAGTTACTTAAAGCCCACAAACTGTATGCTAAGTTTGGAAAATATGAGTTTTGGCTGAAAGAGGTTAAGTTCTTGGGCCATGTAATATCTAGGGAAGGGGAGACTGTAGACTCATCCAAGATAGAGGCAGTTCAACACTGGGAACAACCTAAGAATGCTTTTGAAATCCTTAGTTTCTTGAGGTTGGCCGGGTATTACCTCCGATTTGTGAAAGATTTTTCTATACTAGCCTTGCCATTAACTAAGCTGACGAGGAAATGGATCAAATTCGTGTGGAGTGAGACCTGTGAGAAATCATTCCAAGAACTTAAAGTTAGGCTGACCACAGCTCCAATTTTGATTTTTCCGGAGAAGGGTTTGGGCTATTCAGTATATTGTGATGCCTCGTAGGAAGGCTTGGGTTGTGTTTTGATGTAAGAGGGAATGGTAGTAGCCTATAGCTCACGGCAGTTGAAGACACATGAAAAGAACTACCCTACTTACGACTTAGAGTTAGCAGCAGTGATCTTTGTATTATAAATTTGAAGGCACTATCTGTATGGTGAAATATTTGTTTACACAAAAAGACTTGAATTTGAGGCAGAGGAGGTGGATAGAGTTCATAGAGGATTATGATTTCGAGCTACATTATCATCCCGGGAAGGCCAATGTTGTGGTCAATACATTGAGTAGAAAATCTATTAACAGCGTAGCTTGTATTGCTATCTGGGAATGGGAGATGTTGGGCACTATTGGGGAGTTTGACTTGCATCTTGGCGAGTCTGTTGAGTCTGCCGCGTTGTTTTTAATAGCTGCACAACCTACACTTGTGAATCGAGTGATAGAAGCACAGAAGGGTGACCATGAGAAGGAATCCCTCTGGGAGAAGATCTCTAATGGGAAGGTAGAGAAGGGCTTGGACACGTATCCCGACCAGAGTGTGAGATACCGTGACCATTTGTTTGTGCCGGAGTCTTGCCGAGACGAAGTGCCTCGAGAGTTTCACCATTCGCGCCTTGTGATGCCTCCGGAAGGCACAAAGATGTATTATGACCTTATTCGCCAGTTTTGGCGGAGGGGTATGAAGGAGGATGTAGTTGTATTTGTATCGATGTGCCTTACTTGTCAACAAGTGAAAGCTGAACATCAGAGACTAACAGGTTTGTTACAACCCTTGCCTATAACCGAGTGGAAGTGAGAGCATGTCACAATAGATTTCGTCGTGCATTTTCCTAGGACTCACCGGGGAAGTAATGCCATTTGGGTAATAGTTGACCAGTTGACTAAATTGACACACTTTATACCTATGCGTGTGAGTGAGCCAATAGATTTCTTTGCAGATTTGTATATTCGGGACGTAGTGAAGTTGCACAAGGTCCCAGTAACAATTGTATCGGATAAAGATCCGCGTTTTATGGCCCATTTGTGGCAGAGTTTGCAGTGTGTTTTGGGTACTAGACTAACCTTTTGTACTGCGTATCACCCTTAGACTGACTGGCAGTCAGAGCATACCATTCAGATTTTGGAGGATATGTTTCGGGATTATGTCCTCAATTTTAAGGATTCATGGGAGAGGCATTTGCCCTTAGTGGAATTCGCTTACAATAATAGTTTCCAATCAAGTATTGGCATGGCACCATTTGAGGCCTTGTATAGCTGACCGTGTAGGTCTCCTATGTGTTGGGCCAAGGTGGGTGATACACCCATGTTGGGCCCGGAATTGGTCCAAAAAACGACGGAGAAGGTTGTGCTTATTCGTAAAAGGTTTATTACAGCCTAGAGTCATCAGAAAGTTACGCCAACCATAGGAGGAGACCTTTGTCTTTTGAGGTGGAAGATCATGTGTTTTGAAAATATCACCTAAGAGGGGTTTAATGAGGTTTGGAAGAAGTGGAAAGTTGTCCCCTCGATTCATTGGACCTTTTGAGATCCTTAAGCGGATCGGAGAGGTTGCTTATCGTTTGACATTGTCGCCACAACTTTTCGGAGTCCACGATATGTTTCATATTAGCATGCTTCGGAAATATGAGCCAAATCCATTACACGTATTGGATTGGACCGACTTAGAGGTAGACGAAGACGTCTCGTATGAGAAGAGACCGATAAGAGTCTTGGATACCCGGGATCAAGTCTTGCGAGGCAAGACAATTTTCTCAGTAAAAGTATTGTGGAAACATCACAGAGTCGAGAAAGCGACTTGAGAGCGTGAATTAGAAGTCCAAGAGAAATATCTGGATTTGTTTGTGGGTGCTTGAACATGTTTTGAGATTTTGGTTATGTTAATGGAATGTAATAACATTGTATATGTCTTAAATTATGAGAACATTGTATATGTTAAGGGAGTTTGGAATCATGAGTTCAATATAAATATTGTATATGTTTTAAGAATATGAAATATTGTGTATGTTGTATCACTTTTGGGAGCATTGTATATGCCGTATAAATTTCAGAAAAAGAACTTGGATTTTGATTAATCATTGCACATGACTTGCGAAAGTGTAAATTGTATATTCAGTATTGAGATATTGTCTTTGTTGTCAAAAATGGATGACCGGTGAATAGGTCATAATGATGGAATTGAATGATTATCGTGGTCGTAATCAGTTTTAACTGTGTTTTAAAACTTAATTTGAAATTTCGGGGACAATATCTTTAAGAAGAGAAGGTTATAATGATCCCAATTTTGACCTAACACTTGTGGTGGTTCGGACTCGGGCTTATGGTTTCTGAGTGTCGCTCATTGTTTTTTACTCTTTATTCCTCCTTAAATTTGGTTATTTGGATGTGTTGAGTGTGTTTGGAATAGGTTGGTTACTTAGTTTTCAAACCTTATGCTGCTTAAAATTTTGGTCCTCCGCTCGAGCCGACATTTTTGCACTCGAGCGGGGTTTGTAAACCTTCAGTACATTGCACGTCTGCAAAAAATACTGGAGGGGTGTTTTCCACGCTTAAGCGGCGTTTCCTACACTCAAGCGGTTGGGCGCTCGAGCGTCCCTTCTTGCGCTCCAGCAGTTTGTCTGTTGTTTGCAAAAGTATTTGAATTGCGTATTCTGCGCTCAAGTGGGTCTCTTCTTGCGCTCGAGCAGAACAACTTATTGTGTCTGATGCCCAAGCGTCAACTCTTCTGCTAAAGTGGACTGTGCATATATCAGATCGCGAAAATGAGTGTTTACATCACTTTCTCAGATATTTTCTTCTAAAAACCCTAAAGTAAGACATTCTCTCTCTAAAATACTCTCTCTTTACTTTTTCTCCTTGATCTATTGATCTCTCCGCCCTAGTGTCTTTCGAAAAAGGGTAGAGCATCTTGGAAGCTTCACTTTGAATCGATTGGAATTTGGTTTCGGCGTCGTTGGAGTTTCGTGCTTGCTTCATTAGTCTTCTAAACTTGAGGTAGGGACTCTCTACATTTTAATATGGGTTTTAACTTGGTTATAGGTCGTTATATGAAAATGGTGAGATTTTGGGGATGTTTTGAGCAAACCTAGGGTTTGGTTCAAAGTTTGAAAAAAGTGATTTCTATGTGAGTGTTGTATAAATGGTTTTGGGGTTTAGAAATGAGGTTATCATGTGTCAAAATAGTTGGTTTTGGCTTTTGGGTTGTTATTTGGAAAATGAGGAGATTTACCTTAAAATTTCTTAGATAATTATTTTGTACAAATAATGAAATTGGTATGGGGTATGTGAAATTGGGAGGATGTATACATGAATGATGTTGTTGGATTTGTTTAATCACTCACCTATGGAAATTTGATGAATCATTTGTTATAAAGATTGTATATCGTTTAGAGATAACTGTTTTGAGCGATCAGTGAAGGATAGTCATGATTGTTGTAAACACTTTATGCGAATTAGGCGAATTGAAACTAATCCTTTAACCATTATCATTGAATATGATATAAATGATATACATTTTATATGTATGATATTTGGGAGGAGAAAGGGGATGTACTCCATGTTTTGAGGAGAAGAAAGGGGATGGACTCCATTGAACTAAGTTGGGCTGTGTCCAGGGTGAAAGTCCCGAAAACCATTTGTATACATGGGTGCTGATTTCCACGGACGAAATTTTCGTAAAATGGCAAATAGAAGTGAATGTATTTATATGATCATTTATCTGTGGAAACTTGTGAGGTGCAACCTCTGTTGACGGATTAAATACAGTGGATATATCTATTAAAACAAAATGAATGAATGAATGAACTGAGGTGTAAGTTTTGATATAACATGGTTGTGGAAAGAGTTACACGGATTTTGTCATAGGACAATGAACATGTGCATCATACTTATATCTTGTTAATTCTCATATACTATGTTAGTATGTTTCTACTGGGTTTTAGCTCACCCTACTTGGGAAACCATTTTCAGGTACCAGTGATATACTTCCTCCAAGGACGTAGCTTGGGATAACCTAGGAACTGGATGCTCTATTTTGTTGTTTTGTACTTAATATTTATTCAAGCCAAGGGTTTTATATATACAGAGCTTATGGCACTCTCTTTTGTTGTAATTAAGCAATATCTTGGAAATGTGTAAACCCGTAGGGCATTTATTTTTGTTGATCATAAACTGGTATTACATGCTATAGATTCAGAATGTACATTTATGAATGTATATTGCATGTGTTATCTTTTGTACAAAATTAGAATTTGATAAAAATAAATAAATAAAACAGAAAATAAATTAATTACTAACCTTATGTATTTATTAAACAAAATTCTGATCAAGTCCAGTGTTTAACACTGTGTCCTTAAGACAGATTCGTCCTCTCCACTGTGCTTGTAGATTGTGGACGTTTATCTCCCAGGATAAAATGATCAACTATGAATAATAGCACCACTATAATTTATTCGCACAATGAACACACTTTGTATTTACACTCTTTCTCACAAGAAAATAATGCAGCAAAATACAGAGAGTAATTGTAGAGAAGAACGAAAATTTCTGAATTGAAAAACTAATGAGGGACTTGTCTATTTATAAGATAAATGTGGCTGTTCAGATTTGAATCCAATAGGTATGGTACCTGTTTGAACAGTGTTGAACAGATAGAGCACTGTTTGGTTTAAATTTTAAATAGATAAGAAAAAATTCAAATGTTTTTAGCCCAAAAAGATAAGTATTGGGCCAGACAAGCCCAACCTAACCTCACACCACGCCCAATCGAACAGACGACGGCGGCGGTGAACACGTGTGTGTTTAGTTTGGGTCCAATGGGTCTAGCCCACTTTGCTCATAACCTCACCCTTCTACAAAACTTGGGTACCCCTTGGGACCCTCCCCAAGTTACAAACCCAAGCCTTATAAACCCCCAAAAGTTTGCCTACCAAACCAATGTGGAACAAACCTTAAACAAAACCTTTAAGGAAATTTCACCAAAAACACCATTTCCATGGAGCTCTCTTTGGTTTTGGTTTCGATTTCTCATTCACCTGATAATTGTTTTAATTAACCAAATATACTACGTGAACCACAACGCGGCATAAGGCGCGTTACCACTTAGACCCGCCAACTTTGGCGCATGAGTCATACTTAAAAATTAGACCAAAATTTAGGAAAAATCTATTTTTTTTTCCACAACCATTTCTAACATAATGCACAAAATATAATATAGCATATCTATATAAAAATATCAAGAATTGCTATTACGATGAGATGAGATGAGAGGAGATATGATTTCATTCCCTCTCTTTAACTCCTCAGTGAGTTTAGTATATTAATCATGATTCGTTAAAATAAAAATCAAAAAATAAATAAATAAAAGAGTATTAGCCATTAAGTTGGATTCCCTCTTTATTTTTGGCAGAATTAGATATCTCAAGTTCAATGTATAATGTCTCAAGATATTACCAAAACACAAAATCAATGATTTAAAATTATAGTATGTGTAATGAATTTTAAGGCTTTCTTTAACTACTTTGACTTTAAGATAAAAGTTTTGTAATGTGCATGGCTATTTGACTAGTAAAATTTATGTTAAACTTACGAGTAAAATGGATAGTTCCTTAAACTTAATCATCTACTTAGAATGGACTAAGGATAGAAGAAAAAAAAAATACTAAAAACAATAAATTTAAGAGAAAGTAAGCTCAATTTTGAATGCTACTTGGTTAAAGAAACATGTCAAAACAATCATTTTCTTATAAATAAAGTTATAACTAAAACAAAACATTTCATAAAATATAAAGAATGTTAGTTCATAATCGTAAATGACTGAATCCAACCATACTCTAGCTTTTGTCATTATCAGAGATATTGAGTTGTATTCAGTTCATTATAACTTATTCAATTATCAAACTTGAAGTAATTCAATGCTCATCCTTAAATTTCATGACTTAACTGTTAGACAATCTTCACTGTATTTAAATTAATTAATTCTATTTGAGTACTAAATGGCAAATAGAATATAAAAGAAAAATAGGAAAGGAGAATGAATGTTTGATTACAAAAATCAAACTAGAAATAGAATTAAATAAATAAAAATAGATTTTATTTTGTTACAAAAACAAAATTAAAATCTGATTTAAATAAATATTAATAAAACAGAAAATAAATAAATAACTTACTTGATTATTATCTTGAATATTATTCTGATTAAATCCAGTGTTCGACACTGTGTCTTTAAGACAGATTCATCATCTCCATGGTACTTTCAGAATATGGACGTTTATCTCCCAGAATAAAATGATTTATCAACGAATAAATGCAGCACTACAATTTATTCGAACAACGAACACACAAAGTGTTTACACTCTTTCTTACAAAGAAAATAATGCAGCAATATGTAAAGAGTAATTGCAGAATAATATGGACAAAAATTGTGAATGAATCATCAAATGAGGGCTAGTCTATTTATAGATGTATTGGTGGCTTTTCAATTTGAATTGAATAAGTAGCATACCTGTTTGAACAAGTATCGAATCTGTTGGGTTTAAATTGGTACTGATTGGGTTCAAAATTTGAATAGATAAAAAACTGAATAACACAGATTTGAATCTGTCCCGGTTATTTGAAATTTAAACAGAGTCAATTCTGTTCGGGTGGGAGAAAATCGGACTCAATTTTGAATTTAAATTCCGAAAATTGGAAAAATTAAAATTTAATTTTAGAAAAATAAATTCAAATGTTTTTTGCCCAAAAAGATAGGTATTGGGACGGACAAGCCCAACCCAACCTCACATCTCGCACTCGCGCCCAAGCCCAGGCCGCCCGACCTAACAGATGGCAACGGCGGCGCGCGCGCGCGTATGTGGTGATTTTTAGGTCCAATGGGTATAGCCCATTTTGTTCATAACCTCTTCCTTCTACAAACTTGGGGTGCCCCTTGGGGCCCTCCCCAAGTTATAATTTCAAGCTATATAAACCCATTCAAAACTTCCCACCAAACCAATGTGGGACAAGCCAATTTCCATACCTTAAGAAATTTTCACTAAAAACTCCATTTCCATAGAGCACACTTTGCCTACAATTTCTCATTCACCCGATAATGGTTTTTAGTAACCAAATATACCACGTGAATCATAGCGCAGCATAGAACGCGTTACCACTTAGACCCGCCAAAATCGACGCACGGGTCCCACCTAAATAATAGACCAAAGTTAGGAAAAAATTCTGTTTTACCCAGAATTTTCAAACCATTTCTAACAATCTCCCACATGAATGGAATTTGATAACAACGAAAATGCAACAATATGCAGACTTTATCGAAAGAGTATAAATCGAAAATATCTTGCATCAAGATAGGTAGCTTTCGGCCTTAAACCTTCCCTAGTGATAGTCTATCGGACTTACTAGCTAACTAATGAACGCTATGCCATGAATTGTTCAGCCGTTTGTGTAGGTCAAGACAATAGATTTCACACAAAACATCTTCTAACATATCGTGGTTCTCACTGTTGTGTTCATTTTGGCTTTGAACGCTCTTGGTTTTCATGAGTGTTTCTAGAGAATTTAGCCTCTTCATTCTCATAAAACTGGCCCCAGTTCGACACTCATATATGTGATTCTTATTGTGAGTATCTCTTTATACTCGTCTTGATGTTATGCCTAAATCAAGATATAAGTAATTATTAAAAGCAAAGCTTATCCTTATACCCCTGCAGACAACACATGTTGCAGATATCACTTTTACCATAGGAATGGGTAAGGAATTTTAATCCCTTGGTAATTTCTGGCGATCCACACATAACTTAGTTGTCCCTTTAAACTTAGTTCTTGGGATCTCCAGTCATAAAAGTAGGGTTAACATTATGATGACTCTTATGTAATAGGCTTTAATCCCATCCCCTTCGATGAACTATACACTTGCTCTTTTGTCAAACCTTTTGTTAACGAATCCGCCATATTCTCTTTAGATTTTATATAATCTATTGAGATTATTCCATTTGACAACAATTGCCTTATGGTATTATGTTGACGACGAATATGTCGTGACTTACCGTTATACATATGATTCTGTGCCCTGCTTATTGCAGATTGACTATCACAATGAATACAAATAGCTGGCACTAGTTTTGGCCATATTGGAATGTCTTCTAAGAAATGACGAAGCCATTCTGCTTCTTCTCCTACTTTGTCTAAAGCAATGAACTCAGATTCCATTATGGATCGTGAGATGCATGTTTGTTTCGTAGACTTTCAAGAAACAGCAGCGCCTCCTAGAGTAAAGACATATCCACTAGTGGATTTTGAATCTTTAGTATCTGATATCCAATTGGCATCACAATAACCTTCAAGTACTGCTGGATATCGAGTAAAGTTCAAACCATGATCATGTAAATCTTAGATATCTAAGAACCTGAATGATCGTTTTCCAATAGTCTTCTCTGGGATTACTAGTGTACCTACTTAATTTACTGACTGTATAAGCTATGTCAGGACGAGTACAATTCATTAGGTACGTTAGGCTTCCAATGATTTGGGAGTATTTTAACTGAGACACTGTATCACCTTTATTTTTCGATAAATAAAGACTGATGTCTACAGGTGTTCTAGTTACATTCAAATCATCCTTGATAAATTTATCAAGAATTTTCTCAATATAATGAGATTGAGATAACGCATATTCGCCAGATGTTTTAGTAATTTTCATTCCTAATATAACATCTGCGACCCCCATATCTTTCATATCAAATCTTTTATTAAGCATTTGCTTAATTGATTTGATCATGTTTTGACTACTTCCAATGATAAGCATGTCATCCACATAAAGACAAACTATGACATCCTTGGTCAGTGTTTTTAACATAAACGCATTTGTCACATTCATTTATCTTAAACCCATTGGTAAGCATTGCATGATCAAATTTTTCATGCCATTACTTAGGTGCTTGTTTTAATCTATAAAGAGACTTTACAAGCCGACAAACTTTCTTTTCTTGTCCCGACACTACAAATCTTTCGGGTTGCTCCATATAGATCTCTTCATTTAGATCACCATTTAAGAAAGCTGTCTTAACATCTATTTGATGTATTTCTAAATTAAACAATGCTGCTATAACAATAAGCATATAAATGGATGTTATTGTTGTCACAGAGGAATATGTGTCAAAATAGTCTTGACCTTCCTTTTGTCTGTAACCTTTTTACTACAAGTCTTGCTTTATAGTTGTCTATTGAACCATCTGCTTTCATTTTTCTCTTGAATATCTACTTATAACCAAGAGATTTAGAACCAGGTGGAAGATCCACCAATTCCCAAGTATGATTTTGCATAATGGATTCAATTTCATTATTAACAGCCTCTTTCCATAAAGGTGCTTCAGGACCTGTCATTGCTTCCTTAAAGCTTTAAGGTTTATTTTCTAACAGGTATGTCAGAAAATCTGGACCAAAAGATTTTGATGTTCTCGCTCTCTTACTCCGTCTTGGTTCATCATCAGTTAAATCCCGTTAGTCGAGACCATTCCTAGTCTCTTTTGTTTGATTGTCATTAGTCTCTTGACTTTATGTACAATCATAAGTTCTTTTCTGTGAACTTAATTTCTATCCTTTCTTGTAAGGAAAGATATGTTCAAAAAACACAGCATTCCTTGACTCTATAATAGTGTTCACATTTATATCAGGTATTTTTGATTTATAAGTCAGAAACCGATATGCACTACTATTCTGAGCATAACTAATAAACACACAATCTACTGTTTTTGGTCCAATCTTAGTCTTTTTAGGAACAAGAACTCCAACTTTTACCAATTCATAAGGAGTGTTGTTGGTTTTCTTGTGGGGTATTCTGTTAAGAATATAATTAGCAGACAATATTGCTTCCCCCCACAAGTTCTGTGGTAAGCCTGAACTTAGTAACATGACATTCATCATTTCTTTTAGGATTCTATTCTTTCTTTCAGCAATTCCATTTTGCTGAGGAGAATAGGGTGCTGTAGTTTGGTGAATAATGCCATAAATTCATTTAATGGTGCATCATATTTACCACCGTTATCACTTCTAACCATTTTAATGGTTTTAACAAGTTAATTTTCAACTTCTGTTTTGTAGAGTTTAAACATTTTTAAGGCTTCATCTTTACTTCTAAGTAAATAAACATAACAATATCTTGTGCAATCATCGATAAATGTTATGAAATACTTTTTGCCTCCTCTAGTTTGAACAAATTTAAGATCACATACGTCTGAATGAATTAATTCTAGATGTTCGATTTTCCTTTCAACCGATTTAAATGGAGCCTTAGTTAGTTTTGCTTCTACACAAATTTCACATTGATGATTAGGATTAATTTCAAACTTTGGTATATAATCTAAACCAATTAATCTACGCAAAGCATCAAAATTCATATATCCTACTCAACCATGCCATAAATTCGACTCAAGAATATAAGCAAAAGATGTGTTATTCTTATTCATAGCAACTTTTGGTACAACTGTCATTACATTTAATTTGAAGAGACCATCACTCATGTATCCCTTACCAACATACATACCACTCTTTGATAATACAAATATATCAGACTCAAATACAAGCCTAAAACCATTTTTACTTAGCAAAGAGCCAAAAACCAAATTCTTCTGGATGTCAGGTACATACAATACGTTGTTAAGGGTCAGTTCCTTCCCTGATGTCATATTCAAAATCATATTTCCTTATCCAGACACAATAGAAGTAGAAGAATTTCTCATGAAAAATTGTTCACCATTTGCAGCCTCATTGTAAGTGGTGAACATCTTCTTGTCCGCACAAATATGACGAGTTGTCCTAGTGTCAACCCACCATTCCTTGGGATTTCCAACCAAATTAGCCTCAGACAGCACATCAGAGAGGTTGATGTCATTCACTCCGTCAGAGATGTAATCTAGTTCAGTTACATTGGCTTGATTGATAGTCTTCTTGCTTGTACTTCCGCGATCCTTCTTAGGGCGGCGGCAGTCAGAAGCTCGATGTCCAGTCTTGCCACAATTATAGCATCTTCCTTTGAACTTCTTATTGTCATTGTTGTCACCTTATTTAGGACCATCTCTAGCAAACTTCCTTTTTTTGTTATGTGGTTTGTGAACTTGTTCAACCGCATTAGCCTTGGACTCAATGTGATTTTTTCCATTCCTCTTTTCAGCCTTTCGGTTATCTTCCTTAATTCTCAATCTTATAATCAACTCATCCATAGTCATCTCCATGCGTTTATGTTTTAAATAATTTTTGAAATCTTTCCAAGCCGGTGGTAACTTTTCCACTAAAGCAGCAACTTGGAAAGACTCGCTAAGAGACATGCCCTCTGAATGAATATCATGCAAAATTATTTGAAAATTTTGAACTTGAGAAATTACCATTTGAGAGTCTGCTATAACAAAGTCCAAAAATTTACCGACAATAAATTTCTTCGTGCCGGCATCCTCTATCTTGTTCCCTCTTCTTCCTTCTTCTTCTCTCTTTCTCTCCCTCTCTCTCTCCCTCTTCCCCCTGCGTTTCAGTTTCAGACTGAAAATGGAGGAAAAAAAAGAAAAAAAGAAAAAAAAAAACCTAATGCCCAAAACGACGTCGTTTTGGGCATTAGGAGGATTCCGGGGGGGGGGGGGAAGCCTTGAGCTACCAAACATTATTCTATTTTAAATTTAAGTTTGAACACATACACAGAGATGCCAACAAAGTTGAAAATTTTAGTTGCGATAAATCAACTTTAACAAGCATCATTGGGAAGGGCTTCAAGCTAGGAAGCACGAGTGTGGGTACGAGTACGGTACGGGTACGAGTGCGGGTACGTCGATACGGTAAAATTTTAAAAAAGTAGGATACGGATACAGCTGCGGTACGCCGATATTTTTTATTTATTTTTTATTTTTTATAATTATGGTTAGAAGATCCAACCTACATGTAGACGTCCCCCGAACGCCCCGGGAGGGGAACGAGTCCCCCCCGTTCCGTTCGATATTGGGCTCACTACAGTTCATGACTCTAAAATGTCACGGTTCTAAGTCTGAACCAAAGAGTCCAAATCCGGCAAATCGTTTTGAGAAAACAGATTTTTGAAAGAAGTGCCAAACATGGACTGCTTTGCCAGATACAGAGTTGCCACCTAAATATTTTATTTTGGGGGAATTTAGGAAACCCTGACTCGTTTGCCTAAGGCCATGTGTCCGTCATCACCAAAGTTGCCTCGGCTCGGGAACTTGGGTACGATTGGGGAAGGTCACTTCGTGAGCACCCCCGCTCGCCCGATCAAAGATCGGCCTCTACTAACCATGATATCAAGTTTTGAAAACATTATGTGTTCTTGTTCCGGTTATTAGCCTAGATTTACTATGTGATGCGCACAGCATACAAGTATAGACTGGATCGCCTGAATTGGAACAAAACATTTCATGTTTGTTTGTTTGAAAAATGGTTTAATGGTGCTACTCGCAAGTAGGCTAAGACGTGGATTTGCCACCCTCGGGTGGGTTTAGAAAAACATGATTTTGCTGGAAGACATACATCACACACGCGCACACTTATTACAACATTGCCCTCACGCAGAGGGTCCGAAAGAATAATACAGTCCCAAATAAATAGTACAGTCCAAATAAATAATACAGTCCAAATATGTACAAAAATCCTAATTAATTACCAAATTAATTAAGAAAACAATAAACTGGCATGCAAGCCAGGGACTGCCTTGACTCTTCTTCAGATGATGAATGATGCATATCCGGGTCGCCTTTGCACGGAAATCCACCGTGATGCCCCAATTAGCCTCTGTTTTGTAATATTTTTTGAAAAGCGCGCCAAGCCCCGGAAGACTGTTGATTCTTGATTTGCTGCAACAGAGAGCAGGAAAGGGGCATGGCAATGTATTTTCACAAATGTATGCATGCCTCGATCCTCGTGCCACCAATCACGCATCTCGATGCATGATGGCCGAGGAGTCGAATTGCACGACTCAATATGAAATAAATGCACATATAAACACAACAAAACCTAAACTCCATCATGGATAATCCGGAGTGTCGGTGACTGGGAATTGAGACACGTTCCGTCACTCGAAGTACGAAACGTTCCTCGTTTCCCGTGCTCGGGCTAACTCCTATCCCAAGCACGATGCAATATGCATGATATGCATGAAATGCAACTAAGATACAACCTAACATACACAATGCTATGAAATGGCATACACGATGCACGAGATAACATGGCATACACAATGCGTTAACATACAACCTAGCATACACAATGCTATGAAATGAGATGGCATACACAATGCAATATGGGCTTACACCAACATGATTGGACCTCATCCACACTCACATAAGAGGCCATGAGATGAAAATGAGACAACTCGGAATGCGTGCACACATGTACGCAAATCGAGGACCGAATCTAAGGCACGAATGCCACTCTAACAAGACATGGCAAGGCATGGAACATGGCATACTAGCATGCAAATTTCAGCACTAAAATATGGCCCAAAACAGCCCCGAATCATGGAAACATGGCACCTGATGCATAAAATGAATCCCGAAACATGAAATGAGGTACATGGAATGGCCTACGGCTATGCAAAACATGCATTATTTGAACATGAAGTGTGAATATAGATTCAAGGCAGTCCCAAAACAAGAATGTTTATAGTTTTAAGTAAGGCCAAACAATGAACACAAATGGGGCTAAGCTAGCATGCAAAAATGGCCCCGTAAGAGAGGTAATAAAACAAGTAACAGCTGATGGCCCCAAATGGCCAAGAGCCCTTCAACAAAGTTGAATAGGGGCTCAAAATGAAGCACTTTACAGTTTACAACCAAGCCCAAAACAGTGAATAAGTAAGCTTAAAATACTATGCAAAATAAGGCTTAAAAAGAGGCTTAAACACAAAGTGTAAAATGGGAGCCTCAAACAGCAAAAAACCCTTGATCAAACATGAAGAAGGGTCAAAATAAGGCCATTTACAGTTCGGACCAGAGTCCAAAAATGCAAAAACAAGGGGCTAACAAATCATGCAAAAATAAGGCCAAAAGAGGGATATAAAGGAAAGTGGCAAATGGAAGCCTCAAACAGTGATGAGCCCTTCAACAATGTTGAAGAAGGGCTCAAAGTAAGCCACTTTACAGTTTATGACAGAGCTCAAAACAGTTTACACGTAGGCCAAAAATACTACACAAGAAATAGGCATATAAGAGAGGTAAAGAAGCAAGTGCAAAAAGGAAGCCTCAAACAGTGAGAGGCCCTTAAACAAACATGAAAAAAACTCAAAAAAATGCTATTTTCAGTTAGGGTCGGAGCCCAAAAGTGCAAGCATGTATGGCTTAGAAAGGATACAAAAATAAGCTTAAAAGAGAGGAAATGTTGCTCACCCTTGAAGACCAAACTTTAGCAGCCTTTTGGCTTGAGAAAAGGTGCCTCCAAAGCTCTGAGAAGGCCCTCCAAGCTGCTGGAATGGAGTGGTGGTGTGGTGTTAGGTAGTGGTGTAGAAATGAGTATAGGACTTGAGAGGTTTGAAGCTTGGAAGTGTAGAGGGAGAGAGATACAATATGGGAGCTCAAAGGCAAATTTTTTAACCCCTAAACCAGAGCTGGGAGGTTGGTTTTATAGGCAAAAGAGAGGGAGAAAAGGGGGGAAAAATGGGGGGAAATGAATTCAAGTTTCCCTCCAAAAAGTTGGCCCCCCAGATACAAAATCTAGGGAGAAAAGAGATGCATATTTGAAATGTACCTGCAGCAAGGAGCAAGGCCGGCTGGTTATCCAGGTTGCAGGTGGCCAGTCGGCTACTTCCCATGGCCTGTCGGCTATGGGTCAAAAGGTCCAAGAACAATTGCTGGCCGGCCACCACATATTGGTGGCCTCCCATGTGTGCTCAACACAATCATGTGGTCAAAAACTGGAGATAGTGAACCAGGAGAGAGAACAACCCACTTTTCAAAGGGGTTCAAAAGGTTTAAAAGTAATTACTGGCCGGCCACCAAATATTGGTGGCCTCCCAGATGTGTACATCACAAATATGGGGTTTAGGGTGCAAGAAAATGGCCCAAGGGTGGTCAATATTGGCTTTGAAGTGAGAAAAATCGGGCGACGGAAGGCGATGAAGGGATAAAGTTGGCTGACAGAACAATTATTGGCCTCCCATCCCTCTATGACCTTCCTAGCAATGAAACAGAGGTCCCTGCCAAAAACGAACCAAAATCGATGCAAAATGAAGGTTCGGGGGCCGAAACGCGCAGCCCGAGGCCCCGAAAACTGACTGTTAGGCACCGGGAGTGGTGTTCGACCACGAAGTCGGTTTCTCGGACCGTAGTGTCCCTCAAAAGGGAGGATATAAGACGTATGCCAAGAACCGGAGCAAACAGAGATGGTTAAGCGGTCCCGAACCGAGGCACACGGCCAACGACTCCGAAAAATCAGAAACTGGACTCCAAACGGGCAAAAATGGCCTACGACCACGAAACGTAGCCTACGGCCACTGAGAGATGATCTACGAGACCTCTCCCTCCCTTCGGGAAGAGAAAACAGAGAAAATAGAGCCTGGTTCGCAAACCGAGGCAAAGCACAAAAGAGTCCGGAAGTTCGGAGGCAAGGCTCGCGGCCAAGACTCTGTACTCTCTGAATGAGCACGATATGCAACATCACCAAGCGCTCAATCGGTGACGTCTGAGTCTTAAGGTCGGTCAAAAATGGGGTGTCTACACTACAACTTGAAATTAAATATCAAAACTAAAAAGAGAACTATAAAACTAAAAGACAAATATTAATATATTTCAATTCAACATAACCAACACCAATTCAGTCCATAATCCAAGCAAAGAAAAAACAACCAACACCAAAAGAAAAACAAGGCCAATTCTGTCCATAACACAAGCAAAGAAAAAAAAAAACAAAAAGAAAGCCCTATATATCTAAACTTGACACTTCAAAGCTCACTTCCATATTTATGAACTATTTTTTTTATGAACTAATTTATGAACTATTTTTTTTTTTTTGGTTCTAAATATGATTGAATAACTTGGTTTTATACCTCTCTAATTTTTTTTTTGTTTCTACATCAACATCAGATTATACCTCTCTGAAGAAGAAAGAAGAAATAAGAAAAAAAACAAAATAAATAAAGATGAAAAGATTCTGACCAGTTGCTTGGTTGCTAGGTATGACTGATATGCAGGGGACGAAAATAGATGATAGATGCTTGCTGATGCTTGCTGATCTCTGCCAAAAAAAAAAAATGAGATGAAGAAGAAGAAACGAAGAAGATGAGAGAAGATAAGGGTGATGAAACAGTGAAGAAGAAGTCGTACCCGATGCTGTGGGTCGAAGTCGAAGACGAGGGTGATCTGATCTCTGGGTCGAAGTCGCCTCTTTGATGAGATTAGGGCAAAACAAATTCATTCGTACATACATTTTTTCTTTTTCTTTTTTAAATTTTTTCTTAATATTGCTCCAGTACCCCTCAATTTTTCAAAAAATTTGGTTTCTGCCCCCGACGTACCCAAAACACACCAAAGGCGTACCCATGCCGTACCTGACCCAGGCAGACGTACCCGACTACTTTTTGCCGTACCGGGTACGCGTGCAGCCGTACCGGTACGCGTACCCGCATCCGGTAAGTACCCGGTGCGTGTACGACACTATTTTTGAAGTACCCGTGTTTCATAGGCTTCAAGGTAGGGTAGAGACATAAGGCTGTGAGAGTTGGTAAAGGTTGACTGGCGTGGATGAGAAGGAGAAGATGAGAGTCAGAGAATGAAGAAGAGTTGATGTGTTGAATTCAAGTTGTGTTCTTGGGTAATTTTGTCTTTTTGCACTTTCGATTGAGATTTGAAACCGTGTCCATCACTTTACAAATTTCAATAAATAACTTGGGCCAAGTTTGGCATCATCAGAAAAATTTAAAGAGTCATTCAAAAAATAAAAAAGTTCATACTATTTACCACTTTTTTTGGCAGGAAATCTGTCAATTGAAAAAAAAGAGAGAAAGAAGTGCAAAACGGCGCTGCACAACACTGTGTAGCCACACATCCCAATTGATTTGATGGCATGGCACACTTCTAAGCCACACATGCCACACAAAAAAAAAAAAAAAAAATTTAAAAAGGGATAGCAAGTACACTGCACAGTCCAACTACTTGTGTTAGCGAGGATAATATGTTAATTTTATAATTTTATATAATATTTTAATATACATTTTTTTCATAAAAAGTCAAAAAATTAACTCAAATATCTATATTTTTTTCCTCTACTTTTTAGTCCAAAAAGACAAAAAATACACTTATTTTGGACATCCCAAACAACCCCTTAAAATCTAATAAGAAAACAAACACAATATAAGCATAGTGGGTTAATTTACAAATTTCACCATGTATCATATTCTATAATTTTTTAAAAATTTTCATAGTAGGTGAATTACGTGTTATGTGTTTGTTACATGGTTTAATTTGGATTTAGCTACTAAGTCTAGTCTGAAATTGTCTGAGGGTTCCGAGATGACGGGAAAAGCCTTCGACTTGTTTTCTTTCTTTATAATGAAAGGATTTTTTTGAGAGGAATGGCCATGGCACAGAGTACAAACACAACAATCGAAGTAAAGGTAGGAGTGGCTGTTGACATTAATAAGACTTGGGATGGTAAAATGGGCTTGACGTGTATCTCCACGGCCCTCTCAGATTTCTATTCCTCTCATCCCCATTTCAAAACCAGGTTGGACCTCCATCTCAGGGATTCCCAGGATTCTGGTGTTGGTGGAGCTGGTATGTCTCTCTTTCTCTCTCTCTCTCTCTCTCTAATAATAGTTAAGTACTACTCATAAGCCCTGTTTAGATATTGAACAAGAAAATGGCAAGCAAAAAGTAAAAAAATAAGGTTATATTTAATTCAATTGTTTCCTTTTGATCAGTGTGTTGATAGATGCACTTGTGATTCTCTCTCTCTCTCTCTCAATGATTAAAATAAGCCGTTTTATATGATAATTTTGTTAGCTTAATAGAAGAATCTTAGTACAAATAATACAAACCATCACGGATTAAAACAAAGATTAAAAAAACGAGAGAAGAGTACACCCAAAAAAATGGTTACAATTAACGGGGATGTATTAGAAAAAAAAGAGAAGAGTACGAATAATTAATTGGGATTCTATTTACACTTAAAAAAATATTTAAGTGATTTTAATTTTTCACTATATCCTATCAAATTATTTAGGGTTATAATTTTGTTCTTATTTTTTGTTCTTATCACTATAATTTTGTTCTTATAAGCCCCCCCCCTCCCCGGCGCCGGGGGCTACCCTTTTGAGGTACACCCAAATAAAACAAATTAAAAAATTCAAATTACTTTTGAATTTTTTTTTTCTTTTGTTCACGTACTTACATGGAATAAGATCAAAAAAATTCGATACTGGCAAAGGAGGACAACGAATATTCAGTCTGTTTTTCGTCATTATTATTCAGACTTTCAAAACCGAACAAGTGAATTTGTTCGAACTTCCAAAACCAAATAAACTCACTTTGTTCGACTGTACACTTCTGAACAAAATGAAAATATTCAGTTCTGAAAATCTAAATAATAATAACGAAAAATAGATTGAATATTCACTTTTATTTATAAAAAAAAAAAAAACACAAATCAATAATTGTGCTTTGAAATTTATGTCAATCCTTATCTTTTCTTTGATGGATTGCTTTAAAAAATTATTTTGATTATTACTTCCATCTATTGTTTGATTTTGTTCAAGTTTTCTTTTATTTGTAAGTAACAATATAATAAAAAAATAATGATGTTGATGATAATGGTGAGTTGGTGGGGTGAATTGAAATTTTGGAATAAGAAAGTAGAAGAAGAGAAAATAATTAAAATTTGGGGAAGAAAATGAAAAGATGTGAATAGGAAGAATACGTATAATTGATTATGATATACCATGAGAAGAAAAAAATTATTGTAATGTTTAATATGTATTGTTCTTGCTAATAAATTCACATTAAAATATAAAAGAAATTAAAATTTTAAAATTTCAATTAGGCCTACAAAGATAATTTTTGGGTTCAAATAGAATGACCCATAATTAACAAGTACACTAATTAGGCTCCAAATTTACGTAGGCCAGTAACAATCGGAAAGAATATAAATTTTGGCGGGAGCAACTTGTGTGGATTGGACCATATTTTGTTTGTCACGGGTCTGACCAGATAATAAAAAATTATTTATTTTTTATATCACAATGTATATATTATTTATGAAAAAAAAAATCATATCAATTTTATAATCATAACCACATTAATTTATTGAATTTGTCTTCCAAAATATGAATGATCTAATTTTATCATTTACTTTTTCACAAATAAATGTCATAAACTAATGTGGTTACGATTATCGAATTAATATTTTTTATATAAATAATATATATGTTTTGGTCTAAAAATGAACAATTTAAATAATTGGAATAACACTTGTCACGAGGCTCATTAGTCCAAGTATTCAAAGCTCCTATCCTCATAAATTGTACATGCATGTGATGTATTACTCTTATCTTCAACTCAAATGGTGATCATAACATGAGCTTTAATCAAAACTCTACATGAATCATGTATTTCAAGCTCAAACATGCAAATTCAAAACAATTTCTTACATGCATGCACATATTGGCTCTCAATTCAACAAAACCAATTCAATTACATTTCAATCCTTACTTTTGATCATTAATCAACTTTGAATACACAAAATTACACATTAAACTCATGGATTTACTCACCTAGGAGCTTCAAACACCCAAGTTCTAGCCAATTCTTGAGTTCAATCTTCAAATTCTCAAGCTTGAGCCAAAAATTGCACAAGTCTCTCCCTCTCTTTCTATGGCCGGCCCTCTCTCTCTCACAATTGTGTAACTCAGATTTTTTTTGAGTTCAATAGAAGTAAGGGAGAGTGTATTAAGGCCCCTACTCAACACAATATAATAATAAATATTTGGGCACTAATTCACCAATTTAATCAACTTAATCTGGTCCGAATCAATTTTCAATTAAGTTTCACCGTAGGTTCTAAAAATTATGCCAATCACAATGGCGTAATCAATTTTGATTTCGGTAGCCGATAAGGCCTTCAATTTAATTTCGAAAGCAGATAATCAAACAGATATTCCTATGGTAAACAGATAGAAATTCAAAACCACATATTTTCACATACTTGCACACAAAATCATATTAAACACATAATTATACTCATTTTAAGGACCAATTAACATATTACGGAACAGGGATATCACAAAGACAGTTTGAATGGACAAAGAAATCATTAGTAAAAGATATAGGGAAGCTTGTGAAGAACGTTAAAAACAAGAAGTAATATTTTCTACTTTCCTCTTCTTCTCTCTTGCGACTCTCAGTTTTCTATTCACTATTCTTCTGACCATTTCTTGTCTAACTTAGCCGTCGGAGCCGTCGGAGAGTCCACAGGGAGAAACAACTCTAGTTTTAGTACCTTTCCATTGGACTTTTTTGTAGGGATGCTCCAAGAAGATGAAGGTTAGCAGACCCGTAGAGTACGTAGATCAATCAGACCCATCCTCCACTGACTCTATTGCATTATTAGTCTTTGTTTTACAAATGTTGCTGATTTGTTGCAGGACTAGAAGGGAGTTCTGGTCACATTTTATTCACGTGCGAAAACATTGTGTCCATACAAAACTAACGGATGGTTTAGGATGTGCGATTTTTTTGCTAAAAAATAAAAAAGTCAAAGAAAGTTACGAAAAGTCAAAAAGCTAAAACTTTTTAGGCGAATAAAAAAAAAAGGCGGCTACATTAGTGTAAAAAGGCCAAAGTATCCTAACATTAATTTTTTTCCATATAACTAAAATAAAGAGTAATACAGGAATTTCAGGAAAGAAGCAAAAATATTATATCAACTTTTCGTACAACTAAAAATCTATTCTCAAATACATTAATATTTTTTTCACCCGGGAAAAAAGTTAAAAAATCAAAAAAACTACTGAAAAATGGCTAATTGCAAACACTCACTTAATCATCATGCTAACTCCTCTAACCAATAGGAGAATTTAACTAAAATTTAGGGCAAATACATTAAGTTTCAAATGAAAACACATACTCATTGTAAGTACATTTTTTTCCCCCCCGATAATCAGGTGTCTGAATCAGTTTATACGCACCTCGGCTAATCCCAAAAGACCAACCCTACCGTCCATTTGAGAGGGACCCATTTAAAATCAGAGCAAATGTTCTGTATAACTTGGCCCTAAGGAGCTTATCGAAGCTAGTGAATATTGAACTTGTGATTTGGAGGGAGCACACCCCCATGCACGAACTTGTGCTGACTAAGCCAACCCTTGAGGTTCTCATTGATAAGACTAGCTGAAAGAACAGAATTTTTTGTTAGTAATATTTTAAATTTTCTTTAAATCAAATGCTTGAAGACAAATTGCACAAATGTACTTAATTTCTGTGTTAATGAACCTAAATCTATTTATTAGTAAGTCAGTTGTCATTATTTTCTACTTTAAACATATCAAAGAAGTTGGAAGAAAAAAAAGAAAAAAAAATGAAATCATATTTTAGATAAAGCGGGTTGGTATTGCAATGAGAAAAGCTAATTACAAGGAAATTTCTTCCACCAAATATAAGTGTAAAATCAAAATATGATTGCTTCATTGTAAATTATTTTACGTACAAAAAATCTACAAGATCATAAAACAAAAAGGAAGTCCTTGGAAAATATTTAATATATATATATATATATATATATTTTTGATCAGCAAAAAAGAATCTTTATTGATGGAAAACTATACAAGAGATGGAAAATATTTAATATAACGTACCTAATTTTTCTTTCAACATAAATGAGTGTGGATTTATTATATAAAGTAACTTAGTAGTAATGAATCCTGTCTATTTAATAAGATGATTTACATTGAAACAACTTAGGCATTAAACTCTGAATTCAATAAGTATATGAAATTAAAACTTTCCTCTTTAATGAATAGTAAGTGAACAAAGGTAAAAACAGCTTCAAAGTTGCGTCAACTACAACTTAGGCATTACTATCCTTGTGTGCCATTTTTATGCAATCCAGTGAGGTTAGTATATTTTATTAGTCTTTTTTTTTTTCTTTTCATATGTAAATGTTGCTATATTTAGAATTTTCTGTAGTGGAACTAAAAGATTTATAGTGCAACTCATCTAAACTTGCTTTAGATGGCTGTTCTATGAAGCCATAAAAATCTATATTATCAACAAATTTGGGTTCCTTCGTTCAATTTTGTAAGTTTTATTAAGGTGTGAAATGGAAAACAAAAATGTTACGTATCTAGAAAAAGATATTTTAAAATTTAATTTATGGTGTGAATTTAAACTTAGTAGGGGTGTGAGTCATGCCCAAATAAATATGATCCATACATTTTAAATCATGTATACTTCTAAGTAATTTTTCTTTATACATGGCATTGCTGAAGAGAAAAGGCAGCAACCTACTTTTTAGCACCGTTAAGCTTGGTGATTTATTAAGGAGAAGCATTACACTATAATGTTGTAACGTGTCAATATGTCTGAGCATAAGGTTAAAAGGTGAGGATTGCATTTACATTATTCAGGGTTTTTTATATTGTACTTTTATGTTAATCAGCTCCAATCTCTTGCTTCTCATTATAATGCTTTAGATCTACACTACTATATGTTGTTTAATAAATATTCCGCCAACAACAATGCTTAAATATTCCGCCAACAACAATGCTACAGCGTCAGAAAAAATAGCTTAAAAAATTGCCAGATTCATTTTGAATATGATTCACATCATACTAAATATGAATTTACACAATACATTTTATGTTCTAACCACTTTTTGATTTTTTTTTTTTTTTTTCTTTTGTCTGTTTTGGTTCTGTAACTTTTCCTTCATTTTACCAAAGACACAAGAAGTGTCTCTAAAGATATTAATATTCACAAAAAATATAATTCTCCATAATTAAAAAAAAAATAAAGAAGAAGAAAAGATTACAAATGAAATATAAGCTCTTTTCTAAGATCCAAACTGAAAAAGTACTTTGCTCATTCATGAAGAAATTTTCAATGCGTTTCTGTTCATTTATATTTTAGTCATTCTATATGTTTACTTAAGATAATCTCAGCTTTTATTAATTATTACAAAACGTTTACATGTATGCAGCGCGGAGGCACAAATGAGTCAAGGGTCACATGTCCCCCTCAGTTTGTAATTGTTTTATAATAATTTATTTATGCTAAAAATAATGTGTTTTGATTTGTGATTATTTGTGCTAACATTAGAGATTTTGATATGTTGAAATTAAGAATTTTCATTTGTGGTGGCGATTTGTGCTAAAATCAGGAATTGTAATTTCTTACCGTCAATTGTAAACTTTAATAAAGTTTTCATGCTTCACAATTCAAAAAATCTTATTATCTGATTATTGTTGATTTTAAGCATAAAAGTTATTATTCTATTAAGATTGTGATTAATAGTTGCCGCATTTCGATTCATTTTCTGACTCAACACTACAGATATGGTAATGTAATTGAGGGTTTTGATAAAGAACTTGATGGTGCATAATAGTGGGAGCAGCAACATATCCATCAGTAGTGATGATGATTCAAGCTCCATACACAGAAGTTATGAAGAAGAAGAAAGTATCAACAATATTTGCAATATCTTTGGTGTTGCTTTTGTTTTTCTTCCTTGTCAACATTGTTGCACTCTTCTTCCTCCTCAAAATTGCCCACATTATGTCTAAATCATACACCACATTGTCTTCATCAACCACCACCACCACCACTCCAGGTTTAATTTATTTCATTTACTTTTGATCTTTGTTCTAACTAGTTTATGTTTACGTTAACAATTATAGGACTGGCTTGTCTTAGGGGCTACTTTTGACGATTTAATTTACACCATGTATTTTTTTAATTTGATTAGATAATTGTAATTATTTAATTTATCATCAAATAAATGAACGGCGTGTGATTTTAACAAATATTTGCAAAATAGAGGATGAAATTGTGTGGGGAGGGATATGATTATAACATTAAGGAAAATGTTTGGTAGCTCAAAATTTTGTGGCTCAAATGGTTCAAATCTGTCAAAACGACGTCGTTTTAAGTGATTTGAGCCACAAAATTTTGAGCTACTTAACATTGTTGCAATATTAATATGTCTTTCTTTTTTATGAATGATCCATCTGCACATCAAGTAAGGTGTTCATCAAAGTAGGTGTTATGCTGGACCGACAAAATCACACTAGATGATCCACTCCATTTGCATGACTAGAGACAAATCCTAGCAATAATGCTACCAACATAGAGAAATTAATATTACACAGAAAAAAGTAATTAAAATAAAAAAATAAAATCATTAAAAATAAATAAAAATTCAAACAAAAATGCATACAGATTTTTGTTTAAATTTTTGTTTGTTTTTGTGTTTTTTTATAAATATTTTTAGTGAATTCGTTTTATTTTTTAGATGTATCTTGATTAAGTGCATCTAAAAAAGTATTAAAAAAAATTGATTAAAATATTTTAAAAAATCAATAAAAATAGAAAACTCATCTAAAAATAATTTTTGAAAATCCAAACCAAGAATTTTTCTAAAACTTTGAATTGAAACCGTCGTTTAACTTTTGCTTTGTAACCTAGCATTCTTTTTTCTTTTTTTTTCACTTTTCGTATTTATTTATATGGTTTTGTTTTGTATTGGCATACTTGTGTAGATACATACACACAAACATACATGGAAGAAAAACTCTGGACCCAAGTATGGGAGAGCCTTGAGCCCACCAGGTCAATCACATGTGATACTTCCCATTTAGAGTATGATCTCTGTTATCTCAACCATCCAACTGTAGTGGATCCAACGGCTGCAACCTTGTCTTCTGTGGACCCCACAAACATGACCTCACGAACAGTGATAAAGATCCGCCCCTATCCTTGTAAAGGTCAACGCGAGGTCATGCAACGTACCAAGGAGCTTAAACTCACCACAACCCCACTCAATACTTCCTGTGCCGTCACACACACTACCCCAGCCTTAGTATTCAGTGCGGGCGGCTTCACTGGAAATGTCTTCCATGACTTCAATGAGGGTTGGATTCCTCTCTTCCTCACTGTTGATGAACACTTCATCGACCGCGATGTCATCCTCGGGATCATCGACTGCAGTGATTGGTGGCTGATCAAATATGCGGAGCTGTTCTCACAATTCACGCGCCACCCCATCATCAACCTCGACAAAGAAACCGCCACCCATTGCTTCCCGTCAGCGATCGTAGGGCTCAAAACACATGGCATCATGATAGTGGACCCCACAGTGCAACGAAGGCCCCACCCCAAGACAATGCTCGATTTTCGCGCCCTTTTAGCAAAGGCATACGACGATAATAATAATAATAATAATAATAATAATAATAATAATCCAAGCCATGCAGGTCACGCAAGTCACGTACTACCAACTTTCTCATCAGGACCTCGGCCGAAGCTAGCGTTTTTGAGCCGGCAGGACACCCGGAGGCTACAAAACGCTGAGGAAGTCCTGCAGGCTGCGGAGGAGGTGGGGTTTGAGGTGGCAGTTTTTGAGGTAACGGCTGGAACCTCGATGCGACAGCTGTTCAAGCTGATTGACAGAAGCCATGCAATGGTGGGGGTCCACGGAGCAGGGCTGACACACGAGCTGTTCATGCGGCCAGGGGCAGTGTTGGTGCAGATTGTGCCGATCAACACAGGGTGGTTGGCCGACATGTGTTATGGGAAATTGGCAATTCGATTGGGATTAGAGTACATAGTTTATGCAGTTGGGATACATGAGACTAGCTTAGAGGCTGATGAATTTACACTGAAGCAGTTCTTGGATCCGCACGATCCAGCTTCGACATTGATGTGGAATTTGACAAGTTGGTATAGATATATGGAGCAAGATGTGAAGATAGATGTGGTTAGGTTTAAGAGTTATTTGAAGAGAGCTTATGAAAAGGCTGAGATGTTCATGAACAAACAAAGTTTGTATGCCCACATATAATTTGCCCAAAATTTACTTACAAAAAGGTATAGAAGCATAGTTTTGGAGGGACTGCGGAGAAAGAAACATATTTTTTGTTCGGGTAATAATTGTATATTTGGGAATTGAAAAATGTCCCTTTTGAGAATTTGGCAGCAACATATTTACTTTATGGGCGTCGCTATACAAGTCCAAAAATTATATTTAATTTTCAAATTCAATAATGTGACAAGTAATTAGGATATCTAAAGTAACACACTTTTTCCTATTTTCTCAATCATCAACTAATCATATTATTTACACATCATTGGATCTAGAAAATAGATCCAGAAAGTGAACTTGTATATCATTTTCATTACTTTACACCACCGAAGCACAAATGCTTATATATTGAAAAATGATATACAAGTATATTTTTTGGACCCACTTTTTAGACCTAGTGATATATCAAGAAGATGACTGATTAATAATTAGAGAATATTTAATTATATCAACCAATCATCTTTTTGATACATCACTAAATTTAGAAAGTGGGTGTAATTTTTGGGCCTGAATAGTGTATTTGTTGTGTGAATTCAAATAGGAGGTGAAAAAACAGATAAAATTCATTTTGTGATAATTTATATTAAGGCAAAATTCATTTGACTCCTTTGTGGTTTGAGCCCGAAGCACTTTATCCCCTTATAGTTCAAATATATGTAAAGAGATTCCTTGTCATTTTGGACCAAATTGCAACACTAACTCTATCAACGTTAGTGATAAACAGACAATAGTGCCCTGTGTTTCTCCCTCTAATGTTAATGACAATACAACACATCTAATCCAAATCATCATCGTCTCAGCATCTATAACCCAATCTCTAATCGCAAAACTAATCAGTATATTGGTACATATAATTAAATCAACCTAGTAAAGAGGAATTGAGTGCTAACCCAAGCGAATTACCATCCATTTTCCTCAAGGTAGATCACAATATCACTTTCCCTATAGGAGCTGTTGGTGCAAATTCGGTAAATGAGATGGAAATGGATAAAACAAAAAATAATTAGTATTGCTTCAAGGCGCGTTAGAATGTCGTATTCCTGAAGACGATATTCGCCCCCCATCAATTCTGTTGAATATGGTGTGCACTGGGTTACCTGCGAATCCACCTCTAGGATACAATGAAACACAGTCTAAAGACTGATATTTGACTGTGTTATGTACGGACCAAATCAGATCCTAAATACCTTGGGATTTTTCTGATCCACTACGTAAAGAGGAAAATATCAATATGAATCATTGAGATAAATTCTATGAATTTCATATGGATTTCTTCTTGTCCAATTGCCAATTCATTCCGCCTTTATATAGACATGGGTTTGTATCCCTTAGACCAAAGGATGTGTCCTTTAGATTCAAAAGTGACACCCTTTAAATTCAAGAGTCATGCCTTTTTGTTTAAACTCAATGGTTTCATCCTTTGGTTTAAACCCAAAAGTCACATCTCTTTAATAATTCATATAACTATATTACATATTTAAATATATATAAATATGTTATGAAAATGTTCCAACAATCCCCTACCATTTTCAAAATATATGAAAATAACAACTCGGATAGATTAGGAAAATTTATGCATAAATGAAGATATCTTTCAATTTGAATCATTTACTTAGTGAAAACACATCAAAGTTAATCAGGATGACATAGTAGACTTGTATTTGAACTAATGATCTTATACGATTAACCGGACACGCCTCACACACAAATTTTCTTATCCTTAGGTAATTCAAAAGGCCGACACGTAGATTGGCCTTATGTCTATATCTTGTTTCATAAGCACTCTAGAGTCAAGCCCTTTGATTCATAGGAAGTGGCACCACATCTTGCACTCATATAGGTAAGTTTACTAAGAGTACCCCTATAACTAAAGTACCCTATCTCACTGTTGTAAACTTATTAAAAGCTAAGTAGCTCAACCTCCTCTTTTGCATTACAGGTTCCAAACACTTTATACCTTGGGATGATTATAAAAATAAAAATTTAAGTGCTTGCAATCATGACATATGGTGTACTTGGGCTCATTGAACTCAAGGACTTTATGCTTTTTCAAGCGTTGAGTCGAGTTTCCACCAAAAGTGATATATTACTTGGTCTTAAGACCCATCTCCTTTGATGATCTCACATCAAATCCCTTGCAAGTATTTCTTAAGATAATTTACAGTCACGTGGACAAAAATTCTTACATAGCAATGTATTACTACAGTTTATGACGTGACCAACATGTCCGACTAAGAATCATTGTCGTAACAATTAACTCATATTGATGATTAGTTTGCATCTTGAAAAATTCAAGAAAAATTTGTGACAAAAATACCATGTCACTCCATCTTTTTTGTTACAAGAGACATAACAATTTGTAAAAATCATCTCTTTAATTCTAAGAGATAAACCCCCACTAAGCGTAATCTTTGTTTACTCTTAAGCCATAGTTGTCATATGCTAAGTGTTCAAACAGGCGCCTATGTATTTTTTCAAATAACTAGATACCCACTTTAACATATAAACTAACCATTCTCAAACAACTTTGAAAAATTAAAAATTGTGGGAATAAACAATTAATACTAAAGATATTTAGAGATAATACTTTCTTATAGCTTAAGTTTTATGATTTGTGCTTGTATTTGTTTTGAATCATAAATTGACCAATCAATATGAAATTTTCATTAAAATACAAGTTATGTAAATTAGAAATTCTAATTTAATAACGTTCAGAAAATTTACGAGACCTATAATAAATATACTCTATATTTTCTCAAACTTCAAGAGATCACAAACTAAAAATAATATCTTGATTTTTATAATTAAAATCATAACTTGATTTTAAAATATATTGTGGAAACTTTCACAAATAATCTTGTGGGCTATTTATTAAAATAAACCATGAATATAAATTTGAAACCTTAGACCCAATGACTTAAATCCAATATATGGATTTAACCACTTCAAACCAGGCATATAAAAACAACATATTGTTTTAGGTCTTTATATAACAAAATTGGATCCATTTCTTTTATATCCATAACAATTTTCCATACACGGCAATATAAACAAGTAAGTCCATTTATAAGCCCATTACATAGAATAATGATTAGCCCAAGTCCAAAAATAAATTTGTGAAAAGATGGCAACGATTCCATTATACACCGTTCGATGTACGTTGATAGAATGCCAACAATACTATATAAAATAGTTTATACATCTACAATGCATTCAACTACATGGATCACGCATAACGGCATGATCAACTTTTACAATATTAATTAACAGAAACATATTATAAATTTAAATAATCAATGAACCTATGAGAAAAATAAATAAATAAACTCAAAGAAGATATGAAATTGGCCCAAGCACCAATACAGAAAAATCAAACTTGTCATGCATTATACACCGACAATTCGATGGTTCTTCCTTAGCAAAGGATGCAGACAAAAATTGACATGACTAAACAAAGCTCAAAACGAGTCTTTTAAGTAAGAAAATTTTACAGCCTGTTTAAAATTTTATTTGCAATTATTCAAAGTGTTTTTGACTTATACAATAAGACATCCTTTTCTCTTTAAACTTTGTGTGATGATCTACCCACGAATTACACAAAAAGTATTGAATATTAAACAAACAACCAGAGTTACTTCATGCAAATGATCTAGTTTTTCAAAACAAAAGTTAATTTTAAACTTTACCTTTTTGACTTGCAAAGTATGGTCTTGGTCATAATGTTCTACTAATGATCAATGATGCATTATATCACATGAAATTTTCATTATAAAATAGTGATGTCATCAATTAATATGAACACATGGAAGATGAACATTATTAATTTGTTTTCTTCACAGAACTGAAGCACACAAGAAAATCTACATTGGAAAAAAGACAAAAAAGAATCTAATAATTTTCACAAGGCAAAGAAATTTATAACTGCCCCCAAAAGTTTCTTACTTTGAATAAACTGAAGATATCACTGTCATAACATGAAAAGAAAAAGAATGCCAGTAACAATAAAACTTCTGATTTATTGGAACCAAAGAAATTAGATATAACACCATGCAAAAAACTACTACATATGAATAATATCATATAAAATTGCACACATATAGAAAATCCATACCTTTGTACTAGAAGAAAAATGCAATTACCTTCAACCTTTTATAGAGTGTCCCTCTAGAAAGTTGAATGAAAGAACAACCCAATATCAGAACTAACGTGGGGCAAAACTTTGTGACTTGAACTGTGTTCCTGTATCCGAACCAATTCCTTCAATTAACACCTCACAAAATATTGAAATTAGATCAATACTTTATGCTTCAAGCCAGAATGGTGCTCAGAAGTGCTCTCCCTGAGCACCATTTCCCTGCTAAAGGCGCCTTGGCTGTGTTTTGCAATGAGTTCCTAGGAGACCAATTGCGACGGTAGAAACTAGAGTTCGAATAGTGATGCCTATAACACAAAGGTTTAAAATTTTTGACACTAAAGTCTAGCTTAAATATCCAGGGGTGTATCCCTGGCTTGAAATTTGTATGGCAGCCCCATAGATTGAGATAGCATGTGCGTGCCTCAATTCTGGATACTGAACCAACCTAGTCTGTCACCCCGTTGGAGAATAGGGAAAGTTACGAATGTGATCAGGAAGAAAAGCAGCATCCTTGCACTACAAGAAATTACACATTCCGCGACCAACGTTTTTGGTCGCGAAAAGTGCCATATTTGGTCGCTAAAACCTTTCCGCGACCAAAAATGTGTTGGTCGCGAGTTGGTCACTAAAGCCTCGTCACAGATAGTTTTCTGCGACCAAAGTTATAGTTGGTCGCCAAAAGTCAGCGCCTTCAGCCAAAGAAAAATATTCTTTTGCGTTGCTTGGGAGTCGAACTCCTGACCAAGGAGTCACCCCATACTCCTAATCCACTCTGCCAATAACATGCTTCTTGTTCACATATGGCAAAGAAAATATATAACCCATAAAAATTGGGTTATATACTATTTCATAAAACATTCAATGCCTAAAAAAAAAAATAGAATGTAATTACAGTAGTACCCATTTTTTTTTTAAAAAAATTTATCCCACTATAACTTTTCGTGACCAACTTATTTTTTGGTCGCCAAAAGGTAATCTTCCGCGACCAAAATTTGTAGTTGGTCACCAATAGTTAAGTCATTCGTGACCAACTTATTTTTTTGGTCTCCAAAAGGTGATCATTCGTGACCAATTTATTTGTTGGTCGCCAAAAGATGATCATTCGCGACCAACTTATTTTTTGGTCGCCAAAAGACGACCTTTTGCGACTAGATTTGTATTTTGGTCGCCAAAAATTAGCTATTAGCAACCAAAAATTTTTTGGTCGTGAAAACATATCCATCAGCGACCACAAAAATTTTAGTCGCAGAAAGTAGACTATTTGCAACCAACTGAAAATAGGTGGTCGCCAAAAGTGTTTTTTCATGTAGTGGTGGCTTCTACATGTAGAGGTTACCCCTTGTCTGCATTTGAGGGCCTTTGAACTATGAGTTGAAGGTAAGTGTTCGAAGAACACAAGAGGGAGATTCCCATCAAAGTAGAGCGGTTAATCGTCACTCACCCCATGAAATGCTTTTCAGAGCGCCGCTTTGTTTGTTTATTACATTCTCTAAACAACATACTATAGACACCCCATTTTTGACCGTCCTCAAGACTTGGACGTCACCGTTTGAACACCCGGTGATCATCTATGTTTGTGTTCGTTTGGAGTTCCCGGAGGTCTTGGCTACGCGCCTTGCCTCAGGAGCTCCGAACTCGACTGTTTAGTGTCTGATTTTGCACCAAACACTTGTGTTTTGCCTTGGAGGGGCAGAGAATGCCTTGTGAGGCATCCCCACACATCACCGGCCATGGCTAGAGGCTACCGGCTGGTGTTTTGTTGCCATCGGCAATGTATATTGCCGGTCGGCATTCTTTGTTGCCGGTCGGCAGTCCATTTTGCCAAAATGGAAATTTTGAGCAGCCGACTACTGTTCATCTGCTTTTGCAGATATTTTAATACAACTGTCTTGCATTTGGCTCCCCTCCATACACGTGTATGGAGGGATCTCTCTCTTTAGAAGCTTGTCTTGTAAGCTTTACAAGACAAAAAGCTCTATAAGAGGAGCCCTCATCTCCCTTGTTGAGGGTTAGAGATTTTAGACAGCCATATTAGGGTTTTGAGTTCTAGGGTTAGGATTGATACACATTCTATCTCTATACCTCTCTCTTATTTGGCCTTTGTGTGTGTTTAAGTGTGTTTGTGTCTTACTATTGCACACAAACACATAATGTTACACCTTTTCTTGGTTCCTTGAAGGACCAGAGGTTGTTCTTGGTGTTCTTGGGTGGTTTTGAGCTTGAAGAACCAGCAGGTCCACCATTTTTGAAGAAAGTCTTCAAGGGTAAGAAACTAGTCCTTTTATTCCCCATTTTTGCATTGTATTTTTTCCTATCTTAGAACTGTTTTTGTGCTTGGTGTATACATAAAAAAGTTCTATTTTTAGGCCCTCTAAATAGTTTGTTTAGAGTGTTTTGTGGTTTGGAGGTGTTTGACCCCTCTTAGGCCTTGAGAGGCCCCATTTTGTGCTATTTTGAGTGAGCTCTGGGACCTTGGTGTTTGGGCCTCCTCACCACTGAAATCTTGAGGGATTTCAGAGGTGAAGATGGTGCCTTGAGGTCCTAGGGAGGAGAGGGCCACCCCCTCTCCTTCTTGTCCTTGAAAAGGACCATTTTTGGCCTCTTGAGGGAGCACCTAGCTAAGCTTCATGTTGACCATGCCTTAGTTGTTTTTTGTGCTTATTATGTCATAATATGCCTATGTTTTTTGTTGGTTTTGGTACACCATGCATGCTTAGCATACCTACCTTGTAATGCCATGTTTAGGCCTTAACATGCCTTAGGTTGTAAACCGTTGTTCGAGCATGTTTTAGGTCTAGCTTTGTGAAGCTTTTGTGCTTATTTTGCCATGTTTAAGGTCTGTCCATTGTTGTTTGGGTCGACCAAGGCATGCTTAGTATAGCCCCTTTGCATTTTTGGCTTGTTGGCCTTAAGTGTGTGAATGTATAGCATGCACCCTTGCCCTAACTTAGTGATTTGGGACCCTTTGCCATGTTATTTCAGTCCCTTTAACATGCTTGTATGATTGCCTTGGACGCCTCTTTAATGCTTTGAAAGCTTGTGTAGCATGCTCCATGTTTTGGCATTTGTGCATACCTTTGAATTGAGGACATTTGGATGCCGTCTAAGTGATCTTTAGGCCTTGTGTTAACATGCTAAAATTCTGTTTTTAGTCATTTAATTCATGCCGTGTGTGGTTGCACTAAGTGTAGTTCAATGCTCCTTTGGTGGGCCTTAGGAATTGGACCATATTTGCATACATGTGTGTATGTGTTTTGGGCCTCATTTCCTTGGCTTTGGCCACTGTTTTGGGCCTAATTAGAGCTGCCCAAATCATGCTTAGGTTCACCCTTTGCTTGCTTACATGCTTACCTTGCATGTTTGTTTGCATGTCTTGTATGCTTGTTTGCATTACCATGTTGCATGCCTAGTCAATATGCTTGGTTTGTATTGCATGCATGCTTTGCCTCTTGATCATCCATGATTGAGGTTGAGTTCCTCATTTGTTTGCTGGTTTGCATTGCATTTTGACATCAACATGCATAAATTGGTCCCTTGGGCCATCACGCATGGAAACGCGCGATTGATGGTCCGAGAACCAAGGAGCATGTCCCTTTGAGTCACTAACATGATAAGGGACATGATTGGTGCATACATTGCTTGAATTGCATTGCCATGCTCTGCCTTGCCCTCTGTTGCTGTCAATTGCAGGTTCTGCAGGAACTCTTTGCCGACCGGCAGTGCTAAGTGCCGACCGGCAATCCTCTCTCGGCCGATAGCTTCACAAATGGCCGGTGACCACATACCACTGCCAGTGGCAATCCTACTCAGCCGGTGATGTCTCCCAATGTCCAGGGAAGAAATCCTGAGACTTTGGCAGTCTCCAGAGGAGTATATCAAGGAAAACAGAGGCAGATTGCGCATGGCAGTGCACTTTCGAGCAGGACCGAGCGCGCATTGCATTGAGCTCTCTTCCCGAGGCGATTTATCTATTTTCCCTAGATTAGTTAATTTGCTTAGCTAATTAGATGGTCTGTAATATTTAATTAGCTTGTAGGTTAATTATTTGTAATATTCTTTCGGTCCCTCCGAGCGAGGGCGGGTTTGTAATAAGTGTGGGTGAGTGTGTGCATTACTTCCAACCCCACGTCTTTCGTCCCTTTTACTTCCCTGCTTTGATGGTTAGTAATAGGTCATGTTTAAATTAGCATACCTTATGCTATGCATGCGTGCATCCATACATATTGTCTTGCATGCACCGAGCTCGGTACATCATGCTAACTGCATTTGTACTTCAATTCTGAACTGAATACGTGCATCAATTAATTGCATTTCACATGCCATGTTTAGGTTAGCCGAGCCTACTCTAATTGCATCCTGTATGTGTTGCATTAGTCAATTTGACATGAACTAGGACCATGCATGTTGGCTAACTAGTTTATTGTTTTGGCACAGAGTATGATGTATGTATTTTCATGCTTTAGCATCCTCGCATGCGTGTGAATGCTATCATGACGGCATGCTTACCATGTGGCTAGATGCTTATGTGATAAACTGTTTGAATACCAGTGGGTGAAGGTTGGATTGTCTGAGTTGGAAAAACTCGTAGAAATCCGCATTTTAGCCTACTTACGAGTAGCAAATTCCAAAGTGCTTTTCAAGACAAACGGATATGCAATGCTTATTTCCAAATTAGGCAATCTAGTCTATACTTGTTTGCTGTGCGCATAACATAGTAATTCTAGACTAATAACCGGTTTTAGAACACATAAACGTTTTAAAAAATGGATATCACGGTTAGTAGAGGCTGATCTTCAGATTGGGCGAGAGGGGGTGCTCATAGTTGACCTTCCCCAATCGTACCCAAGCTCCTGAACCGAGGCAACTTTGGCAATGACGAGCACGTGGCCTTTGGCACCGAGTCAGGGTTTCCTAAATTCCCCCATTTTTAAAATATTTAGGTGGCGACTCTGTATCTGGCAAAGCAGTCCACGTTTGGCACTTCTTTTTCTAAAAATCTATTTTCTCAAAACAATTTGCCAGATTTGGACTCTTTGGTTCAGATTAAGAACCGTGACACAAATCGAGTCCGAACTGTAGCATGAGGCCCACGGGCGCGTCTACAGTTTCTGGCGACTCCGCTGGGGATTTAGAGAGCTTGACTCGAACTCGTGATATCCTGTTTTGATTACACTTATGTGCCTCTTTGCATTGCATGTGCATTGGTGCGCCTAGGACACCGTGTTTGCCATCTGCCATTCCTGAACGGTTTACCGGAGGCTTGTCTTGTCAAGGCATAACCATAAGGTTGACCGGTTATGGGCTCTGACAGTATGGGAACACAAACCCCGGTTTTACCGAGGCACCCTTTTCGACCATTCGACCTAGTGCATATTCGGATCCATAGTGGCCATTCCAAGCTAGGGCAGGTTGCTTACCCGTTTATAGGTTGTTTGAAACCGCTGCGTGCGTAGTGAAACCTTAGCTCCTGACAAAATAGGACAGGGAAACCCTACCCCAATATAGGGGTGCTTTGGTTCTCACTTATCTGCTATGTGCTTTAGAGTGTATCTCTACAGGAACGTACATATCGATTTGCAAATTTGAGTATCAGGCCCGAAGGCACCAGTATCAGTGTTGTTGAGAATCAGTTATCTGCGGGTATCAGGTTCAGTTTTGGGGACAGTGATTCTGGGGAACAGTGACCAGTAATAGAGTACAGTTGTTCGGCTGCACCTGTATTTGATCCATTTGGGCTGAAATGTTGCTTGTTTTCCCTTTCAGTTCAGAGAGTTCAGAGAGTTGATGCAGAATAGCCAGTGTTTCCCCTTGCTGAGGCAGGACTTATGATGACGCAGAATTCAGAAGAGATCGTGGTTATGACAGCTGCATTAGATCAAGGGATCACTCTGCAAAATGAGACCAACATTGATATGTCACATCCACCCAGGTCGCCTGTTGCGCACCCGGTCTGGGCCCCCCAGCTATACCAGGCTCGTGAGCCAACTACATTCGAACTAATAGTGATGATAGGTGATCTCCAAAGGTCTGTGGCGGATCTCGCCTACGGAATGTCAGCTTCACGTCCAGCTGCACCATATGCCGGAAGTTTTGTACCCCAGGAGCCCCCGCTGTTGGGGCGAATTGTGATTGAACTTAGCCAACCGGAGATGGCCTCCAGCTATGGTAATGACATATCAGCATCAACCCAAACCCCCGATCAGGCTGAGGCCAGAGGAAAAGACAAAGTGAAGGCAGATGTCGATCCTATTGAACAACTGCTGCGGGCAGTCGAGGCTTTGAAAGCCGGGGGGATGAACAAGCAACAGATATCCGCAGTTGTGGCAAAAACTGTGGAGGATGCTTTCCCCACTCCACCTGAGGGTAGTTCAAGTCAGTCAGAAAATCAGGATAGGCCCCGTCATGCCAGAACAGTTCCTCCTATTCCCAACCCTGCACCCGGGAAAGATCAGAAAGCCAAGGTGGCGCCTGTTGACCCTTTCGCCTGTGCGTCTAATAAGAACGCTCAGACTTCAAAATACCTGCCCCGAGGGCGCAGGGTCTTTCATGCTCTCTACATGCCTTTGTCTAAGGCACTTCAGATCCTTACCGAGAGAGGGCACCTTAAACCCTTGGAGCCTCGGCCTCTCCCGAAGAATCTCCCTGCCACGCATGATGCTGCCCAGTACTGCGCGTACCACCAGCAGACAGACCATGCAACTGACAATTGTTTCCGCTTCCGTCATGAGGTGCAAGATTTGATTGACAACGAGGTTATCCTCCTGCCCACCTCAGCCAAGTTCGTTACCACCCAGTTATTGGATTTTGAGGACGCAGATACTGCAAGTATGTAATCAGAAAGTGAACCACCTGCGGGCGGCATTCAGTGTATTTTGGATGTAGCTTCTGGCACGCATTTTTGAGCATTTGCGAACGCTAGCTTTGTAAATTCTGGCCTGGGTATGAAGTCAGTCTTTTGTTTTGAGTCTGTCTCTTTGTTTTGAGTCAGTCTTTTTGCTTAAGGGTCTGTCTTGTTGTAGCGAGTCAGTCCCCTTTGTATAGAATACCAGGTGATTCCGGGGTTGTTGCCTCGAACATCGTTTTGTCTTGTAATTACCCGTTTCTGTTTTCTGAGTCTGTTTCTGCCAAGGGGCCAGTTATACTAACAAATCTGAATGAAACAGCTATGGCTATGTCATTTTCATGCTTGCTTCCAGTGTAAGTTAGTTGTGCCAGAGGATTTGAATGGGCTGACAGTGCATCTCGCCTGCTCTCCTACGCGCCAAACTCATTGCATTAACCTAAGTTTTTCAAAAAAAAAAAAACCTTTTGAACACTGCGGTGATAAAAACGAAGAGAAAGGAATTCCTTTGGTTTTGCAAAACTTTGATCATTTTGACAGAAAGAGAGACATGCTAAGCCCTTAATGAATGAAACCATGCTTGTCAACGTGAGTATTGGGAAGGACCCTGGCTTGATCCAGATTGGTTCCACACTATCTTCGGCGCGAGTGATTCGTCGCTTTCTTAAAAACTTTCAAAAACAAATGTTTTACACGGCCCTGTGAAGACCTGTGTGGAACCACTTTTGAGATTGTGCAGCCTCAAGATTCGACCAGTTTGTTTTGAACCATGAACTCATCCGAAACATTCAACGGTCAGCTGTCGGAGAAGGCCCGCGTGGCCAGTTCTGAAGCAGCCCTCGAGCAAGAGGCACCAAAGCCGAATTAGAAGGATTAGATCTCGCCGGAAGAAGCTTGTGGAACAACCAGGAAGGATTCTTCGACAAATCATTGCGACAACCGTTCTCCTAGATACAGAGAGGCTTCAAGTCCAAAAACCATTTGGCATGGACTTGTTACACTTTTACCCTTTGAGAGGCTCGCTGGGCCGAAAACCCGGAAGGGCGACCCAGGCAAAAGTTAGAGCAAGAGAAAAATACAAAAAGCAGAAAATATATACAAAAGATACAAAAAAAAGAAAGAAAATAAAAGAAAAAATGCGAAAAAGAAAAGAAAAAGAAATAAACAGAAAAAGAGAAATGAAAAGAAGCTCGCAAGGTCGAAAACCCGCATCGGGCACCTTGGCAAAAGTTAAAGCCTGAAAAGTGAAGGTTAAAATACCCGAGTGTACCTTAACCGGAACTACGTAAGGCTTGATTTCCATGTTTGGGATACGTAGGCAACTTCATTCTGAAGTCCAGCCCCTAACGCTTTCATAGCATCTCGGTCCATACAATGGTTTCGATTTCATCCCAAAGTCCAGTCGCCAACACCTTCAAAGTGACTGTGTCCATATATTGGTTTTGACCATCTTCGTCTTCTCTGTGTCCGAGGGAGTTCGGTCGTGATCATCACTAGTGAAGACTGTTTGCGGACTGCTGCGGCATCATCCAAACAAGGGGCAACTTTCCGTTGCCACAAGTCATCATGAGTTGCCGTTCAAACTAGGGGCAACTTTCCATTGCCGTGCAGCGTCCTTCAAACAAGGGGCAATTTTCCATTGCCTCTGATCCGAGGTTGTGCATCTCGAGGGTAAGTTTCGTGCTTGTTTAGCACCGGCCGTTTGCGAAAGTAGTTTTTAAAAATTTTTACTGAGGTTGACTATTTTCTCGAAAACTATTTCATCTCTCCAAAACTGGACCATTTTCTTGGACCTAAAAAAGGAAAATTTTCAGTGCTCATAGCCTGACTTGCATGGTTTTCAAGTCAAAAATCGCACAAGTGTGTTAATCTAACTCTCATATTGGTCAAAATTGTTTTAGTAGAAAACCAAAAAAAAAAAAAAAAAAAATGGTCAAAATGATGAACCAGGGGCGCAGTTGAGTTAGGCTTCCTGTTTTTCCCCCATTGCCAACATACTTGCCAAGAAGGGCACAACTGGAGCTATCATTAAAGGGGCTGAAAGCTCTCTCAACCCCCGAGCAACGAGGTATCAAACCAAGTGCGAAGCACGAATCTGAAGGGATCAAAGTACTCCGTTCCCTTATTTGGGGCATCGACCAAACGCCACCAGAAGAAACAGCCGCAAGCTAACCATGTCGGGCGTAAACCCACAACTTCCTATTCATCCATTAAACACCCCGGGGAGGGATAAAAATAAGAGAATAAAGAATAGAGAGGTGTAAGTTGAGAGAAAAAGCGAGCCAAAGGGTCTTGAGAGAAAAAAAAAACGTGCCTGAGGGCCGAGTGATGTGAGAATCACACAAATTAGAAAGGGTAGGAAACATACCCGGAGAAACTGGCTCCTCGTGGTCTGAGGTCTCTCGTTTTTGTAACACGTTTGTGTGTTGTGTCTTTTGTTTTGTCTCAAGTCGTTTCGAGTGTTTCTCAATGTCTTTAGGTTGTTTACCTTTTGTCTTCCGTTGTTTGAGTCGTGGCGCGTTGTGTTCAGTCATAGGCTCAATACCCGGTTAAGAACTCATCTCTCAATTTCAAAAATAAAATCGTTTTGTGCTCTGAGTGCCGTGCCATTCTCCACATTTGTGCAAAACAGGATTGTTTCTTTCATAAACTGCAGGGTCCACCCCTGATAAGTGTGAACAGTAGAACAAGGACCTATCTGAAGCTATATAGGTTCCGGACTACAAAGCAAAAGAAAAGAGGGAAAATTTGGAGCATCTTAGTCTGTTTCAACTTCGGTAAATTCTGAGACTGCACTCCAGGTGCACCTTCTCGGGCCTTGCCATTTCTCTGGAGTACGAGTGTATCTCGACCCCAAGTGTAAGCCTGCTTCAAGCCGGATTGGCAGTCCAAGCAGCACCCGAGGGTTTCACATGCAGATGTTATCTCTCGCCAACATAAATAGGGTGTCCCCTTTTGAGCTAAGCGTATTGCCAAGTCCTCCGAAAGGTAAATCGAAGGCACCAGAGTATGTGTTTGATGCCTTTCCATTGCATAGAATGTGCACTTTCATATACACTTCTGTTATATGCGTGCCGCGCATTGTTATGATTCATGCATAGAATATGCTTGCTTTCGATTCTACATAGAATTTGCTTTCAATATTGCATAGAATATGCTCCTGTTTCTTGCATAGAAAATGCTCGTATCTTTTGCATAGAAAATGCACTCTTCCATACTTGCATAGAAAATGCACCTCATTTGCATAGAACATGCATTCACTCGCACTGTCTTGTGCACTTACACTTTGTATCTCACTAGCACTATCTTGTGCATCTTGTGGTTGTATCTCACTTGCACTATTTTGTGCATTGCAAATCACTCGCGCTGTTTAGCGTATTGCACTGTCTTGTGCATTTCAAATCACTCGCGCTGTTTAGCGCATTGCACTGTCTTGTGCATTTCAAAATCACTCGCGCTGTTTAGCGTATCGCACTGTCTTGTGCATTTCAAAATCACTCGCGCTGTTTAGCGTATCGCACTGTTTAGTGCATTTCAAATCACTCGCGCTATTTTGCGCATTGCACTATTTTGTGCAGTTTACATTCGTGCTATTTTGTGCATCGCACTGTTTTGTGCAGTTTACATTCGCGCTATTTTGCGCACCTCCATCGCATTGTTTTGTGCAGTTTATCATTCGCGCTATTTTGCGCATTGCACTGTTTTGTGCAGTTTATCATTCGCACTATTTTGCGCATTGCACTGTTTTGTGCAGTTTACATTTCGCGCTATTTTGCACATCTCATTGCATTTTGCATGCATTCCATCGCGCTATTTTGCGCATCGCACTGTCTTGTGCACTCGCGTTGTCAAATGCATCGCGCTGTTTTGCGTATCTTATTGCATTTTGCATGCATTCAATCGTGCTATTTTGCGCATTTCATTGCATTTTGCATGCATTCCATCGCGCTATCTTGCGCATCGCACTGTCTTGTGCACTCGCGTTGTCTAACGCATCGCGCTGTTTTGCGTATCTTATTGCATTTTGCATGCATTCAATCGCGCTATTTTGTGCATCTCATTGCATTTTGCATGCATTCCATCGCGCTATCTTGCGCATCGTACTGTCTTGTGCACTCGCGTTGTCTAACGCATCGCGCTGTTTTGCACATCTCATTGCATTTTGCATGCATTCTATCGCGCTATCTTGCGCATCGCACTGTCTTATGCACTCGCGTTGTCTAAACGCATCGCGCTATCTTGCGCATCTCCTTGCATTTTGCGTGCATTCAATCGCGCTATTTTGCACATCACACCGTCCTATACATGCCACGGTCTAGGAGACCTTAAATCCTTGGAAGGTGCAAGACCTTTGGTGCATTAATGTGCACAGTTCGTTTGCATTGTCGTGCATCTCAAGAGTCGCGCATTGTCGCGCACTTCAAAATCATGCATCATCATGCATTTGCATCTCAAAAACAAAAAAAAACAAACAAAAAAAACATGCATTGTCATGCACCATCATAAATAGTTGCATTGTCATGCATCATTACAATATAGTGTATATTACATTGTAGCTTGCATGCATTCATTGCATCACCTTCCATCTATGGCTTGCGCCTTTCCATGATTGAGCTTGGTCTGGTATGTGCCCATACTTCTCACATCGAAACATAGTTCAGTGGACCGCTCTATGTTAGCCGCGGCTTGTTTGTGTACATGTCTTTCCTAGGCAAGATTTGGTTTGGCCCGCGTGCCATATCCATTGCATTTTAGATTGCATGCATTCATTGCATCACCTTCCATCTATGGCTTGCGCCTTTCCATCTTGAGCTTGGTTTGGTATGTGCCCATACTTCTCGTGTCAAAACATAGTTCAGTGGACCGTTCTATGTTAGCCATGGCTTGTTTGTGTACATGCCTTTCCTAGGCAAGATTTGGTTTGGCCCGCGTGCCATATCCATTGCATTGTAGCTTGCATGCATTCATTGCATCGCTTCCATCTATGGCTTGCGCCTTTCTATGTTGAGCTTGGTCTGGTATGTGCCCATACTTCTCGTGTCAAAGCATAGTTCAGTGGACCGTTCTATGATTAGCCGCGGCGTGTTTGTGTACATGCCTTTCCTAGGCAAGATTTGGTTTGGCCCGCGTGCAATATCCATTGCATTGTAGATCACATGCATTCATTACATCACCTCCGCCTATGGCTTGCGCCTTTCCATGTTGAGCTTGGTCTGGTATGTGCCCATACTTCTCGTGTCGAAGCATAGTTCAGTGGACCGTTCTATGTTAAACATGGCTTGTATGCGTACATGCCTTTCCTAGGCAAGATTTGGTTTGGCCCGCGTGCCATATCCGTTGCCATTTCCCCAACATTTTCATTACATTGTAGTGTAATTGTTGCATCCAGCATTAGGATCGTAGTCCTTTCTCCAACGGGTCGTTTCCCCACATATGTCATCCCCCCCCCCCCAATACTTGTTCTTGCGTCTGTCTACATTACTCATAGTTCAGTGGACCGTTCTATGGTAGACAGGACTTGTTACCTCCATCAATCTATTTGACATAGGTGTGGTTTCGAACCGTTCATGATTGGATCATGATCCAATTGCTTTGTACTTAGTTTGCATTGTTTCAATTACGTTGCATTTTCATTTGCATTTCTTATACATTGTTTTGTATATATTGCATATCCTTTTGCATTCATTTTGCATGTTATGCATGTTACTAATAACATCGTACCTATTTAGTTGTTTTCTTTACAGGCACGATATTGTATGTACGGTTCATTTGAGGCTGGTGCAACCAGACGAGCCGCACAGGTATTGTATCCTCCGAGTGAGACGTATCGAGAATTACATAATTCTCTTACATCCTTTCTGCATTGTAGTGTAGTTTGGTGTATGCTAGCTTAAAACTGTCGCATGTTGTGCTTCGTTACAGCTTTCTTTGCATGATCATAAGTTATGTCCGGCTCTGTGCATTGTCTTGCATTTTGCTCCTGCCTTCGGGCGCATATCTTGTTTGTCTTGCATGTTTGTCTGAGTCTTCGGCCTTGTCAAAAATGGATCGTCTCTGGGCTTTGACATTCAATCCCGTCATTGTTATGACTTTCGAGTTCTGTCAAAGAGGGGCAACTGTAGACACCCCATTTTTGACCGTCCTCAAGACTTGGACGTCTCCGTTTGAACACCCGGTGATCATCCATGTTTGTGTTCGTTTGGAGTTCCCGGAGGTCTCGGCTACGCGCCTTGCCTCAAGATCTCTGAACTCGACTGTTTAGTGTCTGGTTTTGCACCAAACACTTGTGTTTTGCCTTGGAGGGGCAGAGAATGCCTTGTGAGGCATCCCTACACATCATCGGCCATGGCTAGAGGCTACCGGCTGGTGTTTTGTTTCCATCGGCAATGTATATTGCCGGTCGGCATTCTTTGTTGCCGGTCGGCAGTCCATTTTGCCAAAATGGCAATTTTGAGCAGCCGACTACTGTTCATCTGCTTTTGCAGAAATTTTAATACAACTGTCTTGCATTTCGCTCCCCTCCATACACGTGTATGGAGGGATCTCTCTCTTTAGAAGCTTGTCTTGTAAGCTTTACAAGACAAAAAGCTCTATAAGAGGAGCCCTCCTCTCCCTTGTTGAGGGTTAGAGATTTTAGACAGCCATATTAGGGTTTTGAGTTCTAGGGTTAGGATTGATACACATTCTATCTCTATACCTCTCTCTCATTTGGCCTTTGTGTGTGTTTAAGTGTGTTTGTGTCTTACTATTGCACACAAACACATAGTGTTACACCTTTTCTTGGTTCCTTGAAGGACCAGAGGTTGTTCTTGGTGTTCTTGGGTGGTTTTGAGCTTGAAGAACCAGCTGGTCCACCATTTTTGAAGAAAGTCTTCAAGGGTAAGAAACTAGTCATTTTATTCCCCATTTTTGCATTGTATTTTTGCCTATCTTAGAACTATTTTTGTGCTTGATGTATAACATAAAAAAGTTCTATTTTTAGGCCCTCTAAATAGTTTGTTTAGAGTGTTTTGTGGTTTGGAGGTGTTTGACCCCTCTTAGGCCTTGAGAGGTCCCATTTTGTGCTATTTTGAGTGAGCTCCGGGACCTTGGTGTTTGGGCCTCCTCACCAGAGGTGAGGATGGTGCCTTGAGGTCCTAGGGAGGAGAGGGCCACCCCCTCTCCTTGTTGTCCTTGAAAAGGACCATTTTTGGCCTCTTGAGGGAGCACCTAGCTAAGCTTCATGTTGACCATGCCTTAGTTGTTTTTTGTGCTTATTATGTCATAATATGCCTTTGTTTTTTGTTGGTTTTGGTACACCATTCATGCTTAGCATAGCTACCTTGTAATGCCATGTTTAGGCCTTAACATGCCTTAGGTTGTAAACCGTTGTTCGAGCATGTTTTAGGTCTAGCTTTGTGAAGCTTTTGTGCTTATTTTGCCATGTTTAAGGTCTGTCCATTGTTGTTTGGGTCGACCAAGGCATGCTTAGTATAGCCCCTTTGCATTTTTGGCTTGTTGGCCTTAAGTGTGTGAATGTATAGCATGCACCCTTGCCCTAACTTAGTGATTTGGGACCCTTTGCCATGTTATTTCAGTCCCTTTAACATGCTTGTATGATTGCCTTGGACGCCTCTTTAATGCTTTGAAAGCTTGTGTAGCATGCTCCATGTTTTGGCATTTGTGCATACCTTTGAATTGAGGACATTTGGATGCCGTCTAAGTGATCTTTAGGCCTTGTGTTAACATGCTAAAATTTTGTTTTTAGTCATTTAATTCATACCGTGTGTGGTTGCACTAAGTGTAGTTCAATGCTCCTTTGGTGGGCCTTAGGAATTGGACCATATTTGCATACATGTGTGTGTGTGTTTTGGGCCTCATTTCCTTGGCTTTGGCCACTGTTTTGGGCCTAATTAGAGCTGCCCAAATCATGCTTAGGTTCACCCTTTGCTTGCTTACATGCTTACCTTGCATGTTTGTTTGCATGTCTTGTATGCTTGTTTGCATTACCATGTTGCATGCCTAGTCAATATGCTTAGTTTGTATTGCATGCATGCTTTGCCTCTTGATCATCCATGATTGAGGTTGAGTTCCTCATTTGTGTGCTGGTTTGCATTGCATTTTGACATCAACATGCATAAATTGGTCGCTTGGGCCATCACGCATGGAAATGCGCGATTGATGGTCCGAGAACCAAGGAGCATGTCCCTTTGAGTCACTAACATGATAAGGGACATGATTGGTGCATACATTGCTTGAATTGCATTGCCATGCTCTGCCTTGCCCTCTGTTGCTGTCAATTGCAGGTTCTGCAGGAACTCTTTGCCGACCGGCAGTGCTAAGTGCCGACCGGCAATCCTCTCTCGGCCGATAGCTTCACAAATGGCCGGTGACCACATACCACTGCCGGTGGCAATCCTACTCAGCCGGTGATGTCTCCCAATGTCCAGGGAAGAAATCCTGAGACTTTGGCAGTCTCCAGAGGAGTATATCAAGGATAACAGAGGCAGATTGCGCATGGCAGTGCACTTTCGAGCAGGACCGAGCGCGCATTGCATTGAGCTCTCTTCCCGAGGCGATTTATCTGTTTTCCCTAGATTAGTTAATTTGCTTAGCTAATTAGATGGTCTGTAATATTTAATTAGCTTGTAGGTTAATTATTTGTAATATTCTTTCGATCCCTCCGAGCGAGGGCGGGTTTGTAATAAGTGTGGGTGAGTGTGTGCATTACTTCCAACCCCACGTCTTTCGTCCCTTTTACTTCCCTGCTTTGATGGTTAGTAATAGGTCATGTTTAAATTAGCATACCTTATGCTATGCATGCGTGCATCCATACATATTGTCTTCCATGCACCGAGCTCGGTACATCATGCTAACTGCATTTGTACTTCAATTCTGAACTGAATACGTGCATCAATTAATTGCATTTCACATGCCATGTTTAGGTTAGCCGAGCCTACTCTAATTGCATCCTGTATGTGTTGCATTAGTCAATTTGACATGAACTAGGACCATGCATATTGGCTAACTAGTTTATTGTTTTGGCACGGAGTACGATGTAAGTATTTTCATGCTTTAGCATCCTCGCATGCGTGTGAATGCTATCATGACGGCATGCTTACCATGTGGCTAGATGCTTATGTGGTAAACTGTTTGAATGCCTGTGGGTGAAGGTTGGATTGTCTGAGTTGGAAAAACTCGTTGAAATTCGCATTTTAGCCTACTTGCGAGTAGCAAATTCCGAAGTGCTTTTCAAGACAAACGGATATGCAATGCTTATTTCCAAATTAGGCAATCTAGTCTATACTTGTTTGCTGTGCGCATAACATAGTAATTCTAGACTAATAACCGGTTTTAGAACACATAAATGTTTTAAAAAACAGATATCATGGTTAGTAGAGGCCGATCTTCGGATCGGGCGAGAGGGGGTGCTCATAGCTGACATTCCCTAATCGTACGCAAGCTCCCGAGCTGAGGCAACTTTGGCAATGACGGGCACGTGGCCTTTGGCACCGAGTCAAGGTTTCCTAAATTCCCCTATTTTTAAAATATTTAGGTGGCGACTCTGTATCTGGCAAAGCAGTCCATGTTTGGCACTTCTTTTTCTAAAAATCTGTTTTCTCAAAACGATTTGCCAGATTTGGACTCTTTGGTTCAGATTAAGAACCGTGACACAAATCGAGTCCGAACTGTAGCATGAGGCCCACGGGCGCGTCTACACATACACTGCATTACTCTTCTTGCATTTCCTCGCATCTTGCATTATCTTGTATCAGTTATCCTTTTATGCTGAGCAACGTTTAGGATCGTTGTGCCCAAGACTTTTCTCAGCATCTCTTCTCACAATTTCAACGTGGTTTGAATGTTTTTTTCCTCAAACGATTTTAGCGTGTTTGGAATTTATCTCAGGACGCGTGGAGCGTGCCCCTGAGGGCTTTTCTTTGGACCTCTTCTTACGATTTCAATGTGGTTTGAGTGTTCCTTTCCTTACACAATTTTAGTGTGTTTGAAATGTATCTCAAGACGCATGGAACGCGCCCCTAAGGGCTTTTCTTAGGACCACTTCTCACGATTTCAACGTGGTTTGAGTGTTCCTTTTCTCACATGATTTTAGCGTGTTTGGAATTTATCTTAAGAAGCGTGGAACGCGCCCCTGAGGGCTTTTCTTAGGACCATTTCTCACGATTTCAGCGTGGTTTGAGTGTTCATTTTCTCACACGATTTCAGCGTGTTTGGAATTTATCTCAGGACGCGGGAACGCGCCCCTGAGGGCTTTTCTTAGGACCTCTTCCCACGATTTCAGCATGGTTTAAGTGTTCATTTCCTCCCACGATTTCAGTGTGTTTGGAATTTATCTCAGGACGCATGGAATGTGCTCCTAAGGGCTTTTCTTAGGACCTCTTTTCACGATTTCAGTGTGGTTTGAGTGTTCCTTTCTTCACACGATTTCAGCGTGTTTGGAATTTATTTATTTTTCGGGGACCTCTTCTCATGATTTCAACGTGGTTAGAGTGTTCATTTCCTCACAATGATTTAATAGTGTTTGGAATTTATCTTTGGATGCATGAAGCATGACCCTGGACGTGTTTTATCTTAAGATACGTGAAGTGCGAACTCGAGCATATTTTTTTCTCTTCTCACGATTTCAGTGTGATTAGAGTATCTCAGGACGCGTGATGTGTGAGCCTGGGCATGTTTTATCTCAGGATGCGTGAAACGTGACCCCAAGCAGTTTTCGATTCTCAGTTTACCTTGAGTGGTGTTTTCTTTCCTCATCCTGTGTTTTGGCATGGTTGGAGTTTGTTGTATAGCTTTTTGCATGAAAGCTTTGAAGCTGCTCATTCATATGTTGTTATCTTGCTTATTGCATCTGCTATTGCTTATTGCATCATCTCGCATGATCATAAGTTTTTTCAAAATAGCCGGCTTCGTGTAGCGTGTGAGTCCAACCTTCAAACTGCTTTGCATCGTGCATCATTTGCATTCTACCCCTGAACTATGCTGGTTTGATTCCTTACAAAGGGATACATAGACAACCCTCGAGTTCAACCAACTGCTTTTGTATCTTGATTGCTTGCCCAAGTCTTACGGCTTTGTCAAAATGGGTCATCTTCGGGCTTTGACATTCATTCACGTCATTTCATGACTTCGAGCTCTGTCAAAGAGGGGCAACTGCAGACATCCCATTTTTTACCGCCCTTAAGACTTGGGCGCCACTAATTGATCACTCTATGATGAAAGTTGTGCTGTGTAAATATTCGATTTCTTCAACAAGAAGAGCTCTAAATCCCAACTTTACACCCCATTTTGGACCAAAACTATTTTAGACCTTAAAACCCACTCTTTCAAAATATTTTTGAAAAAAGCTTCTACAATGTTCTGAGGCTCATATTTCGTTAAAAACTGCACTTTTCGGTAAACCGAGCAAGGAAAAAGTGGAAATAAATGAAAGAGGGATGAACTCTTCGAAAAAAACTTTTTTTAAACATCTTATTTAGAGGTTTGGAGTTGAAGAAAATAAGAGTGGAGGGAAGAAAACTAATTGGGAAAGAAGTTGGGCTAGAAACCGTTGAGAGAGAACTGGGCAGCCTCACTAAATCGAGCCTATCCTTTTGTACACTTGGAATTGAGTTATGAGGCCACCACCATTGGAAAGTGGACTTTTGGGGCTTTATTTTAGACCCAAGGATCTCCTAAAGCCGAGTCCGGATGAGAGAGATATGGCTATTTGAAGTTAGGCATCAATCCGATTAAGCCAAAACTGAGCAACCTTCACTAAACTAGGAATATCTCTTTGCACACTTATAATTTAGATTTGAGGTTGCCACCATTGAAAAGTAGACTTTCGGGGCTTCAATTTAGACTCAAGAATGACCTAAAACTGAGTCTGGATGAGGGAGATATGCCCATTTGAACTCGGGCCTAGAAGCATGGCTAGCAGATGGCCGACAACCACCATTTATGGCTGTTAAACCACCATATTTTTCCTGCCGGCCATTAGTGATAGCCGGCCGGCCACTGCAAGCTTGTCGGCCATCAGTGTAAAAACCAGATGTTTTCCCTCCAGTTGTTCCACACTGTTCCAGCTGTCCATTTTTAGATATTTTCGACCAAAGCTCATATATTTCTATATATAGGGGACCTCCCTCTCATCTTTCAAGGTTAGAAAACATTAGGAGTGAAGAAATATTTTGGAAAATATCTTCTCTTTCTACAATTCTCTCTCTCTCTTTTGCAACTTGCATAGCCTACGCCCAAACACACCAAACCAAACCTAAAGAGCTTCTTGTTGAGGTGATTTGAGCTTGGATTTGAACTCTTGAAGCACTTAAGAGTTTGAAATTGGTGGCTTATGCCTTTTGGGATATTCCTCTTCAAGAGGTATACTTTCTCTTGCCTTTGTACAATCTTTACACTACTTATTTTCCATCTTTTCTTGTTGTTTTTAAGCTCTTTAAAACTTGTTTTTATGGACTGAAGCTTGTGGTTTAAGGCAATTAAAAGTAGAGGGGTTAATCACCCTTCTTGGAACCTTGTTATCTAAGCCTTTCCACTTGTGTTTCCCATCTCTTAATCAACTTTTTTTGAGTTTTTTACCACTAATTTTCAAAGGTTTTCAGAGGCTAAGAAAGTGGTTTTGAAGTCCCAAAAATGGAGGGGTTAGCCTCCCATTCTTTGGCTTGTTTACTAGTTCAAATTGCTCCATGTTTTAGCTTATTGCTATAGCTACTTTTAGCACCTTTTTGTACTGTTTTTGGGCTGTATAAACTCTAAAATTTTGGGTTGAAACTTGTGGTTTAAGGCTAATAAGGGTGGAGGGGGGCTCACCATTCCTTCTACTTAGCTTCTAAGGCCTTTGCCCTTATATTTCCCATTTTGTTGTCAACTCTTTTTGAGCTTCTTTATATTAAATTTCAGAGTTATTTCAGTGGCTAAAAACATGTCTTGATGTCCAAAAATGGAGGGGGTAGCCTCCCTTTCTTGTGTTTTGTTTACTAGCCTCTCATGCTCTATGTTTTAGCCTTTTATTCTGGCTTTTGTTACTTAATTCCTGCATGTTTTAGGGTTGTATTGAACTTGTTTTAGCATTGTTTTTAAGTGTTATTACATTTGAGTTTTGTATTGCATAGTTGTAGTGTATAGTCCTCACAAGCTTGGTATTTTAGGCCTTTAGACACCAATTGTTTGAGTTGATTGCATGTTTTTTGTGCTTTTCGTACTTAATTTTAGCACTAATCATCTCTACAACCTCCCTCTATTCTTGGCTTTTTGCTTTGCTTTGAAAGTGCTTCAAACAACTTGCTTGTTTAAAGCATGAGATTGAGGCCTTATGCTTAATGGTTGAATCCCTTTGGGGTTCATTACCAACGGCATGTAGCTTCTCTCATGTCTAAAACAAATTGTGGTTTGATGCTCTTTCCATTAGAGGATCCTAATTCACCTTTTGGACTTAATTAATTAAGGAATGGTTGGTAAATTCAACTGAGTAATTAAAATTGGGACTAAAAATGGTGTAAGATAATAATTGGTTATGTTCAATCGGACGTTAATTGAACACATGAAAACTTGAACCATTTCATACTCACTAGTGATGAAATGATTCAAGGTTCCAAGGTCATCACTTCCCTTGATCTTCCATGAAAGGGAGGTGGTTTTCGTCTTGTTTGGTTGCATTTATCCAGATTGCACACTTGGTCTATGAGCCATCATGCAATGAAATTTCTTGAGTTGATGGTTTGTAAACCAAGGTTTGTCTCCCTTTGATTTGTGCATAAAAAAAGGGATGAATTGTGCATCCAATCCTTGAAAATGCCCTGTATATGCTCTGTTGGTCCTCTATTGCAGCAAGATAAACATATGCATCAATGGCTGGCAGGCCACTTTCCATGGCCGGCAGACCATCATCTATGGCCGACAACCATTAACCATGGCCGGCTGGTGGCCGGTGACATTTACCAGTGGCTGGCCAGCCACTGATGCAAAGTACAGCAGAGTTTTGGTAAGGCAGAGCAGAATAAGCAGTAGTGTTGGTGTTCAATTGTGCAAATAGAGGCATTCAGAAGCAAAACGAAGGTCTTTTCGGGTGGTATCCGAGCATGTGCGCCTTCCATTTCCTAAGGCAGAGTAGTGGCAGAGTAGTTAAATACTTTAATTACTTAGCTTATTTGCATTTGTGTTATAACTAAATTAGCTTACTAGTTAGTTAAATTAAAAGTGTTGTAGTAATTAGTTAATTAGTTTAGCTAGTTATTCATTTGGTTTGTAATAATTAGCTTCATTAGCTTAGCTCTAATTAGTTGGTAGTTAATTTTTCTTTATTTATTCGGACTCTTCTTCGTGAGAGCAAAATGTAATAATGTGTACGTCTTCCAACTCCATGTCTTTCTCCCTTTTATTTAATCGCTTTTGATGGTTAGATTAGGGACATATTTCAGTTAGCATACCTTATGCTTGCATCCATTCATCTTGTCTTGCATGCACCGACGCTCGGCACATCATTCTAACTGCATTGCCATTATAATTACTTCATTGAATACGTGTTTAACCACATGTTATCAAATTGCTTCATATGTCATATTAGTAGCCGAGCCTATTAAATTGCATTATTGCATTTGTTGCATTAGGTATCTTGTATAGCTAGGAATCATGCATATTGTTTTCTAACTCATATCTTCTTAGCTTGGAGTACTAGGTGAGTTTTTAGTGCTATAGCATACTTGTATGAGCGTGAGTGACTACCATGACTAGCAAGATTACCATGAGACTACATGCTTACTTGACAAACTGCTTGAATGCATGTGGATGAATGCTTGTTGCTTGAATTTGAATGATTCAACGAATGTATGTTTAAGCCCACTATGTCTAGTGGCAATTTGGCAGTTTTAAGCCCACTTTGTTAAGTGGCAAATTCGCAAACTTTAAGGTCACTTGAGGTGGAAAAATTCAAACCCTTTTCACAAAGCAAACTTGAAATTGAATTATTCCAAATTGAGCAAACTAGTCAATACTTATTCATGCGCATCACATAGTAAAGCTAGCCTAATAATTGGAACAAGAGCGCATAATGTGCATAAAAATCATATTATGATTAGTAGAGGCTGATCTTTGATTGGGAGAGCGGGGGTGCTGAATTCATGACCTTCCTCTCTCGTACCTAAGTTCCCGAGCCGAGGTAACTTTGGTGATGACGGACACGTGGCTTTTGGCACGAGTCATGGGTTTCCTAAATTTTTCTAAAATAAAATATTTAGGTGGTGACTTTGTATTTGGCGAAGCAGTCCATTTTTGGCAATTTGATTCAAAATTATTTTTCCAAAAGATTTGCCAGATTTGGACTCTTTGGTGATTATCAATTTCACATTGCGCTTGTGAGATTAGATTCAGAACTGCGGGAGTCTGAACTATAGGGCTTCTTTCGAACCTTCCGAAAGGGGGCGCAAAAAAGGTGAGCTACAGTTTAATTAATACTTTATTGTTAATTGTATTTCCATATAAACGATTATTTTCTTCCATCTCTTCAAGAATATCGTCTTAAGATTGTTGGTGCAAATTTGGTAAATGAGATGGAAATAGATAAAACAGAAAATAATTAGTATTGTTTCAAGGCGTGTTACAACGTCGCTTTTCTTAAGACGATATTCGCCCTCACCAATTTTGTCGAATATGAGGTGCACCGGGTTACCCACGAATCCGCCTCCATGATACAATAAAATCTAGTCTAAAGATTGATGTCGGACTGCGTTATGCATGAACCAAACTAGATCCCGAATACCTTTAGATTTTTCTAATCCACCAAGTAAAGAGGAAAATATCAACATGAATCGTTGAGATAAATTCTATGGATTTCATATAGATTTCTTCTTGTCCAATTGCCAATCCATTCTGCCTTTATATAGGCATGGGTTTGCGTCCCTTAGACCAAATGATGTGTCCTTTAGATTCAAAATTAACACCTTTTAAATCCAAGAGTCAGGCCTTTTTGTTTAAACTGAATGGTTGCACCCTTTGGTTTAAACTCAAAAGTCACATCTCTTTAATAATTCATATAACTGTATTATATATTGAAATATATAATACACCTTTCTTTTGTTTTTAATAGAGTCTAATTTAAAAATAAAAAAATAAAAAAAATTGATTTTTCCTAATTTCGAACATTTTAATTTCATTTATAATTTAATTATTTAAGTTACATATTTATATGTATATAAACATAGGTATGTACGTTTGTATACATATATGTATAGTAGAGGTTAAGTTGTTCACATATATGCAGGCTGTTGGATTTCATAAATCTGAAATTCTTAATGCTCAATCTTGTTTCAAATGCAGCATTAATTTGAATAATTGACCCTACAAACATACTAGAAAGTCAAAATATAATTTTCCACAATAAAATTGATGCAATGAGCATACCCCATTGCACCAAAACATATCATTATATCTGTTTATTTTGAGATATTCATGTCGTCACAGAAACAAAAAGCACTTAGCTAATAAAAAAAATGACAAAGAAAACACATTTGGTGAAATTGTTTCCGAAATAAAATTTACACAAAACAACACACTTTCAAGAAAGAGATTTGTTTCTAAAAATGAAAATGACACAAATACAAAGTGTTTTCAAACTTCTCATTATACTTATATCTAAAAAGAAGAAAAATGAAGACCAAAAAAAAAAAGAGAATATAAAAAGATGGCAAATATAGTTTTCGGAAAAGAGTTGATTAAAAAATTGGTATGTCATGCATCGTCACGGATTCATAGGTTTAAGCAAGTATATTACAACTGCAAATATTTCCAATATAAAAAGAAATTTCAGTAGCATGTCTACCTTGAACTTTGTGCCAACACTTTGTTTATGAGGATCAAGCACACCCATCTAGTGTAAAGGGCTAGCAGGTTTATGAAATTGGATAAGCATATTGGAGGCAAACAACTAAGGGAGCCGGTAACTGCATGATGAAAGGAGTTGGATGGTGTCAGAGTGCGGTGGATCTCTGTTATTTTCCAAGAAGCCACTTGGTCATACAGAACCTAAAAAATAAAAATAAAAAACTTAAATTTTAAAAAAGGTTTGCAAGCAAAATTATTGATAATTGTAAAGGTCCAGAATCTTGCATTATCCAAGTAGATATAGACAAGCATGAAGTAAATTCAAAGAAAGATTAGGAAATTCTACCAACTCTACCAAGATAAGGAAACTATACAAAAAGTGAAATCAATCAAGTTCTATTTATGCATGTTTTCCAAGGAAACTTGCTTAAATTTTTTTTTTCTTGCATTTGAAATGAACTGACAATTTTGTAAAATGCGTCTGTAGTCTGTCTAGGTGGGCCTCAATCTAAAGCAGGAGAAGAGGGTTAGCCTTTTGCTGAGTGAGCCCGAACAGGAGCAGACACACACTAGATCAGTGCAGGTTTAGCCTACCTAATGGCACAGACACTTACTAAGATAAGGCATAGTGGGAATTTAACCTTACCCTTGGTTGATGTACGAATAAAGGGGGCACTCAGTCTCAAGCGAATGACAAATAAGAATAAATAAGCACCTAAAAGCATTAGATTAATAAAAAATTGTTTGGATACATTAAAAACACTTATTTTATTTCTAAAAGCACTAAGCCAAAAAGAGATACTAATGTTTGGTTTGAAGCCCAAAATTATTTCTTAAAAAGGCAGGATGCTTCAAAATTGTTTCTTTACATAATTAGAAAAGAAAAATTTTGGAAGCAAAAAAGCACTTTTGTTATCCAATTCATATTATGGACACCACAGCAGGTGGTCTAGTTCTGAGTATCACCTTTATAGTTGCCTTAATTGCTTTTCCCATCCATTGGTAACTTTTTCTTTTTTTTACATTCTAATTTAAAAAAATTTAGTCAACAAAACTTCATCAATTTGTGTGTTTCCAGCATACAATGCTAACTTGGTCATTTTAAGATTCCAATATTGGAAACTGAAGACAAAGTTGTTCACCCTTTCAAATTACCCAATATCTGAAAACATGACCATACGTATGATTGGAAAGCTCTTGGAACGAGTGGATCAAAATTTCCAAGTAATATTAACAATTTTTTTTTCTTTTTGCTAGAACGAGATCCGCACCCATTTGATATTTTGGATTCGGGTTTCATTGTTTTGTATTATTGTTCTTATTCCTCTTTTCCCTCCTTGAGTTTGGCTATTGGGATGTGTTGGTTGTGTTTGGAACGGGATGGTAGCTTGTTTGTCAAAACTTTGGTTGGCCAAATTTTGGCCTTTACGCTCGAGTGTAGCTTTTTGCACTCGAGCGGACTTTGTAGGCTCCCAGTACTTTGGCAGGTCTGCAAAACTACTGGAAGAGTGTATTCGATGCTCGAGGGGTGCTTCCTATGCTCGAGCGACACTTCTTTAGCTCAAGCGGTAGGCTTTTATTTGCAAACTTCTTGGAGTGTGTATTCTACGCTCGAGCGTCACTTCCTGAGCTCGAGCAATGATGCCTTTTTCATTGTGTCTTGACGCTCGAGTGTCACTTTATGCACTCGAGCAGTAATTATTTTTGTGTCTGGATGCTCGAGCGTCACTTCTTGCGCTCCAGCGGACTGTGCATATATCAGTTCGTAATAGTCACTTTTTACATCACTTTTTCATCTCTCTCTCTCTCTCTCTAAACATTTCAAAACCCTAAATCTATTTTTGATTAATAACAAATACGAGTGGAGAGACTCATTAAACTAATATAGTATTAACGCATACAAAAATGCCGGGTACAACATGGGAAAAGTACATGATCATCCTAACATTATTATAAACATTTTCTCTCTTCGCTTTCTTTCATAGTTAATTTTATCACTTAAAATAACAAAATTGTCAAACAATTGATATTTTCAACAGAAAATGCTTATAGTCTTTAAAACATCTATCTAAATTTACTCGAGTAATGCTATAAAAACCATATGTATATATTACATTTGACGTACTATGCAAAATGTCACAATTGTATTGATAACTCATAATATGAGTAGGGACATGAGTGTAAATTTATTTAAGTAGTGTAAATAAGTACACACTGGTGATGAGACTCCTTCAATCCATGCAATTATGGCAAGTGATACATGGGGCTAAATGGAATATATATAAATGTGGCCATTATAATATTATTGATATTATTCTCAATGAGATGGATTGTTCAATGCCAGTTGTTAATTTGTTTACAACAGTATAAATAAATTTAAGAATAATATTTTAAGAATCTCTAATCTACGATATTTAAAATTATCATTAGATTATTCTTATAAAAAATTGTGAGAATAATATCATTTTTTATCTAACATGAAAAAGACAAGGCAACCAACTTTACGCCGAGGACAGGATGTGCCTAACTATAAACTAAACTATCACTAGAAATCAGTGGTTGTCTTATTCTTAAGGTTGAGGGATCCTTCGTAAAATTCAAGAAGGATATTTATTCATTCAAAATAAAGATCTTTATTTTGATCAATCATTCATAAATTAAAGAGGTGTGTTATTCCTCAACACTAGTCTTTATTCTCCATTTACCTTGGTGAAATTACAACAATGATGATTTTTTATATTTTTCATTTTTATATTTTTTTATTGTTGTGTTGTCAACTTTAAATCCTGTAAAAATCTAATTGCATTATTAAATAAATAACTAAAAAAACCCAACTTTTTTAGAGACGTCAACTCACCTAGTTAGAAAATGTTTCACAAAGATTTATATATTAATTTTTTATTTTTATTTTTATAATGATGTGATAATGATATTTGGGACAAAATATGAATGTTAATATCCTTCCCCAAAAAAACAAGCTATATCCTGCGGCACCTTTTAATAATTTTTTTTTTTGTTCTTTTACTATTTCTTTCTATTGAACTTTATGTTTGTTCTGAAAAAAAAAAAACTTCATGTTTGTTGAATTTTTGTTTTCCATTTTTTTTGTGATTTTTTTAATATTTGAAATATATATATATATATATATATATATTTAAACTTTTTCTTATGCACATACACCTAAATTGTGAAAAAATATAGAAACAAATTCAATAAAAGAGGTAAGCCAAGCAAGGTAGCAGAATGTTTTCACATTTAAGCATTTTGTCAAACACATAGTAATCAACAAATTAGAATAGCAAACCGGCAATAGAAATGTCAAAAACATAGTAATCAACAAATTGTTATAGCAAAATAACAAGAGAAGAAAGAGACACAAAAAAAAAAAACCAGTAGCAAGGAGATGAAGCTTGTCAATGGTGACTCTGATTATGGAGTCCTTCGCCGATGCATCCTGTGTATCAGTTTGAAAGGTTTTTCAATACTTTTTTTAAAAAAAATTGATTATTATTTATTATTTGGATTTATTAAGGGTAACTTAGGAAAAATTAAGGGTGTACTCAAAGTAATAATATACAATTTTAAATAATTGAAAAGGGTGTACTTAGAAATAGGGAGTACTTAATGATTTTTGGGGGGTAAATAGAATCACCCGTTATTTGATGATGAGGTGGGCCCTTTGCTCCAACCCTAACAAAGTAAATTTGGATATCTATAATCCTTTGCAAATCACAGGTATCAATTGTATTTAGGAACAAGTATTTAAATATTTATAATCGCTTGTAAATCACAAATTGATAGCTATAATTCTTTGTAGTCCACAGATATTAATTGTATTTAGGGAGACACTGTCGAGTGTTTAAATATTTATAATTGCGTATAAATCAAAAATATCAATTAAGTATATGAAAACTGTTTAACTCAAAACGTCTAATGTCTAATTGGGACAAATATATAAGAGTTTAAAATGATACAAAAAAAAACTCAATCCTTTAGAAATTAAATATATTATGGACTAAATTGATACAATTTAAACACTAAAAATTAAAATGGCATAAGACTTATATTTTACACTATAGGCCTACAAGGCGAGTGTATGTTGTTACCACGCCAGATCATGTACCAGCACCTTCGGTAGTGAGAGGTACCTTCTTGTTTTGCAATTCAGTTGCTAATATATTGATTGACACGGGTGCATCCCATTTATTTATCTCATCTACATTTGCATCGGTTTTGGGGTTAGAGTTGGCTTGGTTAGCACCTCCTATCTGTGTAGAGTCACCTATTGGTGATGAGGTGATTTTTAAGCAGGGGTGTCGGGGTTGTGACATAGAAGTTGTCGGTCATCAACTTCCTTTTTCATTTGTGTTGATTGACATGTCTGACTTTGATGTTATTTTGGGAATGGACTGGTTGTCTTCATATCGGGCTGTTATAGATTGCTACCGTCAGAGGGTTACTGTACGTACCCTGAGCGGGGATTGTTTTCATTTCTTGGGGGACCGGGTTGGTACAGTCTTATCACCAGTATATGATTTGCGTGGGCGGAGTGAACTTAGTTGCCTTCTCACTAACTTCTTAAGTACTGAGTGCGATGAAGTTCGAGTTGAGTTGCCAAGGGTAGTTTGTAAATACCTGGATGTTTTTCTAGAGGATCTTACTAGTTTACCACCTCATCAAGAGATCGAGTTCTCCATTAATTTAGTGCCTGGCACGACACCCATTTCTATGGCCCCGTATAGATTTGCACCTACCGAGTTAAGTGAGTTGATGTCACGCACCGAAAATAAACCATAATTCCATCCAAGAACATATAAGAACAACAACATCAATCAAGATATAAAGTTCTTTCATTTCATAGAGTTAATGATACAAAGGAGTTTAGCATAAGTAAATTCCCTATAGGCTTACATCTTTCCAAGTCAAGGCTTGGTTACAACAGAAGTGAGACTATCTTAACACAAATAAAGCCTTGGCAATACAAAAGAAAGTATACAACAAAAGGAAGCTTTCGCTCCAAAGCCTGTCCAAGATACTACCTTGGCAGAAGCATATCACCAGCACCTAAAAATGGTTTTCCCAAATAGGGTGAGCCAAAGCCCAGTAGGAACAATCTAGCACAATATATGAACTTTAACAAGATTATAAATATGATGCACAGGTTTCAATACTCAATGACAAAAATCATTTATAACTCTCTTTTCAAAAACCATGTTACGACAAGTATCATGCCACAATTCATTTCACATCAATATTATTAAAGTTCAGAAATCAGATATTATTCGGCTCCATATTGTTAGGAAGGTCGAATAGTTAAATAAAAGGGGAATGGGAACGAACGCCTTCGTCGCGATCTGGCCTCGGAAATAGCAAAATCCAAACAAACAGTGCACCAGGCTTCTAAGCGACCCCCGAGGGTAGATGATCGATGATCTTGAGCTCGACAGCAAGAAGCTGACAGCCGCTATGCCTCAACAGATCATCTTGAGGAGTCGACAAAGGACGAACGTCTCCAACAATGCGTCCGGAGGAGTGCGATCAAAACACCTGCCCTTCCGAAGGATGCATTTCCGCTTGACACCGTCCACATGATATACAGCCTGCCAGTAGCCCCGGCAGTGCATGTGATCCAATCAGATCCAGGCCCCCAACAGTAACTCACGCCAGTAAAGTGGCTCCGAGAAACGCCAAGTATCACCTTTGATGACTCTGATTTGATCGGCTTAACACTCCCTCACATCGATCCATTGGTTGTTGAGCTACGCGTAAACCGGTTCACCGTCAAACGCGTTCTTATTGACCAGGGCAGTACTTCAGAGGTTATATATTATAAAACCTTCATCAAACTCAGATTCAACGAGTCAGACCTGACTCCGACTCCTTATCCACTATTCGGCTTTAATGCCAATCCAGAGTACCCATTGGGAAAGATCAGCTTACCCGTTTGAGTAGGTTTCAGAACGGTGGATGTGGAATTCTTGGTCGTTAGGCTGCCATCGCCGTACCATCTCATCATGGGGGGATCATGGTTGCATACCTTGCAGGCCGTCCCATGCACCTATCATCAACTGCTACGTTTCCCAATAGAACACGACATTAAGCAAATTCGCGGCTCCCAGAAATTGGCACAAGTATGTTATCTCCTTGCCGCCAAAACGCCAAAAGAACTACAAGTAAACTCCATTGAGGTGCCGAATCGGGAGATCCTTGATGACGTTGGGCGGCATCCAAATGAGAAGGCCACGGAAGGTTTAGACCGAGTTGACATCGATGGAAGCCCAGAAAAGTTCTTCATGATCGGAGCTTCTCTGAATCAGGCCGACAGGCAGCAGCTGATCTCTTTCTTGCTCAACAACCTTGACGTCTTTGCGTGGACTCCGTACGAAATGCCGGGAATAGACCTGTCAGTTTCACAGCACCATCGGAATGTCGATCCCAAATGTAAGCCGATCATTCAGAAAGGCCGGCGGTCAGCCGCGGAGCACACTGCCACCGTTGTTGAAGAGGTAGACAGACTGCTTGACGCCGGGGCAATTAGAGAAGTCACTTACCCTACATGGCTCTCCAATACAGTAGTGGTGAAGAAGAAAAATGGGACTTGGCAAGTGTGCGTCGATTTCACGGATCTGAACAAAGCTTGCCCCAAAGGCTGTTTTTCTCTACCCAGAATCGACTAGCTTTTCGATGCGACGGCATGCCATCAACGCATGAGCTTCCTCAATGCTTACAGAGGCTACCATCAAATCGCCATGCATCCAGATGACCAGGACAAAACTGTATTCCTCACCCCAAGAGGAACCTACTGCTACAAAGTTATGCCTTTTGGGCTGAAGAATGCAGGGGCAACCTACCAAAGACCGGTCACCGCCATGTTCAAAGAGCAACTCGACCACACTATGGAAGTATACATCGACGATATGGTGGTCAAGTCCAAAGAAGAACATAATCATATAGTCGATCTAGAAAAGACATTCAGTATCTTATGCAAATACAGAATGAAACTGAACGCTTCCAAGTGTGCGTTCGGAATTGGCTCTGGAAAATTCCTGGGTTACATCGTTAATCACCGAGGAATCGAAGCCAACCCGAGGCAAGTGACAGCAACCTTGGAACTCGGCTCCCCCTGTTCAGTAAAAGAAGTCCAAAAGTTGATGGGCATGGCTGCTGCATTCAACAGGTTCATCAGCCGGTCTACAAATCGCTGCCGACAATTCTTTCAGACACTATGGCAGGGTAAGGCTTTTGAATGGTCCGCCGAATGCGAAACAGCTTTCAACAGACTCAAGACCTACCTCCACCCAGTACCTCTCTTGACAACACCCGCCGCTGGTGACCCGCTCATTCTATATCTGGTAGTTTCCGATAGGGCCGTTAGCGCCATACTGCTAAAAGAGAAGGAGGGGGAGCAACGGCCAGTGTATTATGTAAGCAAAGCAATGTTTGATGTCGAAACACGCTACCTTCTGCTGGAAAAACTCATCTTAGCCCTAGTCATGGCTGCAAGAAAACTGATGCATTACTTCCAGGGACATAGCATTGGGGTGCTAACAGATTATCCCCTCCGATCAGTACTATAGAGTGCAGAAGCATTAGGACGTGTTTCAAAATGGGCTCTTGAACTCGGCCAATACGACATTCAGTTTTTACCTAAAACCGTAATCAAGGGGCAGGTGTTGGCCGACTTTGTTGCCGAATTCACTGGCGAGCTTGCCAACCTCAAACCTGACGAAGTTCGACCAAAGGCTGAAGTTCGACCAAAGCCGAACTGGAGAATTTATGTCGGGGATATTTGGTAATTATACTGTGATGGATCGTCTAACCAAAGGGGCAGCGGCGCCGGAGTTGTAATCATGTCTCTAGACGGCGCAGTAATTGAGCAGGCCGTCAAGCTTGGTTTCGAAGCATCAAATAACGATGCCGAATATGAAGCCCTTCTAGCCGGTCTGCGGAATGCGCACCTTCTCGGCACTCGGCGTCTGCTTGTGTTTTGTGATTCAAAATTGGTGATCAGTCAGCTAAAGGGGGAGTACGTGGCAAGAAACGACCGTATGGCAGCCTACATGAAAATGGCCAATTCCTTGCTGGCAAAATTTGACCATCACGAACTGCACCAAATAACACGCGACTAGAACACACACGCGGATGCCTTGGCGTGCCTAGCCTCCGCCATTAGTTCTGAGATCAAACGAACCATCGAAGTAGGTTTCATCCCAAAGCCGAGTATTGGCCCTTCGGAGGAAATCCATGTCAACGTTATAGAATCCACACCAAGCTGGATGGACCCCATTGCTGCATTCCTCTCTTTTGAACAACTCTCAGAGGACAAAAAAGAAGCACATAAGCTGCGAAATAAAGCCCTGCGATATTATCTGGATCCGCAAGGAGGGCTTTATAAAAAGTCCCTCTCTGGTCCATATTTGGAATGCATGCACCCCGACAAAGTGGAGGAGCTTCTGATAGAGATACATGAGGGCAGTTGTGGTGCCCATTCTGGCGGACGCTCCCTGGCCCATCAAGCTATAACACAGGGGTATTATTGGCCGACAATGAGAGCTGACGCCGAGAGTTATGTAAAAAAATGCGAACAGTGCCAAAAGTTCTCCCCATTAACCCATCTGCCTGCTGAAGGGTTGAACTCTATCACCAGCCCCTGACCGTTTGCTCAGTGGGGACTTGATATCGTAGGACCATTGTCGAGGGCCCCAGGGAACAAGCGATTCTTAATCGTCGCGACAGATTACTTCACAAAATGGGTCGAAGCGGAGGCTTTAACACATATACAAGATATTGACATTAAACGCTTTGTATGGAGAAACATCATAACACGATTCGGCATTCTGAGAGCACTCATCTCAGACAATGGCACCCAGTTCGATTATGGCGTATATCGAGAGTTATGCAGTAAATATGGCATTCGGCCTTACTTCTCTACACCGGCCTACCCCCAAAGCAATGGTCAAGACGAAGCCTCTAACAAATCCATCTTGGACGGCATCAAAAAGAGGCTGGAAAAAACTAAAGGCAAATGGGTCGAAGAATTGTCGAGTTTATTGTGGGCTCATCGTACTACGCCGAGGAGATCCACTGGAGAAACGCCGTTTGCTCTATGCCTCAGAACCCAGGCAATCTTACCCCTGGAAATCAGCCTCCCAACTCTGAAATCGCAAGTTTTTGATACGGGCCGAAACGACATGATGCTTGCTGTAGACGTCCCCCGAACGCCCCGGGAGGATGAGTCCCGTTCTGTTCGTTTTGCGGGTCTACTACAGTTCGGACTCTCAAATTGTCACGGTTCTAAATCTGAACCAAAGAGTCCAAATCCGGCAAATCGTTTTGAGAAAATAGATTTTGAAAGAAGTGCCAAACATGGACTGCTTTGCCAGATACAGAGTCGCCACCTAAATATTTTATTTTGGGAGAATTTAGGAAACCCTGACTCGGTGCCAAAGGCCACGTGTCCGTCATCACCAAAGTTGCCTCGGCTCGGGAACTTGGGTACGATTGGGGAAGGTCAGCTATGAGCACCCCCTCTAGCCCGATCCGAAGATCGGCCTCTACTAACCATGATATCCAGTTTTGACAACATTATGTGTTCTTATTCCGATTTTTAGCCTAGAATTACTATGTTATGCGCGCAACAAACAAGTATAGACTAGATTGCCTAATTTGGAAATAAGCATTGCATATCCGTTTGTTTTGAAAAACGCTTTGGAATTTGCTACTCGCAAGTAGGCTAAAACACGGATTTCAATGAGTTTTTCCAACTCAAACAATCCAACCTTCACCCACAGGCATTCAAACAGTTTAGCACATAAGCATTTAGCCACATGGTAAGCATGCTGTCATGATAACATCCACACGCATGCGACATGCTAAAGCATAAATACTTACATCGTACTCCGTGCCAAAACAATAAACTAGTTAGCAAAACATGCGTGTCCTAGTTCATGTTAAATTGCCTAATGCAACACATACAGGTTGCAATTAGATAGGCTCGGCTAATCTAAGCATGGCATATGAAATGCTATCAACTATCACATATTCAATTTTTGAATTGAAGTACAAATGCAGTTAGCATGATGTACCGAGCCTAATGCATGCAATACAAATGCATGGATGCACACATGCATAGCATAAGGTATGCCAAATTAAACGTGCCCTAATCTACCATCATAAGCAGGTAAATAAAAGGGAAGAAAGAGGTGAGGTTGGAAGACATACACACGCTCACGCACAATTATTACATAATTGCCCTCACTCGGAGGGGCCAAATAAATATTACAAATAATTAATTACGCAAGCTAATTAAATATTACAAATTGCCTAATCAACTAAGCAATTAATCAATTTAAGAAAAACAGTAAACCGCCTCGGGAGGAGGGCTCGATGCAATGCATGCTCGGTCCCGCTCGGAAATGCACCGCCATGCATGGGCTGCCTCTGTTTTCCTTCCTCTACTCCTCTGGAGGTTGCCAAAACCTCAGGACTGCATCCTTGGACATCGGGGAGTGCCACCGGCTACATGGAATTACCACCGGCAGTGGTATGTGGCCACGGGCACAAAATTAAGCTGTCGGCAGAAAATGATTGCCGGCCGGCACTTTACACTGCCGGTCGGCAGAGTGTTCCTGTAGAATCTGCAAATGACAGCAACAGAGGGCAAGGCAAAGCATGGCAGCACAATTCAAGGCATGTATGCACCAAACATGTCCCTTATCATGGTAATGACTCAAAGGGGCATGTACCTCGATTCTCGGACCACCAATCACGTATTTCCATGCATGATGGCCCAAGTGATCAAGTATGCAACTTTTCATGTCAAATAAAATGCAAGCCAAACAACAAACAAGACCCAATTCCTATCACCAATTCAAGGAACAAGGTATGCATGCAAGATGCAATGCAACCTAGGCATGCAAGCTAAGGATGCAACATGGCATGGCAAGGCACTTATGCAAGCATACAAGCAAACATGAGGCAATGCTAATGGATGTCAAGATGGACTTAAGCATGGTTTAGGCAGCTCTAATAAGGCCTAAAACAAGGGCCAAAATGACCAAAACAAGGGACTAAATACACATGCACACATGCACATGTTAAGGCCAACACTTAGGCACAAATTGAACAACCCTCAAGCACACTTGAAAGAGGCATTCATGGACAAATTAGCATGCATTATAAGCCCTAAAATCATGCTATAAAATGATGCTCAAATCATGTTAAACAAGATAGGCAAATGCATGCGAGCATGGTCCAAATACTTGAGGCAAGTTGTGAAACTTTGAAGCACATTTAGCATAACAATCATAGCATGCATTAAACAACTAAAAAACAGATTTTTAGCATGTTAAAACAAGGCTAAAGGACTACTTAGATGGCATCTAAGTGGCTCCAATTTAGAGGCATGCACAATGGTCAAAACACGAGCATGCAACACATGCTTTCAAAGCATCAAAGGGGGTAACTAAAGCAAGCATACAAGCATACTATAAGGTCTGAAATGACATGGTGGATGACTCTAAACCACTAAATCAAGACAAGAATGTCATGCTATACATGCATATACTTAAGGCCAAGAAGCCGGAATGCAAAGGGGCTATACTAAGCATGCCAAGATCAACCCAAACACTTATGGACAGACCTATAACATGTCAAGATAAGCACAAAATCTTCACAAATGTAAGCCTAAAACATGCTTGAACAAAGGCTAACAACCTAAGGCACATTAAGGCATGAACATGGCATTACATGGTAGGTATGCTAAGCATGCATGGTGTACCGAAACCAATTCAAAATCATGTTATATTATGGAAATATAAGCACGAAAAACAGTCTATACATGCTCAACACACACTCAAGCATAGGCTCCCTTTAGAGGCCAAAACATGCCCTTTTCAAGGACAACAAGGAGAGGGGGTGGCCCTCTCCTTTTGGAGACTTCAAGGCACCATCTTCACCACTGAAATCCCTCAAGATTTCAGTGGTGAAGAGGCCCAAACACCAAAGTCTCGAAACTAGCACAAAATAGCACAAAATGAGGCCTTTCAAGGCCTAGGAGGGGTCAAACACCTCCAAACCACAAAACACTCTTAATAAAAAGTCAAGAGGGCCTAAAAACAAAACTTTTTTGTATTATACACTAAGCTCAAAAATTATTTTAAGATAGGTAGAAATACAATGCAAAAATGGGAGAAAAAGGGGTAAGATTCTTACCCTTGAAGACCTCTTCACAAGTGATGCTCCAATGGCCCTCCTTAGCTTGAATCCAACACCAAAACACCAAAATCAGTCCCTTAGAACCTCAAGAGCCAAAGGAAGGTGAAACACTATGTGTTTGTGTGCAATAGTAAGACAGAAACACACTTTTACACACACAAGAGGGAAAAAGAGAGAGATAATGTGTATCAAACCCTAACCCTAGAACTCAAACCCTAACAATGGCTATCTAAGCTCTCTCAAGTGTCTCAAGTGTCTAACCCTAGCAACAAGAGAGAGCCCCTCTCTATATAGAAGGTTTTGTCTTGTAAAGCTTACAAGACAAGCTTCATAAGAGGGAGATCCCTCCATACACGTGTATGGAGGGGAGCAAAAGTAAGACAGCTGTCTTAAAATATCTGCAAAAGCAGATGCACAGTAGTCGGCCGGCCAAAAATGCCATTTTGGCCAAAAGGAGTGCCGACCGGCACTAAATAGTGCTGACTGGCAAACTTCATTGCCGGTGGCATCAAAAACCAGCCGATGACCTCTAGCCACTGCCGGTGGTGGGTGGGGATGGTCCACAAGCCCTACCCTGCCTCTCAAAGGCAAGATGCAAGTGTTTGGTGCAAAACCAGACACTAAACGGTCGAATTCGGAGATCTTGAGGGAAGGCGCGTAGCCGAGACCTCCGGGAACTCCAAACGAACACAAACATGGATGATCACCGAGTGTTCAAACGGTGACGTCCAAGTCTTGAGGACGGTCAAAAATGGGGTGTCTACAGTTGCCCCTCTTTGATAGAACTCGAAAGTCATAACAATGACGGGATTGAATGTCAAAGCCCAGAGACGACCCATTTTTGACAAGGCCGAAGACTTAGACAAACATGCAAGATAAACAAGGTATGCGCCCGAAGGCAGGGGCAAAATGCAAGACAATGCACGAAGCCGAGCATAACTTATGATCATGCAAAGAAAGCTGTAATGAGGCACACATGCGACAATTTTAAGCTAGCGTACACCAAACTACACTACAATGCAGAAAGGATGTAAGAGAATTATGCAATTCTCGATACGTCTCACTCGGAGGATACAATACCTGTTCGGTTCGTCTGGTTGCACCAGCCTCAAATGAACCGTACATACAATATCGTGCCTGCAAAGAAAACAAACTTAACAGGTACAATATTGTTAGCAACATGCATGACAATGCAAGATGGATGCAAAACGATATGCAATATATACAAAACAATGTATAAACAATGCAAATGAAGATGCAATGTAATTGAAACAATGCAAACTATATGCAAGGCAATTGAATCATGATCCAATCAGGAGCGGTTCGAAACCACACCTATGTCAAATAGATTGATGGAGGTAACAAGTCTGTCTACCATAGAACGGTCAACTGAACTATGAGCATTGTAGACAGACACAAGAACAAGTATTGGGTGGGATTGACACAAGTGAGGAAATGACCCGCTGGAGAAAGGACTACGATCCTAATGCTGGATGCAAAAATTACACTACAATGTAATATATATGGATATGTTAGGAAGATGGTGATGGATATGGCACGTGGGCCAAACCAAATCTTTCCTAGGAAAGGCATGTACGCATACAGGCCATGTGTAACACAGAAAAGGTGCCGCAACCGTTAAACCAACATACCAGCGTGGAATAGGCGCGATACACATGCAGAACTGTGTTTTAACATGAACAGTAAGGGCACATACCAGACCAAGCTTAACCTGGAAAGGCGCAAGCCATAGATGGAAGGTGATGCAATGAATGCATGCAAACTACAATGCAATGGATATGGCACGCGGGCCAAACTAAATCTTGCCTAGGAAAGGCATGTACGCATACGAGCCATGTGTAACACAGAAAAGGTGCCGCAACCCTTAAACCAACATACCAGCGTGGAATAGGCGCGATACACATGCAGAACTGTGTTTTAACATGAAAAGTAAGGGCACATACCAGACCAAGCTCAACCTGGAAAGGCGCAAGCCATAGGCAGAGGGTGATGCAACGAATGCATGCAAGCTACAATGCAATATCTACAAATATGCAATGGAATGGATATTTACAAAAAATACATGACAATGCAGTATGATGCGACTACTGGGGAAAATGCAATGGATGCATGCGATCTACAATGGAAATGCATGACAATGCATGTAATGCAACGGCTATGATTGCAGCTTTCCCTATCTTACCAACAGGGCGATATACTAGGTTGGTTCAGTATCCAGAACTGAGGCGCAGACATGCCGCCTCAATCTATGGGGCTTCCATACAGATTTCAAGCCGAGGGTACACCGCTGGGTATTTAAACCAGACTTTAGTCTCGGAACTCCCGAACCTTTGCGTTCTAGGCATAAGCCATTCGAACTCTAGTTTCCACCGTCCCAGTTGGTCTTCTTGGAACTCACCGCAAACATAGGCAGGTGGCTTTACCAGACCACCAAAATTCGTTCGGGCACGACAAACACCTAAGGAATTGCACCTTTAGAGGATTTAAGGTCTCCTAGACCGGGATGCAAAAATGGTATGCATGACAATGCATGTTTTGTTTGTTTTTTTTTGAAATGCAAATGATGCATGAAATGCATGTTGCATGGAATGCGCGACAACACGCGGCTTAAGACATGCATGTATGATGCAAATTAACTGCGCACATCAATGCGCCAAAGGTTTTGCACCTTCCAAGGATTTAAGGTCTCCTAGACCGTGCGTATTTAAGGTCTCGCCAGACCGCCCCAAGGATTTAAGGTCTCCTAGACCGTACGTGTTTAAGGTCTCGCCAAACCGTCCCAAGGATTTAAGGTCTCCTAGACCGTACGTGTTTAAGGTCTCGCCAGACCGTTAAGTGCACAAGCCAGTGCGAGTGAATGCATGTTCTACGCAAACGAGGCGCATGTGCCGATGCAAATGGGGCACACGCGCCAAAGGGAATGGGGCACACGTGCCGATGCGAATGAGGAAAATGAGACGTGTATGCCTCATAAGATGCAAAATGATACAAATGAGACACGCATGCCTCATAGGGTGCAAAAAGATGCCCAGTGTGACACGTATGCCACACGGAATGTAAAATGATGCTAAGTGTGACACGCATGCCACACGAAATGTAAAATGATGCCAAGTGTGACACGCATGCCACACGGAATGTAAATGGACTTAAATGCGTAATAATGCACGTGTTTCGAAATGCATGACAATGCATGGAATAAAAATGCAATGACAATGCATGAGAGATGTTCATGACAATGCGAGGGGTGCGTGTTACAACGCATGCAGTATGTTCACGACAATGCAACTGTGAGGCGCGTGACAGCGCAATGTGATGCACCGAGAAAGTGCGATGAACGCGTGCAACGCACACGGGGCAACCTTTTGGATCTCTTAAGAGGCAAAAAGGATACTAAAGGATACAACCTTGCACGAGTTGGAGTGCTACGCACGGCAGACGCGGTCTGAAGTCAAAAAGGAGGCTGGTTGAGCATCGGAAATGCACTTTCTTGCACTTTCTTGAGCTATGAAGACCAAAAACTGCTCACATGGCCTAAACAAGGTTGTGGGAACACCACCAGCCGGAAGGGGAGGCCACCGGCTGTCCACCGGCTGCAAAACAAGTCCATCGGCACAAAATACTGCCGGCCGGCACAAAACATTGCCGACCGGCAAAAAGTTATTGATTCGGGGCAGTTTCGACTTTTCACTTCGGGTGTTTTAAAATAGGGTCTCAAACCCTATTTCCTCATTTCCCCACTGCCGAAAACTCTCACCCTCTCTCTCTAGAGCGTTTTTCTCTCCCCGTTTCTCCGTTTCTTCGCGTTCTACGCCCGTTTCGTTGTCGGATTCGCGATTTCCTTCGCGTTTCGGACATTTTCAACCGAACAAAACTTTGTTTCGGTGCCTCGTTTGGCGTTCCCACCTTTTCGGGGTTTGTTCCCCTTGCTTTCCTCTTCATTTCCGTGCCTTTTCACATTCCGGCCTTTCCGGCCATTTCCGACCTTCCCGGGAGTTGACCCTTCGGTTGACTCTTCGTATTCCGGCCCGGTTTTCCTTCCTCCGGCCATTTTCTCATTATTCTTGATATGGCGGACGACATTCCACGTGGCGGGACTCCCCCGGACCACGAGATGGATCCCGGGGTCGAGCTTCTACCGTTGAGCGAGCGCCCGTTCGACCCGGCGACCTACCGGCCAGCGATCCATGTTCTGCCACCCGACGGCCTCCGCCAGTTCCGGAGCTTCGAGAGGCACGTGCCACCCGAGCTATTGCTGCGTGAGCCGACCTCCCACCTTTCCTTCGGCGCTTCCGAGGTAACTTTCTTTCTTTTGTTTTACTTTCCGCAATATAGGATACAAAAACTGTCATAGCTAGTTGTACTCTTTAACTGCTTTGGTCTGGCATGCTATACACCGTAGTTGACTGTAATCATACATACAACTGACATCTGCTTGAGACTGGCACATGCACACACACTGCACTAACCCTGAATCACTCAAACACACAGCGCACACTGCATTTCACTACAAACAACACTAGTACCCAGCACTTGCTTGAATCTGTCAAACTATACACACATGCTATACTGTACTGAACCACCCGAACACGTTGACACATCACACGCCGTAGTTCACTGTAAGCACACCGGCACCCGGTATTTGTTCAAATCTGTCAAACTTGCACGCATGCTATATCTGCTCTGAACTGCCCTAACACGTCGACGTGTCACACGCTGTAGTTCACCGTAAGCACACCGGCACCCGGTATTTGTTTAAATCTGTTAAATTTGCACGCATGCTATATCTGCCTTGAACCACACGAACATGCTGACACATCACACGTTGTTGTTCACTGTAAGCACACCGGCGCCCGGTATTTGTCTGAATCTGTTAAACTTGCACACACGCCATATCTGTATGCTTCTCAAAACTGCATTTTGAATGTTGTCTTGCAACTGTTATTTTCTGTTTACAGGAGGATTCCCATACCATCCGCGGGTATGGGAATACTAGTGCTCGGGAGTGGTACGACGAGCTCCCTGACGCAGTCCGGCGTATAGTAGATCTAGCGGGCTTCGGCGCCTTCTGCCGAGGACTCTCCAGGCTTTCTACCTGCAGACCTCTCATTGCCACTCTGGCGGAGAGGTGGTGGGACACCACTGATTCGTTTCACTTCTCTGCAGCAGGGGACATGACGATGACCCCTTTTGATTTCTCGATGCTCACAAGCATTGGGGTAGGGGGTGATCCGATCCCCTTTGACATCGACATGGATGAGTGGACCGCCGCTCAGGTCCATCTACTCGGGGAGGCGCCACCCCTAGCTCGTCCAGGTTTTGTGCGGTACTCCTGGTTCGAGGTCCAGTTTAGGGTCCAGCCCGTGTTGGAGGAGGAAGCGCAGATGACCCAGGAGGACGTGGAGAGGTATGCTCGCGGCTTCCTCATGTTCCTGTTCGGGACGACCATCTTCGCCGACCGGGCGAACACCGTGCCTCTCTGTCTTCTCAGCGCACTGGTGGACGTCCGGGACATCCTGCACTATGACTGGGGTGGCGCCGCTCTGGCCACCCTCTATGGATACATGAGCTCGGCTTCACACGGCAGCGGCCAGCTGCTCGGAGGCTACTGGCGGGCTTGGAAGGTACATTTCTTCTCCGCTTTTCATTTCTGCCCTATATTTTCTGTACTCTGTACATTGCACACACTGTAGTCTGCTTCATACTCGCTGTATACTGTACACACGGCACACACATACATTCTGCTTTACACTGACTGTACACTGCTCACACTGTACACTGTACACAATACACTACACAACACACGGCTCTGCCATTTCTGCTTTATTTTGTATTCTGCTTTATCTGATAAATGCACTGGTATTTATCTTGCAGTTGTGGGTTTACGCCTACTTTCCTAGGCTCGCTCTTATGCCTGTCACAGAGACTCCTCTGGTCGTCCCCTTCTCACGGCGATTTGACGGGAGATGCACCCGGCGACCACGAGAGACATTCGGCTTCTTCCGCCGATACTTTGACACCATTACCCCTGCCGAGGTATGTTTTACTTGCAGTTCATTTAAGCTTCGCTTTTCCACTAGATATTTCAAAACAGTAGATAACAAACTGTCTGCCACTTTCAGATCACTTGGCGGTCGTGGGCTCCGTTGCCGGCGGTGATGCGGGATCGATTTGCCGGTGCGGAGGAGACCTCGCGTTTCCGGATCTTGCTGGAGGGCCCGGTCTGTCGGGCTTGGTACCTGGGGGAGCGTTTCCTACGCTAGACCCTAGGGTTACCTGAGCAGCTAGTCCCGGTTCACCCTCTTACAGACATGAGGGAGACCGAGAGGCTTACGACCGAGCAGATGGACGATTACACCGTTGGCTGGGAGGAGGCTGGCTTCAGAGGCATCGGCGACTATCGAGAGTACGTGCAGACGTACCTGATACGACCTCTGAGCGGCGGCCGTCGAGTAGGGGGATCCAGGCCTGTGGCATCGACGGCTGGGGCCGGAGTTGGAGTTGGAGCAGGAGCTGCGAGGAGGGCCTGAGTCGGTGGCAGGGGCGGAGTTCAGGAAGGACGGGGAGCTGGCTGGCCCGCCCTGCCTGCTGCACTGACTTTCCGGGGGCAGGGTGGGTCGACCTATCAGATTCTCTTCGCCCCTCCACCAGCTGGTCATGAGTTCATCGACGTCCCCGACTTGTCTCCGGTATGTACTACTGCATTTTTATACAGTCATTTCATTTCAGTTTATTTGATATTCCACAGAATATTAATGCATTTGATACTTTTGCAGGCTTCTTCTGAGTACAACCGTCAGTCGTTGGCGATGAATGCGTCGATGATGGGGATGCTTCAGCGGACATTTGACCTTCTAGCCCTCCACAGCATCCCGGTATGTTCTTCTGACACTGGCCTCAAACCATTCATACACTGCTTTATATAATCTGATGCACGGCACAACACCTGATACACTGATCTCACAGTATCTGATACACTGCATACACTGCATTCTGCACTGTACTTCTACACTGATAAACTGCTCACAGCATTCACACACTGTACTCATACCCTGCAGTCTGTACTGATAAACTGCTCACGGCATACCTACACTGTACTCATACACTGCATTCTGTACTGATATACTGCTCACGGCATTCTCACACTGTACTCATACACTGCATTCTGCACTGATAAACTGTTCATGGCATACTGATGCATTTCCCTTTTGGGTACTTTTCCAGCCTCCTTTTCAGATTCCCTTGGCAGGAGGTGCTCCAGCTGGACCTTCTGTCCCGGCTCGAGGGAGAGATGAGGAGGGTAGAGCATTCCCCCGCACGAAGGCGGGGCGCACTCATGTCGGGAGTAGCTCGCGAGCTCCAGCCCCGGACGATGATGATGACGAGGAGTCAGAGGCGGAGTCAGAGTCATCAGAGGAGGAGACCGGAGGCGGCACTAGCTCGGGCTCTGACGACGATGCTGATGATGCTCTTGGACCCTCGTCCAGGAAGAGGACTAGGACGGACTGATGGCCCCCCCCGGAGTGCTTGACATGGATGCAGATTTTTTGCTTATTTTTCTCTTTCCTGTACTTTTCTTTTGTTGGTAGTTAGATTACCTTGTACTGTCGCAGGCAGATTTTTGCTTTCCTCGAAACTTTGTACTTCAAAAGATTATGAAATGAACAAACGTTTTTGCTTAAAAAGTGTTACATTTACATATCTCATGTACTGCATCGCATCACACCATATTACACCTCAATGTAAATGAAATTGATTGGTTGTCTGAAAATTGAACACTTGCACTGTAATAGTCAGATAACTTAAACAGTCTGTAGCAAAATAACCCAAGCAACCCACTGCCTGATTCTGGACACACAGCCCTTACTCTGTTGGGGATTAACCTGCATACAGCCCATAACACAACATTCGGCTCATTCTACACACAGCAAATCCAGAACAAACAGCCCAATCTGACAAGACAAACTACGGAGATGAAACCAGCTGAAGTTGAAACATAATCGAATATAGAGAATGGCACAACATTCTGAGCATAAGCGATTTTTGAATTTAAATAAGGGTTTTTCAAACCGAGGTATCGAGCCTACAACCGAACACAGCGGGGAGGACTCAAACAAAAGGGTACGCGACCTAAACACAACGAGACACGCTCGGAAGGGACCTAAAACAAAGGTCGAGGTAAAACAAAGACACGACACACAGACATGTTAACAAAGACGGGGGACCTCAGATCACGAGGAGCCAGTTGCCCTGGGTATTGTTTCCCACCCTTTCTGATCTGTGATTCTCACATCACTCAGCCCTCAGGCTCGGTTTTTCTCTCAAAGCCATCTGGCTCACTTTTTCTCTCAACTTACACCTCTCTATTCTTTATTCTCTCATTTTTCGTCCCTCCCCAAGGTGATTAATGGATGAATAGGAAGTTGTGGGTTCATGCCCAATGCCGTTAGCTCACAGCTATTTCTTCTGGTGGGTAGAGTGCCTTCCTGGCAAGTACGTCGATGACGGGGGAAAAGACAGAACACCTGACTCAACTGTGCCCCTAGTTCATCATTTTGACCATTTTTTGTTTTTGCTTTCCACTAAAACAGTTTTGATCAAGATAAGAGTCGGATTAACGTACTTGTTCGATTTTTGACTTGAAAACCACGCAAGTCAGACTGTAAGCACTGAAAATTTTCCTTTTTGGGTCCAAGAAAATGGTCAAGTTTTGGAAAACGAAATAGTTTTCGAGAAAATAGTCAACTTCAGTAAAAATTTTCAAAAACTATTTTTGCAAATGGCTGATGCTCAATGAGCATGGAACTTACTCTTTGAGATGCGCAACCTTGGATCGGAGGCAATGGAAAATTGCCCCTAGTTTGGAGAACGCCGCATGGCAACGGAAAGTTGCCCCTGGTTTGAATGGCGTCTCGCGACGACTGGTGGCAACGGAAAGTTGCCCCTTGTTTGGATGGTGCCGCAGCAATCCGCAGACAGTCTTCATTGGTGGTAGTCGAACTCTTGGACACAGAGATGACGAAGACGGTCACAACAAATATATGGACACAGTCACCTTGGAAGGTGTTGGCGACCAAACTTTGGGATGAAATCGAAACCATTGCATGGACTGAGACGCTATGAAAGCGTTGGGGGCTGGACTTCAGAATGAAGTTGCCTACGTATCCCAAACATGGGAATCAAGCCTTACGTAGTTCCGGTTAAGGTACACTCGGGTATTTTAACCTTCACTTTTCAGGCTCTAACTTTTGCCAAGGTGCCCGATGCGGGTTTTCGACCTTGCGAGCTTCTTTTCATTTTCTTTTGTTCATTTCTTTTTCTTTTCTTTTTTTTGCATTTTTTTCTTTTCTTTTTTTGTATTTTTTTCTTTTCTTTTCTTTTCTTTTTGTATTTTTTGTATTTTTCTCTTGCTCTAACTTTTGCCTAGGTCGCCCTTCCGGGGTTTTGGCCCAGCGAGCCTCTCAAAGGGTAAAAGTGTAGCAAGTCCATGTCAAATGGTTTCTGAAATTGAAGCCTCTCTGTATCTAGGAGAACGGCTGTTGCAATGATTTGCAGAAGGATCCGTCCCGACTGCTCCACGAGCTTCTTCCATCGAGATCTACTCCTTCTGATTCGACTTCGGTGCCTCTTGCTCGAGGACTGCTTCGGAACTGGCCACACAGACCTTGCATGGCGTTTGACCACTGAACTTTCTGAACGGGTCCAAGGTCTGAAATGGATGGGTTGAATCTCTAGGCTGAGAGCAATCCTAGGCTGCACAATCTCAAGAGCGGTTCCACACAGGTCTTCACAGGGCCGTGTAAAACATTTGTTTTTGAAAGTTTTTAAGAAAGCGACGAATCGCTCGTGCCGAAGATAGTGTGGAACTAATCTGGATCAAGCCAGGGTCCTTCCCAGTACTCACACTGACAAGCATGATTTCATTCATTAAAAAGGCTTAGCGTGCTTCTCTTTCTCTCAAAATGATCAAAATTTTGCAAAACCCAAGGAATTCCTTCCTCTTCGTTTTTATCACCACAGTGTTAAAAGGGGGTTTTGAAAAACTTAGGCTAATGCAATGAGTTTGGCGCGCAGGAGAGCAGGCGACATGTACTGTCAGCTCATTCGACTCCTCTGGCACTTGTACTGAAAGTAAGCATGAAAGTGAGATAGCAACAGCTCTTTGATTCGGATTTGCTGGTGCAACTGGCCCCTCGGCAGAAACAGACTCAAAAACAAAAACAGGTAATTACAAGACAAAATGGTGCTCGGGACAACAACCCCAGAATCACCTGGTATTCTATACAAAGGGGACTGACTCGATGCAACAAGACAGACCCTTAAGCAAAAAGACTGACTCAATACAAAGAGACAGACTCAAAACAAAAGACTGACTCGACACCCAAGCCAGGATTTACAAAACTCAGTCTCACCGATGCTCAAAAATGCGTGCCAGACGTCATATCCAAAACATGCTGAATGCCGTCCGCAGGTGGTTCACTCTCTGACTACATACTCGCAGTATCTGAGCCCTCAAAATCCAACAACTGGGTGGTAACGGACTTGGCTGAGGTGGGCGGAAGGATAACCTTGTTATCAATCAAATCTTGTACCTCATGACGGAGGCGAGAGCAATTGTCAGTAGGATGGCCTGTCTGCTAATGGTACGCGCAGTACTGAGTAGCATCATGCGTGGCTGGGAGATTCTTCGGGAGTGGCCGGGGCTTCAAGGGTTTAAGATGTCCCTTCTCAGCGAGGATTTGGAGTGCCTTGGACAGAGGCATGTACAGAGCATGAAAGGCCCTGCGCCCTCGGGGCAGGTACTTCGGAGTCTGAGCAATTTTACTAGCCGCACAGGCAAAAGGGTCGGCAGGCACCACTTTAGCTTTCTGATCTTTCCTGGGTACAGGGGCGGGAATAGAAGGAACTGTTCTGGCATGACGGGGCCTTTCCCGATTTTCTGACTGACTTGAACTACTCTCAGGTAGAGTGGGGAAAGCATCCTCCACAGTTTTTGCCACAACTGCGGTTATCTGTTGCTTGTTCATCCCCCCGGCTTTCAAAGCCTCGACTGCCCACAGCAGTTGTTCAATAGGATCGGCATCTACCTTTGCTTTGCCTTTTCCTCCGGCCTCAGCCTGATCAAGGGCCTGGGTTGGTGCCGGCATGTCATTGCCGTAGCTGGAGGCCATCTCCGGTTGACTGAGTTCGATCACAATTCGCCCCAACAGCGGGGGCTCCTGGGGTGCAAAACTCTCGGCATATGGTGCAGCTGGAGGTGAAGCTGACATTCCGTAAGCGAGATCCGCCACAGATCTCTGGAGATCACCTATCATCCCCATTAGTTCAAAGGTGGTGGGCTCACGAGCCTGATACAACTGGGGGGCCCAGACCGGGTGCACAACAGGCGTCCTGGGTGAATGTGGCATACCCATGTTGGTCTCACTTTGCAGAGTGATCCCTTGATCTAATGCAGTCGTCATAACCACGAACTCTTCTGAATTCTGCGTCGCCATAAGTCTTGCCTCAGCAAAGGGGAACACTGGCTATTCTGTATCAACTCTCTGACCCTCTGAACTGAAAGGAAAACAGACATCATTTCAGCCCAAACTGATCAAACACAGGTGTAGCCGAACAACTGTATTCCACTATTGATCACTGTTCTCAGAAACCACTGTCCCCAAATCTGAGTGTGATACCCGCAGATATAACTGATTCCTAACAACACTGATTCTGGTGCCCTCAGGCCTGATACTCAATCTTGCAAACTGATATGTACATTCCTGTAGAGATACACTCTAAAAGCACATAGCAAGTAAAAGAGCCAAAACACCCCTATGTTGGGGTAGGGTTTCCCTGTCCTATTTTGTCAGGAGCTAGGGTTTCACTACGCACACAGCGGTTTTCAAACAACCTAACATCGGGTAAGCAGCCTGTCCTAACTTGGAATGGTCGCTATGGATCCGAATATGTACTAGGTCGAATGGTCGAAAAGGGTGCCCCGGTAAAACCGGGGTTTGTGTTCCCATACTGTCAGAGCCCATATAGCCGGTCAGCCTTATGGTCATGCCTTGACAAGACAAGCCTCCGGCAAACTGTTTAGGAATGGCAGATGGCAAACACTGTGTTCCTAGGCGCACCAATGCACATGCAATGCAAAGAAACACATAACTGAAATCAAAACAGGATATCACGAGTTCGAGTCAAGCTCTCTAAATTCCCCAGCAGAGTCGCCAGAAACTGTAGACGTCCCCCGAACGCCCCGGGAGGGTGAGTCCCGTTCTGTTCGTTTTGCGGGTCTACTACAGTTCGGACTCTCAAATTGTTACGGTTCTAAATCTGAACCAAAAAGTCCAAATCCGGCAAATCGTTTTGAGAAAATAGATTTTGAAAGAAGTGCCAAACATGGACTGCTTTGCCAGATACAGAGTCGCCACCTAAATATTTTATTTTGGGAGAATTTAGGAAACCCTGACTCGGTGCCAAAGGCCAAGTGTCCGTCATCACCAAAGTTGCCTCGGCTCGGGAACTTGGGTACGATTGGGGAAGGTCAGCTATGAGCACCCCTTCTCGCCCGATCCGAAGATCGGCCTCTACTAACCATGATATCCAGTTTTGACAACATTATGTGTTCTTATTCCGGTTTTTAGCCTAGAATTACTATGTTATGCGCGCAGCAAACAAGTATAGACTAGATTGCCTAATTTGGAAATAAGCATTGCATATCCGTTTGTTTTGAAAAACGCTTTGGAATTTGCTACTCGCAAGTAGGCTAAAACACAGATTTCAATGAGTTTTTTCAACTCAAACAATCCAACCTTCACCCACAGGCATTCAAACAGTTTAGCACATAAGCATTTAGCCACATGGTAAGCATGCTGTCATGATAACATCCACACGCATGCGACATGCTAAAGCATAAATACTTACATCGTACTCCGTGCCAAAACAATAAACTAGTTAGCAAAACATGCGTGTCCTAGTTCATGTTAAATTGCCTAATGCAACACATACAGGATGCAATTAGATAGGCTCGGCCAATCTAAGCATGGCATATGAAATGCGATCAACTATCACATATTCAATTTTTGAATTGAAGTACAAATGCAGTTAGCATGATGTACCGAGCCTAATGCATGCAATACAAATGCATGGATGCACGCATGCATAGCATAAGGTATGCTAAATTAAACGTGCCCTAATCTACCATCATAAGCAGGTAAATAAAAGGGAAGAAAGACGTGAGGTTGGAAGACATACACACACTCACGCACACTTATTACATAATTGCCCTCACTCGGAGGGGCCAAATAAATATTACAAATAATTAATTACGCAAGCTAATTAAATATTACAAATTGCTTAATCAACTAAGCAATTAATTAATTTAAGAAAAATAGTAAACCGCCTCGGGAGGAGGGCTCGATGCAATGCATGCTCGGTCCCGCTCGAAAATGCACCGCCATGCATGGGCTGCCTTTGTTTTCCTTCCTCTACTCCTCTGGAGGTTGCCAAAACCTCAGGACTGCATCCTTGGACATCGGGGAGTGCCACCGGCTGCATGGAATTACCACCGGCAGTGGTATGTGGCCACGGGCACAAAATTAAGCTGTCGGCAGAAAATGATTGCCGGCCGGCACTTTACACTGCCGGTCAGCAGAGTGTTCCTGTAGAATCTGCAAATGACAGCAACAGAGGGCAAGGCAAAGCATGGCAGCACAATTCAAGGCATGTATGCACCAACCATGTCCCTTATCATGGTAATGACTCAAAGGGGCATGTGCCTCGATTCTCGGACCACCAATCACGCATTTCCATGCATGATGGCCCAAGTGATCAAGTATGCAACTTTTCATGTCAAATGAAATGCAAGCCAAACAACAAACAAGACCCAATTCCTATCACCAATTCAAGGAACAAGGTATGCATGCAAGATGCAATGCAACCTAGGCATGCAAGCTAAGGATGCAACATGGCATGGCAAGGCACTTATGCAAGCATACAAGCAAATATGAGGCAATGCTAATGGATGTCAAGATGGACTTAAGCATGGTTTAGGCAGCTCTAATAAGGCCTAAAACAAGGGCCAAAATGACCAAAACAAGGGACTAAATACACATGCACACATGCACATGTTAAGGCCAACACTTAGGCACAAATTGAACAACCCTCAAGCACACTTGAAAGAGGCATTCATGGACAAATTAGCATGCATTATAAGCCCTAAAATCATGCTATAAAATGATGCTCAAATCATGTTAAACAAGATAGGCAAATGCATGCGAGCATGGTCCAAATACTTGAGGCAAGTTGTGAAGCTTTGAAGCACATTTAGCATAACAATCATAGCATGCATTAAACAACTAAAAAACAGATTTTTAGCATGTTAAAACAAGGCTAAAGGACTACTTAGATGGCATCTAAGTGGCTCCAATTTAGAGGCATGCACAATGGTCAAAACACGGAGCATGCAACACATGCTTTCAAAGCATCAAAGGGGGTAACTAAAGCAAGCATACAAGCATACTATAAGGTCTGAAATGACATGGTGGATGACTCTAAACCACTAAATCAAGACAAGAATGTCATGCTATACATGCATATACTTAAGGCCAACAAGCCGGAATGCAAAGGGGCTATACTAAGCATGCCAAGATCAACCCAAACACTTATGGACAGACCTATAACATGTCAAGATAAGTACAAAATCTTCACAAATGTAAGCCTAAAACATGCTTGAACAAAGGCTAACAACCTAAGGCACATTAAGGCATGAACATGGCATTACATGGTAGGTAAGCTAAGCATGCATGGTGTACCGAAACCAATTCAAAATCATGTTATATTATGGAAATATAAGCACGAAAAATAGTCTATACATGCTCAACACACACTCAAGCATAGGCTCCCTTTAGAGGCCAAACCATGCCCTTTTCAAGGACAACAAGGAGAGGGGGTGGCCCTCTCCTTTTGGAGACTTCAAGGCACCATCTTCACCACTGAAATCCCTCAAGATTTCAGTGGTGAAGAGGCCCAAACACCAAAGTGTCGAAACTAGCACAAAATAGCACAAAATGAGGCCTTTCAAGGCCTAGGAGGGGTCAAACACCTCCAAACCACAAAAAACTCTTAATAAACAGTCAAGAGGGCCTAAAAACAAAACTTTTTTGTATTATACACTAAGCTCAAAAATGATTTTAAGATAGGTAGAAATACAATGCAAAAATGGGAGAAAAGGGGGTAAGATTCTTACCCTTGAAGACCTCTTCACAAGTGATGCTCCAATGGCCCTCCTTAGCTTGAATCCAACACCAAAACACCAAAATCAGTCCCTTAGAACCTCAGGAGCCAAAGGAAGGTGAAACACTATGTGTTTGTGTGCAATAGTAAGACACAAACACACTTTTACACACACAAGAGGGAAAAAGAGAGAGATAATGTGTATCAAACCCTAACCCTAGAACTCAAACCCTAACAATGGCTGTCTAAGCTCTCTCAAGTGTCTCAAGTGTCTAACCCTAGCAACAAGAGAGAGCCCCTCTCTATATAGAAGCTTTTGTCTTGTAAAGCTTACAAGACAAGCTTCATAAGAGGGAGATCCCTCCATACACGTGTATGGAGGGGAGCAAAAGCAAGACAGCTGTCTTAAAATATCTGCAAAAGCAGATGCACAGTAGTCGGCCGGCCAAAAATGCCATTTTGGCCAAAAGGAGTGCCGACCGGCACTAAATAGTGCCGACCGGCAAACTACATTGCCGGTGGCATCAAAAACCAGCCGGTGACCTCTAGCCACTGCCGGTGGTGGGTGGGGATGGTCCACAAGCCCTACCCTGCCTCTCAAAGGCAAGATGCAAGTGTTTGGTGCAAAACCAGACACTAAACGGTCGAATTCGGAGATCTTGAGGCAAGGCGCATAGCCGAGACCTCCGGGAACTCCAAACGAACACAAACATGGATGATCACCGAGTGTTCAAACGGTGACGTCCAAGTCTTGAGGACGGTCAAAAATGGGGTGTCTACACTTGCCCTGGATCTGATTCTAATCGAAGAATGAAGAGACTGTGCCCTGGCATCCATGGAACGGTATCAGCTGCAGCTCGCCAAGTCGTATAATCAGCGAGTTCAGTTGCGCCGATACACGCCAGGAGAGTTGGTCCTAAAGAAGGTACTTCCAGCCGACTAGAGACCGGCCGATGGAAAATTGGGTCCAAACTAGGATGGCCCCTATCAGATAGAATCCATCGCAGGAACAGGGGCATACCGGCTCTCAGAAATGTCAAGAAGAAGCCTGCCACAGCCTTGGAATTCAAAACATTTACGTAAATTCTATCATTCACCCGACTTGTGGGCTTGATACTTGTACATATTCCACCGTTGCAATACAAAGCTTCTCGTTTTCTCAAGCTCGCTCCCAAGCCTTTAAGGGCCGATTAAGCCTTCTAAGGCCAAATTAAAGTCTCCAGATTCGGAGCCCCCTTTTGGTGCATGACACCTTAGGGCCGTATTAAGTCTCCGGATTCGGAGCGCCTTTTGTGGATATGATGATTGGCAAAATTAAAGTCTCCGAATTTGGGGCCCCCTTTGGTGCATGACACCTTAGGGCCGATTGAGTCTCCGGATTCGGAGTGCCCTTCGTGGATATCACGATTGGCCAAATTAAAGTCTCCGGATTTGGAGCCCCCTTTTGGTGCATGACACCTTAGGGCCAATTAAGACTCCGGATTTGGAGCGCCCCTCGTGGATATCACGATTAGCCAAATTAAAGTCTCCGGATTCGGAGCCCCTTTTGGTGCATGACACCTTAGGGCCGATTAAGTCTCCGGATTCGGAGCGCCTTTCGTGGATATCACGATTGGCCAAATTAAAGTCTCCGGATTCTGAGCCCCTTTTGGTGTATGACACCTTAGGGCCGATTAAGTCTCCGGATTCGGAGCGCCCTTCGTGGATATCACGATTGGCCAAATTAAAGTCTCCGGATTCGGAGCCCCCTTTTGGTGCATGACACCTTAGGGCTGATTAAGACTCCGGATTCGGAGCGCCCCTCGTGGATATCACGATTGGCCAAATTAAAGTCTTCGGATTCGGAGCCCCTTTTGGTGCATGACACCTTAGGGTTGATTAAGTCTCCGGATTCGGAGCGCCCTACGTGGATATCACGAATTGCCAAAATAAAGTCACCGGATTCGGAGCCCCTTTTGGTGCATGACAGCTTAGAGCCAATTAAGTCCCCGGATTCGGAGCGCCCTTGGTGGATATCACGATTGGCCAAATTAAAGTCTCCGGATTCGGAGCCCCCTTTTGGTGCATGACACCTTAGGGCCGATTAAGACTCCGGATTCAGAGCGCCCTTGGTGGATATCATGATTGGCCAAAATAAAGTCTCCGGATTCGGCGCCCCTTTTGGCAAATGACATCTTAGGGCCGATTAAGCCTCTTAAGGCCGATTAAGACTCGGAATTCGGAGCCTTTGTGAGAGATGCATTCGGACCACTTCACTGGCCGAATAAATATTCACTGAGAATTGTTCATAATTCGAGCTGGTCAATGCATGTTTAAGCATTTGCACCACGCAACACAAAACTTGCCAGTAAGTTGAAATAATACGTTCAATTAAGCACATAACATTTCAAGACCAAATACGAACGTTGAAAATAAAAGAAATTCTATTTGTTCGGCGCGAAGTCTGTTCGCGCGTTCCAAAGTCTATTTATTCGGCACCCTCATCATCGCTCTTCTCAATTTCGAATCAGAATAGGGTAAGTAGTGACGATGATACAGGGGCGAAGCCGAATCAATGCCCACGGCTTCAAGAGCTTTCTCGGTTTGAAGGGCCTTAATCCAGCTATGCTTGAATCCACGATTTTCACATCGGCAGACTTCCTCAACAAGGTCTCGTTTGGTCTTCTCTATCCCGACCTTCAGGCCGTCCTGAAACCCCTTTTCATAACCCGAGGTTCGTTGGGTCACTCTCTCCTCAACGACCAATTTAGATTGATCGGCCACCACTGACGCGCTCGTTTGAACATTCTTCAGCTCCCAACGCTCACGCTCAGCCTTTTCCGCGCGAATCTCCAGACTGCGATTCCTTTCGTCCTTTTTCTCACTCTCACGTCGCGCTTCCCGTAGACGCATGCCGACTTCGTAAGTAGTATATAGTCCTTTCACGGCCCCATGTATGCCGTCTAGAAATATTTCGAAATCTTGACGTCTGACCATTGATTGTTGGACTTCTGGCGGGAAGATCTGTCGAGCGAACTCGACTGCCACACCTGGGTCTTTAATGATAGAATCCGCCTCCGTCATTGGTCTATTCCTCACAAAAGCAATATCATTCATCAACAACATTTTCCTTAGCAAGTTGAGCATAACTCATGAAATTTTATATACGCAAATTACTAAACAAAAAGCTACAAGCCCGCATGAAAATGCCTAGCAAAAAACTATGACTGTAGCAACATATGAAAAATACCAAATTAAAAACTATAAAAATACATTCGACATCCTAAAAACTATGTCAGTCGCCCAGATCAGTCATCGGAATCAGACTCCAATGGCACAACATCCACTTGCTCATATGGTATTGGCATAATCAATGAAACTTTAGCAGCAGCAAGGGCTTTGTGCCAGCCATGTTTGAATCCCCGATTTTCAAACTTGGGGACTTGGTCCAAATGCTCAGCGAGTCCAGCATTTTTCCCGGCCTCGAATACTTTGGAAGCCTCTGAGTCGGCTGTCTCCTTCGCCGCCTTCATTTCAGCCAACTTAGCCTCCAGTTTGGAGACTGCCTTCTGAGCCAATTTGAGCGCATCTTCGCTCGCGTCCGCCTCTTTCTCGGCATCCGATCTCAATTGATCCACGTTACGAGCCCTCTCCACCTCGGCCTCGGCCCTTGAGGCTTCCTTGTTTGCCCTCAAAGCTTCGACCTCATCCCTTCTCCTCTGGCCCTCAACTTTCTTTCATAAACGACCAATCTGTTTGACGGCATCGCGATGATGATGGCCCATATCGGCTATCCTTCCGACGGTCTGCAAAACAAGAATTTAAAACCATAACTTCAACAATATTTGGATTAAGTGATGAAAAGTCCGAATATGTACCAAAAGTGCCGATTGGGCGGCTAGTGCTGTCGCATTCAGATCTGGTTCCACCCGGAAAGCCTCCCTGTCAGACGGCAATGACAAGGACGTAGCCAAGCTGAATGCGACTTCTGGATCTTTAAGCGCCGAAGCATCAGAAGAAACCGACATGTTTTTTTATCACCGACTAAATGACAAAAGGAACGATTACATTCGATCCCTCTAATCGAGGACGTTTGCCACCTTGTTCTTCTAAGCCGGCCTCAAACTCGGCAGGGTGTTTCTCTGCCTCTTCCACAACTTCTTGGCCAGCCTGCCCGATCAAAGTAGATTCGACATTTTGATTTTTTGCCATCTCCACCTCAATAACGCGCAAGGACTCTGATTTGCTAACAGGCAGGGAGAGTTGAGATTCGGTGGCGGGTGGTACTTCAGACGGAAGGGCCTCCGCTCTTCGCCGCGCGGCCAACCTTTCTGCATTCGCCTTCCTGGTAAGTTTTGTCAGGCTTAACCCGTCCATGTCTTCGGGGCCTGCGACAGGAAGATCCTCTAAGCCGTGAAAAATACCGTTAAGTGAAAGATCCCCTCGGCCCGAAGTGGATGGAGGATCGGCCGAATTCAATACCTCGTTAGACTCGGTTTCGTACTGATCTGATTCGGTAACATTAGCTACATCCCGCTCCGAATCAGACCCTTCAAAACCAACCTGCCTCAAGTTTTTGAAGTCGGACAAAATAAGAGCGATAAGAGAATCTTCACCCTCCAGAACTAGGATATTTTTCGCCGCAGAGAAGGTCGTATATGTCGGCTCATAACGAAGCAGAACGTGGGCCGCCCTCCCTTGTTTCTGAAGACTTCGATGGCCGAAATACTTGAGCGCGACTTTGATATCCGAAAGAATGGCGTTGTCAGTCGAAGACAGGACTTTCTTCATATCGTTCCCTGCACAAGCCAAGCTGTAACATTTCAAAGAATAGGCTTTACAATAAAAATGAACAAATAATAAAAGCGAGAAGGCAATCGGCCACCTGGCTCGCCCCTCCGTCTAGGAATAGGGTTGACGTGATCCTCCCCTTCGCCAAATTCCTAGTTACCCTGGACAACGACCATAACATCATCAACTCGTTTCCTAGAACTGGAAAGCATAGTAATTAGTTGATGGTCGATATCCTTGGCCCTAAGGAAGAAACACCCGTGCCGACCAGAAGACTTAGCCAAGGCATAGCAATGCCGGATGGCTGGAATGCCAAGGTTAATTCTAAGGCGACGGTTGAGCGCTATAACCCCCATTATAATTCTAAAGAAATTCACATTGAATTGGGAAGGGATTAAACCCCAATGGCGAAGCACAGTCCTAAGAAATAGGTGAAGGGGAAAACGGACTCCACCCTCTGCGATTGACAAAAGAGGAAAGACAATCGTGGTTTTGTCCTCCCTCTCTATATCAAGAGTGCCGTTTGCCACAAACGACAGACGAACATCATCAGGAATGGAGAAATGGCGTTTAAAGCCAGCAATTCGATCTGACGAGAGAAGGTCTTTTAAATGTTTCGCCATACCCTACAGTTTATAAGAATATGCCAACGAAGGAATAAACTAGAAAGAGTCTTCAAAGCAAGGAAGGAGAGAACTTACAAAGGACGAAGACGATATTGAAGAAGAGAGTTGCAGGGACGATTCAAAAGGCAATCTAGCGACGAGCGTCATAAAATACATACTCAAAAGGACGTCAAAATTTTAAATCGCAATAAATAGACACGTACAAGGGGGCCAGAAGTCGACACGACAACCAAAAGGGGTGCGCTTAGATATCTGCATGAGGATGAGGCCAACCACCGAATTTTGGCTCTAATTTTTCAAAATTCGGAACCAAGCACTCCAGCCAATTGTTGTTGGTAAAGTGCTTGGGGGGCAATTGTGGGAGCCGAATAAATAGAAGTGCCGGAAGGTGCGTACCCCAGAAATCAGATATTATTTGGCTCCATATTGCGTGACTAGGATGCCGAATACGTTAGAAAGGCCGAATAGCCGGAGATCAGTAGCTCCGAATAAATAAAAGGGGAATTGGATAAAAGTAGGCTCAGGCCCCGAGGCCCAAAAAGCAAGTATAAATGCAAGAACCACAAATTTAGAAAGGTATGTAAGAATCACTTCACTTAACTTAGTAAACAAGCTATCCTGAGTGTTTGAACTGACTTGTCCGTCGGAGTGCTAATTCCGGCACCCCCGACAGGAGTGTTTGTATCTTTTCAGGTGACTAGCTGAAGATCACTAGCGTCTCCCAAGATCTGAAGAGTATTTTCAAACCAATTCTCCACAGTTTCATATATCCACAATTCATGAGTCATAATTACCTGTAGACACCTCATTTTTGACCACCCTTAAGACTTGGGCACCACTGATTGATCACTCAATGATGAATGTGTACGCTTGTCAAATGCTTGATTTCCTTAGCAGGAAACCTCAGTTTTTACCAACAAACCTTATGCCTTGTTTTGGACTAAAATAGTAGTTTTTCAAGCCTGTTTTTCCAGTGACTTCCAGACCCACTAGTGTGGCCTGCCGACCACTAGTGTGTCTTGTTGACCACCATTAGTGGCCTGCCGGCCACTTATGCAAATTTTCAGATCTTTTTGCCAACTGTCTCCACAGGTGCATGCACTGCACTAGCTGTGTTTGTATAGATCTTCCTGAGATAGTCTCATATATTTCTATATATAGAAGACTCATTTTTTTAGGGTTAGAAAAATTGGAAGAGCAAAAAGTTTTGGAATTTATTTCTCTCTACATTTCTTTCTCTCTTGCAATTTACATGACCTTTCCCTAGACACTCTAAACCAAACCTTGAGGGTTCCTTGCTGAGGTGCTAAAGCTTGCATTTTAGCACTTGAAAGTACGAATTTAGTGGTTTGTAATTCAAGGGTCATTCCTCTTAAAGAGGTATACATCCTAGCTCCTTTGTGCCATCTATTTCCTATATTTTATTGTTGTTTTTGAGTTGTTTATTACCTATTTTGGAGGGCTGAAACTTGTGGCTTCAAGACATTAAAGGTAGAGGGGTGGATCACCCTTCTTTGTGCCTTGCTTGGTAGGCTTTTATCCTTGTGTTTTCCAAATTTTCATCAACTTTTTTTTGAGCTCTTTATCACTGGTTTTTAGAGTTTTCCAGATGCTAAAAATCATGTTTTTGAAGTCCGAAAAAAGGAGGGGGTAGCCTTCCCTCCTTGTGCTTGTTTAATAGCTTAAATTGCTCAATGTTGTAGTTTACTTTCTTAGCTCTTTTGACTTCAATTCCAGCACTGTTTTAGCCTATTTTAGGACCTTTTTCATGTGTTTGTCCCATTCATGCTTTGTATTGTATGCTTGTAGTGTAATGGTCCTCATAGGTTTGGTGGTTTAGGCCTTATCCACCAACTTGTTTGAGTTGATAGCATTTATTTCTTGTTTTCCTTATTTGTGATCATCTTTTAATCACCTATGCACCCTTCCTCATTTCTTGGCTTTTTATTGTTTTGAAAGTTATTTCAAACCAATTGCTTGCCTAAGCTTAAGATAGAGGTATTATGCATAATGGTTTAAATCCCTTTTGGGGTTCATTACCAACGACATGGTGTCTCTCTCATGCCCAAAGCAACCCTTTGTTTGATGCTTCTTTCTATTAGTGGACTTAAAGCTCATCATTGGCTTTTTATTGTTTTGAAAGTTATTTCAAACCAATTGCTTGGCTAAGCTTAAGATAGAGGTATTATGCATAATGGTTTAATCCCTTTTGGGGTTCATTACCAACGGCATGGTGTCTCTCTCATGCCCAAAGCAACCCTTTGTTTGATGCTTCTTTCTATTAGTGGACTTAAAGCTCATCATTGGACCTAATGAATTAATGAATGGATGGTAATTTAAATGGAGTAATCAAATTGGGACTAAAAGAGATGACTAAAAGAGATGCATGATAACAATTTGGTGTTCAATTGGACGTTGTAGACGCACCCCGCGAGAACTCTCCGTGCTCCACGTCGGCGAGGGCGCGAATCTCGTTTTGTTCTCTAGGCTACTACAGTTCGGACTCAATGTCACGGTTCTGAATCTAAATCTCACAAAGTGCAATGTGAGACTGATAAATCACCAAAAGTCCAAATCCGAAAAATCGTTCTGAAAAATTGATTTTTATAAAGAAGTGCCAAACATAGACGGCTTTGCCAGATATAGCGTCACCACCTAAATATTTTTTTGGGGATTTAGGAAAACCTGACTCGTGCCTAAGGCCACGTGTCCGTCATCACCTAAGTTGCCTCAGCTCGGGAACTTGGGTACGAGAGGAGAAGGTCATGCAATGAGCACTCCCACTCGCCCGATCAAAGATCGGCCTGTACTAAGCATGATATTTTGTTTTTGAAAACACATGTGCTCTTATTCTGATTAATTAGCTAATCTTACTGCGTGATGCGCACAACATACAAGTATAGACTAGATCGCCTAATTTGGAACAAAACATTGCATGTTCGTTTGTGAAATTGATTTGGAGTTTGCTACTCGCAAGTAGGCTAAATCGGGGATTTAATGAATTGTTCCAATTCAAGTAATCCAACCTTCACCGACAGGCATTCAGGCAGTTATATCAAATAATCAGTTAGCCTCATGGCAAGCATGCTGAACATGGCAGTCAATAACACATATGCAGTACGCTAAAGCGTAAACACTCACAGTGTACTCCGAGCCAAAACAAAGAACTAGTTAGAAATCATGCATGATCCTAGTTCATGTTAAGATGGCTAATGCAACACATGTAAAATTGCAACTAAGATAGGCTCGGCTATTCTAGAATGGCATATGAATGCGACAATTCGATACATGTATTCAACTTGGAATTGAAATACAATACAGTTAGTATGATTCGCCGAGCCCGGTGCATGCAAAACAAATGAATGGATGCATGCATGCAAAGCATAAGGTGCATAAGGTATGCTAATCCGAATATTCCCTAAAACTAACCATCGTAAGCGGTTAAGTAAAAGGGAGAAAGAAATGGGGGTTGGAAGACATGCATCACACACACGCACGCTTATTACAACAATTGGCCCTCTCGATGGAGGATCCGAATAAGAAGCTAACTAGTTAACCTAAGCTAATTAACCTAATTATTACATCACAAAACTAATTAACTAACAAGCTAATTAATTAAGTACAAAACAAAGCTAATTAACTAACAAGTTGACAAACTAGTTATTACAACTCAAATTGAATAGCTAAACACATTTAACTAATTAGGTACAGAACCAAAGCATAAACTGGCTAAGGAAAGCAAGCTAAGTAAAGCAGTAAAGAAAAGTCCTCAGAGGGAAAAGGAATGCATGCATGCCTAGTTGCCTCGTTCGGAAATCCGTCGCGATGCCCCTATTTGCCTCTGTTTGCAACTACTCTCAGAAACTTGCACCAAGCTCCAGAGAGCTTCCAACTCACCTTGGGGACCTGTGGGAGGGTGGCCGACTAGTTCTTGATGTGGGAGACCACTGCCGACCACTTTTTTTGTTACAAACCAGAAAAAGTGGTCGGCCAGCTAGTTTTTCTGGCTGGCCGACCAGTTGTTGCTGCACTTCTCCAATTTTCTGCAACAGAGAGCAAGAAAGGGCATGGCAATGTATTTGCAAGATATGTGTGCACAACCATCCTCCCTATCATTTCATAAGCTCAAGAAAGTGTGGTTCTCAACCCTTGGGCCACCAATCGCGCATTTCGATGCATGATGGCCGAGAGGCGAAGTTGCACAATTCAATATGAAATGAATGCCTACATAAACACATAAATGCCTAGAACTCTATCATGTATGATCAAGAGCGTCAGCGACGGAGAATTGAGGCACATTTCATCACTTAAAGTATGAAACGTCCCTCGTTTCTCGTGTTTGGACTAACACCTATTCCAAACAACAATGCAACACAAGCATGGCATGCACAATGCTATGTAACATGGAGCATGCAAAAATGCAATGCAACACAAGCATGCAAACCACAGCTAGCATGCACAATGCAAACAACAATTAGCATACACAATGCACATGACAACTAGCATACGCAATGCAAATGGCAATATAGCATACACAATGCAATGAACATGGCATACGCAATGCAATAAACAACATGACATACACAGTGCAATGTGACCTAAGCATGCAAACAACATGAAGACAAGCATGCTTAATGGACTTAAACCAAAGAGTGGACAGACCTTAGTCATGCCCAAATCAGTGGCCATAACACCAAAACAAAGGCACTAAAGGGTAAGGCAAACATGTACATGCCTTGGCCTATCAAGTAGGCCTAAGAGCACAACCCTCAAGGGTGCTCAAGGAGTGATAAACATGGAAGTGTGACAACACCAGATGCACTGAAATAAGGTATGAAATGATGCCAAATCATTCAAACAAAGCAAGCATAGCATGCAAAGGTCCTTAAAGCATGAAGCTAGTAAAGAGGACTACAAAAGGGGCATGCAATACATGGCACAAGTGCATGAACCAACCATGGACAGAGCTTAATTAGGTCTAAACAAAGGCCAAAATATGCTAAGATAGAGGCTCAAGGACCTAGGCAAGATGGCATACATGCTAGGCCACAAGCAAGGCTACAAAGCACAACCCTTAGAGGCACTCAAAGGGTGAATGAAGTGGGAACACGACAATGCTAAATGCTCTGAAATGAAGTATTAAATGATGCTAAATCATCTAAATAGCTCAAAGATAGCATGCATGAGTCATCAAAACACAAAGCTGGCAAGGCTAATTCCACTACAGCTATACAAAGCGTGAAGCATATGGCAAAGGCAACCCAAAACAGTCCTAGAACATGTCAAAATGATACTAAAACATGTATGGAAGGAAACAAAAGCAAGCTAGCATGAAGGGCATAAGGCATGATGAATGCAAGGCAAATAAGGTGGATTACACTACACCTATTAAGACCAAGCATGGGATGACTTAACCAAAAAAAATCAAAGTTATATCATGGCAAAATAACCCCCAAAACACATTGAAATGATGGCTCGCAAGCTTAGGCATGAAGGCATATGCAATGACCCATGTTAAGGCATGAAGGGGGAAACCCTCCAACGCATTGAATAAGTGAAAGATGCAAGTGTATGCCCATGAAACATGCACTAAAATCACATAACAAATGATGCCAAATCATTGAAATAGGCCAAGCAATGCATGCTAGTGGACTTGATACACAAAGCTAATAAGCTAGAATGCACTATAGCTATACAAAACATGGCATGCATGACCAAAACAACACAAAACGGAGCTTAAGCATGCTAAAACATGGACAAAAGCTTCTTAGAGTTGAGCCAAAATCATACTAGAATGACATGTTAAAGCATGATACACAATAGGCTAGTTCATGGAATTACACTACAAGTGCATGGAGCATGCATAGGGCCATCAAACCAAACCAAAACAGACCTAAGGCATGGCAAAACAACACCAAGAACATGCTGAAATGGACTCAAAACAAGCTAGAATGACATGCTACTTCATGAAGCATAAAACTAGTTTATGAGATTTACACTACAAGTGTATTAGGCATGCATGGAGTGACAAAACAAAGTAAAAATAGTAGTATGACACAGCAAAATAAGCCCAAATACAAGCTAAGATATGGCCAACATAAGCTTAACAAACATGTTCACACATGAGGCTAATGAAACAAGTATTGAAGACACAAGGAGAGGGGATGACCCTCTCCTTATTGGGACCTCAAAACACCACTTCCACCACTGCAATTCCTTTGAGTTTCAGTGGTGAGAAGGTCAAAACAAGGTGGTCCCAAAAGCTTAAAAAGAAGGCACAAAAGCAAGGCCAAACAAGGCCTGAGAGGGGGTAGACAACCTCCAACACAAAAGTGACCTTAAACAAAGATGTTAAGCATGCAAAAACATAACTTTTTGTAGTTAAGGGTTAAGCTTAAATCTGCATGAAAATAGGCCTAAAAGCTTAAGCAAAATCAAGGAATTAAGGAGTTAAAGGCTCACCCTTGAAGACCACCTTCAAAACCACAACTCCAGCAGGTTTTCCAAGCTTAAACCAAACCAAAAACCTCAAAACCAGCTCCTAAGCACCTCAGCAACAAAAGGATGGTGTTTGAGTGTGCGTTTGTGTGTTAAAGTATAAAGAAATAACACTTTAAGGCACAAAACAAGAGAGAAATCAAGATGTATAGATATAGATTGTATGTATAGCTCAAGGAACTTTTCTAAACCAGGAGGAGGGAGGGGGAGCCTCCCTCTTATAAAGAACAAAAGCTCAAGCTTCTTGAAGAAGCTATGGGTCCAAGGCCAACCCTCCATACACGTGTATAAAGGATGGTTCTGGTGCCTTCCAGCTGTGCCAGCTGTAAAGAAAATATCTTCAGGAAGCTGGTGAAAAGCGTTCGACCACTTCAAGTGATCGGCCAACTACTTCTACTGGTCGGCCAACCAGTGGAAGTGGTCGGCCAAGGCAAAAAGTGGTCGGCCAGGTGGGAGTGGTGGTCTGCAGCATGAGACCAAGATGGTGGTGTGGTGGCCGACCAGAAAATGTGGCCCAAAGACCAAGAAAACTAGTTTTCTGACCAAAAAATTGGCTGGCGGGAAGAAAAGTGGTCTCCAAGGGGAAGAACTGGTCTACCACCCTTGTACCACCTTCCAAACAAGGAAAACAAGGTTTGTACTTGTGGAGAAGTGGTTTGGAAATACTCTTCTAATCCTGGGAGACACTCGTGATCCTCAGATAGACACCTGAAAAGAAATGAACACTTCGGTCGGGGGTACCGGAATTAGCACTCCGACGGACAAGTCAGTCTCTACTCTCTCTGGGTTACTTGTATTTTAAGTTAAGCATACTAGTTCTCACATACCTTTCTTCGACTGCTTTTCCTTTATTTATACTCGTTTCCAAGGCCTCGGGGCCTGATCCACTTTGCGCTCACTATCCACTTATTTATTCGGCCCCATAGTTCAATAGTTACTCGGTCTATTTATTGTATTCGGCCTCCTGATCATGTAGGTTAGAGCCGAGTAATGTCTATCTTCTGGAGCATATGCTTCTGATTCTACTAGTTATTCGGCTCCCACAATTGTCCCCCAAACTCCCCATTGACGGCAGTTAATTGGTGTGTTTGGTTTCGAATTTGAAAAGTCAAGAGAAACATAAGTTAGGCGGCTTCACATATCCCAATGTGAATGTCAGAACGCACACGCCTCTCGGTCATCATTATACGTTCCCGCCTCATTCGTGCATCTTTTGCATTTATTATGATTTGAAACTCCAGTCTCTTCGAATGCACGCTTGTTTGAATATTTGAGCCTCCTGGATTGCCAGCCGGTATCTCTTCTCTGTCTCGCGTCTTCTGTAATTTCTTCCCATCTCTCCTTGTTTTTTCATAAGTTTTCTTCTCTTCTTTTCGTAATCCTATTTTCTGTGTTCATTTTTGATTTAGAATACCTTTGAGTCCTTACTAGAATGACTAAGCATTTGAAAGACCTCATTTTCAAGGGTCGTATTTCTGGGTTTCGAGAACATTTTTCTATCCCTGATGATGTCCATCTATCTCTAGTGACGGACAATACTCTTGATATGGAGAGGGATGACCAAAATACAATCGTCTTTCCTCTCCTGTCCATTGCGGATGGCGGAGTTCGCTTTCCCCTACACCCATTTCTTAGGGTCGTCCTCCGCCATTGGGGTCTAATTCCTTCCCAACCCAATGTGAATTTTTTTCGAATCATAATGGGAATCGTAGAGCTGAACCGGCGCCTTTGTATCAACCTTGGCATTTCGGCGATTAGGTACTGCCACGCTTTAGCCAAATCCTTCAGTTGGCTTGGGCGCTACTTTCTTAAGGCCAAGGACACCAACCATCACTTGGTAACCATGCTTGCCAACTCTGGCAAACGAGTTGACGATGTAATGGTCAATGTCCGAGGCAACTGGGAATTCGGCGAAGGCGAAGATTGACTAGACCCTATTCCCAGACGGAGGGGTGAACCAGGTTCCCGTGTAACTCCTTGTGTTTATTGATCTTTCTTTTATTCAGCTTTTTATCCAAGTCTAGTCCTTTGTTTTTGCAGGCAATAAGTTGAAGAAGATTCTGACCTCGGCTGACGACGCAGTCCTTGGGAAAATTAAGACTGCACTCAAGTATTTTGGACATCCAAACGTACAGAAGCAAGGGAGAGCTGCCCATATACTCCTGCGGTACGAGCCAACTTATACTACGTTCTAGGCCGCGGACGACATTCCGATCCCATCCGGCGAACAACACCTTACCACTCTTATATTCCCCAACTTCAAGACCCTTAGGCAAATTGGTTTCGAAGCTTCTGATTTGGAGCAAGACGTAGAGCCGGTGGTTGAGGTAATTACCGAACCAACGAGAGAGTTCGCTGCGGAGGCCGAAGAGGTCGACGAGGCTCTAAACTCAGCGTTTGAGGCAGCCAGTCTTAACCAGCCTAACTCACCGTCCACTTCGGGTCGGGTGGAGTTTTCCTTCGGAGATATTTTTACAAGTTTGGGAGACCTACCCGACATTTATTCTAAGGATATCGCTGGGGAAAATCTCACGCAGATGGCGCGAAATAGAAATATCGAACGCATGGCCACCCAGCGAAAAACCGAGGCCACCCGTTTTGGACCTACCCCGATTCAATCTTCACAACCCATTATTGTAGAAGAAACGGCTCAAGTTGTTGTGGCCAAGACGAAGAAGGAAGCCGAATAGCAGATTCCAGAAGAACGGCTGATTCTAGAAGAGCGAGAGGAAAAATGTACCGCCAAGGGAGAGGCCGGCTCAGAGGAGAGCCCCACTGACAAACGGCCTTGTTTAGAGGAGTCGGATGTGGTTGTTCCTTTCGTTGTTCAACCAAAGATCAAAAACACACCGATCTCCTCTGACGCATCTGCCTTAAAGGATCTAGCTGTAGTGTTGAGCTTGGCTGCCTCAGTCTCGTTGCCGTCTGATAAGGCCACCTTTCAAGCAGAGCCGGATTTGGTAGCTATAGCGTTAGCTGCCCAGTCGGCCCTTCTGGTATGTGACTTGATCTTTTTTACTCCTTGGTTGGTTTGGTTTGCATACGATATTTCTTGGTATGTGATGATCCCAACTCCTTGTTTTGCAGACGGTTGGAAGGTTAGCCGAACTAGGCCACCGCCAGCACGATGCCATTGAAAGAATTGGCCGCTTGAAGTCGGAAGTTGAAGGTGAGAGGAGCAGGGCCGAGTTTGAGGTGATGAGAGCCACAATGGAAAGTGCTCGAGCCAAAGTTGAGAAGGAGAGGGCTCGGACTGCTGACCAGCTCAGATCCGACGCCAAGGAGAGGGCAAACATGAGCGAGGAATCGCTCAAGTTAGCCAAGGAGGCGCTTGCCAAGGTGGAGGCCGAGTTAGAAGAGTTGAAGAAGGCCAAGGAAAAAGCCAACTCTGAGGCTTTTGCGGCGTTCGAAGCTGGAAAGAGCGCCACCCTTGAGAACTACGTAGAAGACGTCCCCAAATTCGAGAATCAGGGATTCAAACATGGGTGGCTCAAAGCCCTTGCTGCCGCTGGAGTTACATTGGCCATGCCAATTCCATACGAGCAAGTGGACGTTGAGCCACTTGAGTTTGATCCCGAAGATTGATTTGGGAGACATTCTAGTTTTATTGTGAGACCATGAAATATCCTCTCACATGGATTGTTGGTGAGATTCAACGAAGACAGCTCCATGAACCTGCAAGAAATAAATCTAGTTGATGCCACCCAACTGGGGTTACTGGCCGGGGACACTCCGATGATGAAGCTAGAATCCGTGAATGAAGAATCAAGAATAGTAAAGTGTGTTTTTGTGCTCTGTGGAGCAGAGAGAGATCATACCTATATGTTATGAGGTCCCTTCCTTTTTATAGACAGGGGTGGGCCGAATAAGCCCAACAGTTGGCCCCTTGGCAGGCCTTTTTTGGGTTAGCCCAATAAGCTGGCTCCCACAATTGCCCCAAAACTTTCATTGTCTTCGGTAGAAGGAATGAGAGTTTTTATTGCCAAGTTTTGCTGCTAAAATAGATGTTAGGTCCTTTGACAAAGAATACATTGGATAAATGAATAACATAAATGAATGAATGATTGGATGAACGCATGAATGTATGAATGTATGTACAAATATATAAATATAAAGGAGAGAGGTGAGCTAAAGCCCAGTAAGTAATACTATCTCTATAACGGTGGGCCACGGTATTATAACCCCCGGGCAAGGGTGTAGTATATTGTTGAGTGCAAAGATTGCTTCCAAATATGGACTTTCGTGCCGTGATAGAAATATTTTTATATGCTGAGCACGAAAACGATTGCCTGAACCAAATAAGACAGTTTAAATAAGGTAGATATAACAGCCAAAAAATGGACCACGGTATTATTACCCCTGGGTGAGGGTGTAGACCTGCGGTATTATAACCCCCGGGTGAGAGTGTAGGCCGCGGTATTCTAACCTCCAGGCATAGGGGTAGGCCGTGGTATTCTAACCCCGGGCATGGGTATAGGCCGCGGTATTATAACCCCTGGCAAGGGTGTAGGCCGCGGTATTATAACCCCCGGGCATGGGTGTAGGCCTTTGCTGATGGCGCTCCGTGCCGAGTGCGAAGACTACACTGTACTCAAAGACTTTACTGATTTTAAGTGGCGACCAAGTGCCAATATGGCAAGGACTTTGAATAATGCATCCTGTGTTAGTGATGGCCAGTACCAAATGAGGTAGACGTGTTAATCACAAAGAATATTGCCCCACTTGTAAGGAATGGCCAAATAGATATTAGGCCAACTATTTAATTGCAGAATAAATTTTGGGCCAATTAGCATTGCTCAGTTTGTGTTTAGTCCAATGTAGACTTGCCCTAGTGCTTTCGAACGACAGGCGTTAGTCTGAAGGAATGCAGATTGGACTTGCCCCATTGCCCTATGTGGTGGGGTAGATTTGGCTTTGGTAAAATGATGGCGTGCAAAAATATGCAAACTGCCGATTGCTAAATGCGAACGGCCGACTGCCAAGTGTATAATGTATTGCCCCAAAACTGGCGCTTGTTTGGAACGGTGTGAAAAGGAGCTGGAGTTTGTAACTAAAGTAAATTTCGTTGCAATGTTTATACCAAGTTGGCCGAGTATGCATGCATAAGAGAGGTACCGAGATGATGATCGGCTAATAAATGGCCAAGGTAACACGGGTAACACAACGAATGATCAGGGAAGACGGAGGATTATATCCTCGCCCTAAGATCCTGTTACTGAAATTGCATGCCGGTTAGTTGAACTACCAAGTGGCCGAATTGAAAGCGCCAATTGAGTGTAACAGTTGTTCAGTGAGTTCGGCGATAAGCGTTTAAGCCGACTAAATTGTACCATTGTTATGGAATTTGTTAGAAAATTGCTTCCATTTTTGTGAATATGTAACATTGCATCGTCGTTGCCCCATTGCTTGCAAATGATGTTAGGTATTCGGAAGAAATTCAGATTGGATGGTGGCCAACATTGCCGAGAAGTAAGCTGAGAACAAAGTATAGTTGCCTTATTTCTTCCGAATAACATTGGCTTGTTGCTTACGAATGACAGTGGTTATTCAGAAGCAATTTGGAATAGACTTGAGCCAAAATCGCCAAATGATGTGGGTTGTTATAGTTGCGGGAAGACACCAAAATTGTTGAATGTGGCATTGATCAAATGCCAGGCTTGGTGGCAAAAAGTACTGTTTGAGCTACGATATGTGGCATTGCATATAAAATCTACAAATTTTGGGTATGGAATTTGCAAAATCAGACCGTACGGATGTGTTCAGAATGCTCCAAATCGATGGAGACTGGTGCTATGCGATCCACTAGATAATTGCTCTTATATTGCAAAAAATAAAAGAAAATTAGTGTGGCTGGCAAGAGTTGAACGTGCGCTCTTGCGATAAAAGATTAACACTTAACCACTCTGCCATAACATGCCTTGTGTCCATATTTTGTGCATTATATATATTTGAACTTAATTATTTGGTTATTACAAGATGTAACTTAGTTGCAATCATCCGAATAATTTCTTACGTTTTGCCAACTCCTAGGTCGTCTTCTTCAGCAATATATGTGATTTTCTGGCCAAATTTCAATTGGCTCATACGACTTCATTTTAGCTTTGATTTTGACGCAATTGTTTGTGTTGGACTCGTCTCGATGAGTACTTTACATTGGTGTAATCAAAACTTGATTTCGACAATGTTGAAAATTACAGGTTTTGAAAATATGGGCTGTTGCGCAACTATCGACAAGCATCGATTACTTTTTTGCTCCTCTAGTTAGTGGGTTTGGACTCCCTGAGTTGACGCAAATCCTCTGGTATTTGTTAGATGTGGATTTCGGTAAGTCGCGGTGCTAGTTTTATGCCGAGAGCATAGAGCCAAACAAGTTGTCCATGCTAGATAAAATGCAAAGTTGATATTAATTTGCTCCTGATAATATGCCGAGTAAGTTGCCGAACAAGCCGAATAAGTTGATAACATGCAGAGGTAATGCAAATAAAACAATTAAGTCATCGAAACTTTGTTGATAATATGCCGATGAGTGATACTATGCAAAGTGAATGAAAATAAAAGTTGCTGAATAAGCCGATAGGTTGCCGACTTGTTCATTGGGCCGGTGGATGTAAGTTGGTTCGTTGGTGGTTGCCGAATAGTGTGTGTTGGCTGTACTGAGCTAGGCTAGTACGTTTGGGTTGCCGAAAACTGGATCAGTAATTCATCTTTGATTGTGCTGAAAATATTTCCTTATACTATTTGGTCTTCGACTTTATTTTGGCAACGCGGTCGGTCGATTATTTGCTATTGCCGAATGATTTAATTAGAGTGGCATCACCAAATTGTGGAGGCAGAGGAATAGACGAGTTGATAGGCCAATGGCAACGCCGAGTAAGGCGGGTTCCCAAAACTGCTTAAGTGGCTGAGAAGTGCTAATGTAATAACTCTTGATCAAATTGGAACTCGGGGAGGGAATGGTTGAATGGCTGCGCGAATTTAACAAGGTGGTGGTCGAAGAACTTATGCTTGGCCGAGTGATGTGATGTAGGAAATGAAAATTTTTGAATAATGTTGACTAAGCAACTTGATAAAGTTTCCGAATTGATATATATATATATATATATATAATGTGTTGACTAAGAAAATTTTGAATTTTTGAATAATGTTGACTAAGCAATTTATATATATATATAATCCTCAATAGTGTTCTCTGCAAACTGATTTATATAAAATTCATAATCATGGTCTCGGCAAAAAGGTAAGGGTTATAAGGGAAACAATGTTTTTGGTAAACTTCTAATATCATTATATATGTATATATATATATAATTTATTTTAATAGCTGAATTGATTGTACCACTAGAGTGCTCCATGGAAAGGTAGGTGATAAAAGTTAGTTCCTAATTTTTAGAGAGAGAAAGTAAAGACCCAAGTTTGGAGTCCATAGAAATTGTTAGTATAGATATATATATATATATATATATATATGTATGTATAATCTAAGAAAAGATGAAATTTCATCAATCAACATGAACAGCGTGAAGTGCACTTGCATAAGTTGGTAAAGTGCCGACTAACAGCTTTAACAGATTCAACAAGAAAATTTCATCACTCAGCTTTAATATGCCGAAAAGATGCTCTCTTCAAGAAAAGTGAAACCCATTTGTAGAGAGAGAAAAAGGAGATACAAAAGATTCACAGTGAACAAAAAGCTCTATTTTGTAAGCATAAACATATGTATATCCAATCCAAGAACCAATGGTAAAATAATTTTCAGAGGGAAAATAAATCAAATTTGTTGTTATATTTGTACTTATAAGAACATGTTTGTTGTGTTCTTCGTTGATCTCATTCAGTCGTTCCCACATACGACGCCAATTGTGAGACCATGAAATATCCTCTTACATGGATTGTTGGTGAGATTCAACGAAGATAGCTCCATGAACCTGCGAGAAATAAATCTAGTTGATGCCACCCAACGGGGGTTACCGGCCGGGGACACTCCGATGATGAAGTTAGAATCCATGAATGAAGAATCAAGAATAGTAAAGTGTGTTTTTGTGCTCTGTGGAGCAGAGAGAGATCATACCTATATGTTATGAGGTCCCTTCCTTTTATAGACGGAGGTGGGCCGAATAAGCCCAATGTTGGCCCCTTGGCAGGCCTTTTTTGGGTTAGCCCAATACGTTGATATATATTTTTTTCTGGCTTCCACATTAAGTATTTTCAATTTCAATGTATGTTTTTGTTTAGTAGATTTCTGTTAGTTCAAGGTAATTTTCATGTATAAATTAGTTACTATCTATGCTCAATTTATTAATGAAAATTTCCTTTTCATTTCACTATTAGTTGTACGTAGTTTTTGATAGTAATGAAGAGTTTTGCTTTTCACTACTTTGGATAAAATGATTACTGTCTGTTGTGCTTGCTAACTATCGATCCGATAGGAAGTAGGATCAAGAGATGAGTAGATTAAATATCCCACTGCATAGCTGCCGATAGGATAACAGTGTAACTTGGCAATTAATTTAATCTTAATTTATCCGAACAAGTAAATCGACTCGGCCCCATCGTATGCCCTTGCCCCAGCCAATGTATGAACTTTGGATGCCGAATAAGACTAGTTCATAGAGTGGCTGCAGCACAGTTTGATCGCCATTGTGCTTAGGTATTTGGCCGATCAAATCAATAAATCTGATCTTACCCGACAATGTATGAACTCCGAGAGCCGAATAGGACTAGTTCATGGGTATTGTACTGATAAATCGATTCATGGAGCGGCTGGGGCAGTCGAGCCGACCAGATTGATGAATCTGCCCTCGCCCCAGTTGGTTCAAGAACATAGAACGCCGAATATCAAGAGCTTATGAAGTACTGATGAATCGATTCGTGGAGCGGCTGGGGCACTCAAGCCGACTAGATTGATGAATCTGCCCTTGCCCCAGCTGGTTCATGAACATAGAACACCGAATATCAAGAGCTTATGAATATTGTACCGATAAATCGATTCGTGGAGCGGCTAGGGCACTCAAGCCGAATAGATTGATGAATCTGCCCTTGCCCCAGCTGGTTCATGAACATAGAACGCCGAATATCAAGAGCTTATGAATATTGTACCGATGAATTGATTCGTGGAGCGGCTAGGGCACTCAAGCCGAATAGATTGATGAATCTACCCTTGCCCCAGCTGGTTCATGAACATAGAACACCGAATAACAGTAGTTGATGGGGCAATTGGGGAATATGACTCAGTCGGCGCCGGGCTATTGAGGTTTCAATATTAATGAGATTGCCTCGCAGGTGCTGCCCTCGTAGGGAATAAATGGGCGTGTACTTCGTCAACGAAGGTCCTATTTATGTGCTTGGTCAGCAACTCAATCCAGCTCTTTGAGGAAGATTAAACAAGTGCGAATGTCGAATAGATTTTTTTTAACAGTAGAGGGGAAGCGAGGACGCTATCTGAGCTAGGAGGAGATATGACTTGAAGTGGTGAACCTTCGTGCACGGGAAGTGGGACTTCGAGGGATTGGGAGAGACACCAATCTCCTCGTCGTCGAAGTAGGTCGCCAAAGATGGACAAGCAGCCACAGGGCAAATCTCCTCAACCCTGTTCTGGGAGGGAATCCGACGCGTATCCACGCCCATTGAGTTTTGCGGTCTTTGTGGAGAATAGACCCATGACAGACGCGGATTCGATCGTTCGAGATCCAAATGTGGCAGTCAAGTTCGCTCGACAGATTTTTTCACCCGAGGTCCAGCAGTCGATGGTAGGTCGACAGGACTTTGAAGTGTTTCGTGAAGACGTTCACGGGGCGGTGAAGGGGCTGTACACCGCTTATGAAATCGGCATGCGTCTGCGCGTCGCTCAGCGGGATATAGAGTAGAGAGATGAACATATTCGGAAGTTAGAAGGTCGAGCGTGAGCTAAGGAAAATCAAGTCCGTCGAGTCTCAATCAGCGAGCCATCCCAACCCGGTTGTGGAAGAGAAAGTGACTCAAAGGATGATAAGTGATGCTATTGCCGATCAGAACACAGCTAGCATGTTCGCGATTGAGACTGCGAGGGCCGCGGCTTATGAAAAAGGCTTTCATGACGGCCGAAAGGTTGGAATTCAGAAGACCAAGGAGAAACTCACCGAAGAAGTTTGCCGTTGTGAAAATCGTGGGTTTAGGCACAGCTGGGTCAAGGCACTTCAGGAAGCTGAGGCTCTCCAGGCAGCATGTGTGAATTCGGCGTTGTCGTTGTACCAAAATCATTTCCCCTACTCCGCTTTCGAAATTGAGAAGAGTGATGATGAGGGAGCCGACGAAGAGAAGAAGACCTTGTAATGCTTATGTAGAAATTATGTATTTATTGGCTGATTCTAATAAAATGCTTAATTTTCAATGTGTAGAGTACTTTTTATTTATGTTAGTAAACTTGATACCAATCGTACTTTTTATAAAGCTGAGACACTTGATACGAACACATTTTACTTTGAGTGTTTGCACGTTTTAGACTATGTTTGTGCGGCTTGAACTATTCCGTTTTGATTAGATGCATATATCAGCTTTTGTTTATATGGCTTGTACGAAGGCACCACGAATTCGGAGGCTTTAATCGGCCCACAGGCGTCATGCACCAATGGGGCTCCGAATCCGAAAGCTTTATTGGCCCAAAGACGTCATGCGCCGATAGGGCTCCGAATCCGAAGGCATTATTGGCCCAAAGACATCATGCACCGATGGGGCTCTGAATCCGGAGACTTTATTGGCCCAAAGACGTCATGTGCCGATGGGGCTTCGAATCCAAAGACTTTATTGGCCCAAAGGCGTCTTGCACCGATGGGGCTCCCAATCCAGAGACTTTATTGGCCCGAAGACGTCATGCGCCGATGGGGCTCCGAATCCAAAGACTTTATTTGGCCAATAGTGATATCAACGAAGGGCACTCTGAATCTGGAGGCTTTAATCGGCCCAAAGGCGTCATGCGCCGATGGGGCATCGAATCCGGAGTCTTTATTTGGCCAATTGTGATATCTAAGAAGCGCGCTCTGAATCTGAAGGCTTTATCGGCCCAAAGGCGTCACGTGCCGAAGGGGCCCCGAATCTGGAGGCTTTATTGGCACAAAGACGTCATGCGCCGATGGGGCTCCGAATCCGGAGACTTTATTTGGGCAATCGTGATATCCACAAAGGGCGCTCCGAATCCGGAGACTTTAATCGGCCCAAAGGCGTCATGTGCCGATGGAGCCCTGAATCTGGAGGCTTTATTGGCACAAAGACGTCATGCGCCGATGGGGCTCCGAATTTGGAGACTTTATTTGGCCAATCAGGATATCCACGAAGAGCGCTCCGAATCCGCAGGCTTTAATCGCCCCGAAGGTGTCATGCACCGATGGGGCTTCGAATCTGGAGGCTCTATTGGCCCACAGACATCATGCGACGTTGAAGCCTCGAATCTGGAGGCTTTATTGGCCCAAAGACGTGATGCGCCGATGGGGCTCCGAATCCAGAGATTTTATTTGGCCAATCTTGAAATCCAAGAAGGGCGCTCCGAATCCGGAGGCTTTAATCGGCCCAAAGGCGTCATGCACCGATGCGGCCCCGAATCTGGAGGCTTTATTGGGACAAAGACGTCATGCACCGATGGGTCTCCGAATCCGGAGACTTTCTTTGGCCAATCGTGATATCCACGAAGGGCGCTCTGAATTCGGAGGCTTTAATCGACACAAAGGCGTCATGCGCCGATGGGGCGCCGAATCTAGAGGCTTTATTGGCACAAAGACGTCATGCGCCGATGGGGCTCCGAATCCGGAGACTTTATTTGGCCAATCATGATATCTATGAAGAGCGCTCTGAATCCACACGCTTTAATCGGTCCAAAGGCGTCATGCGACGATGGTGCTCCGAATCCGGGGGCTTTATTGGCCCACAGACGTCATGCGCCCCTGGGGCCCCGAATCCGGAGGCTTTGTTGGCCTAAAGACGTCATGCGCCGATATGGCTCCGAATCTGGAGACTTTATTTGGCCAATCATGATATCCAAAAAGGGCGCTCCGAATGCGGAGGCTTTAATCTGCCCAATGGCATCATGCGCCGATGGGGCCCCGAATCTGGAGGCTTTATTGGCACAAAGACGTCATGCGCCGATGGGGCTCCGAATCCGGAGATTTTCTTTGGCCAATCGCAATATCCTCGAAGGGCGCTCCGAATCCGGAGGCTTTAATTGGCACAAAGGCGTCATGCACCGATAGGGCCCCGAATCTAGAGGCTTTATTGGCACAAAGACGTCATGCGCCAATGGGGCTCCGAATCCGAAGACTTTATTTGGCCAATCATGATATCTACGAAGAGCACTCTGAATCCATACGCTTTAATTGGCCCAAAGGCATCATGCAACGATGGGGCTCCGAATCCGGGGGCTTTATTGGCCCACAGACGTCATGCGCCGCTGGGGCCCCAAATCCGGAGGTTTATTGGACCAAAGACGTCATGCGCCGATGTGGCTCCGAATCCGGAGACTTTATTTGGTCAATCATGATATGCAAAAAGGGCGCTCCGAATGTGGAGGCTTTAATCGGCCCAATGGCATCATGCGCCAATGGGGCCCTGAATCTGGAGGCTTTATTGGCACAAAGACATCATGCGCCGATGGGGCTTCGAATCCGGGGACTTTCTTTGGCCAATCGTGATTGTAGACGTCCCCGAACGCCCTGGGAGGACGAGTCCCCCCGTTCTGTTCGTTTTATGGGTCACTACAGTTCAGGACTCTCAAATTGTCATGGTTCTCAATCTAAACTAAAGAGTCCAAATCCGGCAAATCGTTTTGAGAAAAATAGATTTTTAGAAAAGAAGTGTCAAACATGAACTGCTTTGCTAGATACAGAGTCGCCACCTAAATATTTTTTATGGGAGAATTTAGGAAACCCTGACTCGGTGCCAAAGGCCATGTGTCCGTCATCACCAAAGTTGCCTCGGCTCGGGAGCTTGGGTACGATTGGGGAAGGTCAGCTATGAGCACCCCCTCTCGCCCGATCCGAAGATCGGCCTCTAGTAACCATGATATCCATTTTTGAAAATGTTATGTGTTCTTATTCCGGTTATTAGCCTAGAATTACTATGTTATGCACACAGCAAACAAGTATGGACCAAATCACCTAAATTGGAACAAAACATTTCATGTTTGTTTTGAAAATGGTTTGCTACTCGCAAGTAGGCTAAAATGCAGGTTTTGCCACTCTCAAGTGGGCTTTAGAAAAGATGGTTTTGCCACTATCTAGTGGGCTTAAAACTCACAGTTTTAGTGCATTATTCCAATTTAGGTAATTCAACCTCCATCCACAGGCACTCAAGCAGTTATATCACATAAGCAGCTAGCCTCATGGTAGTCATTCTATTATGTTAACGTTCACACTCATGTGAGATGCTAAAGCATAAAGGGCTCACCTAGTACTCCATGCCAAAACAAGAACATGTTAGCAATCATGCATGATCCAAGTCCATGTTTAAATGCCTAATGCAACGCATACGGAATGTCACTAGAGTAGGCTCGGCTAGTCTATAAATGACATGTTAAATTGTACAAGTAGCACGTATTTAAGTTAGATTTGAAATACTTATGCAGTTAGTATGATGCGCGCGAGCCTGGTGCATGCAAGACTAATGAATGATGCACGCATGCATAGCATAAGGTATGCTAAAGTAAATATGTCCTAATACTAACCATCAAAGCAGGTAAGTAAAAGGGAGAAAGAAATGGGGGTTGGAAGACATGCACACACGCACCCACACTTATTACAAATTCACCCTCGCTCGGAGAGACCAAAAGAATAATACAAATTAATTAACCTACAAGCTAATTAATTATTACAGACCACCTAATTAATGAATCAAATTTACTAAGCTTAAGAAAGCAGTAAAGGCCTCGGGAAGAGGATCCAATGCGCGCGTGCTCGGGTTTGCTCGGAAATCCAACGCCATGCACAAGTTTGCCTCTTCTTTGACTATTCTACTTCTTTGAAAATTGCACAACTCCCAAGGTTGCTTCTCTGAGTGTTGTGGGACACTACCGGCTGAGTAAGAACTCCACCGGCCATGGAGAATGGTCACCGGCCACAAAATTATGCTCTCGGCCAAACCTGTTTTGCCGGTCGGCACCCAACACTGCCGGCCGGCCAAAACTTCCTGCTGAATCTGTTTTGACAGCAACAGAGGACAGAACTTGGCATGGCAATGTATTTCAAGCAATGTATGCACCAATCACACCCCTTATCATATTCATGACTCAAAGGGATATGATTCTCGATTCTCAGACCACCAATCGTGCATTTCCATGCATGATGGCCCAAAGAATCAAATGTGCATTTTGATTTCAAATGAAATGTAATGCACATAAACAAACCAAGGGAGGGCTTTCAACCTCTATCATGGCTTGATCAAGAGGCGAAGCATGCATGCAAATGCAATCCAACCTAAGTATGTTAACTAGGCATGCAACATGAGCATATGGGAAGCATGCAAGGCATATAACAAGCATGCAAGTTAAATGAGCATACAAGGCACAATCTCAACACATAAGCATGCAAAACATATGGTATGTTAAGCAACCAAAACAAGGAGGAGAAAACGTGCCAAATGCAACATCATTTCAACATGCAACAACATGTCATAAGCTAAGCATGCAACAACATGCCAAAGGGTGGACTTAAACTAAATTAGGCAGCCCTTAAACAAGCCTAAAACAGTGGCCAATGTTATGGAAATGATAACCAATACACACACACACATGCATGCAAATGGGCTAACACTTGAACATCACATAAGCAACCTTTAAGCACACTTAATAGGAAGACAAACATGGGCATATGGCATGTATCATAAGCTCTGAAATTGCATGAAAGAGAGGTGCCAAACCAATTAATCAAAACAAGCAAAGCATGCAATAATGGTCCAAGTACTTAAGGCAAGCTAAGGAGGTATTGAACTACCCTTAGCAAAACCAAACATGGCATGAATTAAATGATCAAAACAGAGTTTCAACATATTAAAACAAAGCCTAAAGACCACTTAGATGGTCTCTAAATGACTTAAATTCAAGGGCATGCACAATGACCAAACATGGAGCACAAGGCACAACCTCATAAGGCATCAAAGAGGCATCAAAGGCAAGCATACAAGCATGTTATAAGGACTGAAATAACATGGTAAGTGGTTCCAAACCATTGAAACAATGCAAGTAATGCATGCTAGAGAGGCCACAACTTAAGGCATTCAAGAGGGATTGCATGGTAGCCATACAAAGCAAGACATGAAACTCAAATGACCTAAAACAGTCCCTTAGCACATCAAAATATGCATGTAAGCTTCACAAAGCTAAGCCTAAATCATGCTAGAACAAGGGTCTACACCTAAAGCATGTTAAGGCAAAAATGTGGCATTACAAGACATGTATGCAAGGCATGCAAGGTGTGTCCAAACCAACTAAAAATAGAGGCATATTATGACATAATAAGCACAAAAATCAGTTGAAGCATGGCTAACATACACTTAAACAAGATGCTCCCTCAAGAGGCAAAAATAGCCCTTTTCAAGGACAACAAGGAGAGGGGGTGGCCCTCTCCTTCCTAGGACCTCAAGGCACCATCCTCATCACTGAAATCCCTCAAGATTTCAGTGGTGAGGAGGCCCAAACACAATGGTCCCGGAGCTCAACCGAAATGGCACAAAACAAAGGTCAAACAAGCCTTAAGAGGGGTCAAACAACCCCAAAGCTTAAAACACCCTTAACAAACTATTTAGAGCACTCAAAAACAAGACTTTTCTATGTTATATGCTAAGCTAAAAAATAGATGCAAGATAGGCCAAAAAGCTTTGCAAAAAAAAGGGGGTAAAAAGGGACAAAAGTCTTACCCTTGTAGCACAGCAGCAAATCAGCAACTTTTGGACCAAAAAAAGGCTTCAAATCACCCCAAGAATCAGCTTCAAGGATCTTAGCTCAATAAGGGGAGTAGAGAACTAGGTGTTTGTATGCAAAAGTACAAAGAAAATGCACTTTTGAGCACAAACAAGCCCTAAACCTTAGAGAGAGAGGCAGAAAATGTAGAGAGAGAGAGATTTTTTTGCTCCAAGTTGTATATCTCTTCCTTCCCCTATTTTCCTATGTGAGAGAGCTTGATTGATATAGATATGTATCAATCTGCAGCTCCTCAGAACACCCACGTCCAGGGATGGGCTGGGGTATGGCCTAGAATGACAGCTGCCAGCTGTTTACATAAATATCTGTTGAAAACCACACTTGGCCGGCCGGCCATCAAAGTGGCCGACCGGCAGTCAAATTGGCCGGCTGGCCATCACATTTGGCCGATGGCAACAAAACACAGCCGGTGGCCTCAAGCCATGGCCAGTGGAATGTGGGGATGTCTCAAAAGCCATTCCCTGCCCTCCAAAGCAAAAACACATGTGTTTGGTGCAAAACCAGACACAAAATGGTCGAGTCAAGAGATCCTGAGGCAAGGCGCGTAGCCGAGGCCTCCGGGAACTCAAGACGAACACAAACATGGATGATCACCAAGTGTTCAAGCGGTGACGTCCAAGACTTGAGGACGGTCAAAAATGGGGTGTCTACAGTGATATCCTCGAAGGGCGCTTCGAATCCGGAGGCTTTAATCAGCCCAAAGGCGTTATGCGCCGATGGAGCTCCGAATCTGGAGGCCTTATTGGCCCAAAGACGTCATGCGCCGATGGGGCCCCGAATCCGGAGGATTTATGGGCCCAAAGACGTCATGTGCTGATGGGGCTCCGAATCCGGAGACTTTATTTGGCCAATTGTGATATCCACGAAGGGCGCTCCGAATTTGGAGGCTTTAATTGGCTCAAAGGCTTCATGCGCCGATGGGGCTCCAAATCCGGAGCCTTTATTTGGCCAATAGTGTTATCCACGAAGGGCGTTCCGAATCCGGAGGCTTTATCGGCCCAAAGGCGTCATGCGCCGATGGGGCCCCAAATTTGGAGGCTTTATTGGCCCAAAGACGTCATGCGCTGATGGGGCGCCAAATCTGGAGACTTTATTTGGCCAATCGTGATATCCACGATGGGCACTCCGAATCCGAAGGCTTTAATCGGCCTAAATACGTCACGTGCCGATGGGGCTCCAAATCCGGAGGCTTTATTGGCCTAAAGACGTCATGCGCCGATGGGGCTCCGAATCTGGAGGCTTTATTGGCGCAAAGACGTAATGCCCCGATGGGGCTCCGAATCTAGAGATTTTATTTCGCCAATCATGATATCCACGAAGGGTGCTCCGAATCTGGAGGCTTTAATCAGCCCAAAGGCGTCATGTGCCGATGGGGCCCCGAATCTGGAGGCTTTATTGGCAAAATGACGTCATACGCCAATGGGCCTCCGAATCTGAAGACTTTATTTGGTCAATCGTCATATCCACGAAGGCGCTTCGAATCCGGAGGCTTTAATCGGACCAAAGGCGTCATGCGCCAGTGGGGCTCCGAATCCGGAGGCATTATTGGCCCAAAGACGACATGCGCCGATGGGGCCCCAAATCTGGAGGCTTTATGGGTCCAAAGACATTATGCGCCGATGGGATTCCGAATCCGGAGACTTTATATGGCCAATCGTGAAATCTACGGAGGGCGCTCCAAAACCGGAGGCTTTAATCGGCCTAAAGGCGTCATGCGCCGATGGGGCTCCGAATATGGAGGCTTTATTGGCCCGAAGACGTCATGCGACGATGGGGCTCCGAATCCGGAGACTTTATTGGCCCAAAGACGACATGCACCGGTAGGGCTCCGAATCTGGATACTTTATTTGGCCAATCGTGATATCCACGAAGGGCGCTCCGAATCCGGAGGCTTTAATCTGCCCAAAGGCGTCATGCGCTGATGGGGCTCAGAATCTAGAGGATTTATTGGCCCAAAGACATCATGTGCTGATGGGGATTCGAATTCGGAGACGTTATTTGGCCAATCGTGATATCCACGAAGGGCGCTCCGAATCCAGACGCTTTAATCAACCCAAAGGTGTCATGCGCCGATGGGGCTCCGAATCCGAAGGCTTTATTGTCCCAAAGACGACATGCGCCGATGGGGCCCCAAATCTGGAGGCTTTATTGGCCCAAAGACGTTATGCGCCAATGGGGTTCCGAATCCGGAGACTTTATTTGGCCAATTGTGATATCTACGAAGGGCACTCCGAAATCGGAGGCATTAATCGCCCTAAAGGTGTCATGCACCGATGAGACTCCGAATATGTAGGCTTTATTGGCCCGAAGACGTCGTGCGACAATGGGGCTCCGAATCCGGAGACTTTATTGGCCCAAAGACGACATGCACCGGTGGGGCTCCGAATTCGGAGACTTTATTTGGCCAATCGTGATATCCATGAAGGGCGCTCCGAATCCGGAGGCTTTAATCGGCTCAAAGGCGTCATGCGCTGATGGGGCTCAGAATCCAGAGGATTTATTGGCCTAAAGACAACATGCGCTTATGGGGACCCGAATTCGGAGACTTTATTTGGCCAATCGTGATATCCACGAAGGGCTCTCCGAATCCAGACGCTTTAATCGGCCCAAAGGTGTCATGCGCCGATAGCGCTCCGAATCTGGAGGCATTATTGGCACAAAGACATCATGCGCTGATGGGGCCCCGAATCCGGAGACTTTATTTGGCCAATCGTGATATCCACGAAGGACGCTCCAAATCCGAACGTTTTAATCAGCCCAAAGGTGTCATGCGCCGATGGGGCTCAGAATCCGGAGGCTTTATTGGCCCAAAGACATCATGCGCTAATGGGGCTCTGAATTCGGAGACTTTATTTGGCCAATCGTGTTATCCACGAAGGACGCTCCGAATCCGGAGGCTTTAATCGGCCCAAAGGCGTGATGTACCGATGGGGCTCCAAATCCGGAGGCTTTATTTGGCCAATCGTGATATCCACGAAGGGCGCTCCGAATTTGGAGGCTTTATCGGCCCAAAGGCGTCATGCGCCATTGGCGTCTCGAATCTGGAGGCTTTATTGGCCCAAAGTCGGCATACGCCGATGGGGCGCCGAATTCAAAGACTTTATTTGGCCAATCGTCATATCCACGAAGGGCGCTCCAAATCCGGAGGTTTTAATCGGCCCAAAGGCATCATGCGCCGATGGGGCTCCGAATCCGGAGTCTTTATTTCGCCAATCGTGATATCTACGAAGGGCGCTCCGAACCCGGAGGCTTTAATCAGCCCAAAGGCGTCATGCGCCGATTGGGCTCTGAATCTAGAGTCTTTATTTGGCCAATCGTGATATCTACGAAGGGCGGTCTGGATCCAGACGCTTTAATCAGCCCAAAGGCGTCATGCGCCGATGGGGCTCCGAATCCGGAGGCTTTATTTGGCCAACCGTGATATCTATGAAGAGCGCTCTGAATCCGGAGGCTTTATCGGCCCAAAGGCGTCATTCGCCGATGGGGCCCTGAATCCGGAGGCTTTATTGGCCCAAAGACATCATGCGCTGATGGGTCACCGAATCCGGAGACTTTATTTGGCCAATCGTGATATCCATGAAGGGCGCTCCAAATCTGGAGGTTTTCATCGGCCCAAAGGCGTCATACGCCGACGGGGCTCCGAATCCGGAGTCTTTATTTGGCCAACCGTGATACCCACGAAGGGCGCTCCAAATTCAGAGGCATTAATCGGCCCAAAGGCGTCATGCGCCAATGGCGCTCCGAATCCGGAGGCTTTAATCGGTCCAAAGGCGTCATGTGCCAATAGGGCCCCAAATTTGGAGGCTTTATTGGTAGAAAGACGTCATGCGTCGATGGGGCCCCGAATCTGGAGACTTTATTTGGCCAATCGTCATATCCACGATGGCGCTCCGAATCTGGAGGCTTTCATCGGACCAATGGCGTCATGCACTGATGGGTCTCCGAATCCGGATGCTTTGTTGTCCCAAAGACGACATGTGCCGATGAGACCCCAAATCTGGAGACATTATTGGCCCAAAGACGTTATGCGCCGATGGGGCTCCAAATCCGGAGACTTTATTTGGCCAATCGCTATATCCACGAAGGGCGCTCCGAATCTGGACTTTTTAATCGGCCTAATGGCGTCATGTGCCAATGGGCTCCGAATCTGGAGTCTTTATTGGCCAAAAGAGGTCATGTGCCAATGGGTATCCGAATCCGGAGACTTTATTTGGCCACTCATGATATCCATGGAAGGCGCTCCGAATGCGGAGGCTTTAATCGTCCCTAAGGCATCATGCGCTGATGGGGCTCCGAATCCGAAGGCTTCATTGGCCCAAAGACATCATGCACTGATGGGGCTCCGAATACGGAGACTTTATTTTGCCAATCGTGATATCCACGAAGGACGCTTCGAATCTGGACGCTTTAATCGGCCCAAAGGCATCATGTGCCGATGGGGCTTCGAATCCGGAGGCTTTATTTGGCCAATCGTGATATCGATGTAGGGCGCTCCAAATCCAGAGGCTTTATCGGCCCAAAGGCATTATACGATGATGGGGCCCCGAATCTGGAGGCTTTATTGGCCCAAAGACATCATGCGCCGATGGGGCACTGAATCCGGAGACTTTATTTGGCCAATAGTGATATCCACGAAGGGTGCTCTGAGTCCGGAGGTTTTAATCAGCCCAAAGACGTTATGTGCTGATGGGGCTCTGAATCTGGAGTCTTTATTTGGCCAATCGTGATATTTACGAAGGGCGCTCCGAATCCGGACGCTTTAATCGGCCCAAAGGCGTCATGCGCCGATAGTGCTCCGAATCCAGAGGCTTTATCAGCCCAAAGGCGTCATGCGCTGGTGGTGCCCCAAATCTAGAGGCTTTATTGGCCTAAAGACGTCATGTGCCGTTGGGGCGCCGAAGCCGGAAATTTATTTGGGCAATCGTGATATCGACGAAGGGCGCTCGAAATCCGGTGGCCTTAATCGGCCCAAAGGCATCATGCACCGATGGGGCTCCGAATCCAGAGTCTTTATTTGGCCAATCGTGATATCTACGAAGGGCGCTACGAATTCGGAGGTTTTATCGGCCCAAAGGCGTCATACCCCGATGGGGCCTCGAATCAGGAGGCTTTATTGGCACAAAGACATCATGCGCCGATAGGGCTCTGAATACGGAGACTTTATTTGGCCAATCATGATATCCACGAAGGGCGCTCCGAATCCGGAAGCATTAATGGGCCCAAAGGCGTCATGCGCCGATGGGGCTCCGAATCTGGAGGCGTTATTGGCCCAAAGACGTCATGCGCCGATGGGGCTCCGAATCCGTCGACTTTATTGGCCCAAAGACGTCATGCACCGATGGGGTTCCGAATCCGAAGACTTTATTCGGCCAATCGTGATATGCACGAATGGCACTCCGAATCTGGAGGCTTTGATCGGCCCAAAGGCATCATGCGCCGATGCCGCTCCGAATCCGAAGGCATTATTGGCCCAAAGACGTCATGCGCTGATGGGGCTCTGAATCGGGAGACTGTATTTGGCCAATCGTGATATCCACGAAGGGCGCTCCAAATTCGGAGGTTTTAATCGGCGCAAAGGCGTCATGCACCGATGGGGCCCCGAATCTGGAGGCTTTATTGGCCCAAAGACGTCATGCGCCGATGGTGCGCCGAATCCGGAGACTTTATTTGGCCAATCGTCATATCCACGAAGGGCGCTCCGAATCCGGAGGCTTTAATCGGCCCGAAGACGTCATGTGCCGATGGGGCTCCAAATCCGGAGTCTTTATTTGGCCAATCATGATATCTACGAAGGGCATTCCGAATCCGGAGGCTTTATCGGCCCAAAGGCGTCATGCGCCGATGGGGCCCCGAATCTGGAGGCTTTATTGGCACAAAGACGTCATGCGCCGATGGGGCTCCGAACACGGAGACTTTATTTGGCCAATCGTGATATCCACAAAGGGCGCTTCGAATCCGGAGGCTTTAATTGGCCCAAACGCGTCATGTGCCGAGGGGGCTCCGAATCCGGAGACTTTATTGGCCCAAAGACGTCGTGCATCGATGGGGCTCCAAATCCAGAGACTTTATTTGGCCAATCGTGATATCCACGAAGGGGGCACCGAATCTGGAGGCTTTAATCGGTCCAAAGGCGTCATGTGCCGATGGGGCCCCGAATCTTAAGGCTTTATTGGCCCAAAGATGTCATGCGCCGATGGGTCGCCGAATCTGGAGACTTTATTTGGCCAATCATGATATCCACGAAGGCCGCTCCAATTTCGGACGTTTTAATTGGCCCAAAGGTGTCATGCGCCGCTGGGGCTCCGAATCCGGAGTCCTTATTTGGCCAATCGTGATATCCATGAAGGGCGTTCTGAATCTGGAGGCTTTAATCCGTCCAAAGGCGTCATGCGCCGATGGGGCTCAGAATCCGGAGGCTTTATTGGCCCAAAGGTATCATGCGCTGATGGGGCTCCGAATTCGGAGAGTTTGTTTGGCCAATCGTGATATCTACGAAGGGCGCTCCGAATCCGGAGGGTTTAATCGGCCCAAAGCCGTCACGCACCGATGGGGCTCTGAATCCGAAATCTTTATTTTGCCAATCGTGATATCTACGAGGGGCACTCCGAATCTGGAGGCTTTAATCAGCCCAAAGGCGTCATGTGCCGATGGGGCTCTGGATCCTAAGTCTTTATTTGGCCAATCGTGATATCTACGAAAGGCGGTCCGAATCCAGATGCTTTAAACGGCCCAAAGGCGTCATGCGCCGATGGGGCTCCGAATCTGGAGGCTTTATTTTGCTAACCGTGATATCCATGAAGGGCGCTCCGAATCCGGAGGCTAAATCGGCCCAAAGGCATCATGCGTCGGTGGGGCTCTGAATCCGGAGTCTTGATTTGGCAAATCGTGATATCTACGAAGAGCGCTCCGAATCCGGAGGCTTTAATCCGCCAAAAGGCGTCATGGGCCGATGGGGCTCAGAATCCGGAGGCTTTATTGGCCCAAAGATATCATGCGCTGAAGGGGCTCCGAATTCGGAGACTTTATTTGGCAAATCGTAATATCCACGAAGGGTGCTCCGAATCTGGATGCTTTAATCGGCCCAAAGGCATCATGCGCCGATGGGCTCCGAATCCGGAGGCTTTATTTGGCAAATCATAATATCCACGAAAGGCGTTCTGAATCTGGAGGCTTTATCGGTCCAAAGGCGTCATGCAGCGATGGGGCCCCGAATCTGGAGGCTTTATTGGACCAAAGTCGTCATGTGTAGATGGGTTGTCAAATCAGAAGACTTTATTTGGCCAATCGTGATATCGACGAAGGAGGCTCCAAAGCGGGAAGTTTTAATCGGCCCAAAGGCGTCATGTGCTGATGGGGCCCCGAATCCGGAGTCTTTATTTGGCAAATCATGATATCTACGAAGGGCGTTCCGAATCTGGAGGCTTTAATTGGCCCAAAGGCGTCATGCGCCGATGGGGCTCCGAATCTGAAGTCCTTATTTGGCCAATCGTGATATCTATGAAGGGCGCTCTGAATCCGGACACTTTAATCAGCCCAAAGGCGTCATATGCCGATGGGGCTCTAAATCCTAAGGCATTATTTGGCCAATCGTGATATCTACGAAGGGCGGTCCGAATCCTGACGCTTTAATCGGCCCAAAGGCGTCATGCGCCGATGGAGTTCCGAATCTAGAGGCTTTACTTGGCCAACCGTGATATCCACGAAGGGCGCTCCGAATTCGGAGGCTTTATCGGCCTAAAGGCGTCAAGCGCCGATGGGGTCCCGAATCTGGAGGCTTTATTGGCCCAAAGACGTCATGCGCCGATGGATCGCTATATCTGGAGGTTTTAATCGGCCCAAAGGCGTCATGTGCCGATGGGGCTCCGGATTAGGAGACTTTATTTGGCCAATCGTGATATCCGCGAAGGACGCTCCGAATCCGGAGGCTTTAATTGGCCTAAAGGCGTCATGCGCCGATGGGGCTCCAAATCCGGAGACTTTATTTGCCCAAAGACGTCATGCATCGATGGGGTTCCGAATCCAGAGACTTTATTCGGCCAATCGTGATATCCACGAAGGGCGCTCTGAATCCGGAGGTTTTAATAGGTCCAAAGGCGTCATGTGACGACGGCGCTCCGAATCTGGAGGCATTATTGGCCCAAAGACGTCATGTGCCGATGGGTCGCCGATCCGGAGACTTTATTTGGCCAATCGTGATATCCACAAAGGCCGCTCCAATTTCAGATGTTTTAATCGGCCCAAAGGCATCATGCGCCGATGGGGCTTTGAATCCGGAGTCTTTATTTGGCCAATCGTGATATCTACGAAGGGCATTCCGAATCCTAAGGCTTTAATCCGTCCAAAGGTGTCATGTGCCCATGGGGCTCAGAATCCGGAGGTTTTATTGGCCCAAAGATATCATGCGCTGATGGGGCTCCGAATTCGGAGAGTTTATTTGGCCAATCGTGATATCTACGAAGGGCGCTCCGAATCCGAAGGCTTTCATCGGCCCAAAGGCGTCATGCGACGAGGGGGCTACGAATACGGAATCTTTATTTGGCCAATCGGAATATCTACGAAGGGCGCTCCGAATCCGGAGGCTTTTATCCGCCCAAAGGCGTCATGTGCCGATGGGGCTCTGGATCCTGAGTCTTTATTTGGCTAATTGTGATATCTACGAAGGGCGGTCCGAATCCCGACGCTTTAGGCAGCCCAAAGGCATCATACGCCGATGGGGCTCCGAATGTGGAGGTTTTATTTGGCCAACCGTGATGTTCACGAAGGGCGCTCCAAATCCGAAAGCTTAATCGGCCCAAAGGCTTTATGCGTCGGTGGGGCTCTGAATCCGAAGTCTTTATTTGGCCAATCGTGATATCTATGAAGAGCGCTCTGAATCCGGAGGCTTTAATCCGCCCAAAGGCATCATGCGCCGATGGGGCTCAGAATCCGGAGATTTTATTAGCCCAAAGATATCATGCGCTGAAGGGCCTCCGAATTCGGAGACTTTATTTGGCCAATCGTGATATCCACGAAGGGCACTCCGAATCTGGACGCTTTAATCGGCCCAAAGGCATCATGCGCCGATGGGGCTCCGAATTCGGAGGCTTTATTTGGCCAATCGTGATATCCACGAGGGACGTTCTGAATCCAGACGCTTTATCGGTCCAAAGGCGTCATGCACAGATGGGGCCCCGAATCTAGAGGCTTTATTGGCCCAAAGTCGTCATGTGCAGATGGGTTGCCGAATCCAGAGGCTTTATTTGCCCAATCGTGAGATCCACGATGGTCACTCCGAATCCGGGGGCTTTAATTGGCCCAAAGGCGTCATGCGCCGATGGGGCTCCGAATTCGGAGACTTTATTGGCCCAAAGACGTCAAGCATCGATGGGGCTCCGAATCCAGTGACTTTATTTGGCCAATCGTGATATCCACGAAGAGCGCACCGAATCCGGAGGCTTTAATTGGTCCAAAGGCGTCATGTGCCGATGGGCCCTGAATCTTGAGGCTTTATTGACCCAAAGACGTCATGCGCCGATGGGTCGCCGAATCCGGAGACTTTATTTGGCCAATCGTGATATCCACGAAGGCCGCTCCAATTTCGGACGTTTTAATCGGCCCAAAGGCGTCATGCCCCGATGGGGCTCCGAATCCGAAGTCTTTATTTGGCCAATCGTGGTATCTACGAAGGGCGTTCCAAATCTGGAGGCTTTAATCCGTCCAAAGGCGTCATGTGCCGATGGGGCTCAGAATCCGTAGGCTTTATTCGCCCAAAGATATCATGCGCTGATGGGGCTCCAAATTCGAAGAGTTTGTTTGGCCAATCGTCATATCTACGAAGGGTGCACCGAATCCGGAAGCTATAATCGGCCCAAAGGCGTCATACGCCGATGGGGCTCTGAATCCGAAATCTTTATTTGCTTAATCGTGATATCTACGAAGGGCGCTCCGAATCCGAAGGCTTTAATCAGCCCAAAGGCGTCATGCGCCGATGGGGCTCTGGATCTTGAGTCTTTACTTAGCCAATCGTGATATCTACGAAGGGCGGTCCGAATCCAGACGCTTTAAACGGCCCAAAGGCGTCATGCGCCGATGGGGCTCCGAATGTAGAGGCTTTATTTGGCCAACCGTGATATCCACGAAGGGCGCACCGAATCCGGAGGCTTAATCGTCCCAAAGGCGTCATGCGTCGGTGGGGCTCTGAATCCGGAGTCTTGATTTGGCCAATCGTGATATCTACGAAGAGCGCTCCGAATCCGGAGTCTTTAATCCGCCCAAAGGCGTCATGCGCCGATGGGGCTCAGAATCCGAAGGTTTTATTGGCCCAAAGATATCATGCGCTGAAGGGGCTACGAATTCGGAAACTTTATTTGGCGAATCGTGATATCCATGAATGGCACTCCGAATCTGGATGCTTTAATCGGCCCAAAGGCATCATGCGCCGATGGGGCTCCGAATCCGGAGGCCTTATTTGGCCAATCGTGATATCCACGAAGGGCGTTCTGAATCCAGAGGCTTTATCGGTCCGAAGGCGTCATGCACCGATGGGGACCCGAATCTGGAGGCTTTATTGGCCCAAAGTCATCATGTGCAGATGGGTTGTCGAATCCGGAGACTTTATTTGGCCAATCGTGATATCCACGAAGGGTGCTCCAAATCCGGAGGTTTTAATCGGCCCAAAGGCGTCATGTGCCGATGGGGCCCCGAATCCGGAGTCTTTGTTTGGCAAATCGTGATATCTACGAAGGGCGTTCTGAATTCGGAGGCTTTAATCGGCCCAAAGGCATCATGCGCCGATGGGGCTCCGAATCTGAAGTCCTTATTCGGCCAATCGTGATATCTACGAAGGGCGCTCTGAATCCGGAGGCTTTAATCAGCCCAAAGGCATCATGTGCGGATGGGGCTCTAAATCCTGAGGATTTATTTGGCCAATCGTGATATCTACGAAGGGCGGTCCGAATCCTGACGCTTTAATCGGCCCAAAGGCGTCATGCGCCGATGGGGCTCCGAATCTAGAGGCTTTATTTGGCCAACCGTGATATCCACGAAGGGCGCTCCGAATCCGGAGGCTTTATCGGCCCAAAGGCGTCATACGCCGATGGGGCCCCGAATCTAGAGGCTTTATTGGCCAAAAGACGTCATGCGCCGATGGATCGCTGTATCCGGACGTTTTAATCGGCCCAAAGGCATCATGCGCCGATGGCGCTCCAAATCCGGAGGTTTTAATCGGCCCAAAGGCGTCATGCACCGATGGGGCTCCGTATCCAGAGACTTTATTTGGCCAATCGTGATATCCGCGAAGGACGCTCTGAATCCGGAGGCTTTAATTGGCCCAAAGGTGTCATGCGCCGATGGGGCTCCGAATCTGGAGACTTTATTGGCCCAAAGACGTCATGCATCAATGGGGTTTCGAATCCAGAGACTTTATTTGGCCAATCGTGATATCCACGAAGGGCACTCCGAATCCGGAGGCTTTAATCGGTCCGAAGGCGTCATGTGCCGATGGCGCTCTGAATCTGGAGGCATTATTGGCCCAAAGACGTCATGCGCCGATGGGTCGCCGAATTCGGAGACTTTATTTGGCCAATAGTGATATCCACGAAGGCCGCTCCAATTTCGGATGTTTTAATCAGCCCAAAGGCATTATGCGCCGATGGGGCTCCGAATCCAGAGTCATTATTTGGCCAATCGTGATATCTACGAAGGGCATTCCGAATCCGGAGGCTTTAATCCGTCCAAAGGCGTCATGCGCCGATGGGGACCAGAATCCGGAGGCTTTATTGGCCCATAGATATCATGCACTGATGGGGCTCCGAATTCAGAGAGTTTGTTTGGCCAATCATGATTTCTACGAAGGGCGCTCCGAATCCGGAGGCTTTCATTGGCCCAAAGGCGTCAGGCGCCGAGGGGGCTCCGAATCTGGAATCTTTATTTGGCCAATCATAATATGTACGAAGGGCGCTCCAAATCCAGAGGCTTTAATCAGCCCAAAGGCGTCATGCGCCGATGGGGCTCTGGATCTTGAGTCTTTATTTGGCCAATCGTGATATCTATGAAGGGCGGTCCGAATCCAGACGCTTTAAACGGTCCAAAGGCGTCATGCGCCGATGGGGCTCCGAATGTGGAGGCTTTATTTGGCCAACCGTGATATCCACGAAGGGCGCTCCGAATCCGGAAGCTTTATCGGCCCAAAGGCTTCATGCGTCAGTGGGGCTCTGAATCCGAAGTCTTTATTTGGCCAATTGTGATATCTACGAAGAGCGCTCCGAATCCGGAGGCTTTAATCCGCCCAAAGGCGTCATGCGTCGATACGGCTTAGAATCCGGAGATTTTATTGGCCCAAAGAAATCATGCGCGGTAGGGGCTCCGAATTCAGAGACTTTATTTGGCTAATCGTGATATCCACGAAGGGCGCTCCGAACCTGGACGCTTTAATCGGCCCAAAGGCATCATGCACCGATGGGGCTCCGAATCCAAAGGCTTTATTTGGCTAATCGTGATATCCACGAAGGGCATTCTGAATCCGGAGGCTTTATCGGTCCAAAGGTGTCATGCACCGATGGGGCCCCGAATCTGGAGGCTTTATTGGCCCAAAGTCGTCATGTGTAGATAGGTTGTCGAATTCGGAGACTTTATTTGGCCAATCGTGATATCCACAAAGGGCGCTTCAAATCCGGAGGTTTTAATCGGCCCAAAGGCGTCATGTGCCGATGGGGCTCCGAATCCGGAGTCTTTATTTGGCAAATCGTGATATCTACGAAGGGCGTGGGAGGCTTCATTTGGCCAACCGTGATATCCACGAAGGGTGCTTCGAATCCAGAGGCTTTATCGGCCCAAAGGCGTCATGCGCCGATGGGGCCCCGAATCTGGAGGCTTTATTGGACAAAGACGTCATGCGCCGATGGGTCGTTGTATCCGAAGGTTTTAATCGGCCCAAAGGCGTCATGCGCCGATGGCGCTCCAAATCCGAAGGTTTTAATTGGCCCAAAGGCATCATGCGTAGATGGGGTTCCGAATCCGGAGTCTTTGTTTGCCCAACCGTGATACCCACGAAGGGCGCTCCGAATCCGGAGGCATTAATCGGCCCAAAGGCGTCATGCGCCAATGGGGCTCCGAATCCGGAGGATTTATTGGCCCGAAGACGTCATGCGCCGATGGGGTACCGAATCTGGAGGCTTTATTGGCCCAAAGACGTCATGCACTGATGGGGCTCTGAATCCAGAGACTTTATTTAGCCAATGGTGACATCCACAATGGGCGCTCCGAATCTGGAGGCTTTCATCAGTCCAAAGGCATCATGTGGCGATGGGTCCCCGAATCTGGAGACTTTATTGGCACAAAGACGTCATGTGCCGATGGGGCTTCGAATCTGGAGACTTTATTTGGCCAATCGTCATATCCACGAAGGCGCTCCGAATTCGGAGGATTTCATCGAACCAAAGGCGTAATGCGCCGATGGGGTTCCGAATCTGGAGGCTTTATTTGGCAAATCGTGATATCTACGAAGGGCGTTTCGAATCCGGAGGCTTTATCGGCCCAAAGGCGTCATGCGCCGATGGGGCCCCGAATCTGGAGGCTTTATTGGCCCAAAGACGACATGCGCCGATGGGACCCCAACTCTAGAAGCTTTATTGGCCTAAAGACGTTATGCGCCGTTGGGGCTCCGAATCCGGAAACTTTATTTGGCCAATCGTGATATCGACGAAGGGCGCTCCGAATCCGGAGGCTTTAATCGGCCTAATGGCATCATGCGTCATGCGCCGATGGGGCCCCGAATTTGGAGGCTTTATTCTCGCAAAGACGTCATGTGCCGATGGGGCTCCGAATATGAAGACTTTATTTGGCCAATCGTGATATCCACAAAGGGCGCTCAGAATCCAGAGGCTTTAATCGGTCCAAAGGGGTCATGTGCCGATGGCGCTCCGAATCTGGAGGCATTATTGGCCCAAAGGCGTCATGCGCCGATGGGTCGCCGAATCTGGAGACTTTATTTGGCCAATCATGATATCCACGAAGGCCGCTCCAATTTCGGACGTTTTAATCAGCCCAAAGGCGTCATGCGTCGATGGGGTTCCGAATCCAGAGTCTTTATTTGGCCAATCGTGATATCTACGAAGGGCATTCTGAATCCGGAGGCTTTAATCCGTCCAAAGGCGTCATGCGCCGATGGGGCTCAGAATCCGGAGGCTTTATTGGCCCAAAGATATCATGCGCTGATGGGGCTCCGAATTCGGAGAGTTTATTTGGCCAATCGTGATATCTACGAAGGGCGCTCCGAATCCGGAGGCTTTCATCAGCCCAAAGGCGTCATGCATCGAGGGGGCTCCGAATACGGAATCTTTATTTGGCCAATCGTAATATCTACGAAGGGCGCTCCGAATCCGGAGGCTTTAATTAACCCAAAGGCGTCATGTGCCGATGGGGCTCTGGATCCTAAGTCTTTATTTAGCCAGTCGTGATATATACGAAGGGCAGTCCGAATCCAGACGCTTTAAACGGCCCAAAGGCGTCATGCGCCGATGGGGCTCCGAATGTGGAGGCTTTATCTGGCCAACCGTGATATCCACGAAGGGCGTTCTGAATTCGGAAGCTTAATCGGCCCAAAGGCTTCATGCGTCGGTGGGGCTCTGAATCCGGAGTCTTTATTTGGCCAATCGTGATATCTACGAAGAGCGCTCCGAATCCGGAGGCTTTAATCCGCCCAAAGGCGTCATGCGCCGATGGGGCTCAGAATCTGGAGATTTTATTGGCCCAAAGATATCATGCGTTGAAGGGGCTCCGAATTTGGAGACTTTATTTGGCCAATCGTGATATCCACGAAGGGCGCTCCGAATCTGGACGCTTTAATCGGCCCAAAGGCATTATGTGCCGATGGGGCTCCGAATCCGGAGGCTTTATCTGGCCAATCGTGATATCCACGAAGGGCGTTCTAAATCCGGAGGCTTTATCGGTCCAAAGGCGTCATGCACCGATGGGGCCCCGAATCTGGAGGCTTTATTGGCCCAAAGTCGTCATGGGCAGATGGGTTACCGTATCCGCAGACTTTATTTGGCCAATCGTGATATCCACGAAGGGCGCTCCGAATCCGGAGGCTTTAATTGGCCCAAACGCGTCATGCGACGATGGGGCTCCGAATCCGGAGACTTTATTGGCCCATAGACGTCTGTAGACACCCCATTTTTGACCGACCTTGAGACTCCGACGTCACCAGTTGAGCACTTGGTGATGTTGCATAATGTGCTCGTTCAGAAGTTTCAGAGTCTTGGCTGCGAGCCCCACCTCCGGATTTCCGAACCCTCTTCTGTGCCTTGTCTCGGTTTGCGAACCAGACTCGATTTTCTCTGTTCCTTTTCCCGAGGGGAGGGAGAGGTCCCGTAGACCATCTCTCAGTGGCCGTGGGCTACATTTTGTGGCCGCACGCCATTTTGCCCATTTCGGAGTCCGGTTTCCGATTTTTCGGGACCGTTGGCCGTGTGCCTCGGTTCGGGACCGCTTAACCATCTCCATTTGCTTTGATTTTTGGTATACATCTTATTTTCTCCCTTTTGAGGGACACTGGGAGCTGAGAAACCCACTTCGTGGCCGAACGCCACTTTCGGTGCTTAACAGCCCATTTTCGGGACCCCAAACTGCGTGTTTTGGCCCCCGAACATTCATTTTGCAACGGTTTTTGTTCATTTTTGGCAGGTACCTCTGTTTTATCACCAGAGAGGTCACTGAAGGGTGAGAGGCCAGTAATTGTTGCAGCAACCAGTTATACATCCTCCGACGCCGTCCGGCGCCCGTTTGTCGCACTTCCGGGCTAATGTTGAACCCCTTGGACCTTTTTTCTTGAACTTTGAACCACATATTTGTGATGTACACACATGAGAGGACCCTAAAAGTTCATGGCCGGCCATTAATTCAACTTGACCCTTTTGACCCCCTCCTTCCGGGCTAATGTTGAACCCCTTGGACCTTTTTTCTTGAACTTTGAACCACATATTTGTGATGTACACACATGAGAGGACCCTAAAAGTTCATGGCCGGCCATTAATTCAACTTGACCCTTTTGACCCCCTCTTTCCGGGCTAATGTTGAACCCCTTGGACCCACTTTCTTGGATTTTGAACCACAGGGTTGTGTTGTACACACATAGGAGGACCCTACCAGTTGGTGGCCGGCCAGAAAATCTGATTGACCTTTTTGACCCCTAGCCGGCCGGCTAGGGGGTGTGGCCGGCCGGCCACCTGCAACAAAAGTACCAAGCCGGCCGTATTCCTTGCACTGTGCACTTTACAGCTGTGGAGCTTTATCCCCCAAAAAAGATCTTTATCCGGGGGATATTTTGTGGGGGAAAGTTACTCTCCTTTTCCCCCACCTTTACACCCCCTTTTTGACCCTTATAACCAGCTAGTGGCCTCCTTTGTTGGGGTTAGAAAACTTCATCTTCAAGCTTCCATATACAACTCCATTTCTATACCTCTCATTTCTTTTAAAAATCCTAAGTCCCTAACCATCATTTCTTCTACACCACCAAGCTCTACCATCACCACCTCATTTCCAGCAACAAGGAAGGTTTCTCAAAGGCCTAAGAAGCTGCAAATTGATCCAAGAAGCAACAAAAGTCTTAGTCTTCAAGGGTGAGTAGCCTTTCTCTTCTTTGACCCCTTTTTCTTGATCCATTTGTAAGCCTCACTTGCTTTTTGTTTCAAGCTCCGGCCCTAACTGAAAAGGGCCCTCTTTTGAGCTCATCTTCACTTTTCATTAAGGGCTCAACCCTGTTTGAGCCCTCCATGATACACTTGCTTCATTGATCCTCTTATATGTCATAATTTTGCATGCTATTTTCGGCCCATGAGCAATTTATTTTCGAGCATGTTGTAAACTGATATTAGGCTTATTTTGAGTCCCTCTTCAACATTGAAGAAGGGCTAAACACCATTTGGGACTTCCATGTTGTACCTACCTTTATACTCCTCTTTTCTTCCCCATTCTTGCATGCAATGGCAGCCTACCATGCTTTTGTTTTTGGCCATTTTACAGTTCTGAAAAAGTGCTTATTTTGGTCCATTCTTCATGTTTCATTTAGGTCCTTTCATGGTTTGGGACCTCCATAGGTCACTTCATGTTATATCCCTCTTTTATTCCCCATTCTTGCATGTTTAGTTAGCTCGTCATGATTTTGTTTTTGGCCATTTTACAGTTCTGGAAAAGTGCTTATTTTGGTCCATTCTACATATTTCATTAAGGGTCTTTGGCTTTTTGGTGATTATTTTGCATACCTCATGTTATAGCCATTTATGAGCCTTATTTTGCATCACATTTCTATCATGTTTGTATACTGATTTTAAGGCTTCCATAAACTGTAAATATTCATATTTTTGGTCCCTCTTCAATGTTGTAGAAGGAAATTTTTCAGTTTGGGTTTTGGCCCCTATTCTTGCATGCCATTTTTACCATACCTATGCTTGCTGTTTGGCCTTGTTTATAACTGTGAAAGTGCATTTTTTGGGACTGTCTAGCTTCTGTTTTTGCATTGCATGTCCATATTGTGCATGTTTGGCATAGCTATAGGTCATTTCGGGTGCCTAAATTCACATTTCGGGACAATTCCATGCATTTCATGTCATTTCGCCTCATTTCGGGACTGTTTTCCCCCATATTTTAGTGCTAAAATTCCATTAGCATGCTTGCATATCATGTTTCCATATCATTTCATCACATTTTGCCACCGCCTCGGTTTGCGTGCCCGTGTGCACGCATTTCGAGGCACCCCTTTTTTTATCCGCCGGCATCCTATGTGAGTGTGGCTGAGGCTCACTCATGTTGGTATAAGCCCATATCACGTTTTCATGTCATTACATAGCATTTTGCCACCGCCTCGGTTTGCGTGCCCGTGTGCACGCATTTCGAGGCACCCCTTTTTTATCCGCCGGCATCCTATGTGAGTGTGGCTGAGACTCACTCATGTTGGTATAAGCCCATATCATGTTTCCATATCATTACATAGCATTCTGCCATCGCCTAGGTTTGCGTGCCCGTGTGCACGCATTTCGAGGCACCCCTTTTTTTATCCGCCGGCATCCTATGTGAGTGTGGCTGAGGCTCACTTATGTTGGTATAAGCCCATATCATGTTTTCTATGTCATCGCATCGCATTTTACCATTGCCTCGGTTTGCGTGCCCGTGTGCATGCATTTCGAAGTACCTCATTTTCATAGCATTTTGTCATTGCCTCGGTTTGCGTGCTTGTATGCACGCATTTCGAGACATCTCATTTTTATAGCATTTTTCCATCACCTCGGTTTGCGTGCCCGTGTGCACGCATTTCAAGGCGTCTTATTTTCATTACATTCATGCATTTTCTCGATTTACGTGCCCGTGTGCACGCATTTTGAGGCATCTCAGTTTGCGTACCCGTGTGCACGAATTTCGAGGCATCTCATTTTCACAGCATGGTGCATACTAGGTTGTATCTTAGATCGCATTCTGTCATTTTCTCGGTTCGCGTGCCCGTGTGCACGAATTTCGGGGCATCTCATTTTCCTAGCATGGTGCATACTAGGTTGTATCTTAGATCGCATTCTGTCATTTTCTCGGTTCGCGTGCCCGTGAGCACGAATTTCGAGGCATCTCATTTTCACAGCATGGTGGATACTAGGTTGTATCTTAGATCGCATTCTGTCATTTTCTCGGTTCGCGCGCCCGTGTGCACGTATTTCAAGGCATGTCATTCCATAACATTGTGTATGTTAGGATTGTATCTTAGTTGCATTTCATGCATGTCATGCATATTGCATCGTGTTCGGAATAAGAGTTAGCCCGGGCACGGGAAACCAGGTGCATTTCGTACTCCGAGTGACGGAACGTGTCTCAATTCCCAGTCACCGACACTCCGGATTACCCATGATGGAGTTAGGTTCTTGTTGTGTTTATACGTGCATTCATTCTATATTGAGTTGCACATTTCGACTCCTCTGCCATCATGCATCGATATGCGTGATTGGTGGCACGAGGATCGAGGCATGCATATATCTGTGAAAATACATTGCTATACCCCTTTCCTGCTCTCTGTTGCAGCAAATGAAGAATCAGCAAACTTCTGGGGTTTGGCGCGCTTTCCAAGAAAAATCACAAAACAGAGGCTAATTGGGGCATCCCAGTGGATTTCCGCGCAAGACAACCCGGACATGCATCATCCATCAGAAGCAAGGCAGTCCCTGGCTTGCATGCCAGTTTTATTTATTTTCTTATTTGATTCGTTAATTAATTAGGAATTTGTATATTATTTGGACTGTAATATTCTTTTATTCGGGACTGTATTATTTATTCGGACCCTCTGCGCGAGGGCACAACTGTAATAAGTGTGCGTGAGTGTGATGTATGTCTTCCAACCCCACGTCTTTCTCCCTTTTATTTATCCGTTTATGATGGTTAGATTAGGGCATGTTTAAATTAGCATACAGTATGACAGCATGTTTGCATTCATTCATCTGTATTGCATGCACCGGGCTCGGCGCATCATACTAACTGCATCGTACTTTCAATTTCAAAGTTGAATACATGATAGCTGTAGCATTTCATATGCCATCTTAGAATAGCCGAGCCTGCTATAATTGCATTTTGCATGTGTTGCATTAGGCATTTCTGTATACTTAGGATCATGCATGATTTCTAATAAGTTTCTATTTTGGCTTGGAGTACTCGGTAAGCTTTATGCTTTAGCATCCTTGCATGCGTGTGAGTGACTGCCATGAATAGCATGCTTACCATGAGGCTATATGCTTATCTGATATAACTGCCTGAATGCCTGTGGCTGAAGGTTGGGTTACTTAAATTGGAATAAATCATCAAATGTTTTAAAGCCTACCTGCGGGTAGCAAACCACTTTCAAAAAAACAAGCATGAAATGTTTCATTCCAATTCAGGCGACTCGGTTTATATTTGTATGTTGTGTGCATCGCATAGTAACCTAGGCTAATAAACCGGAATAAGAACTCACAATGTTTTCAAAATTAGATATCATGGTTAGTAGAGGCCGGTCTATGACCGGGCGAGCGGGGGTGCTCACGAAGTGACCTTCCCCAATCGTACCCAAGTTCCCGAGCCGAGGCAACTTTGGTGATGACGGACACGTGGCCTTTTGGCACCGAGTCAGGGTTTCCTAAATTTCCCAAAATAAAATATTTAGGTGGCGACTCTGTATCTGGCAAAGCAGTCCATATTTGGCACTACTTCTTTCAAAAATCAGTTTTCTCAAAATGATTTGCCGGATTTGGACTCTTTGGTTCAAACTTAGAATCGTGACTTTTAAGAGTCCGAGCTGTAGTGACCCCAAATGAACAGAACGGGACTTAACCCTCCCGGGGCGTTCGGGGACGTCTACAGTTTCTGGCGACTCTGCTGGGGATTTAGAGAACTTGACTCGAACTCATGATATCTATTTTTGACTACACTTGTGTGTTTCTTTGCATTGCATTTGCATTGGTGCGCCTAGGACACCGTGTTTGCCATCTGCTATTCCTGAACGGTTTGCCGGAGGCTTGTCTTGTCAAGGCATGACCATAAGGCTGACCGGTTGTGGGCTCTGCCAGTATGGGAACACAAACCCCGGTTTTTACCGGGGCACCCTCTTTGACCATTCGACCTAGTGCATATTCGGATCCATAGTGACCATTCCAAATTAGGACAGGTTGCTTACCCGTTTATAGGTTGTTTGAAACCGCTCTGTGCTTAGTGAAACCCGAGCTCCTGACACGATAGGACAGGGAAACCCTACCCCAACATAGGGGTGTTTTGGCTCTCACTTATCTGTTATGTGCTTTAGAGTGCGTCTCTACAGGAATGCATGTATCAGTGTATGAGTTTGGGCACCAGGCCTGCGGGCACCAGTTTGCGAATTTTGGCATCAGGCCTGCGGGCATTACTATCAGTATTTGGGAGTCAGCTTTACCCGTGGGTATCAGACTCAGATTTTGAGGCCGAAGTTTGGCGCAGAATTCAGTAGAGAGCACACTCATTCAAATAGGCTCATATCTATTCAGGTGGAATCAGGCTGAGATGCTGTCTGTTTTCTCTTTTGCTAGGTAGTCTTGGAACTGTCGCTTCAGAAGGCTCCGATATCCCCCGAGGTTCATCCAACTTGTGCTGATAGACTTTGTCAGGTCAGAGATTCAGTTCAAGGGTAATCAGTGTTCTTTCGCTGAGGCAAGGTAAAGAAAAGCCGGTCAGGGCTCATATGTTCATCTAATCCGTCAGTCGCCAGTCACATCACTTTTGTTCAGACTCAGCAGACCGTGATGGCACAAGGTTCGGAAGAATTCGCACCCGTGACAGCAGCGCTAAATCGGGGAACTGCCATGCAAGCTGAGACCAGTATTGAAACGCAGCGCCCATCTGGGGCATCTGCCTCACATCCAGCTTTGGGACCCCAGCCGAACTTTGACCCAATTCCGCCAGTTGAAGACTTGCAGTGTCTGAATCCTCGAGAAGGGTTGGCTCAAGCTCAGGTGCTCAGACCCCTGGTGCAGCCTAATGAGAAAACTCAACCCTTTCATGTTGATGAGTTCAATCCGACTGCAGTGAAAATTGCAAACCTTGAGAAGCAATTCAAAAGGGCACAGGGCCTTAACTCCATTCCTGGCATTGAGGATGGGCACACCGAGGCTTCCATCCGGCTCCCAGACAGATTCAAAATGCCATATATCGACCGTTTTGACGGGTCTGGAGATCCAATGGTACATATCCGACTTTTCTTAGATGTCCTGAAGCCGATGGGTCTGACTAAGCCACAGAAACTCTCTTTGTATGGAAGAACCCTGTCGGGTGTGGCAGCCACTTGGTATACCAAATTGGAGGATACAGTGAAGCAAAACTGGGAAGAACTGGCTGAGGCCTTTGTCGATCAGTATTCCTACAATACCCAAGTTGAAATGACCATCCAAGAGCTTGAAGCAACTCGCCAAAACCCAACAGAGCCTTTTGTGGAATTCATTGCAAGGTGGAGAGCAAAGGCAACACAAATGACAGATCGTCGCCCTTCTGAGAAGGATCAAGTGCAGATGATGGTCCGAAACCTCGAGCATGATATGTTGCAAAAGTTGATAGTCGCTCCACTATTCACTTTCAAAAGTTTGCATGAACTGGGGGTTCAAGTTGAGAATGCGTTCAACAGCGGGATCATTCCCAGGACAAGGGAACTGACAAGGAAGGTAATTTCAAGGAGTACCAACGCTGGTAGTAGCGCTATTCCCAAACCCACCGAAATCAATACGGTCGCCACAGCCGACCCTTTTGCCAAACCGAGCATACAAACAGCTGGCCCAGGCCGAACTCAGGGTAGAACTTTCACCCCCCTCTATATGAGCCTGACTAGCACACTAAAAGCCTTGATGGAAAAAGGGCATCTCAAACCCCTCGATCCTCAACCTCTTCCCAACTCACTCCCAGCCAGACATAACCCCGCCAAGTACTGTGTGTACCATCAGCAGCGCGGTCATGGCACCGACCGTTGCTACCGCCTTCGTCATGAGATCCAAAATCTCATTGACAATCGGACGATAGCTCTACCTTCAAACCCTAATGACCAAACATCTCCTGCCTACCTCGATCACATCCACATACTACCATCCACCTTTGACCCCAGCATATACATCACCTCGGCCCATCTACCCAAGCCTGAGGTGTTTATCCCAGAAAGCATGGACTTATGCATGATGGGTACACCCGAACCTCAACCATTTCAAACCCGTGAACCCACTACTTCTGAGTTGATGGGAATGATTAAAGATCTTCAAAAAACCATGACGGATCTGGCCTCTGGGACATTGGCTCCATCATCGACCACACCACATACCAGGAACGTCATGCCAAGAGACTCCCCGATGTTGGGACGGGCTGCATTTGAGGAAAGCCAATCCCTTGGCAGAATGGAGGTGAGTGGGAGGAACAAGATAGGGGCGGACATGGATCCCAATGAACATCTTCTGTTGGCTGTTGAGGCTTTAAAAGCCGAGGGGCTGAACAAAGAGCAAGTCCTCGCAGTTGTTGCAAAAGCTGTGGATGACACTTTCGCTACTCAGGTTGGAGGCAGTCCGAATCAGAAGGAACATCGGGGGAAGGGCTATCATACCAGAGACGATCCTGTTATCTCTAATCCTCCACTCGGAAGAGATCACCAAACTAGGCCAGCACCTGCTAATCCCCCTGCTGGTGCGTCCAGCAAAAATCCACAAACCTTGAAATACCAACCCCGAGGTCGGAGGGTCTTCCATGCCCTCTATATGCCTTTGTCCAAAGCTCTCCAAATCCTTGTTGGACAAGGCCATCTCAAACCCCTTGAGCCTCGGCCTCTCCCGAACCCTCTTCCGGCTACACATGATACTACCCAGTACTGCGCGTACCATCAACAAACTGGCCATACTACCAACGCCTGCTTCCGTCTTCGCCATGAAGTACAGGATCTATTTGACAATGGGGTCATCCCCACACCAGGTCCTGCAAAGTCTATCGGCACTTGATCAGTGAATTTGTAGGGGATAATGTGATGCGATTGGAGGGATGAACCACCTGCGGGCAGCGCTCAGTTTACTCCAGATATGGTGGATGGCATGCACTGTTTTGAGCATTGGCGAATACCGGTTTCCGACTCGGGTATTGGGTCAGTCTTGTTGTTTTGTTTTGAGTCTGTCTTTTTGTTTTGAGTCAGTCTCTTTTTATTTTGGATCTGTTTTGTTGTATCGAGTCAGTCCTGTTGTACAGGAGTCGGGTGATTCCGGGGGGTGTTACCTCGGGCGTCACCAGTTTGTTTTGCGTTTGTCTTTTCGTTTTGTTTTGAGTCTGTTCCTGCCAGGGAGCCAGTTGTACCAACAGATTTGAATGAAACAGTAGTAATTTTTGCACTTCTATGTTCGCTTCTGCCGTGTGCTAGTTGTGACGGAATCTGAATGAAATGGCAGTACATTCCACCTGCTCTCTTCTACACCCGAAAATCATTGCATTTAACCTAAGTTTTTCAAAACTTTTTGAACACTGCGGTGAAAACGAAGAGGAAGGAATTCCTCGGGATTCGTAAAACTTTGATCATTTGAGAGAAAGAGAGGCATGCTAAGCCCTTAATGAATGAAATCATGCTTGTTAGCGTGAGTACTGAGAAGGACCCTGGCTTGATCCAGACTGGTTTCACATTACCTTCAGCGCGAGCGATTTGTCGCTTTCTTAAAAACTTTCAAAAACAAAATGTTTTGCGCGGTCTTGCGAAGACCTGTGTGGAATCGCTGTTGAGATTGTGCAGCCTAGGATCGCTCTTAACCTCGAGACTCAACCCCTTCGCTTCCAAACCTTGAACTTGAAATCAGAAGGTTCGACGGTCAACTACGATGTGAGGCCTGTGTGGCTAGATTTGAAGCAGCCCTCGAACAAGAGGCACCAAAGTCAGGTCAAGAAGATCAGATCTCATCAGAAGAAGCTTACAAAGCAAAGCAGCAGCCATTCTCCTGGATTCAGATGACTCCAGGATCTCAAAACCATTTGGCATGGACTTGTTATACTTTTACCCTTGAGAGGCTCGCTGGGCCGAAAACCCGGAAGGGCGACCCAGGCAAAAGTTAGAGCAAGAGAAAAAATACAAAAAAGAAGAAGCAAAAAATGCAAAAAGAAAAAAAGAGAACAAAAAAGAAAGATGCAAAGAAAAGAACGAAAAAATCAAAAAAGGAAAAAGAAATGAAAAGAATTGAAAAGAAAAGAAGAACAAAGCTCGCAAGGTCAAAAACCCGCAACGGGCGCCTTGGCAAAAGTTAGAGCCTAAAAAGGAGAGGTTAATACCCGAGTGTACCTGAACCCCGAACTACGTGAGGCTTGATTCCCATCTTTGGGATACGTAGGCAACTTCATTCTGAAGTCCAGCCGTAAAACACTTCAAACTCAATCATGTCCATGTAATGGTTCTGATAATCTTTGCCTTCTCTATATCTGAGAGTCTGGTTGCGTTCGTCGCTCTGAGGACTGACTACAATACACTACGGTGCTATTCAGACAAGGGGCAACTTTCTGTTGCCATTCAATGCACCGCGGTGTCATTCAAACAAGGGGCAACTTTCCGTTGCCATTCAATGCGCTGCGGTGCTATCCAAACAAGGGGCAACTTTCCGTTGCCATTCAATGCGCTGCGGTGCTATCCAAACAAGGGGCAACTTTCCGTTGCCATTCAGAACGCCGCGGTGCCATTTCAAACAAGGGGCAACATTCCGTTGCCATGCAGTGTCCTTCAGACAAGGGGCAATTTTTCGTTGCCATGGATCTGAGGTTGCGCATCTCAAGAGTAGGTCCCATGCTCGTTGAGCAGTGGTCGTTTGCGAAAATAGTTTTTGAGAATTTTTACTGAGGTTGACTAATCTTCTCGAAAAGTATTCCATTTTCAAAACTGGACCATTTCTTGGACCCAAAAGAGGAAAATTTTCAGTGCTCATAGCCTGACTTGCATGATTTTAAATCAGAAAATTGAACAAGTATGTTAATCTAACTCTCATTTTGGTCAATTTTTTTTTTTTTAGGAGAAAACTAAAACTAAAAAATGGTCAAAATGATGAACTACGGGCACAGTTGAGTCAGACTTCCTGTCTTTTCCCCATTGCCAACATACTTGCCAGAAAGGCCACTCTGCCCGCCAAAAAAAAGGGGAATGACCGAAGTTAACAACAAAGGACTGAAAGCTCTCTCATCCTCCAAGCAGCGAGGTATCGAGCCGAGTGCGAAGCACGAATTGGAATGGATCAAGATGCTCCATTCCCTCATCCGGCGCATCGACAGATGTCACCGAAGGAAATAGCCGCGAGCTGATTATGTTGGGCGTGAGCCCGCAACTTCCTGTTCATCCATCAACCACCCAGGGGAGGGATGAAAAACGAGAGATTGAAGAATAGAGAGATGTACGATGAGAGAAAAAGTGAGAAAGGGGCTTTTTCAGAAAAAACAGAGCTTGAGGGCCGAGTGATGTGAGAACCACAAATAAGAAAGGGTGGGAAACACTACCCGGTGAAACAGGCTCCCTGTGCACGTCTGAGTGTCGTGTCCTTTTGTTTTATCTCGATTCTTATTTTGAGTCGTTTCGAGTGTTACTCGATGTGTTTAGGTTGTTTACCTTTTGTTTTCCGTTGCTGAGTCTTTTTCACTGTATGCCGTCGTAGGCTCAATACCTGGTTAAGAACTCATTTCTCAATTTCCATAAATCTTTTTCTGCTCGGAGTGCTGTTCCATTCTCCACATTTGTGCAAAACAAGAATTTGTTCTTTCTTAAAACCACAGGGTTCAAACCAGGTCATGCAAGAACAGTAAAACAAGGACCTATTTGAAGCTATATGGGTTCCAGACTACAAAGCAAAAGAAAAGAGGGAAAACCGAAGCATCTGAGTGTGCTTCACCTTCTTCAAACTCCGTGATTGTGCTCCGGACATACCTCTTCAGGCCTTGCCAGTGCCCCGAAGAATGAGTGTGCCTCTACTCCAAGCTTAAGCATGCTTCAAGCCAGAACGGCAATTAAAGCAGCAGATGTTATCTCTCGCCAATATGAATAGGGTGTGCCCTTTTTGAGCTGAGTGTGTTGCAAAGTCCTCTAAGAGGTAAATCAGAGGCACCAGAGTACATATTTGATGCTCCTCTACTACATAGAATGTGCATTTCCATATACACTATTGTTGCATGCGTGCCACACATCGTTATGATTCATGCATAGAATATGCTTGCTCTCGATTCTGCATAGAATTTGCTTTCAATATTGCATAGAATATGCTCCTGTTTCTTGCATAGAAAATGCTCGTATCTTTTGCATAGAAAATGCACTCTTCCATACTTGCATAGAAAATGCACCTCATTTGCATAGAACATGCATTCACTCGCACTATCTTGTGCACTTACACTTTGTATCTCACTAGCACTGTCTTGTGCATCTTGTGGTTGTATCTCACATCGCACTGTCTAGTGCATTTCATTTCAATCGCGCTGTTTAGCGCATCGCACTGTCTAGTGCATTTCAAATCAATCGCGCTATTTAGCGCATCGCACTGTCTAGTGCATTTCGAATCAATCGCACTGTTTAGTGCATTTCAATCGCGCTGTTTAGCGTATCGCACTGTCCTGTGCATTTCAAATTACTCGCGCTTTCTTGCGCATTGCACTGTTTTGTGCACCTTACTTGCATTTTGCATGCTTTCAATCGCGCTATCTTGCGCATCTCACCTGTACTTGTTAGTGCATTGTATCGCGCTATCTTGCGCACCTTATTGGTATCGCACTGTTTTGTGCATTCACCTTGCTCGTACTGTTTTGTACACCTCTAGCATCGCACTATTTTGTGCATCTGTTTAGCACTGTTTTGTGCATTCACTCTGCATCGCACTGTCTTGTGCACTCCCCGGTCTAGGAGACCTTAAATCCTCCGGTCTGTGGAGACCTTAAATCCTGCATCTTTATTCGCACTATCTTGTGCACTCCTGGTCTAGGAGACCTTAAATCCTCTAAAGGTACAATTCCTTTGGTGTTTGTCGTGCCCGAACGACTTCTAGTGGTCTGGTATAGCCACCTGCCTGTGTTCGCGGTGAGTTCCTAGGAGACCAATTGCGACGGTGGAAACTAGAGTTCGGACGTGTCCTCGGCTTGAAATCTGTATGGAAGCCCCATAGGTTGAGATAGCGTGTACGCACCTCAATTCTGGATACTGAACCAACCTAGTCTGTCACCCCGTTGGAGAATAGGGAAAGCTGCGACCTTGGTCAAGGAGAAAAGTAGTACCTGCAGTTCAACCAAGAAGAAGCGAAAGATCCCCAGCAGCATGAGGTAAGTCATTGCCAATTGCCCCTGCAAGGTGCCTTTACCTCTTAGTCATTACATTGCATTGCATGAATCCTCAACTTTCAAAACCGGCTTCGCGTAGCGTATAAGTCCAATCTTCAAAATCTTCTTGCATATCATTTTGCATTTTGCCCCCCCTTGCCTGCGGGCATGCCTGCGGGCACATCTCTGTTTATCTTGTATGTTTGTCTAAGTCTTCGGCCTTGTCAAAAATGGGTCGTCTTTGGGCTTTGACATTCACTCCCGTCACTTGTGACTTCCGAGTTCTGTCAAAGAGGGGCAACTGTAGACACCCCATTTTTGACCGACCTTGAGACTCAGACGTCACCAGTTGAGCACTTGGTGATGTTGCATAATGTGCTCGTTCAGAAGTTTCAGAGTCTTGGCTGCGAGCCCCGCCTCCGGATTTCCGAACCCTCTTCTGTGCCTTATCTCGGTTTGCGAACCAAACTTGGTTTTCTCTGTTTCTTTTCCCGAGGGGAGCGAGAGGTCCCGTAGACCATCTCTCAGTGGCCGTGGGCTACATTTTGTGGCCGCACGCCATTTTGCCCATTTCGGAGTCCGGTTTCCGATTTTTCGGGACCGTTGGCCGTGTGCCTCGGTTCGGGACTGCTTAACCATCTCCATTTGCTCTGATTTTTGGCATACATCTTATTTTCTCCCTTTTGAGGCACACTGGGGGCTGAGAAACCCACTTCGTGGCCGAACGCCACTTTCGGTGCTTAACAGCCCATTTTCGGGACCCCGAACTGCGTGTTTTGGCCCCCGAACATTCATTTTGCAACGGTTTTCGTTTATTTTTGGCAGGTACCTCTGTTTTATCACCAGAGAGGTCACTGAAGGGTGAGAGGCCAGTAATTGTTGCAACAACCAGTTATACATCCTCCGACGCCCTCCGGCGCCCGTTTTTCGCACTTCTGAGCTAATGTTGAACCCCTTGGACATTTTTTCTTGAACTTTGAACCACATATTTGTGATGTACACACATGAGAGGACCCTAAAATTTCATGTCCGGCCATTAATTCAACTTGACCCTTTTGACCCCCTCCTTCCGGGCTAATGTTGAACCCATTGGACCTTTTTTCTTGAACTTTGAACCACATATTTGTGATGTACACACATGAGAGGACCCTAAAAGTTCATGGCCGGCCATTAATTCAACTTGACCCTTTTGACCCCCTCTTTCCGGGCTAATGTTGAACCCCTTGGACCCACTTTCTTGGATTTTGAACCACAGGGTTGTGTTGTACACACATAGGAGGACCCTACCAGTTGGTGGCCGGCCAGAAAATCTGATTGACCTTTTTGACCCCTAGCCAGCCGGCTAGGGGGTGTGGCCGGCCGGCCACCTGCAACAAAAGTACCAGGCCGGCCGTATTCCTTGCACTGTGCACTTTACAGCTGTGGAGCTTTATCCCCCAGAAAAGATCTTTATCCGGGGGATATTTTGTGGGGGAAAGTTACTCTCCTTTTCCCCCACCTTTACACCCCCTTTTTGACCCTTATAACCAGCTAGTGGCCTCCTTTGTTGGGGTTAGAAAACTTCATCTTCAAGCTTCCATATACAACTCCATTTCTATACCTCTCATTTCTTTTAAAAACCCTAAGTCCCTAACCATCATTTCTTCTACACCACCAAGCTCTACCATCACCACCTCATTTCCAGCAACAAGGAAGGTTTCTCAAAGGCCTAAGAAGCTGCAAATTGATCCAAGAAGCAACAAAAGTCTTAGTCTTCAAGGGTGAGTAGCCTTTCTCTTCTTTGACCCCTTTTTCTTGATCCATTTGTAAGCCTCACTTGCTTTTTGTTTCAAGCTTCGGCCCTAACTGAAAAGGGCCCTCTTTTGAGCTCATGTTCACTTTTCATTAAGGGCTCAACCCTGTTTGAGCCCTCCATGATACACTTGCTTCATTGATCCTCTTATATGTCATAATTTTGCATGCTATTTTCGGCCCATGAGAAATTTATTTTCGAGCATGTTGTAAACTGATATTAGGCTTATTTTGAGTCCCTCTTCAACATTGAAGAAGGGTTCAACACCATTTGGGACTTCCATGTTGTACCTACCTTTATACTCCTCTTTTCTTCCCCATTCTTGCATGCAATGGCAGCCTACCATGCTTTTGTTTTTGGCCATTTTACAGTTCTGAAAAAGTGGTTATTTTGGTCCATTCTTCATGTTTAATTTAGGTCCGTTCATGGTTTGGGACCTCCATAGGTCACTTCATGTTATATCCCTCTTTTATTCCCCATTCTTGCATGTTTAGTTAGCCCATCATGCTTTTGTTTTTTGCCATTTTACAGTTCTGGAAAAGTGCTTATTTTGGTCCATTCTACATATTTCATTGAGGGTCTTTGGCTGTTTGGTGATTATTTTGCATACCTCATGTTATAGCCATTTCTGAGCCTTATTTTGCATCACATTTCTATCATGTTTTTATACTGATTTTAAGGCTTCCATAAACTGTAAATATTCATATTTTTGGTCCCTCTTCAATGTTGTAGAATGAAAATTTTCAGTTTGGATTTTTCTTGTATCACTTGCTTCATTACCCCTCTTTTGGCCCCTATTCTTGCATGCCATTTTTACCATACCTATGCTTTCCGTTTGGCCTTGTTTATAACTGTGAAAGTGCATTTTTTGGGACTGTCTAGCTTCTGTCTTTGCATTTCATGTCCATATTGTGCATGTTTGGCATAGCTATAGGTCATTTCGGGTGCCTAAATTCACATTTCGGGACAATTCCATGCATTTCATGTCATTTCGCCTCATTTCGGGACTGTTTTCCCCCATATTTTAGTGCTGAAATTCCATTAGCATGCTTGCATATCATGTTTCCATATCATTTCATCACATTTTGCCACCGCCCGTGTGCACGCATTTCGAGGCACCCCTTTTTTTATCCGCCGGCATCCTATGTGAGTGTGGCTAAGGCTCACTCATGTTGGTATAAGCCCATATCACGTTTTCATGTCATTACATAGCATTTTGCCACCGCCTCGGTTTGCGTGCCCGTGTGCAGCATTTCGAGGCACCCCTTTTTTATCCGCCGGCATCCTATGTGAGTGTGGCTGAGGCTCACTCATGTTGGTATAAGCCCATATCATGTTTCCATATCATTACATAGCATTCTGCCATCGCCTCGGTGTGCGTGCCCGTGTGCACGCATTTCGAGGCACCCCTTTTTTTATCCGCCGGCATCCTATGTGAGTGTGGCTGAGGCTCACTCATGTTGGTATAAGCCCATATCATGTTTTCTATGTCATTGCATCACATTTTACCATTGCCTCGGTTTGCGTGCCCGTGTGCATGCATTTCGAGGCACCTCATTTTCATAGCATTTTGTCATTGCCTCGGTTTGCGTGCCCGTATGCACGCATTTCGAGACATCTCATTTTTATAGCATTTTGCCATCGCCTCGGTTTGCGTGCCCGTGTGCACGCATTTCAAGGCGTCTTATTTTCATTACATTCATGCATTTTCTCAGTTTACGTGCCCGTGTGCACGCATTTCGAGGCATCTCGGTTTGCGTGCCCGTGTGCACGAATTTCGAGGCATCTCATTTTCACAGCATGGTGCATACTAGGTTGTATCTTAGATCGCATTCTGTCATTTTCTTAGTTCGCATGCCCGTGTGCACGAATTTTGAGGCATCTCATTTTCACAGCATGGTGCATACTAGGTTGTATCTTAGATCGCATTTTGTCATTTTCTCGGTTCACGTGCCCGTGTGCACGAATTTCGAGGCATCTCATTTTCACAGCATGGTGCATACTAGGTTGTATCTTAGATCGCATTCTGTCATTTTCTCGGTTCGCGCGCCCGTGTACACGTATTTCGAGGCATGTCATTCCATAGCATTGTGTATGTTAGGATTGTATCTTAGTTGCATTTCATGCATGTCATGCATATTGCATCGTGTTCGGAATAAGAGTTAGCCCGGGCACGGGAAACGAGGTGCATTTCGTACTCCGAGTGACGGAACGTGTCTCAATTCCCAGTCACCGACACTCCGGATTACCCATGATGGAGTTAGGTTCTTGTTATGTTTATACGTGCATTCATTCTATATTGAGTTGCACATTTCGACTCCTCTGCCATCATGCATCGATATGCGTGATTGGTGGCACGAGGATCGAGACATGCATATATCTGTGAAAATACATTGCTATGCCCCTTTCCTGCTCTCTGTTGCAGCAAATGAGGAATCAGCAAACTTCTGGGGTTTGGCGCGCTTTCCAAGAAAAATCACAAAACAGAGGCTAATTGGGGCATCCCAGTGGATTTCCGCGCAAGACAACCCGGACATGCATCATCCATCAGAAGCAAGGCAGTCCCTAGTTTGCATGCCAGTTTTATTTATTTTCTTATTTGATTCGTTAATTAATTAGGAATTTGTATATTATTTGGACTGTAATATTCTTTTATTCGGGACTGTATTATTTATTCGGACCCTCTGCGCGAGGGCACAACTGTAATAAGTGTGCGTGAGTGTGATGTATGTCTTCCAACCCCACGTCTTTCTCCCTTTTATTTATCCGTTTATGATGGTTAGATTAGGGCATGTTTAAATTAGCATACAGTATGACAGCATGTTTGCATTCATTCATCTGTATTGCATGCACCGGGCTCGGCGCATCATACTAACTGCATCGTACTTTCAATTTCAAAGTTGAATACATGATAGCTGTAGCATTTCATATGCCATCTTAAAATAGCCGAGCCTGCTATAATTGCATTTTGCATGTGTTGCATTAGGCATTTCTGTATACTTAGGATCATGCATGATTTCTAATAAGTTTCTATTTTGGCTTGGAGTACTCGGTAAGCTTTATGCTTTAGCATCCTTGCATGCGTGTGAATGACTGCCATGAATAGCATGCTTACCATGAGGCTATATGCTTATCTGATATAACTGCCTGAATGCCTGTGGGTGAAGGTTGGGTTACTTAAATTGGAATAAATCATCAAATGTTTTAAAGCCTACCTGCGGGTAGCAAACCACTTTAAAAAAAACAAGCATGAAATGTTTCATTCCAATTCAGGCGACTCGGTTTATATTTGTATGCTGTGTGCATCACATAGTAACCTAGGCTAATAAACCGGAATAAGAACTCACAATGTTTTCAAAACTAGATATCATGGTTAGTAGAGGCCGGTCTATGACCGGGCGAGGGGTGCTCACGAAGTGACCTTCCCCAATCGTACCCAAGTTCCCGAGCCGAGGCAACTTTGGTGATGACGGACACGTGGCCTTTTGGCACCGAGTCAGGGTTTCCTAAATTTCCCAAAATAAAATATTTAGGTGGCGACTCTGTATCTGGCAAAGCAGTCCATATTTGGCACTACTTCTTTCAAAAATCAGTTTTCTCAAAACGATTTGCCGGATTTGGACTCTTTAGTTCAGACTTAGAACCGTGACTTTTAAGAGTCCGAGCTGTAGTGACCCCAAATGAACAGAACGGGACTTAACCCTCCCGGGGCGTTCGGGGACGTCTACAACATCATGCATCAATGGGGCTCCAAGCCAGAGACTTTATTTGGCCAATCGTGATATCCACGAAGGGCGCACCGAATCCGGAGGCTTTAATCGGTCCAAAGGCGTCATGTGCCGATGGGGCCCTGAATCTTGAGGCTTTATTAGCCCAAAGATGTCATGCGCCGATGGGTCGCCGAATCTGGAGACTTTATTTGGCCAATCGTGATATCCACGAAGGCCGCTCCAATTTCGGACATTTTAATCGGCCCAAAGGCATCATGCGCCGATGGGGCTCCGAATCCGGAGTCTTTATTTGGCCAATCGTGATATCCACGAAGGGCGTTCCAAATTTGGAGGCTTTAATCTGACCAAAGGTGTCATGCACCGATGGGGCTCAGAATCCGCAGGCTTTATTAGCCCAACGATATCATGCGCTGATGGGGCTCCGAATTTAGAGAGTTTGTTTGGCCAATCGTGATATCTACGAAGGGCGCTCCGAATCCGGAGGCTTTAATTGGCCCAAAGGCGTCATGCGCCAATGGGGCTCTGAATCGGAAATCTTTATTTGGCCAATCGTGATATCTACGAAGGGCGCTCCGAATCCGAAGGCTTTAATCAGCCCAAAGGCGTCATGCGCCGATGTGGCTCTGGATCCTAAGTCTTTATTTGGCTAATCGTGATGTCTACGAAGGGCGGTCCGAATCCAGACGCTTTAAACGGCCCAAACGCGTCATGCGCCGATGGGGCTCCGAATCTGGAGGCTTTATTTGGCCAACCGTGATATCCACAAAGGGCGCTCCGAATCCGAAGGCTTAATCGGCCCAAAGGCGTCATGCGTCGGTGGGGCTCTGAATCTGGAGTCTTGATTTGGCCAATCGTGATATCTACGAAGAGTGCTCCGAATTTGGAGGCTTTAATCCGCCCAAAGGCGTCATGCGCCGATGGGGCTCAGAATTCGGAGGTTTTATTGGCCCAAAGATGTCATGCGCTGAAGGGGCTCCGAATTCGAAGACTTTATTTGGCGAATCGTGATATCCACGAAGGGCGCTCCGAATCTGGACGCTTTAATCGGCCCAAAGGCATCATGCGCCGATGGGGCTCCGAATCCGGAGGCTTTATTTGGCCAATCCTGATATCCATGAAGGGCGTTCTGAATCCGGAGGCTTTATCGGTCCCAAGGCGCCATACACTGATGGGGCCCCGAATCTGGAGGCTTTATTAGCCCAAAGTCGTCATGTGCAGATGGGTTGTCGAATCCAGAGACTTTATTTGGCCTATCGTGATATCGACGAAGGGCACTACAAATCTGGAGGTTTTAATCGGCCCAAAGGCGTCATGTGCCGATGGGGCTCCGAATCCGGAGTCTTTATTTGGCAAATCGTGATATCTACGAAGGGTGTTCCAAATCTGGAGGCTTTAATCGCTCCAAAGGCGTCATGCGCCTATGGGGTTCCGAATCTGAAGTCCTTATTTGGCCAATCGTGATATCTATGAAGGGTGCTCTGAATCCGAAGGCTTTAATCAGCCCAAAGGCGTCTTGTGCCGATGGGGCTGTAAGTCCTGAGGATTTATTTGGCCAATCGTGATATCTACGAAGGGCGGTCTGAATCCTAACGCTTTAATCGGCCCAAAGGCGTCATGCGCCGATGGGGCTCCGAATCTAGACGCTTTATTTGGCCAACCGTGATATCCACGAAGGGCGCTCCGAATCCGGAGCCTTTATCGGCCCAAAGGCGTCACGCGCCGATGGGGTCTCAAATTTGGAGGCTTTATTGGCACAAAGACGTCATGCGCCGATGGATCGTTGTATCCGAAGGTTTTAATCGGCCCAAAGGCGTCATGCGCCGATGGGGCTCCAAATCCGGAGGTTTTAATCGGCCCAAAGGCGTCATGCGCCGATGTGGCTCCGGATCCAGAGACTTTATTTGGCCAATCGTGATATCCATGAAGGAGGCTCCGATTCCGGAGGCTTTAATTGGCCCAAAGGCATCATGCGCCGATGGGGCCCCGAATACGAAGACTTTATTGGCCCAAAGACGTCATGCATCAATGGGGTTCCAAATCCAGAGACTTTATTTGGCCAATCGTGATATCCACGAAAGGTGCTCCGAATCCGGAGGCTATAATCGGTCCAAAGGCGTCATGTGCCGATGGCGTTCCGAATCTGGAGGCATTATTGGCCCAACGACGTCATGCGCCGATGGGTCGCCGAATCCGGAGACTTTATTTGGCCAATCGTGATATCCACGAAGGCCGCTCCAATTTCGGACGTTTTAATCGGCCCAAAGGCGTCATTCGCCGATGGGGCTCCGAATCCGGAGTCATTATTTGGCCAATCGTGATATCTACGAAGGGCATTCCGAATCCGGAGGCTTTAATCAGCCTAAAGGCGTCATGCCTCGATGGGGCTCCGAATTCGGAGGCTTTATTGGCCCAAAGACGTGATGCGCCGATGGGGCTCCGAATTCGGAGAGTTTATTTGGCCAATCGTGATATCTACGAAGGGCGCTCCGAATTTGGAGGCTTTCATCGGCCCAAAGGCGTCATGCGCCGAGGGGGCTCCGAATCCGGAATCTTTATTTGGCCAATCGTAATATCTACGAAGGGCGCTCTGAATCCGGAGGCTTTAATCGGTCCAAATGCGTCATGTGCCGATGGGGCTCTGGATCCTGAGTCTTTATTTGGCCAATCGTGATATCTACGAAGGGCGGTCGGAATCCAGATGCTTTAAACGGCCCAAATGCGTCATGCGCCGATGGGGCTCCGAATGTTGAGGCTTTATTTGGCCACCCGTGATATCCACGAAGGGCGCTCCGAATCCGAAAGCTTAATCGGCCCAAAGGCTTCATGCGTCGGTGGAGCTCTGAATCCGGAGTCTTTATTTGGCCAATCGTGATATCTACGAAGAGCGCTCCGAATCCGGACGCTTTAATCCGCCCAAAGGCGTCATGCGCCGATGGGGCTCAGAATCCGAAGATTTTATTGGCCCAAAGATATCATGCGTTGAAGGGGCTCCGAAGTCGGAGACTTTATTTGGCCAATCGTGACATCCACGAAGGGCGCTCTGAATCTGGACGCTTTAATCGGCCCAAAGGCATCATGCGTCGATGGGGCTCCGAATCTGGAGGCTTTATTTGGCCAATCGTGATATCCATGAAGGGCGTTCTGAATCCGGAAGCTTTATCGGTCCAAAGGCGTCATGCACCGATGGGGCCCCAAATCTGGAGGCTTTATTGCCCCAAAGTCATCATGTGCAGATGCGTTGCCGAATCCGGAGACTTTATTTGGCCAATCGTGATATCCACGATGGGCACTCCAAATCCGGAGGTTTTAATCGGCCCAAAGGCGTCATGTGCCGATGGGGCTCCGAATCCGGAGTCTTTATTTGGCAAATCGTGATATCTACGAAGGGCGTTCCGAATCCGGAGGCTTTAATCGGTCCAAAGGGGTCATGCGCCGATGGGGCTCCGAATCCGAAGTCCTTATTTGGCCAATCGTGATATCTACGAAGGGCGCTCTGAATCCGGAGGCTTTAATAAGCCCAAAGGCGTTATGTGCCGATGGGGCTCTAAATCCTGAGGCTTTATTTGGCCAATCATGATATCTACGAAGGGCAGTCCGAATCCTGACGCTTTAATCGGCCCAAAGGCGTCATGCGTCGATGGGGCTCCGAATCTGGAGGCTTTATTTGACCAACCGTGATATCCACGAAGGGTGCTCCGAATCTGGAGGCTTTATTGCCCCATAGGCGTCATGCGCCGATGGGGCCCCGAATCTGTAGGCTTTATTGGCCAAAAGACGTCATGTGCCGATGGGGCTCCGAATCCGGAGACTTTATTTGGCCAATCGTGATATCCACGAAGGGCGCTTCGAATACCGAGGCTTTAACAGGCCGAAAGGCGTTATGTGCCGATGGGCTCTGAATCCAGAGGCTTTATTTGGCCAATCGTGATATCCACGATGGGCGTTCTTAATCCGGAGGCTTTATGGGCCCACAGGCGTCATGCGACGATGGGGCCCCGAATTTGGAGTCTTTATTGGCCCGAAGACGTCATGCGCCGATGGAGCACCGAATCCGGAGACCTTATCTGGCCAATCTCGATATCCACAAAGGGCGCCCCGAATTCGGTGGCTTTAATCGGCCTAAATACATCATGTGCCCATGGGGCTCCGAATTCAGAGGCTATATTTGCCCAAAGACGCCATGCGCCGATGGGGCCTCGAATCTGGAGGCTTTATTGGCCGAAAGACGTCATACGCCGATGGGGCTTCGAATCCAGAGACTTTATTTGGCCAATCGTCATATCCACGAAGGGCGCTCTAAATCCAGAGGCTTTAATCATCCTAAAGGCGTCATGTGCCGAAGGGGCTCCGAATACGGAGACTTTATTTGGCCAATCGTGATATCCACGATGGGCGCATCGAATACGGACGCTTTAATCGCCCCAAAGGCATCAGGCGCCGATGGGGCTCCGAATCCGGAGGATTTATTTGGCTGATTGTGATATCCACTAAGGGCGCTCTGAATCCGGAGGCTTTAATTGGTCCAAAGGGATCGTACGCCGATGGGGCCCCAAATCTGGAGGCTTTATTTGCCCAAAGACGTCATGCACCGATGGGGCGCCGAATAAGGAGATTTTATTTTGCCAATCGTGATATCCACGAAGGGCGCTTCGAATCCGGAGGCTTTAATCGGCCTAAAGGCGTTATACGCCGATGGGGCTCCGAATGCGGAGGCTTTATTGGCCCAAAGACGTCATGCGTCGATGGGGCCACAAATCTGGTGGCTTTATTGGCCCAAAGACATCATGCGTCGATGGGGCTCCGAATCCGAAGACTTTATTTGGCCAATTGTGATATCCGCGAAGGGCGCTCCGAATTCGGAGGCTTTAATCGGCCAAAAGGCATCATGCGTTGATGCGGCTCTGAATCCCGGGGCTTTATTGGCCCAAAGATGTCATGCGCCAATGGGGCACCGAATCCGGAGACTTATTGGCCCAAGGACGTCATGCCCCGATGGGGCTCCAAATCCGGAAACTTTATTTGGCCAATCGTGATATGCACGAAGCGCGCTCTGAATCCAGAGGCTTTAATCGGCCCAAAGGCGTCATGCGCCGATGGGGCCCTGAATCTCGAGTATTTATTTGGCCAATCGCGATACCTACGACAGGCGTTCCTAAGCCGGACGCTTTAATTGGCCCAAAGGCGCCATGTGCTGCTAGGGCTCCGAATCCGGAGGCTTTCCTTGGCCAATCTTGATATCCACGAAGGACGCTCTGAATCTGGAAGCTTTAATCTACCCAAAGGTGTCATGCGTCGATGGGGCTCTGAATCCGGAGGCGTTATTGGCCCAAAGACGTCATGCGCTGATGGGGCCCCAAATCTGGAGGCTTTATTGGCCCAAAGACGTCATGCGCCGATGGGGCTCCGAATCTGGACACTTTATTTGGCTAATCGTGATATCCACGAAGGGCGCTCCTAATACGGAGGCTTTAATCGGCCCGAAGGTGTCATGCGTTGATGCGGCTCCGAATTCGGAGGCTTTATTGGCACAAAGACGTCATGCGCCGACGGGGCTCCGAATCCAGAAACTTTATTGGCCCAAAGATGTCATGCACTGACGGGGCTCCCAATCCGGAGACTTTATTTGGCCAATCGTGATATGCACGAAGGGTGCTCTGAATCCGGAGGCTTTAATTGGCCCAAAGTCGTCATGTGCCGATGGGGCCCTGAATCTGGAGTATTTATTTGGCCAATCGCGATATCTACGAAGGGTGCTCCAAATCTAGACGCTTTAATCAGCCCAAAGGCGTCATGCGCCGACAGGGCTACGAATTTAGAGGCTTTATTTGGCCAATTGTGATATCCACGAAGGGCGCTCCGATTCCGAAGGCTTTATCGGCCCAAAGCCGTCATGCGTCGATGGGGCCCCGAATCTGGCAGCTTTATTGGCCCAAAAACGTCATGCGCCGATGGGTCACTGAATATGGTGACTTTATTTGGCCAATCGTGATATCCATGAAGGGCGCCCCAAATTCGGAGGCTTTAATCGGCCCAAAGGCGTCATGCACCGACGGGGCTCCGAATCCGGAGGCTTTATTGGCCCAAAGACGTCATGCACCGATGGGGCTCCGGATCGGGATACTTTATTTGGCTAATCGTGATATCCACGACGGGTGCGCCGAATCTGGAAGCTTTATCGGCTCACAGGTGTCATGCGCCGAGGGGGCCCCGAATTTGGAGGATTTATTCAAATCCGGTGGCTTTAATCGGCCTAAATACATCATGTTCCGATGGGGCTCCGAATTCGGAGGCTATATTTGCCCAAAGACGCCATGAGCCGATGGGGCCCCGAATCTGGAGGCTTTATTGGCCGAACGACGTCATGCGCCGATGGGGCTTCGAAGCCGGAGACTTTATATGACCAATCGTTATATCCACGAAGGGCGCTCCGAATTCGGAGGCTTTAATCATCCTCAAGGCGTCATGCACCGATGGGGCTCCGAATCCGGAGGCTTTATTGGCCCAAAGACGTCGTGCGCCGATGGGGCTTTGAATCTAGAGAGTTTATTGGCCCAAAGACGTCACGCACCGTTGTGGCTCCGAATCCGGAGACTTTATTTGGCCAATCATGATATCCACGATGGGCGCTTCGAATACGGACGCTTTAATCGGCGCAAAGGCGTCATGCGCCAATGGGGCTCCGAATCCGGAGGATTTATTTGGCCAATCGTGATATCCACGAAGGGCGCTCTGAATCCAGAGGATTTAATCTGCCGCAAGGGATCATGCGCCGATGGGGCCCTGAATCTGGAGGCTTTATTTGCCTATAGACATCATGCACCAATGGGGCGCCGAATCCGAACACTTTATTTTGCCAATCGTGTTATCCAAGAAGGGCGCTCCGAATCCGGAGGTTTTAATCGGCCGAAAGGCGTCATGCGCCGATGGCGCACCGAATCCGGAGGCTTTATTGGCCTAAAGACGTCATGCGCCGGTAGGGACCCGAATCTGGAGGCTTTACTGGCAAAAAGATGTCATGCGCCGAGGGGGCAACGAATCCGGAGACTTTATTTGGCCAATGGCGATATCCACGAAGGGCGCTTCGAATCCGGAGGCTTTAATCGGCCCAAAGGTGTCATGCATCGATGGGGCACCGAATCCGGAGGCCTTATTTGCCCAAAGACGTCATGTGCCGATGGGACCCCAAATCTGGAGGCTTTATTGGCCCAAAGACGTCATGCACCGATAGGGCTCTGAATCCGGAGAATTTATTTCGCCAACCGTGATATCCACGAAGGGCGCTCTGAATCAGGAGGCTTTAATCGGCCCAAAGGCGTCATGCGCCGGTGGGGATTCGAATTCGGAGCCTTTATTGGCCCGAAGATGTCACACACCGATGGGGCCCCAAATCTGGACGCTTTATTGGCCCAAAGACGTCATACACCGATGGGGCTCCGAATCCGGAGACTTTATTTGGCCAACCGCGATATCCACGAAGGGCGTTTCGAATACCGAAGCTTTAACAGGCCCAAAGGCGTCATGCGCCGACGGGCTCTGAATCTAGAGGCTTTATTTGGCCAATCGTGATATCTACGTGGGCGTTCCGAATCCAGAGGCTTTATTGGCCCACAGGCGTCATGCGCCGATGGGGCCCCGAATTTGGAGGCTATATTGGCCCGAAGACGTCATGCGACAATGGGGCACCGAATCCGGAGACTTTATTTGGCGAATCTCGATATCCATTAAGGGCGCTCCGAATCCGGTGGCTTTAATCGGCCTAAATACATCATGTGCCGATGGGGCTCCGAATTCGAAGCCTATAATTGCCCAAAGACGCCATGCGCCGATGGGGCCCCGAATCTGGAGGCTTTATTGGCCGAAAGACGTCATGCGCCGATGAGGCTTCGAATCCAGAGACTTTATTTGGCCAATCGTCATATCCACGAAAGGCACTCTGAATCCGGAGGCTTTAATCGTCCTAAAGGCGTCATGCGCCGATGGGGCTCCGAATCCGGAGGCTTTATTGGCCCAATGACGTCATACGCCGACGGGGCTCTAAATCCGGAGAGTTTATTGGCCCAAAGATGTCACGCACCGATGTGGCTCCGAATCTGGAGACTTTATTTGGCCAATCGTGATATCCACGATGGGCGCATCGAATACGGACGCTTTAATCGCCCCAAAGGCGTCATTCGCCGACGGGGCTCTAAATCCGTAGGATTTATTTGGCCGATCGTGATATCCACAAAGGGCGCTCTGAATCCGGAGGCTTTAATTCGCCCAAAGGGATCGTGCGCCGATGGGGCCCCGAATCTGGAGGCTTTATTGGCCCAAAGACGTCATGCGCTGATGGGGCGCCGAATCAGGAGACTTTATTTTGCCAATCGTGATATCCACGAAGGGCGCTTCGAATCCGGAGGCTTTAATCGGCCTAAAGGCGTCATGCGCCGATGGGGCTCCGAATGTGGAGGCTTTATTGGCCCAAAGACGTTATGCGTCGATGGGGCCACAAATCTAGAAGCTTTATTGGCCCAAAGACATCATGCGTCGATGGGGCTCCGAATCCGAAGACTTTATTTGGCCAATCGTGATATCTACAAAGGGCGCTCCGAATTCGGAGGCTCTAATCGGCCCAAAGGCGTCATGCGTCGATGCGGCTCTAAATCCCGAGGCTTTATTGGCCCAAAGATGTCATGCGCCAATGGGGCACCAAATCCGAAGACTTTATTGGCCCAAGGACGTCATGCCCCGATGGGGCTCCGAATCCGGAGACTTTATTTGGCCAATCGTGATATGCACGAAGGGCGCTCCGAATCCGGAGGCTTTAATCGGCCCAAAGGCGTCATGCGCCGATGGGGCCCTGAATCTGGAGTTTTTATTTGGCCAATCGTGATACCTACGACAGGCATTCCTAGGCCAGACGCTTTAATCCACCCAAAGGCGTCATGCGCTGCTAGGGCTCCGAATCTGGAGGCCTTACTTGGCCAATCTTCATATCCACGAGGGGTGCTCCGAATCCGGAGGCTTTATTAGGCCAAAGTGGTCATGCTCCAATGGGGACCCGAATCTGGAGGCTTTATTGGCCCAAAGGTGTCATTCGTCAGTGGATCGCTGAATCTAGAGAATTTATTTCGCTAATCGTGATATCGACGAAGGGCGCACTGAACCCAGAGGCTTTATCGGCCCAAAGGCATCATGCGCCGATGGGGCCCCGAATCTGGAGGCTTTATTGGCCTAAAGATGTCATGCGCTGATGGGGCTTCGAATCCGGAAACTTTATTTGGCCCATCGTGATATCCTCAAAGGGCGCTCCGAATCCGGAGGCTTTAATCGGCCTAAAGGCATCATGCACCGATGGGGCTCCGAATCAAGAGACTTTATTGGCCCAAACGTAATGCCCCGGTGGGGCCCCGAATTTGGAGGCTTTATTGGCACAAAGACGTCATGCACCGATGTGGCTCCGAATCTGGAGACTTTATTTGGCCAATCGTGATATCCACGAAGGGCGCTCCGAATCTGGAGGCTTTAATCTGCCCAAAGGTGTCATGCGCCGATGGGGCTCCGAATCCGGAGGCTTTATTGGCCCAAAGACGTCATACGCCGATGGGGCTCCTAATCCGGAGACTTTATTTGGTGAATCGTGATATCCACGAAGGGCGTTCCGAATCTAGAGGCTTTAATCGGCCTAAAGGTGTCATACGTCGATGCGGCTCCGAACCCGGAGGCTTTATTGGCCCAAAGATGTCATGCGCCGATGGGGCTCAGAATCCGGACACTTTATTGGCCCAAAGACGTCATGCACCGATGGGGCTCCGAATTCGGGCACTTTATTTGGCCAATCGTGATTTGCACGAAGGGCGCTCTGAATCCAGAGGCTTTAATCGGCAAAAAGTCATCATGTGCCGATGGGGCCCTGAATCCGGAGTATTTATTTGGCCAATCGCGATATCTACGATGGGCGCTCTGAATCCAGACGCTTTAATCGTCCCAAAGGCATCATCCGCCGACGGGGCTCTGAATCCGGAAGCTTTATCAGGCCAATCGTGATATCCACAAAGGGCGCTCCGAATCCGGAGGCTTTATTGACCCAAAGCCATCATGCGCCGATGGGGCCCTGAATCTGGAGGCTTTATTGGCCCAAAGACGTCATGCGCCGATGGGTCACCGAATAGAGAGACTTTATCTGGCCAATCGTGATATCCACGAAGGTAGCTACGAATCCGGAGGCTTTAATCGGCCCAAAGGTGTCAAGCGCCGAAGGGGCTCCGAATCCGGAGGCTTTACTGGCCCAATGACGTCATGCGCCGATACAGCCTCGAATCTGGAGGCTGTATTGACCCAAAGACATCATGCGCCGATGGGGCACCATATCTGGAGACTTTATTTGCCCAAAGACGTCACGCACCGACGTGGCTCCGAATCCGGAGACTTTATTTGGCCAATCCTAATATCCACGAAGGGCGCTTCGAATACGGAGGCTTTAATCGGCCCAAAGGCATCATGCCCCGATGGGGCTCCGAATTCGGAGGCTTTATTGGCCTAAAGAGGTCACGCGTTGAAGGGGCTCCGAATTCGGACACTTTTGTTCGCCAATCGTTCTATCCATGAACGGCGCTCCGAATCCGGACGCTTTAATCGGGCCAAAGGCATCATGCGCCGATGGGGCTCCGAATCCGGAGGCTTTATTTGGCCAATCGTGATATCCACGAAGGACGCTCTGAATCCGGAGGCTTTATCGGCCCAAAGGCATCATGCGCCGATGGGGCCCCGAATCTGGAGGCTGTATTGGCCCAATGACGTCATGCGCTAGTGGGGACTCAAATTTGGAGGCTTTAGTGGCACAAAGACGTCATGCACCGATCGGGATGCGAATTCGGAGACTTTATTTAGCCAATCGTGATATCCACAAAGGGCGCTCCGAATCCGGAGGCTTTAATCGGCCCAAAGGTGTCGTGCGCCGATGGGGCACTGAATTCGGAGGCTTTATTGGCCCAAACACGTCATGCGACATGGGGCTCTGAATCCGGAGACTTTATTTGGCCAATCGTGATATCCACGAAGGGCACTCGGAATCCTGAGACTTTATCAGCCAAAAGCCGTCATGTGTTGATGGCCTCCAAATCTGGAGGCATTATTGCCCCAAAGACGTCATGCGACGATGGGCCGCCGAATCCGGAGACTTTCTTTGGCCTATCGTTATATCCACGAAGGGCGCTCCGAATCCGGAGGCTTTAATCAGCCCAATGGCGTCATGCGCCGATGGGGCTCCGAATCCGGAGTCTTTATTTGGCCAATCGCGATATCTACAAAGGGCGCTCCGAATCCGGAGGCTTTATCAGCCCAAAGGCGTCATGCGCCGATGGGGCTCCGAATCTAGAGGCTTTGTTGGCCAAAAGACATCATGCGCCGATGGGGCTCCGAATCTGGAGGCTTTATTGGCCTAAAGGTGTCATGCGCCAATGGGGCTCCCAATCCGGAGACTTTATTTGGCCAATCGTGATATGCACGAATGGCGCTCCAAATCCGGAGTCTTTAATCGGCCCAAAGGCGTCATGCGCCGATGGGGCTCCAAATCTGGAGGCATTATTGGCCCAAAGACGTCATGCGCCGATGTGACGCCGAATCTGGAGACTTTATTTGGCCAATCGTGATATCCACGAAGGGCGCTTCGAATCCGATGGCTTTAATCAGCCCAAATACATCATGCGGCGACGGGGTTCCAAATTTGGAGGCTTTATTGGCCCGAAGACGTCGTGCGCCGATGGGGCCCCGAATCTGGAGGCTTTATTGGCCCAATGACGCCATACGCCGATGGGGCTTTGAATCCGGAGACCTTAGTTGGCCAATCGTGATATCCACGAAGGGCACTCCGAATCCGGAGACTTTAATCGGCCCAAAGGCGTCATGCGCCGATGTGGCTTCGAATCCGGAGGCTTTATTGGCCCAAAGACGTCATGCACCGATATGGCTCCGAATCCTGAGACTTTATTGGGACAAAGACGTCACGCACCGACGTGGCTCCGAATCTGGAGACCTTATTTGGCGAATCTTGATATCCACGAAGGGCGCTTCGAATACAAAGGCTTTAACCCGCCCAAAGGCGTCATGAGCCGATGGGGCACCGAATCTGGAGCCTTTATTTGGCCAATCGTCATATCCATGAAAGGCGCTCTGAATCCGGAGGCTTTATCAGCCGAGAGGCATCATGCGCCGATGGGGGCCCTGAATCTGGAGGCTTTATTAGCCCAAAGACGTCATGCGCCGATGGGGCGCCGAATCCGGAGACTTTATTTGGCCAATCGTGATATCCACAAAGGGTGCTCCAAATCCGGAGGCTTTAATCGGCGTAATGGCGTCATGCGCCGATGGGGCTCCGAATGCGGAGGCTTTATTAGCCCAAAGACGTCATGCGTCGATGGGGCCACTAATCTGGAGGCTTTATTGCCCAAAGACGTCATGCGTCGATGGGGTTCCGAATCTGAAGACTTTTTATGGCCAATCGTGATATCCACGAAGGGCGCTCCGAATTCGGAGGCTTTAATCAGCCCAAACGCGTCTTGCGTCGATGCAGCTCTGAATCCCGAAGACTTTATTGGCCCAAGGATGTCATGCCCCGATGGGGCTCCGAATCCGGAGACTTTATTTGGCCAATCGTGATATGCACGAAGGGCGCTTCGAATCCGGAGGCTTTAATCGGCCCAAAGGCGTCATGTGCCGATGGGGCCCTGAATTTGGAGTATTTATTTGGCCAATCGCGATACCAACGGCAGGCGTTCCTAAGCCAGACGCTTTAATCGGCCCAAAGGCGTCATGCGCTGATAGGGCTCCGAATCTGGAGGCTTTATTTGGCCAATCGTGATATCTATGAGGGGCGCTCCGAATCTGGAGGCTTTATCGGCCCAAAACCGTCATGCACCAATGGGGCCCCGAATCTGGAGGCTTTATTGGCCCAAAGACGTCATTCGTCGGTGGGTCGCCGAATCCGGAGACTTTATTTGGCCAATCGTGATATCCATGATGGGCGCTCTGAATCCGAAGGCTTTATCGGCCCAGAGGCATAATGCGCTAATGGGGCCCCGAATCTAGAGGCTTTATTGGCCCAAAGACGTCATGTGCTGATGGGGCGCCGAATCCGGATACTTTATTTGGCTAATTGTGATATCCACGAAGGGCGCTCCGAATCAGGAGGCTTTAATCGGCCTAAAGGCATCATGCGCCAATGGGGCTCCGAATGTGGAGGCTTTATTGGCCCAAAGACGTAATGCGCCGGTGGGGCCCCGAATTTGGAGGCTTTATTGGCAAAAAGACATCATGTGCCGATGAGGCTCCGAATCTGGAGACTTCATTTGGCCAATTGTGATATCCACGAAGAGCGCTCCGAATCTGGAGGCTTTAATCTGCCCAAAGTGGTCATGCGCCGATAGGGCTCCGAATCCGGAGGCTTTATTGGCCCAAAGACGTCATGCGCCGATGGGGCTCCGAATCTGGAGACTTTATTTGGCCAATCGTGATATCCACAAACGGCGCTCCGAATCCGGAGGCTTTATCTGCCCAAAGCCGTCATGTGCCGATGGGGCCCCAAATCTGGAGGCTTTTTTGGCCCAAAGATGTCATGCGCCGATGGGTCGCCGAATACGGAGACTTTATTTGGCCAATCGTGATATCCACGAAGGGCGCTCCAAATCCGGAGGCTTTAATCGGCCCAAAGGCATCATGCGTCGATGGTGCTCCGAATTCGGAGGCTTTATTGCCCCAAAGACGTCATGCGCCGATACGGCCTCGAATCTGGAGGCTTTATTGGCCCAAAGACGTCATGCACCAATGGGGCTCTGAATCTGAAGACTTTATTTGGCCAATCGTGATATCCACCAAGGGCGCTACGAATCCGGAGGCTTTAATCAGCCCAAAGACGTCATGCGCTGATGGGGCTCCGAATCCGGAGGCTTTATTGGCCTAAAGGCGTCATGCGTCGATGGGGCTCCAAATTCGGAGATTTCATTGTCCCAAGGACGTCATGCACCAATGGGGCTCCAAATCGGGAGACTTTATTTAGCCAATCGTGATGTGCACGAAGGACGCTCCTAATCTGGAGTCTTTAATCCGCCCAAAGGCGTCATGCCCCAATGGGGCTCCGAATCTGGAGGCATTATTGGCCCAAACACGACATGCGCCGATGGGACGCCGAATCTAGGGACTTTATTTGGCCAATCGTGATATCCGCGAAGGGTGCTCCGAATACGGTGGCTTTAATCGGCCTAAATACGTCATGCGGCGATAGGGCTCCAAATTCGGAGGCTTTAGTGGCCCAAAGATGTAATGCACCGGTGGGGCCCCGAATCTGGATGCTTTATTGGCACAAAGACGTCATACGCCGATAAGGCTCCGAACCTGGAGACTTTATTTGGCCAATCATGATATCCATGAAGGGCGCTCCGAATCTGGAGTCTTTAATCTGCCCAAAGGTGTCATGCGCCGATATGGCTCTGAATCCGGAGGCGTTATTGGCCCAAAGACGTCATGCGCCGATGGGGCTCTGAATCCGGACACTTTATTTGGCCAATCGTGATATCCATGAAGGGCGCTCCTAATCTGGAGGCTTTAATCGGTCCAAAGGTGTCATGTGTTGATGCGGCTCCCAATTCGGAGGTTTTATTGGCACAAAGACGTCATGCGCCGAAGGGGCTCAGAATTCAGAGACTTTATTGGCCCAAAGACGTCATGCACCGATGGGGCTCCGAATACGGAGACTTTATTTGGCCAATCATGATATGCACGAAGGGTGCTTCGAATCCGGAGGCTTTAATCAGCCCAAAGTCGTCATGTGCCGATGGGGCCCTGAATCCAGAGTATTTATTTGGCTAATTGCGATATCTATGTAAGGCGCTCCAAATCTAGACGCTTTAATTAGCCTAAAGGCGTCATTCGCCGACAGGGCTACGAATTCAGAGGCTTTATTTGGCCAATCGTGATGTCCACGAAGGGCATTTCGAATCCGGAGGCTTTATCGGCCCAAAGCCGTCATGCGTCGATGGGGCCCCGAATTTGGCGGCTTTATTGGCCCAAAGACGTCATGCGCCGATGGGTCACCGAATACGGAGACTTTATTTGGCCAATCATGATATCCATGAAGGGCGCCCCGAATCCGGAGGCTTTAATCGGCCCAAAGGCGTCATGCACCGATGGGGCTCCGAATCGGGAGACTTTATTTGGCCAATCGTGATATGCACGATGGGTGCGCCGAAACCGGAGGCTTTATCGGCCCACAGGCGTCATGCGCCGATGGGGCCCCGAATTTGGAGGCTTTATTGGCCCAAAGACGTCATGCGCCGATGGGGCGCCGAATCCGGAGACTTTATTTGCCCAATCTCGATATCCACGAAGGGCGCTCCAAATCCGGTGGCTTTAATCGGCCTAAATACATCATGTTCTGATGGGGCTCCGTATTCGGAAGCTATATTTGCCCAAACACGCCATGCGCCGATGGGGCCCTGAATCTGGAGGCTTTATTGGCCGAATGACGTCATGCGCCGATGGGACTTCGAAGCCGGAGACTTTATTTGGCCAATCGTCATATGAACGAAGGGCATTCTGAATCCGGAGGCTTTAATCATCCTAAAGGCGTCATGCGCCGATGGCCCTCTGAATCCGGAGGCTTTATTGGCACAAAGACGTCATACGCCGATAGGGCTCTGAATCCGGAGAGTTTATTGGCCCAAAGACGTCACGCACCGATGTGGCTCTGAATCCGGAGACTTTATTTGGCCGATCGTGATATCCACGATGGGCGCTTCGAATACGGACGGTTTAATCGGCCCAAAGGCGTCATGCGCCGATGGGGGTCAGAATCAGGAAGATTTATTTAGCCGATCGTGATATCCACGAAGGGTGATTTGAATCCGGAGGCTTTAATCGGCCCCGAGGGATCGTGCGCCGATGGGGCCCCGAATCTGGAGGCTTTATTAGCCCAAAGACGTCATGCGCCAATGGGGCGTCGAATCCGAACACTTTATTTTGCCAATCGTGTTATCCACGAAGGGCGCTCCGAATCCGGAGGTTTTAATCGACCTAAAGGCGTCATGCGCCGATGGGGCTCCGAATTCGGAGGTTTTAATTGGCCTAAAGACGTCATGCGCCGGTCGGGACCCGAATCTGGAGGCTTTATTGGCACAAAGACGTCATGCGCCGATGGGGCTGCGAATCCGGAGACTTTATTTGGCCAATCGTGATATCCACGAAGGGCGTTTCGAATCCGGAGGCTTTAATCGGTCCAAAGGTGTCTTGCACCGATGGGGCACCGAATCCGGAGGCTTTATTGGCCCAAAGACGTCATGCGCCGATGGGGCCCCAAATCTGGAGGCTTTATTGGCCCAAAGACGTCATGCGCCGATAGGGCTCCGAATCCGGAGACTTTATTTCGCCAATCGTAATATCCACGAAGGGCGCTCTGAATCAGGAAGCTTTAATTGGCCCAAAGGCGTCATGCGCCGATGAGGCTTCGAATCCGGAGCCTTTATTGGCCCAGAGATGTCACGCGCCGATGGGGCCCCAAATCTGGACGCTTTATTGGCCCAAAGACGTCATGCACCGATAGGGCTCCAAATCTGGAGACTCTTTTTGGCCAATCGTGATATCCACGAAGCGCGCTTCGAATACCAAGGCTTTAACAGGCCCAAAGGCATCACGCGCTGATGGGCTCCGGATCCAGAGGCTTTATTTGGCCAATCGTGATATCCACGATGGGCGTTCCGAATCCAGAGGCTTTATCGGCCCACAGGCATCATGCGCCGATGGGGCCCCGAATTTGGTGGTTTTATTGGCCTAAAGACGTCATGCGCCGATGGGGCACCGAATCCAGAAACTTTATTTGGCCAATCTCGATATCCACGAAGGGGACTCCAAATTCGATGGCTTTAATCGGCTTAAATACATCATGTGCTGATGGGGCTCCGAATTCAGAGGCTATATTTGCCCAAAGACGCCATGCGCCGATGGCGCCCCGAATTTGGAGGCTTTATTGGCTGAAAGACGTCATGCGCCGATGGGGCTTTGAATCCGGAGACTTTATTTGGCCAATCGTCAAATCCACGAAGGGCGCTCTGAATCCGGAGGCTTTAATCGTCCTAAAGGCGTCATGCGCCGATGGGGCTCCGAATCCGGAGGCTTTATTGGCCCAATGACGTCATGCGCCGATGGGGCTCTAAATCCAGAGAGTTTATTGGCCTAAAGATGTCACGCACCGATGTGGCTCCGAATCCGGAGACTTTATTTGGCCAATCGTGATATCCACGATGGGCGCATCGAATACGGACGCTTTAATTGGCCCAGAGGCGTAATGCGCCGATGGGGCTCCGAATCCGGAGGATTTATTTGGCCGATCGTGATATCCACGAAGGGTGCTCTGAATCCGGAGGCTTTAATTGGCCCAAAGGGATCGTGTGCCAATGGGGCCCCGAATCTGGAAGCTTTATTGGCCCAAAGACGTCATGCGCCGATGGGGCGCCGAATCAGGAGACTTCATTTTTCCAATCGTGATATCCACGAAGTGCGCTCCGAATCCGGAGGCTTTAATCGGCCTAAAGGCGTCATACGCCGATGGGGCTCCGAATGCGGAGGCTTTATTGGCCCAAACACGTCATGCGTCAACGGGGCCACAAATCTAGAGGCTTTATTGGCCCAATGACATCATGCGTCGATAGGGCTCCGAATCCGGAGACTTTATTTGGCCAATCGTGATATCCACGGAGGGCACTCCAAATTCGGAGGCTTTAATCAGCCAAAAGGCATCATGCGTCGATGTGGCTTTGAATCCCAAGGCTTTATTGGCCCAAAGATGTCATGCGCCAATGGGGCTCCGAATCCGGACTTTATTGGCCCAAGGACGTCATGCCCCGATGGGGCTCCGAATCCAGAGACTTTATTTGGCCAATCGTGATATGCACGAAGGGCGCTCCGAATCCGGAGGCTTTAATCGGCCGAACGGCGTCATGCGCCGATGGGGCCCTGAAGCTGGAGTATTTATTTGGCCAATCACGATACCTACGACAAGCGTTCCTAAGCCAGACGCTTTAATCGGCCCAAAGGCGTCATGCGCTGATAGGGCTCCGAATCTGGAGGCTTTATTTGGCCAATCGTGATATCCACGATGGGCGCTCTGAATCTGGAGGCTTTATCGGCCGAAAGACGTCATGCGCCAATGGGGCCCCGAATCTGGAGGCTTTATTGGCACAAAGACGTCATTCGTTGGTGGGTCACCGAATCCGGAGACTTTATTTGGCCAATCGTGATATCCATGAAGGGCACTCTGAATCCGGAGGCTTTATCGGCCCAAAGGCATCAAGCGCTGATGGGGCCCCGAATCTGGAGGCTTTATTGGCCCAAAGACATCATGCGCTGATGGGGCGCCAAATTTGGAAACTTTATTTGGCCAATCGTGATATCCACGAAGGGCTCTCCGAAACAGGAGGCTTTAATCGGCCTAATGGCGTCATGCGTCGATGGGGCTCCGAATCCGGAGGCTTTATTGGCCCAAAGACGTAATGCGCCGGTGGGGCCCCGAATTTGGTGGCTTTATTGGCACAAAGACGTCATGCGCCGATAAGGCTCCGAATCAACAGACTTTATTTGGCCAATCGTGATATCCACGAAGGGCGCTCCGAATCTGGAGGCTTTAATCTGCCCAAAGGTGTCATGCGCCGATGGGGCTCCGAATCTGGAGGCTTTATTGGGCCAAAGACATCATACGCCGATGGGGCTCCGAATCTGGAGACTTTATTTGGCCAATCGTGATATCCACAAAGGGCGCTCCGAATCCGGAGGCTTTATCTGCCCAAAGCCGTCATGCGCCGATGGGGCCCCGAATCTGGAGGCTTTTTTGGCCCAAAGATGTCATGCGCTGGTGGGTCGCCAAATACGGAGACTTTGTTTCGCCAATCGTGATATCCACGAAGGGCGCTTCAAATCCAGAGGCTTTAATCGGCCCAAAGGCGTCATGCACCGATGGTGCTCCGAATTCGGAGGCTTTATTGCCCCAAACACGTCATGCGCCGATGCGGCCTCGAATCTGGAGGCTTTATTCGCCCAAAGACGTCATGCGCCGATGGGGCTCTGAATTCGGAGGCTTTATTTGGCCAATCGTGATATTCACCAAGGGCGCTACGAATCCGGAGGCTTTAATCGGCCCAAAGCGTCATGCGCTGATGGGGCTCCGAATCCGGAGGCTTTATTGGCCTAAAGGCGTCATGCGTCGATAGGGCTTCGAATTCGGAGATTTTATTGTCCCAAAGACGTCATGCACCAATGGGGCTCCAAATTGGGAGACTTTATTTAGCCAATCGCGATATGCACGCAGGACGCTCCCAATCTGGAGTCTTTAATCCGCCCAAAGGCGTCATGCGCCATTGGTGCTCCGAATCTTGAGGCATTATTGGCCTAAAGACGTCATGCGCCGATGGGACGCCGAATCTGGAGACTTTATTTGGCCAATCGTGATATCCGCGAAGGGCGCTCCGAATACGGTGTCTTTAATCGGCCTAAATACGTCATGCGCCGATGGGGCTCCGAATTCGGAGGCTTTTGTGGCCCAAAGACGTAATGCGCTGGTGGGGCCCCGAATCTGGACGCTTTATTGGCACGAAGACGTCATACGCCGATGAGGCTCCGAATCTGGAGACTTTATTTGGCCAATCGTGATATCTACGAAGGGTGCTCCGAATCTGGAGGCTTTAATTTGCCCAAAGGTGTCATGCGCCGATGGGGCTCTGAATCTGGAGGCGTTATTGGCCCAAAGACGTCATGCGCCAATGGGGCCCCATATTTGGAGGCTTTATCGGGCCAAAGACGTCATGCGCCGATGGGGCTCCGAATCCGGACACTTTATTTGGCCAATCGTGATATCCACGAAGGGCGCTCCTAATCCGGAGGCTTTAATCGGCCCAAAGGCGTCATGCGTTGATGTGGCTCTGAATTCGGAGGCTTTATTGGCGCAAAGACGTCATGCGCTGATGGGGTTCCGAATCCGGAGACTTTATTGGCCCAAAGACGTCATGCACCGATGGGGCTCCGAATCCGAAGACTTTATTTGGCCAATCGTGATATGCACGAAGGGTGCTCCGAATCCGGAGGCTTTAATCGGCCCAAAGTCATCATGTGCCGATGGGGACCTGAATCCGAAATATTTATTTGGCCAATCGTGATATCTACGAAGGGCGCTCCGAATCTAGACGCTTTAATCGGCCGAAAAGCATCATGCGCCGACAGGGCTACAAATTCAGAGGCTTTGTTCAGCCAATCGTGTTATACACGAAGGGCACTCCGAATCCAGAGGCTTTATCAGCCCAAAGCCGTCATGCGCCGATGGGGCTCGAATTCGGCAGCTTTATTGGCCCAAAGATGTCTTGCGCCGATGGGTCACCGAATACGGAGACTTTATTTGGTCAATCGTGATATCCATGAAGGGCGTCCCGAATCTGGAGGCTTTCATGATTCCAAAGGCGTCATGCACCGATTGGGCTCCGAATCCGGAGACTTTATTGGCCCAAAGACGTCATGCACCGATGGGGCTCCGAATCGGGAGACTTTATTTGGCCAATCATGATATGCACGACAGGTGCTTCGAATCCGGAGGCTTTATCGGCCCCAGGCGTCATGCGCCGATGGGGCCCCGAATTTGGAAGCTTTGTTGGCCCAAAGACGTCATGTGCCCATGGGGCGCCGAATCCGGAGATTTTATTTGGCCAATCTCGATATCCACGGAGGGCGCTCCAAATCCGGTGGCTTTAATCGGCCTAAATACATCATGTTCCGATGGGGCTCCGAATTCGGAGGCTATATTTGCCCGAAGATGCCATGCGCCGATGGGGCCCCGAATCTGGAGGCTTTATTGGTCGAAAGATGTCATGCGCAGATGGGGCTTCGAAGCCGGAGAGTTTATTTGGCCAATCGTGATATCCACGGAGGGCGCTCCGAATCGGGAGGCTTTAACTATCCTAAAGGCGTCACGCACCGATGGGGCTCCGAATCCGGAGGCTTTATTGGCCCAAAGACGTCATGCGTCGATGGGGCTCTGAATCCGGAGAGTTTATTGGCCCAAAGACGTCACGCACCGATGTGGCTCCGAATCCAGAGACTTTATTTGGCCAATCGTGATATCCACGATGGGCGCTTCTAATACGGACGCTTTAATCGGCCCAAAGGCATCGTGCGACGATGGGGCTCCGAATCCGGAGGATTTATTTGACCAATCGTGATATCCACGAAGGGCGCTCTAAATCTGGAGGCTTTAATCGGCCCTGAGGGATCATGCGTCGATGGGGCCCCGTATCTGGAAGCTTTATTAGCCCAAAGACATCATGCGCCAATGGGGCGCCGAATCCGGACACTTTATTTTTCTAATCGTGTTATCCACGAACGGCGCTCCGAATCCGAAGGTTTTAATCGGCCTAAAGGCGTCATGCACCGATGGGGCTCCGAATCCGGAGGCTTTATTGGCCTAAAGACGTCATGCGTCGTGGGAACCCGAATCTGGAGGCTTTATTCGCACAAAGACGTCATGCGCCGATGGAGCTGCGAATCCGGAGACTTTATTTGGCCAATCGTGATATCCACGAAGGGCGCTTCAAATCCGGAGGCTTTAATCAGCCCAAAGGTGTCATGCACCGATAGGGCACTGAATCCGGTGGCTTTATTGGGCCAAAGACGTCATGCGCCGATGGGGCCCCAAATCTGGAGGCTTTATTGGCCCAAAGACGTCATGCGCCGATAGGGCTCCGAATCCGGAGAATTTATTTCGCCAATCGTGATATCCATAAAGGGCACTCTGAATCAGGAGGCTTTAATCGGGCCAAAGGCGTCATGCGCTGGTGGGGCTTCGAATCCGGAGCCTTTGCTGGCCCAAAGATGTCACGCGCCAATGGGGCCCCAAAGACGTCATGCGTTGATGGGGCCCCGAATCCGGAGGCTTTATTTAGCCAATCGTGATATCCACGAACGGCGCTCCGAATCCGGAGGCTTTAGCGGCCCAAAGCCGTCATGCGTTGATGTGCCCCCGAATCTGGAGGCTTTATTAGCCTGAAGACGTCACACGCCGATGGGTCGCCGAATCCGGAAACTTTATTTGGCTAATCATGATATCCACGAAGGCGCTCCAAATCCGGGGGCTTTAAGCGGCCCAATGGCGTCAGGCGCCGATGGCGCTCCGAATCCGGAGTCTTTATTTGGTAAATCGTGATATCTACGAAGGGCGCTCCAGATCCGGGGGCTTTATCGGCCCAAAGGCGTCATGCGCTGATGGGGCCCCGAATCTGGAGGCTTTATTGGACCAAAGACGTCCTGCGCCGATGGGGCTCCGAATCTAGAGACTTTATTTGGCCAATCGTGATATCTACAAAGGGCGGTCTGAATCTGGAGGCTTTAATCGGCCCAAAGGCATCATGCACCGATGGGGCTCCGAATCCGGAGGCTTTATTGGCCGAACGACGTCGTGCACTGATGGGACCTCGAATCTGGTGGCTTTATTGGCCGAAAGACGTCATGCGCTGATGGGGCTCCGAATCTGGAGACTTTATTTGGCCAATTCTAATATCCACCAAGGGCGCTCCGAATTCGAGGGCTTTAATCGGCTCAATGGCGTCATGCGCCGATGGCGCTCTGAATCCGGAGTCTTTATTTGGCAAATCGTGATATCTACGAAAGGCGCTCCGAATCTAGAGGCTTTAATCGGCCCAAGGGCATCATGCGCCGATGGGGCTCCCAATCCGGAGGCTTTATTGGCCCAAAGACATCATGCACCGTTGGAGCTCCGAATCAGGAGACTTTATTTGGCCAATCGTGGTATGCACGACGGGCGCCCCGAATCCGGAGGTTTTAATCAGCCCAAAGGAGTCATACGCCGATGGAGATCCAAATTCAGACGCATTATTGGCCAAAAGATGTCAAGCGCTGACGGGGCTCCGAATCCAGAGACTTTATTTGGCCAATCGTGATATCCATGAAGGGTGCTCTGAATCCGGAGGCCTTAATTGGCCCAAAGGCGTCATGCGCAGATCGGGCCTCGAATCCGGAGGCTTTAATCAGCCCAAAGGCATCATGCGCCGATGGGGCCCCGAATCTAGAGGCTTTGTTGGCCCAAAGACGTCCTGCGCCAATGGGGCTCCGAATCCGGAGACTCTATGTGGCCAATCGTGATATCCACGAAGGGCACTCTGAATCCGGATGCTTTACCGGCTATTGGCCCAACGACGTCATGCGCCGATTGTAGACACCCCATTTTTGACAGCCCATAAGACTTGGGCGTTACTGATGGTTTACTTGGTGATAAAAGGTGTGCAGGGCAAAGATCCAGTTTCTTCGGCAAAGAGAGAGACAAGTCTCAAATTCACACCCCGTTTTGGACCAAAGCTATTTTGGATGATTTTTAGACCTTAAAACCCTCTCTTTCAAAACATTTTTGAAATAAAGTTTCTACAATGTTCCGACGCTCACATTTCGGTAAATGTTGCGCTTTTCGGTAAACCGAGCAAGGACAAGTTGGAGATGAATGAAAGAGAGATGAAATCTTTGAAAAATCTTTCAAAACACTTTGTTTAGGGATTTGGAGTTGGAGAAAAGAGGAAAGGAGAGGAGAAACCAAGTTGGAGGAGAAGACAGGCATGAATCTGGGTAGAAGGCAGTCGAGCAGTCCTCGCTGAATCGGGCTTATTAATCTGCACACTTGGATTTTAGCTACGGGGCCACCACCGTCGGAAAGCTCACTTCCGGGGCTTCATTTTGCACTCAAGAATATCTTAAAGCCAAGTTCGGGTGGGGGAGATATGATCAGTTGAAGTTGGGCATCATCCCGGTTGGATCGAATCTGCGCGGCTTCACCAAAATGGGCATAACGTTTTCCACATGTGGAATTTTAATGCAAGGTTTGCGCCATTGGAAAGCTAACTTCTGGGGCTTCAATCTGGGCACCCACCGGCCACTTTTTGGCCTTGGCAGCCACCACCGGCCATCAATTTATCCAACCGGCAAAATAGATGGCCGACCGACCATTTAAAATAGCCGACCGACCAATTTTGCTGGCCGACGACCTTCCGGAGTATTCTACAAATTGAGTGGATGCCAGCTGTGCCAGCTGGAGGGCACAGACTGGATCCTCCATACACGTGTATGGAGGATCTTTGCTCATGGTTTGAAACTTCTAAGAGAAGCCTTAGTCTCTTGGCTCTATAAAGGAAGCTCTCCTCTTCCTTATACCAGGTTAGAAAACCAGCTGGAGCATTGCATACAATCCTCCATATATCTATCTCATCCAAGCTTCAAACCTCTTAAGTCCTACACCCATTTCTTCACCAACCCATAGCCCCACCCTTCCATCCTCCATTCCAGCAGCTTGAGGTTGTTCTTTAGAGCCTAGGAGTGCTGCATTTTGGTCCAAAAGTTGTCAAAGGCATAGTCTTCAAGGGTGAACCTCCTTTTTTCCCTTTTCTATCCTTTTCTTGATTTATTTATAAGCCATACTTGCTTACATTTTTGGGCTCCGACCCTAACTGGAGATAGGATTATTTTAAGCCATATTTCATGTTTGTTTAAGGGCCTCTCACTGTTTGAGGCCTCCTTGTTACACTTGCTTCATTACCTCCCTTGTATGCCATTTTCTTGTGTAGTATTTTTGGCCTATGTAAAAATTGTTTTGAGGCATGTCATAAACTGTAAAGTGGCTTACTTTGAGCCCTTATTCAACATTGTTGAAGGGCTCATCACTGTTTGAGGCTTCCATTTGCCACTTGCCTTTGTATCTCTCTTTTGGCTCCATTTTTGCATGATTTGTTAGCCTCCTGTGCTTCTGTTTTTGGGCTCTTTTCCGAACTATAAAAGACCTTATTTTGACCCCCTCTTCATGTTTCATTAAGGGTCTTTTACTATTTGAGGCATCCTTTTTATACTTTGTGTTATAGCTCTCTTTTTGGCCTTATTTTGCATAGCATTTTGAGCATGCTTTTATACTGTTTTGGGTCTGGCCACCAACTGGAAAATATCATGTTTTGGGCCCCTCTTAAACTTTGTTGAAGGTCCCTCCCGTGTTTGAGGCCAGAAACCCTCACTTGCTTCTTTATCTCACATTTAGGGCCATTTTTGCATATTGGTTTAGCCCTATTTGTGTTCATTGTTTGGTATTGCTTAAAACTGTAAACATGCTTATTTTGGGACTGCCTTGAATCTTTCTTCATTCTTCATGATCAAAAAATGCATGCTTTGTATAGCTATAGGTCATTGCGTATGCCTAATTTCGCATTTCGGGTACCATTACGTGCATCGGGTGCCATGTTTCCGTGATTCAGGGCTGTTTTATATCACATTTCAGTGCTGAAATTACATGCTTGTATGCCATATTTCATGCCTCACCATGCCTTGTTAGAGTTGCATACTATGCCTTAGGTTTGGTCCTCGGTTTGCGTGCATGCGTGCACGCGTTTCGAGAGTCTCATTTTCATCTAACGGCCACTTATTTTGGCATGCTTGTGAGCTATCCATGTTAGTTTAAGTCCATCATCGCATGTTGTTGCATGCCATGTCTACTTACATGTTTAGGTTGCGCGCCTAGTATACATTGCTCATTTGCATGTTCATGTTGCATACTTAGCCTCCATGCCTAGGTTGCATTTCATTGAGCATGCATCCCTTGCCTCTTGATCAATCATGATAGGGGTTGGGGTCCTTTGATGTGTTTTGTGCTTGCATTTCATTTGATATCGAAGTTGCAAAACTTGGCCTCTTAGGCCATCATGCGTAATTGATGGCCCGAGGGTCGAGGGGCATACTCCCTTGAGTCCATTACATGATTGGGAGAGTGGTCATGCATACACTTGCTTGAAATTCCATGCCATACACTGTCTGTTCTTGTTGCTGTCAAAAACCAAATTCTGCAGGAACTTTCTGCCGACCAGCAGTATTTAGTGCCGATCGGCAATCCTTCCTGGGCCGGTAGCTTCATCAGCAGCCGATGGATATTTTCAATGGCCGGTGGACATTTCCTTCAGCCGATGGTGTTCCACAGTGTTCAGGGGACCTATCCCAGAACTTTGGCAATTTTCAAAGAAGCAGGGCAGTGTAAACCGAGGTGACAGTGGTATGGTACAGACTTTCCGGGCGAGACGGGTTCGAGCATGCATCATTTGTGCATCCCGAGGCAGGGGCTGTGGCCACCTTTCCTTTTGCATTCATTCTGTTAATTAATTAGAAATTCTGTAATAATTAATGTGTTTATTATTCGGACTGTAATATTTATTCGGACCCTCTGCGCGAGGGCAATGTTGTAATAAGTGTGCGTATGTGTGATGTATGTCTTCCAACCCCACGTCTTTCTCCCTTTTATTTACCCGCTTATGACGGTAGACTAGGGCATATTTAAATTAGCATACCTTATGCCATGCATGCGTGCATTCATACATTTGCCTTGCATGCACCGGGCTCGGTGCATCATTCTAACTGGATTTGTATTTCAATTCCAAATTGAATATGTGTTAGTTATAGCATTTCACATGTCATTGTAGATTAGCCGAGCCTATCTTAGTTGCATCTTGCATGTGTTGCATTAGCCATCTTAAAATGAACTAGGATCATGCATATGATTATTAACTAGTTTTTGTTTTGGCTCGGAGTACTCGGTAAGCATTTATGCTTTAGCATACCGTATGCGTGTGAGTGTTGCCATGATAGCATGATTACTATGAGGCTAGTTGCTTAGGTGATATAACTGCTTGAATGCCTGTGGATGGAGGTCGAATTGCTTAAATTGGGGTAACGCATTAAAACTGTGAATTTTAAGCCCACTAGATAGTGGTAAAACCATCTTTTCTAAAAGCCCACTCGAGGGTGGCAAAACCTACATTTTAGCCTATTTGCGAGTAGCAAACCATCTTCAAAACGAACATGCAATGTTTTGTTCCAATTTAGGCGATTTGGTTTATACTCGTTTGCTGCGCGCATAACATAGTAATTATAGGCTAATAAATGGAATAAGAACACACAACGTTTTCAAAACTGGATATCATGGTTAGTAGAGGCCGATCATCGGATAGGGCGAGAGGGGGTGCTCATAGCTGACCTTTCCCACTCGTACCCAAGTTCCCGAGCCGAGGCAACTTTGGTGATGACGGACACGTGGCCTTTGGCACCGAGTCAGGGTTTCCTAAATTTCCCAAAATAAAATATTTAGGTGGCAACTCTGTATCTGGCAAAACAGTCCGTGTTTGGCACTTCTTTTTCTAAAAATCTGTTTTCTCAAAACGATTTGCCAGATTTGGACTCTTTGGTTCAGATTAAGAACCGTGACAATTTGAGTCCGAACTGTAGTAGACCCGCAAAACAAACGGAACGGGACCTCACCTTCCCGGGGGCGTTCGGGGACGTCTACAGTTTCTGGCGACTCTGCTGGGGAATTAGAGAGCTTGACTCGAACTCGTGATATCCTGTTTTGATTTTAGTTATGTGTCTCTTTGCATTGCATGTGCATTGGTGCGCCTAGGACACCGTGTTTGCCATCTGCCATTCCTAAACGGTTTGCTGGAGGCTTGTCTTGTCAAGGCATGACCATGAGGCTGACCGGTTATGGGCTCTGACAGTATGGGAACACAAACCCCAGTTTTACCGGGGCACCCTTTTCGACCATTCGACCTAGTGCATATTCGGATCCATAGTGACCATTCCAAGTTAAGACAGGTTGCTTACCCAATTATAGGTTGTTTGAAAGCGCTGTGTGCGTAGTGAAACCCTAGTTCCTGACAAAATAGGACAGGGAAACCCTACCCCAACGTAGGGGTGTTTTGGCTCACTTATCTGCTATGTGCTTTAGAGTTGGCCTCTACAGGATTGCATGTATCAGTTTACAAGTTTGAGTATCAGGCCTGTGGGCATCAGCATCAGTATTTGGGGAATCAGTTTTACCCGAGGGTATCAGTTTACAGGCAGATATTTGGGAAACAGTGATCAGTATTGAGTACAGTCATCCTAGTATGCTCAAATCCGTTCCAGTGAAATTGTGCTGAGATGCTGTCTGTTTTCTCTTTTGCGAGGTAGTCTTGGAACTATAGCTTCAGAAGGCTCCGATATCCCCGGGGTACATTGGACTAGTGTTGATAGACTTTGTTAGGTCAGAAATTCAATTCAAGGGCAACCAGTGTTCTTTCGCTGAGGCAAGGCAAAGAACGGCCAGTCAGGGCTCACCGGTTCATCTGATCCGTCAGTCGCCAGTCACATCACCTTTGTTCAGACTCGGCAGACCATGATGGTCCAGGGTTCGGAAGAATTTGTGGCCGTGATAGCAGCGTTAAATCAGTGAACTGCCATGCAGGCTGAGACCAGTATTGAAATGCAGCGTCCATCTGGGGCATCTGCCTCACATCCAGCTTTGGGACCCCAGCCAAACTTTGACCCACTTCCGCCAGTTGAAGATTTGCAGTGTCCGAATCCTCGAGAAAGGTTGACTCAAGCTCAGGTGCTCCGACTGCAGTGAAAATTGCAAACCTTGAAAAGCACTTCAAAAAGGCACAGGGCCTTAATTCCATTCCCGACATCGAGGATGGGCACACTGAGTCTGCTGTACCGCTCCCTGACATATTCAAAATGCCATATATTGACCGTTTCGACGGGTCTGGAGATCCAATGGTACATATCCGACTTTCCTTGGATGTCCTGAAGCCGACGGGTCTGACTAAGCCACAGAAACTCTCTCTGTATGGAAGAACCCTGTCGGGTGTAGCAGCCACTTGGTACGCTAAGTTGGAAGATAAAGTGAAGCAAAACTGGGAAGAATTGGCTGAGGCCTTTGTTGATCAGTATTCTTACAATACCCAAGTTGAAATGACCATGCAAGAGCTTGAAACAACCCACCAGAACCCAACAGAGTCTTTTGTGGAATTTGTAGCAAGGTGGAGGGCAAAGGCAGCACAGATGACAGATCGCCCTTCTGAGAGGGATCAAGTGCAAATGATGGTGCGAAACCTCGAGCATGATATGTTGCAAAAGTTAATAGTCGCTCCACTATTCACTTTCAAAAGTTTGCATGAACTGGGGGTTCAGGTCGAGAATGTGTTCAACAGTGGGATCATTCCCAGAACAAGTGAACCGACAAGGAAGGCGATTGCAAGGAGTACCAATGCTGGTAGTAGTGTCACTCTCAAACCCACCGAGATCAATGCAGTCGCCACAGCCAAACCTTTTGCCAAACCAAGCCCACAAACAGTTGGCCCAGCCCGAGCTCAGGGCAGAACTTTCACTCCCCTCTATATGAGCGTGACTAGCGCACTAAAAGCCTTGGTGGAAAGAGGGCATCTCAAACCCCTCGATCCTCAACCTCTGCCTAACCCACTTCCAGCCAGACATAATCCCTCCAAGTACTGTATGTACCATCAGCAGCGCGGTCATGGCACCGACCGTTGCTACCGCCTTCGTCATGAGGTCCAAAATCTCATCGACAACCAGACGATAGCTCCACCTTTAGGCCCCAATGACCAAGTACATCATTCACATCTCAATCTAATCCACACACTGGCCGTCCCTTACGACCCCAGCATGTACATCACCCCAGTCCATCTGCCTAGGCCTAATGTGTTTATCCCAGAGAGCCTGGACTTATGCATGATGGGTGCATCTGAACCCCAATCATCTCAAACCCACGAACCCACTACTTCTGTGCTGATGAAAATGATTGAAGACCTTCAGAGAACTGTGGCAGATCTGGCCTTTGGAGTTTTGGCCCCGTCATCAACCGCATCACATACCAGGGAGTTCATGTCGAAAGGCTCCTCAGGACGGGCTGCATTTGAAGATAGCCAATCCCTTGGCAAAGTGGAGGCAAGTGGTAAGAACATGGTAGGGGCAGGCATTGGTCCCCATGAACACCTTCAGTGGGATATTGAGGCTTTGAAAGCCGAAGGGCTGAACAAACATCAAGTACTCGCAGTTGTTGCAAAAATTGTAGATGACACTTTCGCCACTCAGAATGAGAGCAGTCTGAATCAAGGGGCAATCCGGGAGAAGGGCCGCTGTACCAGGAATGTTCATTTCAGCTCTAAACCCTTGCTCGGAAGAGATCAGCAAACCCAGTCAGCGCCTACCAATCCCTTTGCTGGTGCATCCAGCAAATCTCCACAAACCTCAAAACACCCACCTCGAGGCCAGAGGGTGTTCGTACCACTGTACATGTCTTTATCAGCGGCCTTGAGGGTCTTGATTAGAGAGGGGGATCTGAAACCCCTGGAGCCGCGACCACTGCCAGATAGACTTCCTTCCTCCCATGATCCGACCAAGTACTGTGCCTTTCATCAGCAAGTCGGCCATGTCACTGATGGTTGTTTCCGTCTTCACCACGAAATACAAGATCTGATTGACAATAAGGTCATCGTCGCACCAACTCAACAAAGTCTATCGTCATTGGATCAGTGAACCTGGGGGATAATGCGGTGCGATCGGGGGATGAACCACCTGCGGGCAGCGCTCAGTTTACTTCAGATGTGGCGTTTGACACGCACAGTTTTGAGCAATGTGCGAACACTAGTTTTTGTACTTTCTGACTTGGGTATTAGGTCATTTTTGTTGTTTTGTATATGGTCAGTCTTTTTGTACTAAGTCGGTCAGGTCTGTCTTGTTGTATCGTGTCAGTCCTGTTTTGTTAGAGTCAGGTGATTCCGGGGGTGTTACCTCGGGCATCACTATTTTGTTTTGTGTTTGTCTTTTCGCTTTCTTTTGAGTCTGTTTCTGCTGAGGGGCCAGTTATACCAACAAATCTGAATGAAACAGCGGTGGCTATCTCATTTTCATGCTTGCTTCCAGTGTAAGTTAGTTGTGCCAGAGGAATTGAATGGGCTGACATTACATCTCGCCTGCTCTCCTGCGCGCCAAACTCATTGCATTAGCCTAAGTTTTTTCAAAAACCTTTTGAACACTGCGGTGATAAAAACGAAGAGGAAGGAATTCCTCTGGTTTTGCAAAAATTTGATCATTTGAGAGAAAGAGAGGCATGCTAAGCCTTTAATGGTCGAGATCATGCTTGATTAATGTGAGTACTGAGAAGGATCCTGGCTTGATCCAGATTGGTCCCACACTGTCTTCAGCGTGAGCGACTAGTCGCTCTCTTAAAAGATTTAAAAAAAAATGTTTTGCGCGATCCTGCGAAGACCTGTGTGGAATCGCTCTTGAGATTGTGCAGCCTAGGATCGCTCTCAGCCTCGAGACTCGACCCCTCATTTTCAAACCTTGAACTTGGATTCAGAAGGTTCAACGATCAACCACAATGTGAGGCCTGTGTGGCCTGATTTGAAGCAGCCCATGAATTAGGGGCAGGGAAATCAATCAAGAAGATCAGATGTCATCAAAAGAAGCTTGCAAAACTAGATCAGAAGCACCCCTCGGACTAGGGCAAAAGATGCCAGATTGTGCTCGAAGAGCCGAAGATGGATCATTCCACAAATCAATGAAGATCGGCAAGAATGCCAAATCCCAGAGGGAGGAAAGAATAAAGTATTGCTGAAGAAAAACTGAGTTCCGATCCATGACACTAGGGGCAAATTCAGCCTCCATTGGATGGACTCCTGCATCGTCAGCGAACAACAGCCGTCCTCCTGGATTCAGATGACTTCAGGATCTCAAACCATTCAACATGGGCAGAGCTACACTTTTACCCTTGAGAGGCTCGCTGGGCCAAAAACCCTGAAGGGCGACCCAGGCAAAAGTTAGAGCAAGAAAAAGAAAAAAAAAAGAAAAAAAAAAGAAAAAAAAAAGAAAAAAAGAAAAATACAAAAAATAAAAGAAAGAAAAAAAGAAAAGAAAAGAAAAAAAGATGAAAAAGAAGAAAAGAAGAAAAGAAATGAAAAGAATTGAAGAACATAGCTCATAAGGTTGAAAACCCGCAAAGGGCGGCCTTGGCAAAAGTTAGAGCACAAAAGGAGAGGTTAAATACCCGAGTGTACCTTAACCCCGAACTACGTAAGGCTTGATTCCCATCTTTGGGATACGTAGGCAACTTCATTCCGAAGTCCAGCCGTAAAACACTCCAAAATCAACTGTGTCCATGTAATGGTTTTGATCATCTTTGCCTTCTCTGTATCCGAGAGTTCGGTTGTCATCGTCACTCTGAGGACTGATTGCAATGCGCTGCGATGCTATGCAAACAAGGGGCAACTTCCCATTGCCATACAGTGTGCCGTAGGGCCATTCGAACAAGGGGCAACTTTCCGTTGCCGTGCAGCTCTTTTCAAGCAAGGGGCAATTTTCCTTCGGATCTGAAGTTGCGCATCTCAAGAGTAGGTTCCGTGCTTGTTGAGCATTGGCTGTTTGCAAAAATAGTTTTTGAGAATTTTTACTGAGGTTGACTATTCTCTCGAAAATTATTCCATTTTTCCAAAAAAAACTGGACCATTTCTTGGACTCAAAAAAGGAAAATTTTCAGTGCTCATAGCCTGACTTGCATGATTTTCAAATCAAAAATCAAACAAGTATGTTGATCTAACTTTCATGTTGGTCAAAATTATTTTAAAACCAAAATAAAAAAATGGTCAAAATGATGAAATAGGGGCACAGTTAAGTCATATGTTTTGTCTTCCTCCTGTTGTCAACATACTTGCCAAAAAGGGAACTCTACTTGCCGAAAGGGCACCGTATTCCCCAGAAAAGGGCACTACTGAGGCGGATCACAAAACGGCTGAAAGTTCTCTCATCCTCCAAGCAACGAGGTATCAAGCCAAGTGCGAAGCACGAACCGGAATGGGACAAGATATTCCACTCCTTTATCTGGACATATCTGATCACGTCCAAACTCCCCAGCTGAGCATCGTCAACCGATGTCAGCTGCTGATCTGCTACCCGTCCAGTTGTAGCACAACCCCTCTTTGGGAGAAACTCACTGTTGTGAACAAGAAGAAGAATCTAGCAGAATGCTAGGGGCAAGAGCCCACAACTTTCTGTTTATCCATCAACCACCCAGGGAAGGGATTTAAAATGAGAGATTGAAGAATAGAGAAATGTGCGCTGAGAGAAAAAGTGAGAAAAAGGATTTTTCTTTTTCAGAAAAACGGAGCCTGAGGGCCAAGCGATGTGAGAGTCACAAATGAGAAAGGGTGGGAAACAATACCCGGGGAAACAGGCTCCATGTGCACATTTGAGTCTTGTGTTTTATTTTGTCTGTCTCGATTCTTGTTTTGAGTCGCTTCAGGTGTTACTCGATATGTTTAGGTTGTTTACCTTTGTTTTTCCCTTGTCGAGTCGTTTTGGCTGTGGCCAGTCGTCGGCTCAATACCCGGTTAAAGAACTCATTTCTCAATTTCTGAAAAATCATCTTGTGCTCAGAGTGCTGTGCCATTCTCCACATTTGTGCAAAATAGTATTTGTTCTTTCATAAAACTGCAGGGTTCACCCCCGATAAGTGTGAACAGTAGAACAAGGACCTATCTGAAGCTATGTAGGTTCCAAACTGCAAAGCAAAAGAAAAAAGGAAAATTTGGAGCATCTTAGGGTGTTCCAGCTTTGGCAAGATCCGAGACTGCATTTCAGGTGTACCTTCCCAGACCTCGCCATTTCTCTGGAGTATGAGTGTATCTCGACCCCAAGTGTAAGTCTGCTTCAAGTCAGAATGGCAATTAAAGCAGCAGCAGATGTTATCTATTGCCAACATAAACAGGGTGTGCCCTTTTTGAGCTGAGTGTGTTACAAAGTCCTCCGAAAGGTAAATCGGAGGCACCAGAGTACATGTTTGATGCCCTCCCAGTGCATAGAATGTGCACTTTCATATACACTTCTGTTACATGTGTACCGCGCATCGTTATGATTTATGCATAGAATATGCTTGCTTTCGATTCTGCATAGAATATGCTTTCAATATTGCATAGAATATGCTCCTGTTTTTTGCATAGAAAATGCTTGTATCTTTTGCATAGAAAATGCACTCTTCCATACTTGCATAGAGAATGCACCTCATTTGCATAGAACATGCATTCACTCGCACTGTCTTGTGCACTTACACTTTGTATCTCACTAGCACTGTCTTGTGCATCTTGTGGTTGTATCTCACTCGCACTATTTTGTGCATTGCATATCAATCGCGCTGTTTAGCGTATCGCACTGTCTTGTGCATTTCAAAATCACTCGCGCTGTTTAGCGTATCGCACTGTCTTGTGCATTTCAAAATCAATCGCGCTGTTTAGCGTATCGCACTATTTTGTGCATTGCATATCAATCGCGCTGTTTAGCGTATCGCACTATCTTCTGCATTTCAAAATCACTCGCGCTATTTAGCGTATCGCACTGTCTTGTGCATTTCAAAATCAATCGCGCTGTTTAGCGTATCGCACTGTCTTGTGCATTTTAAAATCAATCGCGCTGTGTAGCGTATCGCACTATTTTGTGCATTGCACATCAATCGCGCTGTTTAGCGTATCGCACTGTCTTGTGCATTTCAAATCACTCACGCTTTCTTGCGCATCGCACTATTTTGTGCATTTTAATCATTCGTGCTATTTTGCACATCGCACTGTTTTGTGCAGTTTACATTTCGCGCTATTTTACGCACCTCAAACACACTTTCTTGTGCATTTCAAATCACTCGCACTGTCTTGTGCATTTCAAATCACTCGCACTTTCTTGCGCATCGCACTGTTTTGTGCACCTTACTTGCATTTTGCATGCATCCTATCGCGCTATCTTGCGCACCTCACTTGTACTTGTTAGTACATTGCATTGTTTTGAATACAAACCGGCTTCGCGTAGCGTATAAGTCCAATTGTCAAAGTCTTTTTTCATATCATTTGCATTCTGCCCCTGAACTACGCTGGTTTGATTCCTTGCAAAGGGATACGTAGGCAGCCTGCGGGCACAACCATTCATTCATTTGTATTTTGTTTGTTTGTCCAAGTCTTTGGCCTTGTCAAAAATAGGTCGTCTCTGGGCTTTGACATTCACTCCCGTCATTCTTATGACTTCCGAGTTCTGTCAAAGAGGGGCAACTGTAGACACCCCATTTTTGACAGCCCATAAGACAAGTCTAAAATTCACACCCCGTTTTGGACCAAAGCTATTTTGGATGGTTTTTAGACCTTAAAACCTTCTCTTTCAAAACATTTTTGAAATAAAATTTCTACAATGTTTCGACGCTCACATTTCGGTAAATGTTGCGCTTTTCGGTAAACCGAGCAAGGACAAGTTGGAGATGAATGAAAGAGAGATGAAATCTTTGAAAAATCTTTCAAAACACTTTGTTTAGGGATTTGGAGTTGGAGAAAAGAGGAAAGGAGAGGAGAAACCAAGTTGGAGGAGAAGACATGCATGAATCTGGGTAGAAGGCAGTCGAGCTGTCCTCGCTGAATCGGGCTTATTAATCTGCACACTTGGATTTTAGCTATGGGGCCACCACCGTCGGAAAGCTCACTTTCGGGGCTTCATTTTTCACTCAAGAATATCTTAAAGCCAAGTTCGGATGGGGGAGATATGATCGGTTGAAGTTGGGCATCATCCCGGTTGGATCGAATCTGCGCGGCTTCACCAAAATGGGCATAACTTTTACCACAGGAGGAATTTTAATGCAAGGTTTGCGCCATTGGAAAGCTAACTTCCGGGGCTTCAATCTGGACACCAACTGGCCACTTTTTGGCCTTAGCAGCCACCACCGGCCATCAATTTATCCGACCGGAAAAATAGATGGCCGACCGACCATTTAAAATAGCCGACCGACCAATTTTGCTGACCGACGACCTTCCGGAGTATTCTACAGATTGAGTGGATGCCAGCTGTGCCAGCTGGAGGGCACAGACTGGATCCTCTATACATGTGTATGGAGGATCTTTGCTCTTGGTTTGAAGCTTCTAAGAGAAGACTTAGTCTCTTGGCTCTATAAAGGAAGCTCTCCTCTTCCTTATACCAGGTTAGAAAATCAGCTGGAACATTGCATACAATCCTCCATATATCTATCTCATCCAAGCTTCAAACCTCTTAAGTCCTACACCCATTTCTTCACCAACCCATAGCCCCACCCTTCCATCCTCCACTCCAGCAGCTTGAGGTTGTTCTTCAGAGCCTAGGAGTGTTGCATTTTGGTCCAAAAGTTGTCAAATGCATAGTCTTCAAGGGTGAGCCTCTTTTTTTCCCTTTTCTAGCCTTTTCGTGATTTATTTATAAACCATACTTGCTTACATTTTTGGGATCCAACCCTAACTGGAGATAGGATTATTTTGAGCCATATTTCATGTTTGTTTAAGGGCCTCTCACTATTTGAGGCCTCCTTGTTGCACTTGCTTCATTACCTCCCTTGTATGCCATTTTCTTGTGTAGTATTTTTGGCCTATGTATAAATTGTTTTGAGGCATGTCATAAACTGTAAAGTGGCTTACTTTGAGCCCTTCTTCAACATTATTGAAGGGCTCATCACTGTTTGAGGCTTCCATTTTTCACTTGCCTTTGTATCTCTCTTTTGGCTCCATTTTTGCATGATTTGTTAGCCTCTTGTGCTTCTGTTTTTGGGCTCTGTTCCGAACTATAAAAGACCTTATTTTGACCCCCTCTTCATGTTTCATTAAGGGTCTTTTACTATTTGAGGCATCCTTTTTGTACTTTGTGTTATAGCTCTCTTTTTGGCCTTATTTTGCATAGCATTTTGAGCATGCTTGTACAGTGTTTTAGGTCTGTCCACCAACTGGAAAATATCATTTTTTGGGCCCCTCTTCAACTTTGTTGAAGGGCCCTCCTGTGTTTGAAGCCAAAAACCCTCACTTGCTTCTTTACCTCACATTTAGGGCCATTTTTGCATATTGGTTTAGCCCTATTTGTGTTCATTGTTTGGTCTTGCTTAAAACTGTAAACATGCTTATTTTGGGACTGCCTTGAATCTGTCTTCATACTTCATGATCAAAAAATGCATGCTTTGTATAGCTATAGGTCATTGCGTATGCCTAATTTTGCATTTTGGGTACCATTCCGTGCATCGGGTGCCATGTTTCCGTGATTTGGGGCTGTTTTATATCACATTTTAGGGCTGAAATTGCATGCTTGTATGCCATATTTCATGCCTCACCATGCCTTGTTAGAGTTGCATACTATGCCTTAGGTTTGGTCCTCGGTTTACGTGCATGCGTGCACGCGTTTTGAGAGTCTCATTTTCATCTAATGGCCACTTATTTTGGCATGCTTGCGAGCCATCCATGTTAGTTTAAGTCCATCATCGCATGTTGTTGCATGCCATGTCTACTTACATGTTTAGGTTGCGCTCCTAGTATACATTGCTCATTTGCATGTTCATGTTGCATACTTAGCCTCCATGCCTAGGTTGCATTTCATTGAGCATGCATCCCTTGCCTCTTGATCAATCATGATAGGGGTTGGGGTCCTTTGATGTGTTTTGTGCTTGCATTTCATTTGATATCGAAGTTGCAAAACTTGGCCTCTTAGGCCATCATGCGTAATTGATGGCCCGAGGGTCGAGGGGCATACTCCCTTGAGTCCATTACATGATTGGGAGAGTGGTCATGCATACACTTGCTTGAAATTCCATGCCATACACTGTCTGTTCTTGTTGCTGTCAAAAACCAGATTCTGCAGGAACTTTCTGCCGACCGGCAGTATTTAGTGCCGACCGGCAATCCTTCCTGGGCCGGTAGCTTCATCAGCAGCCGATGGATAGTTTCAATGGCCGGTGGACATTTCCTTCAGCCGATGGTGTTCCACAGTGTTCAGGGGACCTATCCCAGAACTTTGGCAATTTTCAAAGAAGCAGGGCAGTGTAAACCGAGGCGGAAGTGGTATGGTACGAACTTTCCGGGCGAGACGGGTTCGAGCATGCATCATTTGCGCATCCCGAGGCAGGAGTTGTGGCCACCTTTCCTTTTGCATTCATTCTGTTAATTAATTAGAAATTCTGTAATAATTAATGTGTTTATTATTCGGACTGTAATATTTATTCGGACTCTCTGCGCGAGGGCAATGTTGTAATAAGTGTGCGTGTGTGTGATGTATGTCTTCCAACCCCACGTCTTTCTCCCTTTTATTTACCCGCTTATGATGGTAGACTAGGGCATATTTAAATTAGCATACCTTATGCCATGCATGCGTGCATTCATACATTTGCCTTGCATGCACCGGGCTCGGCGCATTATTCTAACTGCATTTGTATTTCAATTCCAAATTGAATACGTGTTAGTTATAGTATTTCACATGTCATTGTAGATTAGCCGAGCCTATCTTAGTTGCATCTTGCATGTGTTGCATTAGCCATCTGAAAATGAACTAGGATCATGCATATGATTATTAACTAGTTTTTGTTTTGGCTCGGAGTACTCGGTAAGCATTTATGCTTTAGCATACCGCATGCGTGTGAGTGTTGCCATGATAGCATGATTACCATGAGGCTAGCTGCTTATGTGATATAACTGCTTGAATGCCTGTGGATGGAGGTCGAATTGCTTAAATTGGGGTAACGTATTAAAACTGTGAATTTTAAGCCCACTAGATAGTGGTAAAATCATCTTTTCTAAAAGCCCACTCGAGGGTGGCAAAACCTGCATTTTAGCCTACTTGCGAGTAGCAAACCATCTTCAAAACGAACATGCAATGTTTTGTTCCAATTTAGACGATTTGGTTTATACTCGTTTGCTGCGCGCATAACATAGTAATTCTAGGCTAATAAATGGAATAAGAACACACAACGTTTTCAAAACTGGATATCATGGTTAGTAGAGGCCGATCTTCGGATCGGGCGAGAGGGGATGCTCATAGCTGACCTTCTCCAATCGTACCCAAGTTCCCGAGCCGAGGCAACTTTGGTGATGACGGACACGTGGCCTTTGGCACCGAGTAAGGGTTTCCTAAATTCCCCAAAATAAAATATTTAGGTGGCAACTCTGTATCTGGCAAAGCAGTCCGTGTTTGGCACTTCTTTTTCTAAAAATCTGTTTTCTCAAAATGATTTGCCAGATTTGGACTCTTTGGTTCAGATTAAGAACCGTGACAATTTGAGTCCGAACTGTAGTAGACCCGCAAAACGAACGGAACGGGACCTCACCTTCCCGGGGGCGTTCGGGGACGTCTATAGTTTCTGGCGACTCTGCTGGGGAATTAGAGAGCTTGACTCGAACTCGTGATATCCTGTTTTGATTTTAGTTATGTGTCTCTTTGCATTGCATGTGCATTGGTGCGCCTAGGACACCGTGTTTGCCATCTGCCATTCCTGAACGGTTTGCTGGAGGCTTGTCTTGTCAAGGCATGACCATGAGGCTGACCGGTTATGGGCTCTGACAGTATGGGAACGCAAACCCCAGTTTTACCGGGGCACCCTTTTCGACCATTTGACCTAGTGCATATTCGGATCCATAGTGACCATTCCAAGTTAGGACAGGTTGCTTACCCAATTAGAGGTTGTTTGAAAGCGCTGTGTGCGTAGTGAAACCCTAGTTCCTGACAAAATAGGATAGGGAAACCCTACCCCAACATAGGGGTGTTTTGGCTCACTTATCTGCTATGTGCTTTAGAGTTGGCCTCTACAGGATTGCATGTATCAGTTTGCAAGTTTGAGTATCAGGCCTGTGGGCATCAGCATCAGTATTTGGGGAATCAGTTTTACCCGAGGGTATCAGTTTACAGGCAGATATTTGGGGAATCCGGGGTTTTAATCGGCCCAAGGGCGTCATGCGCCGATGGTGCTCCGAATCCGGCGTCTTTATTTTGCAAATCGTGATATCTACGACGGGCGCTCTGAATCCAGAGGCATTAATCGGCCCAAGGGCGTCATGCGACGATGGCGCTCCAAATCCGAAGGCTTTATTGACCCAAAGACGTCATACACCGATGGGGCTCCGAATCAGGAGACTTTATTTGGCCAATCGTGATATGCACGATGGGCGCTCCGAATCCGGAGGCTTTAATCGGTCCAAAGGTGTCACGTGCCGATGGGGATTCGATTTCAGAGGCATTATTGGCCAAAAGATGTCATGCGCTGACGGGGCTCCGAATCCGGAGACTTTATTTGGCCAATCGTGATATCTATGAAGGGCGCTCTGAATCCGGAGGCTTTAATCGGCCCAAAGGCGTCACGAGCCGATGGGGCCCCGAACCTGGAGGCTTTATTGGCCAAAAGACGTCTTGCGCCGATGGGTCTCCGAATCCGGAGATTTATGTGGCCAATCGTGATATCCACGAAGGGCGCTCTGAATCTGGATGCTTTAATCGGCCCAAAGGCGTCATGCATCGACGGGGCTCCGAATCCGGAGGCTTTATTGGTCCAACGACGTCATGCGCTGATGAGACCTCGAATCTGGTGGCTTTATTGGCCCAAAGACGTCATGCGCTGATGGGGCTCCAAATCCGGAGACTTTATTTGGCCAATCCTTATATCCACCAAGAGCGCTCCGAATCCGGAGGCTTTAATCGGCTCAAAGGCGTCATGCGCCAATGGGCCTCCGAATCCGGAGGCTTTATTGGCCTAAAGACGTCATGCACCGATGGGGCTCCAAATCCGGAGACTTTATTGGCCCAAAGATGTCATGCACCGATGGGGCTCCAAATCGGGAGACTTTATTTGACCAATCATAATATGCATGAAGGGCGCTTCGAATCCAGAGGCTTTAATCTGCCCAAAGGCGTCATGCGCCGATGGGGCTCCGAATACAGAGGCATTATAGGCCAAATGACGTCATGCGCTGATGGGGTTCCGAATCCAGAGTCTTATTTGGCCAATCGTGATATCCAATAAGGGCGCTCCGAATCCGGAGGCTTTAATCGGCCCAAAGGCGTCATGCATCGATGGCGCGCCGAATCTGGAGGCTTTAATGGCCCAAAGACGTCCTGCGCCGATGGGGCTCCGAATCCAGAGACTTTATTTTTCCAATCGTGATATGCACGAAGGGCGCTTCGAATCCGGAGGCTTTAATCGGCCCAAAGGCGTCATGCGCCGATGTTGCCCCGAATCCGGAGTATTTATTTGGCCAATCGTGATATCCACAAAGGGCGCTCCAAATCCGGAGGCTTTATTGGCCCACAGCCGTCATGCGTTGATGGGCCCCCGAATCGGGAAGCTTTATTGGCCCAAAGACATCATGCGCTGATGGGGTGCCGAATCCGGAGACTTTATTTGGCCAATCGTTATATTCACGAAGGGCGCTCCGAATCCGGAGGCTTTAATCGGCCCAAGGGTATAATGTGCCGATGCGGCCCCGAATCTGGAGGCTTTAATGGCCCAAAGACGTTGTGCGCCGATGAGGCCCCGAATCCGAAAACTTTATTTGGCCAATTGTTATATCCACGAAGGGCGCTCCGAATTCGAGGGCTTTAATCAGCCCAATGGCGTCATGCGCCGATGGCGCTCCGAATCCGGAGTATTTATTTGGCAAATCAGGATATCTACGAAGGGCGCTCCGAATCCGGAGGCTTTAATCGGCCCAAAGGTGTCATGCGCCGATGGGGCTTCGAATCTGGAGGCATTATTGGCCCAAAGACGTCATGCGCCAATGGGGCGCCAAATTCGGAGACTTTATTTGGCCAATCATGATATTTACGAAGGGCGCTCCGAATCCGGTGGCTTTAATCGACCTAAATACGTCATGCGCCGATGGGGCTCCGAATTCGGAGGCTTTATTGGCCCAAAGACGTCATGTGGCGATGGGGCCCCAATCTGGAGGCTTTATTGGCCCGAGGACACCATGCGCCGATGAGGCTTCGAATTCGGAAACTTTATTTGGCCAATCGTCATATCCACGGAGGGCGCTTCGAATCCGGAGGCGTTAATCGGCCTAAAGGCATCATGCGCCGATGGGGCTCCAAATCCAGAGGCTTTATCGGCCGAAAGACGTCATGCGCCGATGGGGCTCCGAATCCGTAGACTTTATTAGCCCAAAGATGTCACGCACCGATGTGGCTCCGAATCCATAGACTTTATTTGGCCAATCGTGTTATCCACGAAGGGCGTTTCGAATACTGAGGTTTTAACCGGCCCAAAGGCGTCATGCGCTGATGGGGCTCCGAATCCGGAGGCTTTATTGGCCCAAAGACATCATGCACCAATGGGGCTCCAAAACGGGAGACTTTATTTGGCCAATCGTGATATGCACGACGGGCGCTTCGAATCCGGAGCCTTTAATCGGCCCAAAGGCGTCATGCGCCGACAGGGCTCCGAATCCGGAGGCATTATTGGCCAAAAGACGTCATGCGCTGATGGGGCACCGAATACGAAGACTTTATTTGGCAAATCGTGACATCCATGAAGGGCGCTCCGAATTCGGAGGCTTTAATCGGCCCAAGGGCGTCATGCGCTGATGGGGCTCCGAATCCGGAGGCTTTATTAGCCCAACGACGTCATGCACCGATGGGGCTCCGAATCGGGAGACTTTATTTGGCCAATCGTGATAAGCATGACGGGGGCCCCGAATCTGGAGGCTTTAATCGGCCCAGAGACGTCATGCGCCGATAGGGCTCCGAATTTAGAGGCATTATAGGCCAAAAGACGTCGTGCGCTGATGGGGCTCCGAATCCGGAGACTTTATTTGGCCAATCGTGATATCCATGAATGGCGCTCCGAATCTGGAGGCTTAAATCGGCCCAAAGGCGTCATGCGCCGATGGGCTCTGAATCCGGAGGCTTTATTTGACCAATCGTGATATCTACGGTGGACGTTCCGAATCCGGAGGCTTTATCGACCCACATGCATCATGCACCGATGGGGCCCCTAATTTGGAGGCTTTATTGGCCCAAAGACGTCATGCGCCGATGGGGCGCCGAATCCGGAGACTTTATTTGCCCAATCGTGATATCCACGAAGGGCGCTCCGAACCGATGGCTTTAATTGCCCGAAATACGTCATGCGCCGATGGGGCTCTGAATTCGGAGGCTATATTTGCCTAAAGACGTCATGCGCCAATAGGGCCCCGAATCTGGAGTCTTTATTGGCCCAAAGACGTCATGCGCCGGTGGCGCTTCGAATCAGGAGACTTTGTTTGGCCAATCGTCATATCCACGAAGGGCGCTTCGAATCCGGACGCTTTAATCTTCCGAAAGGCGTCATGCGTCGATGGGGCTCCGAATCCGGAGGCTTTATTGGCCCAAAGATGTCATGCGCCGATTGGGCTCTGAATCTAGAGACTTTATTGGCCCAAAGCCGTCACGCATCGATGTGGCTCCGAATCCGGAGACTTTAATCGGCCCAAAGGCGTCATGCGCTGATGTGGCTCCGAATCTGGAGGCTTTATTGGCCCAAAGACGTCATGCGCCGATGGGGCCCCGAATCTGGAGGCTTTATTGGTTCAAAGACGTCATACGCCGATGTGGTTCCGAATGCGGAGACTTTATTTGGCCAATTGTGATATCCACGAATGGCGCTCCGAATCCATAGGCTTTAATCGGCCCAAAGGCGTCATGCGCCGATGGGGCTCCGAATTCGGAGGCTTTATTGGCCCAAAGACGTCACGCACCGATGGGGCCCCAAATCTAGAGGTTTTATTGGCCCAGAGACGTCATGCGCCGATGGGGCCCCGAATCCGGAGACTTTATCTGTCCAATCATGATGTCCACGAAATGCGCTCCGAATCCCGTTGCTTTAATCATCCCCAAGGCGTCATGCGTCGATGGGGCTCCGAATCCGGAGGCTTTATTGGCCCAAAGACGTCATGCGCCGATGGGGCTCCGAATCTGGAGACTTTATTTTGCCAATCATGATATGCACGAAGGGCGCTCCGAATCCGAAGGCTTTATTTGGCCCAAAGCCGTCATGCGTTAATGGGCCCCCGAATCTAGAGGCTTTTTTCGCACAAAGACATCATGCGTCAATGGGTCGCCGAATTCGGAGACTTTATTTGGCCAATCGTTATATCCACGAAGGGCACTCCGAATCCGGAGGCTTTATCGGCCCAAAGACGTCATGCACCGATGGGGCCCCGAATCTAGAGGCTTTATTGGCCCAAAGACGTCTTGCACCGATGGGGCTACGAATCCGAAGACTTTATTTGGCCAATCGTGATATCCAGGAAGGTCGCTCCGAATCCGGAAGCTTTAATCGGCCCAAAGGCATCATGCACCGATGGGGCTCCGAATCCGGAGGCTTTATTGGCCCAAGATATCATGCGCCGATGGGACCTCGAATCTGGAGACCTTATTGGCCCAAAGACTTCATGCGCCGATGGGGCTCCGAATCCGGAGACTTTCTTTGGCCAATCTTAATATCCACCAAGGGCGCTCCGAATCGGGAGGCTTTAATCGCCACAAAGGCGCCATGCGCCGATGGGGCTTCGAATTCGGAGGCTTTATTGGCCTAAAGACGTCATGCGCCGATGGTGCTCCAAATCCGGAGATTTTATTGGCCCAAAAACGTCATGCACCGATGGGGCTCCAAATCGGGAGACTTTATTTGGCCAATTGTGATATGCATGAACGGCGCTCCGAATACGGAGGCTTTAATCAGCGCAATGGCATCATGCACCGATGGGGCGCCGTATCCGGAGACTTTATTTGGCCAATTGTGATATCCACGAAGGGCGCTCCAAATCCGGTGGCTTTAATCGGCCTAAATACGTCATGCGCCGATGGGGCTCCGAATTCGAAGGGTTTATTCCAAAGACATCATGCACCGATGGGGCCCCGAATATGGAGGCTTTATTGGCCCAAAGACGCCATGCGCCGACGGGGCTTTGAATCCGGAGACTTTATTTGGCCAATCGTCATATCCACGAAGGGCGCTTCGAATCCGGAGGCTTTAATCGGCCTAAAGGCGACATGTGCAGATGGGGCTCCTAATCCGAAGGCTTTATTGTCCCAAAGACGTCATGCGCCGATGGGCCTCCGAATCCGAAGACTTTATTGGCCCAAAGACGTCACGCACCAATGTGGCTCCGAGTCCGGAGACTTTATTTGGCCAATCGTGATATCCACAAAAGGTGGTTGGAATACTGAGGCTTTAACCGGCCCAAAGGCGTCATGCGCCGATGGGGCTCCGAATCCGGAGGCTTTATTGACCCAAAGACATCATGCACCAATGGGTCTCCGAATCGGGAGACTTTATTTGGCCAATCGTGATATGCACGACGGGCGCTCTGAATCCGGTCACTTTAATTAGCCCAAAGGCGTCATGCGCCGATGGGGCTCCGAATCCGGAGGTATTATTGGCCAAAAGACGTCATGCACTGATGGGGCTCTGAATCCGGAGACTTTATTTGGCCAATCGAGATATCCATGAAGGGCGCTCTGAATCCGGAGGCTTTAATCGGCCCAAAGGCGCCATGCGCCGACGGGGCCCCTAATCCGGAGGGTGTATTGGCCCAAAGACGTCATGCACCGATGGGGCTCTGAATCGGGAGATTTTATTTGGCCAATCGTGATATGCGCGACGAGCGCTCCGAATCCGGAGGCTTTAATCGGCCCAAAGGCGTCATGTGCCGATGGGGCTCCGAATCCAGAGGCATTATTGGGCAAAAGACGTCATGCGTTGATGGGGCTCTGAATCCAGAGACTTTATTTGGCCAATCGTGATATCCATGAAGGGCGCTCCGAATCTGGAGGCTTTAATCGGCCCAAAGGCGTCATGCGCTAATGGGCTCCGAATCCGAGGCTTTATTTGGCCAATCGTGATATCCACGATGGGCGTTCCGAATTCGGAAGCTTTATCAGGCCACTGGCGTCATGCGCCGACGGCGGCCTGAATTTGGAGGCTTCATTGGCCCAAAGACGTCATGCGCCAATGGGGCGCCGAATCCGGAGACTTTATTTGCCTAATCGTGATATCCACAAAAGGCGCTCTGAATCCAGTGGCTTTAATCGGCCAAAATACGTCATGCGCCGATAGGGCTCCGAATTCGGAGGCTATATTTGCCCAAAGAAGTCATACGCCGATAGGGCCCCGAATCTAGAGGCTTTATTGGCCCAAAGACGTCATGTGCCGATGGGGCTTCTAATCGGGAGACTTTATTTGGCCAATTGTCATATCCACGAAGGGCGCTCTGAATCCGGAGGCTTTAATCTTCCTAAAGGCGTCATGCACCGATGGGGCTCCGAATCCGGAGGCTTTATTGGCCCAAAGATGTCATGCGCCGATGGGGCTCAGAATCCGAAGACTTTACTAGCCCAAAGACGTCACGCACCGATGTGGCTCCGAATCCGGAGACTTTATTTGGCCAATCACGATATCCACGAAGGGCACTTCGAATACGGAGGCTTTAATCGGCCCAAACGTGTGATGCGCTGGTGGGCCTCTGAATCCGGAGGCTTTACTGACCCAAAGAGGTCACGCACTGATGTGGCTCAGAATCCGAACCCTTTAATCGGCCCAAAGGCGTCATACGACCATAGGGCTCCGAATCCGGAGGATTTATTTGGCCAATCGTGATATCCATGAAGGGCGCTCTGAATCTGGAGGCTTTATCGGACCAAAGGCATCATGCGCCGATGGAGCCCCGAATCTGGATGCTTTATTGGCCCAAAGACGTCATGCACCGATGGGGCGCCGAATCCGAAGGCTTTATTGTGCCAACCGTGATATCTACGAAGGGCATTCCGAATCCGGAGGCTTTAATCGGCCTAAAGGCGTCATGCGCCGATGGGGCACTAAATCCGGAGGCTTTATTGGCCCAAAGACGTCATGCGCTGTTGGCGACCCGAATCTGGAGGCTTTATTGGCACAAAGACATCATGTGCTGATGCGACTGCGAATCCAGAGACATTATTTGGCCACTCGTGATATCTACGAAGGGTGCTCCGAATCCGGAGGCTTTAATCGGCCCGAACGTGTCATGCGTCGATGGCGCATCGAATCCGGAGGCTTTATTGGCCCAAAGACGTCATGCGCCGATGGGGCCCCAAATCTGGAGGTTTTATTGGCCCAAAGACGTCATGCGTAGATGGGTCGCCGAATCCAGAGACTTTATTTGGCCAATCATTATATCCACGAAGGGCGCTCCGAATCCGGAGGCTTTAATCAGCCCAAAGGCGTAATGCGCCGATGGGGCTCCGAATATGGAGGCTTTATTGGCCCAAAGACGTCGTGCGCCGATGAGGCGCCGAATCTGGAAACTTTATTTCGCCAACCGTGATATCCACGAAGGGCGCTCCGAATCCGGGGGCTTTAATCGGCCCAATGGCGTCATGCCCCGATGGCGCTCCGAATCCGGAGTCTGTACTTGGCCAATCGTTATATCTACGAAGGGCGGTCCGAATCCGGAGGCTTTAATCAGCCCAAAGGTGTCATGTGCCGATAGGGCCTCGAATTTGGAGGCTTTATTGGCCCAAAGACATCCTACGCCTTTAGGGCTCCGAATCCGAAGACTTTATTTGGCGAATCGTGATATCCACGATGGGCGCTATGAATCTGGAGGCTTTAATCGCCCAAAGGCGTCATGCGCCGATGGGGCTCCGAATCCGGAGGCTTTATTGGCCTAAAGACATCATGCGCCGATGGGGCTCCGAATTCGGAGACTTTATTGGCCAAAAGACGTCATGCACCGAGGGGACTCTAAATTGGGAGACTTGATTTGGCCAATCGTGGTATGCATGAAAGCCGCTCCGAGTCCGGAGCCTTTAATCGGCCCAAAGCCGTCATGCGTCGATGGGCTCTAAATATGGAGGCATTACTGGCCCAAACACGTCATGCGCCGATGGGGCACCGAATCCGGAGACTTTATTTGGCCAATCGTCATATCCACGAAGGGCGCTCTGAATCTGGGGGCTTTAATCGGCCCAATGGCGTCATGCGCCGATGGCGCTCCGAATCCGGAGTCTTTACTTGGCCACTCGTGATATCTACGAAGGGCGCTCCGAATCTGGAGGCTTTAATCGGCACAAAGGCGTCATGCGCCAATGGGACGCCGAATCTGGTGGCTTTATTGGCGCAAAGGTGTCTTGCGCCGACGGGGCTCCGAATCTGGAGACTTTACTTGGGCAATCGTGATATCCACTAAAGGCGCTCCGAATTCGGAGGCTTTAATCGGCCCGAAGGCGTCATTCACCGATAGGGCTCCGAATTCGGAGGCTTTATTGGCCCAAAGACGTCAGACGCCATTGGGGCCTCGAATCTGCAGGCTTTATTGGCCCAAAGAAGTCATGCCCCGTTGGGGCTCCGAATCCAGAAACTTTATTTGGCCAATCCTGATACCCACCAAGGCGTGCCGAATCCGGACGCTTGAATCGGCCCAAAGGCATCATGTACCAATGGGGCTCCGAATCCGGAGGCTTTATTGGCCCAAAGACGTCATGCACCCATGGGGATCCAAATCGGGAGACTTTATTTGGCCTATCGTGATATGCATGAAGGGGGCGCCGAATCCGGAGGCTTTAATCGGCCCAAAGACGTCATGCGCCGATGGGCTCCGAATCTGGAGGCATTATTGGCCCAAAGACGTCATGCGCCGATGGGGTGCCGAATCCGGAGACTTTATTTTGCCAATCGTGATATTCACGAAGGGCGCTCTGAATCCGGAGGCTTTAATCGGCCCAAAGGCGTCATGCACCGATGGGATCCAAATCCAGAGACTTTATTTGGCCAATCGTGATATGCACGAAGGGCGTTCTGAATCCGGAGGCTTTATCGGCCCAAAGGCGTTATGCGTCGATGGTGCCCCAAATTTGGAGGCTTTATTGGCCTAAAGATATCATGCGCCGATGGGACGCCGAATCCGGACACTTTATTTGGCCAATCATGATATCCACGAAGGGTGTTCCAAATCCGGTGGCTTTAATCAGCCCAAAGGCGTCATGCGTCGATGGGGCTCCGAATCCGGAGGCTTCATTGGCCCCAAGACGTCATGCACCGATGGGGCTCCGAATCGGGAGAATTTATTTGGCCAATCGTGATATGCACGACGGGCGCTCTGAATCCGTAGGCTTTAATCGGCCCAAAGGTGTCATGCGCCGATGGGGCTCCGAATCCGGAGGCATTATTGGCCAAAGACATCTAGCGCCGATGGGGCTCCGAATCCGGATACTTTATTTGGCCAATCGTGATATCCATGAAGGGCGTTCTGAAATCGGAGGCTTTAATCGGCCCAAAGCATCATCCGCCGATGGGGCCCTGAATCCGGAAGCTTTATTGGCCCAAAAACGTCATGCACCGATGGGGCTCCGAATCGGAAGACTTTGTTTGGCCCATCATGATATGCACGACGGGTGCTCTAAATTCGGAAGCTTTAATCGGCCCAAAGGCGTCACGCGCCGATGGGGCACCGAATCCGGTAGCATTATTGGCCAAAAGAAGTCATGCGCTGATGGGGCTCCGAATCCAGAGACTTTATTTGGCCAATCGTGATATCAAGGCAGGGCGCTTCGAATTCGGAGGATTTAATCGGCCCAAAGGCGTCATGTGTCGATGGGCTCCGAATTCGGAGGCTTTATTTGGCCAATCATGATATCCGCGATGGGCGTTCCGAATCCGGATGCTTTATCGGCCGCAGGTGTCATGGGTCAATGGGGCCCCGAATTTGGAGGCTTTATTGGCTCGAAGACGTCATGCGCTGATGGGGGCGTCAAATCCGGAGACTATATTTGGCCAATCGTGATATCCACGAAGGGTGCGCCGAATCCGGTGGCTTTAATCGGCCTAAATACGTCTTGCACCGATGGGGCTCCGAATTCGGAGGCTTTATTGGCCCAAAGAAGTCATGCGGCGATGGGGCCCCGAATCTGGAGGCATTATTGGCCCAAAGACGCCATGCGCCGATGGGGATTCGAATCCGGAAACTTTATTTGGCCAATCGTCATATCCACGAAGGGCGCTCCGAATCCGGAGGCTTTAATAGGCCTAAAGGCGTAATGTGCCGATGGGGCTCCGAATCCGGAGGCTTTATTGGCCCAACGACGTCAAGCGCCAATGGGGCTCCAAATCCAGAGACTTTATTGGCCCAAAGACGTCACGCACCGATGTGGCTCCGAATCCGGAAACTTTATTTGGCCAATCGTGATATCCACGAAGGGCGCTTCGAATACCGAGGCTTTAACCGGCCTAAAGGCGTCATGCACCGATGGGGCTCCGAATCCGGAGGCGTTATTGGCCCAAAGACGTCATGCACCAATGGGGCTCCGAATCGGGAGGCTTTATTTGGCCAATCATGAGATGCACGACAAGCGCTCCGAATCCGAAGGCTTTAATCAGCCCAAAGGCATCATGCGCCGATGGGGCCCCGAATCTGGAGGCTTTATTGGCCCAAAGACGCCATGCGTCGATGGGGCTTCGAATCCAGAAACTTTATTTGGCCAATCGTCATATCCACGAAGGGCGCTCTGAATCCGGAGGGTTTAAGAGTCCTAAAGGCGTCATGCGCCGATGGGGCTCTGGATCAGGAGGCTTTATTGTCCCAAAGATGTCATGCGTCGATGGGGCTCCGAATTCGGAGACTTTATTGGCCCAAAGACGTCACGCACTGATGTGGCTCCGAATCCAAAAACTTTATTTTGCCAATCATGATATCCACGAAGGGCGCTTCAAAAACCGAGGCTTTAACCGGCCCAATGGCGTCATGCGCCGAAGGGGCTCCGAATCTAGAGGCTTTATTGGCCCAAAGATGTAATGCATCATTGGGGCTCCGAATCTTTAGACATTATTTGGCCAATCGTGATATGCACGATAGGCACTCCAAATCCGGAGGCTTTAATCGGCCCAAAGGCATCATGCGCTGATGGCGCCCCGAATCTGGAGGCTTTATTGGCCCAAAGACGTCATGCGCCGACGCGGTGCTGAATCCGGAGGCTTTATTTTGCGAACCGTGATATCCACGAAGGGCGCTCCGAATCCGGAGGCTTTAATCGGCCTAAAGGCGTCATGCGCCGATGGGGCTCCGAATCCGGAGGTTTTATTGGCCCAAAGACATCATGCGCCGGTAGGGAGCCGAATCTGGAGGCTTTATTGGCACAAAGACATCATGCGCCGATGGGGCTGCGAATCCGGAGACTTTATTTAGCCAATCGTGATATGCACGAAGGGCGCTCCGAATCCGGAGGCTTTAGTCGGCCCAAAGGTGTCATGCGCAGGTGGGGCACCGACTCTGGAGGCTTTATTGGCCCAAAGACGTCTTACGCCGGTGGGGCCCCAAATCTGGAGGGTTTGTTGGCCCAAAGACGTCATGCGCTGATGGGTCGCCGAATCCGGAGAATTTATTTGGCCAATCATTATATCCACGAAGGGCACTCCGAATCTGGAGGCTTTAATCAGCCCAAAGGTGTAATGTGCTGATGGGGCCCTGAATCTGGAGGCTTTATTGGCCCAAAGACATCGTACGCCGATGAGGTGCCGAATCCGGAAACTTTATTTGGCCAATCGTGATATCCACAAAGGGCGTTCCGAATTCGGGGGCTTTAATCGTCCCAATCGCGTCATGTGCCGATGGCGCTCCGAATCCGGAGTCTTTACTTGGCCAATCGTGATATCTACGAAGGGCGCTCCAAATTCGGAGGCTTTAATCGGCCCAAAGGCGTCATGTGCCGATGGGGCCCCGAATCTGGAAGCCTTATTGGCGGAAAGACGTCCTGCGCCGATGGGGCTCCGAATCCAGAGACTTTATTTGGCCAATCGTGATATCCACGAAAGGCGCTCCGAATCCGGGGGCTTTAATCGGCCCAAAGGCGTCATTCACCGATGGGGCTCTGAATTCGGAGGCTTTATTAGCCCAAAGACGTCATGCACCATTGGGGCCTAGAATCTGGAGGCTTTGTTGGCCCAATGACAACATGCGCTGATGGGGCTCCGAATCCGAAGACTTTATTTGTACAATCCTAATATCCACCAAGGGCGCACCGAATCCGGAGGCTTTAATCGGCCCAAAGGCGTCATGCGCCGATGGGGCTGCGAATCCGGAGGATTTAGTCAGCCCAAAGCTGGCATGCGCCGATGGGCTTTGAATCTGGAGGCATTATTGGCCCAAAGACGTCATGCGCCGATGGGGCACCAAATCCGGAGACTTTATTTGGCCAATCGTGATATCCACAAAGGGCGCTCCGAATCCGGGGGCTTTAATCGGCCCAATGGCGTCATGCGCCGATGGCGCTCCGAATCTGGAGTCTTTACTTTGCCAATCGTGATATCTAGAAGGGCGCTCCAAATTCGGAGGCTTTCATCGGCCCAAAGGCATCATGCACCGATGGGGCCCCGAATCCGGAGGCTTTATTGGCGCAAAGACGTCCTGCGCCGATGGCGCTCCGAATCCGGAGACTTTATTTGGCCAATCGTGATATCCACGAAAGGCGCTATAAATCCGAAGGCTTTAATCAGCCCAAAGGCGTCATTCACCGATGTGGCTCCGAATCCGGAGGCTTTATTGGCCCAAAAACGTCATGTGCCGTTGGGACCTCGAATCTAGAGGCTTTATTGGCCCAAAGACGTCATGTGCCGATGGGGCTCCGAATCTGGAGACTTTATTTGGCCAATCCTGATATCCACCAAGGGCGCTCCGAATCTGGAGACTTTAATTGGCCCAATGGCGTCATGCGTCGATGGGGCAACGAATTCGGAGGCTCTATTGGCCTAAAGATATCATGCGTCGATGGGGCTCCAAATTCGGAGACTTTCTTGGCCCAAAGACGTCATGCACCGATGGGGCTCCAAATCGGCAGACTTTATTTGGCCAATCGTGATATGCATGAAGGGCGCTCCGAATTCGGAGGCTTTAATGGGCCCAAAGGCGTCATGCGCCGATGGGCTCCGAATCTGGAGGCATTATTGGCCCAAAGACGTCATGCGTCGATGGGGCGCCGAATCCGGAGCCTTTATTTGGCCAATCGTGATATCCACGAAGGGCGCTCCGAATCAGGGTGCTTTAATCGGCCCAATGGCATCGTGCGCCGATGGCGCTCTGAATCCGGAGTCTTTACTTGGCCAATCGTGATATCTACAAAGGGCGCTCTGAATCCGGAGGCTTTAATCAGCCCAAAGGCGTCATGCGCCGGTGGAGCCCTGAATCTAGAGGCTTTATTGGCGCAAAAACGTCCTGCGCCGATGGGGCTCCGAATCCAGAGGCTTTATTGGCCCAAAGACGTCGTGCACCATTGGGGCCTCGAATCTGGAGGTTTTATTGGCCCAAAGACGTCCTGCGCCGATGGGGCTCCAAATCCGGAGACCTTATTTGGCCAATCATGATATCCACGAAAGGCGCTCCGAATCCGGATACTTCAATCAGCCCAAAGGCGTCATGCACCGATGGCGCTCCGAACTCGGAGGTTTTATTGGCCCAAAGACGTCATGCGCCAATGGGGACTCAAATCTAGAGGCTTTATTGGCCCAAAAATGACATGCGCCGATGGGGCTCCAAATCCGGAGACTTTATTTGGCCAATCATGTTATCCACCAAGGGCGCTCCGAAGACCAGAGGTTTTAATCGGCCCAAAGGCGTCATGCGCCGATGGGGCTCCGAATCCGGAGACTTTATTGGCCCAAAGACGTCATGCACCGATGGAGCTCTAAATCGGGAGACTTTATTTGGCCAATCGTGTCATGCATGAAGGGCGCTCCAAATCCGAAGGCTTTAATCGGCGCAAAGACGTCCTGCGATGGGGCTCCGAATCCGGAGACTTTATTTGGCCAATAGTGATATCCACGAAAGGCGCTCTGAATCCGGAGGCTTTAGTCGGCCCAAAGGCGTCATTCACCGATGGGGCTCCGAATCCGGAGGCTCTATTGGCCCAAAGAGGTCATGCGCCGTTGGGGCCTTGAATATAGAGGCATTATTGGCCCAAAGACGTCATGCGCTGATGGGGCTCCGAATCCGGGGACTTTATTTGGCCAATCCTGATATCCACCAAGGGCACTCCGAATCCGGAGACTTTAATCGGCCCAATGGCGTCATGCGCCGATGGGGCTCTGAATCTTGAGGCTTTATTAGCCTAAAGACGTCATGCGCTGATGGGGCTCCAATTTTAGAGACTTTATTGGCCCAAAGAGGTCATGCACCGATTGGACTCCAAATCATGAGACTTTATTTGGCCAATCGCGATATGCATGAAGGGCGCTCCAAATCCGGAGGCTTTAATCGGCCAAAAGGCGTCATGCGCTGATGGGCTCCGAATCTGGAGGCATTATTGGCCAAAAGACATCATGCGCCGATGGGGCGCCGAATCCATACACTTTACTTGGCCAATCGTGATATCCACAAAGGGCACTTCGAATCCGGAGGCTTTAATCGGCCCAAAGGCGTCATGCGCCAATGGGCTCCGAATCTGGAGGCATTATTGGCCCAAAGACGTCGTGCGCCGATGGGGCGCCGAATCCGGAGTCTTTATTTGGCCAATTGTGATATCCACGAAGGGCGCTCCGAATCTGGAGGCTTTAATCGGCCCAAAGGCGTCATGCACCGATGGGTTCCAAATCCGGAGGCTTTATTTGGGCAATCGTGATATACACGAAAGGCGTTCCGAATCCGGAGGTGTTATCGGCCCAAACGCGCCACGTGGCGTTGGGGCCCCGTATTTGGAGGCTTTATTGGCCCAAAGATCTCATGCACCGATGGGGCGCCGAATTCGAAGACTTTTTTTGGCCAACTGTGATATCCACGAAGGGCGCTCCAAATCCGGTGGCTTTAATCGGCCCACAGGCGTCATGCGCCAATGGGGCTCCGAATCCGGAGGCATTATTGGCCAAAAAACGTCATGCGCTAATGGGGCTCCGAATCCGGAGACTTTATTTGGCCAATCGTGATATCCATGAAGGGTTCTCCGAATTCGGAGGCTTTAATCGGCCCAAAGGCGTCATCCACCGTTGGGGCTCCGAATCCGGAAGCTTTATTGGCCCACAAATGTCATGCACCGAAGGGGCTCCAAATCGGGAGACTTTATTTGGCCAAAAGTGATATGCACGACGGGTGCTCCGAATCCGGAGGCTTTAATCACCCCAAAGGCGTCATGCGGCGATGGGGCTCCATATCCGGAGGCATTATTGGCCAAAACACGTCGTGCGCTGATGGAGCTCCGAATCCGGAGACTTTATTTGGCCAATCGTTATATCCATGAAGGGCGCTCCGAATCCGAAGGCTTTAATCGGCCCCAAGGCATCATCCACCGATGGGGCTCCGAATCCGGAGGCTTTAATGGCCCAAAAATGTCATGCACCGAAGGGGCTCCGAATCGGGAGACTTTATTTGGCCAATCGTAATATGCACGACGGGTGCTCCAAATCTGGAGGCTTTAATCTCCCCAAAGGCGTCATGCGGCGATGGGGCTCCGTATCCGGAGGCATTATTGGCCAAAAGACGTCATGCGTTGATGGAGCTCCGAATCCGGAGACTTTATTTGGGCAATCATGATATCCATGAAGAGCGCTCCGAATCCGGAGGCTTTAATCGGCCCAAAGGCATCATGTGCCGATGGGATCCGAATCTGGAGGCTTTATTTGGCCAATCATGATATCCACGATGGGCGTTCCAAATCCGGAGGCTTTATCGGCCAACAGGCGTCATGCGCCGATGGGGCCCCAAATTTGGAGGCTTTATTGGCCCAATGACGTCATGCACCGATGGGGGGCCGAATCTGGAGACTTTATTTGGCCAATTGTGATATCCGCGAAGGGCGCTCCGAATCCGGTGGCTTTAATCACTCTAAATACGTCATGCGTCGATGGGGCTCCGAATTCGGAGGCTATATTTGCCCAAAGACATCATGCGCCGATCGAGCTCCGAACCTGAAGGCTTTATTTAGCCAATCGTGATATCCACGAAGGGCGATCCGAATCTGGAGGCTTTATTGGTCCAAAGCCGTCATGTGCTGATGGGCCCCCGAATCTGGAGGCTTTATTGGCCCAAAGACGTCATGTGCCGATAGGTCGCCGAATTCGGAGACTTTGTTTGGCTAATCGTTATATCCACGAAGGGCGCTCCGAATCCGGAGGCTTTAATCGGCCCAAAGGCGTAATGCGCCGATGAGGCCCCGAATCAGGAGGCTTTATTGGCCCAAAGACGTCGTACGCCGATGAGGCGCCGAATCCGGAAACTTTATTTGGCCAATAGTGATATCCACAAAGGGTGCTCCGAATCCGGGGGCTTTAATCGGGCCAATGGCGTCATGCGCCGATGGCGCTCCGAATCCGGAGTCTTTATTTGGCAAATCGCGATATCTACGAAGGGCGCTTCGAATCCGGAGGTTTTATCGGCCCAAAGGCATCATGCGTCGATGGGGCCCCGAATCTGTAGGCTTTATTGGCCCAAAGACGTCCTGCGTCGATGGGGCTCCAAATTCAGAGACTTTATTTGGCCAATCGTGATATCCACGAAGGGCGCTCCGAATCCGAAGGCTTTAATCGGCTCAAAGGCGTCATGCACCGATGGAGCTCCGAATCCGGAGGCTTTATTGGCCCAAAGACGTCATGCCCCGATGGGACCTCGAATCTGGAGGTTTTATAGGCCCAAAGACGTCATGGGCTAATGGGGCTCTGAATCCGGAGACTTTATTTGGCCAATCCTGATATTCACCGAGGGCACCTCGAATCCGGAGGCTTTGATCGGCCCAAAGGCGTTATGCGCCGATGAGGCTTTAAATTCGGAGGCTTTGTTGGCCTAAAGACGTCATGCGCCGATGGGGCTCCGAATCCGAAGACTTTATTCGGCCAATCGGGATGTCCACCAAGGGCGCTCTGAATCCGAAGGCTTTAATCGGCCCAAAGGCGTCATGCGCCGATGGGGCTCCAAATCCGGAGGCTTTATTGGCCTAAAGGTGTCATGCGCCGATGGGGCTCCAAATCCGGAGACTTTATTGGCCTAAAGACGTCATGCGCCGATGGGGCTCCGAATTCGGAAGTTTTGTTGGCCCAAAGACGTAATGCGCCGATGGGGCCCCGAATCTGGAGGCTTTATTGTCCAAAGACGCCATGCGCTGATGAGGCTTCGAATCCGGAGACTTTATTTGGTCAATCGTCATATCCACGAAGGGCGCTCCGAATCCGGAGGCTTTAATAGGTCTAAAGGCGTCATACGCCGATAGGGCTTCGAATCCAGAGGCTTTATTGGCCCAAAGACGTCATGCGCCGAAGGAACTTCGAATCCGGAGACTTTATCGGCCCAAAGACGTCACGCACCAATGTGGCTCCGAATCCGTAGACTTTATTTGGCAAATTGTGATATCCACGAAGGGCACTTCGAGTACCGAGGCTTTACCTGGCCCAAAGGCATCATGCGCCGATGGGGCTCCGAATCCGAAGGCTTTATTGGCCCAAAGACGTCATGCACCAATGGGGCTCCGAATCGGGAGACTTTATTTGGCCAATCACGATATGCACGACGGGCACTCTGAATCCGGAGGCTTTAATCGGCCCAAAGGCGTCTTGCGTCGACGGGGCTCTGAATCCGGAGGCACTATTGGCCAAAAGACGTCATGCGCTGATGGGGCTCCGAATACGGAGACATTATTTGGCCAATCGTGATATCCACTAAGGGCGCTCCGAATCCGGGGGCTTTAATCGGCCCAATGGCGTCGTGCGCCGATGGCGCTCTGAATGCGGAGTCTTTACTTGGCCAATCGTGATATCTACAAAGGGTGCTCTGAATCCGGAGGCTTTAATCGGCCCAAAGGTGTCATGCACCGGTGGGGCCCCGAATCTGGAGGCTTTATTGGCGCAAAGACGTCCTGCGCCAATGTGGCTCCGAATCCGGTGGCTTTAATCGGCCTAGAGGCGTCATTCACCAATGGGGCTCTGAATCCAGAGCCTTTATTGGCCAAAAGACGTCATGCGCCATTGGGGCCTCGAATCTGGAGGTTTTATTGGCCCAAAGACGTTCTGCGCCGATGGGGCTCTGAATCCGGAGACTTTATTTGGCCAATCATGATATCCACGAAAGGCGCTCCGAATCCGGATGCTTTAATCGGCCCAAAGGCGTCATGCACCGATGGCGCTCCGAATCTGGAGGTTTTATTGGCCCAAAGACGTCATGCGCCGATGGGGCCTCAAATCTGGAGGCTTTATTGGCCCAAAGACGACATGCGTCGATGGGGCTCCGAATCCAGAGACTTTATTTGGCCAATCTTGTTATCCACCAAGGGCGCTCCGAAGACCAAAGGCTTTAATCGGCCCAAAGGCGTCATGCGCCGATGGGGCTTCGAATCCAGAGGCCTTACTGGCCTAAAGACGTCATGCGCCGATGGGGCTCCGAATCCGGAGACTTTATTGGCCCAAAGACGTAATGCACCGATGGAGCTCCAAATCGGGAGACTTTATTTGGCCAATCATGACATGCATGAAGGGTGCTCCAAATCCGAAGGCTTTAATCGCCGCAAAGACGTCGTGCGCCGATGGGGCTCCAAATCTGGAGACTTTATTTGGCCAATAGTGATATCCACGAAAGGCGCTCTGAATCCGGACGCTTTAATCGGCCCAAAGGCGTCATTCACCGATGGGGCTCCGAATCCGGAGGCTCTATTGGCCCAAAGACGTCATACGCCATTGGGGCCTCGAATCTAGAGGCTTTATTGGCCCAAAAACGTCATGCGCCGATGGGGCTCTGAATCTGGAGACTTTATTTGGCCAATCCTGATATCCACCAAGGGCGCTCCGAATCCGGAGGCTTTAATCGGCCCAAAGGCGTCATGCGCCGATGGGGCTCCGAATCTTGAGGCTTTATTAGCCTAAATACGTCATGCGCTGATGGGGCTCCAAATTTGGAGACTTTATTGGCCCAAAGACGTCATGCACCGATTGGACTCCAAATCATGAGACTTTATTTGGCCAATCGGGATATGTATGAAGGGCGTTCCGAATCCAAAGGCTTTAATCGGCCCAAAGGCATCATGCGCCGATGGGCTCCGAATCTAGAGGCATTATTGGCCCAAAGACGTCATGCGCCGATGGGGCGCCGAATACAAACACTTTACTTGGCCAATCGTGATATCCACGAATGACACTTCGAATCCGGAGGCTTTAATCGGCCCAAAGGCGTCATGCGCCGATGGGCTCCGAATCTAGAGGCATTATTGGCCCAAAGACGTCATGCGCCAATGGGGCGCCGAATCTGAACACTTTACTTGGCCAATCGTGATATCCACGAAGGGCACTTCGAATCCGGAGGCTTTAATCGGCCCAAAGGCGTCATGCGCCGATGGGCTCCGAATCTAGAGGCATTATTAGCCCAAAGATGTCATGCGCCGATGGGGCGCCAAATCCGGAGACTTTATTTGGCCAATCGTGATATCCACGAAGGGCGCACCGAATCCGGAGGCTTTAATCGGCCCAAAGGCGTCATGCACCGATGGGCTCCAAATCCAGAGGCTTTATTTGGCCCATCGTGTTACGCACGAAGGGCGTTCCGAATCCGGAGGCTTTATCGGCCCAAACGCGCCATGCGGCGATGTGGTCCCGTATTTGGAGGCTTTATTGGCCCAAAGATCTCATGCACCGATGGGGCGCCGAATCCAAAGAATTTTTTTGGCCAATTGTGATATCCACGAAGGGCGCTCCGAATCCGGTGGCTTTAATCGGCCCAAAGGCGTCATGCGCCAATGGGGCTCCGAATCCGGAGACATTATTGGCCAAAAGACGTCATGCGCTGATGGAGCTCCGAATCCGGAGACTTTATTTGGCCAATCGTGATATCCATGAAGGGCGCTCCGAATCCGGAGGCTTTAATCGGCCCAAAGGCGTCATCCACCGTTGGGGCTCTGAATCCGGAGGCTTTATTGGCCCAAAAATGTCATGCACCGAAGGGGCTCCGAATCGGGAGACTTTATTTGGCCAATCGTGATATGCCCGATGGGTGCTCCGAATCCGGACGCTTTAATCACCCCAAAGGCGTCATGCGGCGATGGGGCTCCATATCCGGAGGCATTATTGGCCAAAAGACGTCATGCGCGGATGGACCTCCGAATCCGAAGACTTTATTTGGCCAATATCGATATCCATGAAGGGCGCTCCAAATCCGGAGGCTTTAATCGGCCCAAAGGCGTCATCCACCGATGGGGCTCCGAATCCGGAGGCTTTATTGGCCCAAAAATGTCATGCACCGAAGGGGCTCCGAATCGGGAGACTTTATTTGGCCAATCGTGATATGCCCGATGGGTGCTCCGAATCCGGACGCTTTAATCACCCCAAAGGCGTCATGCGGCGATGGGGCTCCGTATCCGGAGGCATTATTGGCCAAAAGACGTCATGCGCTGATGGAGCTCGGAATCCGGAGACTTTATTTGGCCAATCGCGATATCCATGAAGGGCGCTCCGAATCCGGAGGCTTTAATCGGCCCAAAGGCATCATGCGCCGATGGGATCCAAATCCGGAGGCTTTATTTGGCCAATCGTGATATCCACAATGGGCGTTCCGAATCCGGAGGCTTTATCAGCCAACAGGCGTCATGCACCGATGGGGCCCCCGAATTTGGAGGTTTTATTGGCCCAAAGACGTCATGCGTCGATGGGGGGCCGAATCCGGAGACTTTATTTGGCCAATTGTGATGTCCACGAAGGGCGCTCCGAATCCGGTGGCTTTAATCAGTCTAAATACGTCATGCGCCGATGGGGCTCCGAATTCGGAAGCTATATTTGCCCAAAGACGTCATGCGCCAATAGGGCTCCGAATTCGGAGGCTTTATTTAGCCAATCGTGATATCCACAAAGGGCGATCCAAATCTGGAGGCTTTATCGGGCCAAAGCCGTCATGTGTTGATGGGCCCCCGAATCTGGAGGCTTTATTGGCCCAAAGACGTCATGTGCCGATGGGTCGTCGAATCCGGAGACTTTATTTGGCCAATCGTTATATCCACGAAGGGCGCTCCGAATCCGGAGGCTTTAATCGGCCCAAAGGCGTAATGCGCCGATGGGGCCCCGAATCTGAAGGCTTTATTGGCCCAAAGACGTCATACGCGGATGAGGCGCTGAATCCGGAAACTTTATTTGGCCAATCGTGATATCCACGAAGGGCGCTCCGAATCTGGGGGCTTTAATCGGGCCAATGGCGTCATGCGCCGATGGCGCTCCGAATCCGGGGTCTTTATTTGGCAATTCGCGATATCTACGAAGGGCGCTTCGAATCCGGAGGCCTTATCGGCCCAAAGGCGTCATGCGTCGATGGGGCCCCGAATCTACAGGTTTTATTGGCCCAAAGACGTCCTGCGTCAATGGGTCTCCAAATCCGGAGACTTTATTTGGCCAATCGTGATATCCACGATGGGCGCTCCAAATCCGAAGGCTTTAATCGGCTCAAAGGCGTCATGCACCGATGGTGCTCCGAATCCGGAGGCTTTATTGGCCGAAAGACGTCATGCCCCGATGGGACCTCGAATCTGGAGGCTTTATAGGCCCAAAGACGTCATGGGCTAATGGGGCTCTGAATCCGGAGCCTTTATCTGGCCAATCCTAATATCCACCGAGGGCGTTTCGAATCCGGAGGCTTTAATCGGCCCAAAGGCGTCATGCGCCGATGGGGCTCCAAATCCGGAGGCTTTGTTGGCCTAAAGACGTCATGCGTCGATGAGGCTCCGAATCCGGAGACTTTATTTGGCCAATCCTGATATCCACCAAGGGCGCTCCGAATCCGGAGGCTTTAATCGGCCCAAAGGCGTCATGCACTGATGGGGCTCCAAATCCGGAGGCTTTATTGGCCTAAAGACGTCATGCGCCGATAGGGCTCCGAATCCGGAGACTTTATTGGCCCAAAGACGTCATGTGCCGATGGGGCTCCATATCGGGAGATGTTATTTGGCCAATCGTGATATGCATGAAGCCGACTCGGGATCTAGAGGTTTTAATCTGCCCAAAGGCTTCATGCGCCGATAGGGCTCTGAATTTGGAGGCATTATTGGCCCAAAGAGGTCATGCGCTGATGGCGCACCGAATCCGGAGACTTTATTTGGCCAATCGTGATATCCACGAAGGGCGCGCTGACTCTGGTGGCTTTAATCAGCCTAAATACGTCATGCGTCGATGGGGCTCCGAATTCGGAGGCTTTGTTGGCCCAAAGACGTCATGCGCCGATGGGGCCCCGAATCTAGAGGCTTTATTGGCCCAAAGATGCCATGCGCTGATGAGGCTTCGAATCCGGAGACTTTATTTGGTCAATCGTCATATCCACGAAGGGCGCTCCGAATCCGGAGGCTTTAATTGGCCTAGAGGCATCATGCGCCGATAGGGCTTCGAATCCGGAGGCTTTATTGGCCCAAAGACGTCATGTGTCGATGGAGCTCCGAATCCGGAGACTTTATTGGCCTAAAGACGTCACGCATCGATGTGGCTCCGAATTCGGAGACTTTATTTGGCCAATCGGGTTAACCACCAAGGGCGCTTTGAATACCGAGGCTTTAAGCGGCCCAAAGCCGTATGCGCCGATGGGGCTCCGAATCAGGAGCCTTTATTGGCCCAAAGACGTCATGCACCAATGGGGCTCCGAATCGGGAGACTTTATTTGGCTAATCGGGATATGCACGACGGGCGCTCCGAATCTGGAGGCTTTAATCGGCCCGAAGGCGTTCTGCGCCGATGGGGCTCCGAATCCGAAGGCATTATTGGCCAAAAGACGTCATGCGCTGATGGGGCTCCGATTCCGGAGACTTTATTTGGCCAATCGTGATATCCATGAAGGGCACTCCGAATCCGGAGGCTTTAATCGGCCTAAAGGCGTCATGCACCGATGGGCTCCGAATCCGGAGACTTTATTTGGCCAATCGCGATATCCACGATGGGCGTTCCGAATTCGGAGGCTTTATCGGCCCACAGGCGTCATGCGCCGATAGGGCGCCGAATCCGGAGACTTTATGCCTAATCGTCATATCCACGAAGGGCGCTCCGAATCCGATGGCTTTAACCAGCCTAAATACGTCATGCGCCGATGAGGCCCCGAATTCGGAGGCTATATTTCCCAAAAGACATCATGCGCTGATAGGACTCCGAATCCGGAGGCTTTATTTAGCCAATCGTGATATCCACGAAGGGCGATCTAAATCCAGAGGCTTTACCGGCCCAAAGCCGTCATGCGTTGACGGGCCCCCGAATCTGGAGGCTTTATTGGCCCAAAGATGTCATGCGCCGATGGGTCACCGAATTCAGAGACTTTATTTGGCAAATCGTTATATCCACGAAGGGCACTCCGAATCCGGACGCTTTAATCGGCCTAAAGGCGGAATGTGCCGATAGGGCCCCAAATCTGGAGGCTTTATTGGCCCAAAAACGTCGTGCGCCGATGAGGCGCTAAATCCGGAAACTTTATTTGGCCAATCGTCATATCCACGAAGGGCGCTCCGAATCCAGGGGCTTTAATCGGCCCAATGGCGTCATGCGCCGATGGCGCTCCGGATCTGGAGTCTTTATTTGGCAAATCGTGATATCTACAAAAGGCGCTCCGAATCCGGAGGCTTTATCGGCCCAAAGGCGTCATGCAGCCGATGGGGCCTCGAATCTGGAGGCTTTATTGGCCTAAAGACGTCCTGCAGCGATGTGGCTTCGAATCCATAGACTTTATTTGGCCAATCGTGATATCTACGAAGGGCGCTCCGAATCCGGAGGCTTTAAGCGGCCCAAAGGCGTCATGCACCGATGGGTCTCCGAATCCGGAGGCTTTATTGGCCCAACGACGTCATGCGCCGATGGGACCTCGAATCTAACGACTTTATTGGCCCAAAGACGTGATGCGTCGATGGGTCTCCGAATCCGGAGACTTTATTTGGCCAATCCTGATATCCACCAAGGGCGCTCTGAATCCAGAGGCTTTAATCGGTCCAAAGGCGTCATGCACCGAAGGGGCTCCGAATCTAGAGGCTTTATTGGCCTAAAGACGTCATATGTCGATGGGGCTCCGAATTCGAAGACTTTATTGGCCCAAAGATGTCTTGCACCGATGGGGCTCCATATCGGGAGACTTTATTTGCCCAATCGTGTTATGCGTGAAGGGTGATCCGAATCCGGAGGTTTTAATCGGCCCAAAGGTGTCATGCGCAGATGGGGCTCCGAATTCGGAGGCTTTATTGGCCCAAAGACATCATGCGCCGATGGGACCTCGAATCTGACGGCTTTATTAGCCCAAAGACGTCATGCGCCGATGGGGCTCCGAATCTGGAGACTTTATTTGACCAATCCTGATATCCACCATGGGCGCTTCGAATCCAAAGGCTTTAATCGGTCCAAAGGCGTCATGCGCCGATGGGGCTCCGAATCCGGAGGTTTTGTTGGCCTAAAGACGTCATGCGCCGATGGGGCTCCGAATCCGGAGACTTTATTGGCCCAAAGACGTCTTGCACCGATGGGGCTCCATATCGGGAGACTTTATTTGCCCAATCATGATATGCGTGAAGGGCGTTCCGAATTCGGAGCCTTTAATCGGCCCAAAGGCGTCATGCGCAGATGGGGCTCCAAATATGGAGGCATTATTGGCCCAAAGACGTCATGCGCCGATGGGGCTCCGAACCTAGAGACTTTATTTGGCCAATCGTGATATCCATGAAGGGCGCTTCAAATACCGAGGTTTTAACCGGCCCAAACCGTCATGCACCGATGGGGCTCCGAATCCGGAGGCATTATTGGCCCAACGATGTCATGCACCAATGGGGCTCCGAATAAGGAGACTTTATTTGGCCAATCGTGAAATACACGACGGGCGCTCGGAATCCGGAGGCTTTAGTCGGCCCAAAGGCGTCATGCGCCAATGGGGCTCCGAATCCGGAGGCATTATTGGCCAAAAGACGTCACGTGCTGATGGGGCTCCGAATCCGGAGACTTTATTTGGCCAATCGTGATATCATTGAAGGGTGCTCTAAATCCGGAGGCTTTAATCGGCCCGAAGGGGTCATGCGCCGATAGGCTCCGAATCCGGAGGCTTTATTTGGCCAATCGTGATATCCATGATGGGCGTTCCGAATCCGAAGACTTAATCAGCCCAAAGGCGTCATACGCCGATGGGGCCCCAAATTTGGAGGCTTTATTGGCCCAAAGATGTCATGCGCCGATGGGGCCCAGAATCTAGAGGCTTTATTGGCCCAAAGACGTCATGCGCCGATGGGGCTCCGAATTGAGTGACTTTATTTGGCCAATCGTGATATCCACGAAGGGCGCTCCGACTACGGAGGCTTTAATCAGCCCAAAGGCATCATACGCCGATGGGGCCCCGAATCTGGAGGGTTTATTGGCACAAAGACGTCATGCACCGATGGGGCTCCGAATCCGGAGACTTTATTTGGCCAATTGTGATATCCACGAACGGCGCTCTGAATCCAGAGGCTTTAATCGGCCCAAAGGCATCATGTGCCGATGGGGCTCCGAATCTGGAGACTTTATTTGGCCAAACGTGATATCCATGAAGGGCGCTCCGAATCCGGAGCCTTTAATTGGCCTAAATACGTCATGCGCCGATGCGGCTCCGAATCCGGGGACTTTATTTGGCCAATCGTGATAACCACGAAGGGCGCTCCGAATCCGGAGGCTTTAATTGGCCCAATGGCATCATGCGCCGAAGCGGCTCCGAATTCAGAGGCTTTGTTGGCCAAAAGACGTCATGCGCCGATGGGGCTCCGAAGCCGGAGACTTTATTGTCCCAAAGACGCCATGCACCGATGGGGCTCCGAATCCGGAGACTTTATTTTGCCAATCGTGATATCCACGAAGGGCGCTCCGAATTCGGAGGCTTTAATCGGTCCAAAGGCGTCTTGCGTCGATGGGGCTCCGAGTCCAGAGGCTGTATTAGCCCATAGACGTCATGTGCCAATTGGGCGCCGAATCTGGAGGCTTTATTTGCCCAAAGATGTCATGCGCCGATGGGGCTCCAAATCTGGAGACTGTATTTTGCCAATCGTGGTATCCACGAAGGGCGCTCCGAATCCGGAGACCTTAATCGTCCTAAATACGTCATGCGCTGATGGGGCCCCAAATCTGGAGGCTTTACTGGCCCAAAGATGTCATGCGCCGATGGGGCTCCGAATCTGGATGCTGTATTTTGCCGATCGTGGTATCCACGAAGGGCGTTCCGAATCCGGAGACCTTAATCATCCTAAATACGTCATGCGCCGCTGGGGCTCCGAATCCAGAGACTTTATTTGCCCAATCGTGATATCCACGAAGGGCGCTCTGAATCCGGAGGCTTTACTCGGCCCAAAGGCGTCATACGCCGATGGTGATCTGAATCCGGAGGCTTTTTTCTGCCATTCGTGATATCCACAAAGGGTGTTCCGAATCCAAAGGCTTTATTGGCCCAAAGGCGTCATACGCCGATGGGGCCCCGAATTCGGAGGCTTTATTGGCCCAAATACGTCATGCACCGATGTGGCGCCGAATCCGGAGACTTTATTTGGCCAATGGTGATATCTACGAAGAGCGCTCCGATACCGGACGCTTTAATCGGCCTGAATTCATCATGACCCGATGGGGCCCCGAATCTGGAGGCTTTATTGGCCCAAAGACGTCATGCGCCAATAGGGCTCCGAATCTAGAGACTTTATTTGGCCAATCGTGATATCCACGAAGGGCGTTCCGAATCCGGAGGCTTTAATCAGCCCAAAGGCATCATGTGCCGATGGGGCTCCAAATCTGGAGGCTTTATTGGCCCAAAGACGTCATGCGCTGAGGGGGCTCCGAATCCGGAGACTTTATTTGGCCAATCGCTATATCCATGAAGGGCGCTCTGAATCCGGAGGCTTTAATCAGCCCAAAGGCGTCATGCACCGATGGGGATCTGAATCCGGAGGCTTTATTTGTCTAATCGTGATATGCACGAAGGGCGTTCCGAATCCAGAGGCTTTATCGGCCCAAAGGGGTCATGCGCTGATGGGGGCCCGAATTTTGAGGCTTTATTGGCCGAAAGACGTCTTGCGCCGATGGGGCGCCGAATTCGGAGACTTTATTTGGCCAATCGCGATATCCACGAAGGGCGCTTCGAAACCGGAGGCTTTAATCGGCCTAAATACATCATGCGCCGACGTGGCCCCGAATTTGGAGGCTTTGTTGGCCCAAAGACGTCACACGCCGAGACCGCTCCAAATCAAGAGACTGTATTTTGCCAATCGTGATATCTACGGAGGGCGCTCCGAATCCAGAGGCTTTAATCGGCCAAAATACATCATGCGCTGATGGGACTCCGAATCCGGAGACTTTATTTGGCCAATCGTGATATCCACAAAGGGCGTTCCGAATCCGGAGGCTTTAATTGGCACAAAGGCATCATGCGCCGATTCGGCTCCGAATTCAGAGGCCTTATTGGCCCAAAGATGCCATGCGCCGATGGGGATATGAATTCGGAGACTTTATTGCCCCAAAGACGTCATGCCCCGATGGGGCTCTGAATCCAGAGACTTTGTTTGGCCAATCGTGATATCCACAAAGGGCGCTCCGAATTCGGAGGTTTTAATTGACCCAAAGGCGCCATGCGCCGATGTGGTTCTGAATTCAGAGGCCTTATTGGCCCAAAGACGCCGTGCGCCGATGGGGATCCGAATCCGAAGACTTTATTGGCCCAAAGACGTCATGCCCCGATGGGGCTCCGAATCCGGAGACTTTGTTTGGCCAATCGTGAAATTCACGAAGGGCGCTCCGATTCCGGAGGCTTTAATCGGCCCAAACGCGTGATGCGCCGATTGGGTCCCGAATCCGGAGGCTTTATTGGCCCAAAGACGTCATGCGCTGATGGGGCTCCGAATCCGTAGACTTTATTTGGCCAATTGTGATATCCACAAAAGGCGCTCCGAGTCTGGAGGCTTTAATCGGCCGAAAGGCGTCACGCGCCGATGGGGCTCCGAATCCAGAGACTTCATTGGACCAATCGTGATATCCATGATGGGCGTTCCGAATCCGGAGACTTTATCGGCCCAAAGGCGTCATGCACCGGTGGGGCCCCAAATTTGGAGGCTTTATTGGCCCAAAGAAGTCGTGCGCCGATGGGGCGCCGAATCCGGAGACTTTATTTGTCCAATCGTGATATCCACAAAGGGCGCTCCGAAACCGAAGGCTTTAATCGGCCTAAATACGTCATGCACCAATGGGGCTCGAAATTCGGAGGCTTGATTGGCCCAAAGACGTCATGCGCCGATGGGGCCCCGAATCTGGAGGCTTTATTGGCCCAAAGACATCATGCGACGATGGGACTCCGAATCGAGAGACTTTAATTGGCCAACCGTGATATCCACGAAGGGCGCTCCGAATCTAGAGGCTTTAATCGGCCTAAAGGCGTCATGTGCCGATGGGGCTCCGAATCTGGAGGGTGTATTGGCCCAAAGACGTCATACGCAGATGGGGCCCCTAATCCGGAGACTGTATTTTGCCAATCGTGATATCCACGAAGGGCGCTCAGAATCCGGAGGCTTTAATCGGCCAAAATACGTCATGCGCTGATGGGGCTCCAAATCCGGAGCCTTGATTGGCCCAAAGACGTCATGCGCCGATGGGGCCCCGAATTTGGAGGCTTTATTGGCCCAAAGACGTCATGCGCCGATGGGGCTACGAATCCAGAGACTTTATTTGGCCAACCGTAATATCTACGAAGGGCGCTCCAAATCCGGAGGCTTTAATCGGCCCAAAGGCGTCATGTGCCCATGGGGCTCCGAATCCAGAGGGTGTATTGGCCCAAAGACGTCATGCGCCGTTGGGGCCCCGAATCCGAAGACTGTATTTTGCCCATCGTGATATCCACGAAGGGCGCTCAGAATCCAGACGCTTTAATCGGCCTAAATACGTCATGCGCCGATGGGGCTCCGAATTCGGACACTTTATTTGGCCAATCGTGATATCCACGAACGGCTCTCCGAATCCGGAGGCTTTAATCCGCCCAAAGGCTTCATGCGCCGATGCGACTCCGAATTTAGAGGCTTTATTGGCCCAAAGACGTCATACACCGATGGGGATCCGAATACGGAGACTTTATTGGCCCAAGGACTTCATGCCTCGATGGCGCTCCAAATCCGGAGACTTTGTTTGGCCAATCGTGATATCCCCGAAGGGCGCTCCGATTTTAGAGGCTTTAATCGGCCCAAAGGCGTGACACGCCGATTGGGCCCCGAATCTGGAGGCTTTATTGGCCCAAAGACGTCATGCGCCGATGGGACTCCGAATCTGAAGGCTTCATTGGCCCAAAGGCGTCATGCGTCGATGGGGTTCCGAATCCGGAGGTTGTATTGGCCCATAGACGTCATGCGCCGATGGGGCCCCAAATCTTGAGGCTTTATTGGCCCAAAGACGTCTTGCGCCGATAGGGCTCCGAATCCGGAGACTGTATTTTGCCAATCGTGGTACCCACGAAGGGCGGTCCGAATCCGGAGACCTTAATCGGCCTAAATACGTCATGCACCGATGGGGTTCCGAATCCGGAGACTTTATTTGGCCAATCGTGATAACCACAAAGGGCACTTCGAATCCGGAGGCTTTACTCGGCCCAAAGCCGTCAGGCGCCGATGGGGACTCAAATCCGGAGACTTTATTCTGCAAATCGTGATATCCACGAAGGGCGTTCCGAACCCAAAGGCTTTATCGGCCCAAAGGCGTCATGCGCCGATGGGGCCCCGAATTTGGAGGCTTTATTGGCCCAAATACGTCATACACCGATGGGGCGCCGAATCCGGAGACTTTATTTGGCCAATCGTGATATCCACGATGTGCGCTCCGATACCGGAGGATTTAATCGGCCTAAATACGTCATGCCCCGATGGGGCCCCGAATCTGGAGGCTTTATTGGCCCAAAGATGTCATGCGCCGATGTGGCTCCGCATCCAGAGACTTTATTTGGCCAATCGTAATATCCACGAAAGGCGTTCCGAATCTGGAGGCTTTAATCGCCCCAAAGGCGTCATACGCCAATGGGGCTCTGAATCCGGAGGCTTTATTAGCCCAAAGACGTAGTGCGCTGAGGGGGCTCCGAATCCGGAGACATTATTTGGCCAATCGTTATATCCATGTAGGGCGCTCTGAATCCGGAGGCTTTAATCGGCCCAAAGGCGTCATGCGCCGATGGGGTCCGAATCCGGAGGCTTTATTTGTCCAATCGTGATATGCACAAAGGGCGTTTCGAATCAAAAGGCTTTATCGGCCCAAAGGCGCCATGCGCCGATGGGGCCTCAAATTTGGAGGCTTTATTGGTCGAAAAACGTCTTGCGCCGATGGGACGCCAAATTCGAAGACTTTATTTGGCCAATCGTGATATCCACGAAGGGCGCTCCGAAATCGGAGGCTTTAATCAGCCTAAATACGTCATGCGCCGATGTGGCCCCGAATCTGGAGGCTTTATTGGCCCAAAGCCGTCATTCGCCGATGAAGTTCGAATCCAGAGACTTTATTTGGCCAATCATGATATCCACGAACGGCTCTCCGAATCCGGAGGCTTTAATCGGCCCAAAGGCATCATGCGCCAATGGGGCGCTGAATCTGGAGGCTTTATTGGCCCAAAGACGTCATGCGTTGATGGGGATTCCAATAAAGAGACTTTATTTGGCCAATCGTGATATCCACGAAGGGCGCTCCAAATCCTGAGGCTTTAATCAGCCCAAAGGCGTCATGCGCCGATGGGGCTCCGAATCCGGAGGCTTTATTGGCTCAAAGACGTCATGCGCCGATGGGGCCCCGAATCTGGAGGCTTTATTGGCCCAAAGACGTCATGTGCCAATGGGGCTCCGAATCGAGAGACTTTATTTGGCGAATCGTGATATCCACGAAGGGCGCTCCGACTACGGAGGCTTTAATCGGCCCAAAGGCATCATGCGCTGATGGGGCTCCGAATCTGGAGGCTTTATTGGCACAAAGACGTCATGCACCGATGGGGCTCTGAATCTGGAGACATTATTTGGCCAATCGTGATATCCACGATGGGCGCTCCGAATCTGGAGACTTTGTTTGGCCAATGGTGATATCCACGAAGGGCGCTCCGAATCCGGAGACTTTGTTTGGCCAATCGTCATTTCCACGAAGGACGCTCCGATTCCGGAGGCTTTAAAAGGCCCAAACGCGTGATGCGCTGAATGGGTCCTGAATCCGGAGGATTTGTTGGCCCAAAGACGTCATGCGCTGATGGGGCTCTGAATCCGTAGATTTTATTTTGCCAATTATGATATCTACGAACGGCGCTCCGAATCTGGAGGCTTTAATCGGCCGAAAGGCATCATGCGCCGATGGGGCTCCGAATCCGAAGCCTTTTGTTTGACCAATCGTGATATCCACGATGGGCGTTCCGAATCCAGAGGCTTTATCGGCCCAAAGGCGTCATGCGCCGATGGGGCCCTGAATTTGGAGGCTTTATTGGCCCAAAGAAGTCATGCGCCGGTGAAGCGCCGAATCCGGAGTCTTTATTTGTCCAATTGTGATATCGACAAAGGGCGCTCCGAAACCGAAGGCTTTAATCAGCCTAAATACGTCATGCGCCGATGGGGCTACAAATCCAAAGGCTTTATTAGCCCAAAGACGTCATGCGCCGATGGGGCCCCGAATCTGGAGGCTTTATTGGCCCAAAGACGTCATGCGCTGATGGGGCTCTGAATCTAGAGACTTTATTTTGCCAATCGTGATATCCACGAAGGGCGTTCCGAATCCGGAGGCTTTAATCGGCCCAAAGGCATCATGCTTCGATGGGGCTCCAAATCCGGAGCCTGTATTGGCCCAAAGACGTCATGCGCCGATGAGGCGCCGAATCCAGAGACTGTATTTTGCCAATCGTAATATCCACGAAGGGCGCCCTGAATCCAGAGGCTTTAATCGGCCTAAATACGTCATGCACCGATGGGGCTCCGAATCCTGAGACTTTATTTGGCCAATCGGGATATCCACGATGGGCTCTCCGAATCCGGAGGCTTTAATCCGCCCAAAGGCGTCATGCGCCGATGCAGCTCCGAATTCGGAGGCTTTATTGGCCGAAAGACGTCATGCACCGATAGGCATTCGAATCCGGAGACTTTATTGGCCCAAAGACGTCATCACCCGATGGGGCTCCGAATGCAGAGACTTTGTTTGCCCAATCATGATATCCACAACGGGCACTCCGATTTTGGAGGCTTTATTCGGCCCAAAGCCGTGATACGCCGATTGGGCCTCGAATCCGAAGGCTTTATTGGCCCAAAGACGTCAGGCGCTGATGGGGCTCCGAATCCGTAGCCTTTATGTGGCCAATCGCGATATCCACGAGGGGCGCTCTGAATCCGGAGGCTTTAATCGGCTGAAAGGCGTCATGCGCTGATGGGGCTCCGAATCCGGAGGCTTTATTTGGCCAATCAAGATATCCACCAAGGGCACTCCGAATCCGGAGGCTTTAATCGGCCCAAAGGCGTCATGCGCTGATGGAGCTCCGAATTCGGAGGCTTTATTGGCCCAAAGACATCATGCGCCGATGGGCCCCCGAATCTGGAGGCTTCATTGGCCCAAAGACGTCATGCGCCGATGGGACTCCGAATCCAGAGACTTTATTTGGCCAATTGTGATATCCACGGTGGGCGCTCCGAATCCGGAGGCTTTAATCGACCCAAAGGCATCTTTCACCGATGGGGCCCCGAATCTGGAGGCTTTATTGGCACAACGATGTCATGACTTGATGGGGCTCCGAATCCGGAGACTTTATTTGGCCAATCGTGATATCCACGAAGGGCGCTCCGAATCCGAAGGCTTTAATCGGCCCAAAGGCATCATGCGCCGATGGGGCCCCGAATCTGGAGGCTTTATTGGCACAAAGACGTCATGCCCCGATGGGGCTCCGAATCCGGAGGCTTTATTTGGCCAGTCGTGATATCCACGATGGGCGCTTCGAATCCGGAGGCTTTAATCGGCCCAAAGGCGTCATGCGCCGATGCGGCTCTGAATTCAGAGGCTTTATTGGCCCAAAGACGTCTGCGCCGATGGAGCTCCGAATCCGGAGACTTTATTGGCCCAAAGACGTCATGCGCCGATGGGGCTCCGAATCCGGAGACTTTATTTGGCCAATCGTGATATCCACAATGGGCGCTCCGATTCTGGAGGCTTTAATCGGCCCAAAGGCATCATGCGCCGATGGGGATCCAAATCCGGAAGCTTTATTCTGCCAATCGCGATATCCACGAAGGGCGCTCCGAATCCAAAGGCTTTATCGGGCCAAAGGCGTCATGAGCCGATGGGGCCCCGAATTTGGAGGCTTTATTGGCCCAAAGACGTCATGCGCCGATGGTGCACCGAATTCGGAGACTTTATTTGGCCAATCGTGATATCCACGAAGGCTGCTTCGAAAATCGGAGGATTTAATCGGCTTAAATACGTCATGCGTCGATGGGGCCCTGCATTTGGAGGCTTTATTGGCCCAAAGAAGTCATGCGCCGATGGGGCTCGGAATCTAGATACTTTATTTGGACAATCCTGATATCCACGAAGGGCGCTCCGAATCCGGAGGCTTTAATCGGCCCAAAGGCATCATGCGCCGATGGGGTCCCGAATCTGGAGGCTTTATTGGCCCAAAGACGTCGTGTGCCGATGGGGCCCCGAATTTGGAGGTTTTATTGGCTCAAAGACGTCATGCACCGAAGGGGCTCCTAATCCAGAGACTTTATTTGGCCAATCGTGATATCCACGAAGGGCGCTTCGAATCCGGAGGCTTTAATCAGCCCAAAGGCATCATTTGTCGATGGGTCCTTGAATCTAGAGGCTTTATTGCGACAAAGACGTCATGCGCCGATCGGGCTCCGAATCCGGAGACCTTATTTGGCCAATCGTGATATCCACGAAGGGCGCTTCGGATCCTGAGGGTTTAATCGGCCCAGAGGCGTCATGCACCGATGGGGCTTTGAAACAGAAGGCTTTATTGGCCCAAAAACGTCATGCACCCATGGGGCCCTGAATCTGGAGGCTTTATTGGCCAAAAGAAGTCATGCGCCGATGGGGCTCCGAATCCAGAGACTTTATTTGGCCAATCGTGATATCCACAAAGGGTGCTCCGAATCCGGAGGCTTTTATTGGCCCGAAGGCGTCATGCACCGATGCGGCTCCGAATTGGGAGGCTTTATTGGCCCAAAGACGCCATGCGCTGATAGGGCTTTGAATCCAGAGACTTTATTTGGCCAATCATGATATCCATGAAGGGTGCTCTGAATCCGGAGGCTTTATTTTGCCAATCGTGATATCTACGAAGGGCGTTCCAAATCCAAAGGCTTTATCGGCCCAAAGGCGTCATGCGCATATGGGGCCCCAAATTTGGAGGCTTTATTGGCCCAAAGGCATCATGTGTCGATGGGTCCCCGAATCTGGAGGCTTTATTGGCACAAAGACGTCATGCGCCGATGGGGCTCCGAATCTGGAGACTTTATTTGGCCAATCGTGATATCCACGAAGGGAGCTCCGAATCCGGACTGTTTAATCGGCCCAAAGGCGTAATGCACCGATGGGGCTCCGAATCCGAAGGCTTTATTGGCCCAAAGGTATCATGCGCCGATGGGTCCCCGAATCTGGAGGCTTTATTGGCACAATGACGTCATGCGCCGATGGGGCTCCAAATCCGGAGACTTTATTTGGCCAATCGTGATCTCCACGAAGGGCGCTCTGAATCCGGAGGGTTTAATCGGCCTAAATACGTCATGCGCCGATGCGACTCTGAATTTAGAGGCTTTATTGGCCCAAAGACATCATGCGCCGATGCGGCTCTGGATTCAGACGCTTTATTCGCCCAAAGACGTCATGCGCCGATGGAGCTCCGAATTCGGAGACTTTATTGGCCAAAACATGTCATGCACCTATGGGGCTCCAACTTCGGAGACTTTACTTGGCCAATCGTGATATCCACGAAGGGCGCTCCGAATCCGGAGGCTTTCATTGGCCCAAAGGCGTCATGCGCCGATGGGGCTCCGAATCCGGAGGATTTACTGGCGCAAAGACATCATGCGCTGATGGGGCTCCGAACCTAGAGACTTTATTTGGCCAATCGTGATATCCATGAAGGGCGCTCAGAATCAAGAGGCTTTAATCGGCCCAAAGGCATCATGCGCCGATGGGGATCCGAATCCAGAGGCATTATTCTGCCAATCGTGATATCCACAAAGGGCGTTTCGAATCCAAAGGCTTTATCGGCCCAAAGGCGTCATGCGCCGATGGGGCACCGAATTCGGAGACTTTATTTGGCCAATCGAGATATCCACGAAGGGTGCTCCGAAAATTGGAGGATTTAATCGGCCTAAATACGTCATGCACCGATGGGGTGCCGCATTTGGAGGCTTTATTGGCCCAAAGACATCATGCGCCGATGGGGCTCCGAATCTAGAGACTTTATTTGGACAATCCTGATATCCACGAAGGGCGCTCCAAATTCGGACGCTTTAATCAGCCCAAAGGCATCATGCGCTGATGGAGCCCCGAATCTGGAGGCTTTATTGGCCCAAAGACATCATGCGCCGATGGGGCCCTGAATCTGGAGGCTTTATTGGCCCAAAGACGTCATGCACCGAAGGGGCTCCGAATCCAGAGACTTTATTTGGCCAATCGTAATATCCACGAAGGGCGCTCCGAATCCGGAGGCTTTAATCGGCCCAAAGGCATTATACGCCGATGGGTCCCCGAATCTGGAGGCTTTATTGGCACAAAGACGTCATGCGCCGATGGGGCTCCGAATCTGGAGACTTTATTTGGCCAATCGTGATATCCACGAAGCGTGCTCCGAATCTGGAGGGTTTAATCGGCCCAAAGGCGTCATGTACCGATGGGGCTCCGAATCCGAAGACTTTATTGGCCCGAAGACGTCATGCGCTGATGGGGCCCCAAATCTGGAGGCTGTATTGGCCCAAAGACGTCATGCGCCGATGGGGCCCCGAATCTGGAGGCTTTATTGGCCCAAAGACGTCATGAGCCAATGGGGCTCCGAATCTAGAGACTTTATTTCGCCAATCGTGATATCCACGAAGGGTGCTCCGAATCCGGAGGCTTTAATTGGCCCGAAGGCGTCATGCGCCGATGGGGCTCCGAATTTGGAGGCTTTATTGGCCCAAAGACGTCATGCGCTAATGGCGCTCCGAATCCGGAGACTTTATTTTGCCAATCGTGATATCCATGAGGGGCACTCTGAATCCAGAGGCTTTAATCGGCCCAAAGGCGTCATGCGCCGATGGGGATCCGAATCCGAAGGCTTTATTCTGCCAATCGTGATATCCAAGAAGGGCGTTCCAAATCCAAAGGCTTTATCGGCCCAAAGGCGTCATGCGCCGATGGGGCCCCGAATTTGGAGGCTTTTTTGGCCCACAGCAATCATGCGCCGATGGGGCGCCGAATGCGAAGACTTTATTTGGCCAATCGTGATATCCGCAAAGGGCGCTCTGAAACCGGGGGCTTTAATCGGCCTAAATACGTCATATGGAGATGGGGCCCCGCATCTGGAGCTTTTTTGGCCAAAAGATGTCATGCACCGATGGGGCTCCGAATCTAGAGACTTTATTTGGACAATCCTGATATCCACGAACGGCGCTCCGAATCCGGAGGGGCCCACAGGCGTTATGTGCTGATGGGGCTCCGAATCCGGAGGCTTTATTTGCCCAAAGACGTCATGCGCCGATGGGGCCCCGAATCAGGAGGCTTCATTGGCCCAAAGACGTCATGCGCCGAAGGGGCTCCGAATCCAGAGACTTTATTTGGCCGATTGTGATATCCACGAAGGGCGCTCCGAATCCGGAGGCTTTAATCGGCCCAAAGCCATCATGCTCCGATGGGGCCCCGAATCTGGAGGCTTTATTGGCGCAAAGACGTCATGCCCCATGGGGCTCCGAATCTGGAGACTTTATTTGGCCGATCATGAAATCCACGAAGGGCGCTCTGAATCCGGAGGCTTTAATCGGACCAAAGGCGTCATGGGCCAATGGGGCTCCGAATCCGGAGTGTGTATTGCCCAAAAACTTCATGCACCGATGGGGCACCAAATCTGGAGGCTTTATTGGCCCAAAGATGTCATGCGCTGATGGGGTACCGAATCCGGAGACTTTATTTTGAAAATCGGGATATCCACGAAGGGCACTCCGAAAACCGGAGGATTTAATCGGCCTAAATACATCATGCGCTGAGGGGGCCCTCATTTGGAGGCTTACTTGCCCAAAGACGTCATGCGCCGATGGGGCTCCGAATCTAGATACTTTATTTGGACAATCCTGATATCCACGAAGGGCGCTCCGAATACGGAGGCTTTAATCGGACCAAAGGCATCATGCGCCGATGGGGCCCCGAATCTGGAGACTTTATTGGCCAAAAGACATCATGCGCCGATGGCGCCCCCAATCTGGAGGCTTTATTGCTGCAAAGACGTCATCCACCGAAGGGGCTCCGAATCCGGAGACTTTATTTGCCCAATCATGATATCCACTAAGGGCGCTCCGAATGCTGAGGCTTTAATCGGCCCAAAGGCATCATGCGTCGATGGGTCCCCGAATCTGGAGGCTTTATTGGCACAAAGACGTCATGCACCGATGGGGCTTCGAATCCGGAGACTTTATTTGGCCAATCGTGATGTCCACGAAGGGCGCTCCAAGCCCGGAGGGTTTAATCGGCCCAAAGGCGTCATGCGCCGATGGGGCTCCGAATCCGAAGGCTTTATTGGCCCAAAGACGTCATGTGCCAATGGGGCCCCAAATCTGGTGGCTTTGGTGGCCCAAAGACGTCATGCGCCGCTGGGGCTCCGAATCCGGAGACTTTATTTCGCCAATCGTGTTATCCACAAAGGGTGCTCCGAATCCGGAGGCTTTAATTGGCCCGTAGGCGTCACGCGCCGATGAGGCTCCGTATTCGGAGGCTTTATTGGCCCAAAGACGTTATGCGCGGATGGGGCTTTGAATCCAGAGACTTTATTTTGCCAATCGTGATATCCATGAGGGGCGCTCTGAATCCAGAGACTTTAATCGGCCCAAAGGCATCATGCGCCGATGGGGATCCGAATCCGGAGGCTTTATTCTGCCAATCCTGATATCCAAGAAGGGCGTTCCGAATCCAAAGGCTTTATCGGCCCAAAGGCGTCATGCGCCGATGGGGCCCCGAATTTGGTGGCTTTTTTGGCCCAAAGACGTCATGCGCCGATGGGGCGCCGAATGCGAAGACTTTATTTGGCCAATCGTGATATCAACGAAGGTCGCTCCGATACCGGGGGCTTTAATCGGCCTAAATACATCATACGGCGATGGGGCCCGGCATCTGGAAGCTTTATTGGCCCAAAGACGTCATGCGCCGATGGGGCTCCGAATCTAGAGACTTTATTTGGATAATCTTGATATCCAAGAACGGCGCTCCTAATCCGGAGTCTTTAATCGGCCCAAAGGCATCTTACGGTGATGCGGCCCCGAATCTGGAGGCTTTATTGGCACAAAGACGTCATGCGCCGATGAGGCTCCGAATCTGGAGACTTTATTTGGCCAATCGGGATGTCCACGAAGGGTGCTTCGAATCCGAAGGGTTTTATCGCCCGAAGACGTCATGCACCAATGGGGCTCCGAATAAAAAGGCTTTATTGGCCCAAAGACGTCATGCGCTGATGGGGCCTCAAATCTGGAGGCTTTATTGGCCCAAAGACGTCATGCGCCGATGGGGCTCCAAATCCGGTGACTTTATTTCGCCAATCGTCATATCCACGAAGGGTGCTCCGAATCAGGAGGTTTTAATTGGCCCGAAGGTGTCATGCGCTGATGGGACTTTCAATTCGAAGGCTTTATTGGCCCAAAGACGTCATGCGCCGATGGGGCTCCGAATCTAGAGACTTTATTTGGACAATCCTAATATCCAAGAACGGCGCACCGAATCTGGAGGCTTTAATCGGCCCAAAGGCATCTTACGCCGATGCGGCCCCGAATCTCGAGGCTTTATTGGCACAAATACGTCATGCGCCGACGGGGCTCCGAATCCGTAGACTTTATTTGGCCAATCGTGATGTCCACGAAGGGTGCTCCGAATCCAGAGGGTTTTATCGCCCAAAGGCGTCATACACCGTTGGGGCTCCGAATCCGAAGGCTTTATTGGCCCAAAGACGTCATACGCCGATGGGGCCCCGAATCTGGAGGCTTTATTAGCCCAAAGACGTCATGCACCGATGGGGCTCCGAATCCGGTGACTTTATTTCGCCAATCGTCATATCCACGAAGGCTGCTCTGAATCCGGAGGCTTTAATTGGCCCGAAGGTGTCATGCGCCGATGGGACTTTGAATTCAGAGGCTTTATTGGCCCAAAGACGTCATGCGTTGATGGGGCTCTGAATCCGGAGACTTTATTTTGCCAATCGTGGTATCCATGAGGGGCGCTCTGAATCCGGAGACTTTAATCGGCCCAAATGCGTCATGCGCCGATGGGGATCCGAATCCGGAGGCTTTATTCTGCCAATCGTGATATCCAAGAAGGGCGTTCCGAATCCAAAGGCTTTATCGGCCGAAAGGCATCATGCGGCGATGGGGCCCCGAATTTGGAGTCTTTTTTGGCCCAAAGACGTCATGCGCAAATGGGGCGCCGAAAGCGAAGACTTTATTTGGCCAATCGTGATATCCACGAAGGGCGCTCTAAAACTGGAGGCTTTAATCGGCCTAAATACATCATACGGCGATGGGGCTCGGCATCTGGAAGCTTTATTGGCCCAAAGACATCATGCGCCGATGGGGCTCCGAATCTAGAGACTTTATTTGGACAATCCTGATATCCAAGAACGACGCTCCGAATTCAGAAGCTTTAATCGGCCCAAAGGCATCTTGTGCCGATGCGGCTTTGAATCTGGAGGCTTTATTGGCACAAAGACGTCATGCGCCGATGGGGTTCCGAATCCGGAGACTTTATTTGGCCAATCGTGATGTCCACGAAGGGTGCTCCGAATCTGGAGTGTTTAATCGGCCCAAAGGCGTCATGTACCGACGGGGCTGGAATCTGAAGGCTTTATTGGCCCAAAGACGTCATGCGCTGATGGGGCCCCGAATCTGGAGGCTTTATTGGCACAAAGACGTCATGCGCAGATGGGGCTCCGAATCCGGAGACTTTATTTCGCCAATCATCATATCCACGAAGGGTGCTCCAAATCCGGAGGCTTTAATTGGCCCGAAGGCGTCATGCGCCGATGGCGTTCTGAATTCGGAGGCTTTATTGGCCCAAAGACGTCATGCACTGATGGGGCTCCGAATCCGGAGACTTTATTTTCCCAATCGTGATATCGATGAGGGGCGCTCAAAATTCGGAGGCTTTAATCAGCCCAAAGGCGTCATGCACCGATAGGGATCCGAATCCAGAGGCTTTTATTCTGCCAATCGTGATATCCAAGAAGGGTGTTCCGAATCCAAAGGCTTTATCGGCCCAAAGGCAGCATGCGCCGATAGGGCCCCGAATTTGGAGGCTTTTTTGGCGCAGAGACGTCATGCGCCAATGGGGTGCCGAATGCGAAGACTTTATTTGGCCAATCGTAATATCCACGAAGGGCGCTCCGAAACCGGAGGCTTTAATAGGCCTAAATACGGCACGCAGAGATGGGACCCCGCATCTGGAACCTTTATTGGCCCAAAGACGTCATGCGCCAATGGGGCTCCGAATCTAAAGACTTTATTTGGACAATCTTGATATCCAAGAACGGCGCTCCGAATCCGGAGGCTTTAATCGGCCCAAACGCATCTTGCGCTGATGCGGCCCCGAATCTGGAGGCTTTATTGGCCCAAAAACGTCATGCGCCGCTGGGGCACCGAATCCAGAGACTTTATTTGGCAAATCGTGATATCCACGAAGGGCGCTCTGAATCCAGAAGCTTTAATCGGCCCAAAGACATTATGCGCCGATGGTGCCCCGAATCTGAAGGCTTTATTGGCCCGAAGACGTCACGCGCCGACGGGGCCCCGAATCTGGAGGCTTAATTGGCCCAAAGACGTCATGCGCCGATGGGGCTCCGAATCCGGAGACTTTATTTGGCCAATCGTGATATCCACGAAGGGTGCTCCGAATCCAGAGGTTCAATCGGCCCAAAGGCGTCATGCACTGATTGGGCTCTGAATCCAGAGGCTTTATTGGCCTAAAGACGTCATGCGCCGATGGGGCCCCGAATCTGGAGGCTTCATTGGCCCAAAGACGTCATGCGCCGATGGAGCTCCGAATCCAGAGACTTTATTTGGCCAAGCGTGATATCCATGAAGGGCGCTCTGAATCCGGAGGTTTTAATCGTCCCAAAGGCATCATGCGCCGATGGGGCCCCGAATCTGGAGGCTTAATTGGCCCAAAGACGTCATGCGCCGATGGGGCTCCGAATCCGGAGACTTTATTTGGCCAATCGTGATATCCACGAAGGGTGCTCCGAATCCAGAGGTTTAATCGGCCCAAAGGCGTCATGCGCTGATTGGGCTCTGAATCCGGAGGCTTTATTGGCCTAAAGACGTCATGCGCCGATGGGGCCCCGAATCTGGAGGCTTCATTGGCCCAAAGACGTCATGCGCCGATGGAGCTCCGAATCCAGAGACTTTATTTGGCCAAGCGTGATATCCACGAAGGGCGCTCCGAATCCAGAGGTTTTAATCGGCCCAAAGGCATCATGCGCCGATGGGGCCCCGAATCTGGAGGCTTTATTTGCACAAAGACGTCATGCCCCATGGGGCTCCGAATACGAAGACTTTATTTAGCCAATCATGTTATCCATGAAGGGCGCTCCGAATCCGGAGGCTTTAATCTGACCAAAGGTGTCATGCGCCGATGGGGCTCCGAATCTGGAGGGTTTATTGGCCCAAAGACTTCATGCACCGATGGGGCCCCGAATCTGGAGGCTTTATTGGCCCAAAGACGTCATGCGCCGATGGGGCTCCGAATCCAGAGACTGTGCTTTGCCAATCGTGGTATCCAAGAAGGGCGCTCCTAATCCAGAGGCTTTAATCCGCCTAAATACGTCATGCGCCGATGGGGCTCCGAATCAAGAGACTTTATTTGGCCAATGGTGATATCCACGAAGGGCGCTCCGAATCCAGAAGTTTTACTCGGCCCAAAGCCATCATGTGCCGATGGGCCCCGAATCTGGAGGCTTTATTGGCACAAAGACATCATGCCCCGATGAGCTCCAAATCCGGAGGCTTTATTTGGCCAATCGTAATATCCACGAAGGGCGTTTCGAATCTGGAGGCTTTAATCGGCCCAAAGGCGTCATGCGCCGATACGGCTCTGAATTCAGAGGCTTTATTAGCCCAAAGACGTCATACGCCGATGGAGCTCCGAATCCAAAGACTTTATTGGCCCAAAGATGTCATGCACCGATGGGGCTCCGAATCCGGAGACTTTATTTGGCCAATCGTGATATCCACGAAGGGCACTCCGAATCCGAAGGCTTTAATTGGCCCAAAGGCGGCATGCGCTGATGGGGCCCCGAATCCGGAGGCTTTACTGGCCCAAAGACGACATGTGCTGATGGGGCTCCGAATCTGGAGACTTTATTTGGCCAATCGTGATATCCATGACGGGTGCTCTGAATCCGGAGGCTTTAATCGGCCCAAAGGCATCATGCGCCGATGGGGATCCGAATCCGGAGGCTTTATTCTGCCAATCGGGATATCCACGAAGGGCGTTCTGAATCAAAAGGCTTTATCGGCCCAAAGGCGTAATCCGCCGATAGGGCCCCGAATTTGGAGGCTTTTTTGGCCCAAAGACATCATGCACCGATGCGGCACCGAATCTGGAGATTTATTTGGCCAATCGTGATATCCACGAAGGGCGCTCTGAAACCGGAGGCTTTAATCGGCCCAAAGGCATCATGCGCCGATGGGGCCCCGAATCTGGAGGCTTTATTGGCATAAAGACGTCATGCCCCGATGGGGCTCCAAATTCGGAGACTTTATTTGGCCAATCGTGATACACACGAAGGGCGGTCCGAATCCGGAGGCTTTAATCGGCCCAAAGGCGTCATGCGCCGATGGGGCTCTGAATCCGGAGGCTGTATTGGCCCAAAGACTTCATGCGCCGATGGGGCCCCGAATCTGGAGGCTTTATTGGCCCAAAGACGTCATGCGCCGAAGGGGCTCCGAATCTAGAGACTTTATTGGGCCAATCGTGAAATCCACGAAGGTCGCTCCGAATCTAGAGGCTTTAATTGGCCCAAACGCATCATGCGCCGATAGGGCCCCGAATCTGGAGGCTTTATTGGCAGAAAGACGGAATGCGCCGATGGGGCTCCGAATCCGGAGACTTTATTTAGCCAATCGTGATATCCACGAAGGGCGCTCCGAATCTGGATCCTTTAATCGACCCAAAGGCATCACTCGCCGATCAGGCTCCGAATCTGAAGGCTTTATTGGCCTGAAAACGTCATGCGCCAGTGGGGCCCCCAATCTAGGGGCTTTATTGGCCCAAAGACGTCATGCGCCGATGGTGCTCCTAATCCAGAGACTTTATTTGCCCAATCGTGATATCCACGAAGGACGCTCTGAATCCGGAGGCTTTAATCGGCCCAAAGGCATCCTGCGCCGATGAGGCCCTGAATCTGGAGGCTTTATTGGCACAAAGACGTCATGCCCCGATGGGGCTCTGAATCTAGAGACTTTATTTGGCCAATCGTGATATCGACGAGGGGCGCTCTTAATCCGGAGGCTTTAATCAGCCCAAACACGTCCTACAACGATAGGGCTCCGAATCCGAAGGCTTTATTGGCCCAAAGACGTCATGCGCTTATGGGGCCCGAATCTGGAGGCTTTATTGGCCCAAAGACATCATGCGCCGATGGGGCTCCAAATCCGTAGACTTTATTTGGGCAATCGTGAAATCCACAATGGGCGCTCTGAATCCGGAGGCTTTAATCGGCCCAAAGGCATCATGCGCCGATGGGGCTCCTAATGCGGAGGCTTTATTGGCCCAAAGACGTCATGCGCCGATAGGGCCCCGAATCTGGAGGCTTTATTGGCCTAAACACGTCATGCGCTGACGGGCTTCCGAATCCAGAGATTTTATTTGGCCGATCGTGATACCCACGTAGGGCACTCTGAATCCAGAGGCTTTAATCGGCCCAAAGGCATCATGCGCCGTTGGTGGCCCCGAATCTGGAGGCTTTATTGGCACAAAGACGCCATGCTCCAACGGGGTTCTAAATCCGGAGACTTTATTTGGCCAATCGTGATATCCATGACGGACGCTCCGAATCCAGAGGCTTTATCGGCCCGAAGGCATCATGCGCCGATAGGGCCCCGAATCTGGAGGCTTTATTGCCACAAAGACGTCATGCTCCAATGGGGCTCCGAATCCGGAGACTTTATTTGGCCAATCGTGAAATCCACGAAATGTGCTCCGAACCGGAGGCATGAATTGGCCCAAAGCCATCATACGCCGCTGAGGCTCCAAATGCGGAGGCTTTATTGGTCCAAAGACGTCAAGCGCCGATGGGGCCCCGAATCTGGAGGCTTTATTGGCCCAAACACATCATGCGCCGATGGGCTCCGAATCTAGAGACTTTATTTGCCCAATCGTGATATCCACGATGGGCGCTCCGAATCCGAAGGCTTTAATTGGCCCAAAGGCATCATGCGCCGATGGGGGACCGAATCTGGAGGCTTTATTGGCACAAAGACGTCATACGCCAATGGGGCTCTAAATCTGGAGACTTTATTTAGACAATCGTGATATCCACGTAGGGCGCTCCTAATCTGGAGGCTTTAATCGGCCCAAAGGCGTCATGCGCCAATGGGGTGCCGAATCCGGAGGCTTTATTGGCCCAAAGACGTCATGTGTCGATGGGGCCCCGAATCTAGAGGCTTTATTGGCCCAAAGCCGTCTTGCGTCGATGGGGCTCCGAATCTGGAGACTTTATTTGGCCAATCGTGACATCCAGGAAGGGCGCTTCGAATCCGAAGGCTTTAATAACCCTAAATAGGTCATGCGCCGATGGGGCTCCGAATCCGGAGGCTTTATTGGCCCAAAGACGTCATTCGCCGATAGGGCCCAGAATTTGGAGGCTTTATTGGCCCAAAGAAGTCATTCGCCGATGGGGCCCCGAATCCGGAGACTTTATTTGCCCAAAGACGTCACGCACCGATGGGGCTCCGAAATCGGAGGCTTTATTTGGCCAATCGTGATATCCACGAAGGGCGCTCCGAATCCCGAGGCTTTAATCGGCCCGAAGGCGTCATGCGCCGATGGGGCTACAAATCCGGAGGCCTTATTGCACCAAAGACGTCATGCGCCGATGGGGGCCCGAATATGGAGGCTTTATCGGCCGAAAGACGTTTTGCACCGATGGAGATCCAAATCCGGAGACTTTATTTGGCCAATCGTGATATCCACGAACAACGCTCCGAATTCGAAGGCTTTAATCGGCCCAAAGGCGTCATTCGCCGATGGGGCTCCGAATCCGGAGGCTTTATTGGCCCAAATATGTCATGCGCTGATAGGGCTCCGAATTCGGAAACTTTATTTGGCCAATCGTGATATCCACGAAGGGCGCTCCGAATTCGGAGGCTTTAATCGGCCAAAAGGCGTCATTCGCCGATGGGGCTCTGAATCCGGAGGCCTTATTTGGCCAACCGTGATATCCACGAAGGGCATTCTGAATCCCGAGGCTTTATCAGTCCAAAGGCGTCATGCGCCGATGGGGCCCCGAATTTGGAGGCTTTATTGGCCCAAAGACGTCATGCGCCGATGGGGCGCCGAATGCGAAGACTTTATTTGGCCAATCGTGATATCCACGAAGGGTGCTCCGAAACTGGAGGCTTTAATCAGCGTAAATACATCATGCACCGATAGGGCTCCCAATCTAGAGGCTTTATTGGCCCAAAGATGTAATGCGCCGATGGGGCCCCGAATCAGGAGGCTTTATTGGCCCAAAGCGGTCATACACCGATGGGGCCCCGAATCAGGAGGCTTTATTGGTCCAAAGATGTCATACGCCGATGGGGCCCCGAATCTGGAGGCTTTCTTGGCCCAAAGACGTCATGCGCTGATGGGGCTCCGAATCCAGAGACTTTATTTGGCCAATCGTGATATCCATGAAGGGCGCTCCGAATCTGGAGGCTTTAATCGGCCCAAAGGCGTCATCCGCCGATGGGGCTCCAAATCCAGAGGCTTTATTTGGCCAATCGTGATATCCATGAAGGGTGTTCTGAATCCAGACGCTTTATCGGCCTGAAGGAGTCATGCGCCAATGGGGCCCCAAATTTGGAGGCTTTATTGGCCCAAAGACGTCATGCGCCGATGGGGCGTCGAATTCGGAAACTTTATTTGGCCAATCGTGATATCCACGAAGGGCGCTCCGAAATCGGAGGCTTTAATCGGCCTAAATACATCACGCACCGATGGGGCCCCGAATCTGGAGGCTTTATTGGCCCAAAGACGTCAAGCGCCGATAGGGCACCAAATCCAGAGACTTTATTTGGCCAATCGTGATATCCACGAAGGGCGCTCCGAATCCAGAGGCTTTTATCGGCCGAAAGGCATCATGCGCCGCTGTGGCCCTGAATCTGGAGGCTTTATTGGTACAAAGACGTCATGCGTAGATAGGGCTCCGAAACCGGAGACTTTATTTGTCGAATCGGGATATCCACAAAGGGCGCTCCGAATCTGGAGGCTTTAATCGGCCAAAAGGCATTATGTGCCAATGGGGCTCCGAATCCCGAGGCTGTATTGGCCCAACGACGTCATGTGCCGATGGGGCCCCGAATCTGGATGCTATATTGGTCCAAAGATGTCATGCGCCGATGGAGCTCCGAATCCGGAGATCTTATTTTGCGAATCGTGATATCCACGAAGGACGCTCCAAATCCGGAGGCTTGAATCGGCCTAAATACGTCATGCGCCGATGGGGCTCCGAATCCGTAGACTTTATTTGGCCAATTTTGATATCCACGAAGGGCGCTCCAAATACGGAGGCTTTGATCGCCCCAAAGGCGTCATGCACCGATGGGGCTCCGAATTCAGAGGCTCTATTGGCCTAAAGACGTCATGCGCCGATGGGGCTCCGAATCCAGAGACTTTATTTGGCCAATTGTGATGTCCACGAAGGGCGCTTCGAATCCGGAGGTTTTAATCGGCCGAAAGGCATCATGTGCCGATGGGGCTCCGAATTCGGAGGCTTTATTTGGCCAACCGTGATATCCACGAAGGGCGTTCTGAATCCTGAGGCTTTGTCGGCCCAAAGGCGTGATGCGCCGATGGGGCCCCGAATTTGGAGGCTTTATTGGCCCAAAGATGTCATGCGCTGATGGGGGGTCGAATCCGAAAAAATTATTTGGCCAATCGTGATATCCACGAAGGGCGCTCCGAAACCGGAGGCTTTAATTGGCCCAAATACGTCATACGCCGATGGGGCTCCGAATCCGGAGTCTTTATTGGCCCAAAGACGTCATGCGCCGATGGGGCCCCTAATCTGGATGCTTTATTGGCCCAAAGATGTCATGCGCCGATGGGCTCCGAATCCAGAGACTTTATTTGGCCAATCGTGATATCCACGAAGGGCGCTCCGAATCCGGAGGCTTAAATCGGCCAAAAGGCATCATGCATTGATGGGGCCCCAAATCTAGAGGCTTTATTGGCACAAAGACATCATGCACCGATGGGGCACCGAATCCGGAAACTTTATTTGGCCAATCTGGATATCCACGACGGGAGCTCTAAATTCGGAGGCTTTAATCGGCCCAAAGGTGTAATGCGCTGATGGGTCTCCGAATCTGGAGGGTTTACTGGCCCAAATACGTCAGGCGCCGATGGGGCCCCTAATCTAGAGGCTTTATTGGCCCAAAGACGTCATGCGCCGATGGGGCCTCGAATTCGGAGACTTTATTTGGCCAATTGTGATATCCAGGAAGGGCGCTCCGAATCTGGAGGCTATAATCGGCCTAATTACGTCATGCGCCGATGGGGCTCCGAATCCGGAGGCTTTATTGGCCCAAAGACGTCATGCGCCGATGGGGCCCCAAATCTGGAGGCTTTATTGGCCTAAAGACATCATGCGCCGATGGGGCTTCGAATCCGGAGACTCTATTTGGCCAATCGTGATATCCACGAATGGCGCTCCGAATCCGGATGCCTTAATCGGCCTAAAGGCGTCATGCGCCAATAGGGCTCTGAATCCGGAGGCTTTATTGGCCCGAAGACGTCATGCGCCGATGGGGCTTCGAATCCGGAGGCTTTATTGGCCCAAAGACGTCACGCACCGATGGGGCTCCGAAATAAGAGGTTTTATTTGGCAAATCGTGATATGCACGAAGGGAGCTCCGAATCCCGAGGCTTTAATCGGTCCAAAGGCATCATGCGCCGATGGGGCTCCGAATCCGGAGGCTTTATTAGTCCAAAGATGTCATGCGCCGATGGGGCCCTGAATCTAGAGGCTTTATTGGCCCAAAGACGTCATGCGTCGATGGGGCTTCGAATCTGGAGACTTTATTTGGCCAATCGTGATATCCACGAAGGGCGCTCCGAATCCGGAGGCCTTAATCGTCCTAAAGGCGTCATGTGCCAATGGTGCTCCGAATCCGGAGGCTTTATTGGCCCTAAGACGTCATGCGCCAATGGGGCTCTGAATCCGGAGGCTTTATTGGCCCAAAGACGTCACTCATCGATGGGGCTCCAAAACCGGAGGTTTTATTTGGCCAATCGTGTTATACACGGAGAGCGCTCCAAATCCTGAGGTTTTAATCGGCCCAAAGGCGTCATGCGTTGATGGGGCCCCGAATTCGGAGGCTTTATTTGCCCAAAGACGTCATGCGCCGATGGGGGACCAAATATGGGCACTTTATTAGCCCAAAGATGTTTTGCGCCATTGGGGATCCGAATCTGGAGAATTTATTTGGCCAATCATGATATCCACGAAGGGCGCTCCGAATCCGGAGCCTTTAATCGGTCGAAAGGCGTCATGCGCCGATGGGGATCTGAATCCGGAGAATTTATTTGGCCAACCGTGATATCCATGAAGGGCGTTCCAAATTCGTAGGCTTTATCGACCCAAAGCTGTCATGCGCCGATGGGCCCCAAATTTGGATGCTTTATTGGCTCAAAGACGTCATACACCGATGGGGCGCCGAATCCGGTGGCTTTATTTCGCCAATCGTGATATCCGCGAAGGACGTTCCGAAATCGGAGGCTTTAATCGGCCTAAATGCGTCATGCGCCGATGGGGCTCCGACTCCGGAGGCTTTATTGGGCCAAAGACGTCATGCGCCGATGGGACCCCAAATCTGGAGGCTTTATTGGCCCAAAGACGTCACGCGCTGATGGGGTTCTGAATCCGGAGGATTTATTTGGCCAATCATGATATCCATGAAGGGTGCTCCGAATCTGAAGGCTTTAATTGGCCCAAAGGCGTCATCCGCTGATGGGGCTCTGAATTCGGAGACTTTATTTGGCCAATCGTGATATCCACGAAGGGCGTTCCGAAATCGGAGGCTTTATCGGTTCAAAGGCATCATGCGCCAATGGGGCCCCGAATTTGGAGCCTTTATTGGCCCAAAAAGCGTCATATGCCGATGGGGCTCTGAATCCGGAGGCTTTATTGGCCCCAAAACGTCATGCGCTGATGGGGCCCCGAATGTGGAGGCTTTATTGGCCCAAACACGTCATGCACCGATGGGGCTCCGAATCTGGAGACTTTATTTGGCCAATCGTGATATCCACGAAGGGCGCTCCGAATCCAGAGGCTTTAATCGGCCAAAAGGCGTCATGCGCCGATGGGGCCCCGAATCCAGAGGATTTATTGGCACAAAGATGTTATGCACCGATGCAGATCCGACTCCGAACACTTTATTTGGCCAATCGTGATATCCAGGAAGGGCGCTCCGAAGCCGGAGGCTTTAATCGCCCTAAATACGTCATGCGTCGATGGGGCTCCGAATCCGGAGGCTTTATTGGTCCAAAGACGTCATGCGCCGATAGGGCCCTGAATCTGGAGGGTTTATTGGCCCAAAGAAGTGATGCCCCGATAGGGCTTCGAATCCGGAGACTTTATTTGGCCAATCGACATATCAACGAAGGGGGCTCCAAATCCGGTGGCTTTAATCGGCCTAAAGGCATCATCCGCCGATGGGGCTCCGAATCCGGAGGCTTTATTGGCCCAAAGATGTCATACGCCGATTGGGCTCCAAATCCGGAGACTTTGTTTGCCCAAAGACGTCACGCACCGATGGGACTCCAAAACCGGAGGCTTTATGCGCCGATGGGGCTACAAATCTGGAGGCTTTATTGCACCAAAGACGTCATGCGCCGATGGGGGCCCGAATATGGAGGCTTTATCGGCCCAAAGACGTTATGCGCCGATGGAGATCTGAATCCAGAGACTTTATTTGGCCAATCGTGATATCCAGGAAGGGCGCTCCAAATCCGGAGGCCCTAATCGCCCTAAATACGCCATGCGTCGATAGGGCTCCGAATCTGGAGGCTTTATTGGCCCAAAGACGTCATGCGCCGATGGGGCACGAATCTGGAGGGTTTATTTGCCCAAAGAAGTGATGCCCCGATAGGGCTTCAAATCCGGATACTTTATTTGGCCAATCGTGATATCCACGAAGGGCGCTCCTAATACGAAGGTTTTAATCGGCCTAAAGGCGTCATGCGCCGATGGGGCTTCGAATCCGGAGGCTTTATTGGCCCAAAGACATCATGCGCCGATTGGGCTCCGAATTCGGAGACTTTATTTGCCCAAAGACGTCACGCACCGATGGGGCTCCGAAACCGAAGGCTTTACTGGACCAAGACGTCGTGCGCCGATGGGGCCCGAATATGGAGGCTTTATCGGCCCAAAGACGTTATGCGTCGATGGAGATCCGAATCCGGAGGCTTTATTGGCCCAAACACGTCATGCGCTGATGGGGCTCCGAATTCGAAGACTTTATTTGGCCAATCGTGATATCCACGAAGGGCGCTCCGAATCCGTAGGGTTTAATCGGCCCAAAGACGTCATGTGCCGATGGAACTCCGAATCCAGAGACTTTATTTGGCCAATCGTGATATCCACGAAGGGCGCTCCGAATCCAGAGGCTTTATTGGCCCAAAGACGTCATTCGCCAATGGGGCCCCGAATCTGGAGTTTTATTGGCCCAAAGACTTCATGCGTTGATGGGGCACCGAGTCCGGAGACTTTATTTGGCCAATCGTGATATCCAGGAAGGGCGCTCCGAATCTGGAGGCTTCAATCGCCCTAAATACATCATCCGTCGATGGGGCTCCGAATCCGGAGGCTTTATTAGCCTTGAGACGTCATGTGCCGATGGGGCCCCGAATCTGGAGGGTTTATTGGCCCAAAGAAGTCATGCCCCGATAGGGCTTCGAATCCAGAGACTTTATTTGGCCAATCGTGATATCCATGAAGGGCGCTCCGAATCCAGAGGCTTTAATCGACCTAGAGGCGTCATGAGCCGATGGGGCTCCGAATCCAGAGGCTTTATCGGCCCTAAGACGTCATGCACCGATTGGGCTCCGAATCCGGAGACTTTATTTGCCCAAAGACGTCACGCACCGATGGGGCTCTGAAACCGGAGGCTTTGTTTGGCCAATCGTGATATCCACGAAGGGTGCTCCGAATCCGGAGGCTTTAATCGGCCTAAAGGCGTCATCTGTCGATGGGGCCCCGAATCAGGAGGCTTTATTGTCCCAAAGACGTAATGCGCCGATTGGGCTCCGAATCCTGAGACTTTGTTTGCCCAAAGACGTCACGCACCGATTGGACTCCAAAACCGGAGGCTTTATTTGGCCAATCGTGATATCCACGAAGGGCGCCCCGAATCCCGAGGCTGTAATCGGCCCAAAGGCATCATGCGCTGATGGGGCTACAAATCCGGAGGCTTTATTGCACCACAGACGTCATGCGCCGATGGGGGCCCGAATATGGAGGCTTTTATCGACCCAAAGACGTTATGCGCCGATGGATATCCGAATCCGGAGACTTTATTTGGCCAATCGTGATATCCAGGAAGGGCGCTCCGAATCCGGAGGATTTAATCGCCCTAAATACGTCATGCGTCGATGGGGCTCCGAATCCGAAGGCTTTATTGGCCCAAAGACGTCATGCACCGATGGGGCCCCGAATCTGGAGGGTTTATTGGCCCAAAGAAGTCTTGCCCTGATAGGACTTCGAATTCGGATACTTTATTTGGCCAATCGTGATATCCACGAAGGGCGCTCCGAATCCGGAGGCTTTAATCGGCCTAAAGGCGTCACGCGCCGATAGGGCTCCGAATCCGGAGGCTTTATTGGCCCAAAGACGTCATGCGCCGATTGGGCTCCGAATCTGGAGACTTTATTTGCCCAAAGACGTCACGCACTGATGGGGCTCCGAAACCGGAGGCTTTATTTGGCCAATCGTGATATCCACGAAGGGCGCTCCGAATCCCGAGGCTTTAATTGGCCCAAAGGCATCATGCGCCGATGGGGCAACAAATTCGGACGCTTTATTACAGCAAAGACGTCACGCGCCGATGGGGGCCCAAATATGGAGGCTTTATCGGCCCAAAGACGTTATGCGCCAATGGAGATCTGAATCCAGAGATTTTATTTGGCCAATCATGATATCCAGGATGGGGCTCCAAATTCGGAGGGTTTAATCGCCCTATATACGTCATGCGTCGATAGGGCTCCGAATCCGGAGGTTTTATTGGACCAAAGACGTCATGCGCCGATGGGGCCCCGAATCGGGAGGGTTTATTGGCCCAAAGAAGTCATGCCTCGATAGGGCTTCAAATCCAGATACTTTATTTGACCAATCGTGATATCCATGAAGGGCGCTCCGAATCCGGAGGCTTTAATCGGCCTAAAGGCGTCATGCGCTGATGGGGCTCCGAGTCCGGAGGCTTTATTGGCCCAAAGACGTCATGCGCCAATCGGGCTCCGAATTCGGAGACTTTATTTGCCCAAAGACGTCACGCACCGATGGGCCTTCGAAACCAGAGGCTTTATTTGGCCAATCGTGATATCCACGAAGGGCGCTCCGAATCCCGAGGGATTAATCGGCCCAAAGGCATCATGCGCCGATGGGGCTACAAATCTGAAGGCTTTACTGCACCAAAGACGTCATGCGCCGATGGGGGCCCGAATATGGAGGCTTTATTGGCCCAAAGACGTTATACGCCGATGGAGATCCGAATCCGAAGACTTTATTCGGCCAATCGTGATATCCACGAAGGGCGCTCCAAATCCGGAGGCTTTAATCGGCCCAAAGGCGTCATTCGCCGATGGGGCTCCGAATCCGGAGGCTTTATTGGCCTAAACACATCATGCGTTGATGGGGCTCCGAATTCGGAGACTTTATTTGGCCAATCGTGATATCCACGAAGGGCGCTCCGAATCCGGAGGCTTTAATCGGCCCAAAGACGTCATGCGCCGTTGGGACTCCGAATCCGGAGGCTTTATTTGGCATTTTGGGATATCCACGAAGGGCGCTCCGAATCCGGAGGCTTTATTGGCCCAAAGACATCATTCGCCAATGGTGCCCCGAATCTGGAGGTTTTATTGGCCCAAAGACATCATGCGCTGATGGGGCGCCGTATCCGAAGACTTTATTTAGCCAATCGTGATATCCACGAAGGGTGCTCCGAATCCGGAGGTTTCAATCGGCTTAAAGGCGTCATATGCCGATGGGGCTCTGAATCCGGAGGCTTTATTGGCCCCAAAACGTCATGCGCCGATGGGGCCCGAATGTGGAGGCTTTATTGGCCCAAACAGGTCATGCACCGATGGGGCTCCGAATCTGGAGACTTTATTTGGCCAATCGTGACATCCACGCAGGGCGCTTCGAATCCGGAGGCTTTAATCGGCCAAAAGGCGTCATGCGCCGATGGGGCCCCGAATCTGGAGGCCTTATTGGCACAAAGATGTTATGCGCCGATGCAGATCCGAATCCGAAGACTTTATTTGGCCAATCGTGATATCCAGGAAGGGCGTTCTGAATCCGGAGGCTTTATTGGCCCAAAGACGTCCGGCGCCGATGGGGCCCCGAATCTGGAGGGTTTATCGGCCCAAAGAAGTCATGCCCCAATAGGGCTTCGAATCCGGAGACTTTCTTTGGCCAATCTTGATATCAACGAAGGGGCCTCTGAATCCGGAGGCTTTAATCGGCCTAAAGGCGTCATCCACCAATGGGGCTCCGAATCCAGAGGCTTTTTATTGGCCCAAAGACGTCATGCGCAGATTGGGCTCCGAATCCGGAGACTTTGTTTGCCCAAAGACATCACGCACCGATGGGACTCCAAAACCGGAGGCTTTATTTGGCCAATCGTGGTATCCACGAACGGCGCTCCGAATCCCGAGGCTTTAATCGGCCGAAAGGCATCATGCCCCGATGGGGCTACAAATCCGGAGGCTTTATTGCACCAAAGACGTCATGCGCCGATGGGGGCCCGAATATGGAGGCTTTATCGGCCCAAAGACGTTATGCTCCGATGGAAATCCGAATCCAGAGACTTTATTTGGCCACTCGTGATATCCAAGATGGGCGCTCCGAATCCAGAGGCTTTAATCGCCCTAAATACGTCATGCGTCGATGGGGCTTCGAATCCGGAGGCTTTGTTGGCCCAAAGACGTCATGCGCTTATGTGGCCCCGAATCTGGAGGGTTTATTGGCCCAAAGAAGTCATGCCCCGATAGGGCTTCAAATCCGGATATTTTATTTAGCCAATCGTGATGTCCACGAAGGGCGCACCGAATCCAGAGGCTTTCATTGGCCTAAAGGCGTCATGCGCCGAAGGGGCTCCGAATCCGGAGGCTTTATTGGCCCAAAGACGTCATGCGCCGATTGGGCTCCAAATCTGGAGACTTTATTTACCCAAAAACATCACGCACCGATGGGGCACCGAAACCGGAGCCTTTATTTGGCCAATCGTGATATCCACGAAGGGCGCTCCGAATCCCGGGGCTTTAATCGGCCGAAAGGCATCATGCGCCGATGGGGCTACAAATCCGGAGGCTTTATTGCACCAAAGACGTCGTACGCCGATGAGCCCCGAATATGGAGGCTTTATCGGCCTAAAGACGTTATGCGCCGATGGAGATCCGAATCCGGAGACTTTATTTGGCCAATCGTGATATCCACGAAGGGTGCTACGAATCCGGAGGCTTTAATCGGCCCAAAGGCGTCATTCGCCGATGGAGCTCCGAATCCGAAGGCTTTATTAGCCCAAACACGTCATGCGCTGATGGGGCTCCGAATTCGAAGACTTTATTTGGCCAATCGTGATATCCATGAAGGGCTCTCCGAATCCGGAGGCTTAATCGGCCCAAAGACGTCGTGCGCCGATGGGACTCCGAATCTGGAGGCTTTATTTGGCCAATCGTGATATCCACGAAGGGCGCTCCGAATCCGGAGGCTTTATTGGCCCAAAGACGTCATTCGCTAATGGGGCCCCGAATCTGGAGGTTTTATTGGCCCAAAGACATCATGCGCTGATGGGGTGCCGAGTCCGGAGACTTTATTTGGCCAATCGTGATATCCCAGAAGGGCGCTCCGAATCTGGAGGCTTTAATCGCCCTAAATACGTCATTCGTCGATGGGGCTCCGAATCTGGTGGCTTTATTGGCCCAGAGACGTCATGCGCCGATGGGGCCCCGAATCTGGAGGGTTTATTGGCCCAAAGAAGTCTTGCCGCGATAGGGCTTCCAATCTGGAGACTTTATTTGGCCAATTGTGATATCCACGAAGGGCGCTCCGAATCCGGAGGCTTTAGTCGAACTAAAGGCATCATGCGCCGATGGGGCTTCGAATCCGGAGGCTTTATTGTCCCAAAGGCGTCATGCGCCGATTGGGCTCCGAATCCGGAGACTTTATTTGCCCAAAGACGTCACGCACCGATAGGGCTCCGAAACCGAAGACTTTATTTGGCCAATCGTGATATCCACGAAGGGCGCTCCGAATCCGGAGGCTTTAATCGGCCTAAAGGCGTCATCCGCCGATGGGGCTCCGAATCCGAAGCCTTTATTGGCCCAAAGACATCATGCGTCGATTGGGCTCCGAATCCGGAGACTTTGTTTGCCCAAAGACGTCACGCACCGATGGGACTCCAAATCGGAGGCTTTATTTGGCCAATCGTGATATCCACGAACGGCGCTCCGAATCCCGAGGCTTTAATCGGCTCAAAGGCATCATGCGCCGATGGGGCTACAAATCTGGAGGCTTTATTGCACCAAAGACGTCATGCGCCGATGGGGGCCCGAATATGGAGGCTTTATCGGCCCAAAGGCGTTATGTGCCGATGGAGATCCGAATCCGGAGACTTTATTTGGCCAATCGTGATATCTGCAAAGGACGCTCCGAATCTGGAGGCTTTAATGGGCCTAAATGCGTCATTCGCCGATGGGGCTCCGAATCCGGAGGCTTATTGGCCCAATCACGTCATGCACTGATGGGGCTCCGAATTCGGAGACTTTATTTGGCCAATCGTGATATCCACAAAGGCGCTCCGAATCCGGAGGCTTTAATCGGCCTAAAGACGTCATGCGCCGATGGCCCTCCGAATCCGGAGGCTTTATTTGGCCAATCGTGATATCCACGAACGGCGCTCCGAATCCGGAGGCTCTATTGGCCCAAAGACGTCATTCGCCAACGGGGCCCCGTATCTAGAGCTTTTATTGGCCCAAAGACATCATGCGCTGACGGGGTGCCGAATCCGGAGATTTTATTTAGCCAATTGTGATATCCACAAAGGGTGCTCCGAATCCGGAGGTTTTAATCGGCCTAAATGCGTCATATGCCGATGGGGCTCCAAATCCGGAGGCTTTATTGGCCCCAAGATGTCATGCTCTGATGGGGCCTCGAATCTGGAGGCTTTATTGGCCCAAACACGTCATGCACGAATGGGGCTCCGAATCTGGAGACTTTATTTGGCCAATCGTGATATCCACGAAGGGCGCTCCGAATCCGGAGGCTTTAACCGCCAAAAGCCGTCATGCGCCGATGGGGCCCCGAATCTGGAGGCTTTATTGGCACAAAGACGTCATGCGCCAATGGGGCTCCGGATCCAGAGACTTTAATTGGCCAATCATGATATCCACGAAGGGCGCTCCGAATCCGGATGCTTTAACCGGACGAAAGTCATCATGCGCCGATGGGGCTCCGAATCCGGAGGCTTTATTGGCCAAAGACGTCATGCGGATAGGGGCCCGAATATGGAGGCTTTATTGGCCCAAAGACAATTTGCGCCGATGACGCTCCGTATCCGGAAACTTTATTTGACCAATCGTGATATCCACGAAGGGCCCTCTGAATCCGGAGGGTTTAATTAGCCTAAAGGCGTCATGCACCGATGGGGCTCCGAATCCAGAGGCTTTATTGGCCTAAAGACGTCATGCGACGATGATACTCCGAATCCGGAGACTTAATTTGCCCAAAGACGTCATACGCCGATGGGGCTCCAAATCCAGAGACTTTATTTGGCCAATCGTGAAATCCACGAAGGGCGCTCCGAATCCGTAGTCTTTAATCGGCCCAAAGGCGTCATGCGCCGATGGGGCTTTGAATTCGGAGGCTTTATTGGCTCAAAGACGTCATGTGCCGATGGGGCCCCGAATCTGGAGGCTTTATTGGCCCAAAGACGTCATGCGCCGATGGGGCTTCGAATCCGGAGACTTTATTTGGCCAATCGTGATATCCACGAAAGTCGCTCTGAATCTAGATGCTTTAATTGGCCTAAAGGTGTCATGCGCTGATGGGCCTCCGTATCTGGAGACATTATTGGCCCAAAGACGTCATGCGCCGATAGGGCTCCGAAGCCAGAGACTTTATTGGCCCAAAGACGTCACGCACCGATGGGGCTCCGAATCCGGAGGCTTTATTTGGCCAATCTTGATATCCACGAAGGGCGCTCCGAATCCGGAGGCTTTATCGGCCCAAGGACATCATGCGCCGATGGGGCCCCGAATCTGGAGGCTTTTTTGGCCCGAAGACGTCATGTGCCGATGGGGCGCCGAATTCGGAGACTTTATTTGGCCAATCGTGATATCCACGAAGGGCGCCGAATTCGGAGACTTTATTTGGCCAATCATGATATCCACGAACGGCTGGAGGCTTTAATCGGCCTAAAGGTGTCATGCGCCGCTAGGGCTCCGAATCCGAAGGCTTTATTGGCCCAAAGGCGTCATGCGCCGACGGGACCCCGAATCTGAAGGCTTTATTGGCACAAAGACGTCATGCGCCGATGGGGCTCCTGTAGACGTCCACGAACGTCCTGGGAAAGATCCCGTTTTGTTCAATTGAGCTTACTACAGTTCGGACTCAATGTCACAGTTCTTAATTTGATCTCGCAACGTGCAATGCGAGATTGATAAATCACCAAAGAGTCCAAATCTGTCAAATCGTTTTGAAAAACTAATTTTTAGAAAGAAGTGCCAAACATGGACTGCTTTGCCAGATACAGAGTCACCACCTAAATATGTTATTTTGGGGAAATTTAGGAAACCCTGACTCGTGCCTAAGGTCACGTGTCCGTCATCACCAAAGTTGCCTCGGCTCGGGAACTTGGGTACAATTGGAAAAGGTCATGCAATGAGCACCCCTGTTCGCCCGATCAAAGATCGGCCACTACTAAACATGATATCGATTTTTTTGAAAACACATGCGTTCTTATTCCGGTTTATTAGCCAACGATTACTATGTGATGCACACAGCATACAAGTATAGACTGGATCGCCTGAGTTGGAACAAAACATCTCATGTTTGTTTTTTAAAGCGGTTTGCTGCTCACAAGTAGGCTAAAATGCGGATTTTGCCACCCTCAAGTGGGCTTAGAAAACATGGTGATTTGCCACTCTCAAGTGGGCTTTAAAACTCGCAACTAATGAATTGTTCCAATTCAAGTAATCCAACATTCACCCACATGCATTCAAGCAGTTATATCACATAAGCAAATAGCTTCATGGTAAGCATGCGATCATGGCAGTCACTCACACGCATGCAAGGATGCTAAAGCATAAACACTTACCGAGTACTCCGAGCCAAAACAGAAACTAGTTAGTAATCAATGCATGATCCTAGTTCATGTTAAGATGGCTAATGCAACACAGGCAAAAATGCAACTAGAAATAGGCTCGACTATTCTAAGATGGCATATGAGATGCTACAGACAACATGTATTCAACTTGGAATTAAAGTACAATGCAGTTAGTATGATGCGCCGAGCCCGGTGCATGCAAGAGAGATGAATGGATGCAAACATGCGAGCATAAGGATGCTAATCGAAACGTGCCCTAAAACTAACCGTCATAAGCTGATAAATAAAATGGGGAAGACGTGGGATTGGAAGACATGTATCACACACACGCACACTTATTACAACATTGCCCTCCTCGGAGGATCCGAATGAATAATACACAACCAACTAGCTAATCTAAGCTAATTAAACTAATTATTACACAACCCAAATGAATAATGAATTACAGCTAATTATTACACAACAGTAGCTAATTAACAAATTTAACTAAGGAAGCAAATAAACTAGCATGCAAGCTACATGAAATGGATTGCCTCAGCTCTGCCTTGAATGATAAAGGATGCATGCATACCCGAGTCGCCTTGTTGGGAAATCCATCGCAATGCCTCGACTCGCCTTTGTTTGGAATTGATTTCAGAAAGTTGCACGAGGCTCCAGAGAGATGAAACCCCACCCAGAGAAGCTGTGGGAAGGCTGCCGACCAGCTATGGGCAAGGGAGACCATCTATCAACCACCCTTGGTGGTGAAGACCAGAAAAGGTGGTCGGCCTGCCAGAAAACCTGGTCGGCCGACCAGTTCATTCTCCTGGTTTCTACTTTTTCTGTAACAAAGGCAAAAGAGAGAGAAGGGAAGGTATTTTCAACATATGTATGCCCGACCATTCTCCTATCATTGCATAAGCTCTATGGAGTGTAGTTCTTGATCCTCGGGCCACCAATCACGTATCCCGATGCATGATGGCCGAGGAGTCGAATTGCACGGCTCAATGGGACATGAATGCACATATAAGCAACTAAAACCAACAACTCCATCATGGATGGTCAAGAGTGTCGGCGACCAGGAATCGAGGCACGTTTCATCACTTGGAGTATGAAATGTTCCTCGTTTCTCGTGTTTGGACTAACTCCTATTCCAAACACAATGCAACAAGTAGAATGGCATGGCATGTACAAATGCAACTCTAGTATGCAATCCTAAATGTAATGCGACTAAGTGATGCAAACATGCAAAGGATGACATGCACGCATGCACCTAGCATACACAATGCTATGGACTAATCAAGGGCATACTCAATGCACGTGGATTATATGGCATGCATACACAATGCACTAACATACGCAATGTTATGAACGAGGCATACGCAATGCAATGATCGAACATGCAATAACATGGATTATATGGCATACACAATGCAAGATGGACTTAAACCAAGATGGATGGACCTCAACCACACCCAAATCAGTGGCCAAACATGATGAAAATAAGGCAATGACACACACACAAGCATGCACAATGCAAGGGATCAAAGCCTAAGGTACAAGATACAACTCTACAAAAGCATTGAAAGGATGAAATATGGCATACAATGGCACAAGTTCCAGCTCTGAAATAACATGCAACATGGTCCCGAATCATGCAAACAACTCACACAATGCATATTGGGAGGCTCAAATACCGAACCTAGTGAAGCACATTACACTAGAGGTATGCAAAGCGATGCCCAAATGACCAAACCAACCCCAAACAGTCCCTATGTAGGCCCAAAACAGTAGCAAAATGGACTAAGATGATGGTTTGAAAGGTACAAAAATGAAGCTCATGCAATGGTCCATAAATGAGGCATACAAGCACAACTCTCAAACGCATTTAAAGAGTGACAAACATGGGAATATGGCAACCTTATACGCTCTAATATCATGCTCAATGATGCCAAAACATAGGAACACCTCAAGTTAAGCATGCAAGGGGGTTCAAAACTCAAGGCTAGGCAAGGGTATTTCACTACAACCATGCATGGCAAGCATCATTCGACCAAGAGGCCTAAAAACAGAGCTGAGGCAGCCCAAAATATGAACAAAATCAGTTTAGAGCATGGCAAAAATGTGCTAGAATCAAAGGCCAAAACCACATGCAATGTAAGCTAGTGAGCATGGTTTACACTACAAGCATGTGAAGCATTCAAGATGCCACTAAACCAGCAAAAGACAGAGGCATGACATGCCAAATATTGACCAAAAACCCACTGAAACATGACCAATGCATGCAAGAATGAAATGCTCCTTTGATAAGCTATGAAGAGGGTTATTTACACATGCAAGAGGCGAACCCTAGATGACAACACCAACTCTGGACAGAGCCTAGGCAGGCCCTAAAAGTCACCAAAAGGGGCCTAAACCAAGGCTTGGAAGTGTGAAAACAAAGGCTCTTTTGTAAAGCCAAAAATGCTAGTAGACAAGACAAGGAGAGAGAGGGTCACCCCTCTCTGATTTTGGCCCTCAAAACCACATACCAACCACTGAAAATCGGCTAGATTTCAGTGGCTAAAGGGCCAAGCAAAGGTCAACACAAAGGCCGTAAGGCATGGCCCAAAACAAGGCAAAATAGAGCATGCAAGAGGGGTAGATGACTCCCAACAAAAAAATGGCCTTAAACAAACATAAAAAACACTTAAAAAGGAAGCTTTTCTCATTTGACAACAAAGCCTAAATATGCATGCAAATAAGGCTAAGAGAAGGATCAAAATAGAGCTTAAAAATGGAGAAAATGAGTTACCCTTGAAGCTCAACAAAAACCAGCAACTTCTGGACCCAAAACACAGCTCCTTAACCTCTGAAAATGGCCTCCAAGAACCTTAGATTGATGGTGGAAGTGTTAGGCTATGAGGTGGTGTTCAAAGGGCTAAGAATCACACACTTTGGAGCTCAAAATAGTGAGATATAGAGAGGGATATATTCTTTTGCCTTCACCAAAATTTGAAACATGTATAAGGAGAGGGAGCGCCTCTCTTATAGAGGTTTCAAGCCAAAGCTTCTCAAAGAAGCTAAAAACCAAGGCTCAAGATCCCCCATACACGTGTATGGAGGATGTAGTCTGTGCCTTCCAGCTGGCACAGCTACCAAGCACTCACAGAGACAAAACTGGAGGGAGCAGGCCGACTAGTTAAGGTGGTCGGCCGACCAGTTAAGGTGGTCGGCCGACCAGGGTGAGTGGTCTCCCTCAAAGAAAACTGGTCGGTAGCCCCATTTGGTGGTCTCCCAACTGAATGCAAGCTAGTGGTATGGTGGGAGACCAGTAAATGTGGCTCAAAGGCTAAGGAGACCAGCTTCCTGACAAGAAAACTGGCTGGCGGGGAGAAAAGTGGTCTCCAAGGAGAAAAGGTGGTTTCCCACCCTTGTACCACATCTCAAACAATGAAAACAAGGTTCATGCCAAAAATGAACCGACACCGATGCAAAACGAGGGTTCGGGGGGCAAAACGCGCGGCTGGGTGCCTCGAAAACTGGCTGTTGAGCACCGAAAGTGGCGTGCGACCACAAAAGTGGTCTCCCGGGCCACAGTGTCCCTTTAGATAGAGGAAACAAGGTGTGTTCCAAAAATCGTGCCAAACGAGGAATGTTAAGCGGTCCCGAGCCGAGGCACACGGTCGACGGCTCCGAAAAACTAGAAACTAGTCTCCAAATAGGAACAGTGGCCTACGACCACGAAAAGTAGTCTACGACCACTGAGAGATGGTCTACAAGACCTCTTCCTCCCTCCGGGAAGAGAAAACAAGACTTGGTCTGCGGACCGAGTCAAAGTACAAAGAGTCCCGAGGTTCAGAGGTGAGGCTCTCAGCCAAGAACTCCGAAACCTCGAAATGAGCACAACATGCGCGATCACCAAGCGCTCAATCGATGACGTTTGAGTCTTAAGGTCGGTCAAAAATGAGGTGTCTACAGTTGCCCCTCTTTGACAGAACTCAAAAGTCATAAGCGACGAGAGTGAATGTCAAAGCCCAGAGACGACCCATTTTTGACAAGGCCGAAGACTTAGACAAACATGCAAGATAACAAAGAAATGTGCCCATAGGCAAGGGCAAAATGCAAGTGACAATGCAAGAAGCCGAACATAACTTATGATCATGCAAAGAAAGCTGTAATGAAGCAAATATACACAATAAATGCAACAATTTTAAGCAAGAATGCAAATCAAACTACATTTCATGCAGTAAGAATGTAAGAGAATTATACAACTCTCGCTATGTCTCACACGGAGAATACAATACCGTCCAGTTCGTCTAGTCGCACCAGCTTCAAATGAACCGTACATATAATATCGTGCCTGTAAAAGAAAGAAACTCAACATGTACAATATTCGTTAGAGATATGCATGGCAATGCAAATGAAAAGTGCGTGACGATGCATGTAAAATATGGGGGCATGACAATGCCAGTGAAATGATGTGCATAACAATGCAGGATAAGTGCAACTACAAAAGCATGCTCGAAACAAAACGTTGAGTAAAGAAATGTGAGCCTCGAAGAGAGAAACTCAAACGCGACCTCCGATTTACCTCTCGGAGGTGTCGCAACGTACTCAAAAAGGATAAACTTTGCTCTTGGTGAGTAACGATGAGCCATGTGTCGAAGATTGGATTTGAAGTTCCCCCGGAGGCATTTCGCGTCAAAAAGTGCACTTTTCTTGTACTTTCTCGAGAGCCAGGGACTCCAATCACCACCAAAATTTACAGGGAGAACAAAGGGACATTGGAGACCATGAAGGAGGGCCACCGACCAGCCAAAAGATCCACCGACCAGTTTTTGTTTAAGGGGTGGTCGGCCAGCCAAAAAATCTGGTCGGCCTACTATTTTACCAAAATGGGGGCAGTTTTATCCTTTTATGCTCGATTTTTTAAATACATACATCCAAAACACTTTTCCTCACACACCTACTGCCGAAATCAGCCCCTCTTCCTTCCTAGACCATTTTCTCCCTCAGATCTATGCTTTATACACATTTTCCAACGCCCCACGCGAAGTTGTTTCGCGAAAACTTTTAGTTCTCTTCACTTTGAACCGATTAAAATTTCATTTCGGAGCTTCTTTCTCCATTTTCATCACTTGAGGTATGTTTGTCTCGAAGTTTGGCAAATTTTCTCGGGAGTTGACTTTTGTTGACTTTTTCCTTTCCTGAGAGTTGACTTTTGTTGACTTTTTGCAATTTTGGCTCATTTTTGCTCATTTTCGCAGATTTCTCTGGATGGTGGATCATTTCCATCACAAGGGAGGTTCTCCACGTGCCAGGGATGAGCCAGACATCATGGCACTGCCTCCGAGGATTTAGTTTTTTGACCTCGAGAGGTATGACCCTCCAGAGCATGTCCTACCTCCCACCACTTTTTTATCATTTTACTGACTTTGAGCGACGAGCAACCGTGGACCTACTGCTACGGGTGCCAGCATCTCATTTATCCTACCAGGCTCGAGAGGTACATACTTCCTTTTACGTTTTCCACAATGTATTCTGCATTTCTCGTGCATTTCATGCCTTCGCAATGTATTTTATCCGCTTGTTTCGAACACATTCATATGCACAGTACTTCTGTTTATTCTGGCACACGGCTCACGAATAGCACAATATTGATTTGGCACGCAGCTTACTTAGGATATGATGCTGACTTGGCACACAGCTCATAGCAGAATATTCTGTTAATTTGGCATACAGCTCACTCTCAACACACGGTTCATCCTGACCACACAGTTTATCTCGGGCACACAGCACATTTTTGGACACACAGCTCATTCTTTGGACACGCAGCTCATTTTCAAGGACACAGCACATTTTCGGGCACACAGCTCATTCTCGGGCACACAGCTCCTTCTCGGGCACACAGCTCGTTTTCAAGCACACAGCTTGTTTTCAGGCACACAGCTCATTTTTAGGCTCACAACGTATTTTCTGTTTGAACACACAACTCTCACATTTCATTTGCACACAGCTCTTTTCCGGGCACATAGCTCATTTTCAGGCGCACGGTGCATTTTCAGGCACGCAGCTCTTTTCCGGGCACACAACTTATTTTTTGAGCACACAACTCGTTCTTCTGCCACACAGCTCATTCTTCTAGCACACAGCTCGTTCTTCTGGAACACAGCTCATTTTCTGGCACACAGCACATTTTCAGGCACATAGCTCATTCTTCTAGCACACAGCTTATACTGAACACGCAGTCCACAACACAGTATCTGATTTGATTTGCACACAGCTCATACTGAACACGCAGTCCATAATACAGTGTCTGATTTGATTTGTACATAGCTCATACTGAACACGCAGTCCATAACACAGTGTCTAATTTGATTTGCACACAGCTCATATTGAACACGCAGTCCATAACACAGTGTCTGATTTGATTTGCACACGGCTCATTCTTTGATTCTGAACACGCAGCTCATACACTTTTATTTGTGAACACACAGCTCATTTACTTTATTTGCATGCAGCTCATACATTCTACTTTGAACATACAGCCCATACCTTTTTATTTCCGAACACACAGCTCATAGACTTCATTTGCACGCAGCTTATACATTTCGTTCTGAACACACAGCTCACACGTCTCAATTCTGAACACGCAGTTCATGTATTTTTATTTGTACGCAACTTATTCTTAATTCTGAATGCGCTGCTCATAAATTTTCATTTCTGAACACACAGTTCATTTACTTTATCTGCACGCAGCTCATACTGAACACACAATCCATACATGTTTGTTTGCATGCAACCCGTACTGAACACAGTCCCTTTACTTCATTTGCACGCAGCTCATTCATTTCATTTTAAACTGAATACATCTGTTCATTCTGAATGCAGGTATCTTCCCATTCCACACGGGGCTATCGGTCGATCCTTGCCAGGGAGTGGTATGCGGAGCTCGCAGATACCATTCGCCATATTGTGGACGAGGCTGGATTTGGACCCTTCTGCGCGGGGCTATCACGTTACCCGGCAAGTAGGACCGTTATAGGGGCACTCGTGGAGAGGTGGTGGCACACCACCAACTCGTTTCATTTTTCAGCTACTGGGGACATGACGATGACCCTGTTTGACTTTGCCATGCTGACTGGCCTTGACGTAGCCTGCCGACCGATCCCCTACGACACAGATATGGGCGAGTGGGAGGCAGCTTGCATTTATCTACTGGGAGCCCACCCGCCGATCGACAGATCATCGAGTAGAGTCAGGTACACCTGGTTTCCCGGGCAGTACAGGGGGACTTCGCCCGAGACCGTCGAGGAGATAGAGCAGTATGCCTGGGGGTTTTTGATATTCCTCCTCAGGACCACTTTGTTCTCCGACAAGGGGAACATAGTTGGACTTTATCTGCTCAGCGCTTTAGTAGACCTATCCCAGGTCAGCCAGTATGATTGGGGCAGCGCCGGCCTCGCTACCCTTTACTGTTATATGAGTGCGACCTCCCGCGGGCAAGGAAACATAGTCGGTGGCTACTGGAGAGCCTGAGAGGTATTTTCTGTCCTCTTGATTTACACTCCTGCTTTTCATTATCTGTACACTACACACACGACACACTTTTCATTCTGCACTCAACATTCTGTATTTTTCGTATATTCTGTATTCACATTATGCACTCAGGACTCTGTATTTTGTATGCATTCTGTATTCTGATGGCCATTGTTCTGTTTTTCATAGCTATGGGTTTATGCATACTTCCCGACGTTGGCCCTAAAGCTCGAGGTGGAGGCACCTCTTGAGATCCCCTACTCTCACAGATTCGAGGGTCGGTGCCGGCTGAGGACTCGAGAGACTCTGCCCTTCCTTCTGAAGTTCTTTGATACTGTGCGGGTGACTGAGGTAACCTAGAACTCTCAGTTCTTCGGCAGTGCTTTGGTTCATCTTGCATATTTATGACATCTAATCAGTTTGTGCACTTATTATCCGCAAATCACTTGGGAGCCCTAGAGGACTTTGGGAGGAGATATCCGTTTCCGATTCCCTGGGGCGTGGGCCTCTTCTCGATATCGGATTTTATTTGAGGGGCCAGTTGGCAGGGCCTAGTTTCTGGGGGATCGCTTCATGCGTCAGACGATGGGCAACCCTGATCAGGGTATCCCCTCAGCACCTCCAGATGACATGCGATCCATTGAGGGATTCACTCCCCGGGAGGTCGAGGAGCTTATGTTGGGTACAGATGCAGTTCTATTGCTGGAGGAGGGGGATTACGCGACCTATCGCCATACATACTTGATGCCTCCGCTGTCAGATGTCCGTGCCCCCAGGAGGAGGGCTGCTGACGTGCCTTCCTCGAGTCACACCCGAGCTAGAGACATTCCTTTGACCAGTGGAGCCGGTACATCGAGGGGTGGGGCTAGAGATATCCCCTCGATTTATCAGTATGCTAGGTGGCCAGATCTTCTAATCGAGCTGAGAGGCTGGCGGTATGAGGCATCTTACCAGATTCCATTGGAGCCTCCATTGCCTGATCATCGATACGTCAGAGACCCTGACTCGCCACCGGTATGCTTTACAGTTTTGATTTATCACTCAGATATTTGGACATTCATTCATTCACTAATAACTTGCACTTGCATCTGCAGCCTCCCATAGAGTATTGCGAGGGGTTACTCGGAGTGGTGGCTTCACTCGAGAGCATGGTCCTGCGGAGAGAGACGCAGCTGTTCATCGCCGGCGTCTCGGTACTTTTTGATTTCCTTGCATTTATCATACTTCTGATGACGTATCGAAATTGAACATTCTATTACGTTAGTTGACTGTATGTGTAGAGCACATCTGACACACCACATTCACATACTACATTTACAAGCACACACTCTACGCAACATTCCCACATCTGTATCTGATATACATACTTTGGCTGATGTACTCAAACTGTCTTTTTCTTTTCAGATGCCGCCACTACAGGCTGGGCTATCCAGGCCTTCTCGAGGAGCTGGAAGAGGGAGTTCGACTCACAGCTGAGGCAGGCGTAGAGCACCCATCAGAGATGATGAGGAGTTCAGCGGGGAGGGGGAGTCTTGCATCCTCAGTCGGAGACATCTGCAGGTAGAGAGGAGGACTCTGGCTCCGGTTCTGAGAGTGGAGGTGATGCCGGGTAGGGTTCCGAGGACGGCAGCTCCAATTCGGATGATGGTGGCGCAGGGGTTGCTCAGACGAAGAGGACAAAGAGGGCCTCTCAGTCTTGCGCTTGATAGCACTGATGCAGATGTTCCTACTTTATTTTCCTTTTCTACTAGTAGTTGTAGCACATTGTATAGTGTTAGGTAGTTTTATTTTCTTTAAAACTTTGTACCCTTGTTATAAAATGTTGTAATAAAAGGATCATGATGGAATGAAACAGCTTTTTGTTTAAAAAGTGTTGTATTTTGCATTCTTAGCATCGCATCGCATCGCATCGCATCACTTTGCACAAAACTGAGATTGATTGAAAATCAAGCATTGTACATTGCCAAGTCAGGTAGTGAACCGACGCAACAAACTAAACAACTTAACTTACTAAGAAACAACAAAATCTTAGTAAGTTTACAACTCGATAAACAAATCCCGACAATGTTGATTAAACAAAGAGTAATAACTCAATGCACAAAACTTGACAACTTGATAAGCAAACTTAACCACTCGATAAACAAACTTAACAACAACTCGATAAACAAACTTAATAACAACTCGATAAGCAAATGCATTTCGGACAAATCGGGCGACGGAATGCATCCGAAACAGAGGTAAACTCGGACCTTCAACGCTCCCAACACATGAAAAGGCTAGGAGCTCTCTTCTAGAGACCAGGAAAAGACCAAAAACCAACTTTCCTCCATGGCCGACCACCAAAAGTGGCTGGCCGACTAGTTTCTTGCCTTGCAGACCAGTTGCATGGTCGGCCGACCAGAAAAACTGGCTGGCCGACCAGAAAAAGTGGTCGGTCGACCTGTTGGCTTCAAACAGTGCCTTATCCTCCATAAAAGTTCCAGCTTCATGGTTCTTTCATTTCATCTCAGTTTTGCATCAAAATGGAGGCATTTCTCATCCAAAATCTCACAGCTTGGATTGCTACTTTAGACGGCTCAGAAAAGTTGAACTTCCGGGGCTTTAGCATAAATGCACTATTCACGCTGAGTCGCACTCCACTGCATCTTCCATTCCTCCATGTTCCGGCAAGGTTTTGAAATCTGGTAACACATGTCTTTAGCTTTGGCGGGCAAGAGGTGTGTCCTACTTTCGAAGATTTCCAAGCTTTGATGGAGTCCGAGCGCAACGAGGAAATCTTGCCCCAGCTTCGCTTTGGCCACGCCCAAGCCTTAGGACAAATGTGTGGGCTCACTATGCACAACGTCCGGTCTTTGATCCGCGACAGAGAATTGGACATCCTCAACTTGATTCAACAGTTTTCTGATGCTGGTGACCGCGGCGACCATTACTGGCAAGGTTTTCGGCAACATGCCCTTTGCTTGTGCATGTTGTCTCACTTTTTGCTTGCCTCAGGTTTCAGTGGGCCTAGTGTTCGTTTGATCGAAGTTGCCCAAGGCTTGAAAGCGGGAAAGAGCTGCATTGCCATGACATTAGCCGAGACATTGATGGGCTTGGATGCTTTCCATTGTCAGGAAACGACTAGATTCGCAGGGAGTACACTACTGCTGCAGGTAATGCTTCCCACCCTGTCTCACATATATATTGCTCATATCACTCGACCCTCGACTCAATTTTTCTTTCAAAATCCTTTTCTCACTTTTCTCTCAATGTACACCTCTCTATTCTTTATTCTCTCATTTTCCATCCCTCCCCAGGTGTGTTTGATCGACAAGTTGCAGGTTGTGGACTCTTGCCCAACATACTCAGCTCGCGGCTACTTCTTTCGACAACGTCTAGTCGATGCCCTTGATGAGGGATGGCGGTTCAACTGGATGTGCAGTTTGCCTGCAGACCGTATTGCTTGGCGTTGTCCTTGGCTCAATTTACCGGCAATGAGCTACAGCATGTCCCAGCAGCCTGGGATTCAGTTGATTGGCCTGAGACATTGCGTGTTCTATTTTCCTTTCCGGTTCCAGCGCCAGTTCGGCCATGATCAGATTTACCCAGCAGAGGGGATAGAGTATCCGGCTACATTTTCAGTCCGAGGTGCACAGCTAGCTCGGTATGCCACGGCATGGAGGACGAGAGAGCTTCTGGCCCCCGTTCCCACTTTCAGTTACACCCTTTCTGATGAGTGCATAGATTGGCTCAATGAAGAGGCACAGATTGGGCCCAGCTTGGCATCAAAAGCTTCGACCAGCTCTGGGAGAGGGCACAGGAACACCTAACTATGCTCCGGATTTATTTGCTTTTAATCAGAACTTTCAAGTTTTATTTATGAATGTAATGAAAAGCAACTTCAATTTGTATGCAAGAGCAGGAGAACTCTGTATTGAAATCAATAAAATTGAAAGTTGTGGGTACTGAAAATTTTCCGTTTGGTCCAAGAATGGTCTAAGTTGTAAAAGATTAATTTGAGCAAAATCAAATTTTATTAAAACTTTTCAAAACCATTTTCGATATGGATCAGAACTGGACACGCTTGAGATTTGTCACTGAGATGCACAACCCTGGATCCCAGCAACTGGAAAGTTGCCCCTAGTCTGAATAGCATTGCACCGGAGATCACAACCGAGCTTTTGAATGCAGAATAGACAAAGATGACCAAACATGATCACATGGACAAAGTTGATCGGGGAAATGTTTATGGCTGGACTTCAGAATGAAGTTGCCTACGTATCCCAAAGATGGGAATCAAGCCTTACGTAATTCAGCTTAGGTTCACTCGTGTATTAACCCTCACCTTTTACGCTCTAACTTTTGCCAAGGCCGCCCTTTGCGGGTTTTCAACCTTGCGAGCTCAGTTTTTATCATTTCAAATTTTCTGTGCTCTAACTTTTGCTTAGGTCGCCCTTTCGGGTTTTCGGCCTAGCGAGCCACTCAGGGGTAATATTTCTTCAACTTGTCCATGTTAATCGGCTATGAGAACTCTAGGCCATCTAGGTCCATCAGAACGACAACTCCACCAAACCAAATAGACTTGATGATGTAAGGGCCAGTCCAATTTGACCTGTACTTGCCCCTAGAGTCATGGATGGGGGCTCGGTTTTCTTTCAGCACCAAATCTCCTTCCTTCAAATTTCTAGACTTAACCTTCTTGTTGAAAGCCCTGGCGATTCTTCGTTGATAACCTTGAACATGGTACAGTGCTTTCAGCCTTCTCTCATCAAAGAGCATGAGTTCCTTAAATTTGTTCTGCTGCCAATCTGCTTTAGCTATCTGACACTCAGCCAACACTCGCAAAGACGAAACTCCAATCTCGATAGGTAGAACGACCTCCATCCCATAAACCAATGAATACGGAGTCGCTCCAATAGAAGTACTAATTGAAGTCCGGTAGCCCCACAGAGCAAATGGCAGCTTATCTGGCTAGTCCCGATAGGTTTCCACCATCTTCTGTAAAATACGCTTGACATTCTTGTTGGCGACCTCAACTGCTCCGTTGGTCTACGGCCGATATGTAGATGACTTGTGAAAAGCCACGTTGTATTTTTCCAACAAGTCAATCACTTCTTTCTTGAAGTGAGAACCATTATCTGAGATAATCTCGTTTGGGACCCCATAGCGACAGATGATGTTGTTCCTGATAAACTTTGTAATGTGCGACGCCTTCAACATCACATAAGATTGGGCCTCAACCCACTTTGTGAAATAGTCTATCGCGACCAGAATGAAGTCATGCCCATTGGACCCCTTCAGAGTGACAGCCCCGATCACGTCGATCCCCCAAACTGAAAATGGCCATGGAGAAGTCATATTGTACAGCTTTTACGGCGGGATGTTCATGCGGTTTGCATGGATCTGACATTTGTGGCATCACGGAACAAAGCCGATACAATCCTCCTCCATGGTGGACCAGTAGTAAACCTGTCTGAGAATTTTTCAGGCTAGCATCACCCCGTTCACGTGTGCTCCACATTCTCCTCCATGGATGGTCTCCATTAGGCGCTTCGACTCTTCAGCCTCAACACACAGCTTATGCATTCCCAGATGACCTCTCTTATACAGTTTTCCTCCGCAGATGATAAATTGAGCAGCCATTCTTCGGACTGCCCTCTTGTCTTTGGCATTTGCCCCTGGTGGATACGCTTCTTTCTCCAAAAAGTTCCAGGCATCGTAATACCAGGGGTTCTCGTCTTGAACCTCTTCTATGGAAATAATCGGCTCGTAGGCCGGTGCAAACTTTTGGTCAATGATGATCGGACGCATCCAAAAGAGATGTCTATCATAGAAGATAGAGTTGCTAGTGAATCTACGAACCTGTTGTTTTCTCTTAATAGATGAGCGAAGTTTAATTTCTCAAACCGAGGAATCAGCAAGTCCAAGGTCTGGTGGTAGATTCTCATCTTTTCTTCTTTGACTTTCCAATCTCCTTTAGCTTGAGACACAACAAGGTTCGAGTCCCCAATGACGTCCAACCGTTTTGCCCCTAGTTTTAGGGAGACTTCTAAACCAGCAATGCATGCTTCATACTCTGCTTCGTTGTTCGAGACTTTGAATCAGAGTTTAAATGCTAGAGGGATACGGGAATTGTCGGGTGCTATCAGCAACACCCCTATCCCATACCCGTACTGGTTTGACGTTCCGTCAAAGTACATCGTTCAAAACTCATCCTCGATATCTAAGATGGCCTCGTCTAGGAATAAGTACTCAACTGTTTCATCCCCCTCAACTGGGTGATCGGCTAGGAACTCCGCTACCGCTCTCCCCTTTACTGACTTGCGAGTCACATACTTCAAATCAAATTCGGAAAGCAGAAGCAACCAACGAGCTAGCCTACCCATAAGTGCTGGTTTCTCGAAGAGATATTTAATGGGATCTAATTTTGAAACCAACATTACAGAGTGAGCTAACAGTTAGTGTCGCAGCTTCCTGGTGGCCCATACCAAGGCTAAGCAAGCCTTTTTTAGCGAAGTGTAACGGGTTTCGTAATCCAGCATCTTCTTGCTCAAGTAGTAGAGAGCTCTCTCCACCTTGTCCTCGGACTCCTGTGCAAGCATGTAGCCCATTGTAGTTTCAGTCACTGAAAGGTACAAAATCAACGGTTTCCCCGGCTTAGGTGGTGACAACACAGGTGAGTTCTGTAAGTATTTCTTGATCTGTTCAAAAGCAGCTTGGCATCAGCCATCCCATTGGAACTTCTTTCCTTTCTTCAAGAGACTAAAAACTGGTTCACAAGTCAAGGTTAGTTTTGAGATAAACCGTCTTATGAATTGCACTTTACCCAGAAAGCCTCTCACCTCCTTTTCAGTAGTCGGTGGTGGCATTTCTAAGATGGCCTTGATTTTGGAAGGGTCGACCTCGATACCTCTCTGTGTGATCAAGAACCCCAGCATTTTCCCTGCTGTAACACCGAACGTACATTTTTGAGGATTTAGCCGCAACCGAAATTCCCCGATCCTTTGGAAAAACTTTTGTAAGGCGGTGTAGTGGCCCTCTCTTTCCTTTGACTTGACAATCATGCCGTCCACGTACACCTCAACCTCTTTGTGGATCATGTCGTGCGATATTGTGGTCGTGGCCCGCTGATATGTAGCCCCAGTATTCTTCAGCCCAAATGGCATTACTCTATAGCAGTAGGTCCCCTACAGGGTGGTAAAAGCAGTCTTCTCCCGGTCTTCGGGTGCCATCACAATCTGATTGTAGCCTGAAAAGCCAACCATGAACGAAAGCAAAGCATGCCCCGCTGTGAAGTACACTAACTGGTCGATATGCGGTAAAGGAAAGTTGTCCTTCGGACTGGCTCTATTCAAATCCCTAAAATTCACGCATACCCGGATCTTGCCATCCTTCTTCGGTACCAGGACGATGTTGACCAACCAAGTTGGGTACTCAGATACCAGCAGGAACCCTGCGTCAATTTGCTTGGTGACCTCTTCTTTAATCTTGAGAGCCCAGTCTGAGCAGATCCTTCTGAGTTTCTGTTTAACGGGTCGGGCCTCAGGGTCAAGAGGGATCCGGTGCTGTACAATCTCAGGATTGATTCTAGGCATGTCTTCGTAGGACCATGCGAAAATATCTTTGAAATCTTTTAATAAAGCGACTAAGCGCTCGCGTTCCTCCGAAGACAACGTGGACCCGATCTGGACCAGCCGCGGGTCCTTCTCAGTACTAATATTAACTGTAGTGATTTCATCAACCAAGGGTTTAACAAATCTCTCATGCCCTTGATCAATTAAACGTTGTAAAATCGGAGGAATTTCTTCCTCGTCGTTTTCATCAAAATTTTGAAAGTCCTAATTAATACAATAAATCAAAGGCACAGAAAAGTACTCAAAAGCCATAGCCATTCCATTCTTATTAATCATTTCCAAATCGTCCGATTCCTCTGTTACAACAGACTCAAAAGAGAAAGAAAAAGACGACCTAGATAGGAATCAATCTGATATGGGCCGTCCCAGTTAGGACCCAATTTTCCATTAGCCAGTTTCTTGGTAGCTGGAAGTACCTTCTTCAGGACTAACTCTCCTGGTGTGTAGCGGCACAGCCGCAGCTGAACACGTTGATTATATGACTTGGCAAGTTGCTGCTGGTACCGCGCCATGGACGCATGGGCATGGTCTTTTCATTCTTCGATCAAAATCAAATCCAAAGCCAGCATCATGTCGTTTCGGCCCATATCAAAAACTTGAGATTTCAAGGTTGGGTGGCCGATCTCCAGGGGTATGATCGCCTGGGTTCCAAAGTATAGAGTAAACGGCGTTTCTCCAGTAGATCACCTCAGCGTAGTTCGATGAGCCCACAATACACTCGGCAATTCTTCGACCCATTTGCCTTTAGCTTTCTTTAGCCTCCTCTTGATGTCGTCCAAGATGGATTTATTAGAGGCTTCGGCTTGACCATTGCTTTGTGGGTAAGCCGGCGTAGAAAAGTAAGGTCGGATACCATACTTGCTACATAGCTCTCGGTAGACACCACAATCAAACTGGGTGTCGTTGTCTGAGATAAGAGCTCTTGGAATGTCGAATCGTGTTATGATATTTCTCCATACAAAGCGCTTAACATCAGCATCTTGAATGTGCATTAAAGCCACCGCTTTGACCCATTTTGTGAAGTAATCTGTCGCGACGATCAAGTATCGCTTGTTCCCTGGGGCCCTCGGCAATGGTCCTACGATATCAAGTCCCCACTGGGCGAATGACCAGGGATTGGTAATGGAGCTTAACTCTTCAGCAGGCAGATGGGTTAACGGGTAGAACTTCTGACACCATTCACATTTCTTCACATAGCATTCGGCATCAGCTCTCATTGTCGTCCAGTAATACCCCTGTGTTATAGCTCGATGAGCCAAAGAGTGCCTGCCAGAATGGGCACCACAACTACCTTCATGTATTTCAGTCAGAAGCTCTTCGACTTTGTCCGGGTATACACATTCCAGGTATGGACTAGAAAGGGATTTTTTATAAAGCTTTCCTTGTGGATCCAAATAGTATCGCAGGGCTTTATTTCGCAGCTTGTGCGCTTCTTTTTTGTCCGCTGGGAGCTGTTCAGAAGACAGGAATGTGGCAATGGGGTCCATCCAACTCGGTCCTGGCTCTATGACATTGTCCTGGATTTCTTTCGAAAGGCCGATGCTCGGTTCCGGGATGAAACCCACTTCGATGGTCCATTTAATCTCTGAGTTAATGGCGGAGGCTAGGCAAGCTAGGGTGTCTGCATGTGTGTTCTGATCATGTGTTATCTGATTCAATTCATGATGGTCAAATCTGGCCAGCAAGGCGCTAGCCGATTTCATGTAAGCTGCCATACGGTCATTTTTGGCTGCGTACTCCCCCTTTAGCTGATTGATTACCAATTTTGAATCGCAAAATACCACCAAACGCCAAGCACCCAGAAGGTGTGCATTCTTCAAACCGGCCAGAAGGGCTTCGTATTCGGCCTCGTTATTTGATAGCCGAGTTTGACGGCCTGCTCAATTATTGCGCCGTCGGAAGCCATGATTACTACTCCGGCTCCGCTACCCCGTTGATTGGATGATCCATCACAGTACAACTACCAAATGTCCCTAACATAAATTCTCCAGTTCGGCTTCGATCGAATTTCATCAGACTTGAAGTCGGCAAGACCCCTGGTGAATTCGGCAACAAAGTCGGCAAACACCTGTCCCTTGATTGAGGTTCTAGGTAGAAACTGAATATCGTACTAGCCGAGTTCAAGAGCCCAATTTGAAACATGTCCTAATGCTTCTACGCTACATAGTACTGATCGAAGGGGATAATCTGTTAGCACCCCAATGCTATGTCCCTGAAAGTAATGCATTAGCTTTCTTGCTGCCATGACCAGGGCTATGATGAGTTTCTCCAGTGGAAGGTAACACGTTTCGGCGTCAACCATTGCCTTGCTCACACAATACACTGGCCGCTGCTCCCCCAGCTCTTCCTTTATCAGTACGACGCTGACGGCCCGGTCGGAAACTGCCAGATACAAAATGAGTGGATCACCGGCCAACGGTGTTGTCAAGAGTGGGACTGATCGGAGGTAGGTCTTGAGGCTGTTGAAAGCAGCTTCGCACTCGGCAGACCATTTAAAAGCCTTGCCCTGCCGTAGTGTATGAAAGAATTGTCGGCAGCAGTCCGTGAAACGACTGATGACCCTGTTGAGTGTGGCGGCCATCCCCATTAACTTCTGAACTTCCTTGACCGATCGAAGGGAGCTAAGTTCTAGGATTGCTGTGATTTTCCTTGGGTTGGCTTCGATTCCTCGGTGGTTGACAATGTAACCCAAGAATTTTCCAGAGCCGATCCCAAACGCACATTTGGAAGCGTTCAGCTTCATTCTATATTTACGTAGAATATCGAATGTCTCTTCTAGATTGGCTATATGATTCTGCTCTTCCTTGGACTTGACCATCATATCGTCAACGTACACTTCCATAGTGTGGCCGAGTTGTTCATTGAACATGGTAGTGACCAGTCTTTGGTAGGTTGCCCCTGCATTCTTCAGCCCAAAAGGCATAACCTTGTAGGAGTAGGTTCTTCTTGGGGTGAGGAATGTAGTTTTTTCTCGGTCCTCTGGATGCATGGCGATTTGATGATAGCCTCTGTAAGCATCGAGAAAGCTCATACGTTGATGGCGTGCCGTCGCATCTACAAGTTGGTCAATTCTGGGTAGGGAAAAACAATCCTTGGGGCATGCTTTGTTTCGATCCGTGAAATCGACGCACACTCGCCAAGTCCCATTTTTCTTCTTCACAACCACTGTATTGGAGAGCCATGTAGGGTAGGTCACTTCCCTGATTGCCCCGGCTTCAAGCATCCTGTCAACCTCCTCAACAACGGTGGCAGTGTGCTCTGCGGCTGACCGCCGACTTTTCTGAATGATCAGCTTGTACTTAGGGTCAACATTCAAACGGTGCTGTGAAACGAACGGATATATATCCGATATCTCGTATGGAGTCCACGCAAAGACATCAAGGTTGCTGAGCAAGAAAGAAATTAGCTGTTGTCTGTCGGCTTGATTGAAGGAGACGTCGACCATGAAGAACTTGTCTGGGCTTTCGTCGATTTCCACTCGGTCTAGGCCTTCCATGGCCTTTTCACTCGAGAGCTGTCCAACATCGTCGAGGCTCTCCCGATCTGGCACCTTAATGGAATTCACTTGCAACTCCTTTGGCGTCTTTCCAGCGAGGAGATAACATGCTTGTGCTAATTTCTGGGAGCCACAGATTTGCTCAATGCCGCGTTCTGTCGGGAAGCATAACAGCTGATGATATGTACTCGGCACTGCCTGCATGGTGTGCAACCAAGTTCGCCCCATAATGAGATTATACGGCGATGGCAGCTTGACAACCAAGAATTCCACATCCACTGTTCGGGAGCCCGCCCGAACGGGTAGTGTGATTTTCCCCAACGGGTACTCTGGATTGGCGTTGAAGCCAAATAGTATATAAGGGGTTAGGGAGAGATCCGATTCGGAGAAGCTGAGTTTGGTGAATGTCTTGTAGTACATAATCTCCGATGTGCTCCCCGGATCAATGAGTACACGCTCAACTGTGAATCGGTTTACGCGTAACTTAATTACTAAGGGATCGATGTAGGGAAGTGTCACTCCGGCCAAATCTGAATCATCAAAAGCAATGCTCGCAGCTTCATGGGGCTGTTTAGCCGGAGTGAGTTGGCCTTGAGGCTCAGGATTTGACTGAATCATATGCACCGCGGATGACATCGGTAGGCTGTATAGCATGTGGATCACGCCGAGTGGAGGGGAATCCTGTCTTAAGGCTATTGCTTTGGTTAAGTTGCATTTTCGGACGTACTGTTGCAACCTACCATCTTGTACCAATTACTTCAAGTGATCCTTCAATGCATAACAACTCTCAGTATCATGGCCATGGTCCTTGTGATACTCATACCGTCTATCCCGTCTTCTCGTGTCGGGAGGTCCCACAATTTTGGACGGCCATTTGAAGAACGAAAGGTGTTGGACTTTGAACATAACCATGTTGATCGGCTCTATCAACCCCATATATTTCTTGGCAGCGCGCCTCATGCGCCTGCTGTCAACTTGCAGTTGTTCATTTGCTCGGTGGGAGCATTGGTCGCTTGATCGATGGGAATTCTGTCTCTTGTCGCGTTTAGCTCGATGCCGTGGTTCAGGGCTCTAAGGTGTTATAGAATTTATTGGTTGAGCAATTTCAGAAGGGGCCGTCTTGTTAGCCATGTTTCCGGTTTTAAGTCGCAAGGCCTCATCCTTCACTTTGCAGTATTCCTCAACTGTCTTCATCAACGACTAGACTGCTTTGAGGGGCCTTCTAGTCAAGGAACTGCGGAGAGCACTGTCAGGATGCAAACCCATTATGAAAGTGGTGATGGCCATGGAGTCGTTGCAGGCATCGTTGACAAGATTAAAGCACTCCCAACAGCGCGCCGAATATGCTCGTAGTGTTTCTCCTGGCTGGATCTGCATTGCCCAGAGAGAGTCAAATTGTTTCGGCTGGACCTCGTTGGTGATGTATCTGGCCCTGAAGGATTTTTGTAATTGATGGAAGTTTGTAATCAAAGCTGGCTCCAGCTTATAATACCACCTGATAGCCAATGGTCCCAAATTGTTGGGAAATATGCGGCACATTAGGACCTCGTGGTCTGCATGTAATGTCATGGCTTGCTTGTAGTGACGGATGTGATCGGTGGGGTCTGATTTTCCATCATAGAGAGTGAACGACAGAGCTTTAAACTTTTTGGGCAGAACCGCCCTTGCAATCCGTCGCACAAAGGGATCATGCTGGTCTTCCTCCTTTGAACTATTTCTCCTGCACTTACGCCTTATACGTGGACTCTCTTCAGAGGAACTGGAAGTCTTAGATTGACCCTTCTTCTTGGGCTCCGGGGATAATGAGTCGGAGTCGCTATCAGTGTCTTGTTGTCGGGCTCGAGGTCGTTGACCACCTGCCCTCAGAGGTCGTTCTGGATCTTGGCGTACAGTTTGTTTGGATTTTGCCACTTCCAAGGCCAAGTCCTGACGGAGACGTTCATTCTCAGCGATCATGTTCTCCAACCTCTATTCGTTTTGCTTCGCTTGTTCCATGATCGCTTGCATTACCTCATGCTCTGAAGTCGAGGGTGAAGCGAAGTTCAAAGCGTGTCTTGCGGGGATAGTCTCTGGTCCAAGCATGTTTGTTAGAGTGAGGTCGTCTCTCTACGTGGTTTCATCAGTGATTATCGGAGAGTCTTCCGTTACACCCGCCATGGATGTGTTTGAGTATTTCCACAGACGGCGCCAATTGTGGAGAAGTGGTTTGGAAATACTCTTCTAATCCTGGGAGACGCTCGTGATCCTCAGATAGACACCTGAAAAGAAATGAACACTCCAGTCGGGGGTACCGGAATTAGCACTCCGACGGGCAAGTCAGTCTCTACTCTCTCTGGGTTACTTGGATTTTAAGTTAAGCATACTAGTTCTCACATACCTTTCTTCGATTATTGTTCCTTTATTTATACTCGTTTCCAAGGCCTCGGGGCCTGGTCCACTTTTCGCTCACTATCCGCTTATTTATTTGGCCCCATAGTTCAATAGTTACTCGGCCTATTTATTGTATTTGGCCTCCTGATTGTATAGGTTAGAGCCGAGTAATGTCTATCTTCTAAAGCATACGCTTCTGATTCTGCTAGTTATTCGGCTCCCACAGTACCAAAAATAAGCCAAAACGGATGCAAGACGAAAGTCCGGGAGGCATCGTCCGGGAGGCAAGGCACGCAGCCGAGAGGCCCGAAAACTAGTCTACGAGCACCAAAAGTGGTTTACGACCACAAAAGTGGTCTCCTAGACCATAGTGGCCCTTGGTCCCTAGACCACAGTGGCCCTTGCTCCCGAGACAAGGCGCGTGGCTGAAGGCTCCAAAAATCGAAAACTAGTCTCCAAGCGGGAAAAGTGGTCCACGACCACAAAATAGTGGCCTACAAGACCTCTCCTTCCCTCAGGCAAGGAAAATAGGGCTTGGTCCGCAAGCCAAGCTGAAACACAAAGAGTTCAGAGGCCCAGAGGCAAGGCACTCAGCTGAAAACTCCGAAACCTCGAAACGAGCACAGCATGCGCAATCACCGAGTGCTCAATCGATGACGTCTGAGTCTTAGGGTCGGTCAAAAATGGGGTGTCTACAAATGTTAATTGAACACATGGAGACTTAGGTCATTTCATACTTGTTAATGATGAAGTGATTCAAGTTTCCAAGGTTAACCACTTCTCCTGATCAATCTATGATAGGAAGGAGGCTTTGTTGGTCTTTCCATAGTATTTATTGAAATTTTTATCCCTTGGTTCATAAGTCATCACGTAATGAAATTGCACCGATTGATGGCTTGCAAATCGAGCTTACCACTCATTTGAGCTGTTTGATGATAAGGAGGGGTAGGGTGTACAAACATCCCCTGAGGATGCTCTATTTGTGCTCTGTTGCTGCTGGGAAAATCCAATATCAGTGGCCGGTAGGCCACCTTTTCTGGTTAGTAAGCCACTTTTTTTGGATGGCAGGCTACTAGCCACTACTTCCGGGCTGCCAGCCACTTTTGTCAACCAAGCAGTGTACTTTTTTTTAGCAGAGTAGAGTAGAGATTGAGGTCGAAAAGCAGTGCAATTTTCTAATTGTACCGCAGAGGCATTCCGGTAGTGAAACGAAGAGCATTTTCGAGCAGAAATCCACATCCATGCATGAACCATCCCTCGACTCTCAGGATCTGTTGAGATACATGTTGTACTATTAGTATGTTGTACTTAACGTAGTGGACTTCTAACTAATTAGTTAAATTAGTTAAAGTAGCTAGTTATGTGTTGTAATTATTTAATTAGCTATAACAGTTAATCAATTTGTGGTGTAGTAATAATTAGCTAGTATAGTTAATTTAATTCATTTCGGTTTGTAATAGCTAGTTAATTCGCTTAATTAACTATGGCTATTGCGCGATGGCAAACTTGTAATAATGTGTATGCCTTCCAACCCCACATCTTCTCCCTTTTATTTACTTACTTATGATGGATAACTTAGAACACTGTAACGTGCCCGAGGGTACACGTGTGCGTCAAACAATTCGAACCCTCGATTTCTTTGATCTAGTCTCACGAGTGCAATGTGAAACATAGATGAGAGTCTAGATTTGGCAAGTTTTATTGAAAATCCGTTTTATTGCAATCTTGCCAAAAATGGATTATGTCATCAGATCTCAGAGTCGCCACCTAATATTTATTTTTAGAAAATTAGGAAACCCACGACTCGTGCCAAGGCCACTGTTCGTCATAACCAAGGATGCTTGGCTTGGAACCTTAAGTTTGAAAGGGGAAGGTCATTAATTGAACACCCCCGCTCACTCGATCAAAAGACTGGCATTTACAAAACCATGATATGAATTTTATTTTCTTTATATGTTCATGTTCTAATTATTTAATAAATCCTAAAATTTACTATGTGAAGCATACAAGTATAAACTATGTCATTCATTTTGGAACAACTTGATTTCATGTATTTTGAAAGAGTTTTGAAGATGTACAACCCAAATAAATTGAGTTTACAAACATGAAAAATCAACATCATTCCAATTTAAGTGACACAACCTCCATCCACTAGCATTTATACAGTTGTATCAAGTAAGCAAATAGCCACATGGTAGGATGCTAAACATAATAAGAAAATTATGTACAAGCGGGATGCTAAAGCATAATAACATACATTTTTAACATCACAAGAACAGCTACAAAACAAAGTTAGTAAAAAAATATACTTGATCCTATATACAAAATCCTAACGCAATATATACACAAGAATGCTTTTAAAGATCCGACTTCTAAAACATGACATGTGAAACATTGCAAAACATGTTACAGCGTATAAAATCATGTAATAATCAATTAAAGCACAAAGATGCAAATTTTAGCCAGATCTAAGCATGAATCATGTATATAAAAGCATGGATACGCATGATATGTAAGATATATACATATGTACAGTCAGGGAAAGCGATTAGAGAATGAGATATATAAGAAGTGGGGATGGAAAATTATTACAACACTTGAATTATTACATATCCAAATAAAAGAGGAAGAAAACAAATTTTACAGCAAAATATAAAAATCCTCACAAACTCTCAAAATGAAAATAAAATAAAAAAACTTCATGTGCTTTGGGGATCATCGAAAAATATTTTGCTTGACGCAGGAAGGCTGCTTTGTTCTATCTGGGGAAACTTACTTTGCGGAGCACTACTCATCCCGGGACACTATTCATCGCCGACAGTACTATTCACCATGACAATTACTATTCACCCTTCTTAGTCATTATCCATCTTACTAGACATTTTTCATCTACAGTTACCATTCATCGCCGGAGGCACTATTCATCATCGGGGCTACTATTCACCGCCGGAAGTTACTATTCACCACCAATCATTATTCTTCTAATGGGGTCAGATCTTTAACAAATTCGGCAGTTTCACCGACCATATAAAGTGATAAAATTACAACAATTTATATATAAATAATAAATTATAATATTTTATTTGAAACAATAAATTACAGCAGTTTATATACAACGATATATAATATGACAAGAAATCAAAGCAAAAGAGCAAAATAAATGGAAAAAAAAAAAGAAAAGACAATGGGTTCAATATGACGTCTGATTGAACCCAACTCAATTTTATTATCTTGTGCCTCTTTTAGTCCAATTTTATTAGCACTTTTAATTACCTTGCCATTCTTTAGTCATTTTAGTCCAAAAATGAGAGTTATGTCCACTAAAATAAGAGAAGCATCAAACAATGAGTTGTTCTTGGCATGAGAGAGATGTAATGCCCTGGTAATGAACCTTTGAAGAGATTAAACCATTTAGAATGGAAGAGCTCTTTCTCATGCTAAAAACAACATATATAGGATTGCAATTCACCACTTTCAATTAGATCACAGCAATATACAATATAACAATAAATCAAAGAGAAAGAGCAAAATAAATAAGAAATGCAAGAAAATGAAAGGTTTGTAAAATTCATCTTCCAAGGAAAGCATGAACTCTTTAGTTCACAAACTCCCTCTTGATCACCCTCAAGTGTAAGAAGTGTGTTCTTAAATCCTCAATTCAAAATTATAGAGTTTATGGTATGGAAAGTGGCTAACTTTTTAATTTTTCTCACTTTCAATCACTAAACACTTTTCCTTATGATCAAGGAAATTGATCTTTGGCTATATTCACTACAACAAAAAAGGATTTTTACGACGCGCAATGCATGTCGTAAAAACCCTTCTACGACATGCAGCGCGTGTCATATTATGACCAGTTATGAAAAGTCATTCACTTTCAACGACATGCTTCATACGTCGTTAAAAACTATTTAACAGCAGATTTTGTACGTCGTTATTACTTTTTCTACAACATGCTATAATACGTCGTTAAAAACTATTTAACGTCAAATTTTGTGCGTCGTCGTTACTTTTTCTACGGCATGCTATAGTACGCTGTTAAAAGCTATTTAACGGCAAATTTTGTACGTTGTTGTTACTTTTTCTACGACTACTTTTGCACGCCGTTAATTGGTGAGACAAATAATGACGCTGATTACGCGCTGTAAAATATGTAATACAACGACTTATTATGTTTGCCGTAGAATATACAATTTTTTTTTTTAAATTCAACAAGTTCTATTTGACCAATTTTATACAATCTAACAAATATTACAAACAAGCATCACAAAATATCAATCAACCACCAAAATATTGTTTGAAATATCAAAAAGAAACTATATCCATAATATCTTAGCTTCAAACACAAACTTTGATTCCTCCACCTAATCACAACACAAAGAAATAAATCAATGACAACCTCATTCCTAAGCTTCCAAACTGACCATAAAACAGCAAATAGAATGGAATTCTAAATTTTCCTCTCCAGTTTTGACAGATTTACACCGGCCCACCATTGGAGTAAGTCATTAACAGAGCCTGGTAATGCCCAAACTAAACCCCACCATCTAATAACATGTGGCCAAACAAACAGATAGTGCAATAACACATGATCATCATATTCCACCTCAGTCTTGCAGAAAACAGAAAGAACAATAGCATTATTATTAAGAGCTCCAATCCTTTGAAGATAACTAGATGATTTGATCCTCCTTCTCCATGCCAACCACCCAAAGAATTGAGCTTTGGGAGGGGCAACATTTTTTTCAAATAGAGGCAGTAATTCTACAAATAGGGCCTAAGGACAATTCAAACCAATGATAGGCTAAGGAGACAAAATCTATTTGACTAGCCAGTTGACCACCTTAAATTCTCAAAACTGTTGTCTCTAATAGCAGGTGCAGTAAGTAGAGCATCATTTAATCTCATTATTTCCTTCACCTCCCATTGAAACAGAGTTCTAAAATCTAAGGTCCAAGCCCTCATGATCACCCATTTCTGTTGTATAAAGAGTTAACTGTACCACACATGGCTTTTACTTTTGTTTACATTCTTTTAAATCCTAAACCTTAAAATCCACTCAACAGATTCTCTCTTTGCCACCATTAACGTTTGGTTACAACCACAATGCATGCTTATTTGCAAGTCATCCATTTTATACCCCCATGAATAATAGCCTAAATGAGTTTCGCATTGTTGCAAAAAAAAAAAAAAAAAAAAAGTGCAGAACATGGTTCTGCAGCAAATCTAATCACCTAACTAATATTCCAAGCAACCAAAAACAGATGGTCAAAATCTAAGAATTTAATTAGAGGAAAAAAATGCAAATTAATATGAGCGATATTGAATTGAGGACCCGATATTCCCTATTGATGGGTGATGCAAAAAACTCTTAAAACTATATCCTATAAATAATGTTTGAGTGAAACACATTCTGTTCTATAATCAATGTTTTAAAAAACAGAATGGAGTTTAAAGCCTTTCAATAAGTGGAGATGGCAGTAGACTTGAAGAATTATTTACTTGTCAAAGAAAACAAAATAAAAAACAGAGTGAAGTAAATTAGCATTTCCTTAAATTGATCTTGTGGCACCAACAGGGCTATGAACAGTGCACTAGATCAAGGTCATCATAATTTGTCTTCAAATTATTTCTCATCTTTTTTGCTAATTATGTTTGTTAATAGGCATTTTGATATCAGCATGATGCCCCAAGTCAACCCAGTTGCTTGGGTGGTTGGACAACTAAAGGATTGGTAGACAGTTTGGGTTGAAAGCATTGGCAAGTAAGCAACATTTTATTACACAGCAATAGCATTGACTTCAAGCAAATACAAACATAAATTATTGCAACCACATCATGTTTGCCTATATAAATGCCATTTGAACAATTTTGTAAAACAATTAAAACTCAAATGAGACATGACCAAATAATTGAGAAAAGTCAGAGTTTGAAAACTGTATGTACCAACTTAAACTTTTCACTTTTAAGATACACACGAGTAAAGATTCTAAAGTCTGTACTTATCCAAAAAAAACAAAAACAAAGAGAAGAAGATTGTAAAGTCTGTTTATTTTCCCCTTTTAAAGTTCTATATGCTATCAAATTTCAACCTATAAAATATAAAGTTCTATTAAACTTAAAATTTCAGCTAAAAAAATCTTGTTTAAAAATTTACCAACCTTAATTTAAAATCTAAAGAGTTGATATTGTATAATTCTTATCACAAGTACAAAAGGCAACTAACTTCTTATAAACCAGTGTAGCAAACAACTTACATCTAAAGGAAAGTATTGTAAGCATGTGAAGTAGTCAACTTACAACTAAATGAAAGTATGTTCTGTGGAATAACTTTTTAGTTAGCAAAGGTTAGAACAACAATTTATGAATTAAAATATTACAACTATATGACAGTTTGAAGATTACCTGAGTTGCATCCCATAAGATACTTTTTGGAGTCACAGGAAGCTCTTTCTTATTCTTCGATGGAAGAGGGGGACCATCATTAGCGGTCTCCTACTGCAACCAAGGCAGAATAACACCATCCATTTCAATAGGAAGAGAATTAGATCCTGTTGTATTGTAAATTGTTTCTGTTTCCCTAGAATGTGACACTGCATTTCTAGTCTTTGTTACTCCTAAAGTCAAACTTGCATCACTCCTTTCTCCATCAAATAAAGAAATATCTATATCTTCAACATTTGAAATGAAGTCGTCAAAATATTTCTTTGCTTCTTCAGTCAATCGTTTAGACACCTTATTTCTGTCATTACTCCTCTAGCAAATTGTAGAAGCATTGAAGTTAATAGAACACTTTATCATCACTGCTCTCAACATGGACTAAAGACAGATCCTGCAGTTTACACATGGAGATTGAGAACCATACCTTTCAGGCCCGGGATGGTTTATCCACAATTGTAGAGCTCTTAGTATTAGGAAGCAATTCTGTCACAATTTTAGACACACACACACACAAACACACACACACACACACATACACACACACAGATTTGTAGGGTTTCTCTTAAATGGCGGTTTGTGGCTGCGTTTATATACCGGCTGCTAAAATTTTATAACTAGTTTTACAATCACAAATAGTCCCAGTTGACAAGGCACCATACATAAAGATGAACAAATGGAACAAAGAAGAATCAGAAAGGTAAAAGCCTCTATTTCACAAGAAATAAATTATGCATCCTTATCCACTACTAGAAAAAACAGACAAGCTTCACTATTTAATCAAACAGAAACCCCACTCTTATATCTTCAAACTTCTTATACCTTTAATAATGAACCAGAAATCATTTTAGGCAACTGGCATTCTGTGAATAAGATAGAACCATCATAGAATCATGACTTGTTTTCAAGTTTTTGAACACTAAAGAAATATATGTAAACAAAAAAACACCACTAAACATTAAATCTAAGAAAATTTTGTAGACAAAACATAAAGCAGTTATGAACAACTCTAAAGTTGTTTATTCTTTCTTAGTCAATCTTTAAATTTCTGCCACATCATATATTTTAAGAACAAAAAGTAGTACACTAATATTTGTTTTTTTATATCATTACATTTGGATTTACGCACCACCAACTACAAAAATTCTGTTTAAAAAGAAAAACAAACAAAAACGAAAAAGTTACATTCACAATTTGATAAGCCTCACTTTCCCAACACACATACACATAAATAATCAAAAAAGCGCTTCACTTTCCCTCTTCCCAACTGTATCTGCCAACCTCCATTGGTAGTACCAAGATGCTAAATAAAAGTCAATAAAGGTTTATATACAGATCCACCTTTCCAAGCACCAATTAAACACAACTTGATAAACCTTCTCATTTTTTCACTAGTTTACAATTTTCTTTTCACTATTTAGAGATTGAGACTTTCCTCCTTTCAACTTGTTCTCCTTTGTAAAGAGAAATTTTTTTTCGGTAGCTTATACTGACCTTTCCTGAGATTCAAAGAAAATACAAATAATTTTATAACTTCTAATGTGAGATTCTTTCAATTCTCTATGCCCAACCAAAATCAAGACTACCAAAATAATATTAGCAGCACAAAATATCATATCTTGAATATAATACCCCAAAATGGGGTATATATTCCAGAATGTACAAATAAAAAATTAACACAATTCATCTACATATATACGCAACCAAAGGCAACAAAACCCATAAACTATGCCTAGCCAACAAGACCCACAAAACCATCCGAAGCAAACCAAAGAAAAGGGTTAGACAATTAATCAATCTGAATCCTTATGAGTCTGTTACATTAATCAATCACTCAAATTTATCAAACCATTAGACATCTCTTTTTCGCAATACCATGATATATGTTATATAACAACTCTAGAAAAATCTTGAGAGAAAAGTAAATACCTGTTGTTTTAATGTGGAGCTGAATAACATTCATTTCTCGAATCTAGAACACAGGCCACCCATAGCGTCAATAAAAGAACTTGGACTAGGGATCTCAGACTCAACCCAAATCGAAGCCTTAGGGCTCCTTCCCATCTCGATATCAAATGTAGAACGATGTTTCTTACCCTCATTTCTCTTCGCAAAGTCCATCAAAGTTAACAAATCACTATCCGAAAGACTATCTTTCAAGATGTGTGAACTCCCCTTAGGTGTAGTAGTACCTTCAATCACTAGTTCATCACCCATCGTATCTAAGTCATGTAGATCAGATGAGTAATCAACCATCATCAATGAAATATTGAATGAACAAACCCTAGAAACTGAGGTAGTTTCTAGAGAGAAGACAGACTCTCTCTCTCTAACCCATCATGTTTCCTTTCCATTTCTTATTAAATTGTTAATGATCAAAGAATGAAAGAATAATTAGAAGAGGTTTCCTTGAAAGTTTAGGACCTGACGAAATTTTTTCCAGAAAAATAACAGGGCACTCTTTAGAAATTGAGAGAGAGAGCAATGATGGTGACGGAGAGTAACTTACAAAAGTGAGTGAATCAACAACAATGGCAGCGCCGATCAGAGAACTAGTGGCAGCAATTGTGGGAGAGAGAGAGATTGAAATGTTTATTTTGGGGAGGAAAAAAAATTATAATCACTATGCTTGGTTCCATTTTTTAAAAACAGTTTTCACAAAATTTTACTTTCTTATTTTTTATATTTTTTTATTTTTACTGAATTTTTTTAAGAAAATCTATTGGAAAGTCCCATCTAAGTAAATTATGTTCCGTTTGGTCCCACAAATTTTTTGTTTGATTGGTAAGTCCATATTAGAATGGATATCTTACAGTTTATTCCTTTTTTGAATTTACATTGTTATGTGAAGGACGAATATGCCCTCACATAAATTGTGGGATGTGTTTGTTTTATTTTGGGTATGTATAATTCCACGTTTAAATTAAAATCTAAGGAAGATACTGAGTTTATGGAAACCCTCCTTTCCCGCATTAAAGACCTTCACATTGGTGAACTACCACCGACAACTACGTCTCAAGTAAATGTCCTTTCCAGTAGTATTCGTTTGCCTTTTGATCCAAACCCCTTTGATTCCATATCACCCAAGAAATTCTTGAAATCCAGAAAATTTTCCAACCTGAGGATCAGCCCCCTTCGGTTAACAGGGTCACTTATGGGCAGAGTACCCAACGTTTATCTTTATCTGCTCCTCACCGACATTATTATCCTCGGCCTAGTCCTATGGATCTTCTCTACGAAGAAGACTTTTTCCAGACCCAACATTCTTACCATAGTAATACCATTTATGAATGGAATATCAATGGTCTTTCTGAATACCAGATTTACGAACTTCTTCATCAGATGCTCATGTTTGCCACTATTTGCAAACAAAATAATAATTCTGACCATCAAGTTGCCCGCTATATTGTTAGTGGTTTTACCGGTGTTCTGAAAGGATGGTCGGATAATATACTTACCCTTCGTCAATGTACAGAAATCCTTTCTTCCACCCATCCTGTTATTGGTACTGAAGCTGTTGGTGCTAGCGGTGAAGCTGCTGCCCAAATTGAAGAAGAAGATGCTGTCTACACACTAATCAACACCATAATTACCCATTTTATTGGGCATGCTACAGGCATATTAGACCGAAATAGGGAACTACTGATGAAACTTCGATGCCCTTCTTTATCCCATTTCAGATGGTATAAAGATGTCTTCCTGATGAAAGTCATGCAACGTGGTGATGGTAGTTCTGATCACTGGAAAGCTAAGTTCATTGATGGACTTCCGACACTCTTTGCTGAACGAGTTCCTAAGAAATTACGAGATGTCCATCGTTCGATAGACATACCTTACTACCAGTATACCTACGGACAACTTATTAGTTTTGTCACTTCCGAAGGTCTTGCACTTTGCAACGACCTTAAACTCCAGCAACAACTTAAACAACAACATATTACAGGAAGAAAAGAATTAGGAGAATTCTGTGAACAATTTGCTTATGATCCTCCAATCCAGTACCCCCATAAACAAAGAAAACATAAAAATTATTCTAAATCTTACAAAAAACATAGAAAATATTCTAAATCCAAGGTCCAGACACAACCTCAGACTTCCAAACCTAGATATAAATCCCAAACTAAAGGAAAGTCTTTCCAGAAGAATAAATCCAGTATTAAATGTTATAAATGTGGACAAATAGGTCACTATGCTAATAAATGTCGCGTTAAGATCCAAAATAAGCTTAACGAATTAGCATTAGATGACGATTTACAACAAAAAATAGTACAGTTAATTTCTGATTCTAGCTCAACATCAGGACCTTTTGATAACGAGCTAGCAGTAATTTATTCAGATAGTTCAGATCCAGAAACTGATGATAATCCAGATAGTGAACTTTGCCCATGTAAAACTACAGTAAACCAAGTTTCCGATGAAGTCAATTATTGGAAAGCTATAGTTGAAATGAATGGACTTAATATTGGACCAAGTATTAATGTCCTCACCGATTCTGAACAAAATCTTTTAGAAATTGCTGATGGAATCAAAGATCCAGCCACTAAATTAAAATTCCTTGAAATGTGCTATAATCAGAAGAAAGAAGATGTCCTTCCCCCAAAACATTATAGCATGAAAGAAGTTTTTAACCGTATCCAGGCACCTAGTACAGAAAAACCCACTACAGTTCAAGAACTAAAGATGGAAATTAATGCTTTAAAGGTAGAAATAAAACACTTACAGAATTCAAACCTTGTTGTTCAGTCACAGATTAAGAAGATTAATAACCAACTACAAAATCAAACAAAAAATGAAGTACCTGAATCTGATCCAGATTATTTAATGTTATTAAATAGAATAACATTTCAGAAATGGTATATTCGTATCACTTTCATGATTCAACCAGATTATATTATTCGTGATGCAATTGCTCTGGTTGATAGCGGTGCAAATATGAATTGCATACAAGAAGGCTTGGTACCTACCAAGTATTTCCAAAAAACAAGCCAGTCACTTACCAGTGCCAGTGGTAACAGTTTGTATATTGATTACAAACTTCCAGAAGTCTTAATTTGCAATCAAGGATTATGTTTAAAAACCTCTTTTGTTTTAATTAAAAATATGGCTCAAAACATAATTCTGGGTACTCCTTTCCTAAATCTTTTAATGCCTATTACCAAAATTGACACCATAGGTATTCATACAACACTTGATAACCAAAACATTGTTTTTGAGTTTATTACTTCTCCTTGTACAAAAGAATTAGATCAAATTACTGATTTAGTTTCTTTAAAACAAAACCAGATAAATTTTCTTCAAAAAGAAGTTAGCTTTTTAACTACAGAACAAAGATTACAGCAATCCTCTTTTCAGCAAAAAATAAAATTACTTGAAAAAGAATTCCAGGACGAAATTTGCAGTGATGTTCCTAATGCTTTTTGGGATCGCAAGAAACACATGGTTTCGTTGCCCTATGAGCCTACTTTTAATGAAAAGAAAATTCCTACAAAGGCTCGTCCCAGACAAATGAAAAAAGAGTATATGGAACTTTGTAAAAATGAAATTAATACTCTTCTCTAGAAAAAATTAATTAGACCCAGTAGATCTCCTTGGAGTTGTACTGCTTTCTATGTTAACAAAAATGCAGAAATTGGACGTGGTGTTCCTAGGTTAGTAATTAATTACAAACCTCTGAATGAATCTTTACAGTGGATTAGGTATCTAGTACCAAATAAAAAGGATTTGTTAGATTAAATTTGATATGAAGTCAGGATATTGGCAGATTCAAATTGTAGAAAATGATCGTTATAAAACTGCTTTTACAGTACCCTTTGGACATTTTGAATGGAATGTAATGCCATTTGGATTAAAAAATGCACCATCTGAATTCCAGCATATTATGAATGATATTTTTAATCCTTATACAAAATTTGCTATATGTTATATCGATGATGTTCTAATTTTTTCATCTTCTATTGATCAACATATGAAACATCTTAACATTTTTAAGCATGTTATTTCCAGGAATGAACTTGTTGTTTCTGCTTCTAAAATGCAACTTTTCCAGACAACTGTTAGGTTTTTCGCACATAACATTCATAATGGAACTATTATTCCTATTAATCGAAGTATGGACTTTGCTTCCAAATTTCCCGATGAAATAAAAGATAAAACCCAATTACAGCGATTTTTAGGAAGTTTAAATTATATTCATGATTACTATCCTAATCTTGCTACCGATGCAACAATTTTATATAGCCGTCTTAGAAAAAACCCTCCTGTTTGGAGTCCAGAACATACTGCTGCAGTTAAGAAAATCAAAGCGAGAGTAAAAACTCTCCCTTGCTTGTGTTTACCTCATCCAGAATGGAAAAAAATTGTTGAAACTGATGCCTCAGACTTAGGGTTTGGTGGTATATTAAAACAATTTAACCCAAATACTACTAGAGAAGAACTTTTACGTTTTCATTCAGGTATTTGGCATGATGCTGCTAAACGATATCCAACCATTAAAAAAGAATGTTTAGCTATCATTAAATGTGTTTTAAAATTCCAGGATGATTTATTAAATCAACATTTTTTAATTAGAGTTGATTGTTCTGCTGCCAAACAAATATTTCAAAAAGATGTTGCCAATTTAGCTCAAAAACAAATTTTTGCTACTTGGCAAGCTACTCTTTCCGTATTTGATTTTGATATTGAATATATTAAAGATGAAACTAATTCCCTTCCAGATTTTCTAACTCGCGAATATTTGAAGAAATCTCATGCAGGGTAGAAGCCGAGGCTCTGCCCGTCGGGGCCGAGGACGGGGTTCTAACCCCTATCATACAGAATTTCCGCCATTATTTGGCCATTCCAGTAATCCAGGGGAATCTTCTAGCAAGTCTGCTAAAGATGTCCTCCTTACTCCAGAAACTGCTTATCTCCAGAATACCATCAGAGAGGAAACCGTCCTCTATGTTGATTCTTCAGATGTCCAATGGATGGTCGATCCGTGGGAGATAAAACGTCATTATCTCGCCACTCAAAACGCACCCCCGCGTTTTGATCAATACAGATGTGTATGAGCAAATTCTTACTGAACTTGCTTCGGTACAATTCCAGCATCATTTAGCTGATCCTAATAGGACTGCTAGTCCTATTAATTACAGTAAGGCTACTATCCAGAATATTGTGCCTATCCAGGCTTGGGGTATGGATCCCCATGTTACCAGAACACTTGACATCAGGTCTAAAGAATCCAGATATAGTTATTGGGATTATATAGATGCCTTTTCCCAAGCATTTTATTATATGAATCCCCCACGAAGCCTTTCTTGGTTCTTTCGTGTTCTTCCTGACGTTCTTGAAAATGATCTCCCAAATTGGTTTCTCATTTGGTGGGATAAATTTGGTATCCAGCTTGACGCCTTTCCAGAACATATTCGCCTTGTATTCAATTTGGTATCCAACTTGACGCCTTTCCAGAACATATTTGCCTTGCATTCAATGAATGGCAAGTCGCTTTCAGTCAACTACCAATAAAGAAAGAAATTTCTATGTCCAAATGTCTTATTCATTTTGCTATTCGTTTTAGCATTCCTTGGATATGGAAATGGGATTTCCGATGTGATTTCCAGAATAAGGTTCCCAGACTAAAACGTGTTTTCCTGTATAAATGGTGGATTAAAATGCATGATCCAAAACCTAAGCAGGAATTACACCAGAAAATTAAGGAGCATACGCAAGCCTGCTGGGATACTTCTCCTAAGTCCATCTCAGCTCCTCCTGTCAACCTCTTTGTACAAATCCAGCAAGAGCTCAAAGAAAGGTTTCCAGACTTATCCAAAACAGAGCTTGTTATCAAAAGCATGGATTATATGAAACAACAATTTATTCAATCCATTGCTAGCAAAGACTCCAGCATGAAATCCACATCCAGTACCTAGAGCGAAGACGACAGAACTACAGTAGATCCATATGAAGAAGATAATACTTTTACTGTCCTTGCGGGTCAATCTCAGGATCCGAATGAAGACCCGACCGAACCCAATTATGGAGATATTTGGGACTCAGTTACAGAAATGATTGCCGACAAATTACTCCACGACAAAAGCAAAGGTAAAAACAAAGCAACATGATTTAGCTAGCTTTTGTCTGCCATCAACTTTCCAGCTCCACAACAGGCCAAACAACTTTCGGTCATTACAGACGCACCAACTTTTACAAAAGTAGATTTCCATTATCTGCTGCCTTTCCAGCTGTCCCTCTTTGCCGACAATTGAAGATAAGAAGATAAGGATGCTCGACTGCACAACCATCCAGCACACGCCACCTGTCTTCGTTATCATTTTCCTTTGTAATATAAATTGGTAGCCTCTGGTCTGTGGAAGGCACCACGGAATTTTATTTTCTAAGTTTAATATTCTCTCTCTCCCTCTCCCTTTCTATTTTCAGGATTGTTTTCTTTTATAAAAGTTTGAAGTATTATAATAAAGTTTGCCGTTTTGGTTGTAAGTATTCCCTTTTGTATTTCTTTTCTTTTCATGTATGTCCATATATCAACTTGTTATATATAATGATATTTTGAATATTTTGGAAAATCGAAAACGTAATATTGAATATTATATTTCTATCACTCGTAATGATCCCTGGGCTCAAGCACAATTAGAAGAGTGTAATAATAAAATTAATCAAGTACAGACTTTAATAAACGAACAGATTTGCTTTCTAGCAAGGGCCAATCGGCCTTTTCCTCCTCCAGAATCTTAATTCATGGACTATATATGATATAATTAATTCTAAATAAAATAAAACTATTTGTCGTGTTATTCCTGGATTTGTGCCTTTGAGAGGTAGCATAGTGTGAGGCTGAGTGGGACGTCATCCAAGTCGCGTAGCTCCAGTGTCCGTCAAGCGGTTAGCGGTAAGGACCTTGTGGTAGCATAAGTCGTTGACAGACGTGCTCCGTCTACCCCTGTGTAAGCACATCTTATTGGTATCAGAGCCATGTTTAACATTTTGAATAGTTTGTTTTATTAATTATTAATTATTCATATATAGTCACAAACAACAATTATGAGTACTGTGCCTACAGAGGAAAATACAGTAGCCCCTACAGTAGCTGAAACAGAAGCCTCTACATCAGAAGCCAGAGAGCTTGTTGCATACCAGGAAGTGAAAGAAGCCCTTGATAAATGGACAATCCCGAAGGTAGATCCTAAGGCCATTTATAAGATTGGCACTTTGAGTTTTTTCAGTAAAAAGATTATAAAGACCTTTGAACATGCAGCTCCAGTAAATAATAATGATACACTAATGTATTTATTAAGTGTCCAGGATCTCATGCCCTTTTTTAAAGATTTTAAATATATTCATATAGGTCTTGTCCAGATTGCTTTGAAACCTTTGACCCCTTTAGGTCAAAATACCAGTAAGCAGTGTACTCTACGAGATGGTAGGTGTACTAATTGGAGAGCATCACTTATGGGTGCTATGGAAACCAGTTTAGCCCATGGTCCAGTATACTTTGACATATATCCCAATTTCAGTATAGCTCTTTCTGGCCAAAACTTATCTAAAGTTTTAGAATTCAGAATTCTCACTCATGGTTATGAGTACCTTCCAGGATCACCACCTTTTTCGGTAATTTCCCGAATTTATTTAAAAGTTTTATCTACCTTGAATCCTTATGTAAGGAAGAAAAGTATTGATGGACAAACTGTGTTAATTGACACTAACCTTTACAGTAGCCAAGTTGCAGTACCAAAGATAATTGAATGGGAAAATATTTCTTTCCCAGAAAGATGGAAGATAACTAATGCCGTTCCCACTAGACCAATTGTTAGACACAATTTGGATGATATTATTCAGACTCATCAAGGTAATGTTTATCTTCAATTCCAGCGACCTCCTATACAATTATCCAGAAGTATGTCATCTGCCAGTTTTAGAACTGCCCCTTCTCATCAACCTTACAAAGTTGATTATCCAGAATCTTCCAGACAATCTTATTCTGAACCTCCAGATGCAATTTTCCAAGGTCAACCTTCTAGATCTTACTCCCGACCTAATTCTGATGAACCTCAGGAATCTGATCAAGATCCCATAGTTCGCGGAGTCCAGTATTCTAATCAACAGATACCTCATGGAGTATATGATCCACCACCTATTCCTCCAAACATCTATCCTACAGTTAGAGGATCCAGTAAAGGCTAGTATAGCCCTACAGCCAGTGATACGGATTTTAGACTTTAGATGGATTTCACACCAGGTAGTGAAAACCGCAAGATTCTCAATCAGAATCTTTTACAGGATAAATATACAGAATTTAGAAAATGGTATTTTGCTGTTCATAGTAAGGAACAATTACAGGAGTATGAAATTCAGTATTATTCTTATCTTGAGGAAATCCAAGTTTTATTTCCTTTTCCAATATGGTATGTACAGAATGTTTATCCTCCAGATTCTCAACTTAATGTTTTAGAAGGCATCCAGCAAAAATGGGTTACTACCGATGGAAGAGAAATTTGCACTATTTATCCTCCTACCCAAAATTTGGAACTTCAACCTACAGGACCAAATACTAAGCCAATGACAATTGCAGCCTATACAGATATGCCTCATAGGAGCCAATACAAAGATCCCGTCCATATTCAAGATACTATTCCTGTTTTCAAACAAAATAATTACACGAATCTTTTCTGTCAAACCGCAGGAAAGCAGCTTTCACGCATTGAAGAAATGGTATCACATGTTAAGAAAAGCTGCAAAGTCGAACCTAAACCACCTGCTAACATTGAACCAGTTCTGATTAAACCAACTCTAGTCCTTCGTGATTTTAAATTAAAATCTAAGGAAGATACTGAGTTTATGGAAACCCTCCTTTCCCGCATTAAAGACCTTCACATTAGTGAACCACCACCGACAACTACGTCTCAAGTAAATGTCCTTTCCAGTAGTATTCATTTGCCTTTTGATCCAAACCCCTTTGATTCCATATCTCCTCAAGAAATTCTTGAAATCCAGAAAAATTTCCAACCTGAGGATCAGCCCTCTTCGGTTAACAGGGTCACTTATGGGCAGAGTACCCAATGTTTATCTTTATCTGCTCCTCACCGACATTATTATCCTCGGCCTACTCCTATGGATCTTCTCTACGAAGAAGACTTTTTCCAGACCCAACATTCTTACCATAGTAATACCATTTATGAATGGAATATCAATGGTCTTTCTGAATACCAGATTTATGAACTTCTCCATCAGATGCTCATGTTTGCCACTATTTGCAAACAAAATAATAATTCTGACCATCAAGTTGCCCGCTATATTGTTAGTGGTTTTACCGGTGTTCTGAAAGGATGGTGGGATAATATACTTACCCCTCATCAATGTACAGAAATCCTTTCTTCCACCCATCCTGTTATTGATACTGAAGTAGTTGGTGCTAGCGATGAAGCTGCTACCCAAATTGAAGAACAAGATGCTGTCTACACACTAATCAACACCATAATTACCCATTTTATTGGGCATGCTACAGGCATATTAGACCGAAATAGGGAACTACTGATGAAACTTCGATGCCCTTCTTTATCCCATTTCAGATGGTATAAAGATGTCTTCCTGATGAAAGTCATGCAACGTGGTGATGGTAGTTCTGATCACTGGAAAGCTAAGTTCATTGATGGACTTCCGACACTCTTTGCTGAACGAGTTCCTAAGAAATTACGAGATGTCATCGTTCGATAGACATACCTTACTACCAGTATACCTACGAACAACTTATTAGTTTTGTCACTTCTGAAGGTCTTGCACTTTGCAACGACCTTAAACTCCAGCAACAACTTAAACAACAACATATTACAAGAAGAAAAGAATTAGGAGAATTCTGTGAACAATTTGCTTATGATCCTCCAATCCAGTACCCCCATAAACAAAGAAAACATAAAAATTATTCTAAATCTTACAAAAAACATAGAAAATATAGCGGGCAACTTGATGGTCAGAATTATTATTTTGTTTGCAAATAGTGGCAAACATGAGCATCTAATGGAGAAGTTCATAAATCTGGTATTAAGAAAGACCATTGACAATCCAGTCATAAATGGTATTACTATGGTAAGAATGTTGGGTCTGGAAAAAGTCTTCTTCGTAGAGAAGATCCATAGGACTAGGCCGAGGATAATAATGTCGGTGAGGAGCAGATAAAGATAAACGTTGGGTACTCTGCCCATAAGTGACCCTGTTAACCGAAGAGGGCTGATCCTCAGGTTGGAAATTTTTCTGGATTTCAAGAATTTCTTGAGGAGATATGGAATCAAAGGGGTCTGGATCAGAAGGCAAACGAATACTACTGGAAAGGACATTTACTTGAGACGTAGTTGTCGGTGGTGGTTCACTAATGTAAAGGTCTTTAATGCGGGAAAGGAGGGTTTCCATAAACTCAGTATCTTCCTTAGATTTTAATTTAAAATCACGAAGGACTGGAGTTGGTTTAATCAGAACTGGTTCAATGTTAGCAGGTGGTTTAGGTTCGACTTTGCAGCTTTTCTTAACATGTGATACCATTTCTTCAATGCGTATAAGCTTTTTTCCTGCGGTTTGACAGAAAAGATTCGTGTAATTATTTTGTTTGTAAACAGGAATAATATCTTGAATATGGACGGGATCTTTGTATTGGCTCCTATGAGGCATATCTGTATAGGCTGCAATTGTCATTGGCTTAGTATTTGGTCATGTAGGTTGAAGTTCCAAATTTTGGATAGGAGGATGAATAGTGCAAATTTCTCTTCCATCAATAGTAACCCATTTTTGCTGGATGCCTTCTAAAACATTAAGTTGAGAATCTAGAGGATAAACATTCTGTACATACCATAATGGAAAAGGAAATAAAACTTGGATTTCCTCAAGATAAGAATAATACTGAATTTTATACTCTTGTAATTGTTCCTTACTATGAACAGCAAAATACCATTTTCTAAATTCTGTATATTTATCTTGTAAAAGATTCTGATTGAGAATCTTGCGGTTTTCACTACCTGGTGTGAAATCCATCTAAAGTCTAAAATCCATATCACTGGCTGTAGGGCTATACTGGCCTTTACTGGATCCTCTAATTGTAGGATAGATGTTTGGAGGAATAGGTGGTGGATCATATACTCCATGAGGTATCTGTTGATTAGAATACTGGACTCCGCGAACTATGGGATCTTGATCAGATTCCTGAGGTTCATCAGAATTAGGTCGGGAGTAAGATCTAGAAGGTTGACCTTGGAAATTGCATCTGGAGGTTCAGAATAAGATTGTCTTGAAGATTCTGGATAATCAACTTTGTAAGGTTGATGAGAATGGGCAGTTCTAAAACTGGCAGATGACATACTTCTGGATAATTGTATAGGAGGTCGCTGGAATTGAAGATAAACATTACCTTGATGAGTCTGAATAATATCATCCAAATTGTGTCTAACAATTGGTCTAGTGGGAACGGCATTAGTTATCTTCCATCTTTCTGGGAAAGAAAATTTTTCCCATTCAATTATCTTTGGTACTGCAACTTGGCTACTGTAAAGGTTAGTGTCAATTAACACAGTTTGTCCATCAATACTTTTCTTCCTTACATAAGGATTCAAGGTAGATAAAACTTTTAAATAAATTCGGGAAATTACCGAAAAATGTGGTGATCCTGGAAGGTACTCATAACCATGAGTGAGAATTCTGAATTCTAAAACTTTAGATAAGTTTTGGTCAGAAAGAGCTATACTGAAATTGGGATATATGTCAAAGTATACTGGACCATGGGCTAAACTGGTTTCCATAGCACCCATAAGTGATGCTCTCCAATTAGTACACCTACCATCTGGTAGAGTACACGTCATACTGGTATTTTGACCTAAAGGGGTGAAAGGTTTCAAAGCAATCTGGACAAGACCTATATGAATATATTTATAATCTTTAAAAAAGGTCATGAGATCCTGGACACTTAATAAATACATTAGTGTATCATTATTATTTACTGGAGCTGCATGTTCAAAGGTCTTTATAATCTTTTTACTGAAAAAACTCAAAGTGTCAATCTTATAAATGGCCTTAGGATCTACCTTCGGGATTGTCCATTTATCAAGGGCTTGTTTTACTTCCTGGTATGCAACAAGCTCTCTGGCTTTTGATGTAGAGGCTTCTGTTTCAGCTACTGTAGGGGCTACTGTATTTTCCTCTGTAGGCACAGTACTCATAATTGTTGTTTGTGACTATATATGAATAATTAATAATTAATAAAACAAACTATTCAAAATGTTAAACATGGCTCTGATACCAATAAGATGTGCTTACACAGGGGTAGACGGAGCACGTCTGTCAACGACTTATGCTACCACAAGGTCTTTACCGCTAACCGCTTGACGGACACTAGAGCTACGCGACTTGGATGGCGTCCCACTCAGCCTTACACTATGCTACCTCTCAAAGGCACAAATCCAGGAATAACATGACAAATAGTTTTATTTTATTTAGAATTAATTATATCATATATAGTCCATGAATTAAGATTCTGGAGGAGGAAAAGGCCGATTGGCCCTTGCTAGAAAGCAAATCTGTTCGTTTATTAAAGTCTGTACTTGATTAATTTTATTATTACACTCTTCTAATTGTGCTTGAGCCCAAGGATCATTACGAGTGATAGAAATATAATATTCAATATTACGTTTTCGATTTTCCCAAATATTCAAAATATCATTATATATAACAAGTTGATATATGGACATACATGAAAAGAAAAGAAATACAAAAGGGAATACTTACAACCAAAACGACAAACTTTATTATAATACTTCAAACTTTTATAAAAGAAAACAATCCTGAAAATAGAAAGAGAGAGGGAGAGAGAGAATATTAAACTTAGAAAATAAAATTTCGTGGTGCCTTCCACAGACCAGAGGCTACCAATTTATATTACAAAGGAAAATGATAACGAAGACAAGTGGCGTGTGCTGGATGGTTGTGCAGTCGAGCATCCTTATCTTCTTATCTTCAATTTTCGGCAAAGGGGGACAGCTGGAAAGGCAACAGATAATGGAAATCTGCTTTTGTAAAAGTTGGTGCGTCTGTAATGACCGAAAGTTGTTTGGCCTGTTGTGGAGCTAGAAAGTTGATGGCAGACAAAAGCTAGCTAAATCATGTTGCTTTGTTTTTACCTTTGCTTTTGTCGTGGAGTAATTTGTCGGCAATCATTTCTGTAACTGAGTCCCAAATATCTCCATAATTGGGTTCGGTCGGGTCTTCATTCGGATCCTGAGATTCACCCGCAAGGACAGTAAAAGTATTATCTTCTTCATATGGATCTACTGTAGTTCTGTCGTCTTCGCTCTGGGTACTGGATGTGGATTTCATGCTGGAGTCTTTGCTAGCAATGGATTGAATAAATTGTTGTTTCATATAATCCATGCTTTTGATAACAAGCTCTGTTCTGGATAAGTCTGGAAACTTTTCTTTGAGCTCTTGCTGGATTTGTACAAAGGGGTTGACAGGAGGAGCTGGGATGGACTTAGGAGAAGCATCCCAGCAGGCTTGCATATGCTCCTTAATTTTCTGGAGTAATTCCTGCTTAGGTTTTGGATCATCCATTTTAATCCACCATTTATACAGGAAAACACGTTTTAGTCTGGGAACCTTATTCTGGAAATCACATCGGAAATCCCATTTCCATATCCAAGGAATGCTAAAACGAATAGCAAAATGAATAAGACATTTGGACATAAAAATTTCTTTATTTACTGGAAGTTGACTGAAAGCGACTTGCCATTCATTGAATGCAAGGCGAATATGTTCTGGAAAGGCGTCAAGCTGGATACCAAATTTATCCCACCAAATGAGAAACCAATTTGGGAGATCATTTTTAAGAACGTCAGGAAGAACAAGAAAGAACCAAGAATGGCTTCGTGGGGGATTCATATAATAAAATGCTTGGGAAAAGGCATCTATTTAATCCCAATAACTATATCTGGATTCTTTAGACCTGATGTCAAGTGTTCTAGTAACATGGGGATGCATACCCCAAGCCTGGATAGGCACAATATTCTGGATAGTAGCCTTACTGTAATTAATAGGACTAGCAGTCTTATAAGGATCAGTTAAATGATGCTGGAATTGTACCGAAGCAAGTTCAGTAAGAATTTGCTCATACACATCTGTATTGATCAAAACGCGGGGGTGCGTTTTGAGTGGCGAGATAACGGCGTTTTATCTCCCACGGATCGACCATCCATTGGACATCTGAAGAATCAATATAGAGGACGGTTTCCTCTATGATGGTATTCTGGAGATAAGCAGTTTCTGGAGTAAGGAGGACATCTTTAGCAGACTTGCTAGAAGATTTCCCTGGATTACTGGAATGGCCAAATAATGACGGAAATTCTGTATGATAGGGGTTAGAACCCCATCCCCGGCCCCGACGGGCGGAGCCTCGGCTTCTACCCTGCATGAGATTTCTTCAAATATTCGCGAGTTAGAAAATCTGGAAGGGAATTAGTTTCACCTTTAATATATTCAATATCAAAATCAAATACGGAAAGAGTAGCTTGTCAAGTAGCAAAAATTTGTTTTTGAGCTAAATTGGCAACATCTTTTTGAAATATTTGTTTGGCAGCAGAACAATCAACTCTAATTAAAAAATGTTGATTTAATAAATCATCCTGGAATTTTAAAACACATTTAATGATAGCTAAACATTCTTTTTTAATGGTTGGATATCGTTTAGCAGCATCATGCCAAATACCTGAATGAAAACGTAAAAGTTCTTCTCTAGTAGTATTTGGGTTAAATTGTTTTAATATACCACCAAACCCTAAGTCTGAGGCATCAGTTTCAACAATTTTTTTCCATTCTGGATGAGGTAAACACAAGCAAGGGAGAGTTTTTACTCTCGCTTTGATTTTCTTAACTGCAGCAGTATGTTCTGGACTCCAAATAGGAGGGTTTTTTTTCTAAGACGGCTATATAAAATTGCTGCATCGGTAGCAAGATTAGGATAGTAATCATGAATATAATTTAAACTTCCTAAAAATCGCTGTAATTGGGTTTTATCTTTTATTTCATCGGGAAATTTGGAAGCAAAGTCCATACTTCGATTAATAGGAATAATAGTTCCATTATGAATATTATGTCCTAAAAACCTAACAGTTGTCTGGAAAAGTTGCATTTTAGAAGCAGAAACAACAAGTCCATTCCTGGAAATAACATGCTTAAAAATGTTAAGATGTTTCATATGTTGATCAATAGAAGAAGAAAAAATTAGAACATCATCGATATAACATATAGCAAATTCTGTATAAGGATTAAAAATATCATTCATAATATGCTGGAATTCAGATGGTGCATTTTTTAATCCAAATGGCATTACATTCCATTCAAAATGTCCAAAGGGTACTGTAAAAGTAGTTTTATAACGATCATTTCCTACAATTTGAATCTGCCAATATCCTGACTTCATATCAAATTTAGAAAAGATAACTGCATCCTGTAATCTATCTAACAAATCCTTTTTATTTGGTACTGGATACCTAATCCACTGTAAAGCTTCATTCAGAGGTTTGTAATTAATTACTAACCTAGGAACACCACGTTCAATTTCTGCATTTTTGTTAACATAGAAAGCAGTACAACTCCAAGGAGATCTACTGGGTCTAATTAATTTTTTCTGGAGAAGAGTATTAATTTCATTTTTACAAAGTTCCATATACTCTTTTTTCATTTGACTGGGACAAGCCTTTGTAGGAATTTTCTTTTCATTAAAAGTAGGCTCATAGGGCAACGAAACCATGTGTTTCTTGCGATCCCAAAAAGCATTAAGAACATCACTGCAATTTTCGTCCTGGAATTCTTTTTCAAGTAATTTTATTTTTTGCTGAAAAGAGGATTGTTGTAATCTTTGTTCTGTAGTTAAAAAGCTAACTTCTTTTTGAAGAAAATTTATCAGGTTTTGTTTTAAAGAAACTAAATCAGTAATTTGATCTAATTCTTTTGTACAAGGAGAAGTAATAAACTCAAAAACAATGTTTTGGTTATCAAGTGTTGTATGAATACCTATGGTGTCAATTTTGGTAATAGGCATTAAAAGATTTAGGAAAGGAGTACCCAGAATTATGTTTTGAGCCATATTTTTAATTAAAAAAAAAAAAGAGGTTTTTAAACATAATCCTTGATTGCAAATTAAGACTTCTGGAAGTTTGTAATCAATATACAAACTGTTACCACTGGCACTGGTAAGTGACTGACTTGTTTTCTGGAAATACTTGGTAGGTACCAAGCCTTCTTGTATGCAATTCATATCTGCACCACTATCAACCAGAGCAATTGCATCACGAATAATATAATCTGGTTGAATCATGAAAGTGATACGAATATACCATTTCTGAAATGTTATTCTATTTAATAACATTAAATAATCTAGATCAGATTCAGGTACTTCATTTTTTGTTTGATTTTGTAGTTGGTTATTAATCTTCTTAATCTGTGACTGAACAACAAGGTTTGAATTCTGTAAGTGTTTTATTTCTACCTTTAAAGCATTAATTTCCATCTTTAGTTCTTGAACTATAGTGGGTTTTTCTGTACTAGGTGTCTGGATACGGTTAAAAACTTCTTTCATGCTATAATGTTTTGGGGGAAGGACATCTTCTTTCTTCTGATTATAGCACATTTCAAGGAATTTTAATTTAGTGGCTGGATCTTTGATTCCATCAGCAATTTCTAAAAGATTTTGTTCAGAATCGGTGAGGACATTAATACTTGGTCCAATATTAAGTCCATTCATTTCAACTATAGCTTTCCAATAATTGACTTCATCGGAAACTTGGTTTACTGTAGTTTTACATGGGCAAAGTTCACTATCTGGATTATCATCAGTTTCTGGATCTGAACTATCTGAATAAATTACTGCTAGCTCGTTATCAGAAGGTCCTGATGTTGAGCTGGAATCAGAAATTAAATGTAATGTTTTTTGTTGTAAATCGTCATCTAATGCTAATTCGTTAAGCTTATTTTGGATCTTAACGCGACATTTATTAGCATAGTGACCTATTTGTCCACATTTATAACATTTAATACTGGATTTATTCTTCTGGAAAGACTTTCCTTTAGTCTTGGATTTATATCTAGGTTTGGAAGTCTGAGGTTGTGTCTGGACCTTGGATTTAGAATAACTTTTTAGTTAGAAAAGGTTAGAACAACAATTTATGAATTAAAATATTACAACTATATGACAGTTTGAAGATTACCTGAGTTGCATCCCATAAGATACTTTTTAGAGTCCCAGGAAGCTCTTTCTTATTCTTCGATGGAAGAGGGGGACCATCATTGGCGGTCTCCTACTGCAACCAAGGCAGAATAACACCATTCATTTCAATAGGAAGAGAATTAGATCCTGCTGTATTATAAATTGTTTCTGTTTCCCTATAATGTGACACTGCATTTCTAGTCTTTGTTACTCCTAAAGTCAAACTTGCATCACTCCTTTCTCCATCAAATAAAGAAATATCTATATCTTCAACATTTGAAATGAAGTCGTCAAAATATTTCTTTGCTTCTTCAGTCAATCGTTTAGACACCTTATTTCTGTCATTACTCCTCTAGCAAATTGTAGAAGCATTGAAGTTAATAGAACACTTTATCATCACTACTCTCAACAAGGACTAAAGACAGATCCTGCAGTTTACACATGGAGATTGAGAACCATACCTTTCAGGCCCGGGATGGTTTATCCACAATTGTAGAGCTCTTAGTATTAGGAAGCAATTCTGTCACAATTTTAGACACACACACACACACGCACACACACACACACACACACACACACACACACACACACAGATTTGTAGGGTTTCTCTTAAATGGCGGTTTGTGGCTGCGTTTATATACCGGCTGCTGAAATTTTATAACTAGTTTTACAATCACAAATAGTCCTAGTTGACAAGGCACCATACATAAAGATAAACAAATGGAATAAAGAAGAATCAAAAAGGTAAAAGCCTCTATTTCACAAGAAATAAATTATGCATCCTTATCCACTACTAGAAAAAACAGACAAGCTTCACTATTTAATCAAACAGAAACCCCACTCTTATATCTTCAAACTTCTTATACCTTTAATAATGAACCAGAAATCATTTTAGGCAACTGGCATTCTGTGAATAAGATAGAACCATCATAGAATCATGACTTGTTTTCAAGTTTTTGAACACTAAAGAAATATATGTAAACAAAAAAACACCACTAAACATTAAATCTAAGAAAATTTTGCAGACAAAACATAAAGTAGTTATGAACAACTCTAAAGTTGTTTATTCTTTCTTAGTCAATCTTTAAATTTCTGCCACATCATATATTTTAAGAACAAAAAGTAGTACACTAATATTTGTTTTTTTATATTATTACATTAGGATTTACGCACCACCAACTACAAAAATTCTGTTTAAAAAGAAAAACAAACAAAAACGAAAAAGTTACATTCACAATTTGATAAGCCTCACTTTCCCAACACACATACACATAAATAATCAAAAAAGAGCTTCACTTTCCCTCTTCCCAACTGTATCTGCCAACCTCCATTGGTAGTACCAAGATGCTAAATAAAAGTCAATAAAGGTTTATATACAGATCCACCTTTCCAAGCACCAATTAAACACAACTTGATAAACCTTCTCATTTTTTCACTAGTTTACAATTTTCTTTTCACTATTTAGAGATTGAGACTTTCCTCCTTTCAACTTGTTCTCCTTTGTAAAGACAAATTTTTTTTCGGTAGCTTATACTGACCTTTCCTGAGATTCAAAGAAAATACAAATAATTTTATAACTTCTAATGTGAGATTCTTTCAATTCTCTATGCCCAACCAAAATTATGACTACCAAAATAATATTAGCACCACAAAATATCATATCTTGAATATAATACCCCAAAATGGGGTATATATTCCAGAATGTACAAATAAAAAATTAACACAATTCATCTACATATATACGCAACCAAAGGCAACAAAACCCATAAACTATGCCTAGCCAACAAGACCCACAAAACCATCCGAAGCAAACCAAAGAAAAGGGTTAAACAATTAATCAATCTGAATCCTTATGAGTCTGTTGCATTAATCAATCACTCAAATTTATCAAACCATTAGACATCTCTTTTTCGCAATACCATGATATATGTTATATAACAACTCTAGAAAAATCTTGAGAGAAAAGTAAATACCTGTTGTTTTAACGTGGAGCTGAATAACATTCATTTCTCGAATCTAGAACAGAGACCACCCATAACGTCAATAAAAGAACTTGGACTAGGGATCTCAGACTCAACCCAAATCGAAGCCTTAGGGCTCCTTCCCATCTCGATATCAGATGTAGAACGATGTTTCTTACCCTCATTTCTCTTCGCAAAGTCCATCAAAGTTAACAAATCACTATCCGAAAGACTATCTTTCAAGATGTGTGAACTCCCCTTAGGTGTAGTAGTACCTTCAATCACTAGTTCATCACCCATCGTATCTAAGTCGTGTAGATCAGATGAGTAATCAACCATCATCAATGAAATATTGAATGAACAAACCCTAGAAACTGAGGTCGTTTCTAGAGAGAAGACAGACTCTCTCTCTCTAACCCATCATGTTTCCTTTCCATTTCTTATTAAATTGTTAATGATCAAAGAATGAAAGAATAATTAGAAGAGGTTTCCTTGAAAGTTTAGGACCTGACGAAATTTTTTCCAGAAAAATAACAGGGCACTCTTTAGAAATTGAGAGAGAGAGAGCAATGATGGTGAGGGAGAGTAACTTACAAAAGTGAGTGAATCGACAACAATGGCAGCGCCGATCAGAGAACTAGTGGCAGCAATTGTGGGGGAGAGAGAGATTGAAATGTTTATTTTGGGGAGGAAAAAAAATTATAATCACTATGCTTGGTTCCATTTTTTAAAAACAGTTTTCACAAAATTTTACTTTCTTATTTTTTATATTTTTTTATTTTTACTGAATTTTTTTAAGAAAAATTATTGGAAAGTCCCATCTAAGTAAATTATGTTCCGTTTGGTCCCACAAATTTTTTGTTTGATTGGTAAGTCCATATTAGAATGGATATCTTACAGTTTATTCCTTTTTTCAATTTACATTGTTATGTGAAGGACGAATATGCCCTCACATAAATTGTGGGGTGTGTTTGTTTTATTTTGGGTATGTATAATTCCACGTTTGGTGAGGGGGTGCAAGTGTGAGATCTTGGTGAGTATGTATGTATAATCTATTTTAAGGTTTGTGTTTTGTGGCCCACATCATCTGTGACAGTCCACCATTGCTGGGTTTAACGTCAACACCGTCAGCTTCGCACAGGGATGGTTCACATTTTGTGTTTACGCACCATTGTTCATATTCATGTTCACGTTCACGTTAACCCAATTCTAAAAATGTGAAAACATTTAATCAAGTGCATGTAGTCTCATCATGGTTTTAGTTTTAGATACAGGTATCAATTTTTGTTTTTTTAGTTCTCTCTCATCTTCTCCTTTTCCCATATCTTCTGCTTCTTCTTTTCTTTCTATTCTCCTTTTCTCTCTCTTCTCTAATTTTCTCTTTCTAACCTTTTTTCTGTGACTGATCCATCAATGTTCTACAACATATAAGTAAAAAGTATTTCCAGTAATACCTCACCATTATTCACGTTCACATTCACGTTCATATTTAAGCTGGATTCATGCACCGTTGTTCACGTTCACGTTAACCCGTTTCACACACCATTGTTCACGTTCACACACCATTCTGAGTTCTGGGTCATCACGTCGTACATATTGTTCACGTCACGTCGGATCAACTAGTCCACTACTACTACGCTAAGCCGGATTCACAGGAGACACCTCCGACCGACCAACCAAACTAGTGTTCTTCACGCCACAGCACTCAACGCCAAGTACAACCACACCACCTCTGACACGCACAAACTCTGGGTCAATTATTCCTTCAATCTCTTCCGTCTGTTTAGGGATTATGTTGATTTGAATTTGTGAAATGTGGGAGAGGGGCAATTCTAGCGATTACTAAGGTTCACGTTGCACCTAGCCACCGAATTGTCTCCCAATTTGGGGATGATTCCTATTTCCAAAATAGTTAAATAGGTCTAACCAATTTGATTTTCCGGGTCCACATATTTTCGAGTTCGGGCCATACAAAAAACCTGATTCACGCATCCATGTCGTACTAGCTACCCAAAACCAATGTGGTCTCAGTCCCACATTAACACAGTATCACTACTCCAAAACCTACTAGTACGCTTTTCTTGGGTATGTGAACCACAAACACCATCATTCCCATAAACACGCCCCATAAATTCAAATTAACACATCAGTGGCAAAATTGTAAACAACCTGTCATAAGGACTAAACAGTTTAACATAAATAATTTAGGACCAAATGGGTTACAAGATGACAATTTGGGATTTACTAGTCAATTCCCCATTTTTTTTAATATTTTAAGAATTTTTTTTTTTACTTTTTAGACATGCCTAACATAATTATACTTAAAAAGTAAAAAATTTGTGAAAAAAACCTTTTACAAATTCACTAAATACTAAAAATATATAATAAAAAAAACGAAAATTATGTACATTTTTTGTATTTTTATGTATTTATTAATTTTTTAAAATATTTTTTCACAAATTTTTTACTTTTTAGATACATCTAAGTAAGGTGTATCTAAAAAAGTAAAAAAAAAAAATGTTTAAAATGTTAAAAATATTCACTAAAAACAAAAAAATACGAAAATCAAAAAACTTAGTTTTCAAAAAACTTAATCCAAAAAACTCAAACCAAACACACTGAATATATTTCTTTTTTGGGTGATTGGCGCCCAAATTTCATTTTGGCGCTTTTTTTTTTTTTATCACACAATTCACGACATGCATTGTGTCATAAAAGGTAATATTTTTAATAGCAGGCAATGTGTGTGTCGTAAAAAATGCAATAATTTTAACGGCAGGCGTTGTCTATGCCATGAAAAGTATTTTCTTTTCACGGCTGGCGTATGCGCATCGTGTATAATTGATGTATTAACAGCACGCCATATGCATGTCGTAGAAAGTATTATTATTTACGACATGCATTGCAAGTCGTAAAAAAATCATCATTATTACCATTCACGACCTACGCAATAGATACGTCGTGGTTGGAAGAGTATTTACGACGTGTAAAAAAAGCAAGTCGTAAAAGTGAGAAATTACGACGTGCATTTATTGTAGCCGTTGATGTGGTGTCGTAAAAAGTCAGTTTTGTTATAGTGATTAGAATTTTTGGGGTGGTTTTGGTATGTGGAAATAAGGAATTTCAGTAACTATTGAAGCTTGGAAGCGTTTTGGAAGATAGGAGTGTATTTAGCGTGGTTTCTGAATCCGATATTTTTTGAGCTTCCTCAAGATCCTTTTCCGGTTGCTAGGCTCCCATTCGACCTTTTGGGTTATTTGCATATCACCCACCGTCATCTCGAGTTCTTCTTTCTGTTTTCCTTTTTCCTGTTCCAAGGTGTAGACACCCCATTTTTGACCGTCCTCAAGACTTGGACATCACCGTTTGAACACTCGGTGATCATCCATGTTTATGTTCGTCCTGAGTTCTCGGAGGTCTCGGCCATGCGCCTTGCTTCAAGACCTCTCGACTTGCTTGTTTTGTGTTTGGTTTTGTACCAAACACTTGTTGTTTTTGCTTCTGAGGGTGGGAAATGGCTTGTTGGCCATCCCCACACCTCACCGGTCTTGTCTTAAGGCTATCGGCCCTGTTTTGTTGCTACCGGCCATTGGCTATAGCCGGTCGGCACTCTGTATGGTCGGCCGACCATTGTTTTGGTCAATTTATCATTTTTGACTGGCCAATCACTGTTCATCTGCTTTTGGCAAATATTTTATGCCAGCTGTGATAGCTGGCATCCACTTTGCACCCCTCCATACACGTGTATGGAGAGATTTCACTCTTGCTTAGCTTGTTTTGTAAGCTTTGCAAAAGTGAATCTCTATAAAGGGGGGGCTTCTCCTCCCTCCTCAAAGGTTCCAAAAAAGTTCCAAAGCTCTGAGATTAGGATTAGAGGATTGTGTATCTATTTTATCTCTATATCTCCTTCTCCTTGTATTTTGTGTGTGTTTAAAGTGTTTTTGTTCATAGTTTTGCATACAAACACCTAGTGCTACACTTTCCTTTAGTTACTGAGGTACTAAGGAGTTATTTTCAGAGTTCTTGAGTTGATCTAAGCTTGGAGAGGCTGCTGAAGCATTGTTCTTGAAAGAGGTCTTCAAGGGTAAGAACTTTACCCCTTTATTTCTCATTTTTGCATAGGCTTTTAGCCATCCTTGCATCTATTTTTAAGCTTAGTGTATAACTAGTAAAAGTTCTATATTTACTTGCTTTTGATAGTTGTTTAAGGTCTCTTTGAGGTTTGGGATTGTTTGACCTCTCTTAGGCCTTGTTTGGCCTCATTTTTGTGCACTTTTGGTGAGCTCCGGGACCACCTTGTGTTGGCTTCCTCACCACTGAAATCCAGAGGGATTTCAATGGTGGGGATGGTGTTTTGAGGTCCTAAGAAGGAGAGGGCCATCCCATCTCCTTGTTGTCTTCAATATTTGCCATTTTAGCCTCATGTGTGAGTACCTTTCTTGAGTTCATGTTGGCCATGTCTTAAGTAGTATTTGTGCTTATTTTGCCATGATATAGCACTGTTTTTAGTTGGTTTAGACACACCATGCATGCTTTGCATACTTGCCTTGTAATGCCATGAAATTGCCTTAACATGCTTTGTGCTTTGAGCCTTGTTTTTAGCATGATTTCGGTTTAGCTTTGTGAAGCTTTTATGCATGTTTTGATGTGCTTGAGGTCTGATTTTAGTCATTTGGGTCATCCATGACTTGCTTTGTATAGCTACCATGCAATCCCCCTTTGTAGGCCTTGGGTGTTGGATCCTCTAGCATGCTCTACTTGCATCATTTCAGTGGTTTGACACCATTAGTTATGCCATTTCAGTCCATATAGTATGCTTGTATACTTGCATTTATGGCTCCTTTGATGTTTCAAGAGGTTTGTGTTTTATGCTCCATGTTTGGGTCATCATGCATGCCTTTAGACTTAGGCCATTTAGATGCCATCTAGGTGTGTCTTTGACCTTGTTTTGGTCTACTTTAGGACTGTTTTGAGTCCTTTTGTCCCTTTGAGGCTTGCCTTGTACGGCCATGGTTTAAGCCCCTTTGATAGCTTTGAGCCTTGAACCTTGCTTGCATGCTTTGATTGTTTTGTTTAGTTGGTTTGGCACCATCCTCAACATGATTTTCAGAGTTTATCATGCTTGCCATTTGTCCATGTTTGTCCCCTTTTAAGTGTGCTTAAAAGTCCCCTTTCTATGCTTAAGTATTGGACCTTTTTTGCATACATGTTTGTATGTACATTTGCTTTCATGTGCTTAGCATATTAGCCACTGTTTTGGGCTTAAAAGTTACTCCTTCATGCTCAAGTTTTGGACCATGTGTGCATGAATGCTTGTGCGTACATTTTCCTTGCATGTTGTCGCATACTTGGTCTATTGGCACGTTGTTGTATGTTCAAGTGGTGTTGCATTTGGCATGCATCTTGTGCTAAGTTTCTTTACATGTTCCTATGCTAAGTCCCCTTCACATGTTGTTGCATGTTGGTCATTAGCATTATTGTTACATGTCAAGCATGCTTGTTTGCTTAGGTTGTGTGACTAGTGCTCATTACTTGCTTGCACGCTCATATTGCATACTTAGCTTGCATGCTTAGGTTGCATTTTGCATGCATGCCTTGCCTCTTGAATTGATTGTGATGGAGGTTGGGCCTATTGTTTGTTTTGGTTTGCATTTCATTTGACACCAAAATGCACAACTTGATTTCTTGGGCCATCATGCATCGAAATGCGTGATTGGTGGCCCGAGGGTCGAGGGCCATCGTCCTTTGAGTCATGAATATGATAAGGAGTGTGGTGGTGCAAACATTTGCTTTGAAATGCATTGCCATGCCTTGTTTGCCCTCTGCTGCTGTCAAAACAGGATTTTGCAGGAAGATATGGTCGACCGACCATTCTCAGTGTCGGCCAACTAAATATCTTTGGCCAAGAGCCATACCAATGGTCGATGACCAGTTTCCCCTGGTCGGTCGTGTTTCCTCTTGGTCGGTGACCTTCCATAGTGATCAGGAAGTGATTCTGGAGCATCATTGAGATTTGCACAATTTTCAGAGGAGCAGAGCAGGGTAAACAGAGGCAACTTGTGCTTGGTGGTGGATTTCCCAGCGAAGCCGAGCACGTATGCATTGGACCCTCTTCCCGAGGTTGTTTTATCGCTTTATTAGCTTAGTTAATTTGCTTAACTGGTTAAGTGGTCTGTAACTATTTAATTTGCTTGTTAGTTAGTTAAATTTGTATTATTCTTTTGGTCCCTCCAAGAGAGGGCGAATTGTGTAATAAGTGTGCGTGTATGTGATGCATGTCTTCCAACCCCCACTTCTTTCTCCCTTTCACTTACCTACTTTTGATGGTTAGTATTAGGGCATATTTCAATTATCATCCTTATGCTATGCATGTGTGCATTCATTCATTTGTATTGCATGCACCCGGCTCGGCACATCATACTAATCGCATAGTATTTCAAATCTAACTTAAATACATGTTATCTGTTACATTTCACATGCCATCCATAGATTAGTCGAGCCTATTCTAGCTGCATTTTGCCTGCGATGCATTAGCCATCTTAACATGGACTTGGATCATACATTTGATTACTAACATGTTCTTTGTTTTGGCTTGGAGTACACTGCGAGTGTTTTATGCTTTAGCATCTCGCATGTATGTGAACATTAACATGAAAGCATGCTTGCCATGAGGCGAACTGCTTAGTTGATTTACTGCCTGAATGCCTGTGGGTGAAGGTTGGATTGTTTGAATTGGAATAATTCATTGAAATCCGTATTTTAGCCTACTTGTGAGTAGCAAACCTCAAATCATTTCCAAACAACGGATATGCGATGCTTTGTTCTAAATTAGGCGATCTAGTCTATACTTTTGTGTTGTGCGCATCACATAGTAAGATTAGCTAATTAATTGGATTAGGAATGCATAATGTTTTCAAAATTAGATATCATGGTTAGTAGAGGTCGATCCTTAATCGGGAGAGCGGGGGTGCTTATGAAATGACCTTCCCCAATGGTACCCAAGTTCCCGAGCCGAGGCAACTTTGGTGATGACGGACGCGTGGCCTTAGGCAAACGAGTCAAGGTTTCCTAAATTCCCCATAAAAAATATTTAGGTGGCGACTCTGTATTTGGCAAAGCAATCCATGTTTGGCACTTCTTTCTAAAAATCAGTTTTTCAAAACGATTTGCCGGATTTGGACTCTTTGATGATTCATCGGTCTTGCATTGCACTCTGCGAGATTAGATACAGGACTGTGACTATTTGAGTCCGAACTGTAGCATGAGGCCCACAGGCGCATCTACACAGGGCTATCTTTGTTAGTATCTCTTCTATCCACTCCCTTTGAAATTGTTCCAGGGCCTGTTCTTTCTTTGTCAGGGGTTTAGCCTCAGCTTTGCCACGAGCAGTGATTTTCTCTTCTGTCCCAATTTCTCCTATCTATTCCTCCATATCTGACTCTTCCTCACTCAACCATCTGTTGTTTGTTTTCGGCTGGCTTGGGTCCCACCATCCTATCTGAACATTGCTTGTGTCCTTCTCTTCAAAGAAGTACAAATCCTCTAACTCCTCCTCTAACTTAGCCAAATCTTCTTCTAAAGTAGCTAGGTCATTTAGGCCTTGTTTCGGCCGATTATTCTAATGTTGCCCTAACTGGCCTTCCCTAATAGCATTAATGCTGAGAAAGTCTAGCTAGATAACGACTGGCTTTGGTTGATCAATGGCCAGAATGTATAAACTGGGATCGTACTCCTCTGCAAGCGAGACTCCCTTTTCTATGACATGGGTATCAGACAACCCCGTCTTTGGTGCATTCTCCTTCTTCTCCATTTCTACTACCACAGACCTGGGTTGAGTTTGTAAGGTCAGATCCACCATGCACGTGTCTGTGCCTTTTGGAATAACCACCTTTGGTTTTGGTAGGTGGGCTGGGGTAATGTATGTGCTAGGGTTGAAGGTGGGTGGTAGTGTTTGGATGTGGTTAATTTGTTTGGGGAGAGGAACTTGGTTGTGTGTAGGAAATGGGTTAGTTGTCACATTTGGTTTAGGAGGGGCGATGACTTTGTTGTCGATGAGGTCCTGAATCTCATGATGTAGACAGAAGCATAAGTCTGTGGATGGCCATATTGTTAGTGGAAGAAACGATATTGGATTTGATCCTGCCTAGGTGGCAGTGGGTCTGGGAGAGGTCATGGATCTAGAAGCTTGAGATGCTCTCTTTCCATCAACATCTTGAGGGCGTGGGTTGGACTCATGTGGAGAGGGATAAAAACTCTTCGGTTCCAGGGTGGACACTTAGTTTGTGTGGTTTGTGAGGTTGGTGAAGTCCTGGTAATAGCAAAGGGATACGGCATCTTGGCTATTGAGACAACAGTATTGACGTCCGTAAGCCGTGGAATAGTATTACTGCTAGCATTGGTATTCCAAGAAAATGGCCTTCTTGCGGGTTCGCTTGTTCTATAGATAATGCCCTTTTTAAAGGCACTCTCAATTTGGACCCCCAGCTCATGTAAGAAAGCAAACGTGGATAATGGTGCCACTATCATCCTTTGCAGCATGTCTGGCTCAAGATTCTGAACCACCAGTCAGATCGATTCTCTTTCAACCGGTTAGTTTGTCATCCGGGCTGCCTTAGCTCCCCACCTGGCGACGAAATCAAAGAACAACTCCTTGGGATTCTGGGTAGTGGCCTCCATCTCACTAATGGTTACCTCTATCTGGGTATTATATGACTACTGGTTAACAAATGCCTCAGATAGTTCCTCTCAATTCCATTTTGTAGAGTCTTCCAATTTGGCGTACCAGATGGCCGTTACATCAGACAAGGTGCTCCTAATCAATGAAAGCTTTTGCCCCATAGATAAACCCATGGGCCTCAACACATCTGAGAACAACCGAACATGCACAATTGGATCCCCACTCCCATCGAACCTGTTGATGTAGGGCATTTTGAATTGCTCCAGTAATCTAACCAAAGCCTTAATATATCCATCCTCAATGTCAAGGATTGAGTTGAAGCCCTGGGACTTCTTCAATGCCTTCTCAAGTCTAGCAATTTTGATCAAGGCCGGATCAATCTCATTAAAGTCAAATGGGAGGATCCCCGCAGGTGGTTGTACCATATGCCTATAAACTGGAGCTGGTGGGAACATGTCCTGAGGATCTGGGACTGGAAAATTTTAAACCTGTGGGGGTGGATCAGGATTTGGCTGAGCAGCTAAGACCGGATGCACGGTTGACACTGATGCCCTGAGCGATAATTTCATCTTGTGTAGCCATTCTCTAGTTTACTGTATCCATGATTCTTTGGAAATTGGCCATCATGGTAGCGAATTCCTTCGTGTTCTCTGTTGTATTATGTGCCATCGTTGGTCTAGGTGAACTAGATGCTGGCAATATAATTGAGTGGGAACGGATAGGTGTTTGCGGAGTGCTTTGTACTGGTGCTACTTGTTGTCTATTCCTTCTTCATCAAGTAACTGGTGGAAGTGAAACTAACACGGGCTGACCTTTAACAAGGTCTTGAGCTTTGCAAAGCCTACCAAAGCGAGTCCAAAGAACTTGGGGAATATTGGGTCTTTTTGAAGCTATGATGGTAAACTACCTAGCAAAAAGAAAGAAAGAAAAACATTATTAAAAATCAGACAACACCTCAACCCCAATTCACACCAATCATAACACATAGCTGAACTATAATCCCTATTGAACCCCGTTCTCAAACTCATACTGATATGAACCAACCTGTATAGTTTCACTATAAAAGCACATACCAAGTAAAAGAACCAAAACACCCCTATAAGGGGGTAGGGTTACCTTGTCCTAGATTTTTGACGTGATCTAGGCTGCACTACTTCGTTCAAGTGGTTTCATAACATCTTGTATATGGGTGGCATCCTGTCCTATTTTTGGAACAGTCACTAGAGCGTACTATATGCGCTAGGCCAATTGGTCCAAAAAAGGGTACCTCGGCAAGATTACCTAATATACCTCTCACAACTAACACTGAGAAGTAAAAGGAGGATCAACCAGTACAACGGTAATCTAGCTCCAAGGGTTGTGTTTCCAACATGGCAGAGCCCACGACCGGTCAGCCTTTTGGCAAGCATTTAGGCAAGCCTTCGGCAAACTGTCCAGGAATAGCAAATGGCAAACACAGTGCCTTTTGGCAAGCATTTAGGCAAGCCTCCGGCAAACTGCCCAGGAATAGCAAATGACAAACACAGTGACTTAAGCACACCGATGCAAATGCAAATGCAAATGCAAAGAATATATATTTGTCGATAAAATTTCACATCATGAATTTGAGTCAAGTTCTCTAAGTTTCCCAGCATAGTCGCCAGAAACTGTAGCTTGACTTTTCGTGCTCCTTTTGAATACGAGTAGCCCTACAGTTCGAACTCCCATGATTCTAAATCTGATCTCAGAAGTGAAATGTGAAATAAATAAACAACAAAGAGTCCAAATCCGATAATTTCTTTTTGAAAATTGATGTTTTGAATCAAATGCCAAAAATGGACTGCTTTGCCAAATTTCAGAGTCGCCGCCTAAATATTTTGTTTTGGGGAATTTAGGAAACCCGTGACTCATGCCAAAGGCTATTAGTTCGTCATCACCAAAGTGTCTCGGCTCGAGAATTTACGTATGAGAGGGGAAGGTCATGAATTGAGCACCCCACTCGCCTGATCAAAGATCGACCTCTACTAAGCATGATGTGATTTTTATGTACATTATATGCTCTTATTCTGATTTATTAGCTAACTTACTATGTGATGCACACAAGGTATAGACTAACTTACGATAATTGGAACATTTGATTTCATGTTTTTGTTTTGAAAATGGTTTTGAATTTGCCACTTGAAAAAGTGGGCTTGAAAAGAGCTTGCGAATTTGCCACTTTAAAAAGTGAGTTTAAAGCGGACATTGGTCAAACTATCCCAATTCAAGCAGCTAGCCTTCATCCATAAGCATTCAAATAGTTGTATCATCTAAGCAATTAGCCTCATGGAAGTATGCTTTGACATTGTAACACGAACATTCGATGCAAGATGCTAAAGCGATAAACGCTCACCTAGTACTCCAAGGAAAGCCAATCAAAATAAAACAATTAGCAAAATATGCATGCCCTTAACTTGATGTAATATGACTTAATGCAACACACATATTTATACATTTTAAGGGGCTTGGCATGAACGTAGTATATGATTTCATTCAAGACATGTGATGAGGCGCGTATTCAAGTAATGAAGTTGATCATTGATATTGCGTTAGTATGATGAACCGAGCCTTGCATGTATGGGAGACAAATGGATGCAAACATGGAGTATGCTAAATAAACATGATGTTCTAAAACTAACCATCATAAGCAAGTAAATAAAAGGGACAAATACGAAGGGTTGGAAGACATACAACTTACTACATAGTTGGCCCTCGTGCAAGAGGGTGCGAATCATAGTTCGAAAGTCCGAGTGAAACTAATTATTACAAATTTGAAATGGATGAACAAAAGGCTTAACTTAGCTAACTACGTTATTACAACAAGAATAATAATAAACTACCTTATTCAAGCTAACTAGCTATAACAATTTACAAGTAAACAATAATAGTTACAACATTAATACTTAACATGACTAATTAATAAATTAATTACAATAATGCACGGGTCAAGAATACACAAGTGTTGTATGCACAACATCCAAGAACAATGTTGTCTGCCTGGGTTTACTTTGTTTCACCTTCAGCCACTACCTCTATTTTCTGTAAAATTGCACTGCTGACCAAACATTGATGGCTGGTCTCCCCTCAATGAATCCCGGCCGGCCTACACAAGGCCGGCCGTGCCTTGATTTTATGCAAAACTCTATTTTGTGTTTTGAAGTGAAAGCAGTGCAAACAAAGGTATTCTTGGCTTTGTTTGTCCCTTCTTTCCTTCTCTGTCATGGGAAAGCCTTGAGAGAAGGTTGGAATCATCTCCGAAATCATCAATGAGCAAGTTGATTGCTTGATGATCTTGGATACAATTTAGACAAAATTCAATAATTGAAATGAAAATGTCCATCCCTCCCTTTTGTCATAGAGTGAACTCAAAGAAGGAGGTTGCGACGCTTCAAGGATCATCAGAACGCCATGAATTGACGTGTGACAACTCTTGACACAACAAACTTGGCATAACGTTCGGCCAAGTCCAAGCAATTTCAACCATTTTCTTTATGTCGGTTGATCCAAATTTTAAACCAATTCTCTTAGTCATTTTTTATTTACCTTTCCATTACTTAATCAATTTGTCCAAGATGATGATGATAAGTCCTCTAATACGAGAAGAAATGTCAAATGTGAGGTGCTTCTAAACATGAAAGAGAGATTATACCGTTGACGATGAATCTACGTAGAGCTTAAGCCATTAAGTATAGTCTCTTTTACATGTTTGGAGTAACCTCAATTGGTTGAAATAACTCTCAAATGAAAGAAATAGGTGGTTAGGTTATTTGTTGAAACGAGCCTCTTAACATGAAAGTTAAGTAAAGAGAAGCTAAGAAGAACATAATACAAGCTATGTATAAAGACTAATGCTACAACAAATGAACTAATCAAAGCTTGAATCAATTAAATAAATTAGGACAGCCCTAAAACAAGCCAAAACAGTGGCTGAAATTGTAAGAAAAGAGCCTAAAAAAAACTAAACAAAAAGCAAAGACAATAAAGCTAGTAAGCAAGAATAAAGAGGGGTGGCCAACCCCTCCAATTTCAAAGCTTCAAACCATGTTTTTTGGCCTTAGTTCAACTTTGAAAATCAATTCAAATATCAAAGAAAAGGAGTGTAAAGAAACCAAGGGTTGAGCAATGGAGATAGGTACAAGTAAGGGTGTTAACCTTACCACCTTTGGTAGCTCATCCAAACCCCAGTTTCAACACTTCAAATGGATGTAAAAACAACCCAAGAATGGAAGAAATAGATATAAATGAAGTAAGCAAGAGCAACAACAAGAGTTGCAATCTTATACCTCTCAAAGTGGAGTAAACTTTGGTTGATAATCAAACTCACTCTCGACACACTCTCAAGCTTGAATTACGCTTCTCAAGGGTCAACCAAGGCTCTAAGATGGTGAGTCAAGGTTGTGTATTGTGTATATGGATGATACAAGGAAAGTAGGTTTGCTCAAAGATAGCTTGTGTAGGAAAAAGGAGCTCTCAACATGTATATAGGCTCTCTCTCAATTGTTCAACCCTCAAAATAGAGAGAGGACCTTGTATTTATAGAATTTGAGCTCAAAAGGTGATAAATATCTTCAAAAATGGACAGTTGGTGACCTCCCGCCCAGCATAGTGTTTCTCACTACCAACGCACGGCCAGGCCTTGGTGTAATCCCCTATTTCTCTAGTTTAGCACAGTATAGGGTGGAAAAATGTGTTGAATAATGGAAATATAGAAGGTTTGGGTTTATTTTGAGAGCTTGCCTATAGCTCCTTGGTTGAGACCTTGAACTACGCACAATACCACTTTCATCATTGAGTGTATCGGACTAAGCGCTCAAGCCTTGCAGGCAGTCAAAAATGAGGTGTCTACAAGCAGTGATCAAGTGTCTTTCTAACAGGACTCCTAGAAATCGAAGACTTGATCAACATCCTAGAAATTTAAATTCCATACCCACATAATCACATATCATTACAAACTTACAAACATCTCTGCCAAGCGAGACAAACCCATTGTGGTACTAACCACTTCTCACGTACCTAAAGTATTCAAACCCGGTACGCTCTGATACCAAGTTGTCACGCCCCAAAAATAGAACCATAACTCCATCCAAGAACATATAAGAATGACAGCATGAATCAAGATGTAAAGTTCTTTCATTTCATAGAGTTAATGATACAAACGAGTTTAGCATAAGTAAATGTCCTATAGGTTTATATCTTTCTAAGTTAAGGCTTGGTTACAACAAAAGTGAGACTAGCTCAATACAAATAAAGCCCTTGGCTATACAAAAGAAAGTATACCACAAAATGAAGCTTTCACTCGAAAGCCCCTACAAGCTACTACCTTGGTGAAAGCATATCACCAGCACCTGAAAATGGTTTTCCCATATAGGGGAGCCAAAACCCAGTAGGAACAATCTAGAATAATATATGAACTTTAACAAGGCTATAAATATGATGCACAGGTTTCAATACTCAATGACAACAATAATTTATAACTCTCTTTTCAAAAACCATGTTACGACAAGTATCATGCCACAATTCATTTCATATCAATATTTTTCATGTCGTTTCATATATCCTCAATTCATGAGTCATAATTAGCATTATTCAAAACAGCCCAACTGAGACTGTAAGTCAATGGTTTCCTCATCGCTCAACCATCACACACAAACACTTCAATTTGTTTGCCATTTTAAGGAAATTTTGTCTGTGGGATCCACACCCAAGTATAGGCGGGGTTTTTAGGAATTTCACCATGGACACTCTAGCCAACTTAATTTAATGGAGTCCATCCCTTATCTCCTCCCAAACGTGGAGTACATCCCCTTTCTTCTCCAAAACCACATACATATATAATGTATTTAAAAACATAGTCATATTCAATGACAACCCAACAAGAGATTAGTTTCAATTTACCTAATCCTCATGCAATTTCTACAACAATCACGGCTATCCTCCACCGATAGCCCAATATAGATATTTCTAAATAGATATTCAATCTTTAGACAGATAATGTATTCAAATTCCAAACGTATGAGGTGATATATATATATATATATGTCTAACTCCACCATTTATATCAACATCCCTCCAATTTCACATTTACAATGTAAATTTCATTTATTTATACACAATAAATATTTGAACCATTTTAGGGCAAACTTCCATTTTTTTCAAATATCAGCTCAAATGCCAAAATCAAGGCTTGATTCCCATCTTTGGGATACGTAGGCAACTTCATCCTGAAGTTTAGCCATAAACTTTTCCCCGATCAACTTTGTCCATTTGATCATCTCGGCCATCTTTGTCTATTCAACATTCGAGAGTTCGGGTATGATCCCCAGTGCAGTGCTTTTCAGACTAGGGACAACTTTCCGTTGCTGTGCAGTGTCGCAGTACTATTCAGACTAGGGGCAACTTTCCAGTTGCTAGGATCCGAGGTTGTGCATCTCAGTGACAGATTTCAGGCGTGTCCAGTTCTAATCCATATCGAAAATGATTTTGAAAAGTTTTAATAAAAGTTGACTTTGTTCAAAATTAATCTTTTTACAACTTAGACCATTTTTGGACCAAAGCGGAAAATTTTCAGTACCCACAACCTTCAATTTCATTGATTTCAATACAGAGTTCTCCTGCTCTTGTATACAAATTGAAGTTATTTTTTATTACATTCATAAAGAAAACTTGAAAGTACTAATAAAGCAATAAATCTGGGGCATAGATAAGTCAGGTATTCCTGCCCCCCCTCCCAGAGCTGGTCGAAGCCTCCGATGCCAAAGTGGGCCCTTCCTGTGCCTCTTCATTGAGCCAATCCAAACACTCATCAGACAAGGTGCAACTGAAAGTGGGAACGGGGGCCAGGAGTTCTCTAGTCCTCCATGCTGTGGCATACCGGGCAAGCTGTGCGCCTCGGGCTGGGAATGCAGCAGGGCACTCTATCCCCTCTGGCGGGCAAGTTTGATCATGCCCGAACTGGCGTTGGAACCGGAACGGAAAGTAGAAGACACATTGTGTCATGCCAATCAATTGAATCCCAGGTTAACGGATCATATTGTAACTCATTGCCGGCAAATTGAGCCAAGGGCAGAGCCAAGCAATGCGGTTTGTAGACAAACTGCACATCCAGTTGTACCACCACCCCTCATCCAGGGCATCGACCAGGCGTTGTCGAAAAAAGTAGCCGCGAGCTGAGTATGCTAGGCAAGGCTCCACAATCTGTAACTTGTCCATCAACCGCACCTGGGGAGAGATGAAAAATGAGAGAATAAAGAATAGAGAGATGTACGATGAGAGAAAAGAAAGAAAAGGGTTTTGTGAGAAAAACCAAGCCTGAGGGTCGAGTGATGTGAGCTATACATATGTGAGATTGGGTGGGAAACATTACCTGCAATAGTAGTGGGCTCCCCGCAAGCCTAGCCATCTCCCGGCGATGAAAAGCGTCTAAGCCATCAATGTCTCAGCCAATGTCATGGCAATGCAGCTCTTGCCGTCCTTCAAACCTTGGGCAACCTCGATCAACCGGACACTGAATCCACCGGAGCCCGGGGCAAGCAAGAAGTGAGATAGCAAACATATGCAAAGCGCGTGTCATCGATAGCCCTGCCAATGATGGTCGCCACAGTCACCAGCATCAGAAAACCAGCGAACCAAGCTTGGGATGTCCAGCTCCCCGTCGTGAACCAATGATCGAGCATCATGCAAAGTGAGGCCGCACATTCGTCCTAGGGCTTGGACGTGGCCAAATCGGAGTTGAGGCAAGATGTCCTCGTTGCGCTCGAACTCCATCAAAACTTGGAAATCCTTGAAAGTAGGACACATCTCTTGCCCACTAAAACTAAAGACGTGTGTTACTGGATTCCAAAACGTTGCCGCGGCATGGACGAAAGGAAGATGCAGCGGAGTACGGCCCAGCGCGAATTTCAAGCCGAAGCCCTGGAAGTTTAACTTTTCCGAGCCGTCTAGAGAAGCAATCCAAGCTTTGAGATTTTGGATGAGAAATGCTTCCATTTTGATGCAAAACTAAGATGAAATGAAAGATCCACGAAGCTAGGACTTTTATAGAGGATAAGGCACTGTTCGGGGGACACGTGTCAACAATTTGGTGGTTGCCAACCTTTTCTGCTAGGCCGACCACCCCTTTGGTCTCTGATGAAAAAATCTGGTCGGCCAGCTCCCTATGATGGTCGGCCATGAAGAGAAGTGGGGCTTTGGTCTTGTCCTAGCCTTTGGAAGAAAGTTCCTAGCATTTCCATGCGTTGGGAGTGTTGAAGGTGTGAGTTTTCCTTTGTTTCGGATGCGTTCCATCACCTTGATCGTCCGAGATACGTTTGTTTATCAAGTTGTTGTTGAGTTTTGATTATCGAGTTGTTGTTGAGTTTTGTTTATCGAGTTGTTGTTGAGTTTTGCTTATCAAGTCGAGTTGTTAAGTTTATCGAGTTGTTAAGTTTTTATCGAGTTGTCGAGTTTTGTCCGTCGAAATTGTTGTTCTTTGTTTATCAACATTTCCGGGATTTGTTTATCGAGTTGTAAACTTACTAAGGTTGTGTTATTTCTTAGTAAGTCGATTGTTTAGTTTGTTGTGTCGGTTCACTACCTGACTTGGCAATTTTCCGTGCACAATTCCATTCAATCTCATTTTCGTGCAAAATAATGCGATGCAATGCTAAGAATATAAAATACAACACTTTCTCAAAAAGCTGTTTCATTCCATCATGTTTCCTTTGTTACAACATTTTACAACAAGGGTACAAGTTTTACAGAAAATAAAACTGCCTAATAATGTACAATGTGCTACAATTACTAGTAAAAAAGGCAAATAAAGTAGGGAACAGCTGCATCAATGCTATCAAGCACAGGAATAAGAGGCCCTCTTCGTCCTCTTCTGCGGAACAGCCTCTGCACCATCATCATCATCAGAATCGGAGTCGCCACCCTCAGAATCCGCCTCGGCATCATCTCCACTACCGGAACCGAAACCAGAGTCATCCTCTCTGCTAGCGAATGTCTCTGACTGGGGATGTGCAGGCTCCTCCTCCTCGCTGGACTCCTCCTCTACAACAGGTGCTCTGCGTCTACCTCGGCCGCGAGTCGAACCCCCTCTCCCAACTCTCTGAGAAGGCCTGGATGGCTTGGCCTGTGGCCCAGTATATAGCGGAGGCATCTGAAAAGAAAGAGCGCAATTTGAATACGTCAGCCAAAGTATGTATATCAGATGCAGATGCAAGAAAACTACAAAGAGTGGGTGTATGCAGATACAGTACATGAATGTAGTATGTGTCAAATGTGCTCTACACATAGAGTCAATAAATGCAGTGAAATGTTCAAATTTAGCATGTCATCAGAAGTATGATAAATGCAACAAAACTAAAGAGTACCGGGACACCGACGATGGACAACTGCGTCTCTCTCCGCAGGACCATGCCCTTGAGTGAGGCTACTAACCCGAGTAACCCCTCTGTATACTTCCTAGCAGGCTGCAGATACAAGCTCAAGTCATCAGCGAGTAAATGAATGCCTAAGTACCTGAGTGGTAAACGAAAAGCAGTGGAACATACCGGTGGTGAGTCAGGATCACTGACGTATCGGTGATCGGGCATAGGGGGCACTATCGGAATCGGGTATGAAGTCCCTATCGCCATCCTGTCAACTCAGTCGGGATATCTGGCCATCCGGCCGGATGATACGTCGGGGGAATCGGGGGAACCAGTCCAGCTCCACCTCTAGATGTACCAGCCCTGCTGGTAGAAGGGATATCTGCAGCCCGAGCTCGACTCAATGAGAGCATGCCAGCAGACCTCCTCATGGGAGTACGGGCACCTGTCAATTGAGCCATCAAGTATGTATGACGATAGGTCGCGTACTCCCCCTCCTCCAAATGCAAAAGTATATCAGTGCCCAGCATGGCCGACTCAACATCTTGGGGAGTGAGCCCCTCAGTGGACCGCATATCGACTGGAGGTGCTGCAGGGACACTCTGCTCGGGGTAGCCCATAGTCTGACGCATGAAGCGATCCCCCAGAAACCAGGCCCTACCAACGAGCCCCTCAAATAAGATCCTGTACCGAGAAGCGACCCATCTCCCAGCAAATTGAAATCGGGTGTTTCCACCCAAGGGCGCCCAGGGCTACCATGTGATCTACGGATAACCAATGCATGAGCCGATTAGAAATCATAAATGTGCAAAATGAATCAAAGATGAAAACATGGAGAACTAAGAGTTCTGAATTACCTCGGTCGTCCGCACTGTGTCAAAATACTGCCGCAGGTAGGGCAGAGTCTCCCGGGCCCTCGGCCGATACTGGCCCTTGAATACAAGCGAGTAAGGGATCGTGAGAGGCACTGCCACCTCGAGCTCCAAGGCCAGCGTCGGAAAGTACGCAAAGACCTATAACTGTGGAAAACAAGCCAATAGCCATCAGAATACAGAATGCTGAGTGCAAAATGTGAATGCAGAATGTACAGAGAATGCAGAATGCTGAGAGCAGAATGCAAAGTATAGAATGTAAAGTGTGCCGTGCGTGCAGTGTACAGATAACGAAAAGCAGAAATGTAAATCAAAAATGACAGAAAGTACCTCCCAGGCTCTCCAATAACCGCCGACTATGTTCCCCCGTTCGTGGGAGGTCGCGCTCATGTAGCAATAGAGGGTAGCCAAGCCGGCGCCACCCCAGTCATACTGACTGACCTGTGATAGGTCTACCAGGGCACTCAGCAGATAGAGTCCGACGGTGTTCCCCCTATCGGAAAACAGAGTGGTCCCGAGGAGGAACATCAAGAACCCTCGAGTGTACTACGCTATCTCCTCGGGAGTCTCGACCTCGATCCCCCTGAAATGTGTGGAAAACCAAGTGCACCGGACCCTGCCCGATGCTCTGTCAACCAGTGGGCGAGCTCCCAATAGATAGATCCAGGCGGCCTCCCACTCGCCCATATCCTCATCATAAAGGATCGCCCAGCCTCCCACGTCAAGGCCAGTCAGCACAGTAAAGTCGAACGGGGTCATAGTCATGTCCCCGGTAGCTGAGAAATGGAAGGAGTTGGTGGTGTCCCACCATCTTTCTACAAGGGCACCCATCAATGTCCTACTAGCAGGATAGCGAGATATCCCCGTGCAAAAGGGTCCGAACCCTGCTTGGTCAACCCAATCACGAACAGCCTCCGGGAGCTCTGTGTACCACTCCCTCGCAACGATGGAGCCATATCCTCGTGTGACACAGGAAGACACCTGCATTCATAATGAACACATGTATTCAGTTTCAGAATGAAATGAATAAGCTGTGTGCAAACGAAATGTGTGTGCTGTGTGCAAACCAAATCAGATACAATGCTGTGAGCTGTGTGTTCAACATGAAGTATATGAGCTGTGTGTTCAGAATGGAAGTGTATGAGTTGCGTACAAATACAAGTGTGTGCTGTGTGTCCACCTCAAAATTGGGCTGCGTGTTCAGAAGTTCAACGATTTGGGCTGCATGTTCAACTTTCAACAAGTGTGGGTTGTGTGTTCATCTCAAAGAATGGGATGTGTGTTCATCATCAAAGTGTGGGCTGTGTGTTCATCTAAAAGAATGAGCTGTGTGTTCAGACTTTAAAATCAGTTCGAGTTGTGTGTTCAAGTGTTTGAGCTGTGTGTTCAACGTCAAGTGTTTGAGCAGTGTGCTCAAATTTCAAAATCAGTGGACTGTGTGTTCATCTCAAAGTTTGAGTTGTGTATTCACAATCAACAATGGGCTGCGTGTTCAGAAATTCACAGTTTTGGTTGCGTGTTCAACTCTTAACAAGTGTGTGCTGCGTGTTCACAATCAACAATGGGTTGCGTGTTCAGAAATTCACAGTTTGGGCTGCGTGTTCAACTCTTAACAAGTGTGTGCTGTGTGTTCACAATCAACAATGGGCTGCGTATTCAGAAATTCAACAGTTTGGGCTGCATGTGCAACTCTCAACGAGTGTGTGCTGTGTGTTCACAATCAATATGTGGGCTGCGTGTTCAGAAATTCAAGTGATTAAGCTGTGTGTTCAAGATGCAAACGGAATACTGTGTGATAGACTAAGTGTTCAGAACAAGCTGTGTGCTAGAATGAGCAAATAAACATAGCGAAAGCATGAAATGCACAGAAAATGCATAATACATTGCGAAAAATGTAAAAGTGAGGTACATACCTCCCGTGCCTGATGAGAGAGGTGGGACTCCGGCTCCCGCAATAGCAGATCCACAGGTGCTCGATCATCAAAATCGGTAAAATTGTAGAAAACGGCCCGAGGAAGGATATGCTCCTGAGGGTGGTACCTCTCGGGATCGAATGGCCGAACCCTCGGAGGTAAAGACATGATATCTGGCTCACCTCCGGCACCTAGAGGACCTCCGCCATGAGGGAAATGACCTGCCATTTCAAAAAATCTGCAAAACGGAGCGAAAATGAGCAAAATGAGCTAAAATTGGAAAAAGTCAACAAAAGTCAACTCTCGGGAAATGAAAAAGTCAACAAAAATCAACTCCCGAGAAAATGTTCCAAATATTGAGACAAACTTACCTCAAGTGGTGAAAATGGAGAAAGCAGCACCGAAATCAAAATTTAATCAGTTCAAAGTGAAGAGAACTGAAAGTTTTCGCGAAACAACTTTGCGTGGGGCATTGGAAAACGCATATAGAGGGCAGATCTGAGAGGGAAAATGGTCTAGGGAGGAGGAGAAGATGATTTCGGATCTAAAGTTGCGAACAAAAGGTGTTTGGCCGAATGCATTTAAAGAAACAAGAGCAAAAGGACAAAACTGCCCCTGTTTTGGGCTAGGTGGTCGGCCAACCACCTTTTCTGGTAGACCGACCACCACCCGCACCAAACCTGGTCGGTGGCCTCCAAACCTGGTCAGTGGTGTTCCCAAGGTGGTCCTCAATGCCTCTTTGAGCTCCCTGCAAAATTTGGTAGTGATCGGAGTCCCCGACCCCTGAGAAAGTACAAGAAAAGTGCACTTTTCGTCGCGAAATCCCTCCGCGGGAACTTCAAATCCAACTTTTGATGCGTGTTTCATCATTACTCGTCAAAAGCAAGATGTATCCTTTTTGAGTACGTTGTGACCCTTCCAGGAGGTAAACCGGAGGCCGCGATTGAGTCGCCCTCGTCGAAACTTGCATTTCTTCGCTCGTTGTTTTGTGTCAAATGTGCATTCGAAGTTGTACTTATCCTGCATTGTTATTCACGTCACTTGCATTCTCATGCACACCACTTGCATTGCTGTGCACATTTCATTGGTATTGGCATGCCTCCGTGCTTAACTTGCTTTGTCACACACGTTTCTTCTTGCATTGCAATGCACTTTCTCATCGGCACCATGTTCGTTTGCGTTTGACATAGTGTTGAACATATGTTGCTAACTATGTTGTGCTTGTTAAGTTTCTCTCTCTTGCAGGCACGATATTGTATGTACGGTTCATTTGAGGCTGGTGCGACCAGACGAACCGCGCAGGTATTGTATCTTGTCCGTGTGAGACGTGGCGAGAATTGAATAATTCTCCGCATTCTTAAATTGCATGAAATGTAGTTTTGCTTAGCATTCTTGCTTAAAACTGTTGCATCTATTGTGAATAGTTGCTTCATTACAGCTTGCTGCTTTGCATGATCATGAGTTACGTTCGGCTTTGCGCATATCATTTTTCATTTTGCCCCTGCCTGCGGGCACATCTTTGTTTATCTCGCCTGTTTGTCTAAGTCTTCGGCCTTGTCAAAAATGGGTCGTCTCTGGGCTTTGACATTCACTCTCGTCACTTATGACTTCTGAGTTCTATCAAAGAGGGGCAACTGTAGACACCTCATTTTTGACCGACCTTAAGACTCAGACGTCACCAATTGAGCACTCGGTGATCATGCATATTGTGCTCGTTCTGAGGTTTCAGAGTCTCGGCTGCAAGTTTTGCCTCCGAACTTCGGGGCTCTTTTGTGCTTTGCCTCGGTTTGTGAACCAGGTCTTATTCTCTCTATTTTCTCTTCCCAAAGGGAGGGAGAGGTCTCGTAGACCATCTCTCAATGGCCGTAGGCTACGTTTCGTGGTCGTAGGCCATTTTTCCCGTAGTTTTCGGTTTTCGAAGCCGTCGGTCGTGTGCCTCGGTTCGGGACCGCTTAACTACCTCCCGTAGTTTTGGTACACACCTTGTTTTCTCTCTTTTGAGGGACACTGTGGCCCGAGAGACCACCTTCGTGGTTGCACGCCACTTCCGGTACCTAATAGCCTGTTTTCAAGGCCCTAGGCCGCGTGTTTTGGCCCCCGAACCCTCGTTTTGCATCGGTTAGGGTTCATTTTTGGTATGGACCCTATTTTCATTGTTTGTAAGGTGGTACTATAATGGGAGACCAGCAATTCTTTTGGAAATCATTTTCTCTCTCCTCCAGCCGATTTTCTTGACAGAAAGCTGGTTTTCCTCACTTTTGGGCCATAATTTCTGGTCTCCCATACCACCATTGTGTTATGCTCATCTGGGAGGCCACCAATATGGGTAGATTGACCAGCTTTTCTTCCTGACCCTTTTGAACCTTGCTAGAAAGATGATTTTCCTCTCTCCTAGGCCACAATTTCTAGTCTCCCACCATACAGCGGTGTTGTACTCATCTGGGAAGCCACCTTTCTCTTATGGCCGACCAGCATTTCACCTTGACCCTTTTGAACCCTGGTCGGCTGACCAGGGTAAGTGGTCGGCCGACCACTTGTACTGGTCGGCCTACCTTCTGCTTTTTGGCCTTTCTGAGTGCAACACAGCTGTGCCAGCTGTGAAGCATTTGACCCTCTCTCCGAGATTTCACCCTCTTGTTTGTCTTCTTAAGGAAGCTTTGGTCTATTTTCTTAGCTTCTAGGAGAAGCTTGACCCTTTTGGTTAAACTTCTTTGAGAAGCTTTGACCCTTTCTTAAGGCTTCTCCAAGAAGCCTTGGCTCTCTTCCTCTATAAAACAAACCTTCCCTCTCCATTTGCAAGGGTTAGAAACATTTGGCTGAGATAGATACACCCCACCCTCCATAGCTCTCTTCTTCAAGCTCCAAACCCTAATATTCTTGGCCATTTACACTACAGATCATAGCCTACCACCTCCACCATCCATTCAATCACACTGGAGCTATTTTTTAGAGGTTGAAGGCTCACCTTCTTGGTCCAGAACTTGCTGCATTGTTGTGCTACAAGGGTAAGTCATCATTTCCCCTATTTTTACATTATTTTGCTTCATAACTTAGCCCTATTTGCAAGCATTTTTGGGTTTCATCTTAAACTGAAAAGTGTCTTATTTTGGGCTCTTCTTGAAGTTTGATTAGGATACTTTTCTGTTTGAGGTCATCTACCTCCTTGTATGTTCCATCCCTCTTTGTAGGCTTATGTTGCTTCCTATCTTAGCCTTGCTTACAAGCATTTTCGAGGTTTGTCTTAAACTGAAAAGAGTCTTTTTTTTTAGCCCCTCTTGAAGTTTGGTTAAGGGCATTTTTCTGTTGGGGGTCATCTACCCCCTTGTATGCTTGTTTGACTCTTGTTTTGAGCCTTGCATCTAGGCCTTTGTTTCATGCTTTGTTTGGCCTCCTAGCCACTGAAATCCAGTGGATTTTCAGTGGCTAGCACACTATTTTGAGAGCCAAAATCAAAGGGGGGTGACCCCCTCTCTCCTTGTCTTGTTTGTTGGCCCTTTTGGCCTTCCAAAGGAGCCCCTACTTGCATGTTGTGAAGTCACATTTTAGGCCCTATTTGGGGAGTTTTAAGGTCTGCCTTAGCTCTGTCCAGAGCCCTTTTGGCCATGTTTTGTGTCCCTCATGCATGTGTGGAACAATCCTCTTCAAGGCCTTTCAAAGGGACCTTTCATTGCATGCTCATTGACCCATTTCAGGGCCTTTTTGGTGAGTTTTAGGACCCTCACAACTGATTTCCAGAGGTGGTTTTTCCATGTTGCATGTCTATCTTGTATGTGTTGAACAACCCTCTTATTGGCCTCTCAAAGGAGCACCTCATTCTAGCATGTGTTGACTCAGTTTACATGGATTTTTGGGATTTATTTGACATGCCATGTTTCTGTTTTTGGCTGGTTTGGTGACCTCTCTTGTGCTTCATATACATGTAGTGAAAACCATGCTTACTAGCCTATGTTGCATGTTGTTTTGGCCCTTCATGTTAGCACTTTTTGGCCATGCCTTAAACTGATCTTAGGCATATTTTGGATTGCTTTAGCTCTATTTTTGGGTCTCATGGTCGAATTGTGTTTGTTTTGCATGCTTGTGGTTCAATACAATTGCTTAACTTTGAATTTTGGGGTCCATTACATGCATATACTGAGGTATTTCCTTGTTTTGGGGCCATTATACATCATATTTCAGAGCTTGTTTGAATGCCATATTGTCATGTTTTGTACTCTTTAAATGCGTTTGAGAGTCGGGCTTGTATGCCCCGTTTACCGACCATTGAATGAGCTCCATTTCGTTGCATTCTGAGCCATCATTTTAGGCCATTTCCCCACTGTTTCAGACCTGCCTAGGATCTATTTGGGGTTGATTTTGCCATTACTGCATTGTTTTGGTACCTCTAGAGTAATGCACTTCACTAGTTTCGGTACTGGGCCCCCTAACTTGCATTGTGTGCCATGTTTGCATGTTTCGGGACCATTTTGTATCATGTTTCAGAACTGGAATTTGTGTGTTTTTATGCCATATTTCATCATTTGCCATGCTTAGTTAGAGTTGCATGTTATGCCTTAGGATCGATACTTTGCATCCGTGCATGTCTGCATGTGTTTCGGTTGTTTCATTTCCATCATATGGCCATTGACGTGAGTGTGGCTGAGGTCCACTCATGTTGGTGTAAGTCTATCGTGCATTGTGTATGCCATTTCAGTCTATAGCATTGCGTATGCTAGGTTACATGTTAGAACATTTTGTATGCCATGTTACATCACGTGCATTGTGTATGCCATTTTAGTCCATAGCATTGCGTATGCTAGGTTACATATTAGTCGCATTATATATGCCATCTCATTTGCATTGTGTTTGGGATAGGAGTTAGCCCAAGCACGGAAAATTAGGGACGTTTCGTACTCCAAGTGACGGAACGTGTCTCAATTCCCGGTCGCCGACACTCTGGATTAACCATGATGGAGTCTAGGCCTTGTTGTGTTTATATGTGCATTCATTTCACATCGAGTTGTGCAATTTGACTCCTCTACCATCGTGCATCGAGATGCGTGATTGGTGGCACGAGAATCGAGGTGTGCATACATATGTGAAAATACTTTGCCATGCTCCTTTCTTGCTCTCTGTTGCAGCAAATCAGAAATCAACAACTCTCTAAAGCCTTGCACAACATTCCGGGATTAATTGCAAACAGAGGCGAATCGGGGCATCACAATGGATTTCTGCGCAAGGCAACTCGAGAATGCATCTTTCATCATTCGGAACAGAGCTGAGGCGGTCCATGAATTTGCATGCTAGTTTATTTACTTTCGTAGTTAAGTTGTTAATTAATTAGGGTTTTGTAATATTTAATCATTCATTCGGACTGTATTATTTATTTGAACCCTCCGAGCGAGGGCACAATTGTAATAAGTGTGCGTGTGTGTGATGTATGTCCTCCAACCCCACGTCTTTCTCCCTTTTATTTTACCAGCTTATGATGGTTAGATTAGGGCACATTTCAATTAGCATCTATATGCTTGCATGTTTGCATCATTCATCTGTATTGCATGCACCGGGCTCGGCGCATCATACTAACCACATTGTATTTCAATTCCAAGCTGAATACTTGTTAGTTGTAGCATTTCACGTGCCATCCTTAGAATAGCTGAGCCTACTATAGTTATATTTTGCATGTGTTGCATTAGGCACTTCTGTATAGTTAGGATCATGCATTGATTTCTAACATAGCTTTTGTTTTGGTTTGGAGTACTCGGTAAGTGTTTATGTTTCAGCATCCTTGCATGTGTGTGAGTGACTGCCATGATAGCATGCTTACCATGAGGCTATATGCTTATGTGATATATTTGCCTGAATGCCTATGGGTGAAAGTCAGGTTATCTGAATTGGAATATTGCATTGATTGTGAGTTTTAAGCCCATTAGATAGTGGCAAAACTATGTTTTCTAAAGCCCACCCGAGGGTGGCAAAATCTGCATTTTAAGCCTACTTACGAGTAGCAAACCGCTTTCAAAAACAAACATGAAATCTTTTATTCCAATTCAGGCGATCCGGTCTATACTTGTATGTTGTGCGCATCACATAGTAAATCTAGGCTAATAACCGGAATAAGAACACATAATGTTTTCAAAACTCGATATCATGGTTAGTAGAGGCCGATCTTTGATCGGGCGAGCGGGGGTGCTCACGAAGTGACCTTCCCCAATCGTACCCAAGTTCCCGAGCCAAGGCAACTTTGGTGATAACGGACACGTGGCCTTAGGCAAACGAGTCAGGGTTTCCTAAATTCCCCAAAATAAAATATTTAGGTGGCAACTCTATATCTGGCAAAGCAGTCCATGTTTGGCACTTCTTTCAAAAAAATCTGTTTTCAAAAACGATTTGCCGGATTTGGACTCTTTGATGATTCATCGGTCTTGCGTTGCACTCTGCGAGATTAGATACAGGACCGTGACATTTGAGTCCTGAACTGTAGTGAGCCCATATGAACAAAACAGGGGGGTTCCCTCCCGGGACGTTCGGGGACGTCTACACTATTGTTCAAGCCTTCAGATGGAGAGAAGTCGTTCCAATTTATGTGAACAATGAGTTTGGGCAAGGCATTATACCATATTTGACCGATGCGTTGCAAGGCATCGACACACGTGTCCTCTACCGAAGTGTCATTTCTTCATTGGCCACAGATTATCAAATCGTTGAAGAGCTTTACAAGTTAATGACAACGCAAACTAGAGTTTTCGTTGTACACATGAATCCAACATTGGCCTCGCGACTTTTCATTAAAGTGAAAGAAGTTGGAATGATGAGCGAAGGCTACGTTTGGATCATAACCAATGCAATAACAAACGAGTTGATTTCAATGGACCCCTTAGTCGTTGATTCAATGGAAGGAGTATTAGGTGTAAAAAAAACTTATGTTCCAAGAACCAAACAGCTTCAAGATTTCACCGGTCGTTGGAAAAAAAAAAATCAACAAGACAATCCTATCGTACTTAATGCCCAATTGAATATGGGCAAATGATGCTGCAACTACACTAGCCATTACAGTTGAGCAAGCCAATGTTACAAACAACGGGTTTCAGAAGGCAAACATTTCAAGAAATTCAACAACAGACCTTGAAGCTTTTGGAGTGTTCCAAAATGGTCCAAAGCTTCTCCAAGCTCTACTAAATACTACATTTAGAGGCCTCAATGGGGATTTCCATATAGTTGATGGGTAGTTACAATCATCAGCATATCAGATAATCAATGTGATTGGCAATGAGGGAAGAGGAATCGGATTTTGGACAGCAGAAAATGGAATTGTTAGACAATTAAATGTCAAAAGTACTAATTCAACTTCAAATGCCAATCTTGGATCCATTATATGGCCAGGTGACACTACATCTCCCCCCAAAGGTTGAATAATTCCGACAAATGGAAAGAAGTTGGGGATAGGGGTACCAGTAAAAGATGGTTTTAGTGAATTTGTAAAGGTAACACCAAATCCAAGAACTAATAGGGCAACGGTCACTGGATACTGCATAAATGTGTTGATGTTGTAATGGCAGCATTACCGTATGCAGTTCCTTATGAATATGTTTCATTCGGAGCTCCTGATGGCAAGAGTAATTGGACTTATGATGACATGGTGTATCAAGTGTATCTTGGGGTAAACTCTCTCTTCCTTAATGTTTAAATGTATCAATATTTCTTTCATTAGTAGTAACCATGTTGTTTTATGTTTATGATGAACAGAAATTGGATGTTGTGGTTGGAGATACTACTATTATTGCAAATAGGTCACAGTATATGGACTTCTCATTGCCTTACACTAAGTCTGGCATGTCTATGATCGTGCCAATTAGAGATAACAGGAGGAAAAATGCATGGGTGTTCTTGAAGCCATTGACATGGGAGCTTTGGGTGACAAGTTTTTGTTCGTTCATTTTCGTAGGGTTTGTGGTTTGGGTTCTTGAGCATCGAATAAACGAAGACTTTAGGGGCCCTCTTTCCCATCAGACAGGATCGATCTTCTAGTTTCCTTCTCAACCATGGTTTTTGCACATAGTAATTTCTCTTGCGTCTCTTTAGAATAAAAATAAATAAATTAAAACACTACCTTTGCCTATGATTTTCTAAAGCTAAAATATTATTTTCATAACAGCATGGGATTTTAAGACAACATGCTATAGAACCAAAAAAAAAATTGCAGGAAATGTACCAATCCAAATTACCACTATTATATGGCCTAATTGCATGTGTTGCATACTCGAATTATCAATATTTGGAGTCATTTCCCAATAAAAATCCACAAACAATCCATGAGATTATGACTGCTGAGTAAATTTCAGGATGGATTTCCAATATTAACATTTTATTGGAAATAACTATATAGAATCCGCATTAATGATTCAACAATCACAAATTTTATTTTATTTTTTTATCAGAGGAGAAGGTTGTGAGCAACTTGGGTAGGTTTGTGGTGATCATTTGGTGCATTGTTGTGTTAATCCTGACTCAAAGTTACACGGCGAGCTTAACTTCAATGCTAACAGTTCAACAGCTCACGCCTACTATTACTGACGTAAAAGAACTTATAAATAATTGGGAAAATGTAGGCTACCAAAAGGGTTCTTTTGTTTATGGACTCCTGAAACGGATGGGATTTGATGACACCACGCATAAGGTATATGGCTCTCCAGAGGAATAAGATGAACTCTTCTCAAATGGGAGCATTGCTGCTTTCGACGAAATCCCCTACACGAAGCTCTTTCTCGCCAAATATTGCTCTAAATATACAACGGCCGCACCAACGTATAAAACCGATGGCTTTGGCTTTGTTAGAACCCTGTATCTCTCACTCTCTACCTAAAAGTTTCTTGAGGGTGTCTGTCTTATATATTCCATGATATGTAGGTCTTCCCAATTGGTTCACCACTTGTACATGATGTTTCAAGAGCAGTCTTAAATGTAACTGAAGGGGATAAAATGGTAAGTATTGAGAGAGTGTGGTTTGGGCAAAGCCATTGCTCAGACTCTAGCACCTCTATTTCTTCGAACAGTCTAGGCCTTGACAGCTTCTGGGGTCTTTTCCGAATTGCCGGGATTGCTTCACTTTCAACTTTCATAATATTTATTGTTGTGTTTGTGTACAAGCATAAGCATGTACTATTAAGGTGTTTCGATCCTAATGCCTCAATATGGGAAAAGATTGCGAGCTAGACATTTTGACAACAAAGACCTATCTTCTCATACTTTCAGAAAAAGTGAACCACGAGACAAAAGTGGTATCGACATTGTGGATATTATGGGTGCACCACAAGCCTCTCCTAATGTTAATGGCCTTGCAATTCCATCAAGCTTCTCACTTCTTGCCATCCCAAATTGTAACTGCCCGCCAAGTCCATCGACTTCTTCAAATCATACAGATGGGAATTTTACTTCTTTTGGAGGAACTCCTTCCCGTGAATATGGAGATCCAATTTTGCAAAGGCAGAGAGCACAAGAGGTGGTGCCAGACATTGAACTTGCTAATCCAATTCAGGATATACAGCAAGTTCTGTGTCCACAAATGAAAACCACTGATGTTAATGTGTGATGATGGCATTGCCATATCTGATTGTATATTAATGTTGTAGTTGTACCTATGCATTCTGATTAAAATATAGTTAATAACCAAATTGATCTGTGTCTCTAAAACGTATATGCATCAAAATTAACGCCACTTGTCTAGAAAAGTAGAACTCGCTTTTTGGGTCAAGTTATTCTCAAATTACAACCTCGGCCCTTTTCAAACCCTTTATATATACGGGCCCATAATGATCCTTTTACATTTCAGTCCCCAAAACAACTATTTCTGGATAAACTCATACAGCTATTTTTGGATAAACTCAATAAAAGACAAATGCTAAATTAAATTGGTTATAATTATCAAATCGATCTAATTTTTTGTATAAATAAAATACACAAAGTATCTGATAAAAAAACAATTCAGATATCTGTTATGAGCCTCACAAACCCAAACAATACCCTCCTCCAATCCAGTTTATGGATAGGAGAAATCCACCTCCTTTTAGGACATTGTAATATAACACATTTCCATTAGAGAATTAAATTAAAGGAAAGATATGTAACACCATTATGATTGATCATAAGCATGACAATTTACAAACAATAATGACTCAAACATTCATTTTCAACATAAAAAGTATATTCAAAATTTATACTATGGAGATATATTTTCTGAGTACAAACACTTGGCCGAGGTGACACCGACGTGTCAGTCGAGGTGCCACGTGTCCTGATCAAAACGCCGAGGTGATCTCGACTAGGCCAAGGTTATCTCTGAAGATATCAGAATCCGGGATAAGCGGATAAGACACAAGAGTCCTAGAATGAGGAAGAACTTCAAGATGGATAAGGATAACACTCTTAGGGAGTTTATCTTTATCTCTTGGAGAGTCCAAGATAAGCACTGAGCAGAAGTCCATTAAAGCTAGGTTTCTATGGGGACTGGGATTGAATTAGCTATAAAAGAAAGGCACCCCCGATGGGTCTAAGGTACGCAATTTATATTCTGAATAGTGAGTTAAGCACTATTGATTATCTTTGAGAGATATACTGACTTGATCGTCAGAGTGCCCCCGGGTCGACGAACCACCGCCGGATTCTTCTCTTTCTGTTGTAGGTCAGCCAGGTGTCATCTATTCTGCCAGTACTCTCCAACTAATTACTAAGTTGGTAGTGTGGTCAGAAAATCACTCATACAATTTGGCGCCGTCTGTGGGAAAGAAAGGAGAATAGATGGCCAACGACAGACAGAAGGAGAAGGTTGGGGATACCACTCCTACTGGGAGTGGGAGACCTGGTGACGTTGACGTCGATGAGGACAATTGCAACAAAGACCAGAATCACGGAATGAAAGACATCGGCCAAGAAGGTGACGTACAAAAGAAAGCAGATCAAAGCGGATACTACAACGAAAGTAACCTCCAGGTATGGAAAGATAAATGCCTGCGGAGGAATGAAGAGGTGAAAGAGATGGCAAACAAGTTGGCGGACCTGCAATCGGTCGTCAACTTCATGATGCAAAACAACGTCATGCAGCCACCATTCCTGCTGCAGGACATGCTGATTCCAGCGGCCAACACCCAAAAAGAAGGACAGAAATCTATCCCTGCAGTCCCCCAGCATGCTAGGGGTGAAAGACATTCTCATCGGCCTTCAAGGGAGGTCAGGCGAGGAGAGCCAAGAAGGGAAAAATCTCGAAGGACACATCGCACCAAGGAGGCAGACCCCAAAGAACATCGTCATGTTCAAAGGCAGGAGTTGTGCTTCGATGCGACCAATGGAGAGAGGTCAAAAAGGGCTCACAACGAAGCTAAAAGTAGTGCACCTATAAGACTGAAATCAGGAGACAGCCGAGCTCCTGGCCGGACCAAAGAGGACTTAAGAGATTACCTCAAGAGGAAGCAAGATCATGCCGAGGTAACCTTGACTATTAAACCGAGAACATCATTCTCGGTAAAGCTACACAAAGTTGAGGTCTCGAAGAGATTCAGCATGCCGAGGTTCCAGCTATACGATGGGAAGTCGGACCCCAACTTTCACGTCGGATTATACCTGAGCACGATGGCGTTATACACTGGGAACGAGCCGTTGCTCTGCAAAGTGTTCCCCTCATCATTCGAGGAGATTGCATCGGATTGGTTTCACAAATTGCCGAAAGGAAGTGTGAAAACCTGGGAAGGCCTGGCCGAGATGTTCGTGACTAGGTTTGTGACAAACAAATTACAGCCCTTGAGGGTAGACGCCCTAATGGCTCTGAAGATTGGCGAGGACGAAAGCCTGAGGGGCTACGCCAAGAGGTATTATGAGGTGTTCAACCGAATAGCAGAATGCAACCAGGAAGTGGCCATCGTGTCATTTAAAAACGACTTGAAAGATGGCTGCCTACTCCAAAAATCACTGGCAAAGACATTGCCAAAAAGCATGAAAGAGCTCATGGCCAGAATCAAGAAATATGCTAGAGCCGAGGAAAATACGCCAGGAACAACGGCGATAAAGTAAGAAAAAGGAAACGGCTCGCCGAAGCGAGGCCGAGGTAACAACGGATCTAACAAGCAAGAGGTAGGACTAAGGGCTGCACAGGCAGTCACAACTGTGTTCCGGATCCCCATTCACAAAGTCTTGGATAAAATCCAAACCCAACCCTATTTCAGAACATCAGCAAGGGTACCAGGAGAGTTTATGGGACGAAGCATTGGTAAGCATTGTGCTTACCATAATGAAGATAGGCATATGACCCACGGTTGCAGAGCCCTGAAGTCACACCTGGAAGACCTGGTAAGGCAAGGCCATTTGAGGGACCTTGTAGATGAGGCCAGGACAAGAGAAGAGCAGGCAAAACTGCCTCAGGCACCGGCAGCTCCACCTCCCCCAGCACAGCAACTGCAGGCAGGCGGACCTCGGGTGATTAATGTAATTCACTCGAAGGTCAACGAAAACGAAATACGAGGGGAGACCCAGAAGGTGAGGCACTTGCAGCATGTGTACCATGTCGGGGAAAAGAGACATTGGGCAGATGAGTACCAAGGACCAGTAGTGTCCTTTACTGAAACCGACCTGGAGATGGTCCAGTATCCGCACAAAGATGCCTTGGTAGTATCCCTCCAGGTTGGGGAGTGTCAAGTGAAGCGCATCCTCAGCGACCAAGGCAGCTCTTGTGACATCATGTATGTCCAATGTTACAAGGAACTGGGCCTTCACCCTGATGATATGGAGCAATCCAACGGCCCGATGGTCGGGTTCAATGGAACACTGACATGGCCACTGGGCGCAACAAGCTTGGAGGTGCAGGCTGGCACCAAGAAGATAAAGAAAGAGTTCACCGTGATCGACACGCCCTCCCCTTACAATATTATCTTGGGAAGGCCATGGTTGCATGCAATGGGAGTTGTTCCCTCAACATTGCATCAACTATTACGGTTCCCAACAGAGCATGGGATAGAGGAGGTCAAAGGAGATCAGCTGCAGGCAGAGAACTGCACCATGGCAGCAATGAAATCCACCTGCAGCATACGAGAACCACAGAAGGCAGAGATCGAAGATGAGGACGTGGAAGTCCTAGAGGATGTCAGGAAGGAGCCAGCCGAGAAGAGTGAAGAAGCACTAAAGAAAATCATCGTCCAAGAGGGGGATGAAGAACGCTTCTTTCTTCTCGGCTCGGGCTTAGCCGAAGAAGAGGAAAAAGAATTAGAAGCTTTCTTGAGAGAAAATATTGAGGTGTTTGTTGGGACGCCTTACAAAATGCCTGGCATTGACCCCGAGGTCACTTACCATAAACTGAACGTTGATAGGTCGGCAAAACTCGTAATCCAACGAGTAAGAAGACCGACGTTGATGCACGTCGAAGCAGTGAAAGAGGAAGTAGACAGACTTCTGGAGGCCAGGGCCATTTGAGAGGTAAATTAGCCGACATGGCTATCAAATACAGTGGTGGTGAAGAAAAAGAATGGTAAGTGGAGAGTCTACGTGGACTTTACCAGCCTGAACAAAACCTGTCCCAAAGACAGCTTTCCTCTATCCAAGATTGACCAACTGGTAGACGCCACTTCAGGGCATGGAAGGATGAGTTTCCTGGATGCTTACAGGGGGTACCATCAGATAGCCATGTACCCCCCAGATGAAGAGAAGAGTGCGTTTATCACTCCCAAAGGGTTGTACTGCTACAAAGTGATGCCTTTTGGGTTGAAAAATGCAGGAGCAACTTACCAAAGACTGGTAACCAAGATGTTCAAACACCTGATTGGCGGAATGGTGGAAGTTTACATCGATGACATGGTCATGAAGACCAAGGAACCTGAAGGTCATCTGGTCGACCTAAAAGCAGTCTTTGACATCCTTAAAACATATCGGCTCCAACTCAATGCATCGAAGTGTGCATTTAGAGTGAGATTTGGAAAGTTTTTGGGATACCTGGTGACTAGAAGGGGCATTGAGGCCAGCCCAGATCAGATTAAGGCCATCCTGGAATTAAAGAGCCCGACGTCGGCAAAATAGGCACAAATGTTGACTAAAAGGGCCGCAGCCCTAAATAGGTTCATAAACAGAAGCTCAGACAAATGCAAACCTTTCTTTAACTTAGTGAAGAAAGCCACAGACTTCTTATGGATCGAGGAGTGCGAAGCCGCCTTGGTCGACTTGAAAAAGTATCTAACCACGGCTCCAGTTCTCTCAAATCCAGAACCTGGAGAGGAGTTGTTTTTGTACTTAGCAGTTTCATAACACAAAGTAAGCGCGGTGGTAATCCAAGAAGAAAAAAGGGAGCAAAGGGTTGTTTACTATGTAAGCAAAACCCTGGCCGATGCAGAAACGAGGTATCTACCCTTAGAGAAATTGACACTGGCTTTAGTAATGGCTTCAAAGAAGCTGAACCATTACTTCCAGGCCCATAAAATTGTGGTGCTAACTGAACACCCCTTGAAGTCCTTGCTGCAACAAGGAGACCTGACAAGAAGAATAGCCAGACAGGCAGTCGCCTTGGGCCAATATGACCTGGAGTACAGACCCAGAACAGCAATCAAAGGCCAAGTTTTGGCCAACTTCGTGGCGGAGTTCACACCAGAATCCATCAAACATCGGGCTCTGTTGAGCCAAGGTGAACGATGCCTAAACAAGCAAAGAAGAGCCCAGCCAATGGCAAAAGAACAAAGGAAATAAGAAAAACTCAAACCCTGCAGCATTTACATCAGCGACTCTTTTCGACTGTTTGTTGATGGGAGTTCAAACCGACAAGGAGCAGGGGCAGGAGTAGTACTGATATCCCCAGATGGGCAGGTACTAGAACAATCGATTCGTTTGGGCTTCAAAGCCTCAAACAATGAAGCAGAGTATAAAGCACTCATCGCAGGACTGAAACTGGCAGCAGCAGTACAAGCAGATGAGGTAATAGTCTTTTGTGACTCACAACTTATAGTCAACCAGACAACGGGAGAGTTTGTAGCCCGAGATGAAAGCATGTCGGCCAACGTAAAAGAGGTCATCAGGTTAGCGGCCTTGTTTCAAAACTGCCGACTACTTCAGGTTAGCCAAGATGATAACAGTCACACCGATGCATTGGCCAACCTAGCTAGTGCAGTACAACCTGGAAAAGCAAGGACAATAATGGTTGACTATTTGTCAGGCCCGAGCATCGAACCACTGACCACAGAGCGTGAAGTAATATGTGTGGACATGGGACCAAGCTGGATGGATGCAATAGCAGCATTCCTAAAAGAAGGAAGATTGCCAGATGATCACAAAGAGACGCACAAGATCAAATTGAAGTCGGCAAGGTTCAGTCTGACAACAAAGCGACATCTCTACAGAAGATCCTTCACTGGACCCCTTTTGAGGTGTGTACATCCTTTACAAGTTGAAGGTTTTTTATATGAAATTCATGAAGGAATATGTGGAAGCCACGTTGGGGGCAGATCACTTGCCTATAGGGCCATTACCCAGGGGTATTGGTGGCCCTACATGCAGAAAGATGCAGAAGCCTATGTGAAGAAGTGTGAAAAGTGCCAAAGGTTTGCACCTCTAATACACTAACCAGTAGCAAACCTGAACCCAGTATCCATTCCTTGGCCGTTTGCCCAATAGGGCATGGATCTTGTTGAACAACTCCCCCAAGCAACTGGACAAAGGAAGTACCTGCTGGTGGCAACAGATTACTTCACCAAGTGGATAAAAGCTGAACCCCTTGCCAAGATTCGAGATATGGATGTAAAGAGCTTCATATGGAAAAACATCATCACCCAGTTTGGGATTCCAAAAGCAATAGTTGCAGACAATGGAACGCAATTTGACAATAAACTAATCAAGAGCTTCTGTGCAAAGTTTAAATCAAGAATTACTTTTCAACCCCAAGCTTTTCCCAAAGCAATAGACAAGCAGAAGCATCCAACAAAGTGATCTTGGATGGGATAAAGAAGACGCTCCAAGAAGCAAAAGGAAAGTGGGTGGATGAATTGCCCAATGTACTCTGGGCATATCGGACTACGCCGAGAAGACTAACAGGGAAATCCCCCTTTGCCATGTCTTATGGCACAGAAGCCATCATTCCACTGGAGGTCGGCATCCCAGGGAGCAGAAAACGGGACTAGCGATATACTCTTAGCCCGAGATCTGGATTTTCTAGAAAAAAGAAGAGAAAGAGCTGCAATTCAGCTCACAGCATACCAGCAGCAGCTCGCCAGAGCTTATAACAAGAAGGTCAACCCAAGGGAGTTTCAAATCGGTGACCTCGTCTTGAGAAAAGTCGCCAACAACAAAAAAGATCCTAGAGAGGGGAAGCTTGGCCCAAATTGGGAAGGATTCTCCCTACAGAATCATCTCGGTACTAGGAAATGGGGCATATCGGCTTGAAGATAATGAGGGCAAAGAGTTGCCAAGGCTTTGGAACACTTGCAATTTGAAATTTTTCTATCATTAGAATTTTTGGTTCTTTTGTCATTTGCCGAAGTAAATAAATAAAGTTTTAGCTTGTTTATTTGTTTATACACTTGTGACTGATAAAAATACATAACGTTGTTTCTGGAATACATGTATAATGAGAACCCAAGTGGAACTTAGATTCACATTAGGGGGCAGAGAAAAGAAAAATGGTTTTAACGCTTGTTAAAACTTTAGAAAAGTTTACAAGTTGAGGTTAAACCGAGATCATGTTTAACACTTGTTGAAACTTGAGGAAAGTTTACAAGTTGAAGTTAAACCGAGATCATGTTTAACGCTTATTGAAACTTGAGAAAAGTTTACAAGTTGAGGTTAAACCGAGATCATGTGTAACACTTGTTGAAACTTGAGAAAAGTTTACAAGTTGAAGTTAAACCGAGATCATGTTTAACACTTGTTGAAACTTGAGAAAAGTTTACAAGTTGAAATTAAACCGAGATCATGTTTAACACTTGTTGAAATTTGAGAAAAGTTTACAAGTTGAAGTTAAACCGAAATCATGTTTAACACATGTTTAAACTTGAGAAAAGTTTACAAGATAAAGTTAAACCAAGGTAAAACACTTGTTGAAATTTTATGAAGAAATTTACAAGTTGAAACCAAGGGTGTGCCAAGAGAGGTACTTAGGTATTTGCCAAGGTAAATTATCAATTTGTATAACCAGGGCGTGTCACCCCAAGAAGGTTACACAAGACTGAAGTGTATATTAAAGATATGCAAAATATTCTAAGTGTGGAATCAAACAAGGGCAGTAAAGAGAAGACAAAGATACAAGCAGGAAAGTTGTATTAACGTTCAAAAGAAGGCATGTCGGCCAAAGCTTACAAATTGTTCCAAAAATAAGAAAAACAAAAGTACAAAATACAAAGGAAAAAAACATCAAAATTAAGACTCCTCAGCAACAGCAGATGGTTGGTTCAAACGACTGCTGGGAAGACATTTCGGCAGCCTTCTCGGCCGCAAGCTTGGCATCGATTTCTTGAAGGGTTTGATCGAGGCTCTTGTCGGCGAGACGCACGTCCGAAGATGCCTTCTCAAGTATAGCATCCTTGGGCACCTCCTCACTCTCCTCATCCTGAGTTAAGTCCAGGACTTGCTCATTTGGAGTAGGGGACTTGGCCCCAGCAGCCTCCGTTGACTTCCTCACCAGAACCTCCTCCTCAGACTTAGAATCGTCGTCGAATTGGCTTGGAGTTGGGGGGAATGGCAAAGGAAGGACGTCGGTGTTCCTGAAGGGGAAGTCATCAGGGATTTCGAGCTTTTTAAGTAAAGACATCCAACCAAGGGTAAAACCCTTATTGCATGCCTGCTTTACTTATTTTTCGTAATCCGCCGTGACATCGGTCACCCCCTCATTATACCCCTTCTCGTCTGCGGCCTTGACTTCAGCCTCTTTTATTGCCAGAACATCCTGAAGTTCTTTCTGGGCCTGGGACATCTTTTCCTCGGCCTCTCCTTTTTGGGCCTCGAGAACCTTCCTAATAGCCTTAGCAGATTCTGCCTTTTCTTCGGCGACATTTTGAGCTTTGATAGCAACCTCAGCTTGATCCTCCAAGGTCTTCATTTTTTATTGCAAGTTTTTATTAGTCTTTTGCAGACTAGCAACCTCCCTCTTTTTGTTGGCCAGCTCCTTCTAGTTCTCAAAAGATTGTACTGAGAAGGAGTAGGCATACTGGATTGCCTGAGAGAAAATTAAACGAAGCAGAAGTTATTACAAAATTTGCTAAAGTATAAAAAATAAAAAATAATAAAAAAAAGTTACCAAATAAAGACACTTACTTGAACGGAGCGCTGGAGCATCAAAGCATAGTTTTCATATTCGCTCAGCTCGGCGTTTCGGTCGAGATCGCCGAGAAGAAGCAGAGCGGTACTAAGGGCAACACCGACATTAATGTCATCAACGCTATCGCCAGCCCTAACTGGCTTGTCCTCCAGTACGATTTTGGGGGCCCAGGGGGCATCATACTTTAGGGACCCCGAGGTAGTTGCAGATGATGACCCCGGTCTTTTTGATCTGGTGGATTCGGATGGTTGTGTTTCAGCAGACCTCTTCTCGGGGACAGAGGTGGTCTTCTCACTCTCAGCCAATTTGGAAATTGGCAAGGTGTCCTCAGAGTCAATCTGAGTCACCGTTGCCTTTGGCTGGCCTTTCTTTATCCTTTTTTGCTTTGGCTTTGGAAGCTGGGTTGGTGCTGGTTGAGCATCAACTGAATCAGGAATATTGGCCAAAAGATCCTTAGCGACTGCTTTTTGGCGGCCCATTTCAGCAGCAAAAACTGTTCGGCATCGTCGACGGCGTTGGGATATTGGGATCAGATATAGAGCCGAGGTAGACGGCTGCTCAGCTGGATCAGAGGTCGATCCTTGATCTGGCCGAGATGAGGAGACAGCTTGAGGAGTTGTGGCAGAAGGAGGTGACTGGCTCTTCTTCTTCTTCTTTGGGACGTCGGGCAGCGCCGATTTGTAAGTTGGGATGAAATTGAGTACCAGAGGGGCTCTCCGTTTGTGAACTGACAGATCCAAAAGTTTCCTCAAGTCTTTGCTGGAAAGAAAGACTGACGGAAGCCCTTTGGTGGCTGAGGAAGAGCTGCAAGAAAAACAGACATTAGAAACAAACAAAGTATTGAAGACTTTAAAAAAACAAGCTAGCACGAACACAGGGCTCTTACCATTGCCCTCTACAAAAACTGATCGAGGAAGAGGGTAGAGATGGAGGTCCTCGTCTGGAGCGAACTCCCAGTTCCCCGAGGTAATGAAATAGTCATCCTCAGCTCCCTTGTTAGAGTCAGGGAGGTCGGCGACAATTTTGTACTCTGTGGACCTCGGCTTGAGGTAGTAAACGTAGCCCGTATCTTTTTTGAGGCCACACATGGTGTAGCAGTATTGGATATCGGCTAAGGTAACCCTAGCGCTTTCTTGCTTGGCTAAGGCAATTATGCCATTAATGACTCGGTAGAAGTTGATGGCAAGCTGCATCGGGTTCAACTTATAATAATGAAATATCTCACGGAAAAGGGTATTGAATGGGAGCCGAAGTCTGCACTCGATAAAGGCTACAACGGGAAAGGGCATAGAATCAGTTGTGGGCATGATAGAGTTATCTTCCCCAGCCAACCTTAGATGAACGTCGGCCGGGATGTCGAACTCTCTCCTAAAGTGCTCTAACTTTGTCGGGGTGTCAACCCTATACTTCCACATACCTATGATATCGGCTTAACTAGAAAGAGTTGAAATTCAGAAAGGAATGTTTTGGAGGGTTTTAGGGACCTCGGCTAAAAGCTAAAAATATACAAAATCAGTGGGAAATCGTTTTAGTTTTTTCTAAGAATCGTAGGTTTTACAAACAAATCCCAAAACCTAGATCTATGGAAACGAGCATTGAAGGCACGAATCTGGAAAAATCACAGAGAAACAAGAAAAGCAAGAATGTGTTTTAGAATCAAGAACACTGTGGCAGAATGAGCGCAAAAGTGTAAAGCCAAGAACAGTAGCAAAAGTGCAGGAAAATCGTGGGCAGTGCATGTATTCAAAACATGAGCAAAGCAAAGTCATGAAATAGACATACTCAGATACATGATTCATAAATCGAATGTTTGAGCAAAGCAGTAATGGCAACGAGTAATGGAGAGCATCAAAAACTGAAACTAGGAGAAACAGTAAACTCACCGAAGAAAAGAAGCCGGTATAGAGTTCGCCGAAGTCAGACGAACGGCAGCAGCAGAAAAGATTAGCAAGAACCTCGCCGGAGGAGGTGGACGGCGCAAGTTGCAGAGCTTTAGAAGCTTGAGCAATGGAGGATTTGGAAGAAAAAGCTAAAGAGAGAGAAAGCCTCAGAAACGATAAAAAAAAAGTGAAAGGATGGAAGAGGGGGAAAAGTTTTGTTAAAACTTGAAACGGCGGCAAAGTAAAATTAAGGAGCCTGGAAAGATGGATTTGTCAGACGGTGCATGCAAGCGCGAGACGACTTACAAGCGCGTGTGGAGTACGATCCAGTAAGGAGAAAACACGTGGCTAAAACGGTTGAGTTATTATGCTTGACAGCTCATATGCATGAATGAGCTCATGGAATTCTTGTTCTTTAAAAAAACAGACACGTCGGCCTGTATAATAATCTCGGCTGAGAAATTTTAAGCCGACGTGCTAGAATCAAGCAAAGATATAGGTTCCATCACCTCAGGATGCAGAGGTAATAGAACCTAGGGGGCAGTTGTGGGGATATATTTTCTGAGTACAAACACTTGGCCGAGGTGACACTGACGTGTCAGCCGAGGTGCCACGTGTCCTGATCATAACGCCGAGGTGATCTTGGCTAGGCCGAGGTTATCTCCGAAGATATCGGAATCCGGGATAAGCGGATAAGACACAAGAGTCCTAGAATTATGAAGAACTTCAGGATGGATAAGGATAACACTCTTAGGGAGTTTATCTGTATCTCTTGGAGAGTCCAGTAGGGGTGTACACGGTCCGGATTGGTTCGGTTCTGAGAAAATCCAAGAACCGAACCAATCCTAACGGTTCTGTGATTTTGAGAACCAGACCAGACCGTTACACTTGTAAAACCGAACCAGAACCAAACCGAAAAAACGGTTCGGTTTCGGTTTGGTTTACGGTTCCAAAAATTTCTATTTACAAGAATAATTTATTAATATTAGCAAAATAATTATTCAAACTAATTACATTTAACTCATGATTAAAACTAATAATATAATGGCATTACTTAATATTACATATATATACCATCCTAATATCATTAAAATTATAAAAAATCAATTAATAAAAATAAAACTTGATATTATATCTATATTTTTTATTTTATTTTTTTAAATTCGGTTCGGTTCGGTTTGAACCGCGGTTTTTTCATAAAATCCATTAACCGAACCGTTTTTACGGTTCTTATATTTCTTAATCCGTAACCGAACCAATTCTTAATAGAACCGAACCAAACCGTATAATTCGGTCTGGTTCGGTCCGGATTACCGGTTTGAACGGATTTTTGAACAGCCCTAGAGTCCAGGATAAGCACTGAGCAGAAGTCCATTAAAGTTAGGTTTCTATGGGGACTAGGATTGAATTAGCTATAAAAGAAAGGCACCCCCGATGGGTCTAAGGTACGCAATTTATATTCTGAATAGTGAGTTAAGCACTATTGATTATCTTTGAGAGATATACTGACTTGATCGTCGGAGTGCCCCCGAATCGACGAGCCACCGCCAGAATCTTCTCTTTTTGTTGCAGGTCAGCCAGGTGTCATCTATTCTGCCAGTACTCTCCAACTGATTACTGAGTTAGCAGTGTGGTTAGAAAATCACTCACACATATACATTTTAATAAAACATAAAAAGTTAATCCTTATAATATTAGTATAAGGATTGACTATAAAATTAGAGAATTAAATTAAAGGAAAGATATGTAACACCATTATGATTTATCATAAGCATGACATGTCATGAAAGAGATCCAAGCCGACCTAAAAAGCTTTTCAAAACAATCCAAAGGAAAAAGACATTGTTATTATTAATATATTATTAGTGCAACATGAATTTCTACCCACCTAGTCCCTGACTCCAGTGGCGGATTAGTGGGGTTTTGATAATTCTACCAGTACAAATATATATATATAAATTAACTCTTATATATCTTTTATAAAATTAAAATAATGCATTCCTTAAAATTGTCATAGCGCTCCTTTATTAAGGATTTTTTTTTTAATTACAAAGATTCTTACTAAAATGAATCATTCTACCATATATTCTCTAAAAAAGTGTATCATATATAAGTTATGATATTTCATATTGTTGATATCAGAAAGTGTTATAATTAAATCATTTTCAATTATAACTAAAATGACCACAATAGATAATAACCAAACACCATCTCTTCGGTCATAATCTAAAAATAATTTTAATAAGTTATAATTAAGTCATAACTAATATCATAATGAGTCATAATCAATAATTATAACCAAAATAATAACCATAAGAAGCCAAATATAAGTTACAACTGACACCACGATGAGTCATAATTAATACCATAGTATGTCGTAACCAAAGACCGCCAAGATCATAACTGTGACATATAATACACACTTTATTTGTGATGTGTTTTATAAATAAAAAAAATTACTAAAATATATCATTTCTATCTCAACTTATTTTCTTTTATAATTTTCCAATTTACCTATAATAGTTACTCTCCTATATTTTTATAATTAAATATTTTCTAATTATCAATCAATCATCTTCTTAACACATCACTAAATTTAGAAAGTGAGTCTAATTTTTAAACTTAAATAGCAATATTCTTATTCAAATGGACTCATAATATTTAAGTTTAATAATATTTTATTGTTGTTTATTATAAATAAAAAAAATTAATATTATCTTTAATTTGTGTCCTCTTTGCTGAATTCATGCGTCGGCCACTGCACCCTCCGCCTAAATAATGATCATTTAAGCACTTTTAAAAGCAAACCAAAAAAGATGGCAAAGTAAGGCCTCGTTTGGGAACAGACTAATTTAGTAATTTTTTGGTTATTTGGTTAAAAAAGTAGGTAAAAAAAACTTGTATGTTTGGGATGACTTTTTGGCTAATTACAAAAAGATGTGCAAAAAGTAGAGAGAAAAGAGAATCTTTGACTTTTTGGTATGAGTTGTTGACTTTTTGATTAATTTAGTAACTTTTTGGCTAATTGGCTAAAATAGCCTCTTGCCAAACGAGGCCTAAATGTCTCATCCTTATATTATTTTTGTGTTCTATCCCTCCGTCCAATCATATGTGATATAATTTTAAATGTACACCACATTTTATTTTGAGGGTATCTATTTCATTTTTATATTCCTTATTTTTGTTTTTTTATAAGATCTCATTTGACAATAAGTTATTTTAGTAATTTTTTGATTTTTTATTAAAAAATATATATAAATAAAATAAAGAGAGTGATGCGACAACTTATAGTGATTTTTTAACTAAAATAGTTACTCCCCAAATAAGACCTAAGTAGGAGCAAGAGAGAAAGAATTGGTCAACATGGCTCGGAGATTGGTTTTATGCCAAGTTCCTGGAAATGAAATACCACTTAAAAATAAGAATTAGAAAACTGAAGTTTCAAGTTGAATTATAGTTAGTCGTACATCATCTTTGTTACTCAAAGAACTCCTTGACCGATCATCCCTATATTAAGCCTGTTTGGTAGAGCTTATAAGTTACTTATTTCAACTTTTAACTTAATTTAAGTTAAAATGTTGTGTTTGATGCAACTTAAGTTAACTAGTTTATAGTTTAAATTAAGTTATTTCTCAATTTATCTCAAAAACTGGTCAGGGGGTGCTTAAGTTTTCGACTTAAGCGCACAGGTGGTGTGGAGGGGCTAAAATTACTTAAATGCCCTCATCAATACCCAAATTTTAATATTAATATTAATTAAAAAATAAAAAAATTGTATATTTCTGAAAAAAAAGAAAAAAATCAATATTAATTAAAAAATAAATATTAATTCGTTTTAATTATTAATAAATTCATATTTTATATTTTTATATTAATTAAAAAATAAAAAAATTTATATTTCTGAAGAAAAAGAAAAAAATCAATATTAATTAAAAAATAAATATTAATTGGTATTAATTATTAATAAATTCATATTTTATATTTTATATTAATTAAAAAATAAAAAATTGTATATTTTTTAAAAAAAGAAAAAATCAATATTAATTAAAAAAATCAATATTAATTGGTATTAATTATTAATAAATTAATATTGTATACTTTGTAATGAATTAATTATTGATTGATACTAATTAATAACAATTGTTGATTATTAATATTAATTGATACTAATAAAAATTAATTATTAATATTAATTTATACTAATTAATAATTTTAGTATTAATTGAGACTAATTAAGCCATTAATTGATACTAATTAAGTAATTAATTGATACTAATTAATTTATAATGGAAAAAAATTGTAACAATAATACTTCCATTACATTTTTATCAAATGTATCAATTTTTATATTAATTGATACTAATTAATACTAATTATATTAACTTTTATTAATGAAATAATTTTTTTAAATTAAAACTGAAAAAAAAATGACAAAATAATCATTTTTATATCATATAAGGGCAGAAAAGACAATTATACAGTAAAAAGCTATTTTACAGCTTATTAACCAAATACTACTCTGCTGCTTAAATCCATAATCTCACAACTGCATCAAACAGATTAACGGCTTATATTCACAGCTATAAGCCATAATCTGTTGAGCTATAATCTATAATCACTTTTCCACAGCTCTACCAAACGGGGTCATTATAAGGCTGTTTGGTGCGATAGGTGGTTATATATATATATATATATATATAATTTTGTACTTGAATATTTGATATAGTTTTTACATATAATTTATAAAATAGAAATAATTGAAATAAATTAAAATAATTTTTATTTTTATTGACTAAATATCAACTTAACTTGATAAAATGGTTATTAGCTATGGTGTGGTTGTTGTAGAATTGATTAAAAATATAAGAGACAGCAATAATATCAATAATGTTACTTATATAATAATAGACATGAGATTCAAGACAGAGAATCCAAGTGATTAAGAAATCAGTTAAATTATTTTTAAAAGCAATAAGAATTGTTTTTAAAAGGAATGAGAATTTCATTATTAAGACTAGCAGTAAAATTCATGTGACAAAACTATTCAAGCATTTTATTTCACTATAATTTTCTATGAAAAATTTATAGAAATTCAAATATTGTGAGTCTAATTACTTCTTTTTTTTTAATATATCTTAAATAGTTAACATTTTTCTAAGAATATGACTGTTGGCTACATATTTTGTAAAAGCCAGTTACAGTTCGACACGTGGCATAGTAAGGGTAATAAAGGAAGGTTATTCAAACCTTTAATCCTGATCGTACACGTGGCAATAAATATTGGTCCTCACATGATCTGAGTAACACTAGATCAAATAACGGGATGCAAGATGACGTGTCTTCAACGGTTACTCATATTCAAATTCAGTACAAGAGGGAAGCTCAACTGCCAGTAATGGCGTAATGGAGCTACTTTTAAGGAAGCATGATCAGCGATCATGGAGGAGCAGTTCGACGGATCGAAGTGCAGTTCGAAGGTCATCACTGACGAGTATAAATAGTAGAGCAGCCCCCAGGAAGACGACGGACTCAGATCATACAAACCAGTCATTTACTTCATATATTTTCTTTTCCAGTCATTTACATTTCCATTCTTTAAATACATGTTCTTTAAATACCTGCACTTTAAATACCAGTACTGCACTTCGATTCATAGGAGTAGCTTCAAGTAGATTCAAGTAGATTGCTGTTGTAAACCTCTCTGAGGCTGAGTTCGGACCATTGTAAGTGTTCATTTTTATGAAATACTTCAATTGTTCTTCATATTACTGTTATTTTCTATTAACTTCTCCTAAATCAAGCCACCAGTAAAAGTCCTCTTCATTGAGGCTGAAAAGAACTAAAACACAATCGTCTGATAATTGGTTGGCAATCACAATTTCTGTAAGGACTGATTGATCCTTGCTGGCACGCTCACATTCACAAAAATACCTTTCGAAAAGCCAAAAAGCCAACATATATTTTTGGCACGCCCGGTGGGACTTAATTAAAAATGGCTAGAAGAAGACGACAAGGAGAAAATGAGCGCTTCGAAGAAGGCGTGGAAGGAGAGGTAGAAATACCAAATCCAGAGGATAATGTAGTAACACATCCTGTGGAAACTCCTATATTGTCAGAACCTATGGTCGAACAGACCAGTACTTCTGGACAAGAACCATATGTTCATATTATTGGACAAAACCAAGGAATTGGACCGTCCACTGTGCCATTTATTCAACCAACAAATCCATGGGATGGTTTAGTAAATGCCATGGGACAACAATTAATGAACACAATGGAAAGGTGGGCAACATCCTTTTTGGATCGAATGAATAACCACCAACCAACAAACACAAGACACACGGAGGAAGTCGTAAATGTCCCCCAACAAAGATTGGCTAGAGAAAAACAGCCTATGCAAGTTAATGGACATGCTAATGGTCAAACTAGTACCCAAAACTTTGAAAGACCATCGCCTCAGTCTTGGTATGAACCCATTTCAAGGCCTATAGCAGGCCAAAATGCCTCAGTACTTAATAATGAAGCCACACAAGTTGGTGGATCTGGCCAAGCACAAGAAACTGGCATAAGAGTGGTTACAAATCCCATGTTCGAAGCCATACCTGGCACGAGGGGGTACACTAATCCCTTATTCGAATTTACACCCGGGGGGTTGGAGGGTTTTCCCACAAATGGCAGAGACACAACACCTGTTCCAGCACCTTTTGCAGGTCCTTTCGTGGGTCATGCTCAAAGAGGTTACCCATACCCTCAACAGCAACCTGCATTGCAAGGACAACCAGCTCCAAATTTACCGCCTTATGGACCAAGAGGACCACAAGCACAAGTTTGTCCACCAAATCCTGTGTTTGCCCCTCCAGTAGTGGTTCAGCAGGCACAAAATATGGTCCCTAGAGACCAGATTGCTGATATTGTTAGGGAGATATGTGGACCAATGGCTCGGGGGGTCCAGACTCCCATATACAGAAAACCATACCCAGAATGGGTGGATAGGGTACATGAATACCCGAGGGGGTTTAGGATACCAGATTTTACCCTTTTTTACGGGACTGGAAATCAATCAACGATAGAACATATTGCTAGGTTTGCTGCTCAATGCGGTGAGTTTACTAACCATGACTATATGAAACTGAGATTATTTCCAAATTCCCTAACAGGGGGAGCATTTGTATGGTACATCAACCTTACACCTGGCTCCATTCAAAATTGGCAACAAATGGAAGAGGCATTTCATGCCCAATTCTTCCAATCAGAGCCAGAAGTATCTATGGCAGATTTGGCTAGATTGAGTTAAAGGCCTGAAGAAAAGGCTACTCAGTTTATTGCCAGATTTAAAAGGGCTCGAAATAAATGTAGAGTTATCCTGCCAGAGCCAGAATTCGTCAGATTGGCTCAAAATGGTTTGGAATTCAGGCTTCGAAAGAAGTTTGATTCAACTGAATTCAGAGATTTGGTCGAACTGACCTATAAGGTGTCTCGATATGAAGCATTATTAGAAGAGGAACAAGATCGAAATAATGCATCATATAAGACATATTATAGAGATCCTAATTATGAAATAGATGCAGCAGAGATTGTAGGCAAAGAACCTGTAATCTGTGAAGCATTAATTCATAAGGATACAATTATAGACCAGCAGTTTAAAAAGAAAGACTTTCACAGAAAATACTCTTTCGATTTAACAAAAGCAGATGACATCTTTGATCATTTGCTCGCGGCTAATTTCCTTAAGTTACCTAAAGGAGTAAAACTACCATCTCCAGATGAACTGAAAGGAAAAGTATACTGTAAATGGCATAATTCTTGGTCTCACTCGACTAAAAACTGCATTGTTTTTCGAGACAGGATCCAAGAACAGATTCGAAAGGGAAGTTTGAAGTTCTCAGCTAAAACAGAAAAAGCCATGGGAATTGACAGTGATCCCTTTCCAGAAGTTGGAGAGGCAGCAGCCAATGTCATCACATCAGACTTTCAGAACTTGTCCTTGACAGAATTGGAGGAAGTCAATGTGCAGATGCATGTTGCTAATCAAACCAACATCAAGAAGAATGCTAGAGGCCCACCAGTTATTGAACAAGGTTTCTCGCACCAGAAGGAACACTCTGATGAAGAATCACTGGATGATGATTCTTTAGAAGCAGCGGTGATGCAGAGAATGTGCCCCAGGTGCAGACTCAGTTACAAGTGGTTGAAGGGGCTCCCAACTGATGGGAAGCAATACTACAGGGATGTTCAGAGACGTCCTAAGTCAACCAATGCTTACAACAAAAGGCCGTATCCGGCTAGTGATAGGCAGAGACCACCAGTGGTTGAGCCTATGGTGAACAGAATGCATGACAAAGGCAAGAAGCTCTTGCATGAATCCAGGCCACATAACTATTATAGAGTGGAGAGTAGCCATTCCGAAAGAAAACTGGAGAGAGGTTCAGTTCACAGAATCAGAGCCAGAGATTGGCCCCCTAGGCCAGTTTCACGCAGGACAGAAAATGGTCACCCTTATCGAAGATCTGAATCAGATTCAAAACATGAGGACAAAACCAAGCACTTACCTTCACGGCCAGTTTCGAAGATGGCTTCGAAGGTGGAAAGGGGCAGTTCAGCGTCTGAATCAGCAAGTTCATGGGTACCTGGAGTCCCAGACTGGTTTGTAATGCAAAACAAACCTAGAGAATTGCCTGTTCGAGGAGATGTTGTAAACCAAGGCAGGATGATCAGGCCTCCTATGGTAGCTCCGAATAGCTGGGTGCTGCTTAAACACCCAAAGACGAAGGAACCAGGAATGGTCCCAGTCATCTCAAGGTCACAGAGAAGAAAAATTCAGCGCAGGTACACCCAATACCAGAAAGATCTGAAGGAAAGTGGAGAAAATTCTTCACCAGTCAAAATGGAAGGAAGGAAGAACCCAAAGTCAGACCATGCTCCAAAGCCGGTTCCATAGAGCAAAGTGGTCTGCAGCCGAGAACAATTGGCTAAGGTTCATGCCGAACTAACAGCCAGAGAGAAGTCTAGTCTTGTTGGATTGGAGAAGACTCTGATGGAGACAGATAGCGAGACCGAAGAAGAGAGTAGCGTAAGCCAGAAGAAAGAGGTCGTGGAGGAAGAGATGTTCGAAGCCTTCATGGCTGAGCAAACATTTCTGACTGAAGAACCAGTTGAGAAGGATCCTTCGAATGGATCAGTTAGCAATGAAATACCAGAATGCATCATGCAGGATGTTTCTGAGGGAGTCGACCAAAGTAACCAAAAGGGGGAACAAGTACAGCCAGCCATCCAGTTTGGCTCGTTTCCCCCAGTCTCAGTGAACATGGTACACATACTACCACAGGAATTCCGAGCTGGAGATGAAAACCAAGAGGGGCAGGAAGCTGATCCAGTTCAGATTTCTAGTGAAGACTCGCAAGCAAGCATGGTGCAAGATAACTTCGAAATGGTTACACCGATGGAAGATGAATATGAAAGTGAGGAAGTGGTAAGCATCAATCTATCGTATCCATTCGAGTACCCCTCAGATTCGATGACGCAGCACGTCAGGCCTTTGTACATCAAGGCTTTCTTTGACGGAATACAGCTGAACCGAGTCCTGATAGATAATGGGGCAGCAGTAAACCTACTCCCGAAATCTTCTTTGAAGAAACTAGGAAAAAAGAATCCCAGGTTGATACCAACCAGCACAACCATTGCTGGTTTTGCTGGAGATAAGCAAATGGCTCAGGGGATTCTTCCCATTAATTTAAGTGTGGGAACCAGGGATTGTATGACAGCATTCTTCGTAATCGACAGTAATGCTAAATACAATGCTTTGCTTGGAAGGGATTGGATCCACACTAACAAATGTGTGCCTTCTTCTTTACATCAGAAAATCATGATGGCTCTAGGCAATGGAGAGACAGAGGAAATCGATGCAGATCCTCAACCCTTCATAGCCTGTGCAGACTTTGCGGAGGCTAAATTGTATATTGAGGGAGTAACACCTCTCAGTATACTGATGAAAGATGACAGCTCAGCCGAAGTGACGGCTGATGAGGAGGTGACACACCTGAAGCACTTAGTCCAAAAAGGTGCTGATGAAGAGGTTGTCCTTAGAGATGACAATGATGCCTGGTTATAGGCAAAGAGAGGAACCGCAAGAAGCCAAGTCCTTGGCTTTGATTAAATTTTCAGCATTGGACATGAAAGCAATAGTCCAGAAAGTTCAGGAGCAAGAGAGAGAGGCCATGATAATTGGCCGCAAACAGCAGAAGCAACAGGCTGGAGTCTTGACTCTTGGTAAGTACTGTGCATTGGACATTGAAACAAAAGTCCAGGAGATACAGGAAGAGGAAGCCTTGTGGACAGACTTTGTCTACGAGGAGGAGGACAGAGATATTGAATTGAAGAACCTGGGGGCAGAACCAAGCCTGAAGATCACTTCAAAGGTAGCAGAAACCAGAGGGAGTTTTCATGCACAAGACCCTTTAGAAGAAGTAAATCTAGGGGAAGGTTCTGTACAACAGCCCACTTACGTAAGTACTTGTTTGAATGCTCTAGACAGAAACCAGCTTTTGGTTGTTCTGAAGAAATACAAAGATTGCTTTGCATGGTCTTATAATGAACTACCAGGATTGGACAGGTCATTAGTGGAACATAGGCTCCCTATGAAGCCTAATTTCAGGCCATATAAGCAGAAACCAAGAAGGATGAGTCCAGAAGTAATTCAGAAGGTCAAGGAAGAGATCCTTAGACTCCTCAAGGCAGGTTTTATTAGAACAGCCAGGTATGTCGAGTGGCTATCTAATATTGTGCCTGTAGTCAAGAAGAATGGCAAAATGAGGGTATATATCGATTTCAGAAATTTAAATCTGGCAACTCCCAAAGATGAGTACCCTATGCCTATAGTGGACTTGCTGGTGGACAGTTCAGCAGGTCACCAAGTCTTGTCAATGATGGATGGGCATTCCGGCTACAACCAAATCTGCATTGCAGAGGAAGATATCCACAAGACAGCATTCAGATGTCCTGGGAATATTGGCACCTTTGAGTGGGTTAAAATGCCATTTGGTCTAAAGAATGCTGGAGCTACATACCAAAGAGCCATGAACACTATCTTTCATGATCTTATTGGAGGATATCTGGAATGTTATATTGATGACATTGTAGTTAAATCCCAATCCATGGAAGAGCACCTGTTTCACTTAGAAGCAGCTTTTGAAAGGATGAGGAAGTTCAAATTAAAGCTCAATCCTCTTAAATGTGCTTTTGGTGTATCATCTGGAAATTTCTTGGGTTATGTTGTTCACAAGAAAGGAATACAGATTGATCAGAATAAAGCCAAAGCAATCATTGAAGCCAAACCCCCATCAAGTAAGAAAGAATTACAAAGGTTCCTTGGGCAGGTTAACTTTCTTCGAAGGTTCATTTCTAACACTGCAGGGAAAACTAAAGTATTTTCTTCCTTGTTAAGGCTGAAAGATGAAGAGGAATTTGTGTGGACAGCAGAGCATCAAATTGCTTTCGAAGGTATCAAGGCCTACTTGGCTAATCCTCCAGTGCTAATGCCACCAAAGGGGAACAAGCCCTTGAAGTTGTACATAGCTGCAGCAGAGGATTCATTGGGAGCTTTCTTAGCCCAAGACAATGAAGAAGGCAAGGAGCAAGCTATTTATTACCTTAGTAGGTTTTTAAATTCTTGTGAATGTAAATATTCAGCTGTTGAAAAGCTGTGTCTTGCTTTGTATTTTGCTGCAATAAAATTAAGATATTACCTTTTGCCTACAACTGTCTTGGTAATTGCAACCACAGATTTGGTTAAATATATGTTATCTAGACCAATGTTGAGGGGAAGAATTGGCAAATGGATACTTGCCTTATCAGAATTTCATCTAGAATATGTCCCTCAAAGGGCAGTAAAAGGGCAGGTTTTAGCCAACTTCTTGGCAGATCATCCATCTCAAACTGAGAGCCAGGAGATAATGGAACTTGGTATGACCAGTGTTGAGCCATGGCAAATGTGGTTCGATGGGTCAAAAGCAAATGGGTTAATTGGAATTGGTATTGTAATCAAGTCTCCACAGGGGACAGAAACTACCCATGGTTTTAGAGTGGATGAAGCTACCTGTTCCAATAACCAAGCTGAATATGAAGCCTTAGGCCTCGTTTGGCAAGAGGCTATTTTAGCCAATTAGCCAAAAAGTTACTAAATTAGCCAAAAAGCCAACAACCCATACCAAAAAGTCAAAGATTCTCTTTTCTCTCTACTTTTTGCACATCTTTTCGTAATTAGCCAAAAAGTCATCCCAAACATACAAGTTTTTTTTACCTACCTTTTTAGCCAAATAGCCAAAAAGTTACTAAATTAGCCTGTTCCCAAACGAGGCCTTAATTGTGGGACTAGAGATTCTTATTGGATTACAAGTACATGCAGTTGACATATTTGGAGATTCTCAATTGGTGGTTAACCAAGTGAAAGGAATTTTCAAGTGTCAAAGCATAAGTATCCTACCATATTATGTTGTTGCATTACATTTGCTTTCTCAGTTTCAAATAGCAAATGTAACCCATGTTCCAAGATTCTTGAACAATAGAGCCAATGATGTGGCTCAAAAGGCTTCGAACTTCAAGAGAAGGGATAATACCCAACGGGACATAAGCCAAACAACATATCAGAAATTAATTCAACCTTTGAATAAAAGGAATGTGATCTTGGAAGTCAATCATAATGACTTACAAGAACAAGATTGGAGGCATCCAATAATGCAGTACTTGGCTGGTCCATCTTCGAAGGCCAGTAGAAAAGTTAAATTGCAGTCTATGCAATATATGATATATGGTAATGCTCTCTACAAAAGGGGGGGAGATGGCTTATTATTAGAATGTCTAGGCCCGAAAGAAGCATTAACAGCCATGGCTGAGGTTCATGAAGGCATCTGCGGTGCTCATCAGCCTGGTGTAAAAATGAGATGGTTGCTTCGAAGGCATTCCTATTATTGGCCAACCATCCTTAAAGACTGCATAGAATATGCAAAGGGGTGTCAGGCATGTCAAAAGCATGGCACAATAAGGCACGTGCCCATAACTGACCTACATGCAGTAGTGAAGCCTTGGCCATTTAGAGGTTGGGCCATGGATATGATGGGAAAAATACACCCACCTTCTTCGAAGCATCATTGTTTCATTCTAGTGGCCACTGACTACTTCACTAAATGGGTCGAAGCTAAGCCATACAAGGCTGTAGACCAAACAGAAGTTATTGGTTTTATTAAAGACTTGATCCATAGATTTGGCATCCCGCAAACCATAACAGTTGATAATGGAACTGTGTTTGATGGGAAAATGGTGAAGGCTTTGGTGGCAGAATTTGGAATTAGCCTTGTTAATTCCACACCCTATTATGCACAAGCTAATGGTCAAGCTGAGTCATCCAATAAGTCTTTGAAAAAAGGAATACAAAAGGTTGTGGATGACAATCCCAGGGATTGGCATAACCTATTATTGGATGTTCTGTGGGCATATAGGACCTCACCGAGGTCAAGCACAGGAGTCACTCCCTATGCTTTGGTGTATGGACATGATGCAGTCTTACCAGTAGAGATTAATGTTAAATCTTTGAGAGTAAGATGTCAAGATCAATTGAATCCTGAACAATACCATCAAAGTATGTGCTTAGAATTAGAAGGCATAGATGAAGCCAGAATTTTGGCATTAAATAGCATTCTTTTCCAAAAGAAGAAAGCAGCCAAGAATTATAATAAGAAAGTCAAACACATTGGCTTTGATGAAGGTGATTTGGTATGGAAGACAATACTCCCAATTGGGATTAAAAGCCATAAGTTTGGCAAATGGTCACCTAATTGGGAAGGACCATATCAAATTCATAGGGTTCTGCCTTTTGGAGCATACCATTTAAGAAATTTGAATGGTTATGTACATCCCAAAAAGATTAATGGCAGATATTTAAAACCTTATTTTCCAACCATTTGGGAAACACAAGGGATAGAGTGAACACCATATGCAAAAACACAAGCTTGTTCAAGTAATATTCAAAATGTTGTGCTTTCATAAAGAATTAAGTACATTGTGCCACAAATTGGCCCAAAAATCATTACAATGCTTTAGTTGTTTTTGTACAATAGCTTTCCTATTGCTAAGAGAAGGAAATAATTGAATAGCCGCAGCCATGTCTTCTTTTCGATTAGCCAGCCCTTGATTGGTGATGTGCAGTTTCTTATCAGTTCGAACCAAGGCTTGGTTTACCGCGGCTAACTCCTCTTCGAGCTGAGCTTTCTTCTCCAGAAGTTGGACTCGAAAGTGGGAGGCAGAAGAGTGTTGTTCTTTCAGAGATGATACTTCGGTATGCACTTGAGAAACAAAACTCTGGTCCTTAGCCAGCTTATCATCCGCAGCCTTAGCAGCATGGCAAATGTTGAGATAAAAATCAATAGTAGCTGCAGCCTGAGATAGATGACTTGAGACACTCATGGCAGACTGCTCAGCAATATTACAGCATTGAAGGAACCCATTCCTGATGATTGGCCTTTGTAAAGCCTCGAAGGGGATCCTTGAAAAGGAAGTCAGCAGTTGCAAGCATGTGTCCAAATCTACTGAAGGTACAAAAGGCTTGTTACTGGAGGAAAGAGAACTCTCGAAGATTTCCAATAAGGAGTTAGCCAAGGCTAATGGCTCAGCTTCAGCAGTAGAGGTGGGAGAGGTAGAAGGTATGTCAAAAAGACTAGCTAGTCTTCCTTCAAAAATGTCTACCTCATCCCTTGACATTAAGGGCATAGAGAGTGTTGTGGTGGAAGACGCAAAGGGCTGCATAGGGATGGGAGAAACGGATGGAGTATCTTTGGCAGCCTCTATGGTCTTGGCCACCAGCAAATCAAGAGAAGAGGGACTGGAAGTGGGCATTGGTGATGAACCATGAATTGAAGGGCTACCAGTATCTTCTGTGGAAGAATCAACTGCCATTAGGGATGGAGTAGCAGTTGGAGTCTCTATAAAGGATGGAGAAAGAGCAAGGCTAGAAGGAAAAGTAGATTGAGGAAGGTTACGAGCCAAAAAAGAGAGGTATGGCTTTAATCCAAGAAAAGGAGATGCAGGAATACTGGAGTCTAAAGAAGGTATGACAAATATAGGCTTTTGAAGTGGAAGCACGACTCGAACAACCCTGACATTCTGCATTTGGTCAACCTCAACCGAAATTGTTGAAGGTCTCATTGGAAAGGTGAGTGCAGTAGTTGTCGCTACAAAAGGAGGAAATGCAGAACAATGTTAAACTTCAATACCACAAGCTGACAAAAATAAAAAAAAAATAAAAAAAAATAAAAAATAAAAAACAGCAGAGGTATGAAAGAAATTACTTGTTCCAGAGGCACTGATACTGATGGGAGAGCTGTGGAGAGAATAGTGTCCAGCAGACCGTTGTTTTCTGGCTAGTTCCCTTTGCAATGCATTGGCAGCGGCAGTTCTCTCTCTTAAAATTTGTTGTTGCCGTCTTTTCTCAACCCTTTCAAAGACGACTATGGCTTTGGAATGTTCTTGTTCCACGGCCTTGGCGGCTGCCTCATGAAGGGGATCTTCAACCAAAGCAGTAGTTGAAGCAGTCATTTTTCTTCTCTTTCCTATGGCTTGGGCAATTGTCTCCGAATCAGAATCCTCATCAAAACTGGAAGGGGAGATATCAAACTCAGAAGGAGAGACAGTAATCTTTCTTCTCCTTTTTCTTTGAATTGGCTTTATATGCCCCTCAATTGTTTTCTCAGCCCCTTTAGCCTGAGGTTCGGATCCCTTAAAAATAATCTCCTCCTCTACTTTCCTAATGGTTGTCTCTTCTTGGGGCAAATCAATCGCCTTTTTTCTTCTCATCAAAGGTTCAAGCAGTCTCTGTTTCTTTTGTTTCTGATTACCTTCAACTAAATAAACTTCCATATTACTCACCCACCAACTCTGATATCTCTTCAAAAAGGAGCCGTGAGGTATGAAAGGGATATACTCAAAAGTGGCCAGATCATCCATAAACTTGAAAGCTGCCTCTTCTAGCCTTGACTTTCGAACCTTCAAATCCCTCTTGGTCAGAGTTAGGTTGGTGTTGCTGCAGAGAGGTATTGGAACTCCTTGTGTGAGGCCAAATTGTCTAGCAAATTGAGCAGGACAATAAGGCTCAGCTATGCATTTATAGGCTCTGGGGTTGGTGGTCCCAATAAACAGTTCTCTAGGGATCAGTAGGGAAGCCCACATATCTTTGTGAATAGGCAAGGCACAGAGCCTGTCACTAAGGAAGTGATTCAACCAGGCTGGACCTATGCTAGCTTCGAAGGGACGGAAACGGTGATCAGGAAGAGCAGCTGGTAGTTGATGAAAGAAGGAGAAATAAAAGGAAAAAGTAGCTGGATAGAGAGAAGCATTGGCTAGTCTTATGCCATGAGTGAGAGAGTGTAGCCCAGAAAATTTGAGGCATTTGGATTGTAGTTCAGTAAAGTAGGCAAAGAGCCAAAGCTGAAGGATCCAAAATGGTCCCCCTTGACTAGCATCTAAAGGTTTCTCACAAAAGAGGGAACAAACTCTGTATACATGACCCAGAATGTATGGGGCTAAGGCCACTCTTTTCTGCAAAACCAAGGCTTTGGCAATAGGAGCAAATTCAGGCATGATTCTTTGGGAGGAGGTGCAGAATAAAAATTTGCAAAGCCAATATAATAAAAAGGAAAAGAATTCCCTATCAGTTACGGGACCCACTCTTTTGTTCTCAGCTCTAACAAAATCACTGTAAGATGAATTAAGAGAGGGGAGGGAGAAAGGGACTGCTAAGTCAGGAAAATCTGGTGTTATGAGGGTACCAATGGGAGATACTCCTAATAGATGGCAAATATCAAGAACAGTGGGGGCCATCATCCCACATCTGAATTGAAAGAAATTGAAGACGGGGTTCCAAAAGCACAAAGCAGTAGGAACTAGGAAAGGGTCCTCAGAGATAGTTACCCTAGATAGACGAAGGGCATCGAGGAGGCAGAGCTCCTGGAGATCCAGTGTCTTAGCAGGAATGATCCGATCATACCATTCTTGCCATTCCAGTCTTATCGTGGGCCAGCATCGATGAGGACGATTGCTTTTCCAGTTCTTCCAGTCAAGGCCACCTTCATAAAGGAGACGTTGGTCTTCCAGACGCGGATAAAAGGTTGGGAGCTCAGTAAGGACCTCCTTGAAAATTGGTCCGAGCACGTAGTTCTGCTGCTCATGATGGCGAGGGACGAAGATACGCCCATCGATGGCGCTTTTCTCTCCAGCCTTGTACTTCTCACATTCTGCGTCAATAAGCCTTTTCAAAGCTAAAGATGAGCCTACGCGCTCTGGGGCTGGCACCTTTTGTGAAGAAGAAGCCATTGATGATACACTCTTCAGAAGATGAAGACCAAAGCAAAGAGGAACCAGTAGAGAGAAGGGTTTGTAAAAGGCAAGAGATTTCGGAACACAAAACGAGAGGGTTTTAAAACCTTTGTGTCCGAAATTATACCCCGTAAGTCGTTAAGTACAAAAAGTACGAATGCGAGGAATTTCTTCCAAATTGATAGTTTTGGAGGGAAGAGCTTATTCCGGGGATTGGGGCCAGCTTCGAAATGAAATATTTGGCTTCGAAAACAAGATCTTGGCGTCAGAAAATCAAATAACAACGGCTTCGAAATACATAAGTCAGCTTCGAAGCCTAGTATCTGCTTAAAGGTGCTAAATTGCTTGATTATGGGTCTGTTTAGGAATCAAAGTAACGACCTTCGGAGCAAACCCTAGTATTCTCTGAGTATGAGAAGCGCTGTTCAGAGCATACTACATGCTTAAAAATGCCTGAATACTCAAAGTATTGGTCTACTTCAAAAAATCCAAAGACCCGTTTGAAGGTTATCAGTCAAAATGACTCTTTAAGGAAGAGGGGCACTGTTCGAAACATCCAAGACCAATCATTGGTTTCTGTATGAGCAAGTGGGAATTGCCATAGGTTGCCCTTCGAAGCCAAAAGAGATCAGTTTAAAATTAATTGGCTATATCAACCATGACCATATATTGGTTACAGTTAGTGTTGAAAAAGTAAAGTCATTGAAATCAAAGTACTAAAATAATATCTGCCAGAATTGTCAATTGTACTCCATGAATTGGACAAAACATGATTGGTTCTTTTAGTTCTTCATTAAACAGTTGATTCGAAGGATGAGATTGTTCAATTCGAAGTTATGAGTTAGCTTTTAGAGATGAAAGGAAATAGAGTCAAACAGTGTTGAGTACAGAAAGACTTTGTTTATATTAAAGCCAAGATGATTACATTAAGTAACTCTATCTGGGCACAAATTCAAGCTCATAAAAATAAGGAATAGAATAAATAACAAGGTCATGAAATTTTGTCCAGCAATGGTCAATAAATCTCTGTTCTTTCTTTATTATTTCTTCTATCTCTTCTAAAGTTGATTGCATAAGCTGATGAGCTCTCACTTCATAATAGAGTTCTTCAGCCTTTGCTTCGAAGGCCTCTTCCCTTGATTTTTGTTCCAATTCATCTATAACCAAATCATCCCAGTATTCAGAATCTTTATTCTTGAAGTCATCGAACTCTTTGATAAAATTCTCTGCTTCATATTGGGCATGAATTCGGAGAGATAAGAGTTGATCCAGATTTTGGATGGTGATTTTAGAATTTCGATGCCAGTAGAGGAGCACTGGGAGTTGGTCCAAAAACAAATGAAGCTCTGCTTGGGCAATAGGGTTGAGAACATGACCTCTAGTCAAGATATCACAAGCCCATTGAAAGTTCTTAAGAGGAATGTCATCCTCAAGAACATTGAAGGGCAGATGGGAGAAAGCCGCGAGCAAAAGTTGAGCTTGCTTTCGCTCGGCTGAAGAAGGGGGTGACGGAGGTTGGTAAGGTGGAAAGACTTTGTCCATGGGAAGGGCAAGCCTTAGTTTCTCTGTCCAGGAAAGGATGGGAGAAGGAGAAGGAGAAGATGGTTCTGCTTCAGAAGACGAAGGGGAAGGAGCAGGTGTTTCTATCTCAGAGGATGCAGATGCAGAAGAAGGTGTGGATGCTTCTATTATGGGAGATGGCACGGGAGCAGATGGAACAAAGGCATTAATGTAGTCAAGCCAATCAGAAGAACAAATCTTCGCCTTTTTGGCTAAAAAGGAAGGGGTGTACCCTTGTGCTTCTTCTGGACGCTGGGCAGGGTGCATTATCTTCGTAGGCATGGAAGAAGTATACCAAGCCACAAGCAGATTCTCCTCCAAGCTACGTCGAAGGTCAATGGGCACGTAAGGGTAGACCACTGAGCTTCGAGCGTAGGAGGGAAACTCCAAGGGGTCAGTAAACTCAACAAAATGGTGATTGATTCGCTCCCTTAGATCATAAGTCTCAGGAGTGGACCAGCTTGTCCAGCCAGAAGCTCCAGAGGATGAAGAGGTCACAGTTTCATCCCATGCAGAGGTCTGTGAAGAAGAGTTTCCTAGATCCATATTTGCAACTTGTCGAAGCAAAGGCTCGAGGGTAGTTCGGTCAGAATACAAAGGGAGCTTAGGGGAAGAACTCTTTGTATCTGTAAGTTTGTAAACCAAAGGATTAAAGGCAATGTGTTCATAGTCCAAAGGTTTATAATCTGCAAAAGCCTCCATTACCTGAATATAGGAGGGCGGGTAAAGGTGGCTAATGAATGCGTGGAGGTTCTTTCGAGGGGGAACAACATCACTCAAAGGCTCTTCATATGCTTGATCAATAGAAAGGGAAGTTGATGCAGCCATAGCCTGTTCGAATACTAAGGTATTGGGATGTTCGACGAGTTAATGCAGATGATCTCCAAATAGATGACGGTTGTGTTTCCAGAATATGGACTCCATACACGTTCTGGAAGCGCGGGAAAACTGCAATCCACTAATATCACCAAGTATTGGGTATATTAGTGTGGGGGGTAATGTTGGCTACATATTTTGTAAAAGCCAGTTACAGTTCGACACGTGGCATAGTAAGGGTAATAAAGGAAGGTTATTCAAGCCTTTAATCCTGATCGTACACGTGGCAATAAATATTGGTCCTCACATGATCTGAGTAACACTAGATCAAATAACGGGATGCAAGATGACGTGTCTTCAACGGTTACTCATATTCAAATTCAGTACAAGAGGGAAGCTCAACTGCCAGTAATGGCGTAATGGAGCTACTTTTAAGGAAGCATGATCAGCGATCATGGAGGAGCAGTTCGACGGATCGAAGTGCAGTTCGAAGGTCATCACTGACGAGTATAAATAGCAGAGCAGCCCCCAGGAAGACGACGGACTCAGATCATACAAACCAGTCATTTACTTCATATATTTTCTTTTCCAGTCATTTACATTTCCAGTCTTTAAATACCTATTCTTTAAATACCTGCACTTTAAATACCAGTACTGCACTTCGATTCATAGGAGTAGCTTCAAGTAGATTCAAGTAGATTGCTGTTGTAAACCTCTCTGAGGCTGAGTTCGGACCATTGTAAGTGTTCATTTTTATGAAATACTTCAATTGTTCTTCATATTACTGTTATTTTCTATTAACTTCTCCTAAATCAAGCCACCAGTAAAAGTCCTCTTCATTGAGGCTGAAAAGAACTAAAACACAATCGTCTGATAATTGGTTGGCAATCACAATTTCTGTAAGGACTGATTGATCCTTGCTGGCACGCTCACATTCACAAAAATACCCTTCGAAAAGCCAAAAAGCCAACAATGACATTCTCTGGGAATTGGAGAAATCAGATTTTGATTATTGTTAGAATAGATAACTTGGAATCAACTTCATATTCCAATCAATTCATATCGTATTCATGATGTTCAAAACCATGTTCCTGTCAAACTTATACAAGTCTAGTCATTTTTTAATTGAAATAAAAAAAAACTAAAAAAGGAATTAAATAAGTAAAATGAAAGTAACAACATTCACTATTACACAACCTAAAATAATAAAAATATTAATTTAGTTATTGTGAAGTAAGACTATAAACCAATTAAGTTAAGTTAGTAATATGTTGTTTAAATTTGATTTAAAAATTTAACGAGTTTTAAAATGGGTTAAGAGTATCACTTGTTTAAATAACAAGTTAATTTCAAATGAAATTTTAACGTGCTGGACGAAGTCAAATTCAAATAGTTTAATTTTTTTTATAATGTACATGATAATTAAAAAAGTATTTAAGGTTGAGAAAAAAATTTCTTAGCGAGTTAAAAATAAATTAAACTTAAATAATTTAATTTTCATAATGTGTATAGTACTTTCTCTATGAGATGAAGTTTCTTGACCATTTTTTTTTTTGAAAGTCAATTTTTAGCGTAACAAAGAAGTTTCCTAGAAATGAATTAAGGTATATAACATGGTGTGAGTTATTGATGTGATCAGAAAACCAACGCCAGCTATAAAAAAAATATCTTATACTAATAAGTTTTATTGGCTGAGAATTTTATGAAAAAATCACTGTTCAGTGAAGGTTAGAAAAAAAAAATATTATAAATATCTTATAATTTTTGACTTGCATCTCACAACAAAATCAGTTACACCCCCTAATTTTATCATTTTTAATGTAGATTCATGGATGCCATTTATTCTTAAGTCAATAGTTTGATATGGTCAAGGCAAACTATAACACATGGTATATATACAGACAAATATTATCTTTGAGAGGGTCCAACTGAACCTTCACCTACATTCAATAAGGTTTTTTTTTTTTTTTTTTTTCAGTACATCATTGAGTAAATTTCAAATATTATCTCTTTGAAGTATATAATGAAATTTCAAATCAGTAAAAGTAAGCAAATTATTTTGGAAAAATTATAAATCAGTACAATAATGAAAGAATATTTGAATTTTTATTGTGTGGGTAATTTTCTTACCACACTGCCCGCCTAGTAATCAGCTGGAGAGCACCGGCAGAATAGATGGTTTTAGTAACCTGAAACAGAAAGAAAAAGGCTCCGGCAGTGGCTCTTCCACCCGGGGGCACTCCGACGATCAAGTCAGTATATCTCTCAAAGATAATCAAGTGCTAAACTCACAAGCTTAAGTATAAAACTGTGTACCTTAGACCCATGGGGGTGCCTCTCTTTTATAGTTTACTCAATCCAAGTCCTACTAGAAGCCTGACTTCTATGGACTCCAATTTAATACTTACTTTGGATTCTTCAAGAGATAAAGATAAACTCCCTAAGAACTTTATCCTTATCTTGGCTAAGTCTCCTCTTTGTCCTAGGACTCTTGTCCCTTATCCGCTTATCTCGGATTCCGATATCTTCGGAGATAACCTCGGCAACTCCGAGATCACCTCGGCGTAATTTCCACGACACGTGGCACCTCGGCTGACGCGTCGGCGTCGCCATGCCACGTGTTGGTACCCAAAAAATATATCCCCACAACTGCCCCGTAGGTTCTATTACCTCGGCATTTTGAGGTGATGGAACCTATATCGATATTTCTTTCTATATAGTAGTTCAAAAACTGTTTGGCCGAGATAATTCATTTTCAAGCCGATGTGTTCTCTTCGAAGGACAAGAATCCGAATGAACTCCACCACGCGCATGAGCTGTCATGCACATCTAACCGTTTCCTTTCACGTGCTTTGTCTTCATTGGCCCGTGTCTGTGACGCGCCTGAAAGCTATCTTTCACTCGTCTGCGCCGTCTGACGCGTGAGTTGCTCCAGGCGTAATAAATGCCCTGCTTTTGCTGCCGTTTCAAGTTTTTGATAAAACTTTTCTTTTCCTTTTCCCTTCTTCACTTTTTACATTCTGATTTCTTGCTTTCTCTCTCTCCAAAAGCTCTAGCATTCTTCGAATCTGTCATTGCTCTAAGCCCCAATTTCTGCGACCGTCCTTACTCTTCATTCCTGCGAAGCTTTTGTTACTATTACAACTGTCGTCTGGTCTCGGCGAATATCGCTCCGGCTTCATTTTATCCGGTAAGCAACGGGCCCCCTTACCCTCTTTTTCTAATTCTTGATTGTTTCTGAAGTTTCTTGCTATTACTGTTCTGTTTAAGCGTTATTTGTGAATCATTCACCTGAATGCGTCTTACTTCATGATTTTTTCACATGCCATGAACACTTGCACTGTTTCACTACTGTTCTTGGCCCTTGACCCTTTGTATTCTTCGTGTTCTTGATAGCCCATCCCTGTTCTTGTTTCTGAAACCTCGCTTTTGTTCTCTGTTTTTTGTGTCTTTACCAGATCTGTGCCCTCGATCTTCGTCTTTATAGTTTTAGGTTTGGGATTTGCCTGTAGAACCTTCAATCTTTAGGAAAAACTAAAACAAACCTTACCAGTCCTTACCCAGGTTTTGAAACAGAGGTTCTAGCAACCCTTCTGAAATACCTATCTTCTGAAACAGCCTTCTTTGTTTAGGCCGACGTAATGGGTATGTGGAGACACTGGGTGAACACCCCAACTAAACTTGAATTCTTTAGGCAAGAATTCTCCATTCCTGCCGATGTCCACCTGAAACTGGCTGAAGATAATGACTCTATCATGCCCACGGATAATTCAATGCCTTTTCCTATAGTAGTTTTTACTGAGTGCGGACTCCGGCTTCCACTCAATCCCCTTTTTCGTGAGATTCTTCACTTCTATAAGTTGAACCCCATGCAACTTACCATCAACTCCTATCGAGTGATTAATGGTATCATAGCCCTAACTAGGCAGGAAAATGTTAGGATTACCCTTGCCGATGTACAATACTGTTATACCATGTGCCCCCTTAACCTGAAGGAAAGAGGTTACGTCTACTACCTCAAGCCGAGGTCTACTGAATTCAAAATTGTAGCCGACCTCCCGGACTCCAACAAGGGAGCCGGAGATGACTTTGTCATTGCTTCGGGAAATTGGGAATTTGGTCCAGACGAAGATGTTCACCTCTACCCTCTTCCTCGAACAGTTAAAGAGGGCAAGGGTAAGAGTCCAGCATTAATACTTAGTTATTTCTTGCCCAAGTCTTCAAAACTTTGTCTGTTTCTAATGACTGTTTGCTTGTCCTGCAGATCTTCATCAACCACCAAAAAACTTTCGCCAATCGTACTTCCCAGGAAAAGATTTAAAGAAGCTCCTTGATCTTCCAATCCACAAGCGCAAGGCTCCCCTGCTACTAAATTTTATCCCGACATACAAATCCACACTACCCGACATCCCAAAAAGGAAGAAAAAAAGTCTTTCTCCACCTTCTGCCACAACTCCTTCCATTGCTTCCACATCACGAGCAGACGAAGGATCCACGTCTGACCCAGTCGATCTGCCATCTACTTCAGCCCCATACTTGATCCCAATACCAGAAAGAAAATGTCGGCGACGCCTTGTCAAAACTGTCGAAATGGGTCGCGCAAAGCCAATTGCCCAAAATCTCTTAGCCGACCTTCCGACTGATGCTGATGTTGTACCAACCCAACCAATGCCCCCACCGAAGCCAAGAAGAATCAAGAAGGCCCAGCCTAAGGCCAAGGCTACTGAGGTTGAGGTTGAGGATACTTTGCCTATCTCAAAACTGGCTAAGAGTAAGAAGACTTCTTCTGCTCCTTCAAAAAGGTCTGCCGAGACCCAGCCCTCCGAGTCCACCCAATCAAAGAGGCCGAGGTCTGCCTCAGCTACTACTTCGGGGTCCAAGAAACTCGATGTCCCCTGGGCCCCAACGTTGACTTTGGAGGATAGGCCAATTATGTCGACTGAGAGTGCCGACGACATTAATGTCGGTGTCGCCCTCAGTACTGCTCTTCTTCTTCCAAGCGATCTGGAGCGAAATGCTGGGTACAGCGAGTATGAGAATTATGCGTTAATGCTCCAGCACTCCGTTCAAGTAAGTGTTTCCTGTTTTGTCTTTTCTTTCTGTTGCACACTTAGAAGATTTTCTAACACTTCTGTCTTCTTTCAGGCCATCCAGCACGCCCATTCGTTTTCAATGCAATCTTTTGAAAATCGGCAAAGAGTGGTCGATATGAAGAGGGAGGTTTCTGCCCTCAAAAAGGAGAACAAAACTATTCTGACGAAGATGAAGAAGCTGGAAGATCAGGCCGAGGCTCCCACTAAGACCCAACAGATGGCTGAAGAAAAATAGGAGTCTGCTGAAGCCATAAAAAAAGTTGCCGAGGCCGAGAAAAAAGATGCCGAGGTAAAAAAGGCTCAAGCCGAAAAAGAGCTCGAGCAGGCCCTGGCCACTAAAAACGCCGAAATTACTGAAGCCAATGAAAAAGCTTACGCCCAAGGAATGGCCGATGTCACTGAGGAATACAAACTTCAAGTTAAGCAGGCATGCAACAGGGGCTTTTCCCTTGGTTGGATGGCCCTTGCCAAAAAACTCAACATCCCAAATGACTCGCCGTTGCGCAAGGCTGAAGCTATTCCTCTCCCATTTCCTCCTGTTCCACCTCCAAGTCAGGCTGAAGAAGAATCTGAGTCTGAGTCTGAAGCCGAAGATGAGGATAAGGATGACGGTGATGCTCTAGTAAGGAAGCCCAAGTACGCCGATGAGATCCAATCTCTTCCTCAAGATGATCAAATCCTAGACCTGACTCATGAAGAGGATGAGGAGGTTATTAAGGAGGCAACTCCTGAACAAGCATCATCCGACGTTCCTCCAGCCGAAAAAAATCTTGATGAAACGCTCACAGAGATTGACGCCGAGATTGAAGCAGAAAAGATTGCCGAAGAGGTTCCACCAGAGTCTCCCGAGGTCCCAGCGCCTCCAGCTGTTAATGCTGAAGAATCCTTATTTGAATGTCTTTATTTCCTTGCCTATGTACTCTGTTTTATTTTCCGAACAATGTAAACTTCTTTTTATGGCCGATGTGCCTTCCTTTGTATATAACTGCAATTGTGTGTTTTTTTTTATGGATGCTTCAACCTTTTAATTTCTTTTTGATTTGCTTCTGCATGGTTGTATGCCTTCTATATTTTGCCACCTTTGTGCAATCTCCTCGGGGTTACATACCTCAGGTATAATAACATCAAACTTTATTTCGGCAAGATTCAGACCTGAAAAACTTTTGATAAATTTCAACAAGTGTTTAACATATACAATTTCAATGTTAACTCTGTAAGATTCTTCTCAAGTTTCAACAAGTACGTAATCAGTAATTTCGGTCTAACCTACTTGTAAATTGCTACAAATTTCAACAAGTGTTAACATATACTGTAGACTGTTCTCAAGTTATAACAAGTGTTAAATAATGGTCTACTTGTAAATTGCTGCAAATTTAAACAAGTTGTTTGAACAATATACTTAGCTTTTACTTCAACCTGTAAATTGCTGTAAATTTCGACGGATGATCACTTGTCGGCTTAACATTATCTTGTAAATTGCTACAAATTTCAACAAGTATTAAGCATCTTCTTTGGTTATCAACCTGTTGATTTATAAGTTACAAACTATAACCTCGGCTTCACTTCGACTTGTAAATTGCTGCAAATTTTAACAAGTGAAGTGAAACAGTAATCTCGGCATATCTTCAACTTATAAATTGCTACAAATTTCAACAAGTGAAGATAAGGAATCAGCTTGACTCCAACTTGTAAATTGCTACAAATTTCAACAAGTGAAGACAAGGAATCAGCTTGACTCCAACTTGTAAATTGCTACAAATTTCAACAAGTGAAGACAAGGAATCAGCTTAACTCCAATCTTGTAAATTGCTACAAATTTCAACAAGTGAAGATAAGGAATCAGCTTGACTCCAACTTGTAAATTGCTACAAATTTCAACAAGTGAAGACAAGGAATCAGCTTGACTCCAACTTATAAATTGCTACAAATTTCAACAAGTGAAGACAAGGAATCAGCTTGACTTAACTTCGGTTAAGCATCATCTCGGTTTAATTTCAGTGTAAACATTATCTCGGTTTAACCAACTTGCAAATTGCTATAAATTTCAACAAGTGGTAAACGTATTCTTCTTCTTCCTGTCTTTTTCCTGCCCCGAATGTGAACCTGAGTTCTACTAGGGTTCTCATTATTCATGTCTCCAAAAACATCAGTATGTAATTTTATCAGTCATATGTGTTGAAAGAATTCTTGAAAAAACTTTATTAAAGACATCGGCAAAAAATACTGCACATCTAATGATAGAAGAATTTCAAATTACAAGTGTTCCAAGGTCTTGGCAGTGCTTTGCCCTCGTTATCTTCAAGTCGATAAGCTCCTTTGCCTAATACCGAAGTAATTCTATAGGGTCCTTCCCAGTTTGGGCCAAGCTTGCCCTCTCTGGGATCCTTTTTGTTGCCGACGACTTTTCTTAAGACTAGGTCGCCGACTTGAAAATCTCTTGGATTGACCTTTTTGTTGTAAGTTCTAGCAAGCTGTTACTGGTATACTGCTAGTTGAATTGTAGCTTTTTCTCTTCATTCTTCCAGAAGATCCAGATCTCGGGCTAAGAGTATGTCATTGGTGCCATTCTCTACTCCCTGGGTCCTGATCCCTGGGATGCCGATCTCTAATGGGATGACTGCTTCTGTGCCATAAGCCATGGCAAAAGGGAATTCTCCTGTTGATCTTCTCGGCGTAGTCCGATATGCCCAAAGTACGTTGGGCAATTCGTCTACCCACTTTCCTTTTGCTGCTAGCAGCCTCTTCTTTATTCCATCCAAAATTACTTTGTTGGATGCTTCTGCTTGACCATTACTTTGGGGAAAACTTGGTGTTGAAAAATAGTTCTTGATCTTGAATTTTGCACAAAAGTTCTTGATGAGTTTGCTGTCAAACTGTGTTCCGTTGTCGGCAACTATTGCCCTTGGAATGCCAAATCTGGTGATGATGTTCTTCTATATAAAGTTCTTGACGTCCACATCTCGGATTTTGGCAAGAGGTTCTGCCTCTATCCATTTGGTGAAGTAATCTGTTGCCACCAGCAGGTACTTTCTCTGCCCAGTTGCCTGGGGAAGTTGCCCGACAAGATCCATGCCCCATTGGGCAAACGGCCAAGGGCTGGACACTAGGTTCAGGTCAGCGGCTGGCTGATGTATTAAAGGTGCAAACCTTTGGCATTGTTCACACTTCTTCACGTAGGCTTCAGCATCCTTTTGCATGTAGAGCCACCAATACCCCTGGGTAATGGCCCTGTGGGCTAGTGATCTGCCCCCAGCATGGCTTCCACAAATTCCTTCATGAATTTCATAGAGGAAATCCTCAACCTGCAAAGGGTGTACGCACCTTAAAAGTGGTCCAGTGAAGGACCTTCTGTAGAGATGTCCATCTTCTGTTAGATAGAATCTTGAAGATTTCAATCTAACTTTGTGTGCCTCCTTACGATCTTCTGGCAACTTTCCTTCTTTCAGGAATGCAATAATTGCATCCATCCAGCTTGGCCCCATGTCCACACACATTGCTTGCTGCTTTGTGCTCCCTGGTTCTATGCTTGGGCCCGACATGTAGTCGATCATAATTGTTCTTGTTTTTCCAGTCTGTATTGAACTTGCCAGGTAAGCCAACACGTCGGCGTGGGTGTTGTCATCTCGGCTGACTTGCAGTAGTCGGCAGTTCTGAAATAGGGCTGCCAATCTGATGACCTCTTTTGCATATGCCGACATCCTTCCGTCCCTGGCTGCAAATTCTCCTGTTGATTGGTTAACAATAAGTTGTGAATCACAAAAAACAATTATCTCATCTGCTTCTGCTGCTGCTGCCAGTTTTAGCCCTGCAATTAATGCTTCGTACTCCGCTTCGTTGTTTGAGGCCTTGAACCCCAAACGGATGGATTGTTCTATTATTTCTCCATCTGGAGATATCAGCAGTACTCCTGCCCCCGCTCCTTGACGGTTTGAACTTCCATCGACAAACAGTCTGAATGAATCGCCGATGTAGATGCTGTAAGGTCTGAGTTTTTCCTTCCTTTGCTCTTTTGCCTTTGGCTAGGCTTCTCCTTGCTTGCTGGGATACTGCTCATCTCGGCTCAACGGAGCCCGATGTTCGATGGTTCTGGGTGTGAATTCTGCCACGAAGTCGGCCAAAACTTGGCCCTTTATTGCTGTTCTCGGCCTGAACTCCAGGTCATATTGGCCCAGGGCCACTGCCCATCTTGCTATCCTTCCTGTTAAGTCTCCTTGTTGCAACAAGGACTTCAGTGGGTGCTCTGTTAGGACCACAATCTTGTGCGCCTGAAAATAATGGTTCAACTTCTTTGAAGCCATTACTAAGGCCAACATTAATTTCTCCAGTGGTAGATACCTTGTTTCTGCGCTGGCCAAGGTTTTGCTTACATAGTAAACCGCCTTTTGCTCCCCTTTTTCTTCTCAGATTAGTACTGCACTTACTGCGTGTTCTGACACTGCCAAGTACAAAAACAGTTCTTCCCTTGGTTCTGGATTGGAAAGAACCGGAGTTGTGGTCAAGTACTTCTTTAGGTCGATTAGAGCGGTTTCGCATTCTTCTGTCCACAGAAAGTCTGTGGCTTTTTTCACCAAGTTGAAGAAGGGTCTGCATTTATCTGAGCTTCTGCTGATGAATCTGTTTAGGGCTATGGCCCTTCCAGTAAGCATCTGAACCTGTTTCGCCGACGTCGGGCTCTGCAGCTCTAGGATGGCCTTGATTTGGTCTGGACTCGCCTCAATGCCCTTTCACGTTACCAGATACCCTAAAAACTTGCCTGATCCAACTCCAAATGCGCACTTTGATGCGTTGAGTCGGAGCCGGTATATTTTGAGTATATCAAAGACCTCTTTTAGGTTGGCAAGATGACCCTTAGATTCTTTGGTCTTCACGACCATGTCATCAATGTAGACTTCTACCGTTTTGCCAATCAGGTGCTTGAACATTTTTGTTACTAACCTTTGGTAAGTTGCTCCTGCATTCTTCAACCCAAAAGGAATTACCTTGTAACAGTACAAGCCTTTAGGGGTGATGAACGCAGTTTTCTCCTCGTCTGGTGGGTACATGGCAATCTGGTGGTACCCCCTGTATGCATCCAAAAAACTCATCCTTTCGTGCCCTGAAGTAGCATCTACTAGCTGGTCAATTTTGGGCAGAGGAAAGCTGTCTTTGGGGCAGGCTTTGTTGAGGCTGGTAAAGTCTACACAGGCCCTCCATTTACCGTTCTTCTTTTTCACTACTACTGTGTTGGACAGCCATGTCGGATAGTGAACTTCTCGGATGGCCCTGGCCTCCAGAAGTTTGTCTACTTCTTCTTCTACTGCTTCGACGTGTGTCAACGTCGGTCTTCTGGCTCGTTGAATCACAGGTTTTGCCGACCTGTCGACATTCAGTCTGTGGCAAGTGACCTCGGGGTCAATGCCAGGCATTTCATAAGGTGTCCAAGCGAACACCTCAATGTTGGCTCTCAAAAAATCTTCCAGTTCTTTTTCCTCTTCTTCGACTAAACCTGAACCGAGAAGAAAGAAACGTTCTTCGTTGCCCTCCTGGACTAGGATTTTCTTTAGTGTCTCTTCACTCTTTTCGGTTGGCTCCTTGCTGACATCATCTAGGACCTCCATGTCCTTGTCTTCAATCTCTGCCTCTTTTGGCTTCCGAATGTTGCAAGTGGACTTTGTTGCTGCCATGGAGCAACTTTTTGCTTGCAGTTGATCTCCTCTGATTTCTTCAATTCCATGCTCTGTGGGGAACCGTAGTAGTTGATGCAATGTTGAGGGAACTGCCCCTATTGCGTGCAACCATGGTCTTCCCAAGATGATGTTATATGGTGAGGGTGTGTCAATTACCATAAATTCTGTTTTGATCTTCTTAGTACCAGCTTGTACTTTCACGCTTGCGACGCCCAATGGCCATGTCGGCGTTCCATTGAAGCCGACCATAGGGTTGCTGGATTGTTCCAGGTTGTCAGGATGAAGCCCTAGCTCCTTGTAACATCTGACGTACATTATGTCACAAGAGCTGCCTTGATCTATTAGGATGCGTTTTACTTGGTATTCCCCAACCTGGAGGGATACTACCAAGGCATCATTATGCGGATGCTGGACCATCTCTAGGTCGGCTTCAGTGAAAGTTATCATTGGTCCTTGGCTTTCTTCAGGCCGAGGTCTTTTTTCCCCGATTTGGTAGACATGCTGTAAATGCCTTACCCTCTGGGTCTCTCCTCTGACTTCGTTCTCGTTGACCCTTGAGTGGATCACATTAACCACCCTTGGTCCTCCTGCCTGTGGTTGCTGTGCTGGAGGTGGTGGAGCTGCTGGTGCTTGAGGCAATCTTGCCTGTTCTTCTCTGGTCCTGGCCTCATCAACAAGGTCCCTCAGATGGCCTTGCCTTACCAAGTCTTCTAAGTGTGCTTTTAGGGCTCTGCAACCCTGGGTTGGGTGCCCTTCTTCATTGTGGTAAGCACAACGCCTACCCATGTTTCTTCTCATGAATTCCCCTGGTGCTCTTGCTGGAGGTCTGAAATAGGGTTGGTTTCGTATTTGATCCAGGACTTTATGGATGGGGATTCGGAACACCGTCGTCACTGCCTGTTTGCCCTTCAATTCCGTTTCTTGTTTGGGTGGTCCGTTGTTACCTCGGCCTCGCTTTGGCGAGCCGTTTGCTTTCTCCTGCTTTATCTCTTTGTTTCCCAATGTGTCTTCCTCGGCTCTGGCGTACTTCTCAATTCTTGCCATGAGTTCTTCCATGCTTTTTGGCAGTGTTTTTGCCAAAGACTTCCGTAGTGGGCAGTCATCTTTCAGGCCGTTTTTGAAAGATACGACCGCCACTTCTTGGTTGCATTCGGGTATTCGATTGAACACCTCGTAGTATCTCTTCGCGTAGGCCCTAAGGCTTTCTTCTTTGGTGATTCTTAAAGCCATCAGGGCGTTGACCCTCAAGGGCTGTAGTTTGTTTGTTACAAACCTAGCTACAAACATCTCGGCCAGGCCTTCCCATGTCTTTACGCTTCCCTTTGGCAGCTTATGGAACCAATCGGATGTTATTTCCCCAAAGGATGAGGGAAATACTTTGCAGAGCAACGGTTCGTTCCCACTGTATAACGCCATTGAGTTCAGGTATAGTCCAACGTGGAAGTTGGGGTCTGACTTACCATCATAAATTTGGAACCTCGGCATACTGAATCTCTTTGGCGCTTCAAATTTGTCTAGTTCCACCGAGAATGGTGTCCTCAGCTTAATTGGGAAAGTTACCTCGGCTTCAACATTCTGTTGCCTCCTCTTGAGGTAATCTCTTAAGTCTTCTTTACTCCTTCCTGGAGCTCGGCTATCTTTTGATTTCAATTTCTTCGGCACGCTGCTTTCGGCCTCGTGGTGTGGTCGTTTTGATCTCTCTCCATGTGTTGTGTCAAAGCAAAGTGCCTGCCTTTGAACATGGCGATGTTCTTTAGGCTCTGGATCCTTCGCGTGATACGTCCTTTGGGACTCTTCTTGTCTCGGCTCTTCTCATCCGCCTTCCCTGGAAGGTCGGTGAGAGTGGCTTCCACTCCTGGTGTGCTGAGGGGCTTCGGGAATTGCTCTTCTTCCTCCCTTCTGGGTATTAATTGCTGGCATCGGCGTATCTTACAGCGGGTATGGTGGCTGCATTACATTATTTTTCATCATGAAGTTGACAACTGACTGTCGGTCCACCAACTTGTTTGCCAAGTCTTTTACTTCCTCATCCCTCCGTAGGCACCTATCCCTCCATACCTGAAGATTATCTTCGTTATAGTACTGGCCTTGGTCTGTTTTCTTTGAAGTGTTGCTCTCCTGGCCGACGTTTTTCTCGACGTGGCCTTGGTCATGCATTCCTGCATTATTGTTGTCTCCTTCAACATCAAGGTCGATTGGTCTGCCACTCCCAGCAGGAGTGTTGCCCCCAATGTTTTCCCTCTGTTCGTTACTGGCCATCTATTCTTCTAAGATTCCCACAGACGGCGCCAAATTGTGTGGGTAATTTTCTTACCACACTGCCCGCCTAGTAATCAGCTGGAGAGCACCGGCAGAATAGATGGTTTTAGTAACCTGAAACAGAAAGAAAAAGGCTCCGGCGGTGGCTCTTCCACCCGGGGGCTCTCCGACGATCAAGTCAGTATATCTCTCAAAGATAATCAAGTGCTAAACTCACAAGCTTAAGTATAAAACTGTGTACCTTAGACCCATGGGGGTGCCTCTCTTTTATAGTTTACTCAATCCAAGTCCTACTAGAAGCCTGACTTCTATGGACTCCAATTTAATACTTACTTTGGATTCTTCAAGAGATAAAGATAAACTCCCTAAGAACTTTATCCTTATCTTGGCTAAGTCTCCTCTTTGTCTAGGACTCTTGTCCCTTATCCGCTTATCTCGGATTCCGATATCTTCGGAGATAACCTCGGCAACTCCGAGATCACCTCGGCGTAATTTCCACGACACGTGGCACCTCGGCTGACACGTCGGCGTCGCCATGCCACGTGTTGGTACCCAAGAAATATATCCCCACATTTATGATTATACAAATTTTCTGTGTGTGATACAAATCCTTTTTGTACTTGGTGTAAAATCTTTTTATGTCAAAATTCTACCATAAAATTTATAATGTAATTAACATTTCATTGTTTTATTGATTTGTATCTCCAATTATTTTCATATGGTACAGGTTATTCTTTTGAATTTAATGTAATATTTTCTTGTGTCAAATTTGCACTTAAAATTTTTAATGTGTTGTGTAATTTTTTAGACTATCACACTTATAATTATAATTGGGTTAAATTACCAATAGGTTCTAATAATTAGATTTAATTCTCATCAAATTCTATTGAAAATATAAGAAAAATCGTTGCTAAAAATAAATTTTTGTGATGGTTTTTTTCAAAGTCTCTAAAAAGTGACAATTAGTGACTTTTTTTGTTACGATTTTTATAAATTATCACTAAAACTTACAATTAGTAACGTTTTTCTGTGACTAGTTTTTCAAACTGTTGCTAAAAGTTGAAAATTAGCAACTTTTTTTGTGAAATTTTGTTTAAAACTATCGCTAAAACTTATAACTAATGACATTTTTTGTGATAAAATTTTCAAACTATCACTGAAAATTAACAATTAGTAACATTTTTTAATAGTATTTAATAAAAAAATGTCATTAATTATCATAATAGTTATTAGATAATAAGTCTATTTATTAGAACCTTCACGTAAGTTTCCCAATTAATTGTTCCTTTATATTTATAAACGTGACTATAGTGAAAGAAAGGTGAATGCATGCCTCATGCAATTATTACTTTCTCAAAGGAACTGGCTTCACTCTTGTTCATGACTTGAAGAGGTTCAATTCGAGTCTTTAGACTCCATTTTGGTCCTATTTCAATAATGATTTAATATGTTCATATTATACTCTTTTAAAAGTGTGCGGTTTAGACCATTTGAGGGAAATAATCTCAAGCAAATCACTCTTGGTAGTTTTATAATTTTTTTAACTTGCCACCAATTTGCACAACCTCAAAATCAACAAATTGGTTTGAGTATTTTGATGGTTTTGAACCAATGGGTTTGGCGGGTTGACAAGTTATAAATTGTTAATTGTGAAGCTATAAAATAAAAATAAAAGAAATGTTTGATGACACACATCTATGTAGAAAAAATTGATAATAATCTAGCATTTAAACATGTGATGAAAGTTTTAAAAAAAATAAAAAAAATTGTTCATGGTTGAGGCTTTTTCTTTCTTTTTTTTTTCTTTTTTTGGATAAGTAAGTCATATTATAACCAAAAAAAGAAAGATATACAATAAAGTGCAATACACATCTTTTCTAGGGAGTACAAAATAAACAAAAACAAACTACTCCCATCAAAAGACACAAAATTAAGCCTATAGAAGACAAAAACAACATTCACAACAAAAATGGTTCAAAATTTCCTTCTAGCACTCTTCAACTTATGAAGTTTTGCTTTGAGTTTTCTTTTGTTATCCTCCTTTGTAGTCTCCTAATTACTGGAGTGTAGACGTCCCCAAACGTCCCGGGAGGGAAATCCCGATTTATTCATTCTGGGCTTACTACAGTTCGGACTCAAATTGTCACGGTTCTAAATCTGAACCAAAGAGTCCAAATCTGGTAAATCGTTTTGGAAAACAGATTTTTGTAAAGAAGTGCCAAACATGAACTGCTTTGCCAGATACAGAGTCGCCACATAAATATTTATTTTGGGGGAATTTAGGAAATCCTGACTCGTTGCCTAAGGCCACGTGTCCATCATCACCAAAGTTGCCTCGGCTCGGGAACTTGGGTATGATTGGGGAAGGTCAGCTATGAGCACCCCCGCTCGCCCGATCAAAGATCGGCCTCTACTAACCATGATATCGAGTTTTGAAAACGTTATGTGGTCTTATTCCGGTTATTAGCCTAGATTTACTATGTGATGCACACAGCACACAAGTATAGACCAGATCGCCTAATTTGGAACAAAGTATTGCATACCCGTTTGTTTGGAAATGTTTTGAAGTTTGCTACTCGTAAGTAGGCTAAAATACGGATTTCAATGAATTGTTCCAATTCAAGCAATCCAACCTGCACCCACAGGCATTCAGGCAGATATATCACATAAGCATATAGCCACATGGTAAGCCTGCTGTCATGTTAACACTTACACTCATGCAAGGATGCTAAAACATAAATGCTTACTGAGTACTCCAAGCCAAAACAGAAACTAGTTAATAATTGTATACATGATCCTAGTTCATGTTAAGATGGCTAATGCAACACATACAAGATGCAACTACAATAGGCTCGGCTATTCTAAGATGGCATGTGATGATGCTACAACTAACACGTATTCAACTTGGAATTGAAATACAATGCAGTTAGTATGATGCGCCGAGCCCAGTGCATGCAATACTGATGAATGAATGCACGCATGCATAGCATAAGGTATGCTAAATTAAATATGCCCTAGTACTAACCATCAAAAGCAGGTAAGTAAAAGGGAGAAAGAAATGGGGGTTGAAAGACATGCACACACACACCCACACTTATTACACATTCGCCCTCGCTCGGAGGGACCGAAAGAATAATACAAATTAACTAACTAACAAGCTAATTAATTATTACACAACACTTAACTAATTAACAAATTAATTAAGCTAAGAAAACAGAAAAGAGGCCTCGGGAAGAGGGATGAATGCATGCATGCTCGGCTCCGCTCGGAAATCCATCGCCATGTCACATGCTGCCTCTGTTTACACTGCTTTGCACCTCTGAAAGCGACATAAGTCTCCAGGATGCTTCTGAACCACCTTCTGAGCACTGTGGAAGGTCACCGGCCAACAGTAAATGCCACCGGCCATCCATCGACTATGGATATTGATATCGGCCACAAATGTTTGGTCAATCGATCGACACTGTAGATGGCCATATCTTCCTACAGAAACCTATTTTGACAGCAGCAGAGGACAGACAAGGCATGGCAATGCATTTCAAGGCAAATGTTTGCACAACCACACTCCATATCATGTTTAAGACTCAAGGGAGTATGGTGCTCGACCCTCGGACCACCAATCACGTATTTCAATGCATGATGGCCCAAGAAGCCAAAGTGTGCAATTTCAATATGGAATGAAATGCACAACAAAAATAATGGGTCCCAACCTCTATCATAATCAATTCAAGAGGCAAGAGATGCATGCTATGATATGCAACCTAAACATGCAAGCTAAGCATGCAAATGAGCATGTGAACATGCAATATGTAATAGGCATACAACCTAAACATGTGGACGTGTATAGCATGCAACAACATGCACAATGAAACAAGCATGCAACAACATGGTGAGATGGACTTAAACTAACATGGGTAGCTCTCAAGCATGCCAAAATCAGTGGCCAACCACGATGAAAACTAGGCACCAAAATGCACACAAGCATGCACCATGCAAGGGCTCAAGCCTAAGGCACAAAACTCAACTCTCCAAGAGCATAGCAAAGATGAAACAATGAACACAATGGCATATATTCCAGCTCTGAAATAGCATACAAAATGACTCTGAAATGATGCAACAACTCACACGAAGCATGTTGGATGGCCTAAGCATTGAAACTAGTGAAGTGTGTTACACTATAGGTATGCAAAGCAAGCATCATTCGACCAAGGGGCCTCAAAACCAGAGATAAGGCAGCCCAAATTATTAACAAAATCAGTTTAAAAACATGGCCAAAACATGCTAGCATCAAGGGCCAAAACAACATGCAATGTGAGATAGTAAGCATGGTTTACACTACAAGCATGTGAAGCAAATGAGGGACCACCAAACCAGCCAAAAACAGTTTCAAGGCATGCCAAAAATAAGCCCAAAAAGCCACTGAAACATAGTCAACACATACTAGAATGGGGTGCTCCATTGATAAGCCAAAAAGGGAGTTACTCTACACATGCAAGAGGCAAACAAAAATGGACCAAACCAGCTATGGAAAGAGTCTATGCAAGTCCCAAAAGTCACCAAAAAAGGCTTGAACCAAGACTCCAAATGATTTAAGCATAAGCCCCTTTGTAAGGCCAAAAATGTCAACAAACAAGACAACAAGGGAGAGGGTCACCCCTCTCTAATTTAGGCCCTCAAAACAGCAAGCCTACCACCGAAAATCCACTAGATTTCAGTAGCTAGGAGGCCAAGCAAAGACTAATACAAAGGCTTCAAGGTATGGCACAAAACAAGGCCGAAACAAGCATGCAAGAGGGTAGACGACCCCCGACAGTAAAATGATCTTAAACAAACATCAAAAGGGACTCAAAACAAGACTTTTTTCAGTTTATGACAAAGCTCAAATATGCTTGCAAGTATGGCTAAGATATGGATCAAAATAAAGCCTTAAAAGGGAGATGAAGCATACAAGGGGGTAGATGACCTCTAACAGAAAAATGTCCTTAAAAAAAATTCAAGAGGAGCTCAAAATAAGACATTTTCCAGTTTATGACAAAGCTCAAAAATGCTTGCAAGTATGACTAAGCTATGAAGCAAGATAAGCCTTAAAAAGGGAAATGAGTGTGTTACCCTTGTAGCCAAGAACTCCAGCAGCCTTTGCTCCCAAAAACTATTCCCTTAGCCTCTGAAAACAAGCTCCAAGATGCTTGGATGGATGATGGAGAGGTTAGGTTATGAGGTGTAGGGTAATGGTGCCAAGAACCTTACACTTTGAAGCTAAAATGGAGGAGATATAGAGAGACAAAGAGGGATATATGTGTATATGCCCTAACCAAGTTCTGAACCTGGTATAAGGAGAGGGGAGCCTTCCTTTATAGAGCCAAGGGACTAAAGCTTCTCTTAGAAGCTTCAAACCAAGAGCAAAGATCCTCCATACACGTGTATGGAGGATCCAGTCTGTGCCCTCCAGCTGGCACAGCTGGCATCCATTCAATCTGTAGAATACACCGGAAGGTCGTCGACCAGAAAAAATGGTCGGCCTGCTACTTATTGGGTCAGCCGGCACATTGTTCTGGTCGGTCGGCACAATGTTTGGTCGGCCGGGAGGAAAAATCTACTCTGCAGGTCCAACTTCAAACGGGCATAACTCCTTCATATGAACTCCTTTTCAAGTCATTCTTGTGTCCAAATTGAATCCCCAGAAGTAAGCTTTCCAATGGAACCAGCCTTGCATAAAAATTATGCTTGTTTTGGTGAAGGTTGCTCAGTTTCGGTCCAACCGGGATGATGCCCAACTTCAACCAATCATATCTCCCCCATCCAGACTCGGCTTTAAGAGATTCTTGAATGCAAAAATGAAACCCTGGAAGTCTTCTTTCCAACGGTGGTAGCCTCATAGCTTAAATTCAAGTGCATAGACAGATAAGCCTGATTTAGCGAGGACCGCTCAACTCTCTCTTAGCGGTTCATACCCAACTTCTTCCTCAGCTAGGCTTCTTCTCTCTTCTCCTCTTTTCTTCAACTCCAAACCCCCGAACAAGGTGTTTTGAAAGATTTTTCAAAGATTTCATCTCTCTTTCATTCATTTCCACTTTGTCCTTGCTCGGTTTATCGAAAAGCGCATCATTTGACAAAATGTGAGCCTCGGAACATTATAGAAACTTTATTTCAAAAATGTTTTGAAAGAGAGGGTTTTAAGGTCTAAAAACCATCCAAAATAGCTTTGGTCCAAATGGGGTGTGAAGTTGAGATTTGTCTCTCTCCTTGCCGAAGAAACTGAGTCTTTGCCCTACACACCTTTCTCCACCAAGTAAACCATCAGTAATGCAAGTCTTGAGGGGGGTCAAAAATGGGGTGTCTACAGTTGCCCCTCTTTGACAGAGCTCGAAAGTCATGAAATGACGTGAGTGAATGTCAAAGCCCAGAGGCGATCCATTTTTGACAAGGCCGAAGACTTAGACAAACAAACAAAATACCGATAAATAAATGGTTGCGCCCGTAGGCTGCCTACGTATCCCTTTGCAAGGAATCAAACCAGCGTAGTTCAGGGGCAGGATGCAAATGATATGCAAGAAGACTTTGATAATTGGACTTATACGCTACGCGAAGCCGATTTGAAAATTGGACTTATACGCTACGCGAAGCCAGTTTGATAATTAGGGATTTATTCCATGCAATGCAATGTAAAAAAAATGCAATGTAATAGCTAGAAAGCAAAGGTACCTTACAAGGGCAATTGGCAATGACCTACCTCATGCTACTGGGGACCTTCCCCTTCTTCTTGGTTAAACTGCAGGTACTACTTTTCTCCCTGGCTATGGCCGTAGCTTTCCCTGTTCTCCAACAGGGTGACGGACTAGGTTGGATCAGTATCCAGAATTGTGGTGCATACAGATGCTATCTCAATCTATGGGGCTGCCATACAGATTTCAAGCCGAGGATATATCCCTGGGTATTTAAACCAGACTTTAGTCTCGAAAATCCCGAACCTTTGTGTTCTAGGCATGAGCCATTCGAACTCTAGTTTTCACCATCTCAGTTGGTCTCCTAGGAACTCACCGCAAACATAGGCAGGTGGCTATACCAGACCACCGAAAGTCGTTCAGACACGACAAACACCAAAGGAATTGCACCTTTAGAGGATTTAAGGTCTCCTAGACCAGAGAGTGCACAAGAAAGTGCGAGTGAAGAGTGAATGCACAAAACAGTGCTAAGAAGATGCACGAAACAGTGCGATGCAATGTACTAACAAGTACAGGTTAGGTGCGCAAGAAAGCGCGATAAAATGCATGCAAAATGCAAGTAAGGTGCACAAAACAGTGCGATGCGCAAGATAGCTCGATAAGATGCATGCCAAATGCAAGTAATGTGCACAAAACAGTGCGATGCAATGCACTGACAAGTGCTACAAGCATTTTCTACGCAAGATGAGAGAGAGCATGTAATGAAATGCACAAGATAGTGCGATGCGCAAGAGAGCGCGAGTGATAAACTGCACAAAATAGTGCGATGCGCAAGAAAGCGTGAGTGATTTGAAATGCACAAGACAGTGCGATACGCTAAATAGCGCGAGTGATTTGAAATGCACAAGACAGTGCGATACGCTAAACAGTGCGAGTGATTTGAAATGCACAAGACAATGTGATACGCTAAACAGCGCGAGTGATTTGAAATGCACAAGACAGTGCGATATGCTAAACAGCGCGAGTGATTTGAAATGCACAAGACAGTGCGATACGCTAAACAGCGTGAGTGATTAAACTGCACAAAACAGTGCGATGCGCAAGAGAGCGCGAGTGAAACACAACCACGAGATGCACAAGACAGTGCAAATAAGATACAAAATGTAAGTGCACAAGACAGTGCGAGTGAATGCGTGTTCTATGCAAATGAAGTGCACTTTCTATGCAAGTATGGAAGAGTGCATTTTCTATGCAAAAGATACGAGCATTTTCTATGCAAGTATGGGGGCACTTTCTATGCATGAAGCAAGCATACTCTATGCAACTTTTGAAAGCACGTTCCATGCAATATTGAAAGCATATTCTATGCATGAGACAAACAAAGCATATTCTATGCAAAAATTGAAAACAAGCATATTCTATGCATGAATCATAACGACGCGCGGCACGCATGTAACAGAAATGTATATGAAAGTGCACATTCTATGCAATAGAGGGACATAAAACATGTACTCTGGTGCCTCTGATTTATCTTTCGGAGGGCTTTGTAACACACTCAGCTCAAAAAGGGGGAATGCAGTCTCGGAATTTGCCGAAGCTGAAACACACTAAGATGCTCCAAATTTTCCTTTTTTTCTTTTGCTTTGCAGTCTGGAACCCACATAGCTTCAGATAGGTCCTTGTTTTACTGTTCACACTTATCGGGGGTGGACCCTGCAGTTTATGAAAGAAACAATCCTGTTTTGCACAAATGTTGAGAATGACACAGCACTCTGAGCATAAAACGATTTATTTTTTTGAATTTGAGAAATGAGAAAAATTTTTTGACTGGGTATTGAGCCTACGACCGAACACAGCACACAACGACTCGATAAAGAAAAACAAGAGGTAAGCAACCTAAACACATCGAGAAACACTCGAAACGACTCAAAACAATAATCGAGACAAAACAAAAGACACGACACTCAGACGTGCACAGGGAGCCTGTTTCTTCGAGTATTGTTTCCTACCCTTTCTCATTTGTGATTCTCACATCACTCGGCCCTCAGGCTCTGTTTTTCTAAAAAAGCCCTTTTCCTTACTTTTTCTCTCAGCGCACATCTCTCTATTCTTCAATCTCTCATTTTTTTATCCCTTCCCTGGGTGGTTGATGGATAAACAAGAAATTGCGGGCTCTTGCCCCTAGCATGCTGCTAGATTCTCTTTCTTTTGCTCACAGCCAGTGAGTTCCTCCCACAGAGGGGTTGCGCTACAACTAGATGTGTAGCAAATCTGCAGCTGACATCGATTGACGATGCTCTGCTGGGGAGTTTGGACGTGATCAGATCTGTCCAGATGAGGGAGTGGAATATCTTGATTCATTCTAGTTCGTGCTTCGCACTTGGCTTGATACCTCGTTGCTTGGAGGATGTGAGAGATTTCTGCCCTTTTGCGGTCAGCTTCAGTGGTGCCCTTTTCCGGCAGGTATGGTGCCCTTTTTGGCAAGCATGTTAACAATGGGAAAAAGACAAAACACCTGACTCAACTGTGCCCCTAGTTCATCATTTTGACCATTCTTTGTTTTGGTTTTCTACTAAACAATTTTGACCAAAATAAGAGTTAGATTAACATGCTTGTTCAATTTTCTGATTTAAAATCATGCAAGTCAGGCTATGAGCACTGAAAATTTTCCTTTTTGGGTCCAAGAAATGGTCCAGTTTTGGAAAAGATGGAACAATTTTTGAGAAAATTAGTCAACCTCAGTAAAAATTCTCAAAAACTATTTTTGCAAACGGTCACTGCTCAAAGAGCACAGAACGTACTCTCGAGATGCGTAACCTCGGATCCAAAACAATGGAAAACTGCCCCTTGTCTAAAGGACACTGCATGGCAACGGAAAGTTGCCCCTTGTTTGAATAGCACCACAGCACATTAAAAGCCAACGGAAAGTTGCCCCTTGTTTGAATGGCACCGCAGCGCATTGTAATCAGTCCTCAGAGTGACGATCATAGCCGAACTCTCGGATACAGAGAAGACAAAGATGGTCAGAACCATTACATGGACACAATCGAATTTGAAGTGTTTATGGTTGGACTTCAGAATGAAGTTGCCTACGTATCCCAAACATGGGAATCAAGCCTTACGTAGTTCGGGGAAGGTATACTCGTGTATTAACCCTCACTTTTTTTACGCTTTAACTTTTGTCAAGGCTGCCTTTCTGGGTTTTCAACCTTGCGAGCTTTGTTTTTCTTTTCTTTTCCATTCTTTTGGTATCTTTTCATTCCTTTTTCTTTTTCATCTTTTCTTTCTTTTGCGTTTTTCTTTCTCTTCTTTTTTTTTTTCTTTTCCTTCTTTTTTTGTATTTTTCTCTTGCTCTAACTTTTGCCTGGGTCGCCCTTCCGGGTTTTCGGCCCAGCGGCCTCTCAAAGGGTAAAAGTGTAACAAGTCCATACCAAATGGTTTTAGGGTTTTGAAGCCATCCGTATCCAGGAGAACGACTGTTGTTCACTGACGATGCAGGAGTCCATCCAATGGGGGCTGAATTTGCCCCTAGTGTTGTGGATAGGAACTCGGTTGTCCTTCAGCAATACCTTCGTCTTTCCTCCCTTCTAGGATTTGGAATTCTTGCCGATCTTTGTTGATTTGCAGAATGATCCATCTTCGGATCTTCGAGCACAATCTGACATCTTTCGCCCCCTAGTTCAAGGGGTGTTCCTGATCTAGTTTTGCAAGCTCCCTTTGATCACATCTGACATTCTCGCCCCTAGTTCATGGGCTGCTTTTGATCTGGCCACACGGGCCTTACATTGTGGTTGACCGCTGAACATTCTGAATGCAAGTTCAAGGTTTGAAAGCAAAGGGGTTGAGTCTTGAGGCTGAGAGCGATCCTAAGCTGCATAATCTCAAGAGCAATTCCACACAGGTCTTCGCAGGACGGCGCAAAATAGTTTTTTGAAATCTTTTAAGAAAGTGACTAATCGCTCGTGCTGAAGACAGTGTAGAACCAATCTGGATCAAGCCAGGATCCTTCTCAGTACTCACACTAACAAACGTGATCTCAATCATTAAAAATCTGGTGCATTTCGCCTTATACTTGTCAATTGACCCACCGGCCTTCATCTTCCTTTTAAAAATCCATTTGCAGCCTAAAGGCTAAAGGCTTGCAACCTGGAGGTAAATCTACCAACTCGCAGGTGTGGTTCTGTAAAATGGAGTCAATCTCACTTTTGATCGATTCTTTCCATAAAGGACTCTCAGGAGAAGTCACAGCTTCATGGAAAGTTTGAGGTTCGTTCTCAACCATATAAGTCAAGAAGTCTGGACCAAAAGATTTGGATATCCTAGCCCTTTTACTCCTTCTGGGCTCATCTAAAACCTCAATTTGATCATCACCTGAATCATCAACATGATCATCCTCACTAGCAAGCTCATCAAATTGCTCCAAAGACCTTGGAACCCCTTCATGGGTTCGGCAAGGAAAAATGTCTTCAAAGAAACATATATTACTTGACTCCATGATGGTATTCCTGTGTATGTCTGGGATTTCAAACTTATGTACAAGAAACCGATATACACTACTATTATGTGCATAACCAATGAATATACAATCCACGGATTTCGGGCCTATCCTAACCCGTTTCGGTGTAGGAATCGCCACTTTTACAAGACACCTCCACATTCGTAAGAATTTATATGAAGGCTTAACGCCTTTCCATAACTCATACGACGTCTTGTCCACCTTCTTCCGGGGTACTTTATTCAGAATGTAATTTGCAAAGAGAATTGCTTCCCCCCACAAGTTCTGTGGCAATCCAGAACTTATCAACATTGCATTCATCATTTCCTTTAGCGTCCTATTCTTCCGCTCAGCAATCCCATTAGACTGAGGAGAATAAGGCACCGTGGTTTGGTGGATAATCCCAGATTGAGCACAAATCTCAATAAACGGAGATTCATACTCACTACCACGATCACTTCTTAAAGCCTTAATCTTGCGGCCTACTTGATTCTCAACTTCATTCTTATAAAGAACAAACTTGTCAATTGCCTCATCTTTGCTTTTGAGCAAAAAGACATAACAATATTTAGTGCAGTCATCAACAAAAGTGATGAAGTACTTATTGCCACCACGTAATTGTATAAATTTTAAGTCACACACATCACTATGCACTAAATCCAACGGTTCTGAACTTCTTTCAATAGAATAAAACGAAGATCTTGTCAACTTTGCTTCAACACAAGTTTCACACTTGTGTTTCGGATTAATCTTAAAAGATGGTATGTGATCTAACTTGATTAATCTACGTAAAGATTCAAAGTTCACATGTCTTAGTCTACCATGCCACAAATTGGAAGACTCAAGCATGTAAACAGAAGAAGATGCACATTTATTCATCTTTGGGATAACAATCATAACATTGAGTTTAAACATACCCCCCAACATATAACCCTTACCCACATACATTCCGCTTTTGGTAAGAACGACCTTGTCGGACTCAAAAACCATGCGAAAACCATGTTTACTGAGAAGAGACCCTGAGACAAGATTCTTACGAATGTCCGGAACATACAGGACTTCGTTCAAGGTCAACTCCTTTCCTGACATCAACTTCAGGACCACCTTTCCTTTCCCCTCAACAATCGAGGTAGCAGAGTTTCCCATAAACAACTTCTCACCGTTTGTAACCGGTTCGAAAGTTGTAAACAGCTTCTGCTCGGAGCAAATGTGGCGTGTAGCCCCAGTATCAATCCATCATTCTCTTGGGTTTGAACCCACGAGATTCACCTTAGAGACAACGGCAGACAAGTGCATATCATCCTCCTCATGGGAGTGCTCTTGTAACTCTGCCATATGAGCACGAGGTTTGGTCATGTATGGCTTCTTCTGCTTGCGGTAGTCACTAGCCTGATGCCCCTCGTTACCACAGTTATAACACTTCCCAAAGAACCGATAACCTGGTTCCTGCGGCTTGTAAGCCGACTTCTTTGCAACACCACCCCTTGGCCCCAGCTTAAAGCTCTTGTTAACAGGTGGCTTCTTCCTTATCCCAAAAGATTTGCCATGCTCAACGACATTGGCCTTTACTGAGGAGGTACTCCCTCATTTCTTTCTATTATCCTCCTCAATCCGGAGTCAGACAACCAGCTCTTCAACTGACATTTCCTTGCGCTTGTGCTTCAAATAATTCTTGAAATTCTTCCAACCATTGGGAAGTTTCTCAATGATTACAGCAACTTGGAATGACTCGTTCAAAGGCATCCCCTCAACATGAATATCATGCAAGATCACTTGGAACTCCTGGACTTGGCTTATCACAGTTTTAGAATCTACCATTTTAAAATCAAGGAACCGGCCAACCACAAATTTCTTTGTCCCGGCATCCTCAGTCCTGTACTTTTTGTCCAGAGATTTCCATAATTCTTTTGCTGAGCTCTTGGAACAAAACACACTATAGAGTGTGTACGGGGAGCAAATATTCAGGCAAGCCCGTATTCCTTTCTTCCAAGTTCCTGTCTGTCAGCATAAACCTTGCTGAATATCACCTAATCTCAACTGCCTGCCTTCTTAGTTGGAGCTCGGCAGCCGAGCTTCTCTATCCACGGTCGTGCTGTGCTTCATACCCAAGCACTTCGCGGGCTAAGCCCAAGGAGGACCGGGCTAGGCGGCATCTCGGCAAAGCCTAGCCCGGGGCACCTCCTGTGGTCGGCCTCCATGCCGATCAAACGATTACCTCGGCTGACGACGCCTTTCCGGGCGCCGGTCACTCTGCTTGACTGGTTCCACCATCGCCTGATCAAGCAGCTCGGTCCAGCCGAGCACTGCCTTGCCGAGCAGCTTCTTTGCGGTCTGGGGGCGGCACATACTTGGCCCAACTCCTGCCCGGCCCAAGTCTTGGCAGCCCATCTCCGGGCGGATCGCCGGTCATCTCGGCCCCATGCACCATTAGGCTCTCAACCTGCTCGGCCGTTACCTCGGCCCAATTCCAGATCATAAATCTCCCTCTCAGAGTGAGTCTGCCAAGCTGTTGAACACATAGTTCTGGCAAAGATAGTCTGTCTGCTTCCATGTGTCAAGCGCCATGACTTTCTGCCTGTCAGGCTCATTCTCTGCCACGGCTGGAGGATCCTCACTCAAAACCTTGGCAAAGTTAAGCGTGGTCAAGTAAAACAGCATCTTTTGCTGCCATCTCTTAAAATTTTTCCCAGCAAATTTTTCTGGGCGCTCATGATGACTAAGCGGTCCTCCCGGAACGGCCAGAGTAACACCAGGGTTGACCACAGAGGTCACAGTAGTAGGGGTTGGTAATCCAATTGCCCCGGGGTTCAAATCCCCACCAACATTAGCAGTAGCAGCAGTATCAGTGATAGTTACCAATTTCTGAAAATTACACCGGAATATCACTTCTGTGTTTCCAGAAATTAAACTTAACCCTTAGAAAATCCCTTAGAAGAAAAATTAATTTAAAACTTAGTCTCACCACAAAACCTAGAATCGAACATGGTCAAGAAAGTTCCCAGGAAGACTGGAGGGGTCACATCAGTCCCACTTAAAGCCCAGTTAACCTTTTGACAAAACTTTTAAGAGCATGTTAACTCCTAGTCCATGATAAACAATTTTAAGAATTAAATTTTCTTATGGATGAATTAGGTTAAAACAAACCAAGGTCCAAAATTTTTACAAGCAATGTAAAATGATTGCTACAACAATATAAGCAAATAAAACTTGCTACTACAAATTGGTAAACAAACCAACTACATCTCAAGCAAACATGCTTCAAACATTTAAATAAAATAGCCAATCCATAAGGATTTGATTTAGTCCAAAAGCCTTTCCACGCTTAGGTATTCCTATTCAACACAAAAGTTAGTAGTTCAAACATTTTTGTTTTTACATCCCAAATACTATTCATTGGGTTTTATATTTGTTTTTCGCATTGGTATCCCTACAAAGAAAGTTAGTAGCAAACCACAACAAAATACAAACAAATAATCTAAAAAATTTAATAAATTAAATGAAACCATCTAGCCAATTTTTAATTATATAAGTAACCAATGTATTAAAATGCCAATTAAATTAAAACTTTAAAATAAAGTTCTATACTCATGGGTTATGAATGAAATTAATTCATAATAAACATTATTAACTCCAAATAAATAAGTTAAATTCAAAGTTAATGCACCCAATTAGATAATTTAGATTAATGCTCCCAATTAGATAATTTAGATTAATGCACCGACTTAAATAATTCACATGAATGCACCCAATTAGATAATTTAGATTAATGCTCCCAATTAGATAATTTAGATTAATGCACCTAATTAAATAATTCACATTAATCATGTACACAATTCATAAATAAAAAATAAAAAAAAACTTTATGACTCCAAAATATATTAAATTATGTAATCTAGTCTAGAAAATAATAAATATGTAACAAATTAAAACTAGAATAGAATTAGCATGTCAAAATTGCAACATCCATAAATTATATTTTATAACCTTAAAATTCATGCAAATTATAATAGAGAATTCTAACTAAACTAAGCAATTGGAGAGTACCATTGCATAATTTACAATCATTGAAATAGTGAGCAATTCCGCAACAAATCCTAGTAACATTATACAAAGCTAACCTAATAGTCTATATAAATCTATTCGATCAATTTCATAGAAAATATATATATAATCTGTTTTAAGCTTGTTGTTCAAATTGTGAAATTAAATAAATAGATTTATGAAGAAATCAAATTATGTACCAAGAACATATGCTGATAATTACAATTAAATTTCAACAGAAATATACAAAACAATAAAAGGGTAAAGAGACGAAACCGAAGCCTACACGGAAGCAGTTTCCTTAAAACAGATTTCGCCGCCTCACGGGTCGAGTGCTTGAGGAATCCCGGCGTCTGTCTCCCAAGATACGACGGTCAAAACCAACTACGGCAGAAGCACTTTCTGTCGAAGCCTGTACGGAAGCAGTTTCCTTAAAACAAATTTCGCCGCCTCACGAGTCGAGTGCTTGAGGAATCCCAGCGTCTGTCTCCCAGGATACGACGGTCAAAACCAGCTACGGCAGAAGCACTTTCTGTCCAGCTTAGCGAACAAGAACAGTGGCAGCACTCTCTCAATGTAAGAACTTTCTGGCAAACTGACTTGTAAAATGGAAGCAAAAAATTTCTATATTGAAACTTGATAGGAGGGTCTCAATTTATACATATAAAGGGGAGAGAAGAAAAGCCTCCAACCTTTAAGGCTGGACAATAAAACACCAAGCATCCATAGCCCCTTTCCAAAAATATAAAAGTTTGGATGCCCAAAGGATTCACACCCTTTAGCCAAGAAAAAAGATTTAAATACTCTTTAAAATCATATTCATGAATCTAACATCATGAGGCAATTTCTTATTCAAAACCCAATGATTTTTGGCTCACTTTGACCTAACACAATAAAAGGTTGGGACTCACTTTAATATTTAATTAAAGACACCACACTTTAATATTAAATTAAAGTCAGCAAAAATCATTTTTTCTAACAAATAGATCATATCACATGTATTTATGACTTTCCCAAATGCAGAAATTAATGTTTTTCATTTTTTATTTTTATTTTGTACTCATAAAATATCGCTACCATCATATTATAAAAATATCACTACCATCATCCATTTATTCAATTTCATTGCAGAACCATTCATTTTAGAGTAAATCATAATTTTACCTCTAAAATATAAATTTTTTTCACTTTAATCTTTTAAAAATAAATTTTCTCATTTTGATCCTAACCTATTAGATTCTTATTTGGTTGTTCAAATTTCAATACTTATCCTTTTGTGAAAATGCCGCGTGACATGAATTGACCTAGACTAAACCCCAACTATATTCAAGGACAATCTATACATTATATTATACTTTTCCTTCAGTTTTTCTTCTCTCCTGTCACTATCGATCACTTGCCATCCTTCACTAGCGATCATTCATTCTAAGTGGGAAAATAAGTGAGAGCACTAATTAGTGCTATCACTAATGATGTGGCAGTGGGCCTCACCAGGAATGATTTGATGTTTTAGTCTTGGTGTTGTATTTTTTTTCTTTTTTTATTGAGTTCCATATCATTAGTGATCTTTTAGAACTCCAAAATTAATGGTCTCTATCATTGTTATTCTAAGTGAGCATTTGAGATTTTTTTTTTTTTTTTTTTTTTTGTGATTTTGTGATTTGTTTTGTCTTTTTTTAGTTAATGTATTTAGAAAGTTGCTAAAAAAAAATTCTTATGAGTAAAAAAATTGATGTGACGTGCCGTCAAATAATTTATTAATTGTTAAGCTTTTTTAATCATAAGGTGATTTTTTTCTTTAATTGCCAAACAACCTCTAATAGTCACACAAACCCAACACGTAACTCTTCGACGCCAATCCTCCCGACTTTGATTTGAAACTTTCTACTTCGAACTACGAAACAAAAAATGGAACAAGGACGAGAATGGATCTAAGGGGTGTGGGCGGGTGGAGTCGCTCTCCAAATTTTTTTAAAATTATGTATATTATATCAGTAATTAATAAAATAATTTTAAATTGAGTATATCGCACTCTCAAAATTTTAAAAGTTTACACCTTCCATATTATTTACATTACAAAATTTTAAAAATAATTTCTAAATTGAATCTTATCAAATATTGATATATTCTATTTGTTATATGTATCATTTGTTATATTTCTATATTGTTTAGAATTTTTACTATTTGTTTTTATTTATTACTATTCTTGTTTTCTATTCATATGTCATTTATGTTTTTTTTTTTTTTTATAAATCACATTTTAATTTGCTTATGTATTGTATTTTGCATTCATTATTATTTGTTAAATCTCTATATAAATAGAAGTATTGTCTGAAAATAAAAATATTATCTACTTCAATATGACATTCTTAAAAATAAGTTCATAATATTTAATATTGTTTATTGAAATGGAGCGTCATTATACTCATAAAAACATACATTTCAATTATAAGAGTTTTCAAAACTAAATTGCATGAAAAATGATTTTGTAATAAGTTACTTGATCATATTTATTATGAAATATATTACTTAAGATTTTGATGTCGAGCCTATCATAAATGTTTTTATATATATTATAAAATGTGGTGATTACGACATTTTCAAATAGTAATTTTAATAGGAGAAAACATAATAACAGTTAATACTTTTGTTAAGTTAATGCAAACAAAAGAAATATGTCCAGTTATATTTTTGTTTTCAATTATGGTGACAAAAAAATGTCCAATTAAAAGTAATATTATTCATTTTTTTATTCCAATATAAGCCAAATTTTATAATAATTTTTTTCTTTAAAAAGTTACACGTTTTTAGCTTCCTCCCAAAACTTGAATCCTAGATCCATAAAATTGAAAAATAACATATTTTAGGGGTGAAAGTATAATTTTATCCTACATTTTAATGCGTGGCCAGTTGAGCCGTCCCTTATTTGTTAGCTTCTAGTCCTTTTGTCCCTACTTTTCCAATCACAAGGTACTATATATATGTCATCTGTCTGAGACCATTATGGCAAGAATTTGAAAGCTCTACTCCAGCAAGAGGTTCAAAGATGAGCAGAAAACCTAACAACCAACTACTCTTCTCTCTCTTCTTCTTCATTTTCTTTATTCTCTCTCCAAGTAACCTGTTCACTAAAATGGCCAAGGCTCAGAACAACACAATCCCAGTGAATGTAGGGGTGGTTCTTGACATGAATACATGGGTTGGGAAGATGGGTCTGAGCTGTATTACCATGGCTCTCTCAGACTTCTATGCCTCTCATGGCCACTACAGGACCAGGCTTGTCCTTAACACCAGGGACTCCAAGAAAGATGTTGGTGGTGCAGCTGCAGCAGGTTCTCTCTCTCTCTCTCTCTCTCTCTCAACTTAAAACAGGGCCGGCCTTGACTTGAAACAGTTCCAAAATAATAAGAAACCAAATACAAAATGAAACACATGATAAGTGAGAATTGATTAAATTTTATAAAAGTTACTAATACTACTAATTTTAAAAAATATTATCCATTCAGGTACATTTATTCTTAGTTTTATTGAAAATATGTAAAAGTTAAGCTCATCATCAATTATTTCATGAGAATGTCAGTGATATTATAAATTCAAAAAATTACTTATTAATATTTTTGAATAATTGACATTGATATTTTTAAATATTTTTTTTTAATAAAATTTCTGAATTGTAATATTACTGTTTTTCAGACACAACTCAATTACTACGTGCAGTCATTGTTTGGTAGATTCACAAAGGATTAGAGATAAGTCCGCCATAGTTTTGGAGACGTTTTGGAAAAGTCTTCTTTTTTTTATTTTTTATAATAAGTTTTAAGAAAAGATTATGTACACCCTATGGTACACACTTTAATTATAATTAATTAAGAAAATTATTTAATTTTATATACTTTCTAAATTATAATTAAAAAAATAATATTATAACTAAATACTACATAAGATATAACCAAATATCTCATGAGTTATAGTAATAGAAAAATTGATTATAACTAAAAAATAAAATAGTATAATTAGAAATACATATGGTATCAGAGAATCTATATATTTTCTCATTTTCTATTCTATGGCTTGTGCTCTAATTTTAAGTATCAAGTTTTTTTTTTATCTTTAAAAATAAAAATTTTATTATAAAAAATATCACGATAGTACTTTTTGGTCTCTTAATTTGTCCCTAAAAATAAAACGATAACACATTTTGTAATTAAAATATTTCGTTCTTAAATTTTTATTTCTAAATTCTTAGTTTGTTGTAGTGAGTATATGTTTTTTCAAACAGTATTGTACTAATATAAAAAGTTAAATGTACAATTAATTAAATAAAAAATTGAAGAATAGTACTTTAGTGGAAATGGCTTAAAATAACACTTGAAATCGTGGAGAGGCAAAGACAAAAAAAAAACATCAATTGATAATAATAAATGAATAATTTCGTTATCTAAGTTCTATTATTAAACAATGATGGAAATGTTTAAAAATTGAAGATGCTATGACTCATAAATCAAAGTAGCTTGTATTAAGTAATTTCGTTATCTAAGTTCTATTATTAAGAACAAGGATGGAAATGTTTAAAAAATTGAAGATGCTATGACTCATAAATCAAAGTAGCTTGTATTAAGTGATGAAATGTTTCAAGCATATCACATGATGGATGAGCAACAATAAAGTTATAATTAAAATTTTATCAAGTATTTATATAGATGTTGATGTTTCATGGAATAGAATATTAAATAATTAAGAAACAACACATTTTCATAAAATAAATATAATTGATGTTAAGATAGATTTGTAGTAAGGCATACAAAAATTTTAAAAAGAGTTGCATGACGTAAATGAAAGTTTTTGGAAGTCAGAAAGATCTAACTTACATGGATGTGGTAGTAAAAATTATATCAATTTCGTTATTTTAATTAAGCATCTACCTTTTAACATGGTGATATGGCAAAAAATAATTTATATAATTAATTTCACATATGGAAACACAATTTAATTTAATTCACATAACTAATAGGTCATTTAATTACATGAGTCGATTAACATCAATTTTAAAATGTGGTCAAAGATAAGACTATGCATGATATTACTCTTACAAATTAAAAATAACAAATTCATGAACAAGTGAACTCTCTAATTGTATTTGTAGGTAAATCGTCTTCAAAAATTAGGATATTGTATAAACTATGCTTGTTGACTAAGAAAAGTTATCAACCAATAAGGGAACCCAATGTTTGTCATAAAAAGTCTGGGTTAAAATAGTCACAAAAGATAAAATAAATTAAAAAGTTAATAAGATAAAATATCACATTCAAATCATAATCATTTCATTTTTTCTCTCACAAAAGTTAAAAAAATAAAAAAACTCATTCCAAACAAGATTTTTTTACTCCAGACTAAAATAACCAAAAAATTAAAAAGTTAAAAAATCAACATACATCCCAAAAAAGGCTAACTTGTTTAGTAATAAGAAAGTTTGAGTTCTCAGAAAAATATATAAGAAAATGACTCAGAATGTGAGAAAGTTTGAGTTCTCGGAAAAATATATAAGAAAATGACTCAGAATGAATGATAAATCAAATATGCATATTTGAAATTATTATTGTGGGCATAAATAATCTTGGCCAATGATCAAGAATTTTGGGTAATATTTGATTTTTTTTAATTTTTTATATATCCACGTTTTGGTTATAGGTTATTTTAAAAAGATGGTTAAAAGTCATTTTTTAATTTTTAATTTATTTTAATTCACATCATCACTCATAATTTTTTACACGTCTTTTAAAATATTAAAAAAATAATTTTTAACGTTGAAGAACCAAGGAAAAAAGTATGTATGATATATGCCTCCGTTTGGAAAGTGGGTTGATTTTTTTGACTTTTTGACTTTTTTGATTATTTTAGCCTGGGCTAAAAAGCTTGGTTTAAGAAGGACTTTTTAGTTTGTTAGTTTTTTTGATTTTTTTTATGAAAGAATAGTGTAATGATTATGAATTAGATGTAATATTTTATTTATTGTGATTAAAATAATTTATTTTATTTTTTATGACTAAAATAACAAAAAAATTACAAACTCATCTTCCCAAACGGTGCCTACTCCAAGCTTTTGTCGACAACGTTTGACTTATTATTAATGCATATTAAAAATAAACTTGTATACTATTAACATATGAATAGAAAATTTAGGACCACACGGTTAGGGCACACACGGTTTAGTACTTGGTTTGACAAGACTAAAGAGTTGTTTAGAAATAGATTATTTTAATAATTATTTATTTTTTATAAAAAAATATATAAAAAATAAAGAGATAATAGTGATATAATTAAAATAAGATAAAAAGACAATAAATATTATTTTCGATTGTTTCCAAACAATCTCGAAGTAAAAACCTATACAAATATATAGAAACACTATTCATTCTTCTAATTTTCCTTCCCAAATTTCATCCCTAATTATAAGGAATTAGAGAAGGCTAAAAGATGAGAGGAGAGAAGTATAAAACCACTTCATATGAGTCTTTTGGTTTAGCATAATCAAAAAAAATCAAAAAGTCACTATTCTATCTAAGTCACATTATCTTATTTAAGTCACATCACTTCTCTATTACATCACTTCAAATCCAACTCATACCCAATTCATATTTCATAAAAAGTCAAAAAGTACACTTATTTAGGACACTCCAAACAACCCCTTAACCACTCATTAGAGGAGGAATTAAAAAAATAAAATTAAAGGGATGTAGCATTGTTCAATATATAATTTATCTCATAATCAAGTGATAAACTATTTAGTAAATTATTACTTGGAATTATATTTTTTTTAATCTTATTATATCCTTTTTTCTGGCCCATTTATCAATTATTTTCTCTTTAGTTTTCATTAATTTGACACAATTTTTTGGGTTATTTTCATGTTTTTGAACTTTTTTTTATTGGCATTGCGGTATCCGGATCAAAACCCGATTAATCCCTAGGGATGCATAGGCCCTCGGCAAAAAGTTTTCCGCAAATCCACTACAGTTAATTTTTTTAAAAAATGCCAATGGCCTCAAAAAATTACTAACACCTAAGAAGTTTCGATTCCTAAACCTTGAAAAAAGTACACCTCCAAAACCCAAGCTCTTACCACCAAGCCAACATATGGGGAATATGTTTTTGAACCTTTAACTCTCAAATTGCAATAAAACAACCTCTATACTATGAAAGAATGTCCATATTTGAATGCATATGTATTTTTTAAGGAGGAATGCATATATTAAACTCTGCATTTATGTATACACATAACATATAACCTCTATTTCCAATTATATAATAAAAATTAAAAATTAAAAAACTTATAAATTCTCACCATTTGAATTGTCAAGGCAGTTGGCTTTCATTTGAGAAACAATTATTTCAGTATAATGTGTGATAATATATTAAAACTCATCTAATATTATTGTAGCACTCCATCTAAAAATAAATAAAAAAATAAAAACTAGTTTTCCCAAATCAAGCTAAGAAAATTAGGGTTTCGTGGTTTTGACGGTGAAGAAGATGTTAAGCTTGACAACTAGATGGCGTGCATTTAAATACACACAATAATACATGTAAGGAGCGTAAAAAGAAATATGATACGTACATTTAGAGATGTTTTAGAAAAATAGTTAAAAGCTGACTTTTTTATTTTTTTAGTTATTTTCACTGTTTTATGTGAAAGGTGATATGACCCAAAATATGTCAAAATTGACGTTTGACTTTTTTGACTTGTTACCAAAACAACCCTTAGTATCCGAAACTCATAGATAGGATGGTCCCAAATGTAGGATGCATGATGCAAACAAATGAAATAAATACATTTCAATGAATTAGATAATGTAAAACAGAGGAACACTGAGCTCGTCAATTTCACAAACAAAAGTCAACCAAAATTTTGGATTCAAAGGAGGAACTTGAATTTGAATTGGTCAAAATTTAGAACCCCAAAAAGAAAACCCAAAAAATAATAATAATAATAATACAAAAGGGAGAATAGTCAGATCTAAAATTCAAAATAATAGAAACTTGCAACTTAAAATTTTGGAAAATTAAACCAGATTTTGGTTTGTGACCTTGACTTGTACCATTTTTCTCATAATCACCATTTACTTATTTTTGACAATGTGACAATTTATGATTCTTGTTGGACCTCTACGGTTAGTCCTAAGATCAAAAATCTAACGCTCAAGCCTTACCCAACAGCTTCACCACCAGGGTTGGTGGCCTGGTGAAGAATGCAGTGCATTCCCCAGCACAGAGTCAGGATCGATTCCTGGGAGGGAGTGTTTGAAATCTCTTCAAGAGAACACGCCCTGTACTCCCCTCGACAACTTGTCCTTTGTTGGGGCGTGTAGTTGCGCTTCATTAGTGCCCTGGTGGTGGGTCCCCGACTTGGTGGCGGTTAATTCTTAGCTGGCAACCGGTTACTCCAAAGTCAGGGCCCACGGGGCCGTGATGACACCTCAAAGCCTTTTTTTCCTGGTTCAAAAAAAAAAAAAAAAAGCCTTACCCAACAGCTTCGGCCCTAGACGAGCTAATGGCCCGGCCTACATAGGCTAAGCCCAATAGGCTGTCTATTTCTTTTTCTTTTTAATTTTCTGTTTGGTTTACAAACTGGGCCAACAGACAGTCTCCCACGGTCCAACGGAAAAGGCGGATTTCAACACGTAGGCCCAGCACCAGCCAAAGCCTAATTCAAGTTGTGCTACGGACCTTCGGGTCAAATTATGGCCCACTTAATCTATAGATTCTAATAATTTTCCTGTAAAATGCAGCTCTAGACCTGCTCAAAAATGTTGAAGTGCAAGCCATCATAGGACCAGAAACATCTATGCAAGCTGACTTTGTAATTGATCTTGGAGAAAAAGCTCAAGTACCCATAATTTCATTTTCTGCAACAAGCCCTTCTCTCTCTTCAATTTGGAGTCCATACTTTGTCCGAGCTGCCCTAAACGACTCATCTCAAGTGAAAGCCATAAGTGCTATTGTTCAAGCCTTCGGATGGAGAGAAGTTGTTCCAATTTATGTGAACAATGAGTTTGGGGAAGGCATTATACCATATTTGACCGATGCATTGCAAGACATCAACACACGTGTCCCCTACAGGAGTGTCATTTCTCCATTGGCCACAGATGATCAAATTGTTGAAGAGCTTTACAAGTTAATGACAATGCAAACTAGAGTTTTCATTGTGCACATGAATCGAACTTTGGCCTCGCGACTTTTCATTAAAGTGAAAGATGTTGGAATGATGAGCGAAGGCTACGTTTGGATCATAACCAATGCAGTGACAAACGGTTTGAGTTCAATGGACCCTTCAGTCATTGATTCCATGGAAGGAGTATTAGGTGTTAAAACTTATTTTCCAACAACCAAACAACTTCAAGATTTCACCGTTCGTTGGAAAAGAAAGTATCAACAAGACAATCCTACTGTATTTAATGCCCAATTGAATGTTTTTGGACTATGGGCATACGATGCTGCAACTGCACTAGCCATTGCAGTGGAGCAAGCCAGTGTTACAAACAGCAAGTTTCAGAAGGCAAACATTTCAGGAAATTCAACAACAGACCTCGAAAATTTTGGAGTGTCCCAAAATGGTCCAAAGCTTCTCCAAGCTCTACTAAATACTAAATTTAGAGGCCTCACTGGGGATTTCCATATAGTTAATGGGCAGCTTCAATCATCAGCATATCAGATAGTCAATGTGATTGGCAATGGGGGAAGAGGAATCGGATTTTGGACAGCAGAAAATGGAGTTGTTAGAGATTTAAATGTCAAAAGTACCAATTCCACTTTAAATGCCAATCTTGGATCTATTATATGGCCAGGTGACACTACATCTCCTCCCAAAGGTTGGACGATTCCGACAAATGGAAAGAATTTAAGGATAGGGGTACCAGTAAAAGGGGGTTTTAGCGAATTTGTGAAGGTAACACCAAATCCGGGAACTAACACGGCAACAGTCACTGGATACTGCATAGATGTGTTTGATGCTGTAATGGCAGCATTACCGTATGCAGTTCCTCATGAATATGTTCCATTCGGAACTCCTGATGGCAAGAGTAATGGGACTTATGATGACATGGTGTATCAAGTGTATCTTGGGGTAAACTCTCTCTTCCCTAATGTTTAAATGTATCGGTATTTCTTTCATTAGTAGTAATAATGTTGTTTTATGTTTATGATGAACAGAAATTGGATGCTGTGGTTGGAGATACTACTATTATTGCAAGCAGGTCACAATATGTGGACTTCTCATTGCCTTACACCGAGTCTGGCGTGTCTATGATGGTGCCAATTAGAGACAACAGGAGGAAAAATGCATGGGTGTTCTTGAAGCCATTGACATGGGAGCTTTGGGTGACAAGTTTTTGTTCTTTTATTTTCGTAGGGTTTGTGGTTTGGGTTCTTGAGCATCGGATAAATGAAGACTTCAGGGGCCCTCCTTCCCATCAGATGGGATCGATCTTTTGGTTTTCCTTCTCAACCATGGTTTTTGCACATAGTAATTTCTCTTGCCTCTCTTTAGAATAAAAATAAATAAATTAAAAGACTAGCTTTGCCTATGATTTTCTAAAGCTAAAATATTATTTTCATAATGGCATGGGATTTCAGGACAACATGCTATAGAACAACAAAAATTTGCAGCAAATGTGCCAAATTACTACTTTATGTGGCCTAATTGCATGTGTTGCATACTCGAATTATCAATATTTGGAGTCATTTCCCAATAAAAATCCACAAACAGTCCATGAGATTATGACTGCTGAGTAAATTTCAGGATGGATTTCCAATGTTGACATTATATTGGAAATAAATATATAGAATTCGCATTGATGATTCAACAATCACAAGTTTTATTTTATTTTTTTATCAGGGGAGAAGGTTGTGAGCAACTTGGGTAGGTTTGTGGTGATCATTTGGTGCTTTGTTGTCCTAATCCTAACTCAAAGTTACACGGCGAGCTTAACTTCAATGCTAACAGTTCAACAGCTCACACCTACTGTTACTGATGTAAAAGAACTTATAAATAAACGGGAAAATGTAGGCTACCAAAAGGATTCTTTTGTTCATGAACTCCTGAAACGGATGGGATTGGATGACACCACGCTTAAGGTATATGGCTCTCCAGAGGAATTAGATGAACTCTTTTCAAATGGGAGCATTGCTGCTGCTTTCGACGAAATCCCCTACATTAAGCTCTTTCTCGCCAAATATTGCTCTAAATATACAACGGTCGCACCAATATATAAAACCGACGGCTTCGGCTTTGTAAGTAACTTATATCTCTCACTCTCTACCTAAAAGTTTCTGGAGGGTGTCTGTCTTATATATTTAATGACCTGCAGGTCTTCCCAATTGGTTCGCCACTATTGCATGATGTTTCAAGAGCAGTCCTAAATGTAACTGAAGGGGAAAAAATGGTAGGCATTGAGAGAGCATGGTTTGGGCAAACCAATTGCCCAGACCCAAGCACCTTGGTTTCTTCCAACAGTCTAGGCCTCGAGAGCTTCTGGGGTCTTTTCCTAATTGCTGGGATTGCTTCACTTTCAGCTTTCATAATATTTACTGTTGTGTTTGTGTATAAGCATGAGCATGTACTATTGAGGCATTCCGATCCTAATTCCTCAATTTGGGGAAAGATTGTGGAGCTAGCTAGACACTTTGACAACAAAGACCTATCTTCCCATACTTTTAGAAAGAGTGAACCGCGAGTCAAAAATGGTACTGACATTGTGGATAGTATGGTTGCACCACAAGCCTCTCCTAATGTTCATGGCCCTTCAAGTCCGTCAAGCTTCTCACTCCATGCCACCCCTAATTGTACCTGCCCACCAAGTCCATATACCTTTTCAAACCATACAGATGGGAATTTTGATTCTTCCGAAGGAACTCCTTCTTATGAATCTGAAGATCCAATTTCGCAAGGGCAAACAGCGCAAGAGGTGGTGCCAGTCATTGAATTTGCTAATCCAAATACACAGCAAGTTCCGAGTCCACAAATGAAGACCACTGATACTAATGTATGATGATGGCATTGCCATCTCTAATTGTATATTAATGTTAGAGTTGTACCTATGCATTCTGATTAAAATATAGTTAATAACCTAATTATATTATTTTATGTTCTTCTTCCCTTGGTAATTGGTCCCGTTATTTCTTTTCTTTTCTTTTCTTCTTCCTTTTCTTATTATTATTATTATTATTATTATTATTATTATTTTAAGATTGTATATTGCAACTGTCTCCCCATGTTACATTATAACTTTCTATGAATCCTATGTATAACGTAGTAACTCATTACTTTCCATGTAACGTCCAAACGCCCACAAATTAAATAATTCATAAACCGTCAGTAAGTTTTTTTCCTTCCCCATCCTAAAATGTTTTAACCTTTTCATTTTATTTTCATATTTTCTTTTTTTATGTCAAAAATGAGAATCATTTTTTTTTTTTTTTTTTGGGTTGGATATAAGCATAACTTCTTTGATAAAATACTTTTAATTAATCATTAGACTATAGTAAGGTAAATTTGCATTTAAAGGCTTTGTTTACCTCTCATGCTGCATTTCGTAGGGAAATTTTACTGCCTTTTTTCTCATATTCTTACAAGGAGAACAAACTATGAAAGAGTTGTTAGGGGAAAAAAATCAAAAGATGATATTGATATACATGAGGTAACAGAGATCCTAAAGGCTGAGCAAAAGACGATAGATTGATTACAAAACTTTTTCTAACACGCATTTGCTTTCTATACAGATGCATACACTAATGAGATAAAATTAAAAATATTGGTCAAGGTATTCTTTCAACTTTTGAAAAGTAACAGGTTTTGAAACAAACGAGTCCATACCATTTGCAAAACACTCATCTGCACTCTCTGCCAATGTGTTTGCTGTCATCTACAATTACACCACCAATATTCATCAATGGATATACATACAAATACAAGGATATTCGTTATGAAGAAAAGTTACTAATTTTCGAAATGCTATTATTACTTTCAAATGTCAGATGCGCGTATATCTTGTCTTCCAAAAGGACATTCATTGGGCTTGTCTCAAATTTAACCATCCTTTTCTTTTCTTTTCTTTTCTTTTGTTAGTAATGACTTCCCGATATTTACTCTAAGTCAATGTAAACACATTAAATGTTGTATTGAGCAAGATTCTCATAAAGAACACTGGCTACACATGGAAAATAAGGATTCAAATGCTTACAGCAATGATGGCCATCCTTTTTTTGGATGACTCAAATTTTTGATCATTTGGAGGCACAAATTGTTCAATTCCTGCTTTCACTGCAGCATCCCAACTACCAGTTTCCTCAAAAGAACGAATTAGTCTTGTGGCTTGAAGGCCATCCATCACTGGCATACATACATCCTGCACATGGTTACAGCTTCAATGTATTAGGATAAGACTACAAATCTATGTGACAATGTTTAGAAACATTTAAATGAGTTGCAAGGTTTGTTTATACAATTAATCTAATTTCCAAGATAAACTCCTCCGAAATGTTTTGTGAACATGTAAGTATATTAAGGAAGTTTTGGGATGGACATCTACATTGAACTATTGGCTTTGATGGACAAAAAACTATTAAAATTTTGGAGATCTAAAAAGGAATAAAAAGTAAAAGAGAAAGCAACTATAGGCTTTGATAATGAAGAAGAGAAAAGAAATAAGGCAATCAAAATGATGGCACAACCAGTGACAAACCATAGCAATGTAACAACTATTGGGATAAGCTCAAACACTGTCCTGATCTTAAATTGAAGTCTGAAAAAGAAAAGGATATGCATAACAAGTGATTAAAATGGTAACTAAAATAATAACCATAATCGAAAACATTTTTTAATTCTAGAAAAATTACCATCAGAACGAGATCATAAGTACAGGACTGAACTGCACGTACAACTTCAACTCCATTATTCACAACATCTATGGTATGGCCCAACTGCTTCATCATTGACCGTGTCACCATCACATTAATCTTGTTATCTTCCACAAGAAGGATCTTAGGTTTGAACATCGATTTGGGAATTTCTGGATTGTTGCTAGGACTGCACTGGGTGCTTCTATTAGTTCTCTCCCACATCTCACTTGCTTCTTGGGAGTCTATTGCCTTTATCGTTTCCCCAATGTTGCTTTCCCTTGAAGGGTGAGTGGAATTCATATCAGGATTCTGGAATTTACCATTTTCTTTATTGTGACACTGTATCTCACTAGCACTACCAACTGCAATTTTCTTAGCAAAGTCTAGGATGTCCCTCATTGAAGATTCATGTTCCAATGATGTATTAGCACCATCAACCGAACAGGCATCCTCTAATGAAGTTACCTCTTTTGTTGCAATGTTGCTAGAGGGAAATGAGTAGGAATCTTCTAACAAACCATTAAGTTTATATGAGGCATTAAAAGCAACATTGTTTGACAATTTTTTAGCCCTGCCAGGACCACTAGAAGCGAAAAGAGAACCCAAAGTGTGTGGTTGAAATTGAAAAAATCCGAAACTTGTATCATCATCATTGGCATCATCCGGAGCATCATGATCAGCCATATCTGAGAGTTCATCAGGATCATCTGAATTATCAGCTGCAGGTGAAACCTTGTATGGAAGTATAAATGTAAATGTAGATCCATGGTGCTCTCGACTGGAAACACTGAGATGACCTCCCATAAGCTCAACCTATTTCATACGCATATGAATGTGAAGAGTAGAACATCAGCTAAGAAAGTTTATATCAAAGCGACAAAATGAAAATTCATGTCTCCATATGAAATGAAAGACAATTTGAACTTCAAGTTGCAGATAGACTGGAAATTCACATAGAAGTTTATATCAAATGAAGTGGTATGGACGATAGGCTTGGAATAATTTAGAATGGGATGCTCAATTTCAGTAATTTTAAATTTCTATTGGATTTCTTGCATGTAAACTACCTACTCTCGTATAAAAAGTGATATAAATTGTTGTTTCTCACCGCAGGTACAGATGTTTCAGGAAGAAGATTAATGTGATTTAGTGGAAATGTCTGCCTATGAATATAATGCTTGTGGTAAATATAATTGAAACATATATGCCTTCTAATGCCCATTTCACAGTACAGCATGAACCCTAGTCAAGAAAAAAAAAAAAAAAAAGTTTAAAATGATCACCAGTTGTTTGCAGATTGCTAGGCCTAGCCCAGTCCCACCATACTTTCGTGCCATGTCTGCACCTACTTGCATGTATTTCTTAAATAGAGTAGGCAAAGCATTCTCTGTTCCATTGAAATGAAAAGTGAGATTCTAAGAAATAGTAGCAAAATAATTAATAATAGCTTGTACTCAATGTTTCGAAGCATATTTCAAGATGTGAAATTACCCGGTATTCCAATTCCCGTATCATAAACATCGCAGCATATCCATACTATTGTTTCATCTGGCTGAAGGTGGTTCTCTTCACCTTCATCTATCGAGGCCCCATTTCTAACTAGGGTTTTGGGTTCATCATCAAGTGTATGGTTTTTGTAAGGACCTTTCCCGTGTTTCTCTTCATGAAAACCTTTTTGATCACAGCAACTTTAAGACAATGATATGTATTTATCTTGTTCGTGTATATTTACTGAAACTGTTGACCTGTCTACAGTGATCTTCTGATTAAATCCCTCTTCCATACCCAAAGATGGGGCTAGTACCACATAAAGCTTCATTCCAACCTTCCCTTCATGGGTAAACTTGATTGCATTGCTGGAAAAATAAAATCTTATAAATTTTAAGCAGAACCCAACAAGTTGGGTAAATAATGCAAGAAAGGTGCTACAAAACCAGAAAGAATGTTGCATATTCATTTTAGTTGTGACAAATGCTCATATTCACAGTGTTGTAAAGAGACACACTACTCATTGCTGATCATCCTAATCTAAGGTACTGGGAGAAGTAGATTGGTGTTACATTGTCATTGCATTTAAGAAAGCCACTTTTGTTAAATATTATGGATAAAGTAAAACATTCTCACCTCAAGAAAGGCATTATAATTTTCTTTTTAACTAAGGAAAAAATAATATACACCTTAAGTTTACAAATTTCTATAACATCTGTCGCATAATTGTTCAAAGGAACAATTCCTTGGTTCTCTTGACAAATATTTCGCAAATCCGGGGAAATCAAACATCATGACCTCTGTTGTCTTTTATTGTGATACAATCACTTTCTAATCATATCAAATAGGAATTTCTAGAGGAACAACTATGGAAGCAGAATGTTACATATGGAGCATAATGTTGGACAAGCAAGTAGCAGAAAGTGCACAAGGCTCTAAACATAGCTAAAACCTTCCATATAATCTACAAAGGAGAATTTGAAAACAGTACGTGATTAAATTTGTGAGAATCTGTCGAATCCATAGAACATCTCCAATAACCTGAAATTGATGCATACGGGGTTAACATGTAAAATAATTGCAATATAGAACAAAATGCTAGAAAGTTTTCCAATATGTTTAGATCATGGATTTCAATACGAATTTGGAAAGGAAAAGGGAAATGGAGAAAAAATTTAGCTTATATTTCATTCATATTTCCCTCCCCTTTTCCCTTTCCCTTTCCCTTTCCCTTTCCAAATTCCGACCTAAATCCGTGATCCAAACACGGCGGTGGTAGTATTAGTCCCAAGGTTTCTAGATTTGGGTAGGGATTACTTTTCACTGTGAGTAGTAGAGCTTGCATTGTGCATCTAGACCATGTCATGGATCATGTAATTTGTTAGGGCTTGGTAACAGTATGTAGTAAAACTCTCACCTCCGCAGGAACATCATCTACTACATGACCTTCCAAGGTTAGTATCTTTTGCAATAATGCTGTAGCAGTCTGGAGTACATGCTTTACTACCTCTCTTGGCTTGAATTTTGCAGCTTCCAACTTCATAACTCCTAAAGGAGAAAAGAAAATAAAAAATCAAATCAAAAATTGTAATTAAAATCCTAGTAAGATCAGCTTTACAGTGGAATGCTAGACTTTATTGTATGACTAAGATTCCACCGTCACCTAGATTGAAGCCAGATTACTGACTATAAGGAAGACTCTCATTCACTCCCTCACATCCGACCCCCTCTTGTGCATAGAGAGATAGACAAACACAGAAACCAAACTAGTAGTGTACAAACAAACATGCAAGAGTGCACAATAGCATACTATTGAGGAAACAAATACATACAACAAGACTTGAACCTAAGACCTCCTGGAACCTAAGTTTTGATACCTTGTTAGATAGATCACCAATTGATTAGGGAATTGGTCTAGGAATGTTGATCAAGTCTCATACAAACAATGTAAACAAGGATAAGAACATGTAAATATAAGGGAGGGATGAAACTTCAAACCTGATTCAACTTTGGAAAGGTCAAGAATGCCATTTATAAGTTGAAGAACTAAATCTCCTGAAGATAACATGACACTCAATAATTGTCTTTGCTCCTTGTCAAGGTTTGTGGTGGAAAGAATCTAAGCCATGCTTACAACTCCTGATAATGGGGATCTTATCTCATGAGACATGGTTGCCAGCATTTGTTTTGCTCGCATTGTTTCCTCTGCAAGAAGAATCAATTGGTAAAAAATGAATACCCTTTTTCTTCTAATGCTTATTCAAACCCACCAAGAATAAATCCAAGAGAAACCCGTCATATGAACTGTTTTGTTTAGCTGTGTCTCCTTGGCTTTTTGTACTGCTATTTCCTCTCGAAATTTTGCCATCTTTTTCCTTTTTCTCACCTGTCAAGTAATAAGGCACATATTGTATTTTTTGTTGTCATATTGCTTAAAGACTTATAAAACTTCTAAATTTTTTCTTTAAAAAAAAAAAAAAAAAAAAAAGGAAGAATAAAAGGGCATGGTGACATTGGAGGAATCATATAACATAGGTCAAACCAAAACATTGAACATAAAAATTCAATATAATCTAGTCCAGCATTTGGACAGGATATATCATGAAAAATGAACTGTTTCTCTAACCTGTGATTCACAAAATCTGAATACTAAAGTCTTTCTTCTCTGATTCAGAAATACAACCATTGATTAGTACATAAGAAGAAAAGCTAATAAGATTTTCTTTTCAAAATGGTAGTCACAAATCAATTTATAATATTACATAGTGTTGAATTTAATTTTGAAGACCACCATGGCACTATACAGACTGCTGAATCTTATAAATGAACTCACCTGATCAGTTACATCCATTCCCATGTAATTCACACCAATAGTATCCCCTGCCTTGCTGAAGACAGGTTCAACATATATCAAAAATGTCTTTGACCCAAATAGTTCTGTCTTAAAAGTAATTTCCCTTTTTGCAGGTACCCCTCATTCCAAAACTTCTCTTTTGAAGTCTTGAGATTCCTTTACACCAGAACCAGTGAATATCTCCACATCCGTTTTTCCTATAATGTCCTGAAAAATCAGTGAATTTGAGGAATGCATGTGCCAGATTCTGCAAACAGTGCTTTACAGAAATTACATGAATTACAAAAGTGAAAAAATCAATAAGAAATGAAAAGTGCATATTGTCAGGTTTCACACCAGCACTGAAATAAAGGATGCAACTTGTAGCAAAAAATAAAACCGCAGAATAAGAAAATCACTGGCAGTCAATTACCTCCTCGTGCAAACTCGGAAAATGATTATAGATGAAACGATACCGCAACTCTTTATCCTGAAAGAAATGAAAATGAGCGCTAAGATATAGATGATGACTTTTCAAGAAACTTATTGTAGATAATAAGAAACATTAAAATGACTGCAACAAAGTGGAGAAAATTTTAGTCAAGAACCACAGTTAGAACAAAATCTTATATCAGAGTTCATCCCCAAATAACTACCAGTTAAATATTGTGTCCATACTGAGTTGCATCCATATGCACTGATAGCATTGCGGCAAAGCAACAAACTGAAGGATTTAAAATGAAATCTATTCTAAATTACCTGATGGCCCATGACAATTGGTTCATTCTAAATAATGAAATGTAAGAAATTATCGGCTCTTTTTAAAAGTTGGGACAATTCTTCCACTGGTGAAGCCCGCCTTTCCAAATTTTCTATGTTTTCTTGCAATTTCTCCGTAAGTATCTGCTCCCGCTGGATGCTAGCCTTCAACAATTTCTGTAAATGCATGGCCCTCTGCTTCCAGTATATGACAATGTCATACTCAGCTTCTATTTCTAGTCCTTTATTTTGAACAACCATGTCATTTCTCCTCCGAGGAACATCTGGCAATATATCATATATGGTATCCAATATAGAAATTGGGCGCTTATCACCACTATAACTTTCTTCCTCAAAACGATATTCCTCAAAAATCCCCAATTGCTTAAGCTCAACCTCTTGCCTTGTTTGCTCAGGTTGTCAAGCTCTTCTCTGAGAAGTCGATCAGCATTAGCCTGCTTATACTCCCAGTTTTTTACAAGATGTGCCAACTGAGACAAACCCTTCTCACTGTAATTGCTTAGCTCTGAAAGACGTTTGAAGTCAATTATAGTCTTTTCTTCAATGATTGTAACCTCCTCTAACATATCTTGATCTGCTCCATGCCTTTCTACATTGAATTGCTTTCCAGCTTCATTTATATCTTCAGGCCACATTGAAGAGAGGACTTCAATGCCCATTTTTTCTACACTGTCGTTCTCTATTTCACAAGCCATTAATGTCACTTATGTATCACACCCAATTCAGGTGTCTAAGTGTCTACAATGTAGGTGAACATCAAAATGATACTAAGCCATGCTTTCTTGCCTATATATTTACATCTGAGCCAAGTCGAGGTTATCACTATTTAAAATTGAGTTCCACAAACCAGACTTAACAGAAAAATGGGCGAAGTGTGAACGCTTCACTGGACCTTCCTACCAAGAATACGTTCCAAATAAGATTGAAGCATGCAAGACATAAAGGTATAACCGTATTTTAAGAAGTAGGTAGGTAATCAAGTAATGCGACATAATCAAATTTTACTATTTGGAGAATCTTCTTAATTCAACTCGTTTGACCTTTTTATTTTTAGAATTGTTTAGTTACAGATTATTAGGCTTAATTCTAGGCTACATCTTTGAGAAATCCTTGATTTCAACCATACAACTTTTTGACAAAAAATATATATCTTTTTTACTCTGAAAGTTCCTTCAAACATTGACCAGAGTCCCACCTACTTTGCCATGACTCATAAAAAGGAGGATAATTACTTTCATAGATCATGCCTCAAGTGAATCTCAAATCAAACTCAACAAAGGTATAAGGTAGCCTCTTCGTGCATCAATTGCATAAAGTATAGGCGAACCCAAATTAAGAATTTTTCTTTTGGCTTATCTGAATTCAACCCCTACAGTTTTCTAACAGACAAAAAACAAAAAATAAATAAATAATAATAATAATAATAATAATTGATTGTTGTAGAACAACCATAGCTAAAATGAAATATAGAAGACCAAGTCCTATCTTTCAAATTGTGACCAAGTAACCAGAAAATTGGTAATATTGTCATCTAAAAACAGTTCTTAGAACCCTTATAAATCCCCCGGGGGGGAAGGAAAAGTGAAAAGGATTGTAGATTATGTGACATTAAACTGAAACATTGAAAAACATATATACTCAAAATTTCAAGTATTTTCATTGTATGTAAAATTCATAAACTTTGTCCATTGAAACACAATAAATTTTGAGCTGCCTCACATCAAATACAAAGCACAAGAAATAAGAAAAACCTATCAAAATCAGTCTATTCAAAGAAAAAAAAATTGAGAAGACTGCATTTAAACAGATAGATTAACACAAAACACAAATTATAGGCAATGAAGTAAAATAGATTCAAAATCAACACAGGTCAAAAACACAATGCGTAATGCAAATTGCTTGTGATGATGAATACACGAATTGTAGAGCCACAATTTGAATCGAAATTCAGAACAGAGATTGAAAAAGGCAAGTAAAAAGCTAACCTTTGTGATCCGAGAACAGTTTAGCACACACACAAACACACTCTCTCTGTTCCAACAACAAATGAAGGTCTGGCTCAGCAGCCCCTTCCTTTTCACTGTATATCTGAAAGAATCTTTTGAGAAAGTGGTCGGTCAATGAAAAAAAAACTACCAAAGTTTTTGGACCATTTATATGTATATGTATATATATATGGATATGGATATGGATATGTATATGAGAGAGAGAGAGAGAGAGAGAGGGGGAGAGAGAGAGAGAGAGAGAGGAGTGCATGTGAGGGAAAGGAAAACAAAACAAAAAATAAATAAATAATGGTGAGGGGAGAGAGGCTCAAGAAGCCATGTGAGTTGGAGGTCAAAAATATTAATGTAATGCCAAATACAACGAGGAAATCATAAACTTTTTTTACATGTGGTTTTTTTTATGGTACTCTCTTCGTTTTTTTTTTTTTTTTTTTTTGTTGATGTATGTATAGTATATGTATAGAGTAGAGTCTCTCTGTTTCAACTTTAGACTCCCCATTTTCATAGCTTTTTTTGCACTCTCTCTCTCTCTTGTTGTCTCAGCAGATGATTCATTCAATCAAATTGATTTATTTATTAAATTATGCTATGAATCTTAAATAATTTATTAAATATTTTATCAAATCTCTTAAGTTATGTGAGATTCACATAGGTGGATGTGTGAATTTGTATAAGTTTCACACCCATATAAGAGATTTAATAAAAAATTTAATAAATTATTTAGAATTCGTAACATTTTTTTATTTATTTATTTTTAAAGAAATGTTTGGACCCTTTTGGGATTCCTTTTTAGTAACATATATATATACATATATATATATATATAGAGAGAGAGAGAGAGAGTGAGTTTTAAAATGTGCTCTCTCCCGCCCATTACGAGGTAACATATTACCCCAACGTTTGAGAAGTTATTTTATAAAGTTAATCACGGCAAGACCCCTTAACTATTTGAATATATTAACTTATTCTACTCATTCATGAGCTTATTCATTTTGATTTCTTCAAATATAAAAATGTATCATTTTTTTTTATCAGATCACTTTTAAAAGACATGTATTCATATAATTTTTATAATTGAATGAATTAATTTAAACAAATTTATACATAAGAAAGGTAATCCTATTTTTATTCCCTATAAATCTAGAAAGACAAAATTAATCACAAAATCAACCATATAAAATATAAGTGGAGAAATATGAATGAAACTATAAATTTAAAGATGGACCACGGTTGGCCAAGTTTATTTTATGTGATTGGTTCTGCAATTGATTCTATAGACTTGTAACGAATATTCTTAATATTAAAATTTGTATAAAAAGTGTTTTGAAAATATAAAAAAATAATAATTAATCAATAAATTTTTCTTTTTGTTTTTAATTGTATTCTTGTGGTCAAGTGACACTTTTTACTTAAGCCTTAATCATAGATTGGGATGGTTTAGTTTGTTTTAAATCATAGTTAAGACGGGCATGTTGCCTTATTTATTTTAAACTAACAGCTCATAATATAATTTAAAAGGAAAAAATATCATAATATATAAATAAAAGTTAAAAGCAGCACACTTGTCAATTTTAAATTTATTTAAATTATTTTTGGCATGAAATACTAATAAATCTTAAATAATAATTTTATGAACTATTTGATCATTTCTTTTTTCTTATGGACCCAAATGTGTCATTCTAGTGTGAATTACATAAAGGGTCAAATATAAACGCATGTGTTATATGTTGAGAAATAAATGTGCGATTTGTCATAATGTTGAAATTATTAAACGTAATATTTTACAAAAAAACACTTCTTAATATACTTTTTTCAAATATAACACTCTAATATAACACATTAAAAAACTCCTTATGATACTTTTCTCAAACTTAACACTCCAATGTAACATACTAAAAAACTCCTTAGTATACTTTTCTCAAAAGTAACAACGTAACATTTCACAAAAATATTTTTTCCAAACGTAACAATGTAACATTCCAAAAAAACTCTTTAGTGTATTTTTTTTCAAACGTAACACTCTAATCAATGTAACACAATAATTGCTTAATGTATTTTTTTCAAATGTAGCACTCTAATATAACACTCTAATCTAACACCAGAAAACTACACTAACAGAACTGTAGATTTTTATGTTCGACAACCAACACTTCGGCCACCAATCCCTTCAAAAAGAATATTTCACGTCTCACATTTCTATTCTCCTCCCAAAAACGATTCAGAAAATTAAAAAAATGAATCATAAAGGACATTCACTTAAACTTAAATGTCACCAAATCAAATGAATACAACTTCCAAAAAAAAAAAGACTAATTGATTTATAAGAAAACTCTTAAATGAATTAACATTCTTTATATGAGATTTATTTATGGGTAAATTTTCCTTATTTTTACTACAAAACTATATAAATAATTTAGTACATAATGCTTTTAAAAAGTTATAAACAAAATTATTTTTAAAAAAAAATCATAAACACTTTATTCAAATTACAGCAAACCTTAATTTAGCCTCCTGGTCCTAGAATGTATACATTTATCAAGGCAAGTGGCATGGCTGTGGGCTACAGACTTAACAAAAGTGATTTTAATCTATAGTTGAACTAAATCCCAAGGCCTCTACCATTTTTTGGATTATTTTATCACCATTTTTTCACAAATAAATGAAAATTATGGAGTTTTCATTTCTTTTTTAATTTAGAAAAAATATTCTTCTTATTAAAATAAATTGTGGTTTTGTTTTTGTTGCTTTGTTAATTTATATACGATGGGAAGGGGAGTATCATTTAAAATAATCAAATATTAAAATATAGAAATGTTTGTAAAGCAAATGATTTGGGCATAAAATATAAAGAGTATTTGAAATTTGAACTTTAAATTGATTATTCTAATCAGAGTCACTTTTATCTCGTGAAAGAAAGATGTTATTTTTAAAATCATTCTATTTTCCTTTCATTTAGCGGTAGTACTATATGCACCAATTAGTGTACTAATTAGCCTGTGTTTGGCAAGTGGGTTTGCAGGCTTTTTTAGCTATTTTAGCCACAAAAAACAAAATAGGCTATTTTAGCCATAACAAACAAAACATCACATCTAACCCATAATCATTACATTCTTCTCTCACAAAAAAACTCAAAAAAGTCAAAAAGCCAAAAAGCCCTTCCCAAACCAAGCTTTTAAGCCCAGGCTAAAATAGCCAAAAAAGCCAAAAAGCCAACCCACTTCCCAAACCAAGCCTTAGTATATTAACATTAGTTATGACATTATTATTGATCTCACTCATTAATTACATTATAAATATCAAAAATTTCTTAAATTATGTCACATCATCAATTGGTACGTTAATTGGTACACTAATTTGTGCATATAGCATTATTCTTCATTTAGAGTAGATTAGAATTAAAAAAAAAAATTCAATTAACATTCTTCATAATGATATGTGAAGTAAAAACTATATAATTATTTTAAATTTTATTAAAAAAAATTTAGAACACTCATTAATAACACAAATTCTTATAAATTCTTGAGAAGAAGTTTGTCAATTAATTAATTGATTGGTCACATTTTACTTTTTCTTGTGTGAATTTGCAAAAAAATTTTTTAGAGTTGCAAAATTCCTTGATCCAACAGGCAATTCCCACCTACCAAGTTTAGAAGCTGGTTATTTATCGATAAGCAATATGGTCAATTCATTCACCTCTAAACCATATGATATATAGATAATTATTTAGTAATTTCAAAATATCATATTATATTATTTAAATATTATTTTAAATCAATTTTGTAGTGAAAAATTTACGAAGGGAATCACTCACTTAGTATGCATTACGGTTTCTTATTTACCTAAAATATCTCGTAAATAATGTTACATGATACTCTAAAAATATTTATCGATTTTTATAAATTATTATTGTTATGTTTTTTTAGATAGGATATAAATTATTATTATTATTATTATGAAGAATATATATGAAAATAACGACTTGGCCCATCATTAACTTATTGTTATGGATTTGAGTGTTGAAAAATAATAAGTTAGGATTAAAATTACAAATATCTTATCCTTCGTAGACTGCTCTTTAACTGGAAGCTAGTCATTTTTACTAATCTCTTGACATATGCAAACATGAAAGTTTTTCAAATTGTTTGACTTAGATAATTGTAAGCAAAGAATAATTTTAAGCAAAATTTTCGAAATTATTTGACTTTGATAATTGTAGGTAGAGAATATTGTAATATTAAAAAAAAAAAAGTTACATAATTTCATTGTGTCAATTGGAATGTGTTTCATAATATAATAATGTATATATTTTCTTTTCATCTCATATTTTAGTTTGCAATAGTACCATAAAATGAAAAGAAAAAATGTTTTGAGTTAATAAATATTCATATTTAAGAGAAGTTTGACAAAAAATTTTACGACAATTCTCCTCCTTTATGTGTGTCAATTTTATACTTTTTTTTCACCAACTTCAAATAGAAAATCTAATTACCTTTACGTTATACTTTGATAAAAATTAATCCAATTTTTTTAACAATTGCATTGACCTATATATTTCATTTGGAAAACAAAAACGGGCATTATTAATCAAATTAAGTTCAATATAGATTGCAAGTAAAATGAGTTGTTTTACATTAGATTATTTGTGTCAAAAGCAATTTGCTTATTTATTTATTTATTTAATAAATTTTAAATTTGGTAATGGGGTGGTTATAGTGATCAAATGGAATCCTTTGGGAAATTTAGTATAACTTTTGAGGGAAATCAAATTATGAATAAAATAAAAGAAGCCTGGAATAAATTATTATTTCAACATCGACAACTTGAAATTAAATTAGTTGGTTGTGGTGTGTGATAATAAATAGGTATAATTAAGTAGAGCTTATTTTAAGGACAAGTGTTCATAATTTATACGAATTGAACAACTAAGCCACCTTTGTCTGCCGAGTAATGTTAGGGACACTAAATTTTCTACCAAACAAATGACCAAATGTCTCACATGGGTGTGGGGTCCGCAATTTTGTGGGCCCCACACCCATGTGAGATATTTGGTCATTTATTTGGTAGAAAATTTGGGACCTCTAGCATTTTCCTTGTCTGCCACTTGACCTTTGTCTATGTAGCAATTCACCATGTGACAATCTCTGCTGACTCACCATGCCACATCATTTATAGACAACCACGTGGACACAAATAGAAATTGACACATGGCATACTCCACATGTAGTAATGTTAAAGGTGCCGCCAATTAGTGCAATTCATGATTGATGTAAAAGCATAGTAACAAAATTCTTTCAATTATATTACTTGAACCATATTTTCTTCTAAGATGTTGGCGAATTTGGGAATATGATTAAATGTTAATTTTTAGCTTTTAATCTGTTTTGTATCATATTATTTCTTTATTTTTTTATACGTTTTTTTCAAAAAAAGCAAAAAAATTAGTTTTTAACCAACTTTCCAAAACAACTATTTGTCTATTGTCTGGGTTGTCTTGAAAAATTGGTTTAAAATTGACTTTTTAACTTTTTTTTGGCTTTTTTTTTTTTTTAAAAAAAATTATAAAAAAAAGTAGAAAGATGATATAATTCAAAATAAGTTAAAAATCAAAAATGGACTTTTAACTATGTTCCCAAATTGGCCCCTAATATGTATTCATAATTATTAATAGGGAAAAGAATCATTAAATCCCTAATTTAAGAATGTTAACCCATTTAATTCCGAAAGTTTTTTATTGGAATAAGTCCTGTTTTATGTGTAAAGACATTAGTACCCATTTATTTACATGTCTAGGTCAGTAATTGAGGGGGTAATTTTGAATTGGTGTTTATGTGTAATTTACCAAATTGCCCAAGAAACTTACTATAGGTCTTTTAATGATTTTCCTTCTTTTCAAACATCAAACATTATTCATTAAACATCAACCATTAGTAACGTCAGGATTATTTATCAAACATCAAGCATTAGCAACGTCAGGATTATTTCTATAATGTTGGTGAAAACATTAACAACGTCATAATTATTCATCCAACATTAAACATTAGCAACGTTAGAATTATTCATCAAATATCAAACATTAAACATTAGGATTATTCATCAAACATCAAACGTTATTCATCAAACATCAAATATTATCCCACATCAAACATTATTCATCCAACATCATATCCATTAATCTAACATCAGATTCATTGATATTTGTGAGTGTTTCAACGTCAGATTTATTTAAAAAAAATTAAAACTATTGTTCGAAATCCATCATCAAATTCATTAGAACATCAGATTGGGTATCTTCGAAATTATATGGTCTAATAAATTGATCCCATCAATTGGGTTCTCTCTCTCTGTCTCAATCAATCAAAAGTCTATGAAGACTTAGACCATCACCACCACTGCGCTGCACTGTTTGTTTGTTTCAGAAATGGCTTCTTCAATCTCCGATGAAGTAACCCACGATTTCTCTATCATAGGCCTTCGAGTTTACAAAGACAGCCGAGTCGACAGATTCAAAGGCACCGATGCAGTCCCTCCCTCAAATCCAGCATCAAACATGGTTGTATATATTGCATCTACAGGAGGAGAGAGAGAAATCTCGAATGAAGAACAAATGTGTTAAAATATTTACCATCACCTACCACACACACTTACCATCACCTACCACACACTCACCTACTACACTCATCTACTCCTCACCTACCACCACCATCTCCACTTCACATCTCCTATATATAGGAATCAATGTAAACACTACAATATATCAATCAATACATCAATCAATAATACATACAATTTATCTCTATCAATATATTTTACATGGTATCAGAGCTATAACATTTAGGTCTATACTGCTTTCTTTCCGGCGGGCAGCCGGCCAGCAACCTTGCCTTCGCTGCCCGCTGGAATTTTTCCACACATACCAGAAACTCTTCTTTCTATCTGGGATCTCTATTTTTCTTCACAGGCTTGGTTCTTCTCTCCTCTCCTCTAAAAAAAAAAGTAAACGCACTTGGGGATTTGTGTGGTGCTTCCCCTCCAGATCTTGAGCTTCATGGACAATTACTGCAAGCAAACCACCATCATCAGGAAGTTCCTTCCTCAAGACCTCATAATCTCTAACAGCTTCAGCCCAATGCTCAAGCTTGCTGTTTGAGGCAGCCCTTCTAAGCAGTGCTTTGGTGTAGTTAGGTTGGATACGTAGAGCTTGATTGCAATCATCAACCGAACGCTCCCAAAGCCCAAGCTTTTACCAACAAGCTGCTCTGTTGCAGTAGAGAACGGAGTTTGTTGGGTCAAACCTGAGGCCTTCACCATAGGCAGAGCAGGCTTCAGTAAACCTTTCGGATTTGAAGAGATCATTGCCACGGGCACGAGCTCTCGACACCAGCCTCACATTGCTGCCTTTTGCTTCTTTCCTTTCTTTTTCTTTTACTATTTACATTCACTTTTGTCCCCCACTTTCTCTCTCTTTTTTTTTTTTTTTTTAAAATAATTTCCAACGGGCCATGCTACAGATCCCAGTGGGGTGACCCCACTGACGACCCCCAGTAACGTGTCGCACTGGGGTTGGCCGAAAATCCAAAAAAAAAAAAAAAAAAAAAAAAAAATAATTTTTTTTGTCCAATGAGAGCTGACCCCAACACCCCCAGCTGGGGTCTCAGTCATTTTTCAATTTCCAACCCACCGCCCCACATGTACTTTCCTCTTTTATTTTATTTTTTATTTCCACCACCTCTCTTTTCTTTTTTTTTAACCCAATATTTTTGACCAGCCCACCCAACCAACCATGTGCTGGTATAAACCAATATTTTTGACCAACCTCCTTTGTTTTTTGTTTTTTTTTATATATATATCTCTATCTTTTTTTTTATCTCCTATATCTCCTTTTTTATTCTACTATAATGGTATAATAAACTATTACACCTTACACCAACCCCTGCGTCTCTCTCTCATCTTTCCATCACACCCAACTTTTTCTTTTTATTTCTTTATTTCTTGTTTTGCTTCAACCCAGATCTTTTCATTTCTTTTTCTTTTTCTTTTATTCACCCATCTCTGCTTTTTTTCACTCTTTATTTTATTTTCTTTTATTTCATTTCCCACACTGATTTTTTTTTCATATACTCTATCTCCTCATATTTTTTTTTTATCTCTTTTCTTTATCCCTTGTTTTCTTTCCTTTTCTTTTTATTTTTACACAACACACTACCACCATACAACCAAAAAAAAAACAAAAAAAAAACAAAAAAACAAAAAAAAAAAAAACCAAAGAAGAAGACGGACTGCACACCAAACTCATTTTATTCATGTCGGGGTTCACCCCGATCACCATTTTACATCCACAAAAAAAAAAAAAAACAAAAAAACAAACAAAAAAACCAAACCACAACAACCACACCCACCGTGGGATTTTTCTTTTCCCTTCTCTACTCTGCCGCCGGTCTTTTCTTCTTGCCTCCGTCCTGGGCGGCCCTTGCCGGTGTTGCCTCCGTGTTTCCCACTCCACTGGGCATGATCACTCCCCCATACTCCTCCACTGCAGCATATGGAGGCCCTCCAAATCGGAACATCACGGTGGCCTTCCGCTTCAGCTCCTTATTTTCTGCTTTCAGCACACTTATCTCTGCTCGCGCATCCTTATACATGCGTTGGAGCAGAGCTAGTTGGGCGTTTAAATGCTGCACCTCATTTGTCCTACTCTGCAGCCGGTTCGACAAGTTTGTGACCGCCGTCATGGTTTCCACACATGACTTCAAGGTATACTGATTGGCCTCCACATCTGACTGCACTGCCATTCTTTGCTCCACCGACCGCATCGGAAAGTTCAACGGAGCAAAATCCGGGGCGCTTGGTCGAGATTCCAGTGCCACCGCACCAGTTCTCTCTCTTGTTGACTCGTTGAGGTCGGGAAAGAGGGTGAGCAGTCCACGGGAAGACGAGGACGAGGCCATTTTCTGGGCAACAGCGTGTTACAGACTATCTCTCTCAGCAAAACGCACTATCTCTCTCAGCAAAACGAAGAGTTTTTTTTTCAGAGGTTTTTCTCAGTTTCTTGCCTCAGCCTTCGCCTTCATTTATATAGAACATGACGAAGAGACCGACACGCGCACTGTCGATCACGTGCATCGCCGCGTGTCTGGCGCGCCTTTTGATGGCTCGTCTTTTGATGCAGTGGGCACGCCTTTTGATGGCACGCCTTTTGACAAAATTAGGCACACCTTTTGAGGGTGCAACTTTTTCAACGGTCAGCTGCTACAACGGTCCGACATGACCCCATAAACTGTCCCGACATTTGATTCCGGTTAGCATTTTCAACGGTCCGACATGACCCTATAAACTGTACCGACATTTGATTCCGGTTAGCCTTTTTCAACGGTCCGACATGACCCCGTAAACTGTCTTCTACAACGGTCCGACATGACCCTATAAACTGTCCCGACATTTGATTCCGGTTAGCATCTCCAACGGTCCGACATGACCCCATAAACTGTCCCGACATTTGATTTCGGTTAGCATCTCCAACGGTCCGACATGACCCTATAAACTGTCCCGACATTGATTCCGGTTAGCATACAGTGTCCCCTACAACGTTATGACACAACCATACAGTGTCCTCTACCACGTTATGACACCACCATACAGTGTCCTCTACAACGTTATGACACCACCATACACTGTCCTCTACCACGTTATGACACCCCCATACAGTGTCCTCTACCACGTTATGACACCACCATACAGTGTCTTCACCAACGGTCTGACACGACCATACAGTGTCTCCTATCCTCTTTTATTTTTATGTATTTTCTTGTTTTGTAACTCTCTCCAAACTCAAGTTGGTTAGTTTCTATCCTCCTTGAGTTTGCGGGGGGCTGTTAAAATATTTACCATCACCTACCACACACTTACCATCACCTACCACACACTCACCTACTACACTCACCTACTCCTCACCTACCACCACCATCTCCACTTCACATCTCCTATATATAGGAATCAATGTAAACACTACAATATATCAATCAATACATCAATCAATAATACATACAATTTATCTCTATCAATATATTTTACAAAATGGTTCCTCTTCTACCAATTCAAATATCTTTCAAGATAGACAATCAGGGTCGTTCAGTTTGGAGACCAAATCAGGATCATCATGGGTTGCGGACATCAGAGAACCATCATCGTCACTCTTCCGAGGCAAAACCAGATTTCCTAGGAGGTTGCAACGGCAAATGAGTGAAAGAAAATTAGGGTCTCAAAATCGAGATGGGTGAGATTGATTCAGATGTTGATGATGTTGTCCATTGGTTATATATAATATATCAAAAATATCCATCATATTAAAAATAAAAAGGATTAAATGGTTTAAGGAAAAACACTTAAAATTAACTAGAGCAACACTTATTAAAATGGAATCTATGAGTAATTTTTTATTATTAATATAATGAGTCCATTTATATTTGCTAAATGAGAGTATCGCAAAACAAAACCTGATTATTTAAAATATATATATAAGCCCACATTATTGAAAATTTTAAATATATTATATTTATATGTATGGCTTGTTTTTTTATTTTTATTTTAGATAGGGTATGTATGGCCTGTGTATATGAAAAGATTTTTTTTATAGATGAAGTGTATATGAAGAGATTGAATTAGGTAATTCCAAGATTTTAGAGTATGGTCATGAAATAATTTGTTTGTTAAGAGGAAAAGGAATTTTTATTTATTTATTTATTTATTTATTTATTGGTTTTTTGTAGACAACATAAAATAAGAAAGGATCTTTGATTGACATAGTCGTAAAATTGGTTATAAATCTTTTTTTTATATATATTTTAAATGACAGACAATTTTTCAAATTAAAATCTTAGATACTGTTTTTTCTAAACACTTGGTAGCTATAATTCTCTGAATCATCACTGCACTAGTATCAGCTAGACTTCTACCTCAATCATAACAACCATATTGAACGTAATCACATTACATATATAACAAAATAAATACATAAAGTAATAATTTTTTTCTCTAGAAGAGTATTCTTCTAATGTATATTATATACACCTTAATAGCTCATAAGTTCAATTTTGGCGATTCAAACGGTTCATTTTATATATAGTTTATCGAACAAATCATTTATGTAAAAAAATCAAATTTATCATGATTAATTAACTAAATCACATTTATCTCAAACAAAACGAACGATATATTCTCAAAATCATACTACTAGAAAGTTCCATTCCTGTTTTCTTACTACCAAATACAAAAGTAGCAGTGATAGAAAATTTTAGTAAACTAAGAAATCCATTTATATATAGCATTTTTTTCGTAAGCTATGATTCAAATTCAACACCCCAATCCTTTCTTTCTCTCTTTAGAAAGAGTGAATCCATGAAGATTTTTTCTGTTTTTGGCTATGATTGATCCATATAGATTTTGATTTCATAAATAAGTAGTAAACAAACTAGATGAGTTGTTTTCCTCTCACCCACCTCCTCTTCTCTCTCGCCTTATACAATCATAGGAAAGGAACACGGTTCATTGCTTGGTGAAGTTGAAGGAAATCCCCACAGCATTCTTCATCACTGAAAATGGATGAAAATTGGGATTTGTGGGCTGTGGTGAGAAGTTGCTACACTCCTGCCACCACATCCGCTTCTGCCACCGCCACCAAGTATGTTTCCCCACCAGAATACCCCATACCTGTCTCAGCTTTTATGGTTTTTGAACACAACAATTGTAACACTTTTGGGAGAAGAAACAATGGTTTTGAGGAACTAGATCAAGTTTACAGAACTTCCTTTGCACACTCACAACCTATCATCAACCCTCTTCTTGGTGGATTGAGTCACCTAAAACAACCACAACCCATCAATCCTAATAGCAATCCCCACACCCTTTGGTTCTGTTCTTAGTGGATTCAATCACCAAAAACAAGAACCACCACTACCACATCCCCAACCCATGAACCCTAATATCATCCACACCACACCCTCCAGTTATGTTTTTGGCAATTCTAGTAAACCAAAAACACACTCCATGATGAACCCTAATATCATTGATCCAGAAGACGAGCAAAAACCACAACCCATCAACCCTAATATCATGGACAAAGAAGATAAAGCAGAACAAAACCCACAACTCATCAACACTAGTACAGTTCTTCTACTTGCACAAAAACCACTAGACACAACAATCTCACATGGGTGTGAGATACACAAAAGGGCTGAACTCACCTCATGAGAGAGAGTTGTATATAATACTATGGTAATATGACCACCGCGCCGTCTATTTTTGTTCTTGGTGAGTCCAGTAACCAACAACCACCACCAACAAAGAAACAGCACTATCAGAAACATCCACAACCACCACCAGCAAAACCAAATATACTACCAGAGCAATGTGGGTATCAGTATCAGAGGAAGAGGAGTCAGAGGACAGCGGTGGTGGAGGTGGACGTTGAAAACCTCCCAGAGGTGGATCCATGGAACTGGCGTAAATACGGAAGAAAGCCCATCAAGACATCGCCATACCCGCGAAACTACTACAAGTGTAGTAGTGAAGGAAACAAGTGCGAAGCAAAGAAATATGTTGAGAAGAGTCTGGAAGATCCAGAGAAATTCATGGTGTCCTACAGTGGCAAGCATCACCACTCTCCTCCATGCCGCCGCAATACTCTCTCCTGCACTACACGATTGAAATCATCCACCACCATCAAGAAAGCTTCATGTTCAAACGAGGATGCAGTGCATGACAATGTTACGATAGAGGTGGAAGATGATGACGACAAGGAGGACATATTGAATTCGGAAAATGTTTTCATGGGTCTTCAAGATTTGGTTGGAGGCTTCTGAATGACAGGGAAGGTTGACATAGGTTGATTTCCCAAGCTTGCTTTTTTAGTAACTAAATTTTCTTCATTCTTTTTCTTTTTTTTTTTGGGTTCGATGTCGAGTTGAATTTTCGTCAGTTCAAGGACTCGTTTGGGATTATTTCATAAATCATAATAGAAGTGGGTAGTTTTTGATTAACTGGAGAATGGAAAAGAATAATCATTTAGTCTCACTAAGTTTTGGAGAAGATAAAATAAATAAAATATTTTTTGGTGCGCATGCTGCAATATTCTCCTCACATTTTTTGTTCTAATTGTGTACCTAGCATTTTTATAAAAACAACATAATAATATTAGAAACGAACAAAACACAATAAAAATGAAAGAAAAAAACAAATCCTTCTCGACTATAACTCACATTCCTGTCCACATATACATATATATATATATATATATTTAATAGCACTGCTCTTTAATTCTGTTCCTCTCCTGCTTCTCTTTGTGGGTACAAGTCCCATAAGGATGAACCCTGCAATCCCAAGTCTGTAACTCTCCATTGTCGAACTCAAGACTAAAGCACAAATATATACATAAATTATATACACATAATATACATCGAGATAAAAAGACAAATGGCAAGAGAGAAAGGGAAATTTTTAGCAGTTCTGGGTAAATCTTAATGTTGGTGGGATGTTAAATCATGCATCGTTTGTTACATCTCTCTTTAGCCCAAATCATCAATAGATTGTCCTCGTAACAAACATTTAAGAGAAGCGCAAAAGTTTAAAATGAGAATGCAAACTATGATTCAGCAATGTTCTATTTAAAAAAAAACTTCCCTCTCGCTAGCTAGCTAGCTAGCTACACACAATTTGTGTCTTTGCATTTTCTCACTTTCAGGAGTTATTATAACTAAGAATAGTACAAGAGCAGAGCATCCAAAGGTTTGTAAATAGTGAAACCTCGGACGAAATTCCCAACTCGACCATTTGGCCATGGGATGATCATTCATGATTCAACAATTATGAACAAATATATCACGTGAAGAAAAGAATCGCACCTTAAAACTATTACCATGAACCATCATCATTGTCCATTATTCTAGCTCTTCCATTTCCATCTCCAGAATCTTAAGAAAACCGCTACCTGAACCATCCAATCTAAGCACTGAAACAATCTGCCCCTTCCTTGCCACTAACCTCATTTACGTATCAACAACAATTTCCTTGGGTATGGGGACTACTACCATCTGTTTTGCGTTTCTTTGCCCTTTGGTCAAGGACCGTCAAATTTTACTTTTCAAGATTTAAGTCTCAAATGCAAATCCATTGATAGCGTAGATGCTTCAAACAAAATTTGAGTTGTTGAGTCATCTTCACTGAGATTACAAGTCACTTTCCACCGGTCTTTCAGAATCTGTTCTGATCTTTTCGGGTGTAGTTTCACTCTCATGGAGCTCCTCCTTGTAGCTCGAGGTTTTCCCTGCCAATTGTTGGTCATCCCCACTAATATAGCTAATGCCCTCATCAGAAATAACAAAAGCACCAGAATCTCCATTGGAGTGATTAAAATCACCAGATCCACTGAGCACCATAACGTCCTTGTCCAAGTGATTCCCAACTCGTTCTTCAAAAGTAGGAGACGAAGAACTACTGCACTTAGAATGAGACTTTCCCACATCTTTTGTCCTCACACCATTTTGATTAAGAAAACCAGGTTTTGCAAATCCACTAATGATTTTATTAGGATTGTAAGAAGATGCACATTCAGCTAGTTCTGAAGGAGCTTTTGCTTTCCCACCTCTCTTTGGAGAATTGTTGCCAGAATGCTTTCTGAGAAAACCTGGAGGAAACAGAGGCTTCAACTTTCCTTCAGAAAAATTTCTACTAGCCAACTTCCCTGTGGCATCCTTAGTACTGCTAGATGATGGCAAGCCCTTTCCAGGCTCCATTTTTGCCTGCTCACCGTTGCAATCAACAGGACTGATCTCATCAAGAAGTTCACCTGAGCTTAAATTACCAACAGGAGCATCATGAGAAATTTTTCCCCCCTCACAGACACCATTCTGTATTGGCTGAGCGCTTTCACTTGAAGATTCAGTCAACCTTTTGGCACTACTTCTCTCAGCTGCATTCTCATCAACAGCAGAATGAGGAAAGTCTGATTCAGAATTCTGAGAATAAGCTTCAGGCTTAAACATCTCACTTAGAGAAGAACCAACCGCAGAGACTAATCTATTAGCATGTACAACAGGAGAAGCGGTGTCTTCAATCGCATGAGAATACCCATTGCCATGTACTTCAATATCCTGTGGAACAGATGAACTTGACTCAGAATCTACCATTTCAATGTCCTCTCTCACATCTTCAGAATTAGTTCTCTCCTTTTCGCAAGTAGAAACTTTTTCTTGTGAGTCGCTATCAGATGACAAGGAACCAGAAGTACATATGCCATTAATTGACTCGGCTGTAGTAAGGAATTCAACTGATTGTTTGACATGGGGCTCCCCTTCTTGAACTGTTTGCTGCTTCCCCTTAGTTAAAGATTCAATTGGCTTCAGACATGATGGTCGGGCACAAACCCTGAAAGCAACAGCAAACAAGATCATTTATATATACATATTATTAGGTATTCAACAAAATTGATATTGCCCAAAATTAGACTATATGCATAATTTTTGTGAGAGGCCTCATGCTTTTGTGGGCTTAAAAATATGTTGTAACAATTTTCAATATCTTGGGGTCATTGCAATAACTTTTAGCTGGAGTGGAGGGTCCAATGGTTGATCTCCTCCAGGCTCCAGCAGGAATTCATGGGCAGCCTTTGCAGTCCATTCTCATAACTAGAATCCAATTACAGAAACAACCCCAATTTAATCGGCATATTAGCTCCTTATGAGTGTGCTTAGTGTGCAAGTGTTAAATATAGGGTTTTGTTGTCAGAGTTTTCAAATAGATGCTATGAAGTGCCGAATCATTGAATGAATTTCACATATGATTCTCCCTAACCAGAAAATCAACCAAGTCTTTTTAAGGCAACAAGCTTTGTAGTACTAATAACAGTCTATTTGTATGGGATGATTTGGAGAGAAAAGAAAAGATAACCCCTTATAACCTACTTTTTGAATCTCCCCAAAAGTGGAGAGATTTGAAGAAGCTTCAAAAGTCAAGTTACAGGAAAGGATCGCACATATAAATGGATAAAATAAAAAATGAGTATCGTGCTGTTTTCAAGAAGCCTTATTTATAATATTGCCTATAATTCAAATCAAATTTTGGCAAGTTTTGTTGTCAAAGAAGTCACTAAAAAAAGGTTGAATATGCAATGAATGTAATCTTTTTAAATGATATGTTTAAGATAATGATCAAGAAAAAAAAAAAATCATACAGTAATACTAGGATGAGGGTCATATTAAATAGCATGTGACGGAGTTTTAAGACATAAGAAAGTAGTTTACTTAACAGGAGAAAAAAGAAAGACATAAGAAAGTAATGACTAAATAAGAAAGTATTTTAACTTGTATTAGGATTAACACAATTTCATTAATGAATGAGAGAAGCCATAAGGCTCAAAGGAGAAAGCAATGAGCTGTCTTTCACCATTGGTGATAGGTCTGCTCCTCATCTACTTCTTCCTCATCAAGGAGATGTAGGGTTAGAGGTTGTTACAACTTAGCCTTTTCCTCAAAATAGGGCTTGCCCATATGTTTCAAATCACATTTTAAGACATTATTCCACGTCAATCATGAACATGTGTATCCACTAAATTTTAGGTGATAGGCCATCCTTGAGTAAAAAAATGTATGACAATTACTCTTATATTGAAATTGACAAGTCACTAATAGTAGGGAAAGTAAGAAGATTAGCTACCTGCTATACAACAGCATATAAGCCCCCTGCGAGAGCACCTCTTCCAAATCAACCCTCATGACCTGAAAAAAAAATTGTGAATCAAGTTAGATGAAACTACAAATTCAAGTAGACTAACAAAAACAATACACGTTTCAACAAGACCACATAAATATTGCATTTTCTACTGATGTTTGTCTTGACCAGAATCAATTATGTCGCATATTTTTGCATAATGAATAGAGATTTACAAACTAAATGGCGCACTGACAATGAACCAGCAGTAAAATTCAAAGAGAGTGACACAGACGAGAGAGGAAGCTTCCATGGAGGACATTCTCAAAATGCAATGGGATTTTTTTCGAAGAAGTGAGATCACCAAGTCTTACACTAGGTGTTATCAGATAGATGCCTTGGCGAATGGATGTCAACACACACACACACACACACACACATATATATATAGAGAGAGAGAGTTTAACATGGAGTAACTGGACAGAAATATATTCACATATGGGACACATGCTCATCTGTACATGTGGTACTGGTCCATTTTCCCCACTTTCTTTTTTCTTTTTGGGTCCCTGGGTACACACAGAGAGAGAGAGATAGCTATTTCTACCTTGCAGTCATCAATCCTGTACCATTTTCCACAAAAATCCTTTGTATAACAAATGTAATGGCCGAAAAACGATGCATTTAGCATGTCAACATGGACAACCACTGCATATAGCTTGTAAACATCGTTACCATCTCCTACTTCACTCATGTAAGGGCTAAGATCTAAAGTCTCAGGGAAAGTCACCCTCTTGTTAAGTTTCCCAAACCTCCCGCTCTGCAACAAATATGTGCATAAATTAGAACTTATCAAACAGAATAATAAAAATTTCAAACTTCTTCAAGCATTTAATTCACAAAACCAAAACTAAAATTCTGCCATGGACTAATCACCAATTCAAGATGTAGGTCAAAATTTAATCAGATGGCAAATTAATGACTACTATGCTATGCTATTTCCACAACCTAAGTATTGGCTGCTTCCACAAGAACCTCACTAGGTGGGCCCAACGTGTGAGTTGGTGCAGTGCCACCAAAAAGGTGTGGAAATAGTGGTTCTCCCTTGAAAATTGTTGAAGATATACCACAAGGAGGGAGGAGGAAAAAAGGAAAGACTACTAATATATATATATATATATATACCAAAAGTGAAGGAAAGAAAAACTTATCACAAACCTGAAACCTCTTTAAAGCAATTGTAAGAATGTTTGGGGCCCTTCGAACAGTAAGACGCTTCCATGCCATGACATACTCATTGCATCTGCAAAGAGATTGGCATATTATGATCTTAATACCATTGATTCAGTGGTGTTTACAGCAGAACATTTGCGGCAATATGTTTACAAGTAATCATTTATATTAATAATTATTACTACATTAGTGGAAAAATCAAACCCCCACAATGGGATATCATTGAATTGGTCCTTCTTCACTAGGCAAAAGAGTTGGCATCAGTAAAGATTCAAATTCAAAGACAAATAGAACTATTGTGTCCTGATGTACCATATATAAAAAATAAAATAAAATAAAAAAATAAAAGGCCACGCTAACGAGAGCCCTATGAGCTGTCATTAAGGTGGAGATCATGCCAAAATAGTTATGGGTCCCAATACATTTTTCACATATCCGTACTAGAATAAATATAGCATACCAGTGGTAGCCTACAAAAAAAAAAACACACAACAAGGCAATGTATCTCTATGTTTGACATGAAAACAAGAACAACCCTTACCCATCACATTTATACATATTATCTCCGTGAAGCCGCTCTCTGACAGTGAATAGGTCCAAGCATTCCTCTAAAGATGTGGCATCCCCTTGAATTTCAACAGTTAGATCCATCATATTTTCATACTGATTTGAAACATTATTGCATTTTGAACAAATCACCTGGGAAATAAGAGAGAGAAAAAAAAGGAATTAACACATTCAGGACAGAATCAAAGAAAAATGGTTATAGCTAGATGCAAAAACTATTTTCATACTGATTTGAAACATTATTGCATTTTGAACAAATCACCTGGGAAATAAGAGAGAGAAAAAAAAGAATTAACACATTCAGGACAGAATCAAAGAAAAATGGTTATAGCTAGATGCAAAAACTATAGGGCACACAACGTTATGTGGGTGTTTGGGAAGTGGGTTTTTAAGTAGATTTTTTTAATTGTAGGATATTATTGGATAAAAATTTTTTGGTGTTTGGGAAGATAGTTGGGTTTTTTTGTGGTTGGATGTGATGTTTGTGAGAGAGTGAAATGATTATGGGGTTGGATATGATATTTTGTTTGGATTTGTTTTTTTTGGTTTTACAAAAAATTTGTCATTTAGTGAAAAAAATAAAAAAAAACCCAAACCCAAAACTTGCCAAACACCACCTATAAAACAACAAATTCACTTCAAGTCTAAGTGTGACGGGTTATAACATTTGAGGCACAGCCACGAAGTGAACTGTCACTCCTCGAGGCTTGCCTTATGCCCAGTTATGATCTGAACAACTACACCAACTTCCAGTAAGCAATTAAAATTCTTTTCCCTCATAGTTTTATTGATTTATTTCAACTAACATTCTATTTATAACTGTGCAGCACATTCAAAGTTTTTAAAGCCCATTCAGCTGTTATTTGACACCAGGAATTGCCAGATAAACTTTAATCAATGATGCAGAAAATAATTCCTTACAAAGTCAAGGGACAACAAAGCCACATATGACTGTAAGAAAAAGGTAATGACATTATCATGATGGATATGCTGGAATCATAAAATAATTATGTCAAGAATCTACCACCTGCATGCTCAACCAACGTAGAAACAAGAATGGGTAGATCCTAGATACTTGCAAGTCAACAGAATGTCAGAATCTATAACGGTGCATTTCACAGATTAATATCAAAACCTCAGTGTAATTGCAAGCTACCTGAGATTGGAGATGACCCCCAAATATATGTTGAATAAGGGTTGTTTCTTGAGTGCTAGGATGAAGGGCCTTCTCTCCGCCAAATTCATCTAGGCACACTGATTGCATAGTATCGATAGCAAACCTGCAAAATGAATGAACTTAAGGCTCCATTTGTTTTGACGTAAAATGTTTTTGTCTAAAAAATTTAACTCATTTTCCGTTGTTCAGTTGAACAAAAAACAAGTAAAATATTTTTGAAGGAAAATATTTTTCCATCATTTTCTCAAAAATGACTTACCTTTAAAAATTTCGCAAGTCAAGTTTTACAAAGTTAACTCTCACTCACTACCTTTTCGACATGTTTAGCCTATTCAAATAAATATCTTAGCTCACTAAAAAATCATAAATGACACTTTATTGGATCAAAATTTCTCTTTTAGGCACTAAAATGTTTTTGTTTCAAGTGTCAACCAAACGCCGAAACCAAAAAGAAAAATATTTTTTCTCCGTAAAATCAATTTACAAGAAAAATATTTTTTTGTGAAAATATTTTACATTGAAACAAATGGAGCCTAAATCAAAATGAAACGTCTAAAATTTGTTACTGAAATCAGTAAAACTTTATCATATTAAACCAACATTGGCCATCAAATACACGAGGGTTCATGATAAAGTTTTCTTTATAGATAAAGACAAACTACGTTAAACTAGGAGTAAAGCAAGTAATAGGACCTCATGAACTCATGCGCATCCTCTTGTTTTCCATAGCCAAGGTCACCACCAATATTAGGTAACCGCGAGAGAATATTAATTGGTGAAAAGGGATGCCGACTTTCACTGGATCTTTCAACGTGGGTTTGAAATTCACAAAGGAAGCACCAATCATTCCGTCTGCCTGAGCAACAAGAAACAACAAACAAAAGAGTGAGAAATTGTTTGATCATCCATAAAATATAGGCCACAAAAAGTTCTGGTCTGCATTTACATTCTTTCCGATGGCCTTTCTCCAACAAGTAGGCAACAAGGGGCCGAGTGTACACAAGACATTGTAGAACCACATTAGCAAAGCAGCTGCACAAATACAATAACAATATAGCACATTGTGAGTTAAAACTGGATACTTAAGCATGTGCACTTTATGCAATTGAAGCTCTCAAGCCAGTGAAACCATCTGAACAATAAGTTTAGAACAAATAATGGAATGGTAAACACAAACCTGTTTCCACAATTAAGAAGCCCACATGGAGGAAATCCTCGCTTGTCCCAATTAAATAGTTCCACAAAATCCTCATAGGGGAAAAGAATCTGAAATGTTACTGCACATTACTGGTGTCCTTCCCAACCAAAAGGCATACTAAAATATATGAATATAAAGATCAATAAAAAGGAAATTATTTACCTCTTTTGACTGTTTGATAATATTAATGGTTCCACTGGAAGGAACCAGTGCAACTGCACTAGAATCTCTCCGTCCATGTTGCATATATGCAGACTGCATTGATTTTACCTGCCCAGACAATTGAAAGTCCTTGCATTTTGTCTTATGCCCAGATTTCCAATGGGAAGTTTGGCAAGCTCCGGAGCTGGGATAAAGGAAGAAAGATTTAAAACATTAAAAACTCATATGAAATATATAAAGGCAAACCTAGCAACAAGTCACGTGCAAGAAAGCAAGAAGACAAGATCAAACTCTTATGACAAAGAAGTGGGAATTAAGACGAAGCAGCAATACATAAAACCATAGGTTAATTACAAAAGATCCTGAGGTTAATGCCAAGAACAGAAAATAATACAGGAAACTTAAAGAGGAATAAATAAAAACAGAAAGTGCTGCCAAATAAGCTTATAGCAATTACCTCCTGAACAAAAAAACAAAAGCAAGACACACACTGAAATTTCTTCCGTGGGAGTCACTTCTCAGGGTGTGTTAACGAAGGAACAAAAAAAGGTCCACATAAAAAAGAAATGTCTACCCAGAAGGATCAAAATGATTAAGGTCCTTATTCAGACTAGTTACAGATGATTGCTGACCAACCTAAAACTTCTAAGCGTTTTTTTTTTCTTTTTTTGATAAGTTCATCTAATCCAATATCAAATCCATACTATTACTTCAATAGTAAACAGTTATCGAGAATGGTTCTGTCCTCTCACTGTTCATCAAATTTTATAAAGCAAAATTTAATGTTTGAGGAAGAAAGGCAATTTAAACCTTTGGCAAAATATCACCGACAGTTGTACAAATAACATCAGTTATTTAAAGCCAGTAGTTTCCTTTTAAGGACATCCTGCCACATGAAAAGGCTTGTCTCTTCAATTTGAAAGAAGCCAACTGGATTGGGACACAATGATAAATCTAGGTTTTCAAATTAACCAGCTGAGCTGCTCAATAAGTAGCCAATCTGACTCTTGAAGGTGAGGGTAGAGCTTACCTCAAGCTGAAGCCCCAAGTCAAGCTCAAGCCTAGTATGGAAGTTTGAAAATCTTAGCCTGAGTTCAGTGATAGAGAGGGGATGAATAGGAAAAATCTAATATTTCCCTTGACACCCAGTTTAAGCATTGTGGATCATTTTGGTATATTGCATGTGTTGTCCCCAATAGGGTTACTAACTTTAAACACTTAAGCCAAGTACTTCGAGATGAAGATGTTTCATTGATTTCCTTTCCAATCACATACTAAGTCTTTCAAACAAAACAACCACATTCAAGTAAATTTCTTAATTGATAATCTACAAATAATCATTAATTAAAGATGGATCAATTTAAACCAAGCATTCATCTCACACATTCAAACCAGACAATGTGCAAATAATGTAAACAAATGAACAAAAAGATTTATAGGGGTTAGGCACACCCTTGCACCTACATCCACTCCAGGATTCACTTGCCAACATTATTTACTATACCAAATGGATTTTCCCTAAATTCACCTAAAACCAATACAACACACACAAAAAAATAATAATAATAATAATAAATAAAAATAAAAATAAAAATCCTACAATCACCTAAAACCTATACAGCATACAAAATCACAAATACAAAGAAATATAATTTTCTTGGCTCAACACAAAGTCAACAACGACCAAAACAAAATCTTAGAGTCAGTTGAATAAGATAGCTTACTGATAGCTCCTTATTATTTCTATGTAAGACTTAAAAAGTTAAAAGTGTAGGTGAGTGATGACAGTGTTTTGAAAAGCGCGCCTAAGCTCAAGGCAAGGGGAGGCGAGGCGCAACTCTGCGCCTTATGCATGGCTAGGCGAGGCAACATAGAGGAGGCGCAGTTGAGGCGATGAGGTGAGCGCTTTATGTTGAGGCTCGAGGCGAGCACCTTATGGGCTTCGCGTTTCTTCCTCTCGTTGCTTTCGCTAGTCTCTGCTTGCTTGCTGCTCGTTGCTCTCTGCTTGCTGATTGCCGGTTGCTGCTCGATGGTCAGTGCTCAATTCTCTTCTTCTTCTTTCGATCTTCTTCGATCTTCTTCTTCTTTCCTCTGTCTCTCAGTCACTCTCTCTTTTTCTTCTATTCTGTCCTATCCTCTCTTTGACTTTTCTTTCTTTCTTTCTTTTTTCTTTTCTTTTATGCTGGTTGATTCTAACTGCCCCCCCTCCCCTTCTATTTTATTTTTTTTTTTTTTCTTTTTTTTTTTTTTGGCTTTTCTGCCATATTTATTTAATATATACATATATATATTGCTGATTAGTTTATAAGAATAATTTTTTTTATTAATTTTAATGAAATGTGTTTATTAATTTTATAAGGATGATCTTAGTACATAAGGTTTTCAGTGGATGTGAATGTGATACTTTATACCTTTTGTTGGATATTATATTTTTAATATACTACATATATTTGTTATGTTAAAAAGTTTGTCTATTTTATAATTTTACTTTGCTTTTACTACGTGTACCTCGCTTTGGTGAGGCGCGCGCCTCGCACTTAGGCTATAGAAGACCTTATCGCCTCGGTGCACCTAGAGCCTTTTAAAACACTGAGTGATGAGATTAGTGTACACAATTAAATATAGCTATGAGAGGAGACCTTCAAAGTGAGAACTCCAAGGCTCCAAAGGAGTAAGTCCTCCAACCAAGTTTGCAAAAAGGTACCACATGTTCACTCTTACTCACACAAGGGTGCAAACCTCTTTGAGATGTGATCTAGTTAATATCAAGAGTGCATGCACACTCCAAGAGCTTTTTCTCATCAGATCTTACCAAATGGGGCACTTGGTATTTATAGCCCCAATTTATAATGGCTATATTTTTAAATTTTCCCCATGCACGATTGACCATACGATGTCATGGTCAATCACTAGCCATCATGGTCGACCACATCCACACAAGGACGATCGACCACATCTGTCAAGATGGTCAACCATACTATAGACTTCTTGGAACTGCTCTTTAAATCTACCTATGATCAACCATGCTCCATATCATAATCAACCAAACTGACACACCTTGGCTTATGCAGTCTGGCTTGTCCTAATTTGGTCCTATCCTTACCCAAAACCTTCATCTCAATGAAATTCCCCATACCAATCCTCGGGTTCTACCAAAGGTTGCACACACAAGTCATGAAATTGTCACCTTAATGCTAGTCCTAACTCCTAACACTGACACTAACACCAACACTCATGACACTCAACTCGGATTAGCTCAAATCATTTGAAGTGCAAACAAATTGAACTACTCATGAAGACATGAATAACTCATGTTCAACTTGTTATTAAGGTTGGACAAACTCATTCCTATAAAAACAAGCCCAAGCTTAAACCTAATTCGAAAGCATAAGAAGCATGGACACGAATGCAACACTAGGATTAGGCACTAGCACAGTGGCCAGCCCAACCTAGGCTTGGGATTTATATTTCAGCCCCAAGGCCAGGCTAGGTTAAATTTTCAAACTTGTTTATTAACTAGGCCGGGCTTCGAAAAAGTCCTTCAGGCCTAGTCTAACCACATTATTATTATTAGGCAAATTATATACTATATACAAATATATACTAACATATAATACATATAAGTTATAACATATGTAAGAAAATGGACCAACCAAAGTTTGAATGCTAGCATTCTTGGAGATCCAATAAAATTATATTGCCTCTCAGTGGCTCAAATTTTTATTTTTTTTTTTAACTATTTGATTATGAGAGCATATATCTTTCTTGCCATTGAAATCTACTACTTCCCCCCTCCACTCAAATTTAAGATTAGTACTGACTGACCTCTTTCTTTTATGAATTAATTTGCAGTTTATGCAGAATTCCTAACAGCCAATGACTACTCAAAAACTGCTCTATAAAGTAGTTCCTACTAAACCCCATTTGGCAACCATACTCAACCCCCCCCCCCCCCCCCCCCCCCCCCCATTTCGGGTTGCATATAAAGTATGTAAGGTACAAGTACACTGCTATAAACATGCAAACTGCTAGAAATACCAACTTGCACCTATTTCCCATATCTTTACTCTTCTATTTAAGTAATTAAGAAATATACTGTTGAAAACCGCTTAACCATCCGAAAGACTGAAAGCATTACGCATCAAGAAGCAATCAAGAAATGGAGCAATTCAATAATTCAAATTTCAGAAATTTATATACAAATACAAACTAGTTAAAATTATGACAAATTGAATAAAGAAAACAAACATATAGAATGTTAATAATTTTTTTAAAATTAATGCATACCAGTATCGGACCAATTTGCATCCAGAGCACTGTTTCGTGGTCGAATTGCCGCAAACGACACAGGAATCGGCGGCGGTGGCGGAAACTCTGGGCATCTTGCGGCCTTCTCCTCCTCCTCTTCCTAGAGGCGGCGGTGATGAAGAAGGGTCGGGGGAGTCGAAATTGGCGTCGACCATGAAGTATTTGGATGCGGTGTTCTTGACCAGGTGAAGCAATCCGAAGGCAATAATGAATGCTGTGACGATGAATTGAAGGAACCAATTGAGATCGAGAGGAAATCCGGAGACATGCATCGACAACTCTGCCTCGGTTCCAGATTCCAAATTAGGGTTTTCATTGATTCCCTGAACTGAATAGCCTCAGAGACTCCATAATTGTAATAATTCTATATTCAAAGCCTCTTCTGTCGTTGTCTCTCTCTCTCTCTCTCACACTCTCTTAGATTAGGGTTTTTTTAGCAACATCATATATGTATTTATACATACATATAGGCCTTGCACACTCTTTTCTCTCTCTCAGGTTTTTTCATATAAAGTTGGAGTCTTTGGGCATAGAAACAAGCTCGCTCTCTCTCTCTCTCTCTCTCTCTCTCTCTCTCTTATGTGTCCCCTTTTTGAATAGCCTTCAGTTTGTGCACTTTTGGGTTCTAATGGAAAGCAAAGCTTCAGAGTTTTGGGGAAAATAAAAATAAAAATTAAGGAAAATGAATAATAAAATATGGGGACAATAATATGATTGGTTTGAAAATGTCATAAGCTAAGCAAATTTTTGTTTTTTTTCTAATGTTAGGGTCGTAAGCTAGACCATTAACTCATGAGGTTGGGAGTTCAACCTCCAACACCCTTTCCCTTGATGGTAGACTTTTTGAAGTTTTTAAATGTATCAAATAAAAGTTTAGAAAATATTATGGGATTTTGTTATAACTAAAAAATTATAATATAAATTTTTTTTTTAGATAATTGAGTAATAGTGTAATCATTAAATTTATTATTAGCATTTGATATGTCATCATTGCAATATTATTATTATTCGACACCCTTAGACTTTTTGAAGTTTTTAAACGTATCAAATAAAAGTTCAGAAAATATTATGGGATTTTGTTACAACTAAAAAATTATAAAATAAACCTTTTTTTTAAGATAATTGAGTAATATTGTAATCATTAAATTTATTATTAGTATTTGATATATTATCATTGCATTGATGTAATCAATGGATTATTTTGAAAAGTTAGTTAATTTTTTAACTTTTCTTTTTTAATTGTGTAAAAAAAAAAAATAGAGAAGTTATGTGATTCAAAATAGTTTAAAAGTCAAAAATTAACTTTTAACCATATTTCCAAATTAAGCCAATTATGAGTTGTTTTGTGAATAGGTTAAAAGTTAATTTTTTAATTTTTTTGACTTTTTAAAAAAAAATGTGTAAAAAAATTAAAAATTGATGTGATTAAAAAAAATTAGAAGTTAAAACTTAAATTTATTATTAGTATTTGATATGATTATAAAAATTGATGTGATTAAAAATTATAATATAAACTTTTTTTTAGATAATTGAGTAATATTGTAATCATTAAATTTATTATTAGTATTTGATATGTCATCATTGCAATATCAGTGTGTTTGGTTTGAGTTTTCTGGATTAAATTTTTTGAAAATTGATTTTTTTGATTTTCGTGTTTTTTATTTTTAGTGAATATTTTTTTAATTTTAAATATTTTTTTACTTTTTTAGATGCACCTTACTTAGATGTATCTAAAAAGTAAAAAAATTATGAAAAAATATTTTAAAAAATTAATAAATACATAAAAATACAAAAAATGTATTGAATTCTTGTATTTTTTTGTATTTTTGGTATTTAGTGAATTTTTAAAATATTTTTTTACTTTTTAGGCGTATTTATGTTAGGTCTGTCTAAAAAGTAAAAAAATTGCTTAAAATATTAAAAAAATTCAGTAAAAACAAAAAAATACGAAAAATAAAAAAATATAATTTTTTGAAAAGTATTTTTTGAAAAGTTCAGAACCTATCAAATAAAAGTTCAGAAAGTATTATGGGATTTTGTTATAACTAAAAAATTATAATATAAACTTTTTTTTTTTTAGATAATTGAGTAATATTGTAATCATTAAATTTATTATTAGCATTTGATATGTCATCATTGCAATATTAGTATTTGATATATTGTCACTGCATTGATGTAATCAATGGATTATTTTGATAAGGTAGTTAATTTTTTTTTTTTTTTAATTGTGTAAAAAAAATGTAGAGAAGTTATGTGACTCAAAATATGTTAAAAAGTTAAAAATTGGCTTTTAACCATATTCTCAAATAAGGCCAATTATAAGTTGTTTTGTGAAATAGGTTAAAAGCTAATTTTTTTATTTTTTTATTTTTTTAGAAAAACATGTAAAAAAATTAAAAAATTATGCAACTAAAAAAAAGTTAAAAACTTAAAAGTTAAAAGCTAAAAGCTAAAAAGCTATTTTTAACCTCGTCTCCAAAAAAAGCCTATATTTTTTGTACAAAATATTTGATAATTCTAACATGATTGCGTATAAAGTCAAAAAAATTATTATTATTTATTAAAAAAATTGAAAACTTTATCCAATTTCAAATTAGATCTTAGAGCAACTGGTGAGGTATTGAAACTTCTATTACTATAAAATAGCATTAAAAGTTCATTTTTTTCATATCTAATAGTGAGCTATTAGAATTGTTAAATTATATTTTGTTACATCTTCTGTCAAATTTAACATCAATTTTACCTATAGTTAAAACTACCAACACAACAATTTTGAGAAATAGGCGATCAATGGGGTAGATGACTGGTGATCAACCACTTAGTGGAAGTTAAGCTATAGAATTTTGAAGCCCTCCAGTCATATATCTGGTCATCTGATCGGTTGTTCAATTAAACTAAAAAATAACAATTTCACCGTTTGAATAACATTGCTATTTAATAACCTTTTTTACAATGTCCATTGCTAAATTATAACTTTAACTAGCTTTTTATCAATTGACTGTTGAAGTTACTCTTAAATCTTACAATTTTCAAGTCGTATGTCAATATCAATGCTCCTTTCAATATGTAGTGTCAATTTATATTTAAAAAAAATAAATTAATATCCCAATAACCTTCTAACAAGATTTGTGGGACTTCAATCTTCTCATTTGATGAGTAGTTCCCCCATTTTCTCTCTCTCTAAGTTTTTTTCTCTTAAGGTTTTTTCAGAGTGTGCTGCTTGAGAGGGAGAGGGGGGTTCCAGCCTTCCTCTGGCCAACTCCCTTCTCTCTCCTCTCTTTTTTCTTCTACTTTCTACAAAATAATCTTTGGAAGTTCTTTCTTCCCAATCTCTCCCTCTTTTTGAGGTATTTCTTCCCCTTATGGTGGATTTTTTGAGTTTTCTCCTCCTCCCCCTCCTAGCCGGAGCAAGATCTGCCGTTTCTCGACGCCGGTTCTACAGCCCTTTGCTGTTTCTCGCCGCAGAAGCCATCATCACCACGCCACGACCATCCTCCACCAGATCTACTAACTCCCTCCCTCCCTCCCTCCAAATCTATACCACATTCCGCCTTCTCTCGCCACAGCAGCCACCTTCACCACGCCGCGACCATCCTTCACCAGATCTGATAACTCCCACCCTCCAGATCTATGGCTTCGGTTTGCTGTTTCCGTTTTATTTTATTTTATTTTATTTTATTTTTTCAGTTTGTTTGTTTGTTTGGACTCCATGGGTGTGTTATTGGTAGCTTAGCCTCTCTGGGGTGAAAGCTTCTGTGGTATCTCTGACTAGCCCTAGTGTTGATGTCTTATGATGGCTTCTGCCTTGCAGTACGGGTTAGGATCTTGTTTTGATCATGTCTTTGATGTTATTTTAGCCTTACCTGTGTTCCTCTTTGCTCATTTTTCCCTTTGCTTAGTGTAAGCTCTATCTGCTTGGGCATGGAGTCCATTGTAAGTGTCATTTGGCTTCTCCTTAATGGATTTTACCACGTTCAAAAAAAAAAAATCTTTTCATTTGATGATGAGACATTAATGGCGCTCTTTGGCAATGATTTTTTTTAGTTAAAATAGGTAATAAAGATAAAATAAGTCAAAATTATTAATAAGATAATGTCAAATTTAAATAATAATAATTTTACTTTTTTTCTAACAACTATCAAATTAACAACAACACAAAAAAGTCCACTAATTTTCTAAACATATCTTTTTTTAGTCAAATTAAAATAACTAAAAAATCAACTAAAAATAGCCAAATTCCCAAACCAGCTCAATATCAACATTTGATTATATATATATAAACTATTCAGATTGCCCAATAATCATATGGCACAATTTGGTTTGGATACATTATGAGATTTCATTATGGTCATTGTTAACAGTGATAGTTTATTGTCTTTAATATTATGAAATTGAAAAAGCTGCTGGAAAATCAGGTACTTCACTATCCGAACATAATGAAATTTTATTGTTTTAAATAGTAAATTTTCCAATTAGAGATTTAAAATTAGGGATTTGAGAGCTAATTGCATAAATTAGATAACTAATATGAAAACTAGGGTTAAGAAAATCAAATTTAGTTCAACTCAATTCAATTATCGAAGTTTATTTAAAACAAATAAATTTATATGTTCTCTTAAAATAGAGAAATAATCAAAATTCATATTGTTCAAGATATACATATTGAAGCAAATAATACTTTTAAACATATAGAAGCAAATAACACTCTTAAACAGGGATTTTTGAGCAATTTTTTTTTCATTAAAAATTACTAGTTAATAATTGCAATTTAGTTCAGCGGTTTATTTTTACTTTTAAATTTAAAAGAGAGATAACTGATGGAAAGTCTAAATTGATGAAACTATATGTTATTTATCTAAGATTTAATCTTTTTTGAGATAATAACAAGTTGAAAAATTGTTAAAAAAAGTCGTCGAAAAATCACTTCAAGCCGACAATGGTGGTTGTGTTTGTGACGCCCCAAGATTTGAGAACATCATAATAAGATTTAAAACTAAAAATCAATTTTGTTAATAACTAACCCCTCATCAAAGCTGTCACCAATATTGCTAGCATTAATTAACAACTCATAAATTAAAAGTTCTTAAATTACAACTCCAATAAAAACTTAAAACTTAGTCTTAGTACATAAAAACAACATGAATATAACAACAACAAAAAAAAAACAACTAGAAACTTAGAAAAATGGTTCATGGATCTTGGGCATTCTTCAAGTTAACCAAGGCTGAGTGTCGCCTTGCAAGATCTCGGTGTTTCCTTTGGTTTCTTCAGTACCTGGCATAAAACGTCAGGGCAACGGGAATGCCAGTGAACGACGAACTTAATAAGATACTACAATCCAAAAATACCCACCCCGATAATAATACTCACAATTTATGAATAATGTGTAGTAACAGAATAACAAGTAACATTTACTAAGTATAAAAGGAATGTTATCAGTTGAAATAATAACAATAGATAATAATAAATCAAATAAAAAAAATATAGCAAGCGGAAGCAGTATTTCATCATAAGAAATATGCCCACCTTTCTTTTTAGATTTTCATAGATTTAGTTTATCAGATAAATTTAAGTAACTCCCCGCAGAGTACTAATTCCACTCAACCGCTAAGCAATGGCCACGGGCAATTCTGATCCCCCCTTGATCAAATGTTCAAATGTTACTTACTGTAACTACCAATGATGCCCACGCACCAAGGTTACATACCCGAGTCATGACATCACGGTCTACCCCAAGGGAACGGTCTATGTTGCGACACACGCACCACCAACCTTATATCGCCTACACCGATAAGAGCCGAAATACCTTCTTATGCCATGTTAGGGTTCGCAACTCACTTGCGCAAGATTCTAAACCGGGCTCACCCCATCACTTTTAAATTTTAATGTATCATTGGTTAAATTTCGTGTTTCTTTACTTGTTAAGATATTCACAATAACTCAACATCTAATAACCAATAATGTTATACCAACTCATTAAAATTTCCAACATAAAATATTACACATGTCACACAATAGTAAACAAATGTACAAAATTTAAATAAACAATTTATTTAAACCATGGTATGAAATAATAATGTAAATACCAAAAAGAAGAAATAAATCATAATCACACACATGCATATATTTTTAATTTACAAGATTAGATTAACACAATATTAAATTTTTGTCCAAATAAACAATTGAAGAGATAATTTTTTTTTTGATTCCTCCTTAATCTGCCAAGTTTTTTTTTTCAGAATGTATATCTCGCAATTAAAATTATAAATAAATTACTTATATAACTCTAAAATTCATATAAATCTATAAAATACTCAATAAACATGTTATGGTCATTTTTCAGAAATAATTTTCCAAAACTAAATTATAAATAATTCCGAAAAATTCCAAGAAAGTTTATGACACAGATTTGTCACATTTTCTTAAATTAATTCCATACTTAAATTTATAAATCAATTCCATAATGTAAAAATTTATTATGAAACTAGACTTCTCAAATTTCATTTTTTGTTTAGAAATTACCAGATTTGGTTTAATATAGAATTTTTAATAAATTTTCAAACATATAGTAAATATGTCTTTGCAGCTCCAGATTTAATTAAAAAATTTTATAAATTCGTAAAAAACTCAATAATTGTTGAAAAATTTTGTGGATGAACTAGACATCATTCTCAACAACTTTGTCGAAGAAATTATCTCAAAATTTTGAGTGTAAAATTGTCTAAAAATTCGTACAAAGTTTCTGGCAGATTTAAGGGTCAAATAAAATCTTCAATTCTCTCTTTAATGGTATAAACTACACATGCAAGCTTATTTCCACAATAATAACATGACTTTGAGACTATTAATATCTTCAAATATTTGATATACACATCACAAAATTTATATACATATATATATAAATTTCTATCTAAAAGTTAGTTATTTTATCATATGAATATAATCTGAAAATTTCAACAATAAAAAAAAAAAAAATGAGAGGGTTTTCTTACTTAATTGTAGTGTTGAAATGGTAGGAAATATATATCCTTCTTAATCTCCTCCTCCTCTTATCCTCCTACTCAATTTGGCAAATTTTCTTTTCTTACCTTCTTCATCAAATGCAAGCATGCATGTATATATATATATACAATGCATTCAATATCACCAGATTCTTTTGCTGAGCACCCTCTCTCTCTCTCTCTTTTTCTTTCTTTTTTTCCTCTTTCTCTTCATTCTATCCAACCTTTCCATTTCCAAGAAGCATAAAGGGGCTCTCCTTCCTTATACTAATATGCAAACAAACATGTGAAAAGTTGCCACCAAAAATCTGCAAGGTTTTATTTTATTTTTATTTTTTTTTGTATTTGTGTGAGTTTTTTAAAATTGATACACTAAGATTTTTAACTAAGGTATTTAGTAAGAATAATTATCATATTGAATCCTAATTAAAATATTTTATAAACAACAAATATTGAACACCCACAAAATTATTATTCTTAATAATGTCTTTGTTAATGATTGAATTGGGTTAATTTAAAACTAACTTTTACACTAATATATATTTTCAGATAGACTCTGGATAAAATTAATTAATTTATTTATTTATTTATTTTCTTTTAAGAATAATTAAATGTGAGTTTTCACAGTGTTGGCACATAAATAAATAATTTTATTATTAGTTTTTGTTTATATAATTGCAAGAGTGCCACAATGGTGGTTGTATTGGCACTATAAATAAATAATTTTATTATTAGTTATTATCTATATAATTGCAGAACATATGATACTCTCCTACTTATTTGGAGGTTATGAGAAGTTATGAATCATTAAACACATGTGAAAAGATGATGGAGGATAAAGTGGAGAACATAGAATATGAATTGAAGGTTAAAAGAAGTTATGGAGACATAGAGATGAAGTGGAAGATCATGGAGTGTAAAGTGTGAGAAATGGAAGGATATAGTAATTATTGGACAGTTTTTTCCTACAAATATTTGCCTATAAATAACCATTCATGGTTACATTGTAAAAGACATCCAAAACTCAAATCAAAGACAACTGATTTATATTTTTCTTGCCATTTATATTTTATGCACTTTATTTTATGCATTTCATTTTCAAAGCTTAGGAGTAAAGATAAATTTTCTGCACTTTATTTTATGCATTTCCTTTACGAAACATAGGAGTAGAGGTAAATTAACGGTTAGTTTGATTGTTCACTCAATCATCTTTCTTAGTCGCACTCCTTCTTTTAAGTTTTGTTTTCTCTACACTTAACAATTTTGAAGTCTTCTTCATTGAGGCAAAAGAACTGTCAACACAATTGCTTGATAATTGGTTTGTGTGGGGACATAATTTTTGAATGACAACACGTGGCCGAGGCGTCACCGAAGTGCCAGCCGAGGTGCCACGTGTCCTGGTCATGACGCCGAGCTAATCTCGGCTAGGCCAAGGTTATCTGCGAGAATACCGAAATCCGGAATAAGCGGATAAGGGACAAGAGTCCTAGAATGGGAGAAGACTTCAGTTTGGGTAAAGATAAGACTCTCAGAGAGTTTATCCTAATCCTACTGGGAGTCCAAGGTTAGCAGTAATCCTAAGTCCATTAGAGCTAGGCTTCTATTGGGACTAGGATTATGTTGGCTATAAAAGGGAGACGCCTCATGGGTCTAAGGTATGTCTTTTATGCTTTTGATATTCTGTCTAGTGAGTTAAGCACTATTGGTTATCTTTGAGAGATATTGAGTACTGATTTGATCGTCGGAGTGCCCCCGGGTGGATGAGCCACTGCCAGAAACTCTTCTTTCTGTTGCAGGTCGCTAAGGCTTAATCTATTCTACCGGTGCTCTCTAGCTGGGTACCTATTTGGCAGTGTGGTCAGAAAATCACCCACACAATTTGGCGCCGTTTGTGGAAAAGAAAGGAGAATAGATGGCCAACAACGGACAAAAAAAGAAGGTTGGGGAGGACACCCCTACTAAGAATGGGAAACATATTGACTCAGACGTTGAAGAAGTCAACTACAACAAAGAGACTCGTGATAACAATCACGAAGGAAAGGACGTCAGCCAAGAGAGTGACGAACCAAAGAAAACGGACCGGAGTGGGTATTACAACGAAGACGACCTCCAGGTATGGAAGGATAGATACCTGCGAAGGAACAACGAGATAAAGGGAATGGCGAAAAAATTGGCGGACCTACAAATGGTCGTCAATTTCCTGATGCAGAACAACGTCGGGCAGCCACTGTTCTCGCTACAAGATGTGCCGATTCTAGCGGCCAAGAAAGACGCTCAGAAAAGAGGGCAGAAATCGGTTCCTGCAATCCCTCAGCATGGCGAGACCAAGGGACATTCTCACCGGCCTTCACAGGAGGTCGGCCATGGAGAATCCCAGAAGGCACGATCTCGGCCTAGATGATTAGCTCCAAGAAAAGAAGAACTCAGTCTAAAGTAAGCAGATCCCAGATTCTAGAAGGCAAGATCTCGGCCCAGATGATTAAATCCGAGAAGAGAAAAGCACAGCCTGAGTTAAAGACTTTTTTCTACAAAGGAGTAGGTGGAAGCCATATAGAGGGCTGGAGAATGATGCTTGGGAGTTGGAATTTTCAAGCCCAGATCGATTTAACACTTGTTGAAACTTGTGAAAAGTTTCAAGTTGAAGTTAAACCGAGCTGATGTTTAACACTTGTTGAAACTTGAGAAAAGTTTACAAGTTGAAGTTAAACCGAGATGATGTTTAACACTTATTGAAACTTGTGAAAAGTTTACAAGTTGAAATTAAACCGAGGTGATGTTTAACACTTGTTGAAACTTGTGAAAATTTTACAAGTTGAAGTTAAACCGAGATGATGTTTAACACTTGTTGAAATTCTGAGAGAATTTACAAGTTGAAGTTAAGCCGAGATCATGTTTAATACTTGTTGAAATTTTGAGAGAATTTACAAGTTGAAGTTAAGCCGAGATCATGTTTAATACTTGTTGAAATTCTGAGAAAATTTACAAATTGAAGTTAAACCGGAGTCCTGATTAAAGGAATGAATGATTTAGGTTCCATCACCTCAGGATGCCGAGGTAATAGAACCTAGAGGGCAGTTGTGGGGACATAATTTTTGAATGAAAACACGTGGCCGAGGTGTCACCGAGGTGCCAGCCGAGGTGCCACATGTCCTGGTTATGACGCCGAGCTAATCTCGGCTAGGCCGAGGTTATCTGCGAGAATACTGAAATCCAGGATAAGCGGATAACGGGCAAGAGTCCTAGAATGGGAGAAGACTTCAGTTTGGATAAAGATAAGACTCTTAGAGAGTTTATCCTAATCCTACTGGGAGTCCAAGGTTAGCAGTAATCCTAAGTCCATTAGAGCTAGGCTTCTATTGGGACTAGGATTGTGTTGGCTATAAAAGGGAGGCACCCCCATGGGTCTAAGGTATGTCTTTTATGCTTTTGATATTTTGTCTAGTGAGTTAAGCACTATTGGTTATCTTTGAGAGATATTGAGTACTGACTTGATCGTCGGAGTGCCCCAGGGTGGATGAGCCACCGCCGAAAACTCTTCTTTCTGTTGCAGGTCGTTAAGGCTTAATCTATTCTTCCAGTGCTCTCTAGCTGGGTACCTGTTTGGCAGTGTGGTCAGAAAATCACCCACACAGTTTGAATTTAATCTGTAAGAATATTTTAATCCTTGTTGGCACGCTCGCATTTATGGTATTTTCCTTTGTAGGAAAAATAAGCCAACAATTTTTGGCATGTCCAATGGGACGTCAAGTGTATGAAATGAAAAACGAATTGGATTCGTCTATTTCAAATAGCCTAGATGAAATCTTTTGGTGTAAACAAAATATTTTGGATCTTCAAAAGAAATCTATTTTCTTGATGAAACAAATTTCCATCCATTACAATATTATTTGGTGGAAGAAAAAAGATGCGATTTAATTGGAGAAATTCATAAACTTAATAAGGAAGTTCGCCAATAGAATGATGAATTGTCAACTCTCATTACCAAGTCTTTAACCGAGGCTTTAATGACCAGAATTGGTGAGTATTTTCAGAATTCTTTCATTGTTGAAAATGGAAAAAGGAAAAAGATTATTTCATCAATGGCTTAGAGGTTTAAAAAACCATTTTTAAAGAGTCAACTTATGAAAATAACATGGCTAAAAAGCTTGTTGCTGAGTCAAACATGATTAAAAACGATGTTCCATATAAGGCTTGGAGGTCAAAAAACTCATTCTTAGAAAGTCAAGCCATGGAAGTAACATGTTTATGAAGGATTTTCATAAGCCATTAATGGGTAAAATGAAAAATAGTTCCATTTGTTAATGAATGATGAAAGTTTTTTAGCCAAAGAACATGTTCTTAGATTAAACGTGATTAAAGATGTTGATCAACCCACTGTTGATGGATTTAAAATATTTAACATTATTGAAAATGTCAAAGCATTTAAATTTCCAAGGTTATATTATGCCATGACTTTCGGTGTTCAAAACCTATTTTGGATTTGTGGGCTGCATCAAAATTTAATTTTGATGAAATAACTAATAAAAAAATCATCTTTAAACATTGTTCTTTTAAAGCATTAAAATATGCCGTGAGCACCATCGGAGTAAGGTTTTGGTTCTTTTTTTAACAAAATTGAATCATGTTAAAAAACTTTTGAATGCGTGTTTCCCTTCGAATACATTAATTAATTACCAAATATGAATTAAATTGATGTACAACTCTTTATGAATTCGAGGTTTCACATTTTGAAAGAGTTATGGGAAATAATGTTGGCACCATTAATAAATAATTTTATTAGTTATTATCTATATAATTGCAGGATATGTAGCACTCTCCTACTCATTTAGAAGTTATAAGAAATTATGAATCATTAAACACATGTGACAAGATGATAGATGACAAAGTGGAGAACATGGAACATGAATTAGAGATTAAAGAAAGTCATAGACACATAGAGATGAAGTGGAAGATTATGGTCCATAGTGTAGGAGAGGGTTCAAGAAAGGAGTTGGAAAATTCGAAGATCTTCGAAGATCCTTGAAGAACAATTTCGAATTCTCTAGAATATGATAAGAGGCTTAGATTCTTCAATGGTCTCAACTCAAGAACACAAAAGAAAGGAGATGATGGAGATAAGTGATTGGGTGAAGAAGAAGGCAAAATGGCTAGAGAATAGAATAATGGCAAGGCTCTCCCATTGATCTCCCACTTTCACTCTCAAGGTTGATAATGGAGAAGGGAAATTAGTTCTTTCCCAAGAGTTAAAAATCTCCAAAATCCATCCCTTGTAAAGCTATGGGTGGGTGCTATTTATAGACACCTCATGATGTAGGATGGAGCCCATGTGCAAGGCACATGGGGGATATTCTCTCTAACCACCTTGTCCGAGGAGGTGACCTCTCCGAGGAGGCGACTTCTCCGAGGATGAGAAAACCCCGAAGAGGAGATCAATCCCTCGGCGAACCCTTCTTCTTAGCCATACCTAACCAATGATCCCCAATCATCCCAAAGGGTCAGGGGTAGTCCCAGAGGACGTCCTGCCGCAAAAATATTGCCGAGTCTCATGGACCCCCCGGGGTCGTGCCACCTCGACCCGGGTATAGGCTAGTTTAACCGAAGAGTGAATTTATCTCCACTCACCGTCCTCGGGATCGGGTCCTTTGTTCGAACTCCATTACACCCATGGTTCTGGTGCGTAGATCCCGGAAAGCTCCGAGCCCGCAAGTGTTCTGGGACTCATTAACGGAGCGACTTCTAGATTGCGTCTGAATCCGTTCGAAGCCAAGTGTTTCGGACCTCTAGGTTCGTGAATCCGAACCCTTTCGAGTCCGAGTGCCTCGGATCTCTAGGCTTGCTTAATACCCTTTCAAGTCCGGGCCCGAGTAAGTCTCTAGGTTCGTGGATCCGAACCCTTTCGAGTCCGAGTGCCTCGGATCTCTAGGCGTTCTTAATACCCTTTCGAGTCCGGGCTTGAGTAAGTCTCTAGGTTCGTGGATCCGAATCCTTTCGAGGCTTAGAGCCATTCAGCCCGTTTGACGGCGATAAATCCAAGCCCACCAATCTTGGACTTGCGATAAATTCGGGCCCACTAATCTTGGGCTATTGGGCCTAAATAATTTAGTGGGCTTAAATTAGCTCCTCTTACACATAGTTATTAAACAGTTTTTTCCTACAAATGTTTGCCTATAAATAGTCATTCATGGCTACATTGTAAAAGACACCCATAACTCAAATCAAAGATAATTAATTTCTATTTTTCTTGTCATTTGAGCTTGTTTGGTAACCATTTCGTTTTCAATTTTCAGGATATATTTACATAAATTTAAAAAACTGTCATAAAAACTTATTTGATAATTTTTTTGATTTATAAATGGTTGTCTCAGTTTATAAATTTGAGGAAAAAAACGTAAACTCAAAAAATGAGTTTACATTGGTTTTTAAACAGACATAAGATATTCTTGTATTCCAATAAATCTTATTATTTAAACATTTGATCTACCAAATCCTAAGTCTCATATTTAAACTATTTTATGAATATTTTTACCCTTACAAATATTTTTTAAACGGTTAGCAATTTAGTAATGTAAACATTTATATTTTACAATGTGAATATTCACATTGACGGTGTAAACATTCACATTATGAAACATTCACACTGTAAATATGAATATTATTAGGGGTATTTTGGAAACTATGTCATTCATAGGAATTTTTTTTTTTATCGACAACTTAATGGAATATAAGAAAATAATGTGGACTAAATGAAATATAAGTAGGTGAAAAGGAATTTATGAAAAAATGCCCCTAAAAAGTATAATATTTGTGGAAAAAAAAAACTTAAAAAAATATGTTAAATACCAAAAAAATACGAAAATTCAATACAGTTTTCGTATTTTTGTGTATTTATTAAAATTTTAAAATATTTTTTTATAAATATTTTACTATTTAGATATATCTAAGTAAGGTGCATCTAAAAAAATAAAAAAATTGTTTACAATTTAAAAAATATTTACTAAAAATAAAAAAATAAAAAATTCAATTTTTCAAAATTAAATTCAGAAATTTTAAAAATGTATTTTTGTCCAACGTATCATAAATTAAAAACAAGTATCTCCAGGACCCTTGTTAATATTGGAAAGGTCCCAAAAAAAAAAAAAAAAAAAAAAAAAAAAAAAAAAAAAAACAATGATTCATCCCACTAAAAACATCACCACTAATAACACTAATGCATTAAAAAAGTAAAAAAAAAAATAAAAAAATACAATTCCAAGACCAAAACATCACATCATTAATGGTGGGACCCACTGCCACCTAATTAGTGCTCCCAAGCATTTTTCCAAAAAAAAAACAACAACATCATATTAGAAAAGTATACAAATTATAAAATATTTTAAAATTTATTAAATTTAATAATAAATGTTTCGAAACTGACATATTTGTGTCATTTTGTCATCTCGTTGTATAGGGCCTTGTTAGCAACACCAAAAACAAAATAAAATCCCCCCTTGAATGACCGAAAGAAGAAAAAGAGAAGAGAGAGAAGAACAGCAGTCGAGCTCATCAATCTGAGTTTCCACAATTAATCAGGTGATTTTTTTCTCACTATTTAGATATGCAAAAACACACAAATCAGACGATTTTTTTCTTTGTTTAATTCATTTGTTGTTTTGTTGTTTTTGTATGCTTAATACCCACCAATTGTTTGATGAAATACCCATTCTAAATACAATTCATTAGACTGAGAAAGACTCATTCACTGGATCTCTAATTTCTCTTATCTTGTTTGAGTCTTATGTGATAAGAAGTTGCAGTTGGAAATTGGGTCAACTACAAAAACACTACATGAATAAATAGTATCATGAAAATGCAAAGCTAAATGGAATTGGGTATGCTTGGAGAAAGGGTAACGTAGAGATTTCAAATTTATATATTAGGCAAATTACAATTCCACTTTGGTTCTTATGTTTCAATTGAAGCATTGTTTTCATCTGGGTTTGTAACGAAATATTGTACTTCAATTAGTTCCCGTTAAAAGAAGAAAAAGAAAAAGAAAGATGGAAATTGATCACACGAGTGGGCACATAGGCTGCAATGACGGGGATTGAAAGGAATAAAATTACATTTGAAGCGATAGGGAAGAGAGCGGAGCAAAATCAGGAAGAGAGAGAGAGAGAGAGAGAGAGAGAGAGAGTAGCATAAGAGTGAGTGAGTGAGTGAAAGAGAGAAACACATGAGAGCGGAAGCAAAGTGCATGAGAGTGGCTGCCGCGGTCAGTGCTGCTGATGGGGAAAATGGGTTGTGGCTGAAATTTATTGAGACAGGAGAGAGATTCATGCAGAGGTTAAGAAACTGAAGATAGAAGATAATGGTGTAATGGAGAAAAAAAGGAGGGAAAGAAGCATTGAATTGATGATGATGGACAATGATTCCACTGAGAGGAGTGTCGCGGAGTCAAATTGGGTAATGGAGGGATTGAAAAGAGGTTGAGGAAATAGTTAGATAGAAGGGATTGAGGAGGAGAAAAGTGTGGAAGTGATGAAGAAAAATGAATTGGAAGCTGCAAAGGCTGCACTCAATGATGGTACTGAATCTGCAAAAGAGGAACAGAGGGTGTGGGCTAATGTAGCCGAATTGGAGAAGAGTACGTGGAAGGTGTGGTGAAGGAGATTGATGTTTTGGTGATAGAAAATGAGTAAAGGGGTTTTGAGAGATTGATTGAGGAAAAGAGTTTGGTCAAGAATGGATGACCAGAAGAAAAAAATGGATGAAATAGTTCAACCATCTATGTCTGCGTTTCAACAATTTCACTCTCAGTTCTTTCACCTTCTCAATCTCAATTTTCCTTTTCTGGGTTTACTAATGCATGGAAGAAAAGAGTTAGGCGAATTCTGTGAACAATTTGCCCATGATACAAAATTACAGTATCCTCACAAATAGAAAAAACAAAAAATTGAAAAGTCTTCCAAGTACTTTTCCAAGAAATCCAGAAAACATAAATATACAAAAAATCAATTTCAGCAACAAATACCTTCAAAAGGAAAACAAAAATATTCCAGAAAAAAATCTAAATCCACAATTAAATGTTATAAGTGTGGACAAATCGGTCATTACGCCAATCGTTGTAAATCCAAAATACAACGAAAGCTTAATGAACTATCTTTAGATAATGAAGTTCAACAACAGATTCTCAGAATACTTTCTGATGAATCCGACACCTCATCTAATGATGAAGATGAAATTGCAGCATTATACTCATCAGATAGTGAACCGAATTCTGATGAACCTCCAGAAATTTGTGAATGTAAAACTCACATTAATCAAAAGTTGATATGAAATCAGGATGTTGGCAAGTCCAGATCGCTGAACAAGACAGATACAAAACTACTTTTACAGTACCTTTTGGGCATTTTGAATGGAATGTCATGCCATTTGGTTTAAAAAATGCTCCATCTGAATTCCAACATATTATGAATGATATTTTTAATCCATATACAGAATTTTCCATTTGTTATATTGATGATGTTTTAATTTTTTCCTCATCAATTGACCAGCATATGAAACATCTTAATAAAAAATTGGTATAAGCTTGAGGGAAAAAGTTTTGAAAACGGAGAAGATGATTGAAGAAACACAAAAAGTGGTAGCTCAAAAGGAAATCCATACCAGTAATGGAGTTATTCAGGTTGGTATGCTGAAAGAGTGTTAATTTTGTTGGTTGTAATTGAATCTTTCATACTTTATTGCTTCATTCATGAGTAGGTTAAGTTTATATTCTATGATGCTAAACCGTTATATTTTGATAGCTTAGGACTACACATTTTGCAAGAGGAATTTCGGCCATTGATCATAACTTATTATTCTATCCTTAAAGAGTTTTATTTATTTATTTATTTATTTTATACAGGTAATGGCGGATTGGTCCAAACTGCCAGATGAAATCTGGAGGCTAATTGTAAAAAGACAGCGTTTAATTGAAGATTATGTAAGGTTTGGTGGGGTTTGTAGGTCATGGCATTTGATTACTCTTGAGAAGGAGAACTATTCATGTTCAGAGCTTCCGTGGGTGATGCTCACTGAAAATGAAACTAGTAACATTCGTGAGTTCCATAGTATTTTCAGTAATAAGGTTTACAAACTGTACTTGCCAGATATTCGTGGAAGGCGGTGTTGGGGCTCTTCTCATGGTTGGTTGGTCACTGTTGGCACTGATCGAGAGATGAACATATTAAATCCTCTGACACGAGTTCAAATTCCCCTCCCACCATTACATAAGTGCCCAAATTTGAAAAAACTAATTTGCACCCCTAAAGAATTTCGCAATTATTTTGTGTGCAAAGCTGTTCTATCCTCAAATCCATCTGACCCAAATTGTATAGTTATGGCTATTTATTCAGATCATAGGAAGATGGCATTTACAAAGCTAAGTGGCAAGGCTTGGACTCCATTGGAGTGTTCTCCTGTATGGCTTGAGGACATTGTTCACTTGAATAATTATTTCTATGCTGTTGACTCTTTCTGTAATGTGCTGGTGTTTGATTGTACCGGCTCTCATCTAAAGACTATATCTTTTACAATGTTGCAAGAAGAAAGGGAAATGGACTACGAAGCTAAATATCTTGTGGAGTTAGGAGCGGAGATATATATGGTCCTAAGATGCCTTTATGACACTAGAATTGCTGATACCCCATATTTGAAAACATGGGGTTTTGTAGTGTACAAGTTGGATTTATGCAGTGAGAAGTGCGAGGAAGTGGATGGTTTGGGAGATTGGTGCATCTTCTTGGGCAGTAATTATTCCTTCTCCATATCAGCTTCTTGTGCTGACTTGAAGTGTAGGAAAAATTGCATTTATTTCACAGACGACTATTATGGAATGTATAGCAGACAGGGAAGCTATGATATGGGACTATATGATCTTGACAGTTGCAAGATGGAGCCTTGTATTGTAGAGCATGTCTCGCATTATGATTATTCTGTACCCCTTTGGATCAGGCCAAGTTTGTGGTAATGCTTACCGATGACTTAAAGCAGGAAATCCCATTCCAGACGATCATGTCTCTTCATCATATAAAGTTTGAAGATGATATTGGCTCCATAAGTATGCTAAACATCTACTTTTTGGTATGTCATTTTAGAAGGGGCTTTTTTTTTTTTTTTTTTTCTTTCTTTCTTTCTTTTTTCCATTTAAACTACAATATTTGCATCTCTGTTATTTGTTAGATAATCTTTTTGTAACATGTTCTGAAAGTTTGAGACATGATGTTGGTATTTGAATGATATTTGCTAAATTTAGAGGTTTGATTATTCACTTATGTGTGGATCTTTTCTCACTTTCATTAAGGTGTAACACATAACCAAAATCTAAAATTAATGGTTTATAATGATTTTTCAAGTTTTCTAGATCCCAATCATTAGGTCTCATCTCATTACTTTGGGGGATTTTAATAATGACTTCTAAAGATTTAATGTTTTTTCACTAAACCAATGATCCTCTAACAGGTTGGCTTCACACCTAAAGCAATGAAACTCCAATCTTCCCTGAGCTATTTGAAGCTAATAGTAATAAAAAAAAATTAGAGAGTTCTTAAATAAATAAATAAAAAACTACAATGCCCTTACATCTCAAATAAAGGTCTTCGAAGGCTAAATCAACTCTATAAAAGGTCCAAAAAGAGTTGCCGAAAAGTTAATAGGCAAAGTGATGCTAGCAAAAATAAATAAATAAATCTTTAGTTCAATAAATTTTATTTTTACTTTTCAAATTAGAATAAAGTTTTTTTTTTCAATAAAAATATAATTACTTTGAGTGGTTTCTTATTAAATTCAATTTCTCCTAATAAATTTTACAATGTGCGTAAATAAATAACAACCATGATACAGACCCTCGTTACCCCTTACACACGTAGGAGTTAGTGATTGGAGAAAGAAAAAAAAAAAAATTGATCAATGATCGCCCACTGGGGGTCTTGGGGGTCTCCCAATGGGGTCCCAAGCATGATGCCATAAATAAACATTATTTAAATTAATATTTAAATATATAAAAACTCCATTTGAGATTTTAGGCCCTCAAAGTAGGAGAATCACCGTATCTCTCAAATAATTTTGTTTACTTTGATTGGACTTCCTAATGACCAATGACTAACAATCAAATATAATGGCCATTAACTCAATTCAACAACCCCAATCCATCCATCATGAAAGTTCTCATCATCATAAAAGCTATAATAAACAACATGTATGGAGATCATATAGAGTCTCTTCAAATTCTTGCACCATTTTCTGTCTTTGTCCATGGCAACAACAACAACTACTACCGGAATCGTTCCAAGTAAACCCCACTTCTTCAAGCCCCTCCTTCCTGGTTTCCACCATGGACTCGTAATTACTCTCTCTCTCCCTCTCTATTTCTCTCTCTCAACTAAATCAACTAAGTTGATTCGAGTAATAAGTTGTTCAAACTTAAAATGAATTGAAACTTGACTTGCTTACTCATGTTGAGATAAAATAAAATTTAACTAAGTTTATAACAAATTAAATTAAATTTGAGTACCTGGATTTTTTATAATGCATATAAGTTTATTGAATCAAATATAGTAACTTATTCAACCTTGGTTTGAGAACTTTACAAATTTCAAACTGTGTTAGAGCTTAACTTGTTTTTCATAATGAACCAATCTCGAACGAGTTTTTGACAAGTTGAACACGAATCAAGCTTTTGTAAGTTTAGTTCCTTTTACAGCTTTACTGCTAACTATATGCATTTTGTTTGCAGAAGATCCCTGTTTCTTTCTTCAAGTACTTAAACAATGAGAACTGTGAACATGCTGTACTGAGAACCAGTTGTGGGATGTGGCAAGTGAAGATCGAAGGTGATCAACGTTTCGAAGGTGCAGGTTGGACAGATTTTGCGAAGAGACATGATTTGCAAGTGGGTGATTTCTTGGTGTTCAGACACGAAGGAGACATGGTGTTTGATGTTATGGCGTTTGATCAAAGTGCCTGTGAGAGAGAATATCAACCCTTGGATGTCGATGATGATGATGAAGAAGATGAAGATGAGGACGAGGACAAGGACGATGAAGAAAGTTCAGAGTCAGAGTCTTCCAAGGACATAAGCCGTAAGCTAATTTACTGCAATCTGCTAAATAGGAAGAGCAGTGATTTGAGAAATGTTTATACAAATATTTATTCAAAAACAACAATATTTCATGATGTATCCTAGTAATATTTTGGTAAAAATAAATAAATGATACATAGCAGTTCTCTAAAGTAATTATTTCAACCCCTACATAAAATTTATAGTTTGGCCTCTACATGTAGATTGTGTGTTTGATTAGTGTGTGGTTGTAGAGTCAAATAAGATCTTTAACAATTCACCAAAGGCTTCTCATCCAAAAGGAGGAGGAGGAGGAGCTTCTTGTTCCAAACCGAGTCACCCTTATTTTGTGACCATTTTAAAGCCCTATAGTTTTGAAGCTTCTAGATTGGTAAGTGTTTTGAAATATATGTACTTGAACTTTGAAGCACAAGAGCATTTAAAAAATAGAAAATTGTTAATAATATGGGCTGTGTTTTTGTTGTTGCAGTTCATTCCACGTGGCTTTGCAAGGTCAGAGGGCCTAATCGACAGACGTTGTGAGATGATCATCAGAGATGAACAACAACAAAAGTCATGGCAAGTGAGGTTGAGCCACAAGTGTGATGGTCAAGTTTATATTGGTAGAGGTTGGCGTGAATTTCGAATTGCAAATGGGCTTAAACAAGGAGACACTTTGTCCTTTGAGCTCATTTGTAAAGGGACGAAGCCTGTTATTGGTTTCCATTGTAAGTTTTGCATATTCCTACCCCATCTTTATATGTAATGGTGCTTTTTTTTTTTTTTTTTTTTTCAAGATTTAAAGACAAAATTAAATAAATAAATAAATAAAATTTTGTTAAAACATTTTTGCTGATATGGAAATTGGTTCAATTTTGTTACTTCTTTGTGAAGAACTAACATGGAATTATTTCTGATTATGTTGTGATCTCTTGAAGGGTTGAAAGGAAATTCGAGAGCTAATGAGATGGTAAATGCTAAAATGGAAAAAAGCTCTACAAATACAAAACTCACAACACCACAGTACTTTATTGCCACTCTGACTCCACATAATTTCAAGTGTTCTGAATTGGTAAGTATATATATATATATATGATGGATGAGATTTTTCTAAAATTTGATTGAATTGAGTTTCTATGCACAATATAACATATATATATATATGTTTGTTGGTTGGTGTTGTAGTATATTCCAAAGGAGTTTGCAAGGCTGAATGGTATAAGCAAGTACAGCGAGATGACCATAAAAGATGGAAAACAAAGAGAGTGGGTAATGAATATGAGGAGACAGAAGTGCGGTAAGAGATTGTACATTGGACAACAAGGTTGGAAAGAGTTTGCTGCTGCAAATCACCTCAAAAATGGAGATGTTATCAAGTTAGGCCTCCTCAAGGCTGGGAAGAAGACGCTTACCATGAACTTCACTTTTTTTGGTTGGTACTTTCTTATTTATTTGAATTTGGCTTTGGACTCATAATTTTTGGATTGGACAGATCAGTAACTAGAGAGAACTTCAACCACACCCACCCCCCCCACCCCCCTCTTTTTTTGGGTAGCTAGGGGGAAGTCGAACCCTTTTTATTTATTACAAAAAAATGTGCACATAAAATAAATGTGGGGCCTAGATTTATTCTAGGTATGGTCTTCCCCAAACTCATAATGAATATGAAATCACACATTAAAAGGTAGGTAAAGTTTAAAAAAAATATTGTTAGTCTTACGCTTTTGACAAAATTATATTGATTTTTAAATAACCGAAACTAATGCAGATGGTAGGTAGAGATTGAAATAAACAAAGATATATATATATATATATATATATGTATATATGTTTTGGGTACATAGTAAAAAGTCAACTTTTTGGTTTTTAGCTTTAAAAGTCACCAAAAAAACCACAAAAAAAGTAGATTTTTTAGCACACAAAGCCAAAAAGTCACAAAAAAGTCAAAAAAATAGCTTTTTACTAACTTTTCAAAACACCACAATATCATTTTTTCATTCATGTGACTAACAAATTACTGATGAAAATAAACTAGTGTAATTGTATTAAAAGTGTGAAACTACCTGTATTTTTTTCAAATTTCAGAGAATGTGAGTTTAATGTACCCTTAATTTCTCTTAAAAAAGTGTAATGTGAAAAAATTGCACAGAAAAATTAACGTGTCACCGTGATGTATGTTATGAGTGATTAATTTTGAGTCACCTTGATTTATTATGATAAATCACACTCATAATAAATTAATGGCACATGTAGCATTGCCTATTTTATAGGGTTGAGTCACCTTTTTTTGCATGAGACTGAAACAACGAATATGGTAACAGGTGGATCATCAAGAACAAAGGGCTTACACAATGGGAGCAATAATTAATACCATGAAGTACAAGTAGAGCTCCAAAGACTCTTTTTGTCATCATATATGTATATATTAGGTACTAATGTGGACATGCTCTTGCTTTATGAATTATGTAACTGTGTTGTTTAGTACTGCCGTAAGTTTGTGTGTAATGATACAGTACGTACTTTTTAAAAGAAAGATGGATATCATGTGCTAAGTTTATGTATTATTATTGTGTTGTTAAAGTCTGTAAAAGAACATAGTTTAGCTACTCATGTTGAGCCAGTAACTCCACAGACAATCCATTTCCGTTGAGGAACTGGACAAAAGGGGCTTAGATGGGCCCAACAACACAGTGATTGCTGAGGAACTGAACAAAAGGGACTTAGATGGCCCCGACAACACAGTGATTACTGCGCACGAGGAATAAGGAGGTGCTCCCTCAAGAAAAACAAGTATAAATCAAAAGCTACTTTTATCTCTCCCTGTTAACATTGCTAAACTATTGCTGAATCCTACTTCAAATGAGATTTGCTGTAAGCTAGTTTGGGATGCAGGTTGATTTTTTGACCTTTTGACTATTTTAGCCTAGTGTTAAAAAGTCTTGTGTGGGATAGATTTTTTTAACTTTTTTGATTTTTGTAAGAGAAGAAATAAAAGAATTATAGATTGGATGTGACATTGTCATATTTGACTAAAATAATCTATTTTGCCTTATATAGTTATTTTAGCCCCAAGAGGGCATGCCAAACGAAACAGTACACAATCTAATGAACATCCAAATCAGAAAGCCACTTCCCCCTACATGGTTTTGCACAACAATACAATCAAAGCAATCATACATACCCAAGCCTGATGAATGTTTTCTTCTATGGAAAATTATTCGATGCCTTTTGGAGTTTCTCTGAACTTCTTCTGTAACGGTAATCATTCTTGGCAACGCGAGTCGTGGTTGTCAAATGATCTAGCAGAGTTGGCCTAGTCATCGTCTGGTTCAGCTGAGAAGTCTGGCTCTTCTGGCTTCTGCAACTTTGGTAACTCGACATCCTTGATCTTCTGAGCTCCTCTCCTTGTGTTGGCAGCGAATCTTGACGCAAGTATCATCACACCCAAGTTCTGTTTTGCCTGAGAAGAATTTGCAGACGGAGTATTGTCCTTTTCCTCATCTTGTTCATTTTCATCAACCAGTCGGTCGTCACGAACAAAGAACGACTCGCTCATGCTAAGGTTCTTTGCCATCACTCTCCTCTTGTATCGGTGCCAAGCAGCCTGAATGAAGCACGCTGCCCATGTCCTCCAGTGGTAAGAGTAGAATCGGAATGTGTGTTGTAGCTTTTTGCTGTGAAGCCGTCTAAACTGATTTGCCACAAACCTGAGATCTTCTGCTCGCAACGCGAAAGCTTCTACTTCGACAAGAGCTTTCACGGTTCTAGTGGAAGAAGGCAAGTTGACAGTTGATTTTGGAAGCAACGCCCACGCAAGTAGTTCCTCCCCACAGAAATCACCCGGTCTTAATGTAATTGAATTGAAGAAACCCGTGCGCCCTCCATTTGTGGTGGAGCTCTCAAGTCTCCCTCTGATGATAAAAAGCATCTCTGTGATGGGATCGCCCTCACGAACTATGTATGTGCCTTGTGTACTTAACGATGATACTAGGCGCTCGCATATGGCATCAAGCAATTGATCGTCCATCTGTGAGAAAAAGGGGACCTGAAATTGGGGGGAAAATGCAAGTCAATTAACCAGCGATAAGTGCAGTAAACCATAGCAACACCAAAGATTTCTGGGATAAAAGCATATAACACATCATTAAAATGTAAGGGGAACATCTTACACGTCGAACAAGGTCCAAACAAAGGTGGCATTGGATGTCTCGACGGAGATCTACAGGTAAGGCACGCAATATTGATTCTTCATCGACTCCACGTGTTGCAAGCCACTTGTATTGAACGAAACGCCGCACACGAACTTGCAAATCATGAGGGAGCTGCCGATGTTTCATCCACTCCTCAGTGTCTCGTCTCTTGAGTCTCCACTCTTCAAGCCTCACAGTTATAGATTGCAAGTAGGTCTGCAATTAAAAGGACATGTACAAAGGATGGGGTATAAAACTTCAAAAGAATGTAAAAAGGAGGAAAAAAGTGCTTTTATACCCCAGAGAGAGAGAGAGAGAAAGAGAGAGACTAGGTTTTGAGCTTAAAATAACAACTTTTTTATCAGCAACAAAGGGAATATTATTAATAAGGAAAAATAAGAAGGAGCACAAGCGAGACAAAGAATAATTGAGCTGTGGACTTTAATTTACTTTTGAGGACAAGTATAGTCATTGAGACTTCAAAAGTAGTAAAAGGGAACAAGGGATCCTCATAGTACCTGCATGTTTCCAATCAAATGGGCAAACAAAACCAAACCCACGATGGCGATGAGTATCGCAAATGAAGTTTCCCCAATAAATGTGCTTGTAGACAAGTTCTGGCCGTATGAACTGCAAAATATAGAAAGCAAAAGATATGTCAAAATTTTTAGTAACCAAGAATGATATTGGCAGCAAATAAGAGGAATTTCATAGCAAGAAATAAAATTTCATTTCATTTCTATCAAAACAGTTGAAATGTTCCTGTTTTCTAGGAAACCAAAATGCAACATTAGTGGAATGCCAAAACTCCAACGTTTTCACCGAAGTGTAGTGTTTCAGAGAACATATGGAAACTACGAGTTATTCGACACCTATTAGGAATATGGTCATTTCTGTTGTATCTTTTTATCAAAAAAAAATATTTGATGAACTAGAAAGGAGAAGAAGAGAGAGAGAAAAGAGAAGATGAAACAAGTATGATTGAGCCACTCATTCTCTTTCTTTTTTCATTCCCGCTACTAGTGGAATTTTGCAAAAAAAAAAATTCTCTATATAATAGAAAACCCTTTCCGACCTTTAAACCTTTTGTTTATAAGCCTCTAATATTCATATAAGTCGACATATTTACAAACCAAAATATACTTGTTTTAGTTTTGTTTCCAAACATTTACGTAAATTCTAAATTCTCATCATTTCTCTTATGTTTCCAAAATGTTTTTGAAACATCTTCGTTTCCAAGCTAACCAAAACAAAATTTTGATCCTTGCTCTAGTGTGTCCGCAAATAGATAGCTTCTTGGGATAATCATATCATACCTTAAATTCTGTAACCCCCACCACAAACAATATAAGTACTTCTCAAGGAATTCTGAGGAGACGATGTTGTTTGAGACTGCATTTTGAAATATACCATAATTGAAAGTGATTGTGTTAGCAGGATCACAATTACTGAACACTGCAGTACGATTTGCCCATTTTATACGATCCTCATCGTCCAAAGTACCACAATCCAGAAAACGGAGAGAACATCTCAGAGGGCTGAATTCATGTCTGCAGGCTGATTTCCAGCATGTTGCATACCGTTCAATTGACAACAAATACCAAGATGCCCCTAAGATCTACAAGAACAGAACCTTTAATTTAGCAAAGGCCACAAGGTGTGATTCAATTTGAAAACAGGTTGGAGAAAAAGGGAAAGAGAAGCTACATACATGACTAGCTAACATATAAAGAAGGAGATTGTATGCAGCACCTGACCAAGCTGTCTTCGCAACTAATCCTGTAGCTTTAATGATTTCAGAACTTAATGGGAAAATTAGGTAGAATCGAGGAATATACTGGAGGAGAACAATCAGTACAAGGGCATTGTTCGTGTGATCGGCATGGGAACTTCTAATTGCAGGTATAATGAACCATATGACAATCTGCCAAAGCAAGTTAACCAAAGTTTTATTAGGCCATTATATTTGAAAAGCAAAAATCGATCATTAAGTCAAGAAATTGATTACCACAGTATAAAGAAGAGAAAAACAAAAAACAAAATAATCAAAAGACCTTGTTATTGTGAGAACACGATATTACATCAAACACTAATATCTCATAGCAATCACTACAAAGACTATGAAGCTAAAATTAGGATGTCATGACTCATACTAGGTTTGAGCTTAGTATAAGAACTTTTTTTTTCCCTTTTTGATGAGCAACAAAGGGAATATTATTAATAAAGAAAAATAGAGTAGAGTACAAGAGAATGATAGATAAGAAGTCTGCCATAGTAAACAAAAGAGATGAGAAAAGCAAAATCTCATCAAGACCACAAACTACAAATTACACGCCGCTCTCCAATCCTTAGAAATAAAATATAATGTAATCCCCTTAAAAGGTTTAGAAGCAAAAACCCAAAAAGATGATGAATAGCACACACTGTCCTATAAAAAATCAGTGTCCTAATAAACCCTTGCATAGGGCTCCAACCAAATTCCCATCTCCAATCAATTTTTTGTTTGGTGACTAGACAAATTTTAACTGAAGACTCTATGTAAACATAAACAATGCAAGCTTCACATGAAAATCAAATTCCCCAAAATTGAATTGAATCACATGACATCAAATTCCAAATCAAGTACCTGAGGAAGAGGCAGTGTGGCAATCACATCAATGAAGAAATCGGATTTCAAATACCGCCTCGCAATCATCTTAGGATCCATGACAAGTTCACCTCTGCCAAACACCCTTGAGCTTGGAGATACATAAGCAGTCCTAAACTTTATAATTACATGCAACATATAGAATATATCGGCAATTGTCCGAAAACAAGTCACAATAATTCCAAGATTCAGATCAGTGCTCATACAAGATGAATTGCCATCATTCACAGCTGAAGGAAGATAGAAAAACAATGGATCAACAAAAAGTGCCACCATACAAGAAAACATGAAAATCCTGTTCCATTGCAAGACAATTTCACTCCCCGGATCAAGAATCCTTTTCCTCCACGGTTCATGATTTTCCGGGAAAATCTTGAACCCACCCTCGAATTTCAGATTCCCATTAATTCTAGCTTTCTCACCGATTCCACCTTCGGGCTTCAACAAAGGCGCTGAAACTTTGTACAGAGTTGAGGGTTTTTCGAGGTTTTGGCTATTGTTTGTTTCCCAGGAATGCTCAAGATTTTGCTTTTCGTCATTGTAAAACCTATGAACTCCCAAACCCATTAGTCAATCCACCAAAAAAAAAAAACACCCAGAAAAAAGAAAAAGGATAGTAGTCGAAAATTACCTCACTAGCTTCTCTTTCTTGAACTCCATGGCTTGTAATTAGGGTCAGATACACAAACCCAACTCGAGAGATGGTAACTGAAGATGAGAAAAAGCATTGATTGGAGCTCTACCCATTTTGAAGTTCCTTTTCAGGATTTACAACGCTGTGTTCATTGGTTTGAAATGGACCCAGAAACGAAGAGTTTGCAAAATCGACAAAAAGAACTGTTCATTTAGACATATAGGAATACTGGTTTCAAATGCCGAGAAGTTTTCGAGAGAGAGAGATGTGAATAAGGGTTGAACTGAGCTGACTCTTCATGTGGTTTGTCACCATGCGTTTGACCTCTCTAACAAATACAGTAAAGCACACCACCACAGCTGGAATGTAGCAAGCATCATCAATCTGAGAGAGAGAGAGAGAGAGAGAGAGAGAGAGAGAGAGGGGGGGGGGGGACGTGAATGCCAGAACTAAGTAATTAAACAAAAATGTTAGAGACATGAAAAAAAAAAATTATTAAAATTTTTGTCAAAAATTCTCGTATAAGAACGAGGTATAGCGTGAGTCTCGCACACATATAAAATATTTAATAAAAATTTTAATAAATTTTTAAAATTTTTATTTAATATAATTCTTTTCACATTTGAAAAATTATATTTTTTTTTCTCTGAGATTTGTAATCTCATTACAAATTACACTTTGGATTTTAAAATTTTTTAAATAATCATATTGCCATTTTTCTTACTATTTATTCTTTCTATCTTCGTGATTACATTTTACAACTTTCTATCATTAAATTCTATCTAAACATATTTTTATTGAGTGATGATATACAAACATAAATTTTATATAAAATTTTCAAATATAATGATATAACGTAATGGTGACCTTTTACTTAAAAATAAAATATTCATAAATATGATTTATATTTACAACAATATCACTATCACAACATTTTTATAATTTTTTATATATGAATATAATTTTTTATTTTTATTTTTATTTCCTGCATTATATTTATATTAGATTAATTTAATCTAGATATATTTAAAAAATATAAAATTTGTGCAAAAATTTTTTAAAAAATCTATTGAATACAACAAAATAAGATAATGTATTGAATTTTATATTTTTATATTTTAAAAAAAATCATAAAATATTATACTTCTTAAGTATATCTAGATTAGGTGTCTCTAAAAAATAAAAAATTGTTTAAAATATAAAAAACAATTCAATAAAAAAATACGAAAAATAAAGAAATCAATTTTTTGTGTGAGTTAAACAAAAAAATATGATTGTTATTTTCCTTGAAATGACATGAACAATATATATATATATATATATATATATATATATTATTTTATTATTTTATATATATAAAAGGTTAATGGGCAAATATGTCATTTTAATCTGACAGAGGGATAAATGTAATTTTTTAAATGTGAGGAAAATATGTATTAAATAAAAACCTCAGGGGGTGTCAATGTGATTTATCCAAAAAATAATATTTATCAAAGTTTGCAGAAAATACAATAAATCTTACGTATTTAGTATAGTTATATTGAACTCCCTAAAATTTAATTCATATAATACTTAATTCTCTTTTATTAAAAATTCATTAGATATATGAATAAAAAAAATTATGTTGTCATATTTTTATATTTAAATATATTTTTATTTTATTTATTTTTGTGTTTTCATAACATCTTTATTAATTTTAATCTTTTTAATCTTAGCAAAATAAAATTGATATTATTATGATGTCATGAAACTACTACTCAATTTTGATTATTTGTTATATGGACTTTGTTAAAGTGTATGTGAGAAAAAATAATGAGTTCCACTTATATTTTTTAATATGAACTCTATTGTTTTGTATTTAATAATAAATAAATAAATAAAAGATTTATTTATATAATTTTACTCTAAAACTTTTAGGCTTAGTTTGGTTTAATTTTTGAATTATGATTTGAGTTTTGAGTTTTTGAAAAAAGAAAACTTATTTGGTTATGAGTTTTGAAAATAGTTTTGAGTTATATTTTCAAATTTTTTGATTTTTTAAATATTTAAAAATTTTCCTAATTCTATTTTTTTAGGATAAATAATTTTGTAAATATTTTTTTTAAATGCGCGGTGTATTTACTACCGTATTTTTTAAAAATATTTTAAAATTAATTTTTTATTATTTTTATTATTTAAAATTTAATTTTTATTTTAAATATTTTTATTTTTATTATTTTAAATATAAATATTTTATTTATTTATTTTAAATATTTTATTTATTTTAAAAATATTTTATATATTTTTTAAATTTTTTATATATATATTTTTTCTTTTTGAAATATTTAATTTTTTTTAAAAAAATTAAAAAAATTTGGATCGCTCAGATATATCTAAATCATAACAATTATTTGGCCAATTCTTCAAAAAATACAAAATATTTTTTCTAAAAAAATAAAAATAAAAATAAAAATGAATTGAATTTTTTTCAAAAAAAATAAAATAAATAAATAAATAATTTTAAAGAGCAAAATAAAAAAAAATTGATTTTTTTATTAAAAAATTAGAGTTTTGAAAAGAGTTTAGTTATAAGTTTTGAAAAAAAAATTTATATTATATTTTGAAAACTTTGTTTGATTATAAAATTTGAAATTTTTTTATATAAATCATAATTTTAATATATGACCAAGCGCTACCGTAATGTCTTGCCTATGTTTTTCCTTTCTACAACACGAGTTGTATGCTGTGTTTGGTTGAAAGATTTAGGAAATGATTTAGAAAGGAAAAGAGCAAAGATGTGTAAAACTATGTCAAATATAGGCATATTTTATTCATATTTCACCTATTTTTTCAAATTTCTTTTCCAAATCATTCCTCAAATCCCCTAACCAAACACACCATTAGAGTATCTCTAATAAATTCTCCAAAAACTCATTGAAGTAAAATATTATCACAGTTAACGATATTTTATATTTTGTTTCCGATGCACGTTCCTTCTTGTTAATTACTTTTGTTAAAATAGTTGCTAACTATGACTACGGAAAGAGGGAAAGTGGCGATTTCTATAGTCTTTTTTGGTAAATTGTCGATTATTTTTTTTTCTCTTTAATTAAATCACACTCATACATATCAACTTTAATTATATTACACAGTTGGAACACCTATTTACTTCTTAAATTAAGAAACATTTTTATTTATTTTTAGATAGGGGAAAAAACAAAATTAGGACCTACTAGGCAAAACATCTAAAAGGACAACATATTGAGGCTAAGTTTGGGATGTTCCAAAAAAGTCAAAAAGCCAAAAAGTTACTCAAAAAGTTAAAAAGTTAACACTATTCACCAAAAGTCAACAATTACGGCTGCACAACTCCCAATTCAAATTTTTCCCTACAAATCAATTTTTACAATTTTTTATTACACATTTTCCAATAAAAAGTCAAAAAGTTAACCCAAACATCCATATTTTCAACCTCAATTTTTTAGTCCAAAAAGACAAAAAGTGCACTTATTTAGTCTTCCCAAACTTGGCCTGAATCAAAGTTGAAACATGTAATACAAAATTATATACTACTTGTACGGGGAGCAAATATTTCGACAAGCCCGTACTCCTTTCTTCCGAGCTCCATTTATGTCCGATCACCTGCGAGCAAATAACGGTGAGCTACCCGGCGGTGTGTGGCCGGAGAAACCCTCCGACGGTCAAGTTAGCACACATCTTAGGATAGAGAGAGAGAGAGAGAGAGAGAAAGAGAGAGAGAGAGAGAGAGGGGAGGTGTTTTAGTGTAAGAAAATCCTTACAAAGTGTTCATCTGCCGCGTATGGGGGGCGCAGACATGCTTATATACCCTCTGTGCCCCATATCTACTCCCAGTCATCTCCTGACACGTGGCTCCGCTATCCCATCTGTCAGCATAAACCTTGCTGAACATCACCTAATCTCAACTGCCTGCCTTCACAGCTGGAGCTCGGCAGCCGAGCTGCTCTATCTGTTGCCGTGCCGTGCCGTGCTTCATACCCAAGCACTTCACTGGCTAAGTCCAAGAAGGACCGGGCTAGGCGACATCTCGGCAAAGCCTAGCTCGAGGCACCTCCTGTGGCCGGCCTTTCTGCCAGACAAACAGTTACCTCGGCTGACCACGCCTTTCCGGGCGCCGGTCATTCCGCTTGTCTTGCTTCGGCCATCGCCTGGTTGAGCAGCTCGGTCCAACCGAGCAGCTTCTTTACGGTCTGGGGCGACACACACTCTGCCCAAGTTCTGCCCAGCCCAAGTTCTGGCAGCCCATCTCTTGGCGGATAGTCAATCATCTCGGCCCCATGCACCGTTGGGCTCTCAACCTGCTCGGCCATTACCACGGCCCAACTCCAGATCATAAATCACCCTCTCAATTGCCCCTTAATTCCGTCCGCGAAAGCGTGACTGAGATTACTTACTTCGACCGAGATAACATTCCTCCGGTCTCCAAGACGAGAAAGGGCGACCGGGCTAGTTAACATAACTGTCTGCGAACTTGACCGGTTGTACGCCACGGCTGACGTCCTCTTCTTCAGAAGTAGCTCGGTTGGCTCTTCGACTCTTCAACCCGTCGCTTCAGTCCTGACGTTCCATAAATGGGGACACGTGGTGGGCTGTCATTGGTCATCGAGCAGCCAACCCGCCGTTTTTGCCAGAATTTGAATTTGGGCGGCCTCTCGTGCTTACATATACAAGACCCCCCTTATGCCATTTCTTCCTACTGCCTCTTCTCTACCTGACGATTCAGAGCTCAAGCCATTTCCTCTCATACTCGACTGCCATTCTTCGTGCTTGGAAGAACAGCTCCAGCCCTTCACAGGTAAGATCTTCAATCCCTCTTGAGTTGCTATTTTCTTTCATATTACACACATTAGGGCACAAAAACGTAGTTCTAAGGGCATAGGCCATAGAATCCGTCCCAAACCTCCCACTGTTCTTGGTGTTCTTCATCTCCATGAAGAACACTGAAGAACTGGGGCGAACCGGGCTCCCGGTCTTCTTTTGATCCAAAAAACCATTCTGACCGAGCAAATAACGTGTTTGTCTCAACCCCGGCAAAAACCGAGATAACAAAAGGAAATGGTCGCTCAACCGGGCTAATATCTAGCCTGCCTGGGAGACCGAGCTCTTTAGTTAGCTTAGGAGACCGAGGTGGTTTGGCACCCTTAACGACCGAGCTACAGACTAGCTCCTTCCGCGCGACCGCGCTCACACTTACACTTGCCCTCCTTTTCCTGCAGAGTCCAAGGGGACCACTGTCCATTCCTCAGGTTCTCAAGACCGAGCGATTAACAATTGCCATTGTGCCAAACAGCTCAACCGAGTTATCACAGTCCGGCCATAAATGGGGAAATTCCGCTTCCTAGTGGATACTCCGGCCGCGCTAGCTGCTTTCAGAGAGGAGTACGGCATCCCGGCCGACGTCCATCTCGAACTGGCTGAAGAGGAGACAACACCCTGGGGCAGACTAGACCAATGCCCCTTCACTGTGCTCTCAATTGTCGAAGGGGGCCTCCGTTTCCCGCTCAACCCACTTATAACCGAGTTCCTCCGCCGCACCGGGCTGGCACCCACACAAGTGTCCACCAATACTTATAGAATAATCAACGGCGTTCACGAATTGAACAATCGGCTAGGCACCAACTTGGGTCTAGCCGAGATATTGAGGCAATACACAATGGGCCACACCGGGGATGGTTTAGCTTATTACTTGAAGATAAGACCGGGCAAGGAAAAAATTGTAACCGGCACCCCGGATAAAGATCTTCACGATGACGATTTTTTCTAGGTGTCGGGCAATTACGAAACAGCCAAGGTGCCAGGCTGGTTTATAAACAAGGACTTCAGTTCTTCATGTAAGCCACTCAAACTTGCTCGGTCAGCCTAACTCTTTACACTGTAACTAACCGGTTTTCCTGTTTCTTTTGCAGCAATCCAAGCCTTACAAGCCAACTATCAATTTCCCAACGTTGAGGCAATTCGGACCGTGCTTCGGTATTCTCACCGAGATTACAACGATTTACTCGGCTACACCCCGACCTACAGGTATTCTGCTCCGCACCGGAGTAGAGTAACTGACTTCCTCCGAGCTCCTTCGCCACCTCCAGATCCTACCCTTCCAGACGTCCCCTTGATCCGTTTGACAGAAGAACAGGAAATGGCTAAAAGAAGCCGCATCAAAAACCTTCTAACTGCAACCTCGGCCGAGATACCGAGCGTTGTCACCCGCTCCCCGGCTGGTGGTCAATCAAGTGTCGCCGTGGTAGCCCTAGCTTCTCCAGCCGCCGGACAGTCTGCAAGAGAAACACGCCGAGCTGGAAAAAGACCGCGGGCAGATCCCTCTGCCGAGCTCGTCGCCGAGCTGACAACCGAACACCCATCTGAAACTCCTGTCCCCGTGCCAGCCTGGCGTCCACAGCTGAAGCACCGGGGATAAGATATCCCAGCGACGGCTTCGATCAAGGCCGACAAAGAACATTTGCTCGCCTTCGATCTCTCCAAAGCTTTTCTTCTACCGAGCGACGTGGTCGGCAACGATCACGTCCCTGACACTCGGCTGGTAAAATCCTCAGTGAAGTCCATGGCCAGGGTAAGTCGATGTTCCTCTGAAAATTTCACAAGTGTTTGCCCGGTTCCTCATCTAATCGACTTTGATTTTTGCAGGCCATTCAAAAACAACACCTGGTTTTGGAGCACATCCACAGACTTCGGCAAAAGGCCAACGACACAGCCAGCCAAGTCGAGAGCTTTCAAGCCAAGCTCGGCCAGGCTAAGTCTTCCCTTGAGATGGCCAACGCCGACAATAACAGACTGCTCGGTCGGCTGGATGCGGCCGAGAAAAAACGGGATGAGCTCCAGACCGAGGTGGACACCCTGAAAAAGTCGAAAAAGAAAGCTTGCCGGGCTGCCAACAACGCCGGTTTTAACGAGGCCGAGCAGAGCTACAAGAAGCAAGTCTTTGCAACACAAGACATCTACTTCAAGGCCGGCTGGAAGTCTGCCTGCGAACACCTCGTCCAGGGCTCTAACACCAACGTATTTGCCAACCCTCCTCCAGCTTCGCTACCGGTCTACCTCGTGCCTTATGCAAACGACGTCTTCAGCGCTTTGCAAGCTGAGGCCGAGGAAGGACTTGAAGAGGGAGACGGTGAGACAGATTCTGAGGCAGAGGAGGCCGAGGTGCAAGAGCAGCCCGGCAATGATGAGCCCGGTGCCCAAGACGCAAGTCCAACCATCAACCTTGATGCTGGCGAGAACGAGTTCACCAATCTCTCCCCCTTAGTTTAGTTTTATTTTCTTTTTTGTATTTTTGCTTTCAACGCTTTTGATGTAACCGGGCTATGTCCCCACCTTTTGTATTGATTTTCTTATCAATGAAAAAGCCAAATTTTGCCAAGTGTTTGCGCGGTTGCCATCAATGCCATTTTCAGCAAAGCATCTCGGTATAAGTCATTGTTTGAACAAAACACCTCGTCGACCGGAATTCATAACTCGGTTGAAGTACTTAAGCAGGACAAAACAAATTCATAAACCGAAATGACCATCCCGGTTGGTAATAACAAAGTTGAACAAATTAGCAACACTTCCAACCGGAGTACGTCATCTCGGTTGGGAATCCGAAGTTGGACAAAACACCAACTCTTCCAACCGGAGTACGTCATCTCGGTTGGAAATCCGAAGTTAGACAAAACACCAACTCTTCCAACCGGAGTACGTCATCTCGGTTGGGAATCCGAAGTTGGACAAAACACCAACTCTTCCAACCGGAGTACATCATCTCGGTTGGGAATCCGAAGTTGGACAAAACAGCAACTCTTCCAACCGGAGCACGTCATCTCGGTCCTTAACATTAAATGAAAGTCCAAGTGCTAAAGCAAAATTTCTTCTATAAATTGACAAAAAGAATTACATGCTGTGGTGCAAGTCAAAAAATTTCTTTGCACAAGAAAAGAAAGCAAAAGCTTAAAAATAATACAGTTTCAAGTTGGCCGCATTCCATGGCCGGGGTATTGCTCTTCCCTCTAAATCCTCCAAGTGGTAAGCCCCCTTGCCCGCCAAACCGGTGATCTTGTAGGGTCCTTCCCAATTTGCCCCTAGTTTGCCTTCTCCTAGCACCAGGGTGTTGCCCATAATCTTTCTCAAAACCCAATCACCAACCTTGAATGGTCTGGGGTGCACCGTCTTGTTGTATTTCTTGGAGAGCTCTTGTTGGTAGGCGGCCACATGGACGAGGGCCTTTTCCCGACGCTCTTCCACGAGGTCCAATTCCAAGGCAATAGCTTCGGCATTCAATTCGGGCTCGAAACTCTCGCTTCTAAGGGTGGGCATGCCAACTTCCAGGGGTATGACCGCCTCCATGCCATAAGCCAAAGCATATGGAGTTTCCCCGGTAGAACGTCGCGGGGTTGTTCGGTATGCCCAAAGGACGCTGGGTAATTCCTCAGCCCATTTTCCCTTTGCCTTTTCCAGTCGTTTCTTCAACCCATCCAGTATAGTCTTGTTTGATGCCTCGGCTTGACCATTGGACTGCGGGTAAGCCGGGGTGGAGTTGTAGAATTCTATCTTCAAATCTTCACAAAATCCTCTGAATAGGCGACCGTCAAACTGGGTGCCGTTGTCAGAGATCAAAATTTTGGGGACGCCAAACCATGTGACCACGTTCTGCCAGACAAACTGCTTCACGTCTTTCTCTTTGATGGTTGCCAAGGGCTCAGCTTCAACCCATTTCGTGAAGTAATCTGTGGCCGCAATAAAGAATTTCCGGTTGCCCGGTGCTGTTGGCAATGGCCCCACTATATCTAGCCCCCACATGGCGAAGGGCCAAGGACTGGTAAGGGGAAGAAGTTCCCTAGCAGGCTGATGGATCTGATGGGCGAATTTCTGGCATTTTTCGTACGTGCGGACGTACTTTTGTGCGTCGGCCTGCATGCATGGCCACCAGTATCCCTGCGAAATAGCTCGGTAGGCCAAAGACCTGCCCCCTATGTGGCTGCCACAAATGCCCTCGTGAATTTCGTACAAGAAGGCCTCCACACTATTCGGGTGCACGCACTTTAGATAAGGACCATTGAAGGACTTCTTATACAACGCGCCAGATGGAGAGAGCCAAAACCGCGCTGACTTCACCCGGATTTTGTGTGCTTCTTTCTTGTCAGTTGGAAGAGTCCGGTCTTTGAGGAACAAGATCAAGGGGTCCATCCAGGAAGGACCTAGCGCGGCGCAGAGTACATCAGTCTGCCCGGCATCTTCAATGCTTGGCCGCGGAAGAAAGTCAATCAACAGGGAGTTTGGGGACCTACTATCTACCATGGAAGCGAGGTCGGCCAGTTCATCAGCTCGGCTGCTTTCTTCCCGGCCAATCTGTTGGACTCGGATTGCCTCAAACTGTTTGATATGTTCCCTGACCAGAGCTTGGTACTTCGCCATCCTGTCGTCCATTGCTTCATAAATCCCAGAGACTTGGTTAACCACAAGCTGGGAGTCACTGTACACCAAGAGCTCGGCAGCCTTCATTTGAATTGCGCTCTTGAGCCCGGCGAGAAGTGCTTTGTACTCAGCCTCATTGTTAGATGCTGGGAAGCCAAGCGTGATAGAATGTTCAATGGTTAGGCCATCCGGGGAGATAAGAACGATACCTAGGCCGGCACCATGACGGTTGGACGCTCCATCAACAAAAAGCTTCCACATTTCTCTCACAAAAAGCTTTCAGCAGTCTGATGGGTCCTGAGAGTTGCGAAGGGCAGTGGGATCATCATTGCTCGGCTGTGCGGTTCCAAGTTCTGTGTTCACCGGTTCCAATTCAATCCCCCTTGGCGATTCGGCACCGGACTCAGCAAGTTGTTCTATAATGCTCAAGTCCGTGGGCGAATCATCAGGTGGCGGTGTTAAGCCGGCCGCAGGTTCTGAGCTGTGTAGATCCATTCCTTCCCCCCTTGATGATTCGGCACCGGATTCAGCAAGTCGATCTGTAATGCTCAAGTCCGGAGGCGAATCATCAGGTTGCGATGTTACGCCGGCCGCAGGTCCTGAGCTGCGTGGCTCAACGTCTTCCCCCCTTGGTGATGCGGGACCGGACAGAGTGGATGGGTCGGTGATACTCAACTCCGTCATCGCATCACCGGGTGGTCTAACCGTGCAAACTGAGGGTGCTTCACTGGTGCGCGCAAACTCCGCGTCGCTACTCTCAACAACTCGTTGTATCTCGGATGGTCTTGCGTGCACCTCATCATCTGCCACGGTAATGTCGACCGGGCACACCGGATAAATGCCAGGCGAGAACTCAGCGACGAAGTCGGCCAAAGTCTGAGCTTTGATTGCAGTGCACGGATGGAACTTCACCTCAAACTGCCCCAACTCCACCGCCCACTTAAGAATTCAGCCTGAAAAGTCCGCCCGTTCAAACAAGGCCTTGAGGGGAAACTCGGTCAGTACGACGATGGTATGGGCGTGAAAATAATGCGCCAACTTCCTCGAAGCCATCATCAATGCCAAAGCAAGCTTTTCCAGCGGCAAATATCTCGTCTCAGCCGGCAGCAAGGTCTTGCTGACATAAAAAATTGGGAAGTGCTTGATTCCTTCAGCGCGGACAAGCACCGCACTGACCGCGTGCTGGGAGACGACAAGGTAAAGATAAAGTTCCTCTCCCAGCTTTGGTGTAACCAACAGTGGCGGAGTAGACAGCTATTCCTTGAGCTCGGCCAAAGCTCGGTCACACTCTGCATCCCACGAGAACTTTGATTTCAATGCCTGAAAGAAAGGGCGGTAGCGATTTGATGACCGGCTTATAAACCGATTAAGCGCGGCGGCCATCCCGGCCAGATGCTGCACGTCCTTAGCCGAGCTGGGCTGCTTCAATTCTTGCACGGCTCTGATCTGAGTAGGGTCTGCTTCGATGCCTCGGTTCGTGACTAAGAATCCCAAAAATTTCCCGGATCCCACGCCAAATGCGCACTTTGACGCATTCAAGCGCAGCTTGTGCTTCTTTAGAATGGCAAACATCTCAGCTAAGTCGGACAAATGGTTTGCTTCAAGTCGGCTCTTTACCACCATATCATCGATGTAAGCCTCCATTGTCCGGCCAAGCAAAGGAACAAACATTTTGGTCACCATCCTCTGAAAGGTTGCCCCGGCGTTCTTCAAACCAAAAGGCATGACTCGGTAGCAGAAGAGTCCCCTTGGAGTCGTGAAAGAGGTGATCTCTCGGTCAGGCCCATGCATGGCGATCTGGTGGTAGCCGCGGTAGGCATCCAGAAAACTGAGCCTATTATGTCCAGCCGTCAAGTCCACGAGCTGGTCTATTCGCGGCAAAGGGAAACTATCTTTGGGACAAGCTCGGTTGACCGTCTTATAGTCAACACAAACTCGCCACTTTCCATTCTTCTTCGGCACCACAACTGTGTTGGAAATCCACCGAGGGTAGTGCACTTCCTGGATTGCTCGTGCCTCAAGCAGGTTCTTCACCTCCTCCGCAACTACCTCGGCGTGATGCAGTGCCAATCTCCTTGTTCGCTGGATGACTGGCTTTGCTCCAGGGAAGACGTTGAGGTGATGACAGATAAAACTTGGATCGAGGCCAGGCATGTCGTAAGGCGACCACACGAAGACTTCGATGTTGGCCACCAAAAACTCAACCAACTCAGTTCTCTCTATGGCCGTGAGACTTGAGCCGAGCAAAAAGAACTTGTCCGGTTGTTCTGTATCAATTCGCACCTCAACCAATTCCTCAACTACCTTGTCTTCGGCCTCGGTGCCCACATCATCCAAGACACCCAGGTCCTCCGGTCCCTCAATCATTTGAACGAATCCTTTGGCAGCCCGGCTCCCGTTGACCGCCACGAAGCACTGCTTGGACATGACCTGATCGCCCCAAATCTCCTCGATTACCCCCATAGCCGAGGGGAATCTCATTACTTGGTGAAAAGTTGATGCCACGGCTTGCATGGCGTGTAGCCATCCCCTTCCAAGGATAAGGTTGTACATCGAAGGCACTTGTAGCACCCAAAACTCAACTTGTTTGACCACGGATCCCGTTTTGACCGGCAGGATAATCTTTCCTAAGGGCCACTCTGGTTGCGAGTTGAATTCGACCAGTGGCGAAATAGCCGGAGCCAAGTCTGTCTCCCGGAGTTTAAGCTGCTTGAACGCATCATAGTACATGATCTCGACCGAGTTTCCCTGATCGATCAAGATCCGTTTAACATCAAAGTCCTTGACGCGTAGTGTTATTACTAGGGCATCGTTGTGCGGCGTCTGGATACGCTCTAGATCCCTTGAGGTGAAACTAATCACGTCTTTTTCTTCAGTCTTCCCCCTTTTGATGGCAGGCTGTACCGACAAAACTTCCCTCATATGCTCTGTCTTTTTTATCATGCCCCGGAGTTTGCAGACACGCTCCGGTTCCACGATGCCGTGGATGACATTAATAACTCCTTGTGGTGGTGCGTCTCGGTCATCCTGTCCCCTGGGATTGACCGGAGCCTGATTCGGCTTCACGCTGCCATCAATGTAAAGGTCTAGATGCCCGGCCGCAACCAGCTCTTCCAAGTGTTGCCGCAAAGGCAAACAATCCTCAGTCCGATGGCCTCTCTCCCGGTGGAACGTGCAATGATACCACGGATTATAGCCCTTTTGTCCATCGCCCAACTTAGCAGGAAACCGGATATACTCCTCGTCGCGGATTTCACTAAGTATGCGATAGATTGGAATCTTGAAGACTGTGGTTATGCCAGTCCTTGCCTTCATCCTTCTGTTTGCGTCCGCTACATCATCTCGGGGGTAGTCATCCCGGTCATTCCGACGTCCTCTACCCCAGTTTTTACGGCTCGTGCCACAGTCCGATTCCTCTGCTCGGTCACTTAAGCGGCTGGACTCTTGCCAAACTGCGTGCACTTTGCCTGCTGTCTTCTTGTCTGTTGCTACCGGAGTGGCCTTCACGGTAGAAGCTGACGCGTCATCCTCTACTCGGATGTGCTCATTGATGCGCTGCATGAGCTGGCCCATGGAGGTTGGCTGGTGCATGGTAAGCGAGTCCCGCAGTCTATGTCCGACCGGGAGACCACGCTTGTATTACGTGATTGCAAGGTTGACCGGGCAGTCCAAGATCTCGTTGAAGGTTTCCCAGTACCTTGAGTTGTATACCTTCAGTGTGTCGCTCAGTTCCATCTTGACACTTAGCAAATGATCGACTTCCTTTGGTGTCTTTGTGTTGGTTTTGAAGCGTGTAACAAACGCCTCGGCCAACTGGTGCCACCTTTGTATGCTCCCTTCCGGCAACCTCTCGAACCACTTTAAGCCCAGCTCGCCTAAACTTGACGGGAAGATTAGGCACATAAGTCCGTCATTGCGCCTATGTCCGACCATAACCTGTCGGAAGTGGCTCACATGCATGTATGGATCGGTCTTTCCGTCGTAAAGCGTGAACTTAGGTTGGTGGAAGCCTGCCAGAAGCGGTGTTGTTTCTATATCCAGGAAAAAATGGGTGGCACTCAGCCTAGCCAAGTCCGTATCTTCGAAGAGTGGCACTGTTTGGCGGGGTGGAGGCATTCCGACCTCCTCGTTGGCGTGAACCCCGTAAGATAGCCGCTGGAAGGCAGGTATTCTCTGAGCTTCGCGACGGCGAGCCCGCTCCTTTAAGACCGCCCGTAAATCTTCTGACTGAGCAGAGTAAGAATACCTCGACGTCGTCTCCGGACGTGAGGGTTTGTAGGTGCTGTCTTGCGCGCTAGACTTCTCTGCACCCGCGTCGGAATCACCAACCTGGTAACTTCTGGTAATGGATATGGACTGAGTACGTCGCTGACTCTGACCGCCTGAACGGCGGGATGGGGTGCGCTCACTGTGGTCTCCCACTCCAACTACACCCTTCCCTTTGACATGCCGCTTGAGATCCTCCATCTCCGCCGCCATTCGCCGAATGACAGCATCTTGATCTCTCAACTTACTTTCTAGTCGCCTGGCGTATGAGTCTCTCCTCCGCCGGTGACCGTCTGGACTCCGCGAATGTCCATGACTTCTTCCGCGCTTATCCCGCGCGTCTACTGACTGTCCTCCAGTGGGCGTCCCCAAGTCCGCCATTGGATGGATGGCGGGAGGACCTTCTCTCCTTCGGGTGAACTCCGGGGTAGCTCCGTCTATGGCAGACAACGGAAACTCGTCGTTGTTCGCCATGGACGGCGGTCAGATGAACCCGGAAGACAAGGTTTTGTTTGTCAAGTTCCCACAGACGGCGCCAATTGTACGGGGAGCAAATATTCCGGCAAGCCCGTACTCCTTTCTTCCGAGCTCCGTTTATGTCCAATCACCTGCGAGCAAATAACGGTGAGCTACCCGGCGGTGTGTGACCGGAGAAACCCTCCGACGGTCAAGTTAGCACACATCTTAGGATAGAGAGAGAGAGAGAGGGAGGTGTTTTAGTGTAAGAAAATCCTTACAAAGTGTTCATCTGCTGCGTATGGGGGGCGCAGACATGCTTATATACCCTCTGTGCCCCATATCTACTCTCAGTCATCCCCTGACACGTGGCTCCGCTATCCCATCTGTCAGCATAAACCTTGCTGAATATCACCTAATCTCAACTGCCTGCCTTCACAGCTGGAGCTCGGCAGCCGAGCTGCTCTATCCGTTGCCGTGCCGTGCCGTGCTTCATACCCAAGCACTTCACTGGCTAAGTCCAAGAAGGACTGGGCTAGGCGACATCTCGGCAAAGCCTAGCCCGAGGCACCTCCTGTGGCCGGCCTTTCTGCCAGACAAACAGTTACCTCGGCTGACCACGCCTTTCCGGGCGCCGGTCACTCTGCTTGTCTTGCTTCGGCCATCGCCTGGTTGAGCAGCTCGGTCCAACCGAGCAGTTTCTTTACGGTCTGGGGTGACACACACTCGGCCCAAGTTCTGTCCGGCCCAAGTTCTGGCAGCCCATCTCTTGGCGGATAGTCAATCATCTCGGCCCCATGCACCGTTGGGCTCTCAACCTGCTCGGCCATTACCACGGCCCAACTCCAGATCATAAATCACCCTCTCACTACTCTTATCACTTTTTATTATTTAACATGCATTTTAACACACATATTTAACTCACTACGAATACTCTTATAAATCTATGAAGTACTTGGTTATTGTTGTCCGTATAGATTCGTTTGGAATATGGGTTAACTTTTTAACTTTTTGATTTTTTTGACTATTTGAGCCTTAGATTAAAAAGTCCCGTTTGGGATAAATTTTTTAACTTTTTTGACTTTTGTGAGTAAAAAAATGAAATGATTATCGTTTGGATGTAATATTTTATTTTATTTGACTAAAAAGTCTATTTTATTCTTTTTGTGACTATTTTAGTAAAAAAAATCATGTTTATTAAGTCCTATCAAATGATATAGAGTGGAGATAATTTTTAAAATTTTATTTTATTTGCAATTTTTTTTCTTGGGTGCAAAAGTCCAATAACAACTACTAGTAATGATATTGAGGGAAGAATTACAGCATTAAATGAAAAGGTGGCAAGCAAATTTTGTTGGAGCATTAATTATTAACCCACAGTAGTGTCAACCTTCAACCCAATGTAGCCCAAAGCTTGAAGTAATAATAAACTCAAATGTAATATATATATATATATATATAAAATAAATTGAGAGTTTTCATTCGATCATATGTTAGATAAAAAATATCATGTTATAATTTTATTTGTATTTAAAAAGAATATCAAATTTATCTCTATTATTAAATTAATACATAACGACATGTTATGTGATGTTTCTCAAAAATCAAGTAATCTCTCAACTTGTCTTGTCTATTCATTAACAATCCCCTTCTAACATTATTGTACACCAGAAGATGTAATAATGATAACAACTTCTCAAACTCAGCCTTCTCTATAGGAGGACCATATATCGTTATCTACATCTAAAAGCAGTTATAGAAATAAGAGTAAAAAATTTCTAGCAAAATATTAGTTTAGTTATTGAAAAAAAATTCAAATAATATGACATAATTGATTAATATTATGAATGTTTTCTTTTTTTTTTTTGGGTACATCGGAAAGGGAAACACAAGCAAGAAGCAAAAAAAAAGAAAAAGAAAAAGAAAACAATGCAAGAGCAGGCACAGCCACCCTAGATTCGACGATATGCCGTTCCAATCATATCTGCCACTACTTGGCTCCGAACTCCAGCAAGAGGATCATCCACCATCACCAACTGGTCCCTTTGATCAGCCCCCATGTTGGCAAGGAGATCAGCACATTTGTTACCTTCCCGCATGATATGACGAATAGTGCAAGTACACCTACGGAACAAGTGCCAAGCATCCTCTACTATGCTGTGGAAAGAGCAGTTTTGGAGAAGGCCTTCAGTGAGCAAAACTGCAACCAAAGTAGAGTCTGTTTCCACTATGACTTCATGCATTCCTTTTTCCAGCACGATCGTAAGCCCTTAGTATATACCCCACATTTAAGCTTCAAGGCTCTGACAAGAGTCCAGTTGCCTAAGGAAACCATAAATCCAAATACCTGCCTCGTCTCTAAAGACGCCTCCAAACCCACCTTTCCCCAGATCTCCACGGGCACATCCATCAGTATTAAGTTTGATCTTTCCTGCAGGAGAAGGTATCCAATTAACCAAAGTAAGAGATGGCCTATTAGAGTGTAAATTTTAATCAAAAGCTTGTTGAATCTCATTAACACAATTACAAATAAGATAGACTGTTTTTTGCCAAGAAGGTTCAATATTATCAAAATTATCCTGTTTCTATCTTTCCAAATTTGCCAAACAGTAATTGCAAAGACTAAGCTCCAGTTGGAAATCACATCAGTTTGGGGACGTAAATTCCTTTTGAACTAATCAAGGAAAGCCCTGCCTATTCAGAACACAACCATGACTACCAACCAAATTATCCCAAACATGTTTAGAATGCATACAACTACGAACCAGATGTTCAACATCCTCCAGATGATGATAACATCTGGGACAACTAGCATCTTCTGATAAACCTCTCAACATTCGCAAAGCATTAGTAAGCAGTCTATCATGAAAAATGAGCCATAAGAAACCTTTAAGCTTTTGGGGAATCTGAAGTTTTCAAACCCAGTCCAGAAACATAGGATTCTCCACCGGAGGAAAAGCAAGCTGATAAGCTGTGACAGTAGAAAAATTACCACTTGGGGACCCCTTCCAAAAAGGGGTGTCAGGAAAAGTAACAAATTGGAGTAAATGGATTTTGAGCACTTCAGAAAAAACATCCCTGGGAAGATAGGACTCAAACATATTCACATCCCACTCCCCTAAGCCATTCATGAGCTTATCCACCTTGTCCATATTAATGGAATTATGATTCGGGTATTGGGATGCTAAAGAAGCCTCCCCACACCACCAATCATGCCAAATGGAGATCTTAGAACCATCACCAACCCCCCATTTGATGCCTTTTCTTAAGACATCCCTCGACTTAAGGATACCCCTCCAAGTAAGGAAGGAGTTCCTTTTAGAAGAATAAGTCATGAGTTGGTCATTAAGCAAATACTTCTGCTCCAGCACCTTCACCCACAAGCTAGAGTCCTTACAAAGGGTTCTCCAGCCCAGTTTGGATAACAAGGCACTATTCTGGAGCTTTGCCTTACGAAGACCAAGCCCTCCAAATTTCTCACTGTTACAAATAGTAGCCCAATTCAAAAGATGAATTCTTTTCTTATTCTCACAGTCATCCCACAAAAAATTACGGTTATGCTTATCAATAACCTTGCAAATATTAGCGAGAAGAAGCATGGTTTGCATGAAATAAGTATGAATTGCATAAGTGACTGATTGAATTAGAGTAGCTCTCCCCGTAAATGAGAGCATACTTGTTTTCCACTCAGAAAGCCTACTTTGAATCTTATCAATAATAAACTGGAAATGATTCCGACTACATCTGCTATGAAGCAAAAGAATACCAAGATATCTGCCCAAATCAAGTGTAAGAGAAATGCCACACAGCCCACTCAAGTTCCTTGCTTTGGATATAGACACATTAGGAGACATGAAGATTTTGGACTTCAGGAGGTTTAGCTTAAGACCAGAAATAGCACTAAACTTCCTCAAAACATCCATGATAGTTTGACAATTTCTTTCCTCCGCTCTACCGAAAAGGAGAAGATCATCTGCAAAGAAGAGATGGGAAATAGCAGGGCCTTGTACAGAAGCCCTCACCCCTTTCCAACTTTTATCATTGACTTTAGCCAAAATCATATTTGAAAGTCTCTCCATGCAAAGCACAAACAGGTAAGGAGATAACGGATCCCCCTGCCTTAGCCCTTTCTCCATAGGAAAGTCCTGCAACTTTTTCCTATTCCAGAGAATAGATGCATCAACATTGGTAACACAATTCATAATTAACTCTATCCAATAGGCATTCAAGTTATAATCCAAAAGAGTATGGTGGAGAAACTGCCATGACACATTGTCATAGGCCTTTTCGAACAATTGTACAATGGAAATAATTGAGAGTGGAAATAATTGAGAGTATTATATCTATATTGAACAATTGTACAATTAAATTGGTGAAAATTTTTAACGCTTTTTTTATTTATTAAAAAACCCACATGAGAGCGGCTACGTCATATAAAATTGTTTATTTTTTATTTTTGTGTCTAACAAATCTCTAAACTGTTAAGGATTGTTTATTAATTAAGGATTGTTTATTAATTAAGAAAACTAAAAATTTAAAAATTTATTAATTAAGGTTTGTTTTAAGAAATGTTAAAAAAATTGAATTATTTATTTATTTATTATGAAAAGATATATAAAAAATAAAAAATAATAATATAATTCAAATAAATTAAAAAATTAATAAACTGACTTTTGTAACCCTTCTGACAAGAGGCCTAATTTTCAATTTTATTGCAAGGCAAAGCTTACCATGGGGAGAGAGAGAGAGATTGACATAAATGCTTTTCTTTTCCACATGAATAGTGGGAGATGACAATCAATCCCACTATCCTGGCATTCTTGACTACTTTGCAATGAAATTGATTTCTGAGTTCTCAAAATATACTTTAAAAAAAAAAAAATTACAAATATATTTTTTAAGATTTATTTAAAATATAAATTGTTCTTTATAGTTTAAAAAAATTATAAATATTTCTTTGTTAGTATTTTTTATTTAATAAAAATAATTAAAAAATAAAATTCATAATTGCTCTCCTATATAATAATAAAATTACCTAAATTATTAATTGAAATATATTTCTAACATCATTAAAAACTGTTAATTGACTTGATAATTTATTAATAAAATGGGCAATTTATTATAAAATTAGAAACCTGAGTGGGTGAAATATAATTTTCAAAACCACAGGGGGCGATTTGTATTTTAATCAAATCTCAGGGGATGTTTGTAATTTATCCAAAAAAAATTATAAATAAGTGGATAAAAAAATAGTAAGTAATTTTTTTCATAAAATTTTCACTTTTATTAGAGAATAAAATTTGAAAATAAAAATATAATTTCTGGTAATTATTTTTGTTAAACTTCTTTATAATTTTTCTAAAAAAAAAAAAATCGGAAAATTCTTTTAACTCATAGTTAGACATCGGATCAAATTGTACAAGTTTAGTAAAACTTTTAGTTGGATACTTAAGTCTCGTTTGGTAACTTTTGTTTTAGCCAAAAAATCACTATAAGTTGTTACATCATTTTATCTACTTTTTTGTATATCTTTTCATAAAAAACTCAAAAATTACTAAAATAACATATTCTCAAACAAGGTCTTACAATTCAATTTAAACATATATACAGTTTTCCACTGTTGCAATATAATCCCTCTATCCAACTCTTTCAATAAAACTATAACCCCACTGTCCTTGTTCACCTACTTTCCATATTATTTTTGTGGTTTTATTTTATGTTTATACTTTAGTAATATTATTTTTGTGGTTTTATTTTATGTTTATACTTTAGTAGTAGCTATTTTACATCTTAGTTATGACTGAATTATGAATCAATGGATTTTTAGTATTTGTAATACTTTTTTGAAATTATTGAGTTGATTGAATCTTGTAAAAGTTATTCTTAGCTTTTGCCTTGCTTCAATGAATCCATCATCTTTCCTCATCGCTCCAAGTTTAAGTTTGCATTTTATATTAACTAAAAAGGTGACAATAAAATCTAAATAAATTATTAAATATTCTACACAATAGTCAAACTAATTCATTTGTGAGTTAGTGGGGAAAAAAATAAGAATAAATAAGATTAAAAAAAAACAATAAGAATAATATTACTACTAAAATTTACAGTACATACTAAAAAAATATCAAATCAATATTAAATCACCTATGTGCGTGCTACCCTTCTAGCTAATATAATATGCAAGGCTAGTGTGAGGCAACAAGGCGAGCTTATGGCTTACTAAAAAAGAAGGCTACATATTTTGAGATGGAAAATGATTGGTGGCCCTAAAAAATTTGCCCCTAATGCCCCTAATTTCCATTTTTGGAAACTGTTTCTTTTTTTCTTTCTTTTTTCCTCTTTTTTTTTTTTTTTTTTTTACTTAAAGTGGAATTTCGGGGCATTCGAGCCCCGAAATTTAGGGCCCTCAATCACTTCCGTTTTGAGATTAATGAAATTTCACATACGAGATTATGAAACAATTTCAAAAGTTTTACTGGGTATGGGATATGAAGCGAGTCTCACATTCATATAAAATAGTTGGTAATAATTTTGACAAAATTTGTAAAATTTTTAACATTATTCATAATTAAAAGTATAATTAAATACTGATCTTGTGACTCCATGATTGACAAGTGACTTAAGCGGTGATTAATACGATTTAAAATAAGTTATATATATATATTTAAAAAAATTAAGATAAATGACACTCCGAGGTTTTATTTAATGCACATCTTCTCATATTTAAAAAATTATATATTTTTTTTCTTGAGATTTGCAATCTTATTACAAATTGCTCCTTAGATTCTAAAATTTTTTAAATGACTATTTTGCCTTTTTATCTACTATTTTTTTTTCTATCTTCATGATTACATTCTACAACTTTATATTATTAAATTTCACGTGAATATATTTTTATTGAGTGATGATATACAAACATAAAATTTATATAAAATTTTCAAATATAATGATATAATTTAGGAAAAATTATTTATAAGTCCTATTATAGAGACTTATGCTACATATGGTCCTAAGTAAAAACTTAAGTAACGTTTGGTAGAGTTTTAGAATTATGATTTGAGAATAGAGTTATATTTTGAGTTTGTGAGTTTTGGAATTATAATTTGAGTATGAAAAATTTGTTTAGTTATGAGTTTTGAAAAGAGTTTTAAATTGAGTTTAAAATGATTTGATGTGACATGATATTTGATTAAAAAACTTATAACTCATAACTAAACACACAATCCAAAATTTTATTCAAAACTCATAAAAAAAAATTTAAAAAAATATCAAAAATATTTTTTATTTAAAATATATATATATAAAAAAAGAACACTATTGCAGTCAACCGGTCGGACGTCCAGGACGATGACCAAGTAGACGTGTTTCTAAAAGTGAGTATGGAATCAACTTTTGAAAACGTGAACCAAACACCACACTCAAATGTAAGTGTAGAATTAAGTTTAGGGAGCTCTGTCAAACAGAGCCTTATGTTCTCATAAGTCCTGTGAAAAGTTGGTTGACACATTTATCCTAAAAAATAGTTGTTAATATCACAAATAATGACAAAATCATATATAGGAAATTGAATATTACTATAGATCATATCTATGTGGATGTGAATTTGAAATTCAACATAAACGTAATAATCTCCACAAGAACGCCAATGAACCAAATTTGGGATTGGATGGTAAACAAAAAAATAAGAGATATCCTGATCAGAATCAAATTCAAGTAGCATAAGATATATCTAGAGCAACCAGACACTGGAATTTTTTTATGCTTAGATTTCAATACGGTCGTTTCGCTTCTAAACATGAACGAACGAACCAAGATTCCGATATTCACAACCCACTTCAAAGGCCGTCATAAGAAAGTTTATAGATAAACAATCTAACTCCGAACTCAATAATACATAATGAAAACTAAGAGCTTCATTCACATAGATTCCAAGACTTTCCACGAACGAGCATCATTTTCATATGCAATCAAAAACCCATTAAGTTTGCGAAACATAACGTAACCCGTACGTAAACACTAAATACAACAACGTCACAATACAAACTTAAAGACAAATACAACTGAACGTGACACGCATAAAACATGACAACATTGCATATGTGGGTTAACATTACAACCTAAATGTAACGTCATTAGAGGCTAATGAAAGTGTGTCAATGTATGGCTGTACCATTTTTCATAAACCATCAACATTTTCACATTCAATTAAAAAAATCAAAAATCTAGTAAGTTTACGAAACATAACATGACACGTATGTAAACACTGAATACAACAATATCACAACACAAAATTCAAAGACAAATACAACCGTTCAGTAACACATACAAAACATGACAACATTGCAGATGTGGGTTAATATTACAACCTAAATATAACGTCATTGGAGGCTAATGAAAGTGTGCCAATGTATGGTTGTACCATTTTTCATAAACCAGCAACATTTTCACATACTATTAAAAGAATTAAAAACCCAGTAAGTTTGTGAAACGTAATGTGACACGTACGTAAACACTAAATACAACAACGTCATAACAAAAATTCAAAGACAAATACAACCGAACGTAACACGCACAAAACATGACAACATTGCAGATGTGGATTAACATTACAACTTAAATTTTATGTCATTGAAGGCTAATGAAATTGTGTCAATGTATGGATGTACCATTTTTCATAAACCAACAACATTTTTACATTCAATTAAAAAATCAGTAAGTTTGCAAAACGTAACATGACACGTATGTAAGCACTTACAACAACAACGACATAGCACAAATTCAAAAACAAATACAACCGAACGTAACACACACAATACATAACCACATTATAGATGTGGGTTAACATTGGATGGTTGTAACAGACTGTGAAAGCCATATTAGAAGCAAAAAAGCTTACTTCCTTCCCTTAAACGCTTGGAGTCCAAATCAGCAAAAACAAACAACACAACCCCCAACCTTGACAACAACATCTCCCATATCTAGATCCAAACCATAAACATTTTCAAAATCCACCGGAATCCGCGATCAATGCGACATTCACTTTCACAGACGACGCGTACGCATTGCACTTTCCTAAAAGTTTCCAAAAGCTTAGTAGTCTGAATGATAGAATAATTTATAATATGAAAACATATAAAGTGTATAATAGTACACTAATACCATTTAATCACAATTCATAGGACCTTGTGAAACACCTTCCAATCTAAATGGGACTTAAAACTTTATAAGAAGCTACACAGGACTTCACATTAAATAAGTTCTTCTAATATGGCTTATAAATAATTTTCTCTCAATTTAAATACAAATCATCCCATCTATTCAACTACAAAAAAAATATAAATCATTTCAAAATTATTTTCAAAATACATAACTAAACAAGTTTTTAAATTTTGCAAACTGTTTTAAAAAATTATTTTTCAAAATTATTTTTCAAAACTAAACCCTTACATTTATGCACATCAAGTTTCAATTGTTAAATTTTAGAACAAATTACTACGTGGTTCATAATTTATCTCTTGTATCAATTTTATAAGTATTGGCTACATATTTTGTACAAACCAATTACAATTCGATGCGTGGCAAAATAAGGGTAGTACGGGAAGACTATTCAAATCTTCGATCCTGATCATACTCGTGGCAGTTAGTATTGGTTGTTACGAGATCTGAGTAGCAGTGGATTAGCAGAGAGATACAAAGTGATGTGGCATCATCGGCTACTCACATTTGAATTCAAATTTAAGAGGGAAGCCTAACTGCAAGTGATGGCGTGATGGAGCTAATCTTGAGGCAACATGATCAGCGATCATGGAGGAGCAGTTCAATAGTCATCCTTAAGCAGTATAAATAGCAGAGAAGGCCCCAGAAAAGAGCCCCCCCCCCCAGACTCAGATCCAAAAACCAGTCTTATTCTACTTTACTTAGGTTTATATTTCCTGTTCTTTACATTCCAGTACTTTAAATTCTGCACTGCACTTCATTTATAAAAGTAGTTTCAAGTAGATTGTCGTTGTAAGCCTCTACGAGGCTGAGTTTGAATCATTGTAAGTTTTTCATTCTAATGAAATACTTCAGTTGTTTTTTATTTGATCGATATTTTGCTTAATTCTCCTAAATCAAGCCACCAGTAAAAGTCCTCTTCATTGAGGCTGAGAGAACTAAAACACAATCGTCTGATAATTGGTTGTCAATTAAATTTCTGTAAGGACTGATTGATCCTTACTGGCACACTCGCAATTACAATAATAACCTTCGAAAGCCAAAAAGCCAACATACATTTTTGGCACGCCCAGTGAGACCAATTGAGATGGCTAGACGTAGGAGACAAAGAGAAAATGAGTGCTTGGAAGAAGGCGTAGAAGGAGAGGTAGAAATACCTAAACCAGAGGATAATGTGATAACACATCCTGTGGAAACTCCCATTTTATCAGAACCTATGGTCGAACAGACCAGTACTTCCGAACAAATACCATATGTTCGTAATATTGGACGAGACCAAGGAATTGGACCATCCACTGTCTCATCTACTCAGCCAATGAATCCATGGGGTGGCTTAATAGATGCAATGTGACAACAATTAATGAACACAATGGAAAGGTGGGCAATATCCTTTTTGGATCGAATGAATAACCACCAGCTAACAAACGTAAGACACATGGAGGAAATTTCGAATGTCCCTCAACACAGATTGGCTAGAGATAAACAGCCAATGCAAGTAAATGGACATTCTAATGGTCAAGCTAGTAATCAGAACTATGAAAGACCATCACCTCAGTCTTGGTACGAACCTATTCCAAGGCCTGTAGTAGGTCAAAATGTCTCAGTATTTAACAGTGAAGCCATGCAATTTGGTGGAACTGGCCCAGTACAAGAAAATGGCATAAGAATAGCTCCAAATCCCATGTGCGAAGCCATACCTGGCACAAGGGGGTTCACTAATCCCTTATTTGAATTTATACCCGGGGGGTTGGAAGGTTTTCCTACAAATGGAAGAAACACAACACAAGTTCCAGCACCTTTTGCAGGACAAATTCAAAGGGGTTACCCACACCTCCAACAGCAACCTGCACCACAGGGACAACCAGTCCCAAACATACCACCTTATGGACCAAGAGGACCACAAGCATAAGTTTGTCCACCAAATCCTGTGTTTGCTCTTCCAGCAGTGGTTCAGCAAGCACAAAATATGGTCCCTAGGGACCAAATTACTGGCATCGTTAGGGAGATGTGTGGACTAATGGCTCGAGGGGTCCAGACTCTTGTATACAGAAAACCATATCCAGAATGGATAGATAGGGTACATGAATACCCAAGAAGTTTCAGGATACCAGGTTTTGCCCTTTTCTATGGGAGTGGAAACCAATCAACAGTAGAGCATATTGCTAGGTTTGCTGCTCAATTCGATGAATTTACTAATAATGACTATATGAAGCTAAGACTGTTTCCAAATTCTCTAACTGGTGGAGCATTTGTATGGTACATTAACCTTACACCTGGCTCAATCCAAACTTGGCAACAAATGGAAGAGGCATTTCATGCCCAATTCTTCCAATCAGAGCCAGAGGTTTCCATGGCAGACCCGGCAAGATTGAGTCAAAGGCTTGAAGAGAAGGCTACTTAGTTTATTGCCAAATTTAAAAGGGCTCGAAATAAATATAGAGTCATCTTGCCAGAGCCAGAATTCGTAAGAATGGCTCAAAATGGCTTAGAGTTTAGGCTTCGAAAGAAGTTTGACTCAACAGAGTTCAGGGACTTAGTGGAACTGACTTATAAGGTATCTAGGTATGAAGCATTACTAGAAGAGGAACAAGATCGAAATAATGCATCATACAAGACATACTACAAAGATCCTAACTATGAGATTGATGCAGTAGAGATTGTGGGGAAAGAACCTGTGATCTGTGAAGCATTAATTCATAAAGATACAACAATTGACCAGCAGTTTAAAAAGAAAGGCCTTCACAGGAAATACTCTTTCGATTTAACTAAGGCAGATGACATTTTTGATCATTTGCTCGCAGCTAACTTCCTTAAGTTACCAAAAGGGGTTAAAATTTCATCTCTTGATGAACTTAAAGGAAAAGTACATTGTAAATGGCATAATTCTTGGTCTCACTCGACTAAAAACTGTGTTGTTTTTCGAAACAGGGTCCAAGAACAAATTCGGAAAGGAAGTTTGAAATTCCCAGCCAAAGCTCAAAAGGCCATGGGGATCGACAGTAATCCATTTCCAGAAATTGGAGAGGTGTCAGCCAATGTCATATGCCGGATTTTCAGAACCTGTCTTTGAAAGAATTAGAAGAAGTCAATGTGAAAATGCATGTGGCTAACCAGACAGCTATCAAGAAAGACACTGGAAATCTACCAGCTATTGGACAAGGTTTCCCACACTAGAGGGAAGACTCTGAGGAAGAAGCACTGGATGACGATTCCTTAGAAGCAGCTGTAACGCAGAGGATGTGTCCTAGGTGCAGACTAAGCTACAAGTGGTTGAAAGGACTTCCGATTGATGGGAAGCAATACTACAAGGATGTGCAAAGACGTCCTAAACCAACCAATGCTTGCAATAAAAGGTCATATCTATCTGGTGTCAGGTAGCAGCCATTAAGGGTTGAACCAACAGCTGATAGGATACATTCCAAAGACAAGAGGCCTTTATATGAATCCAGGCTAGTTAATTATGACAGAATAGAGAGCAGTCATTCTGAGAGGAGATTGGAAAGAGGTTCAGTTTATGGGATCAAAGCCAGAGATTGGCCTCTTAGACCAGCCTCATGCAGGATGGAAAGTGGACACCTTCATCGAAGGCCTGAGTTAGGCCCAAAGCATGAAGTCAGGACCAAGCAGTGGCCTTCGCAGCTAGCTTCGAAGATGACTTCGAAAAAGAAAAGAAGCAGTTCAACGGCAGGGTCAGTAGGTTCGTGGGTACCTGGGGTCCTAGATTGGTTTGTGATTCAGAATAAAACTAGGAAAGTGTTTACCCAAAGAGATGTAATTGGAAACCAAGGTAGGATGGTTAAGCCTCCTTTGGTGGCTCCAAACAATTGGGTGTTGCTTAAGCACCCCAAAACAAAGGAACCAGATATGGTCCTTGTAATTTCTAGATCACAAAGGAGAAAAATTCAGCGTAGGTATACTCAGTACCAGCGAGACCTGAAAGAGAATGGAGAGAGTTCTTCATTGGTACAGACAGAAGGAAAGAAGAATCCAAAGTCCGACCATACTCCAAACCAACTCTACAAGGCAAAATGGGTTGCAACAGAGAACAGTTGGCCAAAGTTCACTCTAAACTCAAAGCCAGAGAGAAATCCAGTTTAGCGGGATTGAAGAAGGCATTGATGGAAAATGACAGCGAGGCAGAGACAGAAGTTGGCTTAGGCCAAAAAAAAGAAATGATTGAGGAAGAAATGTTCGAAGCCTTCATGGCTGAACAAACATTTCTAGTTGAAAAACCAGTTGTGACAGACCATTCAAAGGATGAAGTACCAGAAAGTAGCATGAAGATGCTTCTGGAGTAACTGAACAAGGTGGCCAAAAGGAGAAGCAGACACAGCCAGCCATCCAAATTGGCTCAGTGTCAGTGAACATGGTACGCATACTACCGTATGAATTCCAAGCTGGAGATGAGAATCAAGACAACCAAGAAATTGACCAAATTCTAATCTCTAGCGAAGACTCACAAGTGAGTATGGTACAAGATAACTCCAGAATGGTTACCCCAATGGAAACTGAATATGAGAGTGAAGAAGTGGTAAGTATTAACCTTTCGTATCCTTTTGAATATCCCTCAAATTCTATGACACAACATGTTAAGCCTTTGTATATTAAGGCCTTCTTCGATAGGATACAGTTGAACCGAGTCTTGGTGGATAATGGGGCAGCGGTGAACTTACTACCGAAATCTTCCTTGAAAAAATTAGGGAAAAGGAATCCCAGGTTAATCCCAACCAGTACAACCATTGCTGGTTTTGCTGGGGACAAACAGATGGCTCAGGGAATTCTACCCATCAACCTGAGTGTGGGAACCAGGGACTGCATGACGGCGTTCTTCGTCATCGACAGTAATGCTAAGTACAATACTTTACTTGGTAAAGATTGGATCCACACTAACAAATGTGTGCCTTCCTCTTTGCATCAGAAAATAATGGTGGCCCTAAGCAATGGAGAGATAGAGGAAATTGATGCAGATCCTCAACCTTTCATAGCCTGCGCAGATTTCACAGAGGCCAAGTTGTATATTGAAGGAGTGACACCACTCAGTACACTGAGGAAATCTGATGGCTCAGCCGAAGTGACGGTTGATGAGGAAGTGACACACCTGAAGCACTTAGTCCAAGAGAGTGCTGATAAAGAGGTGGTCATTAAAGATGACAATGATGCCTAGTTATAGGCAGCAAGGTGAAGCACCAGAAGCCAAGTCTTTGGCTTTTATTAAGGGGTTGTTGGGGATGTTCTAAAAAAGTGCACTTTTTGACTTTTTATGAAATATGGGTTGGGTTTGAAGTGACATGATAGAGATGTGATGTGACTTAAATAAGATGATGTGACTTAAATAGGATAGTGACTTTTTGACTTTTATTAAAGATGCCAAACTTGGCCTATGTTTTCAATATTGGATGTAAAGTCAATAGTCCAGAAAGTGCATGAGCAAGAGAAAGAAGCCATGATAATTGGCTACAAGCAAGAGCAGCAACAAGCCAGAGTTTTGGCCCCTTGATAAATACTGTGCATTAGACATAGAAACAAAAGTCCAGGAAATAAATTTAGGGGAAGGTTCTGTACAACAATCCATTTATATAAGCACTTGGTTGAATACTCTTAACAGGAACCAGTTGTTGGTTATTCTGAGGAGATATATAGATTGTTTCGCATGGTCTTATAATGAACTACTAGGATTGGATAGGTCATTAGTGGAACATAGGCTCCCTATGAAGCCTAACTTCAAGCCATCGGAGGGCTATGAACACTATCTTTCATGACCTCATTGGAGGGTATTTAGAGTGTTATATTGATGATATTGTAGTTAAGTCCCAATCCATGGAGAAGTATCTGTTTCACTTAGAAGCAGCTTTCGAAAGAATGAGAAAGTTCAAGTTAAAACTCAATCCTCTTAAGTGTGCTTTTGGCGTATCATCTGGAAATTTCTTGGGCTATGTAGTACACAAGAAAGGAATACAGATTGACCAGAATAAAGCCAAAGCCATCATTGAAGCCAGACCCCCATCAAGTAAGAAGGAATTACAAAAGTTCCTTGGACAGGTTAATTTTCTTCGAAGGTTCATTTCTAACACTGCAAGAAAAACTAAAGTATTTTCTTCCTTGTTAAGGTTAAGAGATGAAGAGGAATTTGTATGGACAGCAGAGCATCAAATTGCTTTCGAAGGAATTAAAGCCTACTTGGCCAACCCACCAATGCTGATGCCACTAAAGGGCAATAAGCCTTTGAAGTTGTATATAGCTACAGCAAAAGATTCATTGGGAGTTTTCTTAGCCCAAGACAATGAAGAAGGCAAGGAGCAAGCTGTTTATTACCTTAGTAGGTTTTTAAATTCTTGTGAATGTAAATATTCAGCTGTAGAAAAGCTTTGCCTTGCGTTGTATTTTACAGCAATGAAGTTAAGATATTATCTTTTGCCTACAACTGTCTTGGTAATTGCAACCACAGATTTGGTTAAGTATATGTTATCTAGACCTATGTTGAGGGGAAGAATTGGCAAATGGGTATTAGCCTTGTCAGAATTTCATTTAGAATATGTTCCCCAAAAGACAGTGAAAGGACAAGTTTTAGCCAATTTCTTGGCAGACCATCCATCTCAAACAGAAAGCCAAGAGAAAATAGAACTTAGTATGGCTAGTGTTGAGCCGTGGCAAATGTGGTTCGATGGATCGAAAGCCAATGCCCTAACTAGAATTGGTATAGTGATTAAGTCACTACAAGGAATAGAAACCACACATGGTTTCAGAGTGGATGAAACTACTTGTTCTAATAATCAAGCTGAATATGAAGCCTTGATAGTGGGATTAAAAATTCTTATTGGATTACAAGTATATGCAGTTGACATATTTGGAGATTCTCAATTGGTGGTTAACCAAGTGAAAGGGATTTTCAAATGTCAAAGTATAAGCATGTTGCCATACTATGTTGTTGCATTACATCTGTTTTCTCAATTTCAAATAGCAAATGTAACTCTTGTCTCAAGATTCTTGAATAATAGAGCTAATGATGTGGCTCAGAAAGTTTCGAATTTCAAGAGGAGGGATAATACTCAAAGGGACATCAGCCAAACAACATACCAGAAATCTATACCACCCTTAAATAAAAGGAATGTGGTCCTGGAAGTCAATCATAATGACTTTCAGGAACAAGATTGGAGGCATCCAATAATGCAGTACTTGGTTGGTCCATCCTCAAAAGCCAACAGAAAAATTAAATTACAATCTATGCAGTACATCACATATAACAGTGCTCTCTACAAAAGAGGGGGAGATGGTTTATTGCTGGAATGTTTAGGCCCAAAAGAAACATTAATAGCTATGGCTGAGGTTCATGAAGGCATCTGTGGTGCTCATCAGCCTGGTGTGAAAATGAGATAGCTGCTTCGAAGGCATTCCTACTATTGGCCAACTATCCTTAAAGACTGCATAGAATATGCAAAGAGTTGCCAGGCATGTCAAAAGCATGGCACAATAAAGCATGTGCCCATAACTGACCTACATGCAGTAGTAAAGCCTTGGCCATTCAGAGGATGGGCCATGGATATGATAGGAAAAATACACCCACCCTCTTCGAATCATCATTGTTTCATTTTAGTGGCTACTGATTACTTCACCAAATGGGTCGAAGCTAAGCCATACAAGGCTGTAGATCAGACTGAGGTCATTAGATTCATCAAGGATTTAATCCATAGGTTTGGCATCCCACAAACTATAACTGTTGATAATGGGATTGTGTTTGATGAGAAAATGGTGAGGTCTTTTGTGGTAGAGTTTGAAATTAGCCTTGTTAATTCCATCCCCTATTATGCACAAGCCAATGGCCAGGCTGAATCATCTAATAAGTCCTTGAAGAAAGGAATACAAAAGGTTGTGAAAGACAATCCTAGGGATTGGCATAACTTATTGTTGGATGTATTGTGGGCTTATAGAACTTCCCCATGGTCAAGCACAGGAGTTACTCTTTATGTCTTGGTGTATAGGCATGATGCTGTATTGCTTATGAAAATTAATGTTAAGTCTTTGAGGGTAAGATGCCAAGACCAGCTAGATCCTGAGCAATACCATCAGAGTATGTGCTTAGAATTAGAAGGAATAGATGAAGCCAGAATTCTGGCATTAAATAGCATTCTTTTTCAAAAGAAGAAAGCAGCCAAAAATTACAATAAGAAAGTCAAACACATTGGTTTCGATGAAGGTGATTTGGTGTGGAAAACCATACTCCCAATGGGGATTAAAAGCCATAAGTTTGGCAAATAGTCACCTAACTGGGAGGGGCCATACCAAGTCCATAGAGTCCTTCCTTTTGGAGCATACCATTTGAGAAATTTGAATGGATATGTACATCCCAAAAAGATTAATGGCAGGTATTTGAAGCCTTATTTTCCAACTATATGGGAAACACAAGGAGAAAAATAAATACCAAGTACAAGAACACAAAAATACTCAAATGATAAATAAGAATTTGTTTTTCATAAAAAGTTGAATACATTCTGCCATAAATTGGCCCAAAAATCATTACAATGCCTCAGTTGTTCTTTTACGACAGATGTTCTAGTTTTAAAAGATGAATTCTTGCTTTCGATCGGCCAGTCCTTGGTTGGTAATCAGCAACTTGGTATTAGCTCGGGCTAAGGCCTGGTTGACTACAGATAATTCCTCCTCAAGCTGAGCCTTCCTCTCCAGTAGTTGAGTGCGAAATTGGGAGACAGAGGAATGTTGTTCCTTGAACTCTGATATCTCAGCATGTACTATTGAAACAAAGTCCTGATCTCTGACCAATTTCTCCTCTGCAGCCTTGGCAACACAACAAATATTGATGTAGAAGTCAATAGTAGCTGTTGCCTGAGATAGATGACTTGAGACAGGCATGCCGAATTGCTCAACAATTTTGCAACACTGAAGGAAGTCATTCTTTATTATAGGTCTCTCTAGGGCCTCGAAAGAAATCTTTGAAAAAGATATCAATAGTTCCAAGCAGTTGTCTAAATCTATCAGAGGTGTAAAAAGCTTACTACTGGAAGAAGGACTCTGAAAAATTGCTAGTAAAGAGTCAGCCAAAACTAATGGCTCAGCTTTATCATTGGCTATTGGAGAAGTAGAGGGCATGTCAAAGACTGGCTAGTCTCACTTCAAAGATATCTATCTCAACCGTAGACATGAGAGGTGCAGAAAAGGTAGTGGTGGAAGGCATAAAGGACTGCATGGGGATAGGAGAAATAGATGGAGCATCTTCAGCAGTCTCTATGATCCTAGCCACCAGTAGGTCAAGAGAAGAAGGGCTGGAAGTAGGTAAAGGTAATAAACCATGGGTTGGAGAGCTACCAGCACCTTCTGTAGGGGAATCTGTTACCATCAGGGATGGAGCAGCAGGGGGAATTTTTTTAAGAGGAGGGGGAAGAGTAAGGCTCGAAAGAGAAATGAATTGAGGTAGATCCAAAGACAAGTAAGGAAGATATGGATTTAATCCAAAAAAAAGAGATGCAAGAATGCTTGGCCTCAAGGAGGATACATTGAATGTAGGCCTAGAAAGTGGGAGCATCATCTGAAGATTCCTTACATTTTGTATCTGTTCAACTTCAACTGGAACTGAGGGAGTCCTCATTGGAAGAATAGGTTCAGTAGTTGTTGCTGCAAAAGAAGAGAAGCACCAAGAATAGGCTCAGTAATGTCAAGTCCAACACTAAAATTTGATAAGGGGGAAATAGTAGAGGCTTAGAAGAAGTTACTTGTTTCAAAAGTGATAGTAGTAATGGGAGAGCTTCGAAGAGAGTAGTGTTCAGCAATGTGTTGCCATCTTATAGCCTCCCTCTGGATTGCATCAGCAGCTTTATCTCTTAAGAATTGCTGCTGCCGTCTCTTCTCAGCTCTCTCAAAGACAATTATGGCCTTGGAATGTTCTTGTTCCATTGCCTTAGCAGCTGCCTCATGAATAGAGTCTTCGACGAAGTCAGAAGGAGAGACAGTCGTTTTCCTTCTTTTCCTTATTGGTGCTGGCATTTCCTGTTCTTTCTCAACCTCTCTCTCTTCAAGATGAGATTCAGACTCTTCAGGGGCAAGTTCTTTTCCTGCTGCTTTGGTAACTGTCCCAGGAATAGGGTTTTCGACTGAATCAGCAGAAGAGATAGTCATTTGCTTTCTTTTTTTCCTCTACAATGGTACCTCCTGTTCTTTTTTAATCTCCCTCTCTTCGGTGTGGGATTCAGATTCTTCAGGAGTAAGTACCAGCTTTCTTTTCTTTTTTTGTTGTTGTTTGTCCTTGAGAGCGACTAGAATTTTAGTCCTCTTAGGAGATTCTTCTTGTGGAGATCCTGCACCAAAATGTATGAGTGTAAAGGAAACAAACAAAAGAGTCGAAAAGAAAAGTGACCTGAAATTACTTACCTCTTTTTGAAGTAGCTCTAGTGACTCTAGCTAGAGGGGGTGAGGCTACAGGAACAGTTTGGGCAACTGTGGAAAAAGAAGGCATGTTCTCAGCTGTTGTTGATTTAGCCCTAGAAGGCACTCCTAACCCTATCAGTAAATCGTGAGGATGCGCTGATAGGCGCACTTCCATGTTGACTGACCACCAGTTTTGGAATCTTTTCAAAACCAAGCCATAGGGAAGAAAAGGGACAAATGTGAACTCATATAATTCTTTCAGCAGTTTGAATGTAGCTGCCTCTAGCTTTGATCTGGGTATTCTCAGGTCTCTGGCTGTAAGATGGACGTTCGAGAGACTGCAAAGTGGAACAGGAATCCCCTGAGTAAACCCAAACTGCCTGGCAAACTGAGAAGGGCAATACACCTCAGCTATACATTTATAAGCTCGAGGGCTTAAAAAGCCAATAAACAGCTCCATTGGTAGCAAAATAGAAGCCCACATATCTTTGTGAGGTGAGGTGGAACATTCTTTATTAGCCAAAAAGATTTGCAGCCAAGCAGGTCCTTTGCTGGCATCAAAGGGACAAAAGAAGATGGGAGATGGAGAAATAGGGAGTTGGTGAAAAAAAGTAAGGTAATAAGCAAAGGAAGCAGGATAAAGGACAATCCTAGCATACTTCTCCCCATAAGTGCTAGGGTCCTGAACAAGGAATCTTAAGCATTTGGGATGCAAATCAGTGAAATAGGCGAAGAGCCAAAGTTGGAGCACGGGGACCCCCTTGGTTCACATCGAGAGGTTCCTCACAAAATTGGGAACAAGCTCTATAAACATGGCCTAAGAGGTAAGGAGCTAGGGTTATACTTTTTTTCAAAACAAGTGCCTTCACAAGTGGAGCAAACTCAGGCATAATCCTCTGAGATGATGTACAAAAAAGAAATTTACACAACCAGTACATAATGAAGGAAAAAAGTTCTCTATCCCTCACGGGACCTACCCTTTTATTTTCGGCCTTTACAAAATCACTGTAGGAGGAGTTTAAGGGTGGAATGAAGAACTTAACAGAGAGGTCTGGATAACTGGGAGTGAAAGGAGAGCCAAGGGGTGAAAGCCTTAAAAGATGGCAAATATCCGGAACAGTGGGAGCCATCATGCCACACCAAAATTGGAAAAAATTGAAGGCCATGATCCAAAAACAAAAAGCAGCAGGAATCAAGAAAGGGTCTTCAGGAATGATAAACCTGGAAAGACGGAGGGCATCAAGAATACAGAGCTCTTGCAGGTCGTCTTCTCGAGCAGGTACAACTCTGTCATACCAGTTGTTAACTGGTATGACAGCCGTCTATGGCGCTTGACTCACCAGTTGTTAACTTGGCGATCTCTTCATCAATGCATTTTTTCAAAGCCATGGTTGGGCTTATATGATCACCAACAAGTATTTTAAGAGAAGAAGAAGCCATTGGTGACAAGTAGCAAGGAAGAGGCAAGAAAGAGGGGATTAACAGAGGAGAAGAGTTTGTGTGTTGAACGAGCGATTGATTTCAGAGCACGAAATAAAAGGGTTTTAAAAGCCTTTGTGTCTGGAAAATCTATCGCGTAAATTGTTAAGTGTTAAAAGTACGAATACGAAGAGTTTCCTTCAATATTGATACTTTTGGAGGGAAAAACATAGCCCAGATGATAATACCAGCTTCGAAATAAAATATTTGGCTTTGAAGCTAGATTTTGGCGCCAAGAGTCAAATAACAACGGCTTCGAAACTACGAAGCCGGCTTCGAAACACATTCCGTACTTAATGGATGCAAGAATGCTCAAGTATTCATTTACTTCAAAGGGATTAAAGACCTGTTTTAGGTTTCTTAATAAAAGTAACGTTCTTCGAAGCAAGACTTGTGATCCCTTAAGGGTGGGAATTGCTGTTCGAAACATCAAAACCAATAATTGGTTTGTAATTAAGATAGATGCTTTTTCTAGACAAAACAGTGCAGCCCTAAAAAAGAGCTTTCATATTTTTTGAAAGTATGGACTGCTATTCTAAGGAAAAAATGGTCAATTTAAAACTGATTGATCATACTGACCATGACCATATGTTGGTTATGATCGAAACAAGCTTTAAGAGGTAAGATTGTTAAATTCGAAACACCAATTTTTAATAAAAAAATCAACAAAAATTGTTAACTATGTTCCATAAATTGGATGGGTTCATTGTTGGTTCTTTTAGTGTTTCATTTAAAACAATCGAGTCCAAGTTCAAAGGATAAGCTTATTCAGTTCGAAGTTCTGAATTTGCTTTTAAAAGACAAATAGAGATAAGATCAAACCATACCAAACAAAGAAAAAGTCTTAGTGGTATTAAAAACCATAGCAATTACATCGAATGGCCCTATTTGGGTACAAACTCAAGTTCATAAAAATAGGGAATGGAATAAATAACAAGATCATGAAATTTAGTCCAACAATGATCAATGAATTTCTATATTTTCTTTATTCTATCCTCTATTTCTTCTAATATTGGCTGCATGAGTCCATGTGCTCTCATTTCGTAAAAGAGCTCTTCAGCCTTTATTTCAAATGCTGTTTCTCTCAATCCTTATTCAAATTCGTTTATCTCTAAGTCATCCCAGTACGCAGAATCTTTATTCTTGAAATCATCGAATTCTTCAATGAAGTTCTTTGCTTCGTACTGGGCATGAATTCGAAGAGACGAAAGTTGGTCTAAAGATTGTGTAGTGGCCATAGAGGTCCGATGCTAGTAGAGAAGCAATGAAAGTTAGTCCAAAAACATGTGAAGCTCTGCTTGGGCGAGGGGATTGAGGACATGACCCCGAGTCAGAATATCACAAGCCCATCGAAGGTTCTTGAAAGGAACTTCGTCCTCAAGAACATTGAATAGCAAGTGAGAAAAAACCGCAAGTAGAAGTTGAGCTTGCTTCCGCTCAGCTGGAGTAGGGGAAGGTAGAGGCTTGTAGGGTGGAAAGATCTTATCTGCGGAAAGGGCAAGCCTCAATCTCTCTGTCCAGCAAGGATTTAGCGGAGGGGAAGGTGTGGATGCTTCTATTTCAGAAGATGGAACAAGGGTAGAAGGACACAAGGGCATTAATATAATCGAGCCAGTCAAAAGAACAAATCTTTGCCTTCTGGGCTAAGAATGATGGATTGTACCCTTGTGCCTCTTTTAAGCGTCGGGCAGCGTGCACTATCTTTGTAGGTATAGAGGATGTATACCATGCCACAAGCAGATTCTCCTCTAAACTGCGTCGATGGTCAATGGACACGTAGGGATTGACCACCGAGCTTCGCGCATAAGAAGGGAACTCTAAAGGGTCAGTAAATTCGACAAAGTGATGATTGATTCGTTCCCTCAAATCACAGGCCACAGGTTCTGACCAGCTTGTCCAGTCGGAAGCCCCAGAAGAGGAATAAGTCGCAGCCTTGTCCCATGCAGAGGGTTGTGAAGAAGAACTTCCCATGTCGATATTTGCAACTTTCTAAATCAAAGGATTGAGAGCAGTTTGTTCGTAGTCCAAGTGTGAGGAAGAACTTCCCATGTCTATATTTGTGAGTTTCTGAATTGAAGGATTAAGGGCAATATGTTCGAAGTCCAAGGGCTGATAATTTGCAAAGGCATCCATGACCTGAATATAGAAAGGTGGGTAAAGATGGCTAATTAATGCATGGAGGTCCTTTTTAGGAGGAACAACATCGTCATATGACTCTTCGTGTGTTCGATCATTGAAGGAGAAAATTGATTCGGTCATAAAATGTATCAGTCTGTTCGAATGCTAAGGTGGTGGGGTGTTCAAAAGATTGAAGGAGAGTTAATGCAGATAGTAAATGACAGTTACATTTCTGGAAAAATGCGAAACCCATGCACGTTCTAAGACGTGGGAAAAAGACCTGGATCCACTAATATCACCAAGTATTGGGTATATTAGTGCGGGGGGTAATGTTGGCTACATATTCTGTACAAGCCAATTACAATTCGACGCGTGACAAAATAAGGGTAGTATGGGAAGATGATTCAAATCTTCGATCCTGATCGTACACGTGGCAGTTGGTATTGGTTGTTACAAGATCTGAGTAGTAGTGGGTCAGCAGAGAGATACAAAGTGATGTGGCATCATCGGTTACTCACATTTGAATTCAAATTTAAGAGGAAAGTCTAACTGGAAGTGATGGCGTAATGGAGCTAATCTTGAGGCAACATGATCAGCGATTATGGAGGAGCAGTTCGACGGTTGGAAATACAGTTCGATAGTTATCCTTAAGTAGTATAAATAGCAGAGAAGGTTCCAGAAAAGAGGCCCCCCAGACTCAGATCAAAAAACCAGTCTTATTCTACTTTACTTAGGTTTATATTTCCTGTTCTTTACATTCCAGTACTTTAAATTCTGCAGTGCACTTCATTCATAGGAGTAGTTTCAAGTAGATTGTTGCTGTAAACCTCTACGAGGCTGAATTTGAATCATTGTAAGTTTTTCATTCTAATGAAATACTTCAGTTGTTTTTTATTTGATCGATATTTTGCTTAATTCTCCTAAATCAAGTCACCAGTAAAAGTCTTCTTCATTAAGGCTGAGAGAACTAAAACACAATCGTCTGATAATTGGTTGGCAATTAAATTTCTGTAAGGACTGATTGATCCTTGCTGGTACGCTCGCAATTACAATAATAACCTTCGAAAGCCAAAAAGCCAACAATAAGTAAGAAAGTTTAACATAATTTTAAAAATAAAATCATTAAATTTTTTTAAAAAGATGATATCTTTTTTAATTACAAAAAATATCACATCAATGGGGTGTGAAAAAAATAATTACAAATTAAGGAGAAATTTCATATATATTAATTATTAAATTTATAAACTTTTTCTCAAATTTATATATTTTTTCTCTTAATACCACTGTCAAGTAATAACCCCTTTTAACTAACTAACAAAGTTTACAAACACCCAAATATTAGGAGAGTATCTAATAATTTCTCTCTCATTCTATGGCTTCTATGGCTTCTTTTGGCAAGAGGTAAACTTTTTTGGCTTTTTATCCCCCTTATTTTTTGTTTTGAATCATATAATTTTTTTTATTCTTTTACATATTTTTTTTAAAAAAAAAAACTTAAAAAATTAATTTTTAACCTATTTTTTAAAACAACTCTATTATGGACAAAACCACCACTATCTAAATATAAATTATTAAATAATTAATGGAGAATTATATCACAGCCGTATAGAAAATTGGTTTTTATACAAACTAGGGGTGGGCGCGGGTCGATTGCGGCCACGAAACCTCCAATCTGCCATCCGTCCGCCAGATTGGCGGCCTCGTTTGGGAACAGGCTAATTTAGTAACTTTTTGGCTATTTGACTAAAAAGGTAGGTAAAAAAAACTTGTATGTTTGGGATGACTTTTTGGCTAATTACGAAAAGATGTACAAAAAGTAGAGAGAAAAGAGAATCTTTGACTTTTTTGTATGAGTTGTTGGATTTTTGGCTAATTTAGTAACTTTTTGGCTAATTGGCTAAAAAAGTCAGTCCCCAAACGGGGCCTGAAGAAAATCAATCCGCATCCGTCCGCCAATCTGGTGGATGCGGATTGAGCGGATTGGCGGATGGATGCGAATCGGTTTGGCGGTTTAAAATTTTATAAATTTTCAACATAATTCAACTTGTGCACTTCCTCAAACAAAAAAAAGAAAAAAAAAAAAGAAAATATTACAGTCAATGACTTAAAAAAGTATTACAATCACTGTATGCCTTACCCAAAGAAAAAAAGTTTGAAACTTTAGAATATCACGATCACTGCCTGGCTCATCCACATATTACAATCACAGTATGATTCATCCCCATAAAGTATTATAATCTGTGATTCTTAAAATATAATAACAATTCAAACCACCAAAACCATGAACAGAGCAGTAGTAAAGATTGAATGTCTCTGTATTGTTACATCTACATATGTTTTTGAAAACAAAAACCAACCAGCATATATCATATTTTCTATTTATTATTTTTAGAGTTACATTTAAAAACTAAAAAATATATATGAATAATACGTTTATTTTTTTCAATTCAAAAAATATGTTCAAGTTGAAAACTTTTTTTCAACAGAATATCTAAACTCTTTTTCAATTGAAAACACAAACATAATATTTAAACAAATTAAAAATGCAAAGTCTTATAAATTACTAGGGGTGCTCGCGATTTGGCGGTTTGGTGGTTCGGTTGCGGCAAAAAAAACTCAAATCCGCCATCCGTCCGCCAAATTGGCGGATTTGAGAAAATCAATCCGCAACCGTCCGCTCGTTATCACGCATCCGTCCAAAATACGGCGGATCGGTTCGGTTCGGTCGATTTTGGCGGATCGGTATATCCGCTGCTCACCCCTAATACAAACATAGCCCATAACTTTTTATCTACCCGTCATCACGTAATCATTTATACCCCCCACATGTTTTCATAACAATAATGTTACACATACTTAAAAAAAACACAATCTCTATCACCTTTAGTCACTTGTTATTAGCTCAAGAAAGAAAAAAAAAAATTAAAAAAAACAAAAATACATAATTAATTTACATCATTTTAAACGTTATGGGTTCTCAACTTTGGGCTCCCAAGTACTTCTGTTTTTATAATTTTTTTTGTCCCACTCTCCTGCAATTCCCATAATTAATTACTCATAATCACTAATAATGATCATAATCATCAAATAATTCAGTAATGTTACGGGCCTCAAAGGATAATCAAATAAGGCTCTGTTTTGGTAGGACTTATTTTTAGCTTATTTCAGTTTTTAGCTTAATTTAAATTATTTTGATGTGTTAGGTTTAGTTTAACAATACAGCTTATAACTTTTTATAAGTCAAAAATCAACTTATTCTTTGAGTGGAGGAGGAGAAGCTTAATTTATAAGTCAAAAATCAACTTATGTTCACGGCTATAAGGTATAAACTGTTAGGTTATAAGTTATAATCACTTTCTCACCGCTCTACCAAACGGGTCTATGTCCAAAAGCCACCTAAGATTAGTGGGTCCCACCACTAGACAACTGTCATCTGCCTCTCGCGTGGTAGAAAGATATTTTTGGAAAAAGTGAAAAAAAAATTTTAAATTTTTGAAAAGCTTTGTTTGTTTTTTTTTTTTTTTCCTTCTAATTTTTGCAAGGAATTATATATTTCTTGGTTTATTATTTTTTGATTGAACAATGAAATTTTTATGTTATTATTGTGAAATTCATACTCTAACATTGTGTTTGGTTCATAGATTTGAATCAGATTTGAAAAAAAAAAGAGATGTATCCCACCTTTTTTTTCCCTAATTTTGGATGGAATTATATATTTTTAGGTTTATTATTTTTTGATTGAACAATTATTTTTTTTATTTATATTTATTGAGAAATTCGTACTCTTTGTGTTTAATTTATGGATTTGAGTCAGATTTGAAAAGATAAATGTGTCTCAACTTTTTATTTTTCATTTTCAAATCCCTAATGTGGTTAGTTCATAAATTTGGATAAAAATTTAGAAAAGAAAATGAAAAAGTGAATAAAACATAAATGAGATGTATTTATATTGGAATTTTTATTGATAAGTCCAATTTAGAAGTGTTTTAATCCAAGAAGTCCATGAAGAATTTTTTTAACCCATTTAGTCCCATGTATGTATAGTTTTACTCCATAAAGTCCATTTTCTTGATTTACACTATTTTCTTAGACACTTATGCCCTTATATTTAATTTTGATACTCTTATAAATATTTTTTGAACGATTAGCAATTTAATGATGTGAACATTCATATTTTAAAATTCACATTGGTAGGAATGTAAAATTGGCCCGTAGGCGGCCCGAAACCCGGCCGCGAGCCGGGGCGGGCCCGGCCCGTTGACAATGTGAATATTCACATTGACATATTAACATTCACATTAATAGAAGTGTAAAATTGACCCCCGTCCCGTGGCGGCGCGAAACCCGCCCGCGACCCATGGCCGGCCTGGGGCGGTCCCGGTCCAGCCCGTCGACAATGTGAATATTCACATTGACATGTTAACATTCACATTGATAAGAGCATAAAATTGGGCCGCGGCCCATGGGTGGCCAAAAGCCCGCCCGCGGCCCGGGGCGGGCCCGACCCGGCCCGTTGACAATGTGAATATTCACATTGACATGTTAACATTCACATTGATAGGAGTATAAAATTAGCCCGCGCCTCGTGGCTGCCCAAAACCCGCCCACGGCTCGTGGGCGGGCCCGGCCTGGCCTGTTGACAATGTGAATGTTCACATTGACATGTTAACATTCACATTGATAAGAGTATAAAACTGGACAGCAGCCCAGGGCGGGCCCGACCCGGCCCGTCCCGTTGACAATGTAAATATTCACATTGACATGTTAACATTCACATTAATAGGAGTGTAAAATTGGCCCCCATCCCGTGACGGCGCGAAACTCGCCCGCGGCCCATGGGCGGCCCGGGGCAGGCCCGATCCGGCCCATTGACAATGTGAATATTCACATTGACATGTTAACATTCACATTGATAAGAGTATAAAATTGGGTCGCAGCCCATGGGCGGCTAAAAGCCCGCCCGCGGCCCGGGGCGGGCCCGGCCCGGCCCGTTGACAATGTGAATATTCACATTGATATGTTAACATTCACATTGATAGGAGTGTAAAATTAGCCCGCACCTCATGGCTGCCCGAAACCCGCCCACGGGCCGTGGGCGGGCCCGGCCCTGCCTGTTGACAATGTGAATGTTCACATTGACATGTTAACATTCACATTGATAAAAGCATAAAACTGGACAGCAGTCCAGGGCGAGCCGACCCAGCCCCGCCCGTTGACAATGTGAATATTCACATTGACATGTTAGCATTCACATTAATAGGAGTGTAAAATTGGCCCCCGTCCCGTGGTGGCGCGAAACCCGCCCGCGGCTCATGGGCGGCCCGGGGCGGGCCCGGTCCGGCCCGTTGACAATGTGAATATTCACATTGACATGTTAACATTCACATTGATAAGAGTATAAAATTGGCCCGCGGCCCATAGACGGCCAAAAGCCCGCCCGCTGCCCGGAGCGGGCCTGGCCCGGCCCGGCCTATTGACAATGTGAATATTCACATTGACATGTTAACATTCATATTGATAAGAGTGTAAAATTGGCCCGTAGCCCGTGGGCGGCCCGAAGCCCGACCGCAGCCCGAGGCGGGCTTGACCCGACTCGTGACAATGTGAATATTCATATTGACATGTTAACATGCACATTGATAGGAGTGTAAAATTAGCCCGCGCCCCGTGGCTGTCCGAAACCCGCCCACGGCCCGTGGGTGGCCTGGGGCGGGCCCGGCCCGGCCTGTTGACAATGTGAATATTCACATTGACATGTTAACATTCACATTGATAAGTGTGTACAATTGGCCCGTGACCCGTGTGCTGCCCGAAGCCTGACCTCCGGTCGGGGCGGGCCCGGCTCGTTGGCAATGTGAATATTCACATTGACATGTTAACATTCACATTGACAGGAGTGTAAAATTGGCCCGCAGCCCGTGGGCGGCTCGAAGCCTGATCGCAGCCCGATGCGGGCTTGGCCCGACCCGTGACAATGTGAATATTCACATTGACATGTAACATTAACATTGATTGGAGTGTAAAATTTGTCCGCTGCCCGAAGCTCGCCCGCGGCCCGGAGTAGGCCTGGATCCAAACCCGGGCCGCCCGTAGGACGCGAGTCAATTTTACACTCTTATCAATGTGAATGTTAACATGTCAATGTAAATATTCACATTGTCAACAGGCCGGGCCGGGCCCGCCTCGGGCCGCCCACGGGCCGTGGACGTATTTCGGGCAGCCACGGGGCACGGGCTAATGTTACATTCTTATCAATGTGAATGTTAATATGTCAATGTGAATATTCACATTGTCAACGGGTCGGGCCCGCCTCGGCCCGGGGCCGTGCTTCGGGCTGCTCACGGGTCACGGGCCAATTTTACACTCTTATCAATGTTAATGTTTATATGTCAATGTGAACATTCACATTGTCAACGAGCCGGGCCGGGCCCGCCCTAGGCAGCGGGCGGGTTTCGGGCCGCCTACGGGCCACGGGCCAATTTTACACTCCTATCAATGTGAATGTTAATATGTCAATGTGAATATTCACATTGTCAACGGGCCGGACCGGGCTCGCCCCGCGCCGCCCACGGGTTTCGTGCCGCCCATGGGACGCGAGTCAATTTTACACTCTTATCAATGTGAATGTTAACATGTCAATGTGAATATTCACATTGTCAATAGGCCGGGCCGGGCCCACCCCGGGCCGCCCACGGGCCATGGGCTAGTTTCGAGCAGCCACGGGGCGCGGGCTAATTTTATACTCTTATCAATGTGAATGTTAACATGTCAATGTGAATATTCACATTATCAACGGGTCGGGTCGGGCCCGCCCAGGGCAGCCCACGAGTCGCGGGCGGGTTTCGGGCCGGCCACAGGCTAATTTTACGCTCCTATCAATGTGAATGTTAACATATCAATGTGAATATTCACATTGTCAACGGGCCGGGCCCGCCCCGACCCGGCCCCGGGCTTCGGGCTGCCCACGGGTCATGGGCCAATTTTACACTCTTGTCAATGTTATTGTTAATGTTAAAATGTCAATGTGAATATTCACATTGTGAACGGGCCGGTCCGGGCCCGCCCCAGGCGACGGGCTGGTTTCGGGTCGCCCACGGGCCGCAGACCAATTTTACACTCCTATCAATGTGAATGTTAACTTGTCAATGTGAATATTCATATTATCAACAGGCTGAACCGGACCTATTTTTTTGGCCTGTGGACCGGCCCGGCCCGACTCGAATTTTTCCGGGCACCCACGAGGATCGACATGGGCCGGGCCCCTACACATTGACGATATGAACATTTATGTTGACGGTGTGAACATTCACATTAAGAGTATTTTGGTAATTATGTCACCTGTAGGACTTATTGAAATATAAGAAAATAATGTGAATTAAATGGAACATAAGTAGATGAAAAGGGTATTTTGGTATTCTTATCTCAAATTGGACCTAATGGAATAGTCAAAAAGAATATGGGTTGAATGGAATAAAACTCTTAGAAAATGAATTTATCAAAAAAGCATCTATTTTTTTATTTTATTTTTTAAAACATAAATGAGATGTATCCCAACAATGAACTTTTCCGATATGGGATTCTCTCTGAAGGTTCGAAGTAGTTCTGCTGATCACCTCTGAATTTGTAAAGTTTTCTCTCTTCTTGTTTTTCCTTGATCTCTGGACCTGTTTGATCTCTATATTATTGTTGTTTTCTTTTGATTTATTTAATTTTATTTTTGGCCTGATCATATTTATAGTGGTAATCAGTGATTGGTATTAAAAATTGTTTTTTATACTAAAAGTTCGATTAGTTCTTGAAACTTAGGGTATTTATGTTCTGATTTTGGGTTCATTTTATTCTGTGATAGGTTCAAAATCTTTTTATTGGGTTCTATTTCTAATGTATATATTTATGCCCCTTTGCCCAAAAAAAAAAAAAAGAATTTTTAAGTACAAAAATAATTTGAAATTTTGTTTAGGGTTTTTTTTCACATACTTTTTGAACTTTTTTTTATGATTTTTTTTTTTTAAATTTAAAATATTTGTTTTCTAGTTTTGAGATATTTATAGTCAAGAAGTATCTAAAAAATCAAAATAATTGAAAACTGAATATGATGTTGTATTGTTGTTGTTCATGTCTATGATCTTTAGTTTTTTGTTTGTGGTCAGACAATGGACTGGATATGATGTTTGGTTTAGACTTGGTTTGGTAGAATATTCTGTTAGATTTATGCATGAAAAAGTGCAGCAAATGTAATGCTTTACTTCCTGCTGGTTGCTTAATGGTATTTTTTTACCCTATTTATTTATTTATTTATTAAAATGAGCACATAAACATCAATTTGCATTCACAACCTCAAAAGTGTTGTTGGGGTTGCTCATGCTAATGCTTCCGATTTTCAATCTACAATTGTTATGCAATCCCTATTCTCTTGTTGGTAAATTGACAATTCCCTCAGTTCAGATAACTTTTAAACCTATACATTTTCAAATTGAAATTGCAATGAATTTTTCTGGTTGAGTTCACGTTGCAGAAAGTCGTTGGGTCAGTACAATAAGATGGTGGCCAAATTGAATTCCTTTGATGATCGTTGTGTTTGTGTTTTGGGTCTTTCCTAATCTCCCATTGGGGTTACTAAAGTATAGATTTGGAAAAAATTTCTTGGCGCATATTCATCTAATATAACAATAGAAAAACTGTCGATTGAAGTATGGAAGTAGAGCTGCCCAAAGCCTAAATCATATGTTTATAAATCTAGCATTTTTGTTGCCTACCTTGTTTCCCTAATCTTCTCCTAGGAACCTGTACCTTATTAGATCGAGGTTTGCTTTGAATTCAAATTTTTATTTTTTTTTGAATAAAGAAAAATTAAGATAAGTGGGAAGAAGTTATAGGAATTGCTCATTTTAGTATACTGGAAGTTGCAACGGAGTTGTAACCCATTAGTAAAGAAGAATTCTAAAATGTAAATCGCAAATTTTGGCAACTCTTACTGATGTCCCATATCATACTTTTTCGTGCGTATACAAAGTCAAAGTTGCAATGAAATCATACCCTACTTATAAACAAGATTTCCCAAATGTAAACCACTACAGTGTAGGCATTTTTTGGTAACTCCTACTGAAATTTCAATCTCAATCTCTCTCTCTCTCTCTCTCTCACACCCAGTCATACACATCATATTCTTTCATTTCTTTGTTTCGTGTCTTGAAAGTTCTTGTATGCATGAATAGCTTGTCTGTGATGTCAAAGCTCTCGGAGATGACAAAAACCCCAATTTCCAATGAGTTTTCATGTAGTAGTATTCTCTATCACGTTTGTTCTATGTATATGAGTTAACACTCTGGTGCATATCCTTAATATCCAATTCACTCTGGTGAAATTGTTTTCTTGAATCGTAGTTAGCCTTTTAAGTTAACATGGTGACACTTCTACAGTTACTCGCAGTTCTATGTAAATGTGAAAGCAATTCACTTGTTGTGCTGTGGGCCAGTGTAGTTTTTCTAATGGCACCTTTCAGCATAAATTTCCAATTCATTGTAGTAGCTAGATTTCTGTCCACTGCAATCCTCAATTCATTGGATACACAGATTTGTATTCCATTCCATCGGATTAAACAGAGATTCACCTCTGTATAGTAATCAACCTAGTTTTGTACTGTTTTCATTAACTTAAAAATGGAAGCTTGGGTGAAGAGCCATGAATCACCACTACAACAAAACTGGGTTTTTACGGCTTCATATCAACGACATACAGTAAATGCAAACTGTGGTTTTTCACTTTTACGGCTTTCTTTTTTTGCATGTCGTAAATAATTTCCCAACCACGGCCTGTCTATTGCGTACGCCGTAAATGTTAATAACGATGATTTTTTTACGACTTACAATGTTAGCTGTAAATAATAAAACTTTCTATGACATGCATATGGCATGCTGTTAATACATTAACTATACACGACATGCATTCGCGAGCCGTTAAAAATATTACACTTTTAACGGCGCACAAAAAATCAGCTGTTAAAAATATTGCACTTTACACGACATACAATGACCGTCGTGAATGTTAAGACTGAAAAAAAGTAGGAGCCAAAATGAAAAACTCTAGCGCCAAACACCAAAAATATATATGTATATATATTTCAAAAAAAAAAAAAATCAAAATGCACCATTCCAACCTTTTGATTGTCAAAAGGAATATAGAAAGGGTTAGGCGTAGAGAAGAGAAGGGTTCGAAGGAGCAAAATCGCAGGAGAAGGGAAGGGTCTGAATCGTCTCATCGCAGAGAGATGGAGAGTTGAAGGAAGGAGCAAAGCGAAGAAGGCACTACTTTCTCTCTCTATCTCAACCCTTTCTCTCTCTCTCTCTCTCTCTCTCTCTCTCTCACACACACACACACACACACACACATACATACATACATATATATGTATGTATATCTACCTTCTTGCAATCGTAATTAGTTTATGATTTTGAACTTTGTTTTTGTTGTACATTACGATTAGATTTGGAATTGTGTAGGTTTCATAGAAATTTTCCTACCTTTGAGCAGATTCTCTCTCTCTCACTCTCTCTCTTCTTCTTCTTCTTCAGCTTCTTCTTATTTTTTCTGTTGACAAATTCGCAGGCATGGGTGCTTCTCTCTCTTTGCCCTATAAATTGCAATTTCTGTGCCCTAATTGATTTTTTTCTTGCCAAATGCCTTATTTTTTTTTCTTGTTAGAAGAAGATTCCCAATTTTGTGCTCTATTTTGTGAAATGCATGTCTATTTCTTGAGAGACATATATAAAAATTGGAATGAGAGACTAATTAGTTGCATGTCTTAATTTCATTGATTTGGGTTTTGGATTTTTTGCACTGGTAGCTGTGTTTTTGGCGTTGTTTGGGAAGTTGGGTTTTGAGTTTTTTTTTTTTGTTTTTTTTTCACTAAAAGACAAATTGGTTACAAAACCAAAAAAAAAAAAAAAAAAAATCCAAACAAAATATCACATCAAACCCCATAACCATTTTATTTTTTCTCTTACAAACATCACATCCAACCACAAAAAAACTCAACTATCTTCCCAAACACAAAAAAAATTTCTCCAATAATATCCTACAACTAACAAAACCTACAAAAAAACTCACTTCCCAAACTCCCACTTTATAGTGTGAATTTTTATGTTTGATGGTTTGCATGTTTGAGAATATTTGTTAGGGGAACTTACGTGTAAGTCCTAATAAGTGGACTTATTGTCTAATAGGTCCTATGGAAAAAATTTGTCATAAAAAAGTCACTAATTGTAAGTTTTAGCGACAACTTATAAAAATCATGACAAAAAAACGGTCACTAATTGTCAATTTTTAGCGATGTATGTAAAAAATTGTCACAAAAACATTATTTTTAGCGGCAATTTTACCAAGATTTATTTTCAATAGGACTTGATGGGAATTAAGTCTAACTATTAGGACCTATTGGTAGTTTACCCTATTTGTTAATGAAATTTATCTTGATATGTACTTGGGTTTTTTAATTAGTGTTTTGAATATGGATCAACCTTGTAAATCTTGATTTGGGCATAATTCTAATTTAATTTGGAGTTTGTAATCAAATTTTGTTTTGGCATGCAATTGCCCCCGTATATTTTTTTGGATTTTTGTTTATAGATTAGCAACCTTGATCATGAAATTTATGTTCATGTGGATCAGAGTTGTGGTTATGATTTTAATTATAGTTCAATCTACAATTATATATCTCCTGATGTGGCTACGTTTCAGATTCAGAAGCCCCTTTTTTTCTTTTCTTTCTTTTTCCCTTTTTTCTCTAGATTTTTTTTTATAATGATTCCCAAACACAAATTAATTTTTGTAATCGTGATAATCCCTTGTTTATTCCAAATCAATGTTGTCAATATTCCTAAATTGTTTGTCAAACACATAGGTTTAATGACAGATCTAGTAATTTTATGAGCACACTTTTTTTTTTTATACTATTTTGCAAATAAGGGATGAAGCCAGGACTTGAACAGTTTCTAAATCTTGCACTAATTTAGTGGGAGCTAAATTTATGTCAAATTTTACTAATTCATAGTGTGATTATGTTTGTTAACCGACCACATGAGTATCAACTGTAAATAACTGACAATGAGAGACTAATTAGGAAAAGAAAGTATGAAAATTGAAATCTCCAAAGCAGGAACAAATAAAGCAGCATCTTGAACATATGAGGGGGTATCTGGTCTGAAATTGTAAATTGGTGGGGTGTGAAGTGGGTTATTCCAGGTTCTTTCATTGGTTTAATGAATCGGTGGTGTGGCTCAAAATTGAGATTGTTACATATTTTTTTCCCATGGAAATTGTCAAACTCTTGCTTGACAGGAAAATGTGATGCTGTGTTTATGACTTCTGATTGAAAATTATGTAGATTTAATATTTCTCTTTTTGAGACAAGTATCTCTTGAATTATATTGGGCAAATTACATATATCCCCCTCGAGGTTTGGCTAAATTACAGATACCCCCTGAGGTTTGAGAAATTACGAATTCCCCCCTGAATGCTATATTTGCATAAGAAATTAGGGGATAATTTGTTATGAAATATAAACCTCAGAGGGCAAATTGTTATGAAAATACAAACCTCAGGGGGCGGGATGTAATTTCCGAAACCTCAGGGGGTATCTGTAATTTAGTCAAACCTCGAGGGGGTATATGTAATTTGCCCAATTATATTTTAGCGCACAATAGTACAATGAACGCCATCTAAGCATTAAGAGGGAAAGATAGAACTGTAGCTTTTAGAGGAAAAGAGAGAGAAAGGTTTTAGGGAGAATAATAAATGGGCTGCCCTGGAGCAAGGCAGAGTAGAGGATCTGAAATATGGCAAATATGTTGTGTACATGGATTTGATCTAATTTTTTGTTTTGAACTTTTTGTTTTTTAAGGTCATTGGAAACAATGGGATACATATCTATCTTGATCTTCTCTAGTCGGATTACATTGAGGGGTGAGTATAATTTTTTAGTATCTTTATCTTTTTCCGTGTTCTGAATGTAAAATATATTTTTTTTCTTGATGTGCTGTAAGAGAGCCTCTAGTTGCGGGAGCTTTACTATTCTTTTAATTCTTTGTTCTCAATGAATTGAATGTAAAGTATGTTATTCTACCTAGCTTTGCTAATCTTGAAGTGCACCCTCATTGTGATTTCTTGTGTTAAATATCTAAATGTCTCATGGGTGAAAACCAGGTGAAGAGCATTGTTCAGAGATAAAACAGATAATCACTACAGCTTGCTCTGTAAGTATATTTTTCATAATTTAATTTTCAAATCACTAAAATCACTTAATATATTTGTTGAAACAAACTGCTGCTGCTGCTGTGTTGCTCCTGAGTTGGCTGTTGCTTGTGTTGAGTCTTCTCCTTGGGTTTGACCTTGCAGTTTGCTGCCTTGCTTCACCTTGATTGTTGAAAGTTGAACTGGTTTGGTCCCAATCACCTGTGGGACCCTTCTATACCAGCACACACCTGCTGGGCTTATAATGTAATCCAATGAGCCTAAGAGACTGCTTTAACCTTGTTTTTTTCGTGGCTGTCCTAGCCTGATTTGCACACAATGTTCAGTCTAGGTTCTAAGCCCTGTAAAGTGTAGATTTATTCCTGTGGTTTAGCTGCTTGTAGGAATTACTAAACTTCTTCTTTGTTGAGAAGAAACAGTTTTTTCATTTCAATTCTATGATAGTGTCTTTACATGGAGAAGCTTTGCGTTCCTATTGCAGGCCATGTGGGAGGATAACAAAACTAGATCAAAGTGGGTTATCGTCAATTGATTGGCCGACCGTGTTCTCCTGAAAGCAATGAGGTAATTGTTATGTCCATTATTTAATTTAATTTAATTTTGTTGTCTGCGTGCATGTCAACAAGCTTAAATTTAGAAAGTATTAGCTCCCGTCCTGATTGGTGCTGTGAATGTCAATGAGTTAGGGTGATAATGTAAAAAAGTGACAGCAGGTTTTTTGTAAGGTTGTCATTCCAATTACTGGTTTCTAGACCCAGGTCTTGGCCGAATTGGTTACACATTTAGGTTTTGTTGAAACAATAACTTTACTCAAAATGTTATCCTACAATTTACTGCTCACTGATGATGCCATGAACAAGTATTTTCAATCCTTTCTGATTTGGGGTTTAAGCCAAAAATCCATGTTTAACAACAGTGTAGGGCTTGTATGAACTCCTTGTTGGTCCATTATAGGTTTATGAGTCTAATCATGGTAGCACCATAATAGCTGGCTTGATTCGAGGTCCATGTGAAGTTCTTCCTCCAGGGAAGCTAATTGAAGAAAATGAGAGGAGATCGCGTTTGGGGACTGGCGCAAATGATCAACCACTTTTCCTGTGCAAGTGTGTTTCCTTGTTTCTCAAATCTGTTCCTTGTATTTCTGTTGCTGCCTACAAATTCCTTTTCTATGAAATTTGCATGGTTTAGAGAAGCCTACTGTGCATGTTATGGTTGTGTTTTAGCATTGCACTTGTGTTTGGTCTTCTTATGGTTCAAGAGTGTGTTTATCATTTATTTTTTCTTATCTTCACTCAGGTGGAGATGAATTGTCTTATTGTGGACTTTATTTATTGGGGAACGAAATTGTGTTGCAGATGATTTTATGATGAATCAAAAGGTGTATTAAGAGATGTTTTGAGTTAGTTGCAGTCAGAAATATATTTTTTGGTGTCATTGTCATATCTGTGCTCTCATTGCTGAAAGACGATGATTCCCTTTTGATCAGGTAGAATTTATATGCCACGTTACTCTTTATATTAAGGCTCTGTTTCTCGTAGCAAGAATATCGAGTCAATTATGTCTCTCTAATTACACTTATATTTTGGGTTGTATGGCTAAAATAATGGTTGATGATATTTGTTTTAGGCTTTTTAATTTACATATATTCCTTTAGCAACACTATTTTAGCAACACTATAGTCGTCCTTGGTTCGCAGAGTTTTACTAATCGCCTTAAGCTCAATCATCCTATATTTTGCATAGTGCACAATGAAAGGGGCCGTTTGTTCCTTATTTGTTGCGAGGTTGACATCGTAAAAATTATTTTTAAAGAATAGCTATATTCAGATGCATGTTTTATAATATTTGCAATTAGTCTTTGTAAGAAATATTGATAGAGAGAGAAAGAGAATAAATTGTATTATTGATTGATTTGTGTTATATTTATTACAATGATTCATGATTCCTATATATAGAAGAGGGTGAGTGTGTAGTAGGTAAGGAGTAGGTGAAGTGGAGGTGGTAGTGGTGTAGTGGGTTAGGTTTAGTGGAGTAGGTGAGGTGGTAGTGGTGTAGTGGGTTAGGTTTAGTGGAGTAGGTTTAAGTGGGTGAAGTAGGTGGAGAGTAGGTGGATTTTAACAGCCCCCCGCAAACTCAAGGGGGATAGGAACTAACCAACTTGAGTTTGGAGAGAGTAACAAAACAAGAAAATACATAAAAATAAAAGAGGATAAGAGACACTGTATGGTCGTGTCAGACCATTGGTGAAGACACTGGATGGTGGTGTCATAACGTTGTGGAGGACACTGTATGGTGGTGTCATAACGTTGTAGAGGACACTGTATGGGGGTGTCATAACGTTGTAGAGGACACTGTCTGGTGATGTCATAACGGTGTAGAGGACACTGGATGGCGGTGTCAGACCGATGTAGAAGACAGTTTATGGGGTCATGTCGGACCGTTGTAGCAGACAATGTTGTGACAGTTGTTGTGACAGTTTACGGAGTCTTGCTGGACCCTTGTAGAAACTAACCGGAATCAATGTCGGGACAGTTTACAAAGTCTTGTCGGACCCATGAAGGAGCTAACCGGAATCAATGTCGGGACAGTTTACAGAGTCTTGTCGGACCCATGAAGGAGCTAACCGGAATCAATGTCGGGACAGTTTACAGAGTCTTGTCGGACCCTTAAAAAATACACTGTATGATGGTGTATATAGGTTGCCCAAATATATATATATATATATATATATGGATATATATAGTGAGCCCTCAAAAGTCGCGCCCTCAAAAGGCGCGCCCACTTCATCAAAAGGCGTGCCCGACAGAAAGCGTCGAGCCATCAAAAGGTGAGCCGGAGACGCGGCGAGGCACGTGAGCGACAGAGTGGCGTGTCGGCCGCGTCGTCAGTGTCGATATAAACCAATGAGGAGGCTGTGCTTGAGGCAGAAGCGAAGACAAAAAAAAACCTGGGAAAAAACTTCTGAAAAACTCTTCATTTTCTGAGAGATTGCCTCTAAGAGCTGCAAATCTTGAAACACTCCCCTTCCGAACATTATCAGTCTGAAATTGCTATTTCGCTGAAACACTCAGCAACCCAAAAAACATGGCCTCTTCTTCCCGTTCAGCTACCCAGAATATGGCATCCTCTTCCCGTGGTCTGCTCACGCTCTTTCCAGACCTGAACGAGTCCACAAGAGAAATAACTGGTGCGGTGGCACTGGAAACTCAACCAAGCGCCCCGGAGTTTGCTCCGTTGAACTTTCCTATGCGGTCTGTGGAGCAAAGAATGGCAGTGCAGTCGGATGTGGAGGCCAATCAGTATACATTGAAGTCATGTGTGGAAACCATGACTGCGGTTACAAATTTGTCGAACCGGCTGCAGAGTAGGACAAATGAGGTGCAGCAGTTAAACGCCCAACTGGCTCTGCTCCAACGCATGTATAAGGATGCGCGAGCAGAGATAAGTGTGCTAAAGGCGGAAAACAAGGAGCTGAAGCGGAAGGCCACCGTTATGTTCCGATTTGGAGGGCCGCCATATGCTGCAGTGGAGGAGCAGGGAGTAGTGATCATGCCCAGTGGAGTGGGAAACATGGTGGCAACACCTGCAAGGGCCGCCCAGGATGGAGGCAAGAAGAAAAGACCGGCGGCAGAGTAGAGAAGAAAAAAAGCCCACCTGTGAATGTGGTTGTTTGTTTGTATTTTTTTTTTTTTTTTTTTTTTTGGTGTAAAATTGTGATCGGGGTTGATCCCTGAGATGAATAAAATATGGTTTGGTGTGCAAAGCTAGATGGTATGAATGGAATTGGAAAAAGATTAAAAATAATGTGAAAGAAAAATAAAGAAAGAAATAATAAAAATATATTTGAAATGGAGAAAATAAATAAAAATAATGGAGTTTGAAATCAAAGGGAGGAGAGAGGATGATGTTTGTTTTTTTTTTTTTTAATATATAATAAAAAGAGATATATAGATATATATATATAAAATAAAGAAAGTGGGGAACAAAGAGTGCACCAATTAAGCTTTAGAATAAAAAAAAAAAAGTTTGGACGGTGGATGCAAAGTGAGGAGAGAGAGTGGGTGTAAAGTGTTTGGTGGTAAAGTAAAGGGAATCATGGAAATGATGAAAGTGGGTTTAGTGGATAGAAAAACTCCCAGTGGAGATGGGTTTTCAGTCCAAGCCTCCTTATGATGTGATCAAGGAATGAGAGTGGTGTCACTGGGTTCATCCTCCATTGTAGTGTTGACAACACCAATAGCTCCATTCTCTGTATAGTTTTGGCCTCAAACACGTACTTTGTGTCCTCCACTTGGAGGTCCAAGAGGAGAGGGACTTGGGTTTCTTCAACATTTGCAGCCAAAGAGAGACAGGTGGCAGCTGCAAGTTGGATCATCCATGGCTTATCTCTCTGAAAATGGAGGCTAGAAAGAAACCTATCTAGATAATTAATGGCAAGAATTGCAGTGAGAGCTGTGAACCCATAATGAGCATTGACTTTCAACATCCATTCCACAGCCTCCATGCGAGCCACAGAGATTGCAGAGTCTGCGGTGCCATTGTTGTCATCAAGGTTGAGTGCAAATCCATTATTCTTCAGAATTTCAGCCACAGTGACCACTGTTGCAATTGCCATTCCAAGAGCAGACAGCTCAACCTCATTATATTGCTGCATATACCTCTTAGCGAGGTTGACATAGAAGAAGAGGGGTTTCTTGGTGTTGGAGACCTGGATGCGGTTCCTCTTGTGAGATTCAGAGATCCGGACATTGACTGTTGATATGAGGGATGAACCTGAAGCACGACCTGTTCCAAAAGCAAAGATTGAAATAATGCTGGGAAAGAGAGAGAGAAGCTCTTCATCTTCCCAAAACAGGTCATGTTCCAATACCAGCAGATGGAAAAGAGAGAGATTATTATCACTTTCTCTCTCCTCTCCTAAGCTCTCTATTCCTACAACAACTTCCTCACAGTACAGAGAATCTTCTAATAGAAAAGAATGGTTTTGCTGGTGTTGAAAAACTCCAGCGGGCAGCGAAGGCATGGTTGCCGGCCGGCTGCCCGCCGGAAAGAAAGGAATATAGGCCTAAATCTTATAGCTCTGATACCATGTAAGAAATATTGATAGAGAGAGAAAGAGAATAAATTGTATTATTGATTGATTTGTGTTATATTTATTACAATGATTCATGATTCCTATATATAGAAGAGGGTGAGTGTGTAGTAGGTAAGGAGTAGGTGAAGTGGAGGTGGTAGTGGTGTAGTGGGTTAGGTTTAGTGGAGTAGGTGAGGTGGTAGTGGTGTAGTGGGTTAGGTTTAGTGGAGTAGGTTTAAGTGGGTGAAGTAGGTGGAGAGTAGGTGGATTTTAACAGTCTTTGTTTTGAAAAATTTCCAATTAATTTTTTTAGCATGAGAACATGAGTTCAAGTTTCGGGCAACCATGTGGATGTGGTATACAGATAATGCTGAAGGAATAGTGGCTTTTTAGTGGGTTTGTTGACTGGTCATTGGAATCTGATCAACATTGGATAGTACCTTTTTCTTTTGCTTTCCTTATTTGGATTCAAACAACAATTATATTTTATTTATTTGTTTTTACCTATAAAATATAAAAAGAATAATTGAATAGGGATGCTTAGAGGCACATGCTTTGTTGGTGTTTCATTCATGAATAATTGTATTGTGGGTTAAAAAATTAGCCTAGATTTTCATTTGTCATTAAAAATAATTAAAATGCAGCCTGTTCTTAATACAGATTGCATCCAGGTTGTATGGCTCAAGTCCAGGATAAGGAATTGGTTGTTGCTTTTGTGGTAAATGGAATGCCATTTGAACTTTAAGTCAATTTAGACGCTTACTTGGGTATTATGAGTTGTGTATAGATCTTCAATCTCATCTTCATTCTATGGTGCACATTTTATTTGTAACAAGTTTTGCTCTATTCTTTAAGATATCAGTGCACTTTTTCAAATTGGTTTATTGAAGTTTTAGGCTTAAAGTTCAATAAAACTGGTTTGACTGGGTTTGTTTTTGAATTTGAGTAGTAAGAATGGCGTCGGGTGGTGTTGCAATTAGTCCAATCTGGAACACGAATGCACTTCCTCCTGGTTACTATGAAAAGGTCATTGATACTCTTCACTTGTGTTGTGTGTGGTGGGGATAGGGATAGGGGTAGAGAGAGAGAGAGAGAGAGAGAGAGAGAGAGAGAGAGGAGTCCATGCTGCTCCAAGGAAGGACTGAACAGAAGAGCATGGACTGCTCTAGAAGCTAGAATACTTGCAGCCAAGGTTGTTAAAATCGGGATCCTATGTTGGATCGTTGGAAGTGTTTATAGGATCGGATCGTAGAATCGGATCGAGGATCGTAAGATCCTACCGAAAAAGACAAATTACATAATAATTTAATTTAAATAAATATTTCTTATAAAGTATACACAAAATGAACTTATATTCTATTAAAAAGAAGCGAAGATATTGTGAAAAATATAATACTTCATGTAAAATGTACATATAATATTATGCAATAGAAAACCCGACGGTAAAAGTTCTGTATTTTATCAAAAAAGAAGGTGAAGAAGAAGAAGAAGAAGAATTCTATAACAAAATACTTTACAATGTACAATAATGCATAAAAAGTGAAGAAAAAATATTTAACAATATTGGAAATGAAAATAGATTAAGAACTCAAAAGAGTAACTTAGTTGAATGATAAGGTTTGTCGTTAGTATCCCTAGTGGAGCGGATTCGAGTCACAAAAATAATTTCTCCATAAATTGGGATAAAGTTGCAATCATCTTACCCTTCTTAGACTCCGTTTAAGCTAAGTTTGTTTTTCCGACTATTTAATTTTCTTAAATTACCGCAATATTTAAATGTTTGTTTCCTAATTTGTTTTTCTTAGTCTATTTGATTCAATACTACTTAATTTTTAATATTTATTTTGACGACATAAATTGGTATTTAGACAACAAACATAAAATTTATAACAAAATATGTCATACAATACAAAACAAGGCTTATAAATTGGATCGGATAGGATCGGATTCGGATCGGGATTCCACGATCCTATAAGATCCCACTACTAGGATCGAAAGATCCTACCTACAAAGAGTTTTTTACATGATCCGGATCGATTGTATTCAAATGGATCGTAAGATCGTAGGATCGTAAGATCCGGATCGGGATTCTGATAACCATGCTTGCAGCTTATAAAGCTCATGGAGAAGGCAAATGGAGAAACCTCCCAAAGAGAGCTGGTACCTTCTTTTTTTTCCCTTTTTTTCTTCTTCTCCTCTTTATGTTTTCTTCTACTCATTCTTCAATTATTGTCTCTTGATAGTTTACACTTGAAAATTATCTTAGTTTAATACTCTTGTGTTAAGGTAAATCAAATTAAAGCTATTGGCTTGGAAATTGAATTATTTATTTATTCTTAAATGATGTCAACATGTTTAATTTTTAATGAATTTCCTTCTTGATATTATTTGTGATAGTAGTTTAGGATAGTTGGAACAAATATTTCAAACTGTTAACGGACAAATAGATCTGAAACAGAGTGTTTGGAAACACTAATATGTATTATGTTTGTGATTTATATAAACTAACATATTACATTATCATAATGTGGACAGGTACAAGGAAATGATAGGGTTGTTACAAATGGTAAGGTTCAAATGGATTGGGTTAGAGCTATATTGGAATATGCTTAAATTTTATCTCAAGTTGCTAGGTTTTCCAAAGTGGGCGCTAAGCTAAGCATTTTATTGTTTCTGCTGTCATCTATGAAAATTCAAGCAATACGCTATCGGTTTCCACTCATCCTTGTTGGAAGCTTGATATACAATCTTGGGTTCATTTCCTAACGACATAAACTATTGTGATGGTATCATAGCTCTTAAATCCAAGGTGGTCTGATTTAGTTTGTGTGTTTCTTTGGTTACCTCTTCACATGTGAGATGGCATCACATGTGAGGGTTGTGTAGGAAGCTTGCTATATATTGTTGGGTTCATTTCCTAACATATTAATCTTTTGGGACAATGATGACTCTACAATTCTGGAAGAGGAGAGTGAGTGGTCCCCTAAAGAGAGAATTTATGTCTGCAGGAAGCCATGGAGATTATGGTTGCTTGCTCTGCAATGGCTTTAGCAAAAAGGAAACAATCAAAAGGAGGAGATAACCAATCACTAGACAGCTCTTGAGACAAGTGGAATTGTGGAGGTATAATAGGAGCAGCTGCATTAACCGGAGGAACCTTAATGGCAATTATTGGTGGTATCACATCTTTAGCTTAGTCTTTTGAATATTTTAAATGCCATTGGCCAACAAGCTTCTAATGACGTGAGTTTTTTTTCCTGATGAATTTATATTTTATTGGCAAGAGGGTTAGTTGCTCCAGTTATTGCCACGGGTTTAGGTGCCTTAGCACATACATTGGGCACCCTTGTCCTTGTGATAGTAGCAAGCGGGTTTGCTGTCGGAACTGTTGCCGGTAGTTTTGGATCTCTAAATAGTTTTGGATTAACCTAGATATGCATAGCTTTTGGATGGTTTGAACTTTTAGAACTTGAGGATATAGTTTTTGAATTTTGGAATGTATAAACAATTGTTAAATGTTCATAATTTATGGATATAGTTTATTTTTTATGCTTGAAACAATGTTTTGGTGGTTGATTAATGTTTTGTGAAGCTTGTTTGTAATGTTTGTTAGATTGTTCAAAAAATGAGTTTTTACGGCACCAAATGAACGCCGCGGAAACGATTCTACGACGTGCAAGGTAAAGCCGTATTATGACCAGTCATAGAAAGCCATTCACTTCAACGGCATGTCGTAGTATGCCGTTAAGAATCCTTTAACAGCGGATGGCCTCGGTCCTTGTTTGCAGTGTAACAATTAATAATTGTTTATATGTTCTGATATTTTGACTAATATTTCTGCAAATTTAGGTCTAAACATGTCGACTATGACAATTTCTTCTCCTTGCATGTTCAAAAGTGCACCCACAACAAAATCTTGTGCATTGATTAAGAATCCCCACTCTTTGTGTTCCTTTAAGAGTGTTTCTAAAGCGTTTGGCTTGAAATCTTTATCCTTCTTCAGAGTATCGGCCATGGCAGTGTTCAAAGTGAAGCTAATTGGACTGGATGGCCAAGAGAGTGAGTTTGAGGCTCTTGACGATGCATACATCCTTGACTCAGCTGAAAATGAAGGACTTGAGTTGCCATACTTGTGCAAGGCAGGGGTGTGCTCTACGTGTGCCGGGCTGATGGTTTTTGGATCGGTTGTGCTGGGCTGATGGTTTCTGGACCGGTTGACCAAGCGGATGGATCGTTCCTCAATGATAAACAGATGAAGAAGGGGTATGTGTTGACTTGTATCTCATACCCAACTTCTGATTGTGTGATTCACACCCATAAGGAAACTGAGCTATATTGAGTAATGTTTTATGGGGAAATTTGTAGCTACATGGTTATATGTTGTTGGTTATTTAGGCACGGGACAATGTCTTTTATCAGTGTTTCTTTGTTTAGCATTAAACCCAATATTTGTCCAAATTTAAACGCTTTTGAGTATGAAGTGGTGGTTATAGTGGTGATTCCTCTCATGCACTGCCTCTCTGGCAGAAACAATAAATTTAAAAAGGAAAAAATAAATAAATAGAGTGCTTGATGCATTTGGGTTTTTTTGTTTGCTTAAAATTCTATTTAACGAGGAACCTCTCTAAGAAAGGACTTTTGGACAGGCTCTTGTAGGATGAATTTTAGTCAGGGAATTCGAACAATGGTTGGTTGTGGTGTGGAGAGAAGTGAAACATGTAGTAGTTGGATGAATTTGAGTCACGGAATTCGAACCAGTCGGTTGTGGGGGAAGTGAAACAGTAGTAGGTGTGATGTATGGTGTCAACTTAGGTTTAAATAACGGGTATCTGAATATGTATTGGTATTGATGATTTGGTTATAAAAGTATGTCTTTTAATTTAAACTGTTAACAGACTTGATGGTGCATTTTAGCTCATAAATTACAAAAAATTATGTATTTATTTCTATTGACAAGGAATTATTTACGTATGAGCTAAACCATTACCACAACCAACACCCTTTACCCATTCTCCAACCACTCAATGCCATCACCAACACCCTCCTCCCCATCTGCGACACTTCCGACTGTCACCCCTACTCTATCACCACCATCACCCTCTCCCCTAACCCCTCAACTGCCACCACCAACACCCTTCTCTCCCTCCCCCATCCCCTCTCCAACCCCCACCCCTCCGCTACCACCACCAACACCCTCTTCCCTCTTTGCCAACCCTGCCATTCCCACTCCTCTATTGCATCCACTAGTACCCTCTTCCCATGATGTATACAGCGCAAAATGTGGATTTGGAAGAAACAAATAAACGTCGTTTTGCAATATCTATTTGTGACAACTACATTTCCTATTGATTTGTTGTCGCTACAAATTTATTAAAAAATGTGTTAATAAGAAATTTGAAATGAAATTTGGTGGGATTTTCATTAATTGGTAATATTGTCATCTAATATTATCGTTATATGTGTGCATCTTATTCCTCAAGTTTGAAAATTTGTTTGTATTATGGCCCATTTTGGCAACGAAAAAAAACGTCACCTCTTTTTTCAATTTTTTGTGTTTAGCGATTTTTTTTTTTAATATTTAAATTATGTCTAAATTTTTTACTTTCCCGTCAGTCTTGTCGAGACGAATTTAAAAACTATATTTTTTTTTGAAAAATTTTAGAAAAAAATCACTAAAGACAAATAAGACAAAAAAGATTTTCCGATTTGTCTTGTCGAGCTGAATTTAGAAACTTAAAATTTTTAAAAAAAATTCACTAAAGACAAAAATAAGTTAAAAGAAAAAAAGGCAAAAAATGCACATCCCAAAACACCCCTAGTTGTGTTGCATTTGATTTTCATAACGATTATAATGAATTGGGTTGATTTTAATATCATTAATTAATTAATAACAAATAAAAAAACAGTTACTCAGTTGGATCACTAACAGTAGACGTAAGTGATTTACTACTAGTAGTGAAATACAACAATTGAATGACAATGATTCTGAAGAGAGACTAAAATAGGAAACAAAGTGTATCCAATTCACTATAGTGATGGCAAAGTGGAATTCCAGTCAAACTGGTCCAAATCAAACAGATCATCATCGGCAACATCTAGCTGTTGTATTACTGGAGTAGCTGCCAAAGTGGAATCCCAAACAAACTGGTCCCAATCAAAGTGGCCACCATCATCAGCTTGAGCTTGCTCTTGTTGTATAACTGCTGCAGTAGGTTGCTCTTCTTGTTGTATAACTGGAGTAGCTGCCAAAGTGGAATCCCAAACAAACTGGTCCCAATCAAAGTGGCCATTATCATCAGCTTGAGCTTGCTCTTGTTGCATAAATGCTACGGTGGGTTGCTCTTCTTGTTGTATAACTGTAGTAGCTGCCAAAGTGGAATCCCAAACAAACTGGTCCCAATCAAAGTGGTCATCATCAACAGGTGGAGCTAGCTCTTGTTGTATAACTGCTGCAGTAGGTTGCTCTTCTTGTTGTATAACTGTTGCAGTAGGTTGCTCTTCTTGTTGTATAATTGGAGTAGGTTGGTCGTCTTCGACGGAGTAATGATCAATGTCGAAATCATCAACTGGTTGCTCTTGTTGTTCGATTTCTGCCCTGCGACGCTTCATTTTGATCGCACATAGGACATAGTTTTTGTCCTGCAACCATAAATATAAGTGTTATAGTAATTATTTGTAATATGCAAAAAAAATATGTAAATGACTTTTGAAAAAAAACTTTGAAATTTAACATGAAAGGTTAAACTAGCAAAGACAAATGTCATCACAAATGTAAATTACCCCAATTTTAGGCATGAAATAAACATAAGTACAAGAAAGATAACCAAATACTTGATTAAGAAGTTTAGATAGTATTTCATAGTAACTCTGAGTACAGATAAAATCTTGCCCAAAACTGTTTTTTTTTTTTTTTTTTTTTTAAATTTTAAACTAGAAAAATGGGAAGGATATGAGTTTTGCAAATGAGGGACAAAAAAGCAGAGGAGGTGAAAAAAAATAAAAGGGTTCAGGAGCTGTAGAGTTGGGCTGTAAATTGCTGCCAACAAACGGAAACCATATCTTGTCTATTCCTCAAATTTTCAAGATTTATGCTATTCGGAAAGATTACTAAATTTAAAAGTTGCTAAAGTTGTCTTTTAAGTTTTTCATAGTAAAAGTTACAAAGTTTTGAAACCATGCAAGTGTTGTATTCGTATATTATTGTGTTTCGATTATAAATTTGAGTAAATTAAAAAAAAGAAAAGAAAAAGATTAGTGAAACCCCTTTTTGATTGAGTTTAATAATTTAAATAAACTTTTTCTGACAATTTTACTTATTGAAAATAAACAAATAATTTAAATTAAAAATAAATCAAAAGATTATGATTTAAATTTTAAAAATAAAAAATAAAAAAATTGAGGGTTCATTTTGTTACAAAACTCAAATTCTAATTTTTTTATTTTAAACATTTATGTGTGTGTGACATGCACCCATAACCCCTAAAAAATTTCATTAGAAAACAACAATAAAAACATAAATCATCTAAACATGTGTGAATGATCTGTCTCTATGATCTGCACTATATCTTTGTTCTGTTATGTGATAAGACCTATATATCATGATCTGCACTATATCTTTATTTTATCATGTTATAAAACCTATGTATCATGATCTGCACTCTATCTTTGTTCTGTCATGTGATAAGTTGTGTGTGTGAGTTTGATCTTGAAACTACCACATATCATATGGATGATGATCAAACCTCTTTCATTGAACAAAACAACAACATATGACAAATAAAATCAAAAAACAATAATTAATCAGAAACATAGAGCTAGAGAGAAAGAACTCACTTTGATCAGTTGATCATCTTCCAGAGAAACACCTTCAAGACTGTACTCCTTCATGTCCCACACACTGTGTTCACTCGATTCTCTGTTGATATAATCGAAACTTCGCTTGCGTCCAGTAAGCCTTCCTTCATTGTCATGAATAGGCTTGCCTCTGTCGAGTCCCTTCCATGTACCCTTCCCCACCATGCGATCAATCCTTTTTCCTTTCCCATTCTTCTTCTTCAACTCCGTAAAATAATAATACAACTTCGATCTGGTTCTCATTTTGCTGAATATCTTCGACAGTTCTTGATCGTCGTAGAGATTGCATTCATTCACTAAACCCTCTACCGGTAATGGCTGTCCTTTGGCCTTTGCTCTCAGATAATGAAGAACAAGTTCTTTGTCCGTTGGTATAAATTTGTATCCTATTGCAATCTTGGCTGCCATTGCTGATTTTTTTTGAGAAACAAAGTAGTCGAAAAAAGTAACAGAGAGACTACAGATTTCTTTTTTTTTTTTTTCTTTTCTTGGGAAATACTAAGAATTTGAGGGAGATTAGATTATGGAAACAATATGAGAAAGTAAAGTGAGAAGAGAGTAATATATAGGCTTTGAGACTCAGCCGACTATGTTTTTGAAGTGAGGTAGTCTTTGGTTTTAGATGAATTTCTTTCTTCAGTAATAAGTTTGCTTGCATTACAAATGCTATCTTCCATGGACTTTGTTTCCTATTTTAGTTTCTCTAAAAATTATTGCCATCCAATCATTGTAGTAAATCATGTAACTGTCGAATCTTAGCTATCCAACCTTTTTTTATTTTTTTATTAATTAATGATATTACAATAAAGAGAGATTTGGTCAAAACTCTCTCATAATAAAATTCTAATGCATTAAGAATAACCATAAAATGTTTTCCTTAAAAAATCTAACACATGCCACTATCAACAAAATATAATTAGTGAGTAATTTAATATTTTAAATTTTAAAATAATATAACTTTTGATTTAAATGTCAATTTTTTAAAATATTAGTATTTTTAAAATTCTCTCATCGTGATCTATCAAATAAAATCTGTGTTGACTATGAAATTCTTCAAAAACAATAATAAAAAAATATCATCGAAATTGATGTAAATAATAACATGTTACTCTGTCTTACTCTAATTCACAGTAACATTTTGCTGTTACAAAAAACAGAGTACATATTAGATGAACCAACCAAAAATACACATACACAATATTTTTAAACTTGTATAAAATAAAATAAAAATGGTCCTCATCAAAAGAGTTCTGTGATATATATATATATATATATATATATATATGCCTGGGCAATATTATTTAAGAAAAAAAAATTTACTATGTTCGTATTCAATTATGCGCCTCCTCCTTAGGGAGTTTATGAAGCAAAATAAATTGTATTATCATTTTCACCAAATAAGGATCCAATTGCGGGGTTTTGACAAAAATTAATAATAAGGGGACTTATGTATAGGTCCTAATGGTAGATTTATTGTTCAATAGGTCCTATGATAATTAATAGTATTTTTCATCAAACATTATTAAAAAAATCACTAATTGTTAATTTTTCATGACAGTTTGAAAATTTTATCATAAAAAATGTTACTAATTATAAGTTTTAGCGACAGTTTTAAAAAATTATCATAAAAAAGTTACTAATTTTCTACTTTTAGGGACAGGTTGAAAAATTCATCACAAAAACGTCATTAATTGTAAGTTTTAGCAATAATTTATAAAAATCGTGATAAAAAAAAGTTACTTATTGTCAATTTTTAACCACATATGCTAAAAAATTGTCACAAAAAATTATTTTTAGTAACGATTTTATTATGACTTATTTTTAATAGGACATGATATGAATTAAATCTAACTATTAAAACCTATTAATAATTTACCCTTAATAATAATCATTATGCCTATCTAAGAAAAAAAATCACTATGAAAATCAAACACAACACAATTAATACAAATAAATTTCCAAACTTGAGGAATAAGACACATGTACACTAAACAAAAAAAAACATTGCTCGTCAAAAGTCAATATTTAGTCATCAAAAGCTTTAGTAACATGAAACCTAAACTAACACTGCCCAATATTTCTTTGTCTACTATTGTAGCATATTTGGTGATTAAATATTTTTTTAGTCGTTAATAATTAATATACCTTGATTAAAAAAAATTAGTAGTAAAATCCTGAACAACGCCGACCAATTTAATTTTTTGTCGTCAACTATATAACTTTTAGCTAAATTTCTTTTAATCGCCAAAAGTATAAATTGTTGTAGTGTGAGAAGATTCGAATCATGAACCTCCTAATGAGGTGTAAGAGCATCTCCACCCGATATGTCAATTTCAACATGGCAGTCCAACAGTTCTATTTTGGTTGCAAGAATGAACTCAACCCGATATGTCAAAAGCTGACATGACTTTGGCATCATCCCTTCATGTCAATTTTGATATGTTCCCTACTTCAGGCCTTTTCTTTTTTCTTTTCTTTTTTTTTTCAAATAAAAGAAGACCAACAATACACAATTTGTGGTTATCAGTTTCCACATCATGCAGGATTTTTTTTACCAACGGTTAATATTGTTTGAAAACCAACCTGTCTTGTCATGTACGGTAATTACTGTAGTAAATAAAATATTTTTAAAATATTTTTTATTTTATTTTATCATCTATAAATTTGGAGCCCAGCAAAATATTTTTTGAATCATTCAGGGGCAATGCATGTGATTTATAAAGATATTTATGTATTGTCAATTTTTTTTTTAAATATGTATTGTAATTTTTCTTTTTTCATCAAATTAAAAAAAAAATGTTTAAGTAGCAATGAATAGAAATTTTGAATTTTTTTAAAAAATAATTTTATAAATATAGAATTTATAAAAAAAAAATACTATTTAAATGCCATCAAACCTCTTTTAAAAATAAATTTATCTTAATTAGTAAAATAAAAGAATTCAAATTTTAAAAATAATAGAATAATAAATTTAACATATTAGGTAGAGAGCTTCCATGTCAAATTGCCACCTAAGTCTTTAAAAAAAATTGACATCTCTAAGATTGAAGGTTTGAGTAGAAATGCTCTAAGCATTTTAGCCAACAAATTAACCTCGATTGGTTAATACAAGTAAATGTTGAATGTAAGATAATATTAGGCAATAATATTATCAATTAGTGAAAATCTCATATTATATTATTGTAGCAATATATCTAACTAATTAAAAAAATATTCCCATATCGCAATAGTGAGACTACATAGTTGAGTTTGTACAATTACTTACTAAATTCATTTACAATTATTTACTAACCGATGAAATCTTAAAGGTTGTTTGGAAAATACTAAATAAATATATTTTTTAAAAAATAGAGATATGATGTGATTTAAATAAGTTAAAAAAATAATATATATACTTTTTTAGTATATGTCACCATCAAATAGTTAAAGGCTTTTTTTTTTTTTTTTTGGCAAAAAAATCACTGACATAATCGTGGAATATGGGAAAGTTTGTTGTCACAAATAGATCTTGACGTCATTTTGTTTTTTCCAGTCTACATTTTATCCCTTTCTTTATTTTCAACAACTCTCCTAGTTAGACATGTCCCATATCAAAAGTTTGTAGAGCTGAAGTTGGGTATATAAAGCACCATTAGTGAATTTTCCGAGTTTGTTTCTTTCAACCAAACTTCTCAATCAAGTAAGATATGGGCCTATTTATATGATCCAAAAGTTTAAATTTATGTTGTTAAAATTACCGATACAAACTTTTGATGTGAGACGAGTTTATAGTGACCCATATGATTAGGTGCATAAGTAAGCTCTCATATCATTTTGTAATACCCCACCATTTACTTGTCCAAATAATTTGTGAATCTACCAATATGATCCAAAAATTTAAATCTAAATTTACTAATTAACAAGTTAATAACTTGTTAATAAATAACTTGAATTTAATAGAACCTTATATATCCAGAATAATTTTATGTACCCACACTTATCTATTCTGAATTTATCTCAAATGAAATTGTGTAATTGTAATTGAATTAGTGTAGTGTGATGTCTATGTAAACTACAAAATAATAATTCTGAATAAATTCATAAAATAAGAATGAATTTATAATAGAGTCATGATAAAAACCCCCTCTAATCACCACCCCCACAACCCCCCCCCCCACATACACGTGGCGGGTGGTGATTGGAGGAGCAGGGAAAAAAGAAAAAAGAAAAAGAAAATGTAACCAATGAGAGAGAGAGGGGGTCAAAGGGGTTAGGGGGAAAAGGGGGCATGAAACATTTTTGATTCATATATATACATAGGCTCATTTCTGATGTACCAAAAATAAATATATATATATATATACACACTAGTATATGTCCGCGTCTGAAGGCATGGTGAAAATATTGTTAGGATTAAAATGTAATTGACTATAAAATTATTGGGTTAAAATGTAATTCAGGTCTATTTGGTTTTGGACTTTCAAATGAATTTTAGATTTTGAAAACAGTTTGTCAAACTTGAAATTTTGTTTGGTTGTATATTTTAAAAATAATTTTTACAAATTTAAAATTCAAAATTTATTTAGTTTTGGAGTTTTCAAAAACAGTTTTTAAATTTTATTGTCCGATTGAATTTAACAATAAATTTTGCTAGAAAAATTTATTTTTAACAATAAGCAAGTTTCAATAATATCATTGTGATTGATGTAGTATTTGAACTCAAATTCTCAATGCAAAAATAGTTGCATTTTTGTTTGTCAAACAGAAATTTAAGATTGAAAAAATGGTGGTGTCCATGATTAGTAATGGCAAAGGTAATGTGATGAAAATTGTTAGAATTTATCAAGAAAACATAAAAATAGTGATGATACAATTACTTTTTTATACTCGTACAAATGCAAACAGAAACCATATCATCAAATATTTATTATTGTACATTCTTTTCTTTTTTTTAATCCACCTGCAATTTGCAACAGAAAATAAGCATTTTAGTACCCTGACCAACAACAGTACCCAATTAAATTTCTATATTTTACTTTGATGTTTGAGGGAGGGGGTTTTAGATCAAAGCCGGTGGGGTGGGGATTATTTTTTGGCTAAATGTCCTAAAAGACTCTGTACTACCTCTTCATTTTGGTTTTCCCTTTTTGCTAGACACACTTTCAACGTGGACCACAAAACTTATCACTTTTGCAATATGTATTCATCAGAGTGGACGAAACAGTTGCATATAGTTCTCTAATTATGTGTAAACTTGGTGCTTTACCCATTTCTTGAAAAATCATATTTTTTTTAGAGAGTGAGGCTAAGTTTGGGAAGATAAGAAAAAGCCAAAAAGTCAAAAAGTTACTCAAAGAGTTAAAAAGTTAACACTATTCACCAAAAGTTAACGATTACGGCTGCACCACTCCCAATCCTAGTTTTTCCCTACAAACCAATTTTTACAATTTTTTAATACACATTTTTTCATAAAAAGTCAAAAAGTTAACCCAAACATCCATATTTTTTTTCTCAATTTTTTAGTCCAAAAAGACAAAAAGTGCACTTATTTAGGACACCTCAACCAACCCTGAGTTTTGGTTGAAATAAAGAAGAGAGATCTCATGGCTATAATTTTGCATTAATTTTAATCTAATGGATGAAATCTACCAATTTCTATGGTTTGGTGTTCATTTTACCGTGTAGAAAATTAAATAAATGAAAAATAAATAAATTGTATACTACTGTAGTCTTAAACATAGATTTTCAAAATTAAACATAGATTTTCAAGCACATCAAAAGTATAAGATTTTAAACAAACCCCAAAGTGTAAGTCCCACAACACAAAAACATTGAAAAAAATCAGATGAAATACACTAGCCAGTGCTTTGCAATAGAAAAAAATAAACACCACCAGCCAGTACTCTGCAATACAAAGAAAATGCCCAATAACAAATTAAGCACATCAGTCAATGCTCTACAATACAAAGAAAATGATAAATAAATAAAGCACATCAACCAATGTTGTACAATAAAACAAATAACAAATTAAGCACATCAATTAGTGTCCACAATAGAAAAAAAAATGACAAATAAATAAAGCACACCAGTCGTGCTTTGCAATACAAAAAAATTACAAAAATTATGTAATGAACAATTATTTAAATATAGATTAATATATGGAAGCAACACCCTTCTTGAAAAAAATATATGGAAGCAAAAATTGAAATTCAACCAAATAAAGATATGATTAGTTTTCTTTAACCTAATTGAAGAACATAGAAAGAGAAACAACAAAACATATAAAGAAAATTGAAATAAGTAATAAATTTCAAAATTGTAATTTCCTAATGAATTTATCATGAATATAGGCTTCCCATCTCATTTTGACATAATTGGGGTGATGCCTTCAAAAGTTCTCACCTCATTCTCTAATATATTTTCAAAATCAACTCTGTTTAAGGAATAGTTGAAATTAGTTTAATAAAAAATCAATTTAATAAAACATCAAATATCAATAGGAAATAAAATAAAACTAACCCAAGCCACTTTGAAGACTAACCTTATTGTTGATAGCAGAATATCATGGATGACACAACAAACCCAACCACTTTCACAACCAACTGTGTTGGAATGCCAGAAGTCTTGAAAAGATAAACGAATTCAAAAAGAAACCATGAAAATAGTGCATCAAAATACACTGGTTTTTCTTAATAAAGAAACATAAAATTCATAATCATGATCAAATAGAAAGGGGGGAGGGGGGAACTAAAGTCAAGTATATAAGAATTAAGAGGCAACAATACCACAACCTCCTCTTCTAGGGATGGTAATTTAAACCCAGCCCGATGGGGACCCGATCCCCCGACCCCAATTAGAATGGTTTTTTTTCCGAAAAATACCCTCGTGGGGACGGGAATGGTATTCGAAATTAAATCCCCGATCAATTTCGGGCCGGGACGGGGATCAGTGTTCAAGCCCCAGTCCGTCTCTGTCCCCGAATTTTCCCGAAGTAAAATTGCCATTTTACTCCTCTCTCTCTCTCTCTCTCTATATATATATATATATATAAACCAACCCTTTTCACTTACACAACACAGCAGCACCTCACTCACTTATCACCGCCTCTCGTCTCTCGTCTCTCTCTCTCTCTCTCTAAAACCCTCCGTTGATCTCCATCCTCCCATCACCGCGATCTCCCTCTCCCATCACCGCCGAGATCTGAGTTAACTTTTCCCGACCTCCGTCACTATCTTCGACCGCCGCTCCACTGCCTCTTTTTCTTCTTCAACGGCAGTGAGGCCAAGCTTGCTGAATCACCGCCACCATTACCACTGTTTGCGGCAGTTGCAGTGACACCATCCGATCCGGCAGTGACCCTAGATCTGGAATTTTTCTTCTCTCTCTCGATTTGTTATGTATATATATATATATTAGATTTGAGTATCAGATCTCTCTCTCTCTCTCTCTCTCTCTCTCTCTCTCTATGTTGTTGTTAATGATGATGATGAACAGATCTGTTAGATCTTTCTTTCTTTTTTTTTTTCTTTTTTTTTTTTAAACATTTGAGCTCTTTAGATCTGTTAATGGTGATGATAATGATGAACAGATTTGTAAGATAATGATGAACATATCTCTCTTTCTACTATGTTGTTGTTGTTGTTGATGATAAACAGATCTGTTGGATCTTTTTCTTTTTTTTTTGTCGAGGGAATTTTTGGGGTCGAGGAAGTTCAATCCCCGTTAGGGGGCGGGAGCGGAGGCGGGGGTGGATATAGGTTCCCCGTCGGGGATCGGGGCCGAGGACGAGGGAATTTCCACCGTCGAGGATCGGGGACGGAGGGTGTGATCCCCAGCCCCGTCCCGCCCTGTTGCCATTCCTATCCTCCTCCTTCAACCCACTAATAAACTATTCATTTTCAATGAAATTCTAACATCTTGCACAATAGACACTAAATTTACACAAAAATTCATATCAAGCATATATGACTTCTCCCAAAATATGCAAAGATACTAAATTAAATCTTTACACTTAAATTTAGTGAATTTGCAAAAGCACTTTACAGTCCACACTGAATAACCACCTATAAGGTCCAACATTTTACGTTGATAGAGACTTTACAAAAATATTAGAAATCCACTGAACTACATATTAGTAGGAAGTTTTACAAAAGTGGTTAACATCAAGGATATACTTTACAAAATAGTCATATAATGTCTTCAAACTTATTCTTTTACAAAAAGTACTAAGGCCGCCTCTCTGATTGGTGAGTCCAATTGCCTTGAGTCCACCGTCAACATTGTACCCATCTACAATGGCTTTGCCAATTGCCTTGCTCATACAAATCCTTACACTCTCCCAAATCTCCATCGGATCGTGCTCTACCTATCTGCAGATTCACAAACAAAACAACAATAAAAATACAGAGCAATCACAGAGAGAGAGAGAGAGAGAGAGTTCATACCCTGCTTGTGGGTAGAACTAAGTGAACTCGACCTAGTGAGATCTAATTGGGTGGGCATTTTTGTTGTATAGAATGAATCTGGTGCTGGTGGTTCCTTGATTGATTGACCCAATAAACACATTCTCTTTCGACAATTCTATTATTCTCTTCCTCCTTCAAAGAGTGTTATGTTACATCTCAAATTGACCAAAAAATTAGAGCAAAACAGAGTTATGAAGATGAGGACACACAGAGCGAGAGAGAGAGGATGTGTTCAAAATTTGAAATCAGAAAGAAAGAGATGAGAGGAGCAAGTGTGTAAGAGAGACAGAGTGAGACATTTTCAACCGTTAGATTGATATCAATCTAATGGTCACTATTTTGACAAAGGGACAAAAGTCCCATCAGGATAAAAAAGTAGAGCTGTTTTGTTATACGAAAAATAGATATTGAAACAATATAGATTAAGGATATCTTATTACAATTCCATCGGAGCAATATAGATGAAGGATACCTTATTACAATTCCATCAGAGCAATGTAGTCATCTTTACCCTCTTGAGCTCCGTAGCTTTTAACTAAAAGTTCAATTTGATCATAATTAAAACGCGATTTTAATTAAAATACACTTTCAATTTATTTCCTTCTTTCATCATTTGTGTTTTTTTTTAAACTTTAGTTACTTCCCTCTTCTATTTGGAAAATTTTATATCTTTATAAAAGATACTTTATAATGATGTAAGGATGCATAATTTATTGTTTCAAGTTTATTGTTTTGTAAGGATGCATAATTTATTGAAAATTAGTAATATTAAGGATTAAAAGCACAGTGCTCATCTTCACAAACTATACAGTAAAAAAAAATTACACATAGATTATGCTTGCTTCAAAATATCACATTCCTCCATGCTCCAAAACAAACTTAAAAAGAACCATACCACTTGTGTATTTTTTATTCCCTTTCCTGAGTAGTTTTCCTTCCCTTTTCCTATAAGCTTCTTATTTGCCTTCGCCTTTTAAAAAATAAGCAAAAATTATTAACAAAAAACATGAGAAGCAAATAAATTTGATTAGTGGGCTTACCCCACGAACACAGAGGACGTTGAAGTCCCATTCATTATGGATAACAATACTGACATTTCTGTTTTGAAAAAACTGAACCTGTGTATATATAAAAAAATTATATTAAGAAATGTAGATTAAATAAAAAATTAGTATAGAGATCTAATATTACTGTTTTCTCCAACATATCATCCACCTGTAAAAAATAATACAAAAGCATTTGCTTATGAGAAAAATTATAAATAATAAGTAAGAAATTAAGCCTCGATTCATAAAATATAAACTAAACATACATAACCAAAAATATGAATGTTGTCCATGATTTGAATTAAAATGAACACCAAGGTTGTTGAAGAGGTTGAAACACCACAGACTTGTAGTGAAGAAATAACTCATTTAATAGTGCTATAAATAGATTGGGTTTAAATACTAATGGGTCGTACAATGATTGTTTGATTACTTAATTGTGCCATAATTTAAGTACAACAGGCTATTTCTTTCTCACTATAATTCTAATTTTCAGCAATCAAATAAAAACAAATGATCACAGAACACTACTTTGCATGTTAAAAAAGGAAATCCAATTCACACATTTATCAAAATGACCCAAATCATTTATCAGAACACTAATCATATTTGAAACACTTCAATCTCATTTATATTTTTATTTGGTACACTGAAATGAGATGACATTAAATGAAATGGTAATTCCTTACACTTCCCTATGGAATGATCATTTCCTTATAATAGTTAATGATGACTCCCATTGCAATGAATTTTTCATTATTCTTTTAGTCAACCAAACATGAGAACTGAAAGGAATCTTTGCACTTTATTACAGTGAACCAAACACTACCTTAGAGTTTCATGTGACATTTTATTGCAAAAGATTAAAACATAGGGAAAAGGAAAACAGGGAAAGAAACTCAATCAAATTGCCAAGTAAATAGTATGGAAGTAAACAACATTTTTCCTTTCTCTAATCAATCATTAATTTGAAGACACTGCAAGTTGAAATTCCAAGCTAATCTAAATATGCAAAATTCCTTTCAATACAGTACACCACCTCTATGGTAGTGATGTCGTAGATACAATTGGTTGTTGGATGAGTTTTGGTCAAAAGTCTACCCTTTTTGGCACTAATTTTTTCAGCCAAGCACATCTTGTAAGAAAGAAGTTACATTGCAAGGAAAAAATATAAGAGAAGTAGAAAGAAGCAAATCTATGTAGAACTAAGTTAGAAGTTAAAGACCCAAAATACAGGAGAAGCAAATCAATTTCCAGCAACACATAAAACATATTTTCAGAAACTTCAATCCCATCCCATTTAGACTATTAACTCAATAATTTCTGAAAATCTATATAAATATAAAAAAATGGCTGGTGTAGATTACAAATATAAGTAGAACATTTCCCAAAGAACTTGAAACACTTTAAGCAGGACATCCCTAATTATTCCGACAAAAAAAAAAAAAGGCCATTATTGACAAAAAAAGGCCCATTATAACAAAAGTTAAAAAGCTAATTCATATACCATGAATAAAATATATCATTGAAGGAATTAATAAAAAAATCACATAGATATGCAAATGCCAAACTAATAACCTACAAATCATTTTCCGCCATCAAATTTTACGAAAATTAAATAATTTATCAAAATGAGTTGTGTTTTCAACTGAAACTATCAATAAAACACATCAATCACTTACTACTTTGATTCGTAGAATCTATTTATTAAATGAACAAATAACAAAAGATTTGCACATATACACAGTTTGAAAATAATAATTGGACTCCAAACATTAAATAAAAATAATGAATCAGCCTAAAATTTTCAAGTATTTGTAACACAATCTGACTATAACATTAGAAGAAAATATTAATGAATCTTACCATTTTTCTTACAAATTAATAAATCCTAAAATTTTTAGATATGCCACATTATCCTAACTTGCCAAAGTGCAAATGAGTAGAAACACATGCAGTAGTAAAGTCAACAAATATATACTTTTGCACCTGAAGTGGACAAATAGATAAAAAAACAAATGAAAAATATATATTTCATAAAGTCAAGCTCCATACAACCAACAAATAATTTCATCAAAAATAATTCTTCCCCTGGGTGGTCGACCGCTAAAACATCTCCAATATATAACTAAGCTAACCTTTTTTTGACAAAAGACAGATATGAAAAAGAAATATTTCAATGTACATAAGAAAATATTATGAGCATTGAATTATTAACCTTAAAAAGATCTAAGAATTGACTTTCCAAAAAATTTTCATTTTTGGGAAAAAAAAAAAATAAAAGAAAAAAGGAAAAGATAAAAGAAATGTCATTGAAGAGTAAATACTTGTTTTAGGTATATCATGTACATACACTAAAAATTTTTGATTCAAAAGATTGGTATTACTTAATTTATTTTTTTTCTTCTATAAATTGGTTTTGCTTCCTCTTTTATCCCTAGTATTCAAATTATCTGCCATTCAATTTAAGAAAAGCAAAAACTACTAAAATGTAATTGAAAAATTGCAAATAAACACCAACAATGTCTTACTCGTTATGATCTTGTGCGGGAAACTAAACACCAACAATTTAATTCTTTTAAACTCTGTTTGGATCATGAACTTGAATATGGATTTGAAAAAGAAAATAAAAATGAAAAAGAAGTATTGTACTGAATTTTATAGCTAACCCACATAGATTACATTTTCTTAAACAAAACCAAGAAAATCTAGAGTAGGGATGAGGTTACCAATTAAAATTTTATTCAAGTCTAAGCATATGAAAGAAAAGAAAAAAAGAAGCTCATCATACTGCAAGGTTTTTTCATGAGTTGAACTATTTTATTTAGAAGTTGATCAATCATGCACTCAAATACTTTGAATAACACAAGAAAGTGATGTCCTCAATTTTGATTATGTTCGCAAATCCATATTCAAACTCGCAACTCAGTTATTATTCAATCACTCTTCTTGGACAATGATGGCTAAACAAAAATCAAAATTAAGTGTAACAACAAACCTTATTTACATAGCAAAGAAAAACGCAAGAATGATGATTCTTAAATTTGTTAAATTCATTCAGCTTGGTTTGTAATGGGCAATAAATTATAAATACCACCTCATCACATAGGTTATCTACTCAATGCTCTATCTAATCATCTCTTCAAGAAGATGACAAACAGCCATATTATGATTGTCTATTTGTTACTGTTTCCATTGGCCTTCTGACCAAAGCAGAGGAAAGAATGGTGTTATCTATCCGCCAAACCTACAATTTTATATAATGCTCCAGCTAATAGAATGTAGTTTAAATTCGTAAAGTTTTATTTACTTCTTTTCACTACTCTATAAGTTCACCAACTAAGCAAACTCATGCGTAATTTACACTAAGGGACATGATTTTTAGGGGAGGAGGAAAAAACAAAAAAAATAGAAAAATAGAAAAATCTAAGATATATATAAATGAAGCTAGAGGAAGACAAAGATGAGGAAGAACAAAGATATCATATATTTACCATAGGTCTCAATGGCACTTCAAAATTGAATGAAGAACTATAATAAAGCTAATTAATGGCACATTTGAATGAAGCATCTTTTGAAAGCTAATTAATGACACCTAGAACACTATTTTTTGTAATTATTCATGAAACAAACAATAGAAACCAATATGGTGGATACAAACCAAACTGTATAAAAAAATGTAGTGAATCAAACCATCAATTCACATTAAAATATACAAAAAAAAATTGTCCACGCCTACAACATATTTCTAGCGAATTGTAGGCAAAATTAATTATCTCATGGTAGACAAAAACACAAATAACTTGCGACAAATCCAAATCCTCCAAACAACACATTTCACCAAATCAAGCTCACTACCAACAACTAAATAACAAATCCAGTTAACAACAATACATAATAACACCTAAAAAAAAAAAAAAACTCTAGATATATTTTATTAACAAATAGCCATGTATGCTCACACCTAACTCAAGATATATTTTATTAAAGGCCAATCCCTTAGTTTAGATTCCAAGTATCATGGGAATTTTGTGGATACATCTTTCTTGATGGATGTGATTTATCTGTTTAGATTCATCAGTTTGTTGATGAATCCCCCACTTTCCCAGCAACCAAACAGGACAAAAAATATTTCCTGGGTTCTTACCAAATAGGATGGAAATTTTTTCAAACACTTATTGGCCAAAAATAGCCCTTTATTACTGTTCGATTTCTTGATTAATACCCCAAAAATGTTTGATTTATTGATTAAATCAATCAATAAATGACTAAACAACAAAGAAAATTTCCAAGTGGGGTTGGGAAGAGGGGGGGACTGAGACCTTGAGGGGAAGAGAGAGGTGTTACCTGAAGGCAAACAATCTTGATGCTACCGATGACAACCACCGAAGCAACGAAGAGCCGGTGAAGCAACAAAGAATCATCGAAGCAGTGATGAGGAATGGGTTTGAATACAACCATTGTAGCAATGAAAGAGAGGGTAAAGATTATTGAAACATGCTGGAAATTAAAGATTATTGAAACAGTATAATACCACAAATTAAAACCAAAGTATGAATTTAAAAAATGAACTCATGAATTTAAAAAATCAAACAGTATGATACCACAATATAAATTTAAAAATCAATTAATTTAAAAAATTAACTCATGAATTCTATAGAAAAATGAAATGTGGTTTAGATTTAACTGAGACAAAATGTAAGAAAAATAAAATAAAATAATGATCAGACTTATAAATTTCCTACACAACCAACCAAATAAATAATCACATAAACTGTAAACATCAGACACAATGTTTCAATCACAAATTGTAAACATCAATAAAGCAATTAAATTGGACAAACATATTGATTATTGAAATTAAAGACTATTGAAACAAAAGATATCCAAAGATAGAAATATAAATACTCAAGAAAAATCAAAGCCCAGGTTTCCATTTTCCCCATTGTTTGCTCAAATATAAAGTGTATTAACTGATGTTTACATTCCCAAAATATAATGGGGAAAATTTTCATTCCCAAAACTACTGATGTTTAATAAACCAACTAAAAAGCATCATATGAACACAATGTGAAGTGAAGCAAAATAAAGCATCATAGACATTATCCCCAAATAAGCACTCCATTTGTAAACATTAAGGAAATTAATACAACCAAATAAGCAAAAGAGAAGTTAGCAGCCTAAGAGAACTGATAAACCAAAACAAAACAGGTTTTAAAAAAAATTAAATATTAAAAAAGCTTTATCATTATTCGAAACAGGCAATTGTGAAGTCTTTTGGACATTTACCTTCATGAAACCCATACACGGGCACAGGATTCCAATACAGCAGTATATGCTTTCAACCCAATTTTGGTTCCCAAATACACGGGCACAGGTTTTAATTTTGGTTGTCAAATAAGATGGGTTTGCTCACCTGAACAGTATTTCTACCAGATTCTTTCTTTGTTGAACACCCTTGTATTCGGTCTTCGTCTTTGGGGCTGCCACTGTTGATGACGATTGGGATGGCAGAGAGAGGAGGAAGAGAGAAGATGAGAGTAATAGGGGGTTTGGGGTTCGGTCGCCAGCAATGGTTGGGTTCTAACATGGAAGCACGGGAATGGGCTCCAATGGAGGTAGAGAGAGAGAGAGAGAGAGAGAGAGAGAGAGGGTGTGTGTTCAAAATTTGAAATCAGGGGGTTTGGGGCTGCCACTGTTGATGATGATTGGGATGGCAGACAGAGGGAAGGAGGAGAAGAGAAGAAGAAGAGAGCAATAGGGGGTTTGGGGTTCAGTCGCTGACAGGGAAGCACGTGAATGGGCTCCGAGAGAGAGAGAGGGTGTGTGTTTAAAATTTGAAAGAGGAGTGTGTTCAAAATTTGAGAGGAGTGTGTGTGTGTGTGACAGAGAGAGAGAGAGAGAGAGGGTGTGTTGAAAATGTAAGGTGATTGCATTTTGGACCAAATAGAGAGTGAGACATTGTGAACCCTTAGATTGAATTCAATCTAATGGTCCTGGTTTTTACAAAGGGACAAAAGTCCCATCAGGAGTAAAAAACAGAGTTTTTTTGTTATATAAATTTTAACTAATTGATCACTCATCAAGAGTAAAGTCCCATCAATCAATTGTTGAAACTAATTGATTAAGTATAAAAAATAAAAAAAATTATAATTTTGTTTTCTAAATTATTATGTAAATGAATTATTATATATTTACTCATATATTTCCCACTTTCAACCCAATATATATAAAAAAAATTAACTGGAATATTAATTATGAAAAATGTGTATATTTTAAGTGATTCCAAATAGATGGTAGTTATTGTGTTATTGTGTTTGCATCTATAGATGCGAAAATAACTAAAACTTATTTAATAGAGCATGCTTACCATCTTGCACATGATCGGCACCACTATATAAGCAAATATAACTAAAATCAAAGGCTTATGTTTCAAATTCTAGGAAAAGTTAGTGCAATTTACATGCAACAGTTTTTGATAAAATCAGACAATATAAAATCACATCCAAAGAACAAAATATCCTCACAATCCCCGGGGGGGTGGGGGAAACCAATATAAAATCAGACAATTCAAGAAATGGGTATTAATAAGAATCGATAAACACAGTTCCAGATCTTCAATTTGCAAAACCAAAACGATAAAATAATAATAATAATAATAATTAAAAAGAAACAGGATGAATCAATGAATGAATAGAGAAATGGACCTGCAAATAGAACTGGTACGAACATCCATCCAAACAATGGCGTTATAGAGATGGAAAGCAGTAGATTTGCTCCAAACGACCATTGTTTCTCTCTGATTGGTGAGTTCAATTGCCTTGAGTCCACCGTCAACATTGTACCCATCTACAGTGGCTTTGTCAATTGCCTTGCTCATACAAATCCTCACACTCTCCCGAATCTCCATTGGATCGTGCTCTACCCATCTGCAAATTCACAAACAAAACAACAATAAAAAAACAGAGCAATCACAGGGAGGGAGGGAGGGAGAGAGAGAGAGAGAGAATTCTTCATACCCTGCTTGTGGGTAGAACTGAGTGAACTCGACCTAGTGAGATCCAATTGGGTGGGCATTTTTGTCGTAGAGAATGAATTTGGAGCCAGTGGTTCCTTGATCGATTAACCCAATAAACACATTCTCTTTCGACAATTCTATTCTTCTCTTCCTCCTTTGAAGAGTGTTATGTTGCGTCTCAAATTGACCAAAAAACTGAGCAAAACTGAGTTATGAAGACGGGGACACAGAGAGAGAAAGAGAGAGAGGGTGTGTTTAAAATTTGAAATCAGAAAGAAAGAGATGAGAGGAGCAACTGTGTGAGAGAGACAAAGTGAGACATTTTCAGCCGTTAGATTGATATCAATCTAATGGTCACTATTTTGACAAAGGGACAAAAGTCCCATCAGGATAAAAAAAACGAAGCTGTTTTGTTATATAGATAGGCATTGTTTTTAAATTGTCTTTGTTTTCTCAACCTAAAATTTATGTCCAAATCCTGCTATTGACTTTCTACCTTGAATTTTATATTTGAATTTTTTTTAATTGAAGTGGTTGATTATTTGTTAATTGACGTGGCAGAGGCGTTGGGGGAGAGGGATGAGGGATGATGGTTGCAATAGAGGAGTGGGAATGGCGGGGTTGGGGAAGAGGGCGTTGGTGGGTGGTGGCAGCAGAGGGGTGGAGTTGAGGGGTTGGGAGAGGAAGAGAAGTGTATTGGTCGTGGCAGTTGAGGGGTTTGGGGAGAGGATGCTGGTGGACACAACAATTCATCTAGTTGTCAAGCCATTCTCAACTTCTACATTTGTTTCAAATTGATGACACATTGGCGGTAAAATAGATCCATCCAAACACACAACCAAAGAAAATACAAAAAAATAGCCACACGTTGAAATCAGCAAACCAGATAAAGCAAATACTTATAGATTCATAAACGAAGCATAGCATTTCAGTTGATGAAGTCAAAAATGTAGAAATCCAACAAGGTTTAACTGCCAAACAAAAATTAAGAAAAAATGATCATAGGTTTCCTTTGATACTATGGAAAGTGAGAAAATACTGTCTACTGAGTATTAGTGGCCCTAGTGTAGATCTGCTGGCTCGCATGAGCAGACACCATCCTAATGGAACCTCTTGCCATCAAATCCTTAATTGCCTTGCGTGCTAGGGATCCATTAATCTGATAGTGGGGCGAAGAAAAATTATCAATAAAAACTCACTATTGACTCAGACATAAATCCAGTGTGCAAACAATCTTTGCATCTAATGGTGCACGCCAATTATAATGGTCTAGAAACACTAGAATTTACAACTACAGATAAAGAAGGAAGAATTCAAGCATACCCTCAATCTGTCAGACAGGATCGATGGAGTGACAAGCTTGTACTTTGAAGCTTCTGAAAGAAGCTTATCATATGTTGCCTTGTCGAAAAGGACCATGTTGTTTACCTTCTCCTTTTGCTTGCCTTTACTCCATTTCTGTACAAAAATCAGTCAAATTAGAATTAGAATACTAAGAGATTGCTAAGCTATTGACCTCGGTAAACCCATAAAGACAACCAGCATTTAAATGATTCGTGAAGCGCATAATAATTGTTATATAAAAGGCATAGTATCATAGTAATTCTAGGAATTTCACTACTTGGTGCAGAGTAAATGTAAAATGCAAATAAAGCCATATAGCTCTTGAGCAAAAACAATAATCACAACCAACAACCATATGTAAAAGATAATTGATTATGAATATTAGATAATTGATCACAAATTCACAGTATATAGCATACATAAACTAATTCAGACAACTAATTTCTCATAAAAAGATAATTGATTATGAATATTAAAAAATACGTAAACAAACCCTAATCAATATGTAAACTGAACAAAGCCATCACAAAGAGGGTCTGAATCAACGAGTTTGACAACCATAAACACCCAATTCAATGTCATTAAGCCCTAAATAATACAAAAAGTGTACTTCAATTAGTAGTCATTTCATACTCCCAATAGGTACATCAAGCAAACCCTCACCATTGATTCATCACATCACATCACAAACTAGGTTCCAAGTTTCTCGGATTTGCTAAGAATAATACCCAGAAAACCCAAAAGAAAAAACCTTAAATAAATCAGAAATCAATCAAATGATTCCAAAGAAGCAAATTTCTTACAACAATTGATTCTATTCAGCAATGTATTATTAAACGCAATCTGACACACAATGAAAAACCCAACAACATTCACAAGTGAAACCTCAACAATCAGCAATGAATTAACATATCAAGCTCTAAAATTTAACACAAATGGAACTTCATAAACCCTAACCCTAACAAACCCATGATTCTTACCTTCTTTTTCTGCTTTCCTCCGCCAGATTTCGCGGGCTTCGACGACGGCGGAGCCTTTTCCTTCTTCGGGGCCTAATAACAACAAATAAACAAAGTGCTTTGCTTCCTCAAATTAAAAACAAAAAAACAGAGAACACAAGACTAACATTAAAGAGTTATGATTTGTTTGTTATACCATGACGATTTTTCTAGGGTTTTGGCGGAGATTTTTTTGGAGTAGCTGCTGCTGCTGGGATTTAGAGCGCCGCGAAGAAATAATTCATCGCTGGGTAAATTAGATTGACACTTTTCAGATTTAAAAAATTACAATTATTTCCCTAAGATTGAAAGTAACATTATCAATTGTCCATCGGTTATTATTAATTGAAAAAAAATTATTTAAAAAAAATTAATTATTAAAATTTTTAAATTTCTGTTTAAAAACCAACGTAAGATAAAAATTATACTGACACTTCTTAAGATTTATGTTTATTACACTCGAAAGATAAAAATTATATAAATATGATAATTATTTTTCATTTTTTATTTCTTAACTAAATTAATTCTTAATTTTTAAAAAAAAAATTCTAAAAATCAAACCACATATATAACCTAAGAATCTTTTGATAAATTATTTCTTACTTTGGTAACTTATTTAATTATTTGTTAATTTTACGACATTTATACCATTCAATGCCTGTTTAATAACCATTTCGTTTTCAGTTTTCAATTTATATTTACAAAATTTTAAAAATTATCATAAAAATTTGTTTGATAATTTTTGTAGTTTATAAATGGTTGTCTCAACTTATAAATTTGAAGAAAAAACGTAAATTCAAAAAATGAGTTTATGTTGGTTTTTTTAAACAGAAATTTAAAATTTTGACTAGCAAAATTTTTTTTCAATTAATTTTTTTTTTCCAATTAAATTTTTTTTCATGAATTTTTTTTTTCAATTAATACTAATCGAGAGGACAATTGGTAATGTTACTTTAAACCTTGGGGAGGGATTGTAATTTCTAAAATGTGAGAGGTGTCAACGTAATATATCCAGTGAGGGCAAAATTGGTATTTAAAAAAAATTAAATTGTTGGAGGGAGCAATCTGTAATGAAACTTTAAACCTCAGGGAGGGGGATGTAATTTCCAAAAGGTGAGGCGGAAATTGTAATAAATATAAATCTCAGGAAGTGTCAATGTAATTTACCCAAAAAAAAAAAGGTTTTGTGAAATATGATTATTTACACAAAAACTCTTAAACTAAAATATCATTTTGATATTTTAAATTATACTTTTAAACTATTAAAATGTATCATTTTATCTCCGAAATTATAAAAGTATATAAATAGATCTTCTAAATTATTGAAAAGTATCACATTGTCCTCTAACGGAAGAGAATAAAGTGAAACACGTCAATAATTTAAGAGGTTTGTTTATATGTTTTTACAGCTTAAGAAACAAAGTAATACTTCTCAATAGGTTATGAATTTTATTTGCACGGATTTAGGTCATGTTTGTTTGGCTCCATAGGTAAGGGGATTGGACTATCAATCCTGTAAGTCTTACATAGCCCATGTTTGGTGGACAAAAATAGAAAGGGATTAGTAGTCCCATGGGACTATGAATAGCCTCACATAGGGGGATTAGCTTGGTTGGATTTTGGGTGGGAATAGGAAAATAGTGAAGGGATTGAGTCTATTTTATATAAAAATTTTATTTTATTTTTACCAAGTGCACCTGTTTGTTTTAATATTTGTTCTAATTTTTTTAATATAGAAATAATTTATTTATTTATTTTATATAAAATAATTTAACAATCCATCACTAATTATCTCTCACACTATCATCAAAACAAACACATTTTTACTTAATTCACTCGCTAACAATCTTCATATTAACAATCTCTTCACAAACAACCATTTTCCTAACAATCCCATCAAACCTAATATGCCAAACAAACGTAGTTCAGGAGTCAAAGTGATACTTTTCAATAGTTTAAAAAAAATTCGTGTAAATAATCCTATGAAATATGGTACAAATTTATTTTGGAAAAATTATTTGTAAGTCCTATTATAAAAACTTATTTAGTGTGAAATCTTGTGAAACTTTTTATAGAGTTTAAAGTCCTATTTAGATAGAAATGTATTCCATGAGATCCTATATTGTGTAAATCAATTGTAGTAGTGGATTATTATATCCCTACTTTGTTACATTATTGTACGTTTTATTCTCTCTCATATATGACGTTTGGTTTGGGATGTTACATAAGAATGGTCATTTTCCCCCGCCCCGCACCCGCACCCACACCCACATCCCCCGCCGTGCTCCGTACGGATTTTCTCCACCCCGATTAAGAAATGGAGGTGGGGATGAATTTTGCTTCCTCCACTCCGTTCCACCTGAACCCCGTCCCAATTATATTTACTATTAAATATATTTATATGTATATAATATATAATTTATTTATTTTTCATTATAATAAAGTTAAAACAGTAAAATATTATACTTAATATTAATTTTTATTCATTTATTTTCTATCTTGTATAATATAATTTTCATTAAGTATAAATTATTATTCATAATATACTATATTATCAATCATTTTTATTAATATTTTTATTTTTTAACTTAAAAAATTAACCCGCCTCTTGCCTCGCACCCACCCCGCTTCTATCACCCTCCTGATTTACCCCACCCCCGATATGATGCGGGGCAGGAGCGGATTTCTATTTACCCACCTCAAACCTAACTTGTGAGTATCCCTATATGTTACATTTAAAATGTTACAGTTGTTAATTGAAACTTTAAAATGCAAACAACATTGGAGTATGAGAATGTCACATTGGATTTGAGATGTTACATGTTACATGTTACATTTAAGAGATTACATTATTCATAATTCAACTGTGAAGTATTGAAATTTCATGTTGGGTTTGGGATGAGAAGCATATAGGAATGTTACGGTGGGTTTAGGATGTTACATGTTACATTTACGTTGGATTTGGGATAAGAAGCACATGAGAATGTTACGTTGAGTTTGGGAATGTTACATTGGATTTGGGATGTTACATGTTATATTTATGTTTTGAATTTCAAATTTCCAAACATATAGATATGACCACAATGTATGATAACATTAGATTTCTCATATATGGTATTACCATTAATCAGGTTATTTTGAATTTCAGAAACAAATGAGAATGTCACGTTGGGTTTAGAATCTTACATATTACATTTTCGTTTTAAATTTCAAAATTTCAACCATATGGATATGATTACAATTTATGGTAACATTGGATTGTCTATATATGGTATTGTCATTAATTAAGTTTTTTTGAATTTTAAATTTCTAACCATATACATATGATCACAATCTATGGTAATATTAGATTTTTCATATATAGTATTATCATTAATAAGGTTATTAATTAATTAAGATTAGAGGTAGATGTGTCTATAAGAAAACCACAGGACCTATTGGGTTATAAGTTTTTTCATAGGATCATATCCTGTATAAGTCTTCTAAATAAGACTTATAAATAATTTACCCTATAATTTAATGGTGACCATTCACTTTAAAATAAAACACTTATAAACATGATTTATATTTACAACAATATTACTATCACAACATTTTTATATTTTTTTGTATAATCTTTTATTTCCTGCATTATATCTAGATTAGATTAATTTAATTTAGATATATTTAAAAAGTATAAAATTTGTGGAAAAAAAAACTAAAAAAATCTATTGAATATAACAAAATAAGATAATGTATTAAATTTTAATTTTTTTATTTTTTTTGTATTTTAAAAAAATCACAAAATATTAAACTTCTTAAGTATATCTAGATTAGGTGTATCTAAAAAAATTTTAAAAAATTGTTTAAAATATTAAAACAATTCAATAAAAATAAAAAAATATGAAAAATGGAGAAACTCAATTTTTTGTGTGAGTTAAACTAAAGAATATGATTGTTATTTCCTTTGAAATAACATGAACAAAATATCTATATTATTTTATTATTTTACATGTATAAAGGTTAAAAGACAAATATGTCATTTTAATCTGACAGAGGGGTAAGGGTAATTTCTCAAATGTAAGGGGATCTGTATTAAATAAAAACATCAGGCGGTGTCAATGCAATTTATTCAAAAAATAATATTTATCAAAGTTTACAGAAAATACAATAAATATTACGTGTTTAGTATAATTATATTGAACTCCCTAAAATTTAAGGAAAGTACTATAGGTCCCAAATTTTCTACCGAACAAATGACCAAATGTTTCACATGGGTGTGGGGTCCACAAAATTGCGGACCCCACACCCATGTGAGACATTTGGTCATTTGTTTGGTAGAAAATTTGGTATCCTTAACATTACCCAAAATTTAATTCATATAATACTTAATTCTCTTTTATTAAAAATTCACTAGTTATATGAATAAAAAAAACTATGTTCTCATCTTTTTTTATATTTAAATATATATATTATTTTATTTTATTTTGTATTTTCATAACATTTTTTTTAAATTTTATTTTAATCTTAGTAAAATAAGATTGATATAAGAGGGATTTGTTGATAGACCTCTCACTGTCTAATTTGTCTTTCAAAAGGACAAGAATTATACATGTACTTTCAAAATCCCCTAATATTTTAAAATTTATTTATTTTACTATATTACCCTCATATCTATCATCTTTCCTATTAAGCTATCTTCACAATGCATTTCATAGTAAAATTTTACTCTAAATCAGAGTAAAATTTTATATTGTTAAGCAAATCAACATGTTTTTAATTAGAGTAAAATTTTATTTTAAATCGTAGTAAATTTTATCCTGATTCAGAGACTTAGAGTAAAATTTTACTCTGAAAGTACAATTTTACTCTGAATCAGAGTAAAGTTTACTATAATTCAAAGTAAAATTTTATATTGCTAAGCAAATCAACATGTTTTTTATCAGAGTAAAAAGTCAAATTGTACTTTCAGAGTAAAATTTTACTTTGGATCATAGTAAATTGTACTTTCAGAGTAAAATTTTACTTTGAATTATAGTAAATTTTACTCTGATTAGAGTAAAATTTTACTCTGAAGTACAATTTGACTATGATCTAAGGAGAGTATTCAAATTTTATCTATGTATATTTTCTATCTATCCAAATTTTTTGTGTGAATTTTCTATCTGTCTAATTTTCTACCTGTTTAAAATTTATATGTTCAATAACATCAATTTGTTCTTATGTAGTGAAAGATTTACAATCTGTACAAATCCTATATGGTCATCATCTCGAGAAGTTGTTCACCAAATCCTATTTGTTCATCATCATCATCAACAATATCAAAAAATTTAAAATAAATAAACAGATTTGTTGAACTCATCACCAAATCCTATATGTTCATGATCATCAACAACAACATATTCAAATTTGAGATAGATATTCAGATCTAAAGATGAAATTCAACAACAATAACAAGAAGAGAGTATGTGTGTGTGTGAGAGAGATCACCGTTACACTATATCACTCACTTCCAAATTTGATGAGTGAATGAAAATATATATATATATATATAGAGAGAGAGAGAGAACAACAAGGAGAGATGATGACGATGGGGCTAATCGACAGGAAGTTCTGGAGACGATGATGCGAAATCGTTGCGGTAGAGGTGCGCCTGCGTCGTAGCATCACCATTCAATCGAGTTTAGATGATAGCTTCGATGATGGTTCAACCAACTTCGACGGCTCTCGAGCAATCTAAGATTTGTAGAACTACTGAAAACAAGACAAAAAAGTAGAGGATAAAGATGAAGACGCCTGCGCTGCCGAATCTGCAGATTTGAACTTATCCACATCAGATGCTGTAGATCTGAGAAGTGTAACCACTGCCTTTGACGTCGACGATCCTCTTTCTCAGCTGTGTTTAGAGAGGGAGGAGAGAGATAGAGAAGGTGGGGAGAGGGTTGGTGGAGAAGGTGGGAAGATTTAGGTAAGGGCAGAATAGTCTGATAAAATATTTAAATAATAAATTTTGTCCTTTATGTAAGATTTTATAATTATGAGGGGGTTTAGAAAGTATAATTTTTTTCTTAATCCTTTTAATAATGAAAGGAAGGTAAATGGGGTTTATAACTAAATTTCCCTTGATATAATTATATCAAAATTATTATAATGTCATGAAACTACTACTCAATATTGTTTGATTATTTGTTACATGGACTTTGTTAACGTGTATGTGAGAAAAAATAATGAGTTCCAGTTATATTTATTGATATGAACTGTATTGTTTTGTATTTAACAATAAAAAAAATAAATAAAAGATTCATTTATATAATTTTACTCTAAAACTTTTAGGCTCAGCTTGGTTTAATTTTTAAATCATGTTTTGAGTTTTTGATAAAAGAAAACTTATTTGATTATGGGTTTTGAAAATAGTTTTGAGTTGTATTTTCAAATTTTTTTATTTTTTCTAAATATTTAAAAAAATTCTTAATTTTTCTTATTTAGGATAAATATTTTTTATTGTAAATATTTTTTTTAATGTGCACTGTATTTACTACATTTGTGCATTGTATTTTTTAAAAATATTTAAAAATTAAAATTATTTATTTTGTAATATTTAAATTTTATTTTTATTTTAAATATTTTTTTTATTTTTTATTTTAAATATAAATATTTTATTTATTTATTTTAAATATTTTAATTTTTTGAATACTTTTTAGGAAAATTTACCTATAAATCCTACTTTGTGGAAAGTTGAACCATTTAGTCTTAAGAGTTTTTTTCTGCACCATTTAGTCCCTTTTGTTTAGTAATGTTTGTTGAGTTGATTTTGAGTCTTTTGGAGTTTACATTAATACCCTTTGTGTGATTCGTTATTCCTAAATGAGGGATTCGGTGTGTTGGATGGGGATTTGGTAGGTGAGTCGTGGTGTTGGGGAATTTATATGTTTCCTGAAAATGTTTTCGACTCATTCACCGTTACAACACCCAAACAACTATTTTCCCATCCCAACCCATATAATTCCATACACACGCCTTAAAACATCAACGATTAAATCCCACGCACGCTGATCGGTACGTTCCACAACACTCATTTTGAACATATTAATTGACTTACCGTATACATTATTGTCTGCAAATACAAATACACATGAAAATTTTCAATGTTATTTAGTTAAAATTTCACAACACAACCTGCAACACATTTCAAAACACCACTTTACATACGTTAATCATTCCCAATATCGTACCAATAATGTTTGCTCAAAACTCTTAACAGTTTACACATACAAACACATCAATAATTTTCAACACAACATCAAACTTCCACATGTATCCCTTTCCTAAGCATGCACAGTAACATCATACTCATTACCGTAAACCCTGCCTCCGTTTCGACATACAGTTCAAAACAACAACACATCACCCCCAACCATTTTTGTTACTATCAATCAAACAAGTTTGCAAATCAAAACATGAATATAACACAGCACATACCTCCATTTCGCATTGTCATGCTTAGACGTCTATAGAATTAACACCTTTAACTATCGGCTTCTAATAACGACGTTTAATCCACAATACATCTTCACGCATACAATTACAATGTCAATGTCAACGATCCCTCTGCGCTTTCACCAAATGTGTTTACAATGTTCGAACCCACGGCAACAATTGTGAACATTCACATTAGGGTTCCCACAAATTACAGTTACCTTGCCCCAATTATTTCTGCCCTCTTCGTTTTGGAATGTAGGTTTCCTTTCCCAAATACCTCGATGTTCGTCGTTTTCACATCGACACCTCAAATGTTTCCATCTCTGCAACTTCACCACTTCCCAAGAAAGAAATAATAATGCAACACTATTAGGAAATGATGTCCCAGTTTTGTAATTTCACACAATGTGAATTTGTCACGACCCAAACCTGCCCCTATAGGTTTAGCATCGTAACTGGCCAGTAATCCTTGGATTACCGAAGGCCTCTGAATAGATTAACAAGATTAAGGGGCTAACGGAAGTAATTATATATATTTAGTTGTCCAATGAGCTGTGCTGACTTATAGGAAAAAAAATATAAAAAACTTTATATACAATAACCAAAAGTCAACTATGCATTATACCCACACACATTACAGTATTTTAAGTACAACCAGCAGAATTAAATCAAGTCATGCATATACATAAAACCAACAGAACTTGAACACAGGACACTTCGAGAACCTCCACGTGAGGCACAACGGTTGGCTGACAACGGATCACAGATCCAGACAAAAGCCTTCGGGCTTGAACTCCAGAATGCTCACCTATACATATATATATACAAACAGTGAGTTAAAACTCAGTGAATAACATTAAGGTAAAGAGGTTAGTGAACGAAATCAGAACATATCATAAGCGGAAAATAGATCATAGCATAATCATCCTCATATCAGAACATAATAATAGTATATCCCATAGAACACATCATAGAATGTCTTCCGACTAGAGTAATCGGTCCCGGATACCGATTAAACACATATCATCACAATGAAGTGGCTAACGAGATCTCGTAATTACTTGTATGTCATGGACCTGCATTTTCATGCCGTTCCCCATGACTTGGGACTATCTATGGATGCCATAATAGATTTCAAACTTGGAATGTTCGTTCACGTAAACAGATAACATTTCAGAAATCATAGCGTATCATATTTCATTTGGAACATAATTCATATAAACGTATCTTTACGATAACGTTACTCACAGTGGTTATCGCAAATGGTTAATCAATCTTCAGACATTGACCTACAATCACAAAAGTACATAGCACAACATATCTCATCATTACACGTTCACAGGGTCAACACAGCTTAACTTTCATTACGTTAGTTCTTGTTCAAACTTAGCACATTAATTAAAACACACACACACACTTGCAATCTCGGAACCTGGCACATTCTTTTCTTAGTGTGTTTCTAATTCATAACCTCATTATCAAAGCTCAATTAAGGCTTAGGAATGCCTAAGATGCAATGAGGATGCCAAAATATGAGTTGGAACACTTAGGTAAAATTTCTGAAAATAAGGTCCCCGCTCGAGCGTAGATTTCCTTGCTCGAGCGGAACTGCAAAATGAGAGGGGTCGCTCGAGCGTGACTTCCTTCGCTCGAGCGACTTGCAAATTTGGAAAAAGTACTGGTTGGTCATAATCCACGCTCGAGCTACAAATCCTACGCTCGAGCGAATTGTCAACATGCAAAGGGTTCGCTCGAGCGTCCAAGTGGTCGCTCGAGCGGAGAGCTCATGTTTGAAAAAAAATACTGAAAGCTCGCATTCTCTACTCGAGCACAGGTTTCCTCGCTCGAGCGGACTGTAAAAATCTGGGTTTTCAAAAATAGAGTTTGAGCTTCAAATGCTATTTTAATGGCTATGTTCATGCAAAGCTTGATCAAAATACTTGGAAAACTTTACTAAAACACAGATACATAGCCCTTTTCAAACCTTTAGCTCAAAACTCATGGATTTAGCAAATTTGAACTTGTCAGCTCATGCATGAAAGATTTTCAAATCATTTTCTTGCTTTCTTCCAAACATGCAAATGGTGATCTACACACTCATGAGTTCTGAAGCTATAAACATGATTAAAACTTACATGCATGCAAGGACTCTAAGAGCAAATCCCAAGACACGAATGAACAAGGTATAATCCTCCATACACATGCACACAAGCCATTTTCTTGCTCAAAGACCCAACTTCATTTCAATTTCATGAGAATGGTTCAAAGATGAGTTGAAATCATGATGTATGGAAGCTAGCTGCAGAAGATATGCTAAGGATTCTTACCTAGAGCTTGATTTCAGAAGTGTGGGAGTGAATCCTCTCAGTTTCCTTCCTCTTCTCCAACCTCTTGAGCTTACTCTCTCACTCTTTTAGCTAAACTCTCTCTCTCTCTCTAAGGTTAACTCTCTCAACCCAGAGAACTAGAGGAGCAAGAGAATGACACAAAGGCTCTCTCACTCGGCTAAAGTACACAACACCCACCTCACTTCTTGAGCACACTACATATGCGCACACACACATGCAAGCTTCCAACCCACACACAAGAATTTATCCCCTATACCCAACACTACAAAAATGCCTCAACACATTACACACTAAATCACATCTTGGATCATTAATAGGATTAGGTTAGGCATCATTTGTGCATTATTTAAATCAGATATAAGTAATCTTAATTTATTCAGGTTGGCACGAAATTCAATTAATCCAAAATAGTTCCCATCAAGGTTCCATTTACTCACATGCGATTTTTATCAAACCGAATCCATTTTTAATAAAATTTGCCATGGTGTTCTAAAAATTCCAAATAACACATTAATGTAACTAATTCCAATTTCAGATGCCGATAAGGCTTTCAATCTTTATATTAAAGTAGATTTCTAGACAGATATTTCCACTAGTAATAGATAGAAAGCCAAAAGGTCATGCAAATTACATAACAAACCCATAATTTATTTAATCCGCTTAATTAACATTCTTAATTACTAATTAGTAGCTAACTACGAGTCAGGGTTACTACAGAATTGACCAAATTTGCCCAATAATGTTCCAACTCACCCCCGCAATATATATGCCCTCAACGGTCAATTTACATATAATGGGACCTTTTAGTCTATAAGAAAACTTTCAGGACCAAACAGTTTATAATTTTTCAATTTGGGATTTATTAGTGCATCACCCATTACTTTTTATTTATTTTTAAAAAAATTTAAAAAATTTTGAATCAACCATATACATCTAAATCATAACAATTATTTGGTCAATACTTAAAAAAATAACAAAATATTTTTTTTGACAAAAATAAAAAGTATTTTTTCCAAAAATAAAAATAAAAATAAATTGGTTTTTTTTAAATAAATAATTAATTAAAGAGCAATATAAAAAAATTTTGATTTTTTTTTTTAAAAAACAAATAGAGTTTTGAAAATAGTTTAGTTATAAGTTTTGAAAAAAGTTTTTGAACTGAATTTTGAAAATTTTGTTTAGTTATAAATTTTGAAAAGAATTTTAATTTTTTTTGATATAAATCATGATTCTAATATATAAACCTTGTATGTATATATATTTTTCATTTCTATAACACGAATTGTCTTAGAGTATCTCTAATAAATTCTCCAAAAACCTATTGAAGTAAAATATATCGCAGTTAACGATATTTTATATTTTATTTTTTGTTTCCAACGCACGTTCCTTCTTGTTAATTACTTTTGTTGTTAAAATAGTTGCTAACTATGACTTCGAAAAGAGGAAAAGTTGTGATTTCTATAGTTTTTTTTTTTTTTGTAAATTGTCAATTTTTTTTTTCTCTTTAATTAAATCACACTCATACATAACTACTTTAGGCTCCGTTTGGAAAGAGCTATTTGGAGTTTTTTTATTATTTTAGTCACAAAAGACAAAATAGACTATTTTAGCCACAAAAAAAAAAACATCACATCCAATCTATAATCGTTACACTATTCTCTCACAAAAAAAAGTCAAAAAAACAAAAAAATCAAAGAGTTCTTCCCAAATCAAACTTTTTAGCCTAGGCTAAAATAGCAAAAAAAAACCAAAAAACCAACCCACTTTCCAAACAACACCTAAATACATTACACCGTTGGAACACCTATTTACTTCTTAAATTAACAAATATTTTTATTTATTTTTAGATAGGGGAACAGAGGATCTATTAGGCAAAACATCTGAATAAAAGTTAAAACAGCTAACACAAAATTATTATATTATTTTTTATCACTTTTTATTATTTAATATGTATTTTAAAGCACAAATTTAACTCATTACAAATGCCCTTATAAATCTATGAAGTATTTAGTTGTTGTTGTCCCTATGACTATGATGTAGAGTAGAAATAAAAATCAAATCAAATCTTAAGTCCCATCAAATGATGTAGTGTGGAGATAATTTTTTTAATTTTATTTTATTTGCAATTTTTTCTTTGGGTGCAATAGTCCAATAACAACTACTAGTAATGACATTGAGGGAAGAATTACAGCATTAACTAAAAAGGTGGCAAGCAAATTTTGTTGGAGCATTAATTATTAACCCACAGTAGTGTCAACCTTCAACCCAATGTAGCCCAAATCTTGAAGTAATAATAAACTCAAATGTAAAATATACATATATATATATATATATATATATAATAAATTGAGAGTTTTAATTCGATCATATGTTAAATAAAAAATATCATGCTATAATTTTATTTGTATTTAAAAAAATATCAAATTTATCTCTATTATTAAATTGATACATAACGACATGTTATGTGATGGTTCTCATCTCAACTTGTCTTGTCTATTCATTATCAATCCATTTCTAACATTATTGTACACTAGGGCCATGTTTGTTTAGGTGGACATGAGCTTGGGATTGGATTAATAGTCCAATAAAATTATTAATCCGATGTTTGGTTAAACAAGTGAAGTACGGACTAATTATTTTAAACTTGACTTTTAGTTAATCTAACGAATTCGTTGGATATACAATCCAACGAATTTGTAATCCCAGGATTATTAGTCATGGGAATACTAATCCAGTCCGCCCAAACAAACATGGCCCTAGGAGATGTAATAATAATAACAACTTGTTAAGCTCAGCCTTCTCTGTAGGATGACCATATATCGTTATCTACATCTAAAAACAGTTATAAAAATAAAAAGTAAAAAATTTCTAGCAAAATATTAGTTTAGTTATTGAAATTTTTTTTCAAATAATGACATAATTGATTGATATTATGAATGTTGAATAACAATGAAAATAATTGAGAGTATTATATCCATACTAAACAATTATACAATTAAATTAGTGAAAATTTATAACACTTTTTTTATTTATAAAAAAAACCCACACGAGAGCAACTACGTCATATAAAATTGTTTATTTATTTTTGTGTCTAACAAATCTCTAAACTGTTAAGGTTAATACACGTGTAAGAAAACTAAAAATTTTAAAATTTATTAATTAAGGATTGTTTTAAGAAATGTTAAAAAAATTGACTTTTTTTTTAATATTTATTATGAAATGACCTATAAAAAATAAAAAAAAATAATATAAAGCTTGGATTATATTATGAAAAGACATAAAGCTTTGGATTATATTATTTTAAAAAAATAAAACTTTTAATCCAAAGTTTTAAAAAATGTTGGTGATAATTACAAATAAACACTAGAAATTACAAAAAATAAAAGTTACAATGACTAATATAAGGGCTGAGGTGCGGAAAAATCGCTCTCTTTAAGGAGATTTAAGCCCTCTGCGGTTAGGCAAAGTCTCACACCGGTGCAGCAGAAAAACCTTGACTTGTCCTCCCCAAGATACAATAGCCCGACTAAGTCGTATGGTTCACCAATACTGCACAATTGGTTGAACCCAAAGCTTTATCACACACACCCTTTTTATTTGCCTGATAATCTCACTCAAGACATAACAATAAAACCAAAACTTCTTCACCCTTGCACCAAGATAGAACATTAGATCAAATATATAGGAGATAAGGCTTGGAGGTGCCTTGGTGGAACAGATGAGGACTTGGATGGATAAGCATGGTGGACCAAGACCAAGACTTTGGAAAATTACCTTGGAAGTCTTGGAGAGGATAAGAATTGGTGGACTTGATGAAGACTCGAAGAGACTTGGAGAGAAAGAAAAGAAAAACCAACCTATAATACATTATAATATTAAAATACCTGCTAACATTCCCCCACCTATTTTAATATTATAGGTAACAAGAAACTGAGATTATTAGGCAAATAAGGATATTATGCATCATGGTAGGTGTGCTCTACATTGAACATCCATTAGTGAAACAATAATATTTACTCTAGAGCCAATAGTATGCTCAGCATTGAACTATGACCACTTAAGGGAAATAAATAATTATTGCACACACATAATATTCCAAGTGTTCACAAAAGCTTTAAAAGTTAGCACATTACGGCCTTGTGCGATCATAGGATTCATGAGTGTATTCGAGAATTAGCCTAAATCTCATAGGTAGCGGTCCCACTACCACACTCATATAGGTGAATTCTGTCAAGGGTGTTCCTGTAACTATGACACCCCACTCAATAAGAGCTACAGAAATTCATTAAGAGTTTTTTTAATAACTTAGCCTCTACAATGTTACAGGTTAAATGCACTTACATCATAGGGATGGAAAAAAAGTAATTTAGTGCATTTCTCACGGCCATCATATGATCGTTTTTCTCATTGAACCCAGTTACAGGATCTCTGGTCGATGGGTTGAGTATCCTCATACATGGCTCCTACTATATTCAATGGGCTTCAACCCCATCCCCCTCGATGTATTCCAGACTCTATCTCTTGCTAAGGCCTTAGTTAATGGATCTGTAAGATTATCACCAGATTTAATATAATCCACATTTATAATGCCATTATTCATATAAGATCTCACAGTACTGTGTTTTCTTCTAATAGGTCTGGATTTACCGTTATAATAACAGCTATTAACTCGACCAATTGCTGCGGTGCTATCACAATGAATCAATATAGGTGGAATCGGTTTTTCCTAATAAGAGATTTCATTTAACAAATCTCTTAACCAATTTACTTCTTCACTGGCTGTAGCTAAAGCAATAAGCTCAGCCTCCATTGTTGAATTAGCAATAATGGTTTGTTTTTTCGATTTCTAACTTATAGCACCACCTCCCAATGTAAATAAGTAACCAGTGGTTGATAATGAATCACCTGACAAGGTATTCCAATCACCATCACTGTAACCTTCAAGTACTGCAGGATACTTATTATAAAATAAGCCATATTTTGTGGTACCAGATAAATATTTCATAATCCGCTCAATGGCTAGCCAGTGATCACTACCAGGCTTGCTAGTAAACCTGCTAAGTACTCCAACTGCATAGGCAATGTCAGGTCTAGTACAGTCAGTCGCATAACGTAAGCTACCAATCATACTAGCATATTCATTTTGATTAATTACATCCTCATCATTTTCAACAGGAAATAAACGCACATGAGGATCAAAAGGAGTAAGAACATACTTGCAGTTATAAAAATTATATTTTCTCAAAATTTTCTCGACATAATGCGACTGATCAAGAAATATACCATTATAGGTTTTGGTAATTTTTATTCCCAAAATATAATTAGCCTCACCAAGATCTTTCATATCAAAATGGCTACTAAGCATATTTTTAGTTTCCACGATGATATGCAAATTAGAGCCAAATATAAGTAGATCATCCACATAGAGGCTAATAATGACATGTGAATTCTCTTCAGATTTATAGTAAATGCATTTATCACATTCATTTGTTTTATAGCCATTTTCAATCATGCAGGAATCAAATTTCTCATGCCACTGTTTAGGGGCCTGTTTTAAGCCATATAGGGATTTAACTAGCTTGCACACTTTGCTTTCTTGACCGGGTTCCACAAAACCCTCAGGTTGATCCATACAGATTTATTCACCCAGGTCTCCATTTAAAAAAGCTATTTCAACATCCATTTGATGAATTTTTAGATCATGAATTGCAGCCACTGTAATTAATAATCTAATGGATATAACTCTAGTAACTGGAGAAAATGTATCAAAAAAATCAAGATCTGCTTGTTGTTTAAAACCTTTTGCAACAAGCCTTGCTTTATATTTATCAATAGTTCCATCCAGTTTAAGTTTTTTTCTCAAAACCCATTTACAGCCAATAGTTTTACAACCTGGTGGTAAATCTACTAATACCCAAGTTTTATTGGATAATAATGATTTCATCTCATCATTTACAGCCTTGTTCCAAAAAACAGAGTCAGGAGATGCCAAAGCTTCTTGTAAAGTTAATGGAGTTTCCTCCACATTAAAAACATGATAATCAGGGCCAAAATCTTTTTCTAATATGGCTCTTTTACTCCTTTTAGGTTCAAAAACTACAGTGTCTTGGTTTTGTAAAAGAGGAGTAGAGCAACCAGTTTCAGATAAAATATTTTCTTGATAATTTTGACCCCCACCATTTTTAGATTTAAAAGGAAATTTTTCTTCATGAAAAATTGTATCACCTGATTCAAAAATTATTTTGTTTTCCATATCAAAAAATCTATAGGCTGTACTATTTATTGCATATCCAAGAAAAGCACAAGTGGCAGTTTTCACACCTAATTTAGGTCTTTTAGGGTCCACAAGTCTAATAAAAGCTAGACAACTCCAAACCCTCAAATATCTCAAATTTGGCTTATGCCCTTTCCACAACTCAAAAGGTGTAACTTTTGTTTTTTTTATGTGGCACTCTATTCATAACATAACATGCAGTTAAGATTGCTTTTCCCCACAAATTTGAAGGAGCACCTGCTTCAATTAGCATAGCATTTGCTAAATCAGTTAAAGTTTTATTTTTCCTTTCTGCTACACCATTAGATGCAGGTGAATATGGTGGAGTAGTTTCATGGATTATTCCCAAAGACTGAGCAAACGAGTTGAATCCAAAAGATTCATACTCCCGGCCTCTATCACTTCTATATCTTTTAATCTTTTTACCGAATTGATTTTCAACTTCAAGAAGGAATTCTTTAAATTTTTCAAAAGCATCACTTTTATTTTTCAAGAAGTATACATAAGTGTATTTTGAAAAATCATCAATAAAAGTGATAAAATATCTATTTCCACCACGTGTTAAAATTCCTTCAAATTCACATAAATCAGTGTGAATTAATTCTAACAATTCAGTATTTCTCACCACACTTTTATGAGGTCTTTTAGTTATTTTTGCTTGACTGCAAATTTCACATTTCTCAAACTTATTTGTTAGTCTGGGAATTAATCTTAAACTACTCATGACTTTCACATATCGGCTATTAATATGACACAGACGAGCATGCCAAAAATTCATAGAAGACAGTATGTAAATAGAAACATGTACTTTCTTATTCTCAACATTTAATTTAAACATTCCATCACAAGCATACCCTTTCCCCACAAATATGCCTTTTTTAGTGATTACACATTGGTCAGATTCGATAGTCTGCTTGAAACCAGCTTTGTTGAGCAAACAACTTGACATCAAATTTTTCCTCATGGACGGTGTGTACAACTCATCTTTTAAGACAAGCACACGTCCAAAGGTAAAATTCAGCTCAACATCCCCATACTCGAGCACCTTGGTTAAACTGGAGTCACCAAGCATAACAGTCATCTTCTCATTAAAAGGAGTGAAATCTTTGAACCAATCTTTATCATAGCAGACATGCCTATTGGCACCAGAGTCTGCCCACCACTTTTTCAAAGATTGAACCATAAAAATATCTGTAATCATAGCCACAAATGGTTCCTCGATAACATTAGCCTGTGGTCGAGACTGTTGTTTCCGAAATTTGCAAGTTCGAGCAATATGCTCACTTTTGCCACACACAAAACATGTCACGTTTGTCAAATCTTGTGAAGGGGGTTCTTGGTTCCATTTCTTTTGCCTCAGGTAATTTTTATTTTGTGGCCTTCTAGTATTTTTTCAAATTTTCTTAACTGGCTTCAAGTGACTATTTTTATGAAATCGACCTTTAGGTAAAGTATTTCTAGAAGTTAAATTTACCTTTGCAGTGGAATGCTCATGTGTCATAAGTGCATCTTGTCCTCGTGCTTCCTCTTCCACCCGAATCCGTGTGATTAGAGTCTCCAAGGACGTCTCTTTTTGCTTGTGACGCATTGACTTCTGGAACTCCCTCCAAGATGATGGAAGTTTGTCAACAATACCTGCTACAACAAGATTGTCTCCAATTTTGATGCCTTCAGATTTAACTTTAGCTATTAACATCTGAAAATCTTGAACTTGCTCCACCACTGATTTTTCATCTATCATCTGATAGCGGAAAAAACGACTTGCAGCATATTTTTTTAGCGCCTGCCTCTTCAGTGTCATATTTTTTCTGCAAGGCTTTCCAAATTTTCTTAACAGTAGTGTAAGTAGTATCATAATAATCATAAAATTGATCTGAAAGACAGTTCAAAAGATAGTATCGATATTTATACTCATCTGTGTTGTATTTCTCGATTTTTTCAAGATGAGCAGCATACTCCTCGTCGGCCATCTGTTCAATGGGGACTTTGTCCGAATTTTTCTCGGTCAGGATATAGGCCACCTTGAGGAGACTGAGGTAGAAAAACACCTTGCCTTTCTATCTCTTGAAATGAGCTTCCTTGAACCGAAAGGGCTTGTTGAGATCGCCGGTATTCTCGTTGGGCTTCTACAGTACTGGCTCCATGGATTTTTGCTATTTGAATCTCCTTAAACTTGTTGGTGATAATTACAAATAAACACCAGAAATTACAAAACATAAAAGTTACAATGACTAATATAAGGGCTGAGGCGCGGGAAAATCGCTCTCTTTAAGGAGATTCAAGCCCTCTGCGGTTAGGCAAAGCCTCACATCGATGTAGCAGAAAAACCTTGACTTATCCCCCCAGGATACAACAGCCCGACTAAGTCGTATGGTTCACCAATACTGCACAATTGGTTGAACCCAAAGCTTTATCGCACACACCTTTTTTATTTGCCTGATAATCTTACTCATGACATAACAATACAACCAAAACTTCTTCACCCTTGCACTAAGATAAGACATTAGCTCAAATATATAAGAGATAAGGCTTGGAGGTGCCTTGGTGTATATGAAACGGATGAGGACTTGGATAGATAAGGATGGTGGACCAAGACCAAGACTTTGGAAACTTACCTTGGAAGTCTTGGAGAGGATAAGAATTGGTGGACTTGATGAAGACTCGAAGAGACTTGGAGAGAAAGAAAAGAAAAAATCAACCTATAATACATTATAATATTAAAATACCTACTAACAAAAAATAAATAACATTTCTTGCATATAAAGCTTTATAATCCAAAGCTTTATAAATTTTTTAAAAAATAAAAAATAATGTAATCCAAATAATATAACACTTCTTACAAGAGGCCTAATTTTCCCTTTTGTTGCAAGGCAAAGCTTACCATGGAGAGAGAGAGATTAGTTAGAGGTTGACATAAATGATTTTCTTTTCCACATGAATAATGGGAGATGACAGTCAATCCCACTACGCTGGAATTCTTGACTACTTTGCAATGAAATTGATTCCCGAGTTCTCAAAATATACTTAAAAAAATAAATAAATAAATAAATTATAAATATATTTTTTTTAATTTGTTTAAAGTATGGATTGTCTTTTATAATTTAAAAAATTATAAATATCTCTTTATTAGTATTTTTTATTTAACAAAATTAATTAAAAAAATTAAATTCATAATTTCTCTCCTATATAATAATAAAATTCCTAAATTATTAATTGAAATATATTTCTAATATCATTAAAAACTGTTAATTGACTTGATAATTTATTAATAAAAGAGACGATTTGTTATAAAATTAGAAACCTCAGGGGTGAAATGTAATTTTCAAAATTACATGGGGTGATTTATATTTTAATCAAATCTCAGGAGGTGTATTTGTAATTTATCTAAAAAAAATATAAATTAAGTGGATAAAAAAATAGTAAGTAATTTTTTTCATATAATTTTCACTTTTATTAGAGAATAAAATTTGAAAATTAAAAAATATAATTTATGGTAATTATTTTTGTTAAACTTCTTTATAATTTTTCTAAAAAAAAAAGCCGGAAAATTCTTTTAACTCATAGTGAGACATCGGATCAAATTGTACAAATAGCCAAGTAGTTTCAGTAAAATTTTTAGTTAGATACTTAGGCCTCATTTGACAACCTTTGTTTTAGTGTAAAAGTTACTATAAATTTTTACATCACTTTCTCTATTTTTTTGTATATCTTTTCGTAAAAATTTAAAAAATTACTAAAATAGCATATTCCCAAACAAGGTCTTACAATTCAATTTAAACATATATACAGTTTTCCACTGTTGCAATATGATCCCTCTATCCAACTCTTTCAATAAAACTATAATCATAAACTTATTTGTGTTGTTTGGTTTGTTTTTCAGAAAAATTTTTGGGAAAAATTCTCTACAAACAAATTTTCAAGAGTAATCAAGCCAAACAAATTTTTCTAAAAAAAATCTCAAAATTTTGTTTAGTTACTTACTTTTCAAAATCACTCTCTCTCATACACATCAAATCAATCACTTTTTTTAAAATTCTCTTCCCAAAACAATTTTCTAAAACCATTTCTAAAAAAAGACAAACTAAACAAGTTTTCATTCTTTTTATCTCAAAAACTACTTTACAAACACAAACCAAACACACCTATTATCTTCTTCCCACTGTTCTTGTTCACCTACTTTCCATATTATTTTTGTGGTTTTATTTCATGTTTATACTTTAATAGTAGCTATTTTACATATTAGTTAACTGAATTATGAATCAATGGATTTTTAGTATTTGTAATACTTTTTTGAAATTATTGAGTTGATTGAATTTTTTAAAAGTTATTCTTGACTTTTGCCTTGCTTCAATGAATCCATTATCTTTTCTCGTCGCCTCACGTTTAGGCTTGCATATTATGTTAACTAAAATGGTGGCAATAAATCTCAAATAAATTATCAAATATTCTACACAATAGTCAAACTAATTCATTTGGGGACTTTAACATTGATAAGGTTCTGCCTCCCAGGTGGATGGGTCGGACTGGTCCAGGCTCTTCAGACTCTGACTCAGGGTGATGACTCCGTCAAATGACCTTATTCTTGTCCTTCTATCCTTGCTTATATTCTTTGGTTATCATTTTTCCTGTCTCTTGTGACGTGCTTCCTTTCGCCGAAAGCCTATGCCGTAGCTTACCTTGTTCAGGGTGATGGGGGCTCTGTTCCGGCGGGGGGGTGCTGTCGTAATAAATGCTGTGATGGGATGCATTAATGGTGATGTGCTGTGATAATAACTCTGCAGATCTTTGTCTGCTGATGTGGCCCGTGTCCCACCTGCCATGTGCCCAAATGCCATTGGCCCTCCATGTCTAGATGGCCTCCAGCTGTCCTGGGCTTTGCCAACCGGGTTATATCATTGGTCCCAAGCGATGGGTTTGGGGTGGTTTACTGTGGGCCGTATGCCTTGTGGGCCTATCTATGTCAGTAGTTCCCCATTTCCGAGTGCAGCTTTAGACCAACGAAGGGAATAGTAATAAGGAAGAGAAGTGTGAACCGAGTGGAGAGGCCGACTGGAAGGCGTGCCGACCACAAGGGTGACTGGGCGGGAGAAACTGACCGCGAGGGTGGCCGGGGAGGAGGGGTCGACCGTGAGGCTTGCCGATCGCGAGGGTGGCCGAGCGGGAGGGGTCGACCGTGAGGCGTGCCGACCGCGAGGGTGACCGAGCGGGAGGGGTCGACCGTGAGGTGTGCCGACCGTGAGGCGTGCCGACCAGGACGGTGCGGGGCTCAAAAATGTGTTGATGTGAAATGGAAATGACAGGGTAAGGGGAGGGGACAGTGCATCGTGGCCACACACGTGGCAGTATCGTGGGGGGAAATGAAGCGTTGGAGCAGAAAATGAAACGATAGGTCACGGGGGGTTTTGAAAAGGCGGTTTTGGCGGTTGATTTGAAAGGTTTTGAAACGGGCGAAAATTAATGTGGATCCATGGATTACGGGTAAAACCGTAGGTTTTTGGTATAATGCGTTTCACCTACCTTTGTACAAAAACTCAAAATATCCAAGTGTTAACTCCTTCACGGCGTGCGACATATCTGTGTAGCATTCTTTCAACTTCCTTGCGTCTGCGTCAGAAGTGTTTTGTGAGCAAGCCCTAGAAATGGCACAAGAAGAAGTAGTTAATGTGAGGGTGGACCCGTTGGGGGATGATGATGGGGAGGAGTTAGCAGCGCAGTACAGGACGGAGGCGTCGGCCCTGATATTGGCCCCAAAGCCACTAAACCAAGTGGAGTCTGAGCAGTGGCACACTAAGGCAAACAAATCCACACTCACGGTGGCAGATTTGGAGGCGATTAGGGAGCGGTACCAGATTCCGGTGGAGGTAGATTTACGGCTGCCAACACCAGAGGAAAGGCCGTCTATGGTGAAGCCAGGGGAGTTTTCCCTGTACGAGGAGGCGCTAAAAGGGGGGATGAGGCTGCCATTGCCTCAAGTGGTGGTTGACGTGCTAAATCGCCTGGAGGTAGCGCCGGGGCAGTTGATTCCCAATGCGTGGAAGATCTTGCTGTCTTGTGCGAGTGCGTGGCCGAAGGCGAATGGGGGGGAGGCCATGACGATAGACGAGTTCTTCTCATGTTACAAGGCGTCGGGGCAGCAAGAGACTTAGGTCACCCTACAGGCGGTGATGGGGAGGGGATTGGTGGCGGGGCTGCCTACGTCGATCAAGGGGTGGCGGCCAAGGTGGTTCTTCGTGCCAGTTAATGGGGGGATGGGGGTGCGTACCATCTGGAAGGTGCCAACCCGGTCGATGGAGTCGAGACTGGGGGCGGTGGCGGAAGAGAGGGTGAAGAGAGTGAAGGAGTGGAAAGAGAAAGAGAAGGCCAAATGGGATGATCTTGTCCAGCCGTCTGCACTGTTTGAGGCGGGGCTGGGACCGCAGCCGAATGGTGGAGACCTCGGCCGGGCGGAGTTGGAGGAGAGGAGAAGAGCACAGGAGGTAGAGGATCGAGCCGTGATGGCCAAGGCCGCGAAGTTGATAGAGGCGCAGAAGGACCGACCGCCTCAACCAATCTCGCGGGAGAGGATCCGACCGCGCCCCAGGCCGTTGGGGGAAAAAGACTCAAGCAGCTTTGAGCCGCGGCCGCCGCCTGTAGACCCTGTAAAAGAGAAGGCCAGAGAGGTGGTGGCGGCTCTGAAAAAAAAGAAGGAGAAGAAGAAGAGAGGTGCCCCAGAGGAAGCTGTGGAGGAGTCTGGGGCCAAGAGGGCGAAGGTGGCCCCAACGGAGGTGGAGGTCCCTGCGGCAAAGGACGCCTCAGAGGTGGTGGAGATCATCCCAACGGTGGAGGTTGTAGAGATTGCTCCACCAGTACAAGTGGAGGCTAGGGTGGGTGAGGCGGCGCCGAGCGGGAGGGAACAGGTCCAGAGGAGGCCTGACCCCCAGGAAGGAGGGGTTCGTGTGGCTACGGCGATTTATCATGCGCGCGCGGTAGCTGGAAGGTTGAAGGGAGAAGAAGGCCTAGCTAGGGCGGGGGCAGACCGCCTAGTGAAGATTGTGGATGAGGGAGCTCTGCGCGCGGCATCTGGGTATAGTGAGGCCGACCTGCTGAGGGGGTTATGCTTCGCCCAAATGGAGGTAACTACCTTAGCGGGGGCCCTTCTCAGGAAGGCTGGGGCTGCCAAGTTGAAGGCTGAGGAGGCCAGGGCCCAGTTGGCCAAATTAAGCAAGGACAGTGCCAACTGGAAGACTGCTCATGCCGATCTGCCAGCAGTCAAGTTGGAACTAGAGGACGCACGCCGTAAGGTTGTGTCGCTCGAGTTCCAACTGGCTGGTGAACAGAAAAAGTTGGAAGAGTCTGAGAGGGCCTGCGCTGTGGCAATCGAGCGGTATGAAGAGGCCATGACCAGCAATGAAGAGCTGGTCAGGCAAAAGGATGAGGCGGACTCCAGAATTGGAGATCTGCTGAAGGAGTTGGGGGAGGAGCGCGCCAGGGCAGAGGAGGAGAGGGGGAGGCTTCTGAGGGAGTGGGAGATGGAGAAGACGAAGGCGGCGGCGGAGCTGGAGAATCTGAGGAAGGGGGTGGAAGAGGAGAGGGCGGCGGCGGCGGCGGCGGCTGGAAGGGGGGCCCTGCAAATGGAGCTGGACGAGGAGAGGGCGAAGGCGGCGTCTGAAAAGGCGGCCTACCCTGACCTATGCGTCGCAGCAGTGGAGTAATATAAAGGGTCCCCCGAATTCCAGATGGTGGTGGACGCTGCTGTCGCCAGGAGTCTGGCTGGTCAAGAGTCTGGGGGGGTGGGCCCATCAAGGAAGACTGCTGGAGGCAGGACAGAGGCAGAGGTGATTGAAAGCTTCCAGCGGTCAGACTTCTATAAGCACGAAATGGCTGAGTTCTGGGACAGTGGTTGGAAAATGTTCAAGCGCAGAGCTGAAGAGCTGTTCCCACACTTGGACCTTAGTAGTGTGACAATAGGCGAAGATGATGTGGCCCAGACCCCCCTGGACGAAGGCGTTGAAGAAGAGGATCTAGCATCTAGCGAGGAGGAGTAGCCAGTGAGGAGAAAAACTGGGCGTGCTCTGTGTGTTTTTTTTTTTTTTTTTTTTTTAAAAAAAAAAACTTGTAAACACATTGTAAAGGAATGAGTAAATGAATGAAGGTATGGAGAGTTTTAACTGTAATGAAGTTGTGTACAAAGATTATTTAATTGTAATAGATGAATGTATAGCCAGTTGAATTTTGTTTATTTTGCTTATGTTGCCAGCATGGGTGAAATGTTGTGGTTAAGACTGGCCAGAAAGATTGGGTCAATAGAAATATCGTGTAATGTGAAAGTTAAACATCACGAATGAAATGTTTATTTTGCGGAGTGCGATCGGAGTTGTATGAAAATTGAAAAGATAATGGAAAAAGTGAAGTAGGAGGCAGGTTGTAAATTGTAACTAAATAGTTGGCAAATAATCTGATCATTAGATGAAATACGTGAGAGTATGTGGAGAATTTAACTAGGTAAAGACGTGATCCTGGAACTGTGAAGAAGCTTCAGAATGTGACTAAGTGTTGAAAATATGGTTCTGCTGGGCATTGAAGTGTTCAGTCAGGCTGAGGCTTTTGAGGTGCTCAGTCTGGCAGGGGCCTTCGAAGTGCTGGGTCTGGCCGAGGCTCTGAAGTGCTCGGTCTGGCCGAGGCTTTTGAAGTGCTCAGTCTGGCTGAGGCTTTTGAAGTGCTCAGTCTGGCTGAGGCTTTTGAAGTGCTCAGTCTGGCTGAGGCTTTTGAAGTGCTCGGTCTGGCCGAGGCTTTTGAAGTGCTCGGTCTGGCCGAGGCTTTTGAGGTGCTCGGTCTGGCCGAGGCTTTTGAAGTGCTCGGTCTGGCCGAGGCTTTTGAAGTGCTTGGTCTGGCAGAGGCCTTCGAAGTGCTCAGTCTGGTTGAGGTTTTTGAAGTGCTCAGTCTGGCTGAGGCTTTTGAAGTGCTCGGTCTGGCTGAGGCTTTTGAAGTGCTCGGTCTGGCCGAGGCTTTTGAGGTGCTCGGTCTAGCCGAGGCTTTTGAAGTGCTCCGTCTGGCCGAGGCTTTTGAAGTGCTCGGTCTGGCCGAGGCTTTTGAAGTGCTCGGTCTGGCAGAGGCCTTCGAAGTGCTCAGTCTGGCTGAGGCTTTTGAAGTGCTCAGTCTGGCTGAGACTTTTGAAGTGCTCAGTCTGGCAGAGGCCTTCGAAGTGCTCTGTCTGGCTGAGGCTTTTGAAGTGCTCAGTCTGGCTGAGGCTTTTGAAGTGCTGCAAGTGGAAAAGTGATTGGGGCCACATAGAAACAATTGAATTTCGAAAACCGAGGCCATCAGTCGGGATTTATATTATGTATGGAAAGGGGAATACAACAGTGTTGACAATACAAAAATATGAACTTATTGGTAGTAACGCTTCAAATGTTCTGCATTCCAGGGATGGGGCAGGTCTCGGCCTTCCATGTCTTGAAGTCGGTAAGTGCCTGGTCGTGGTCGGGCTTTCACAACGTAGGGCCCCTCCCATTTGGCTGCCAGTTTGCCCTCGGTTGGATTCTTTGTGGCAAGAGTCACTTCGCGCAAGACAAGGTCCCCCACGGAGAACTCTCGTGGTCGAACTCGGCGGTTGTAGTGTGTTCGCATTTTCTGCTGGTACGAAGCCAATCTGATAGCAGCGGTCTCTCTGAGCTCTTCGACGAGGTCCAAGTCTGTTCGGTGGAGTTCGTCGGCTGCGGCCAGATCTGGATGTAACGTCCTGGGAGTGGGCAAACCGACTTCTACTGGAATAACCGCCTCAGCGCCATATGTTAAGCGAAAAGGGGTTTCACCAGTGGGAGTGCGGGCAGTGGTTCGGTAAGCCCAGAGTACATTTGGCAGTTCCTTAGCCCAAAGGCCTTTAGCAGCTTCGAGCTTGGTTTTGATGATTTTCAGAAGGGAGCGGTTGGTGACCTCAACTTGGCCGTTTGCTTAGGGGTGACCGGGGGAGGAGAAGCACGGTTGGATCTGGAGATCTGCACAAAATTTTCTGTACTTCGCGTTATCGAATTGTTTGCCATTGTCAGAGATGATGGCTTGAGGGATGCCAAATCGGCAAATGATCGATTGCCAGATAAACCTGGTGGTGTTCCGCTCGGTGATTGTGGCAAGGGGTTCAGCCTCGACCCATTTGGTGAAGTAATCAATGGCAACGATCGTGAACTTGGTCTGACCTCGACCGGTGGGAAGCGGACCGACCAGGTCGATCCCCCACTTGGCAAACGGATAAGGGTTGTAGAGTGTGATCAACTCTGTAGGAGGAGCATGAGGGATGTTGGCGAAGCGTTGACATTTATCGCATTTGAGCACGAAGTCGGTCGCATCCTGATTGAGAGTTGGCCAAAAGTACCCAGTACGGAGTATCTTCTGGGCAAGGGACCTGCCTCCTGAGTGATTACCACAAATCCCCTCATGGATCTCCTGCATTACGTAAGTTGCTTGGGCTGGATTGAGGCACCGTAGATATGGCCGGGAGAAGCCGCGTTTGTACAATATATCGTCGATAATGACGTAATTGGACGCGCAGGATCGGACTTTGGAAGCCTGCAGCTGGTCATCTGGGAGTGCTCATGTGGTCAAGAATAGGAGGATATCGGACGCCCAAGGGATAGGTTCATTTTGAATGCACTGTATCGCTTGTAGATCGGGTGAAACGGCCGGGTGGTGCAGATATTCAACGCGGACATCGTGGCTGAGGGTGGGGTGGTCAGCAGAAGCCAATTGAGCCATCTCATCTGCTTTGGAGTTTTCTGCCCGAGGAATATGCCTGATGTGAAAGGTATTGAAGAGGCGAGCAAGGGGGAGTGCCAGGTCTCTGTAAGCTCGCATCGTATCGTCCTTGGCGTCAAAGTCCCCCGTCATCTGACCGACGACGAGTTGGGAGTCGCTGAAAACTCGGAGGTGGCTGACCCCTATGTCCTTGGCGAGGTGGAGTCCTGCTATCAATGCCTCGTACTCGGCTTCATTGTTGGTTGCTTCAAACAAGAAACGGAGGGCACATTTGAAGTGGCTGCCCTCAGGAGAGGTGAGGATGAGGCCGGCACCGCTTCCTTCTCTTCGGGATGACCCGTCAACATTGAGAGTCCAAGAATGAGGATCTTCTGGCTCTGTTGGAGTTGGTAGGGGCGGGGGTGTGGTGGTCGGGGTCGGCTTAGTGAACTCCATGATGAAATCAGCTATAGCTTGCCCTTTGATTGCTGTCCGAGGACAGTAAGAGATGTCAAACTGGCTGAGTTCTATGGACCACTGCATCAGTCTACCTGAGAGTTCTGGTTGCTGCATGACCTTCTTCAGGGGCTGGTCGGTGAGGACCACTATGGAGTGGGCTTGGAAGTATGGGCGGAGTCGTCTGGAGGCAATGACCAGGGCTAGGGACAGTTTTTCCAACAGGGGGTAGTTCTGCTCCGCGCCCCTGAGAGCCCGACTGATGTAATAGACCGGCCGTTGGATTGAGCCATCTTCTCTGAGGAGAGCTGCGCTGACTGCGGTTCCCGACACTGCTAGGTAGAGGAAGAGGGGTTCGCCCGTGATAGCTTGGGAGAGAAGGGGGGGTTTGGCCATGCATTGCTTTAACTGTTGGAAGGCCTCTTCAGATTCAGTTGTCCATTCAAAAGTCTGCCGAAGAACTTTGAAGAAGGGCAAGCACTTATCTGTCGCACGGGAGATGAAGCGGTTGAGGGCCGCCACCCGACCGGTGAGTCTCTGAACCTCTTTGACCGTCCGAGGCGACTGCATCTCAACCAAGGCTTTGATCTTCTCAGGGTTAGCTTCGATGCCGCGCTGGCTGACCATAAAGCCCAAAAATTTGCCAGACCCTACACCGAAGGCGCACTTCTCTGGGTTGAGCTTCATCTGGTACTTGCGCAAGGTGGCGAAGGTCTCTCGTAAATCAGTAAGGTGATCGGAGGAGTATTTGCTTTTGACTAGCATGTCGTCGACGTAAACTTCCATATTGCAGCCTATTTGGTGATGGAAAACGGTGTTAACCAGCCGCTGATAAGTGGCCCCAGCATTCTTCAATCCGAACAGCATTACACATTAGTGGTAGGTACCTCGGTCGGTAATAAATGATGTGTGCTCCTGGTCAGATGTGTGCATTAGGATTTGGTTGTACCCAGAGAAGGCATCCATGAAGCTGAGCATTTGATGACCGGCGGTGGCGTCGACCAGCAGATCTATGCGAGAAAGGGGGTAGCTGTCTTTGGGACAGGCTCGGTTCAAGTCAGAGTAGTCGACACAGAGCCGCCATTTGCCATTGTGTTTTCGGACGAGGACCACATTGGACATCCACCTAGGATAGTCCACATTTTTGATGAATTGGGCCTCTAGGAGTTTGTTAACTTCAGCGGCTATAAGGGTGTTGCGCTCCGGATGGAAAATGCGTTGCTTCTGGCGGTGGGGTCGAAAATGGGGTTCGATGCTGAGGCGATGGGTTATGAAGGAGGGGCCGATGCCTGGCATGTCAGAGTGGGTCCAGGCGAATACATCTCTGTGCTCGGTTAGGAGAGCAGTAAGGTCGGCCTTGGCTTGGGCAGGTAATTGACTGCCGATCTTGGCGGTTCTGATTGGGTTGGTGGGATCGATGTTGACTTCAACAAGTTCCTCTACAGGTTCACCTCTGACCAGCTCGTCCTCGTCTCGGACGTCGAGCCCGTCGATGATCATGGCCTCTTTTAGCTTGACTTCCTTGAGTGAGGCGACATAACACTCCCTTGCCACGGTTTGTTCTCCTTTGACAGTTCCGACACCGAGATCGGTAGGGAACTTTATGGCCAGATGATATGTGGATGTGATGGCTTGGAAGGCATTTAGGGCTGTGCAGCCAAGGATAATGTTGTAAGCGGAGGGGCAGTCGACCACAAGGAAGGTGAGCAACTTAGTGGTCTGCCGCGGGTGCTCGCCGATGGTGATAGGCAGATCGATGGAGTCGATGGAGGTCACTCGGTCGCCGGTGAAGCCGACCAGAGGGGTTTGGAGAGGGGACAAGCTCTCCTCCCCGATCTTGAGTTGGCGGAAGCAATTGAGGAAAGTGATGTCTGAGGAGCTGCCGTTGTCTATGAGGACTCGTCTGACTTTGTAGTTGGAGAGGATGGCGGAAATGACAAGGGGGTCATCATGTGGGTAACGGACTCCTGCACAGTCGGTGTCAGTGAAGGTGATGGGTTCGATCCATTGTTTTGACTGTTTGGGAGGTCGGTCCACCGTCGCCACAGCTTTGTCTGAGCCTTGCCTGATTTTTCTGAGTTCTGCCCTCTAAGCCGAGCGGGATGGCCCCCCGCAAGCAAGGCCCCCCGAAATGACTCTGATTTCTCCGACTGGTGGAGGGGGATTGCCCGGAGGCCGAGGCTGTGGTGGGGGGCGATCGTGGCCTTCGTTTGGTGGGGCTTGATGGCGGGGTAGTGTGCGTCGGCGATTGTTCCTGGGAAGGTCAGTTTTTTGCCTCTGTGGGGGGCGGGGGTCTGTGAATCGGCTGAGACGGCCTTGGCGTATGAAGGTCTCGATCTGGTCTTTGAGGTTAATGCACTCGTCGGTGGTATGACCATGGTCTTGGTGGAAGCGGCAGTATTTGGACTGATCTTTCCGGGTGGAAGGGTTTCGGGACGGTAGGGGCCATTTGAGGGGGTAGTCCCGCTGGATTTGATTGAGGACGTGCTCCATGGGGGAGTTGAGAGGGGTGTACCGCTCGAACCGACCGGGCGGTCGGGTCGGAGTCGACCGGTCAGTTCGGGGGGGGGCGGTCATTATAGTGGGGTGTTTGGCTATTATACTGGGCGGTTCTGGGCTCGGAGTCTTTCCTCTTTTCTCTGGGAGTCGGATTTTTAAGAGTCGGCTCTTGCCGAGCGGCCAGGGAATCTTCAGCATTCATGTATTTCTGGGCTTTGGACAGTAGAGCTGCCATGGTGGTCGGAGGGTTTTTGGAGAGGGAGAAAAGGAAGTCAGACGACTGCAGGCCGGCCATAAAGGCAGTGAGGATGACCTTGTCGTCATTCTCCGCTACTTGAAGGGCTTCGGTGTTGAAGCGGGTGACAAAGCTGCGGAGCGACTCCCCCTCGGTCTGACGAATATTAAGGAGCTGGGTGGCTGGGCGCCTCTGACGCTGGGCTCCAATAAAATGGCTCAGGAAGGAGTCACTGAGGTGTTGAAAGGTGGAGACGGAGTCTGCCGGTAGCTGGCTAAACCACAGCCGAGCTGATCCCTTTAGTGTCACTGGAAAAGCTCGGCACATGATCTCGTCAGGGAAGGCATGGAGGATCATGAGGGTGCGGTAGGCTTCCAGATGGTCGACTGGATCCGTCGTGCCGTCGAAGGAGTCTACGGCAGGCATCTTGAACTTGGCAGGCAATGGTTTGTCGCGGATAGAAGCAACAAAAGGCGAGTTGGTGGTGACTGAGGGCTTGTGCTGAATGTTCTGCATGACCCCTTGTAGTTGGAGTTTCATTGCTCGGATTTCAGCGTCCCAGAGGGGAATGTTGTCACCATGGTCGGTCAATGGGGGCTGGACACTGCTAGCTTCCCCCTCAGGAGCCAGTGCTGCGACTGGCGGGCGTGGAGGTGGAGGTGGTAGGTTTTCGTGTTGGGGGGGAAGGGGCTGCGAACCTTCTGGGTTAGGCGGAGGGGGTTGTGGAGCTGTATGGCCTGGGGTTGTTCCTTGGTTGGGTGGGGTATTTGGAGGTGGAACGGGGGGGTTTCTTTGGAGTAACGCATTGATCAGGGCCTGGTTTTGTTCGGCCATGCGGTTGATGCTGTTGGTGAGTTTGATGATGTATTGTGGTGGGTTGGTTGGGTGGGAAGGATCTGTTTGGTGATCGGCGGCGTTGTGGTGAGAAGCCATGGACCTAGTCGTGACCATACACCTGGACGGGCAAGAGGGGAAGGTGATGGTGAGAAGGGAGGGCTCCGGCGGTAGTGAACACAACTAGCGCACGAATAAACCACTACGTTCCCACAGACGACGCCAACTGATAAGGTTCTGCCTCCCAGGTGGATGGGTCGGACTGGTCCAGGCTCTTCGGACTCTGACTCAGGGTGATGACTCCGTCAAATGACCTTATTCTTGTCCTTCTATCCTTGCTTATATTCTTTGGTTATCATTTTTCCTGTCTCTTGTGACGTGCTTCCTTTCGCCGAAAGCCTGTGCCGTAGCTTACCTTGTTCAGGGTGATGGGGGCTCTATTCCGGCGGGGGGTGCTGTCGTAATAAATGTTGTGATGGGATGCATTAATGGTGATGTGTTGTGATAATAACTTTGTAGATCTTTGTCTGCTGATGTGGCCCGTGTCCCACCTGCCATGTGCCCAAATGCCATTGGCCCTCCATGTCTAGATGGCCTCCAGCTGTCCTGGGCTTTGCCAACCGGGTTATGTCATTGGTCCCAAGCGATGGGTTTGGGGTGGTTTACTGTGGGCCGTATGCCTTGTGGGCCTATCTATGTCAAACATTTTTGAAAAAGTATAAAAGCTAAGTTAGTGGGGAAAAAATAAGAATAAATAAGATAATAAAAAAAATAAGAATAATATTACTACTAAAAATTACAGTACATGCTAAAAAAATCAAATTAATATTAAAGCACCTATGTGCATGCTACCCTTCGAGCTAATATAATACGCAAGACTAAGCGTGAGGCGACGAGGCGAGATGATGGCTTACTAAAAAAGAAGGTTATATATTTTGAGATTTGATATTGTACCCGTCTATAAAACAAAGCCCAAATGTGTCTGAGACATGCCAAGAGCATCAGACGAGTGTAGGTGTCAAACAAATGTGTCACAATCACGATCATGCTACTTGAGGATAGTTGTGACTTAATTGCATAAGTGTACATATTAGGGAAATGAAATTTCACATACGGGATTATGAAACAATTCTGCAGTACAATATAATCACTGCAGATGTCTCATGACATTTTTATTTTGATGAAAATTATTGTAGATATCTCAAATAGTGAAAGGGTAGTTTATCACAATTTAATCACTAACTGTTTGGGCAAATTAATGAGACCCTCCCCCTTCTATAACCTTATATATAATGAATAATCTAAAAGGTTAAGAAAGGATGTAGAATATTTTAGATATTTTCCCCACCTCCTTAATTTAGGAGTGGTTGCCTGAGGTGGACTCGTTCCGTTTAGGCCCGTTTGGACTCAGGTCTGAGTCTAGCCCGAGCTCTTGAGCTATCATTTTGAAACCTAGCCCGACTTGTAGCCCAGTCCATCGGCCCGTTTATGGCCCATTCAAGGCCCGGCTCGACTAAGGCCCAGTGTTTTTTTTTAGTGGAAAAAAATAAAATTTTAGTAGAAAAAAAATTAAAAAAACAAAAAAAAAAATGGTTAAACCCGCCCAAGCCCGAGGCCAAGCCCAGCTCACCAGCCCGCCCAAGGCCTGAATACCCTTAGGCCTGGGCCTATGTTTTGGCTCGTGGCCCGACCCGATCCAAATTTTGGCGGGAGCCCATGAGGCCTAACAAGGGCCCGGGCTAGGCCAGATTTACACCCTTAAATTAGACTATTCTAGAATATATAAGAACCACTAAGACCTTCAAGTATTTTTTATAGTCTTTCAGCAAAGGGACGATACCCAAATTTGCAAGACATGATATAGTTGAATGTTTAATTTGATAAAATTTTTATAATATTTATATAATTTATAATTTATTTATTTATTTATTTTTCAATTTGTTTTTGTCTCAAATATCATAATAGGTCATAATTACGACATATGGTATACCTCTAAAACTTTCAAGTATTTTTTAGAGTCTTCCAGGGAGGGGACAACACCCAAATTTGACATGATATAGTTGAATGTTTGATTTGATAAAATTTATATAATTTATGTTTTATTGATTTATTTATTTTTCAACTTGTTTTCCGCTCAAATATCATAATAGATCATAATTAGGGCATATTGTACACTTTTTTTTGAAATGTGTATTATAAAATTTCCATTAACAAAAATTAATACCTTCGTTCAGTACACGCATTATGTTAAAAATGAAAAGGGTAGTAATAACTCTCACTTATCCACAATATCTGTCTCATGTTCCATTTGTTCTTTCTTTGGCCAATTTGACACACCTATGTCACTCCCAGTTCATAGACCTCATTTCCCGAAGGATGTCCTCCACAAATATTTTCAATTTATTGACAATACCCAATATAAAAAGAGTATCACGTTCAAATAGTGAGTGAAGTAATGGTTGCCCTCAGAATTATATTAACATTAGCCAAATAAATAAGAAAACAAATTGAAATCTTTTTAATTATTTATTTAAATTATTTTACTATTGAAATAGATACACTAATATAATGTGTACTACTGACAATTGCAAGCACATAGATACGATACAAGATTTGTGCATCTGTACATCAATACTAATACCAATTGGAATGGATTTTTTGTGGACGTCCAATGTACAATGCCTATGTAAAATATAATTCGACCAACAGAAGGCCAAGTATGTGAGGTACAACTTATAAGCAGAAAAAAGAAACAAAAACATACTTTGAAGTTCAACGTTTGAACGCATGAAGAACCTTGTGTGCCTTTTCGTGTTCGTCTTTTGTTGTGGTTTCTTTTCTTTTCGATTTTTTCAATTTCTTTGTCTTTTGTCCTGTTTCTGAAATTAAGTTCAAGCATCAGACAAGTTGTAGTCGTTTTTTTTTTTTATTTCGACACAACGTTGCTGCTTGTTAATTCACAATGGTTATTAGGGAAGTTGCAGTAATTCTACTAACACAGAACACAATAACCTAAAGGACATAGCAATATGAAGAGAGAGAGCGAGAGAACACCTCTTTGTGTAACTATCAACCCGCGAGAATGCCGATGAAGACATCGCAAACATCAGACATTTGTTTTTTAAATTTTGAGTATCGCACTGATCAGTTTTTGATGGTGTAGCCATCAATCCAAAAAGAAGAAACAAATTTTTTTTTTACGGTTTTACTAACAGTTCTTCGATGTATATACACAATACATGGTTGTTGCTTATCAAAAGTTGTGGCAATCTTTTTGATTTTGAAACAATCGTTGCTGGCCGTTCTTTTCGATTTCGAAACAATGTTTCTGCCCGTTATGTTACAACGGTTGTGTTATGTGAAAGGGTTTGCGGTCAAGTTGAACAGGCACATACCACCAGCAGTGGTGGTACCGTGGATAACCCCAAAGAGCAAGGCTCGAATTCCGGGGCATAAATTTCTTATGATAAATATACTAAATTTCGATTGTAATTCTGTCTCTTGTTATGGGGTGGATGAGATTCATTGTTACCCGGTAATGGTATCTTCTTATGAGTTAAGTCTGCCCATCAACTCACTAGTTGGGGACCAGGCCTACAGACACTACGATTTTCTAGGGAGTATTTTTTTTCTAGCTCGAAAAAAAAAAAGCTCAAAAGAAAAAAAAGAAAAAAAAAAGGGTTGAACAGGCATGTGGGTTTTCAGGAGATGGGCAAAACATGTCTTTCTATTGTCCAGTCAGAGGGCCGCCTTGGGGCAAAGCCCACAAAGCAGCCCTTTGGGCTCCTAAAAAATGTTTTTAAAAATGGTCCTAAAACTATAGTAAAATATTGTACCGACTCGGAAAAAAAGACCCATTTAAGTTAGAAAGATCTAAAATTTCTTATAAGAAGAGATCCAATTTGAATAAAAAGACCCAACATTTTGAGGCCCTCAATTTATATTTTAAATACATTTGAGATATAATTACAAACAAATAATAAAATCAAATAGTTTTTATCAATTGATTTTTGTCAGCAACAAGAATTAGAAGTATTCATTTAATTTTTTTTTTTTTAAACTAATTGAAGAACTATCATATTTCTTAGCTTTTTATGTATTGATTTTTTTTTTTATTTGTTCATCTATGGTGGAAAGTCTCAAATTTGTAATATAAAGTTAGGTTTCAAGCTACAAACTCTACATTAGAGATGAATTCTTATTTTTGTTTGATTAAATATTTATTTGATCATTGATTATATATATATTTTGTCTATTACGATTATATATTTTTATTATTTTTTTATGTTTTCTTTACTTTATTTTTTGATTTGTAATGATTGAGGATTAAGTTAATAATTTTTGATACTATATCAAACATGTCATTATTCCTGGAAAGTGTGATTTTGGACATGAAAAAAATAAATAAAAAAAATAAATAAAGAATATAAGACTTAATTTATTTTTTATTTGGTACTCCAAATTATATTTTAGCCTTTTTTATTATTGTAAACTTTGTTATATAATTAAATAAATTTTAATAGCCATTTTGTCAGCATTATTAAATGCAAAAATTTGATACATAATCTTTTGATCAATTTTCTTTTTTTAATATATATGAAAGATTCATTTTGCATCCTGAAAAAGTCAAAGCTGACCCTGCTAGTGAACGATCTTTTCAAAAACTAAATGTAGAAAATAATTTGGGTTCAATCTTTTTAAAGTAGTGTAGTAGATATAGTGGTTTGAATTTGCCCAAATTCTCAAACTGTTAAAAAAAAACTTTAATATAGCTTCAAAAGCCGAAGCCCGGGTTTGAGCATCCAAGGCCTATCCAAAGCCCATTCACATTCCTAATCATTAACATTCATTAATTAAGACATTTTTAACAACTTTATTAACAACATTAATTAAGAAAGAGTAATATTAGAGATCCTAAAAATTTTACCAAAATTTCTACCAAATATCTCACATGGGTGTGGGATCCGCACAATGTGAATCTCATACTTCTTGATAAAGTTTTTAGGATCTCTAACATTTTTGATTAAGAAAACTTCTTCTTTATTAACAACATTAATTAACTAACTTCTTCTTTTTTCTAGGGTGGGTGAGAGAAAATTATAAAATTATCCTAGTTCTATAAAATAAAATAAAAATCAACTCGCACTAAACTCACTTTTTTCATAATTATATACAACTCATAAATTTTAGTACACAAATCCTAAACGCTTTTTCTCAAAGAACTCCCTCTTGATCATTGATTTGACTGAGGTATTGATTTTGCGGTGTTTTGACAACTTGCTTAAAAAAAAAGAGTGCTGCTATTAGCACCTATTAAAATTCTTTGGACCCCCTATTTTATAATTTTTTTTATTACAATTATACCCTAAAGTAAAATTACATTAAACGACATTATTAAATGGAATACCCACCTATCAATAAGAACTAATACTCTATAATATTAGACACCCAGCCCCACCTCCACATCCACCTCCACCTCCACCTCCACCTCCACTTCCAACTCCAACTCCAACTATATGTATTCCATGTTTGTAAACTCTAAACCTATTTCTTTTCATAACTAACCAACATAAACCCTAAATCTATTATTTTTTATAATCATCTTAAATCCCTGAATGTGTCATCTTCATCACCATCATCAACGCTACTGAACTTGAAAGTTTTGTTTCAAGTATAACGTATACTTCATCACTTATTTCACTATGTAGAGCAATGGAGGACGAGGACAACAATTCTAGTGAGACCGGCGTTCCATTGGTAAGTTTATCTGTCTTGTATTAACATTCTTGATCGTTTTCGGTCGTTCTTGTTTCGTTCGAGTTGTTCGGTACTGGTTTGCTGACTGTTAGAATTATATTCGGTAATATAGTACTGAACATAATCCTTTCGTTCAATACATAGGTTCCGAACATTAATGCAGATAGTCAGTTATATAATTTTCTTTGTTAAACTAACTTAGAATGGAAAAGAGTGAATTGGAATGAATTTAAGTTATGTATTTTGAATGGATTTAATTTATGTTATTTTAAGTTGTGAATTGGAATGGATTCAAGTTACACAGTGATGAACAAATTTTTTTCGGACATATAGTGTTGACAGGATCATTATTGTTCGACAAAACAGTTCTGAACAAAATATATTTTTTCGGCTACACAGTGGTGAACAAATTGTTTTGGGCTACATTCAGAATTCTGATGGCGATTCAGACGATGATTCTGTTTTTCCTCATCTTACAAATGGTTATGCAAATCCCGTAGAAATTGGAGGATCTTCAATCGATCTCAGCGATGACGAAGATACAAAAAGCAACGAAGAAGATGATGATGAGAGGATGTTCGAGGTTACTGATTTGGCGATACGGAGAGCGTTCAGAGAAGATGAGAGTCGTCGGAATGCTCCATTGACGGCCGAGACGAAGGAGAGCGATGAAAAATTAAGTGGGTGTGCATTTCATTGTGAAAATATTATGAATATGGGTAGATTTGGTAATAAGTGAGATGTTCAAAAAAATATTATTAAAATTTAGGATTTAAGATTGGGGTCTAAAGAAATGGGGGGTCCAAAGAATTTTGATAGGTGCTAATAGCAGCACTAAAAAAAAAAGCAAGTCTTTTAGTTTTTTAACTTTTTTACATAAAAAAATCAATTTTTTTAGTTAAAAAAGTCATTAAATAGTTAAAAAAAATTAAAAAATCAATTTTTTACCAACTTTTTAAAGCACCACTGTGTAAGTTTCTAACACTTGCTAAAAGGCTGTAATAGGGGATTTGTATAGTCATCAATAGCCCCCACATGCAAATAATTTTAAATAGCCATTCCGTGTCATATAATGGATTGGGATTGGGATGAGAATAGGAATAGAGAATATGTATATGAATAATGCTATATGTATTAATTAATATTTTAATTAGTGTACTAATTGATAATATAATATAATTTAAGAGATTTTTAGTATTTATAATTTGTATAATGAGTGGGGTTAATAATAATATCGTAACTAGTGTTGATATACTAGTTAGTATACTAAAGCTTCGTTTGGGAAGCCAATCTTGAGATTTTTTTTTGCTATTTTAGTCACAAAAAATAAAATAGGTTTTTTAACTCAATAAGACAAAACATCACATCCAACCCATAATCATTATATTCATTCTCTCACAAAAAAGCCAAAAGTCAATCCCAAATTAGGCTTTTTAACCTCAGACTAAAATAGCTAAAAAAACGAAAAAATCAAAAAACCAACCCACTTCTCAAACGAAACCTAATTGGTGCATGTAACACCGCCATTTATATATTCATCAGTAGCCCCACATGCATATAATTTTAAATAGCCATCCCATGTCATAAAATAGATTAGGATGGAAATGGGAATGGGCATGGGATTTGAATGGGGATTTAAATGATGGTTGAAGCTAACTCAGGACGACTCCCCGATAATTCAAGGTGATATCTAATTGATGTGATATCAAATTAGGACACCCCAAATAAATTCGGCCAATATAATTTATTTCCGGAGTGATTCTTTACAAAAATACTATTTATTATTACCTCATCATTTTATTTCATTTCTATGTATATTCATACAATTAAAATTATATATATATATATATATATAACTTGTCATATTTAAAAAACAGTAATAAAATTTATCATACCACATAAAAGTAAAGAATTGTAATAAAATATTTTGAAAGATAAATACATCAACCCTCTTTTCGATGGAATATTTTTATGTGAGACTACTATTATAGTTTTAATTAATATATCGATTATTATGAATATGTGCGAGCATCTGTGCAAGTGCTGTTTTATTTATTGAACTCATGTGCAAATGCCATAGGATAGAGCAAGAGTTGTCTCGTCTCCTGACCCTGGATTTGGATTTTATGGTGCGATTTTTATTTTGTATTCATATTTTGAGTCTATCTTAATAATTTAAATAATTTATTTTGTAAAATTTATATTGAAGATTATCTATGTAATAAAATTAAAATATGATCCAATCAATTTAACTTTTACATGAACTATTCAAATTATCTAAATAAACCCACAAACTTAAATTGAATTGTCCAATCTAGTTTTATGAGCAAGAGAGAATCCTGGGTTCATAAAGTATTATGTTAAAATGATTTGAATACTATATAGATCAACAATGTTATAGGGTCACACTAGCGAGCTTTGCTCGATTCACGTGGAGGGACGTCTTGTGTAGATTACGTACCTGATCATAAAACTAAAAAAAACAAATATTATTAAAAATAATTTATCAACTTGACAATTTATCATATTATTAAGATAAATCTTGTTTCAATTCTAAATTTTAATACTACTGTTGGCTACATATTTTGTATAAGCCAGTTACAGTTCGACGCGTGGCGAGATAAGGGCAATACGGGAAGACAATTCAAATCTTCAATCATAATCACACACATGGCAGTCAACATTAGTTTATTATAAATCTGCGTAGCATTGAATCAGCAAAGAGATGCAAGATGACGTGATCTTAACGGTTACTCATATATTTAAATTCAAAATCAGGAGGGAAGCCTAACTGCAGATATTGGCATAGTGGAGCTAACTATAAGGCAACATGATCAGCGATCATGGAGGGGTGGCTCGACGGTTAGAAATGCAGTTTGACGGTTGTCATTGAGAAGTATAAATAGCAAAGAAGGCCCCAAAAAAAGCCCCAGACTCATATCAAAAAAATTAGTTTTATCTACTTTATTTTTCCTTCCAGTTTTTACATTTCTTGTTCTTTACATTTCTGTACTTCAAATTCCTGCACTGCATTTCGTTCGTAAGAGTAGTTTTCAAGTAGCTTGTTGCTGTAAACCTCTACGAGGCTGATTTGGATCTTTGTAAGTCTTTCATTTTACTTAATGAAATGCTACAATTGTTCTTCACTTAATCATTGTTTGCTTAATTCTCCTAAACAAAGCCACCAGTAAAAGTCATTTTCATTGAGGCTGAAAGAATTAAAACACAATCGTCTGATAATTGATTGGCAATTAATATTCTGTAAGGACTGATTGATCCTTGCTGGCACGCTCACAATTACAAAAATAACCTTCGAAAGCCAAAAAAGCCAACATATATTTTTGGCACGCCCAATGGGACTAATTGAAATAACTAGACGTAGGAGACAAGTAGAAAATGAACGCTTGGAAGAAGACGTGGAAGGAGAGGTATAAATGCCTAATCCAGAGGATAATGTGATAACACATCCTATGGAAGCACCTATTTTATCAGAACCTATGATCGAACAAACCAGTACTTCGGAACAAGTACCACATGTTCAAAATATTGGACGAGGCCAATGAATTAGACCATCCACTGTTGTATCTACTCAGCCAATGAATCCATGGAGTGGCCTAGTAGATGCCATGGGATAGCAGTTAAAGAACACAATGGAAAGGTGGCAACATCCTTTTTGGATCGAATGAATACTCATCAACCAACTAACGCAAGGCATATAGAAGAAAATTCAAATGTCCCTCAACAAAGATTGGTTAGAGATAAACAACCTATGCAGAGTAATGGACATACTAATGGTCAAACTAGTAACCAAAACCATGAAAGACCATCGCCTCAGTCTTGGTATGAGCCTCTTTCGAGGCCTAAGGAAAATCAAAAAGCCTCCTTACTTAACAGTGAAGCCATGCAAATTGGTGGATCTGGTCCAACATAAGAAAATAACGTAAAGATGTTCTCAAATCTCATGTTCGAGGCCATACCTGGTACGAGGGGGTTCACTAATCCTTTGTTCGAATTTATACCCGGGGGGCTGGAAGGGTTTCCTGCAACTGGAAGAGACACAACACCTGTTCCAGCATCTTTCGCAAGTCCTTTCGCAGGACAGGCTCAAAGGGGTCACCCATACCCTCAATAGCAGCCAGCACAACAGGGACAACCAGTCCCAAACATACCACCCTATGGACCAAGAGGACCCCAGGCACAAGGTTGTCCACCAAATCTTGTGTTTGTTCCTCCAGTAGTGGTTCAACAGGCACAAAATATGGTCCCTAGGGACCAAATTATTGATATTGTTAGAGAGATGTGTGGACCAATGGCTCGGGGGGTTCAGACTCTTGTGTACAGGAAACCATACCCAGAATGGGTAAATAGGGTACATGAATACCTAAGAGGTTTCAGGATACCAGACTTTACCCTTTTTTATAGGAATGGAAACCAGTCAACGGTTGAGCATATTGCTAGGTTTGCGACTCAGTGTGGTGAATTTACCAATAATGACTACATAAATTTAATATTGTTCCCAAATTCACTAACTGGGGCAGCCTTTGTATAGTATATTAACCTTACGCCTGGCTCTATCCAAACTTGACAACAAATAGAGGAGGCATTTCATGCCCAATTCTTCCAAACAGAGCCAGAAGTGTCTATGGCAGACTTGGCAAGATTGAGTCAAAGGCCTGATGAGAAGCAATGATTTTTTTTGTATTGAAAGCTAGGATTTTTCGGTTCTTAGAGATCTAATTCATTGAAATTCCATCCAATAAATTGGGTAGGTCGCTAGTATAGTTCCCTATCCACGATTATGCTATTTATATTTACTGGAATAATATAGGAGGAATCCAAGTCCACGGCCAAGTACTTATTACTTCTTGGGCTGTAATTGCTATTTTATTAGGTTCAGCCACTATAGCTGTTCGGAACCCACAAACTGTTCCGACTGGCGGTCAGAATTTCTTCGAATATGTTTACTCAGTTTATTGTCAGATTCAAAAGAGTACGAAACAAATGTAGAATCATCTTGCCAGAGCCTGAATTTATGAGGTTGGCTCAAAATGGTCTAGAGTTTAGGCTTCGAAAGAAGTTTGACTCAACTGAGTTTAGAGATTTAGTGGAACCAACCTATAAGGTGTCTAGGTATGAAGCATTACTAGAGGAAGAGCAAGATCGAAGTAATGCATCATACAAGACGTATTACAGAGATCCTAATTATGAGATTGATGCGGCAGAGATTGTGGGAAAAGAACCTGTGATCTGTGAAGCATTAATTCATAAAGACACAACAATAGACCAGAAGTTTAAAAAGAAAGACCTTCATAGAAAATACTCTTTTGATTTGACAAAGGCAGATGACATTTTTGATCATTTGCTTGTTGCGAACTTCCTGAAGTTACCAAAAGAAGTCAAAATTCCGTCTCCAGAGGAACTTAAAGGAAAAGTTTATTGTAAATGACATAATTCTTAGTCTTACTCAACTAACAACTGCATTGTTTTTCGAGACAAAATCCAAGAGCAGATTCGAAAAGGAAGTTTGAAATTCTCAGCTAAAGCAGAAAAGGCCATGGGGATTGACACTAATCCATTTCTAGAAATTGGAGAAGTGGCAGCCAATGTTATTGTGCTAGACTTCCAGAACTTGTCTATGAAAGAATTGGAAGAGGTCAATGTGCAAATGCATGTTGCCAGCTAAACTATTGTCTAGAAAGATGCTAAAAGTCTGTCAGCTAGTGGACAAGGTTTTCCAGACCAGAGGGAAGACTCTGATGAAGAAGCATTGGATGATGATTCTTTGGAGGTAGCGGTCATGCAAAGAATATGTCCCAGATGCAGGTTGAGCTACAAGCGGCTGAAAGGGCTTCCGATTGATGGGAAACAATATTATAAAGATGTGCAGAGGCGTCCTAAACTAACCAGTGCTTATAACAAAAGGCCATATCCAACCGGTATTAGGCAGCAGCCATTAATGGCTGAGCCAACAGCCACTAGAGTGCACTCTAAAGGCAAAAAACCTCTACATGAATCCAGACCACCTAATTATTACAGAATGAAGAGTAATCATCTTGAAAGGAGACCTGAAAGAGATTCAAGTTATAAGATCAAAGCCAGGGATTGGCCTCATAGACCAGCTTCTCACAGGATGAAAAGTGGCCACCTTCCTCGAAGGCCTGAATTGGGCCCAAAACAGAGAGTCAAGGCCAAGCAGTGGCCTTTACAGCCAGCTTTGAAGATGGTTTCGAAGGAAGAAAGAGACAATTCAACAACTGGGCCAGTAGGTTCGTGGGTGCCTGGAGTCCCAGATTAGTTTGTCATGCAGAACAAACCTAGAGAAATGTCTACCCAAAGAAATGTTATTAGAAACCAAGGTAGGATAGTCAAACCCCCTTTGGTAGCTCTAAATAATTGGGTGTTACTAAAACATCCAAAAACAAAGGAACCGGATATGGTTCCAGTGATCTCTAGATCCCAAAGGAGGAAGATTCAACGAAGGTACACTCAGTACCAGAATGATCAGAAAGAAAGTGGAGAAAGCTCTTCATTGGTCCAGCCAAAGGCCCAAGCAGAGGGAGAAAAAAATTTAAAGTTAGATCATAATCCAAAATCGACTCTTCAAGACAAAAGGAGTTGCAGCAGAGAGCAATTGGCCAAAGTTCATTCCGAATTGAAAGCCAAAGAGAGATCCAGTTTCGCAGGACTAGAAAAGGCTTTGATGGAAAGTGATAGTGAGACTGAGGAAGAAGTTGGCCTAGGCCAAAGGAAGGAGATGGTAGAGGAAGAAATGTTTGAAGCCTTCATGGCTGAGTAAACATTTTTGGTTAAAAAACCAATAGAAACAGATCATTCGAAGAAAGTTACTAGTACCGAAGTGCCAGAATGCAGCATGGAAGATGCTTCTGAAATAATTGAACAAGTTGGCCAGGAAGAGAAACAGGTACAGCCAGTCATCCAATTTGGCTCGTTTCCTCCAATATCAGTGAATATGGTACATATACTACCACAAGAATTCCAATCTGAAGATGAGAACCAAGAAGGTCAAGAAATTGACCCAATTCCAGTTTTTAGTGAAGACTCACAAGTGAGTATGGTGCAAGATGAATCCGAAGTGGCAATACCAATGGAAACTGGAGATGAGAGTGAGGAAGAGGTGAATATTAACCTCTTATACCCTTTTGAGTATCCCACGACATCCATGACACAACATGTCAAACCCTTGTATATCAAGGCCTTCTTCGATGAGATATAGATGAACCGAGTGTTGGTGGATAATGGGGCAGCAGTAAATCTGCTTCCGAAATCTTCTTTGAAGAAACTAGGAAAGAGGAACCCCAGACTAATCCCACCCAGTACAACCATTGCTGGTTTCGCTGAAGACAAACAGATAGTTCAAGGCATTTTGCCTATCAACCTGAGTGTGGAAACTATGGACTGTATGACTGCATTCTTCGTTATCGACAATAATGCTAAATACAATGCTCTACTTGGTAGGGATTGGATTCACACCAACAAGTGTGTGCCTTCCTCTCTACATCAGAAAATAATGATGGCCTTGGGCAGTGGAGAGACAGAGGAGATCAACGCAGATCCTCAACCCTTCATAGCTTGTGCAGATTTTGCAACGGTCAAATTGTATACTGAAGGAGTGGCACCACTCAGTGTATTAAGGAAACTTGATGGATCATCCAAAGTGACGGCTGATGAGGAATTAGCACACCTGAAGCACTTAGTCCAAGAAAGTGCTGATGAGGAATTTGTCGCCAAAGATGACAATGCTGCCTGGTTATAGGCAAAAAGATGGAACCCAGGAGGCCAGGTCTTTGGCTTTAATTAAGTTCTCAGTAGTGGACATAAAATCAATAGTCTAGAAGATGCAAGAGGAAGAGGAAGAAGCCATGGCAATTGGTTGTAAGCAGGAGCAGCAACAGGTCAGGGTTTTGGCCTTGGAAAAATACTGTGCATTGGACATTGAAACAAAAGTCCAGGAGATACAATAAGAAGAAGCCTTATAGACAAACTTTGTCTATGAGGAGGAGGGCAAAGATGTTGAATCAGTGAAACTGGGAGCAGGACAGAGCAAGGAGATTGCTTCGAAGATAAAAGAAATAAAAAAGAAGCATCAGTGAGTCCTCAAATGCAAGTGTGACAACCATCACCACTGATTACTGCTAAACTGTGACTGAACATGATAAGTAACTGATTAGGATGAAATCCTAAACTGATTACATGAATGTGTTATGTTAAATGCATTTCTATCTGTTTGTCATTGATTTATCTGTTCATGTTTTAAGTTTCGAACTGTAAATTGAAGGCCTTATCGGCGGCCGAATCCGAAACTGATTAGTGTTTTGTGTTAATTAGAATTAATGTGATTTTATGGTAAATTTAGTTGAAATTTGATTTGGTATGATTAAATTGGATTAAATAATGTTAAATTACATTAGTTGGCTTATTTACCAAATTGCCATTAAATGGACTTTGCTAGACCAATTGTTTAGTCTTGATTTATATGTGTTGGCATCACTTTTGTTCATCTCTGAGAGTCCAAAACCGACTAGAAAGAGAGAGAGCTAGGAGAGAATTGATTTCAACAAGCTTTGGCTAGGAAAATTAGAAGAATTGAAGAGTAGATTGCAAATTGAGCTTCTATTCTTGAAATTGAGGACCTAAGGTAGGAGAATCATCTTCTTGAGCTTGAATTCTAGTTTTATCTTGCATGGTCCATGAGTCTTTAGTGATCTAAGTCTAGAATTGGTTCTAACATGTTGAATTAAGGCTTAAATCATGCATGCATGTTTACATTCTTGAATTTTGAGGTTGTTTTCATAAAATCCTCACATGCATATCCATATTTGGGTTATAGTTCATGAATTCATCATGTTTTGGAAGGATTGGCTCATTTGTTCTTGTATTAAAAGCTTTGAAGTTGATTAAATTCATGCATGTTGCATGAACATCATGTTCTTGGAGTTTTGTTTGGAAATGGGTTCAATTGAACTACCTTTGGGCTTTGATTTTGCAAATTGATCTTTGAAACATGTCATATTATGAGTTTTAAAGTGTTTTCCAGAAAATTAGCCCAAAAGGATCGAATTTGGTGCTTTAAATGTTGAGTTTCATGCTTGGAGACAAATCTGGATATTTCAGATTTTGGATCCACGCTCGAGCGAGGAACTTCACGCTCGAGCGTACACTCTGAGTTCATGCAGTCCGCTCAAGCGAGTAAAGTAACGCTCGAGCGTGAAATGCGTGTATCCAGTACTTTGCATGTGTTTACAGTCCGCTCGAGCGAGGGAATGCACGCTCAAGCGAGGACTTGTGTCTCACGCTTGAGCGGGGGTCGAGCGCCCGTCGAGCGTGAATTTCCTGCATCCAGTACTTTTGCAGTCCACTCGAGCGAGGAAAGTCACGCTCGAGTGAAGCTCTTTTGTCTGCATGTTCGCTCGAGCGGAGAAAGCCACGCTCGAGCGAGACCCCTGTTTTCTGAAAATTCTGAAAAGTGTTTTAAAGTGCATCTTTGCATCCTCATTCCATCCTAGGCATTCCTAGGCCTAGTTTAAGGCATCTTAATGAGGATAATGCTATAGAACCACACCGAGTCAAGATAGGGACTAAGTTATTGTTTTCCAAACGTGTAACTTAGTGTGTATTCATCCTGTAACTGTGTAGAGTTGGCATCCGAGGACGCTCACTAGCCTATCTGTAGCCCAGAACTCTGTGAGTAATAATGTTGTAAAGATATATTCAATCATGAATATTTTCTGAATGATTACTATACTGCTCTCTTAAACGATATTTCTTACTGAATGAATGCTTGTCCTATTTGCGAACTGTATTCGTGACATCCATAGCAATTTACTGTTACTGTACTGTACTGCTACTGTCACAGAGATCTCTGTCGGTTCCCATGTTTGTAACCACTACTGTTTACTGATACGGTGGCCATCAACTGAATGCTCGGTCTGTTAAGACCTGCTGTACTGTTTTGCTATGGGATGTACCACATATGACTGCTATAACTGAATGACTGATATACTATTATAACTGACTGTTTTAAATACTGAAAGGACATTCATTCTTAACCTCTTTACGCATATGTTATTCACTGGGCTTTAGCTTACTGTTTATATATATATGTAGGTGTCCAGGCACCGGACCGGAGCTAGGAGCGTTGGGTTAAACTCTCTTTTTGTCAAGCCAACCAACGTGCCTCACTGCGAGGTTCCAAGTGTGTTCAAGCTTAGGCTTTTTGCGGTGTCTCAGTTCACCCTTTTGTCTCCGTTTTGTAATATTGTATAGACTTATACTGTACTGTTCTAATAGGGATTAGGTCCCTGTCCTGGATAATTGTATATGTATGTATATACTGTTTTGATTCTGAATGTGGATATGTATGAAAAGTATTTTTGCATACAGACTGTCACAGCTCATTGGACATCTTTTAATTACTGTTTTGGCTTCTGCCAGCCCCTATACTTTGTATTACTGACTCTACTGTTCAGCAAGCCTTCGGTAATCACAGATTACTGGCCGGTTACGGTGCTAAACCCATAGGGGCGGGTTTGGGTCGTGACAACAAGACCCTTTGAAAGAAGTGAACTTAGGGGAAGGTTCTATGCAGCATCCCACCTATATAAGTGCTTGGTTGAATGCTCTTAATAGGGACCAGTTGTTGGTGGTCTTGAAGAGATATAAAGATTGTTTTGCATGGTCTTATAATGAACTACCAGGATTGGATAGGTCATTAGTAAAACATAGGCTCCCTATGATGCCTAATTTCAAGCCCTACAAACAAAAACCAAGAAGAATAAGTCCTGAGGTGATTTAGAAGGTCAAGGAGGAAATTCTCAGGCTCCTCAAGGCAGACTTTATTAGGACAACCAGGTATGTTGAATGGCTATCAAATATTGTGCTTGTAGTTAAGAAGAATGGCAAAATAAGAGTATGCATTGATTTCAGAAATCTGAATTTAGCAACTTCAAAAGATGAGTACCCTATGCCCATAGTAGATGTATTGGTGGACAGTTCAGCAGGGCATCAAATTTTATCAATGATGGATGAGCACTCTGGTTATAACCAAATCTGTATTGCATAAGAGGATATCCAAAAAACAACATTCCGATGTCGTGGGAACATTGGCACCTTCGAATGGGTTAAAATGTCATTTGGTCTAAAGAATACTAGGGCTACATATCAAAGGGCTATGAACACTATCTTTTATGATCTCATTGGAGGATACTTAGAGTGCTACATTGATGATATTATAGTAAAATTCCAATCTATGGAGGAACATTTATTTCACTTGGAAGCAGCTTTTGAAAAAATGAGAAAGTTCAAGTTAAAACTTAATCCTCTCAAATGTGCTTTTGGTGTATCAGCTAGAAACTTCTTGGGCTATGTAGTACACAAGAAGGGAATACAGATTGATCAGAACAAAGCTAAAGCTATCATCGAAGCCAAACCTCTATCAAGTTGAAAGATGAAGAGGAATTTGTGTGGATAGCAGAGCATCAAACTGATTTTGAAGGAATCAAAGCCTATTTGGCCAACCCTCTAGTGCTGATGCCACCAAAGGGTGATAAGCCCTTGAAATTGTATATAGCTGCAGCAGAAGATTCATTAGGAGTTTTCGTAGCCCAAGACAATGAAGAAGGCAAGGAGCAATGTCACGACCCAAACCCGGCCCTATGGGTTTAGCACCGTAACCGGCCAGTAATCCGAGATTACCGAAGGCCTGCTTAACAGTAATACAGTAGAACAGAGTACAGGGCCTGGCAGAAGCCAAAACAGTAAATAAACAATGTCCGATGAGCTGTGACAGTCTGTATGCAAAAAGACTTTTATGTATATAAGTAGTCAGTAACAAACAGTATGTACAGTATTTACAATCATTCAGAACAGGGACTCAATCCCTTACAGAGTAGTACAGTACAGTGCTATCAGTCTATACAATCGAACAGAACAGATACAGAGATAGACGGGGAAATAAAAGACCCCTAAGCCATAGCATGGCAGACTCGGAACCTCGCAGTGAGGCACAGTGGTTGGCTTGACAAAACTGGAGTTAATCCCGACGCTTCTAGCCGCTGTCTGGTGCCTGAACACCTACATATATATATGAGCAGTGAGCTAAAGCCCAGTGAATAACACAATGCGTAAAGGGGTTAAGAATGAATGTCCTTACAGTAATGAAAACAGTTCATTAATTCAGTATTCCGGTCGTTCAGTCAGTACAGTCATATGTGGTACATCCATTAGCATAACAGTACAGTAAACAGTAGGTCTTAAAAGACTGAATAGTAAATGATGGCCATCAGTCAGTAATAGTGGTGGTTCCAACGAGGGAACCGACAGAGATCTCTGTAGCAGTATCAATAAACAGTAGGTGCTAAGGATGCCACAATACAGTTCAGAATATAGGACATACATTCATTCAGTTAACAGTAATCAGTTCAGAAAGCAGTACAGTTCAATTGTTCAGAAGATAATCATTTTGAACATATCTTTACACAGATGTTACTCACAGAGTTCTGGGCTACAGTAAGCTAGAGCGTCTCCTCAGAAAGCCAATCCTACACAGTTAATAGATTGAACACACACACTAAGCTACATAATCGGAAGAGATAATAACTTAATCCCTAATTGCCTCGGTGTGTTCTACATCTATATCCTCATTAAGATGCTTTAAACTAGGCCTAAGAATGCCTAGAATGAGATGAGGATGCAAAGATGCACTTTTAAAAGTATTTTCAAACTTTTCAGAAAACAGGGGTCACGCTCGAGCGTAGGTTACTCCGCTCGAGCGGACATGCAGACTAAGGTTTCCGCTCGAGCGTAGACTTACCCGCTCGAGCGTTCTGCAAAACAGTCAAAAGTGCTGGATAGGTGAAAATCACGCTCGATTGGGCGCTCGACACCCGCTTGAGCATGAGACACGATGTCCCGCTCGAGCGTCAATTATTCCGCTCGAGCGGGCTACAAAACAGAACAAAATGCTGGGAGCACGATTTCCACGCTCGAGCGCCAGTCACCCCACTCGAGCGTGAGTTCAAAATCTGGAAATTCCAGATTTGAACCTCAAGCTCGAAACCAAGTTTAAAACCAAAAATTTCGATCCTCTTGGGCCAATTTTCCAGAAAACACACTCAAAACTCATACTTAATATGATTCAAAGCTCAATTTGTAAAATCAAAGCCCAAGGGTGTTTCAAATAAATCCAATTCAAACCAATTCCATGAATAAGAAGAACATGCAAACATGCATGAATTCAATCCAATTCAAAGCTTCAATTTCATGCTCTAGTGAGCCAAATCTTTCAAAAACATGATGAGTTCATGGTCTCTTGTAAAAATATGAGCATGCATGTACAATTTTATGAAAGACAACTTCAAAACTTCAAAATAAAGGCATGCATGCATGAACTAGGCTCGAATTCAACATACATGGACCAATTCAAGGCTCAAATCACTAGAGGCTCAAGAACTAAGCATGAACAAGTTCAAATACATTACTAGAAGGTTAAATTCCCTTACCTAAGTCTTGAAAGGCAAGTCTAGAGCTACAATTATGCAAGAGTCCTTCCAATCTACTCAATTTCCAAGCAAACCAAGCCAAATGAGATGAAACTAACTCTCTCTCTTATCTCTCTCTCTCTCTCAAGTCGGCAAAGCAAGGAGAATGGACTGATGGCATGTTTGATTCAATGTGAATTCAAGTCTCAAATGTGCAAAGTAGTGGCCACTAAGTGGCCTAATTGTAAATAAGTCCAATTCATGTGATTTGGTACCATTTAATCTAATTTAATCATACCTAATCAGTTTTCAGGTAATTACGCCATAAAATCACGTAAATTACGATGATCATAAAACACTAATCGGTTTCCGGTTCGGCCGCCGATAAGGCCTTCAATTTGCAATTTAAACATCAAAACACGAACAGATAATCAAATAATTGAACAGATAGAATTACAATTGAACAGATATACTCAGTCAATTCAGTTTCAATTTCAGTCGGTCAGTTCAGTAGCTTATTCAGTTCAATTATCAGTCATAATCAGTTTCAGTTTAGCAGTAATCGGTAGCTAATCAGTAGACAGTGACGAGGGTTGTTACAAGCAAGCTGATTATTACCTTAGTAAGTTCCTAAATTCTTGTGAATGTAAATATTCAGCTGTAGAAAAGCTGTGCCTTGCATTGTATTTCGCTGCAATGAAATTAAGATACTATATGTTGCCTACAACTGTCTTGGTAATTTCAACCACAGATTTGGCTACATATATGTTATCTAGACCTATGTTGAGGGGAAGAATTGGCAAATGGATATTAGTTTTATTAGAATTTTATCTAGAATATGTCCCCCAAAAGGCAGTAAAAGGACAAGTTTTAGCTAATTTTTTGGCAGACCATCCATGTCGAACAGAAAGCCAAGAGATAATGGAACTTGGTATAGTTAGTATTGAACCATGGCAAATGTGGTTGGATAGATCAAAAGCCAATGGTCTGACTGGAATTGGTGTGCTGATTAAGTCACCACAAGGGGTAGAAACCACACATGGTTTCAGAGTGGATGAAATTACTTGTTCCAATAATCAAGCTGAATACGAAGCTTTAATATTAGGACTGGAAATACTTATTGGATTACAAGCACATGCGGTTGACATATTTGGAGATTCTCAATAGGCGATTAACCAGGTGAAAGAGATTTTCAAATGTCAAAATGTAAGCATGTTGCCATACTATGTTGTTGGATTGCATTTGCTGTCTCAATTTTAGATAGCAAATATAACTTATGTCCCCAGATTCTTGAATAATAAAGCTAATGATGTGGCTTAGAAAGCTTCGAATTTCAAGAGAAGGGGTGAGACTCAAAGGAACATAAGACAAACAACATATCAGAAGGTAATACTACCTTTAAATAAAAGGAACATGGTCTTGTAAGTCAATCATAATGACTTACAAGAACAAGATTGGAGGCATCCAATAATGCAGTATCTAGCTGGCCCATCTTCAAAAGACAGCAGAAAAATCAAATTGCAGTCTATGCAATACATAATGTATGGTAATGTTCTCTACAAAAGGGGGGCAAATGGGTTATTATTGGAATGTTTAGGTCCAAAGGAAGCATTGACAGCCATGGTTGAGGTTCATGAAGGCATTTGTGGTGCTCATCAGCCTGGTGTGAAAATGAGATGGCTGTTTTGAAGGCATTCTTACTATTGGCCAACCATCCTTAAGGATTGCATAGAATATGTTAGAGGTTGCCAGGCATGTCAGAAGCAATAAGACATGTACCTATAACTGATCTACATGCAGTTGCGAAGCCTTGGTCATTTAGAGGATGGGCTATGGACATGATAGGGAAAATACACCCACCCTCTTCAAAGCATCATTGTTTCATCCTAGTAGCCATAGATTACTTCACTAAGTGGGTTGAAGCTAAACCGTATAAGGCTGTAGACCAGATTGAAGTTATTGGATTCATTAAAGATCTGATCCACATATTTGGCATCCCACAGACCATAACTGTTGATAATGGGACTGTATTTGATGAAAATATGGTAAAGTCTTTCGTGGCAGAATTTGGAATTAGTCTTGTTAATTCCACCCCCTATTATACACAAGCCAATGGCCAGGCAGAATCATCCAATAAATCCTTGAAGAAAGGAATACAGAAAGTTGTAGAAGATAATCCCAGGGATTGGTATAACTTACTATTGGATGTATTATGGGCCTATAGGACATCTCTAAGATCAAGTACATGAGTTACTCCTTATGCGTTAGTATATGGGCATGATGCAGTGCTACCTGTAGAAATTGACATCAAGTCTTTAAGGGTTGGAGGCCAGGATCAGTTAATTCCTGCGCAGTACCATCAGAGTATGTGCTTGGAATTAGAAAGCATGGATGTAGCTAGAATTCTGGCATTAAATAGTATTCTTTTCCAAAAAAAGAAAGCAGCCAAAAACTATAATAAGAAGGTCAAGCACATTAGCTTTGATGAAGGTGATTTGGTATGGAAGACAATACTCCCAATAGGAATTAAAAGCCACAAGTTTGGCAAATGGTCACCTAACTGAGAAGGGCCATATCAAATTCATAGAGTCTTGCCTTCGGGAGCATATCATTTGAAAATTTTGAATGGGTATGTACATCCCAAGAAGATTAATGGCAGATATTTGATGCCTTATTTTCCAACCATATGGGAAACACAAGGAATAGAATAAATGATAAGTAAGAAGAACATCAGGACACTCAAATGATAAATAAAAACTTTGTTTCATAAAGAGTTTAGTACATGTAGCCATAGATTGGCCCAAAAGTCAGTACAGTGTTTCAGTTGTTCTTTTACAATAGATGTTTTATTCTTGAGAGATGGGAACAACTAAATGGCTGTGGTCATCTTCTGCTTTCGATCAGCCAGCTCTTGATTGGTAATTTACAGCTTAGTGGCAGTTTGATCTAAAGCTTGGTTGACGGCTGATAACTCTTCTTCAAGTTAAGCTTTCTTCTCCAATAGTTGAGCTCGAAATTGGGAGACAGAGGAATGTTGTTCCTTCAGCTCTGACACTTCAGTATGTACTTTGGAAACAAAGCTCTGGTCTCTCAGCAATTTTTCTTCTACAGCCTCGGCAGCATGACAGATGTTGATGTAAAAATCAATGGTGGCTGCCGCCTGGGATAAATGACTTGAGATAGTCATGCCGGATTGCTCAACAATCTTGCAACACTAGAGGAAGCCATTTTTTATTATAGGCCTTTGTAAGGCTTCGAAAGGAATCCTTGAGAAGGATGTCAGTAGCTCTAGACAGCTGTCTAAGTCTATTGAAGGCAAGAAAGTCTTACCACTGGAGGAAGAGCTCTCAAAAATTTCCAACAGAGAATCAGCTAGAACTAATGGCTCGGTCTCATTGCTAGTCATTAGAGAGGTGGAAGGTATGTCAAAGAGACTAGCTAGCCTAGTTTCGAAGATGTCCACCTCATCCATGGACATGGAAGGTGTAGAAGGAGCTCTGGTAGAAGGAAGAAATGATTGCATAGGAATAAAAGAAGAAGGTGGAGTATCCTCAGCAGTCTCTATAGTTTTAGCTACTAGTAGGTCGAAGGAAGAAGGACTGGAGCTAGGCAAAGTTAATAGACAATGAGTTGGAGAGTTACCAGTACATTCTCTATAGGAATCAACTATCATTAAAAGGGAAGTAACACAGTTGGAATGTCCTTAGGAGGGGAAGGAGAAGCAAGGCTTGAAGGGAAATCAAATTGTGTAGAATTGAAAGATAAATGAGGGAAGTATAGAGTTAAGCCAAAAGAAAGAGATGCAGGGATATTTAGCCTCAAGAAAGGCATAGAAAATATGGGACCAAGAGGTGGAAGTATTGTTTGAATTGGCTTTACAACTCGAGGTCTTTCAACTTTAACTGAGATTGAAGGAGTCTTTATTGAAGAAGGCAGAATAGTTGTTGCTACAAAAGAAGAAATACAAAGTGATGTCAAGTCTCAAGACCAAGAATTTGAGAAAAGAAAATAGAGGCACAAAGGGAATTACTAATTTCAGAAGCGGTGGCTATGATTGGGGCATTGCGAAGAGTATAATGTCCAGTGGCTTGTTGTTTTCTTGCAACTTCTCTTTGGAATGCATCAGCGGCAGCAGCTTCATCTCTAAACATTTGTTGTTGTCTCCTCTTCTCAGCCCTTTGAAATACAATAAGCTCTTTGGAATGCTCTACTTGCACTGATTTAGCAGATGCTTCGTGGATGGGATCTCCAGTGAAATCAGCAAGAGAGACAGTCATCTTCTTCCTTCTTTTTAAGGGTGTCTCTTCCTCTTGTTCTGTCTCTTCTTTTTCTGCTTCTTCTTCTTCTGCTGCATGAACCCTAGGTGCCTCATCTTTAGGATCAAGTAAAAGCTTTCTTTTCTTCTATTGATATTGTTTGCTCCTGAGAAGGTTTAAAGCTTAGACCTTTTGGGAAGAATCTCCCTGTGAGGCACCCGCACCACCTACACCAAAGAAAGAACTAAAAGTAAGGCTAAGAGCATTATAAAGAAGAAGAAGAGAAAAGCAACAAGGGTACATACCTTTCTTCAAGGCAGCTCGAGTAACTCCAGGAGGAGTTGAGGCAGCAGGAATAGGCTTTGTGATGACAGGTGCAAGAACTGTAGTAGTAGGAGCAGTGGAAGAAGTAACAATTCCAGCCCTTTTCGATTTGGTTTAAGGTACGTCCAATACCATTAATAGGTCTTGGGGAGGAATGACCAAGTGTACCTCCATATTGGTCACCCACCAGTTCTAGCACCTTTTCAATATGTTACTTTGAGGAATGAAAGGGAAGTACTCAAAGTCAATAAAGTCCTGGATGAATTTACAAGTTGCTTCTTCTGATCTGGATCTTCGAACCTTTAAGTCCCTACTGGTAAGACTAAAATTGGTCTGGTTGCAAAGAGGTATTGGGACCCCTTGTGAGAAGCCAAATTGCCTAGCAAATTGGGCAGGACCATAGGGCTCAACAATGCGTTTGTAAGCTCTGGGGTTCATAGTCCCAATGAATAACTCTTTAGGGATTCGAATAGAGGCCCATATGTTCTTGTGTTGGGGTGAAGAACAGAACCTATCACTCAGAAAGGTCCTGAACCAGGATGGGCCAATGTTGGTAGGTTCGAAGGGACGGAAACTGTGGGAAGAAAGGGAAGCTGGGAGTTAGTGGAAGAAAGAAAAGTAAAAAGTGAAGGTGGAAGGATAGAGTGAAACATTGGCTAACCTCGTGCCATGAGTAGTAGGGTTTGGCTCCAAAAACTTTAGGCATTTAGATTGTAGCTCAGTAAAATATGCAAAAAGCCAAAGCTGAAGTATCCAAAATGGACCTTCTTGATTGGCATCCAAGGGTTTCTCATAAAAAATAGAACATGCTCTATAAACATGACCTAAGACATATGGAGCTAAGGCCACCTTTCTTTGTAAGACAAGGGCTTTGGCAAGAGGGGTGAATTCAGGCATGATCCTCTGAGAAGAGGTGCAGAAAAGAAACTTGCAAAGCCAATATAATATAAAAGAAAAGAATTCCCTATTAGTCATAGGGCCCTCTCTTTTATTCTCAACCTTGACAAAGTCACTATAAGATGAGTTAAGAGAGGGGAGAGAAAAAGGGGTTTTGAGGTCAGGATAATCTGGACCAATAGGGGTTCCAGTAGGGGACAATCCTCATAGATGGCAGATATCAAGAACAGTAGGGGACATCATCCCACATCTGAATTGAAAGAAATTAAAAGCAGAATTCCAAAAGCAAAGGGCAGCAGGTATTAAGAAAGGGTCCTCCGAAATGGTGAACTTAGATAATTGGAGGGCGTCAAAAAGGCAGAGCTCTTGAAGATCTAGAGTCCTATCAGGGACAACCCGATCATACCATTCTTGCCACTCTAGTCTCACCGTGGGCTAGCAGCGATGGTAGCGGTTCATCCTCCAGCTTCCCCAATCAAGACCACCTTCGTAAAAGAGACAATGGTCCTCTAGACGTGGATGTAGAGCTGGAAGCTCAGTAGGAATCTCCCTAAAGATGGGCCCAAGCACATACTCCTGCTGCTCATGACGACGAGGAATGAAGATGCGTTCGTCAATGGCACTTTTCTCACCGTCCTTGTACTTCTCACACTCTGCATCAATAATCCTTTTCAAGGTCACAGACAAACTCGCACGCTCCACGACCGGTATTTTCAAGGAAGAAGAAGCCATTGTTAAAGAGTTTTCTTAGAAGATGAAGTCGAGAAAGAGAGTAGAGGAAAAATGAAGGTCAGTAGAGATGAAGGGTTTATGTGATAGGCAAATAGGTGAATCCAAAGCACGAAATAAAAGGGTTTTAAAACTTTTGTGTCTGAAAAATTTACCCAGTCGTGTTGCGCGGACGGAATTCACAAAGAAGTACTAAAGTTACGGATGCGAAAAATTTCTTTCTATATTGATAATTATGGAGGGAAACACATCTCAAATACTGATGTCAGCTTTGAAATAAAATATTTGACTTCGAAGCCAAATTTTGGCGCCAAAATGAAATGACAAACGGCTTCGAAAGTAGGAAGCCGACTTCGAAGCCTATTCCACACTTAAGGATGCAAGAATGCTCAGGTATTTATTTATTTCAAAAGGATTAAAGACCTGTTTTAGGTTCCTTGATAAAAGTAAAATCCTTCGAAGCCAAACTTGAAATATCTTACGACTAGAAATTGTTTGTTCTAAGTTTCAAACTAGTAGTTGGGTTGATATTATACAAAAGAAATTACTTAAAACAGTGCAGTCCGTAAGAGAGGTTTCCATATTTTGGAAAATATAGACTGTTTGTTTGAAACAAAATTAGTTGATTTGAAATCATTTGTTTGTATTAACCATACGTTGGGAAATTGAATATGATCAAATCAAGCCTCGAAGGGCAAAATTGGTGAATTCGAAGCTCTGATTCTAAAAGGAAGCCAGCAAAAGTTGTCAATTACACTCCATAAGTTGAAAAATTTCACATCGGGTTTTCGGTGTTTCATTGTGTATGATTGAATCGAGATTCGAAGGATGAAATTGTCGATTTCGACGCCCTAAGTTTGTTTGACTTTGACAAATGGGGTAAAATCAGACCATGCCAAATAAAACAAAACATCTTAGTTTGTGAAACGTAACGTGACCCATACGTAAACACTAAATACAACAACGTCATAATACAAATTGAAAGACAAATACAACCGAATGTGACACGCACAAAACATGACAACATTGCAGATGTGGGTTAACATTATAACCTAAATGTAACGTCATTAGATTCTAATGAAAGTGTGTCAATGTATGGGTGTACCATTTTTAATAAACCATCAACATTTTCACATTCAATTAAAAAAATCAAAAATCCAGTAAGTTTGCGAAACGTAACGTGACACGTACGTAAACACTGAATACAACAACATCACAATACAAAATTCAAAGACAAATACAACCGAACGTAACACGTTCAAAGCATGACAACATTGCAGATGTGGGTTAATATTACAACCTAAATGTAACGTCATTGGAGACTAATGAAAGTGTGCCAATGTATGGCTGTACCATTTTCATAAACTAGTAACATTTTCACATTCTATTAAAAGAATTAAAAACCTAGTAAGTTTGCGAAACGTAACGTGACACGTATGTAAACACTGAATATAACAACGTCACAACACAAATTCAAAGACAAATACAACCGAACGTAACACACACAAAATATGACAACATTGCAGATGTGGATTAACATTACAACTTAAATGTTACGTCATTGGAGGCTAATTGTGCCAATGTATGGATGTACCATTTTTTATAAACTAACAACATTTTCACATTCAATTAAAGAATCAGTAAGTTTGCAAAATGTAATGTGACACGTATGTAAACACTTACTACAACAACGACATAGCACAAATCCAAAAACAAACACAACCGAACGTAACACACACAATACATAACTACATTGTAGATGTGGGTTAATATTGGATGGCTGTAACAGACTGTGAAAGCCATATTAGAAGCAAAAAACCTTACCTCATTCCCTCAAACACTTGGAGTCCAAATCGGCAAAAACAAACAACACAACCCTCAACCTTGATGATAACATCTCCCATATCTAGATCCAAACCAGCAACATTTTCAAAATCCACCAGAATTCGCGATCAATGCGACATTCACTCCCACGGACGACACGTACACATTGCACTTTCCTAAAGTTTCCAAAAGCTTAATAGGCTGAATGATAGAACAATTTATAATATGGAAACATATAAAGGGTATAATAGTACACTAATATCATTTAATCACAATTGATAGGACCTTGTGGAACACCTTCCAATCTAAATAGGACTTAAAACTTTATAAAAAACTACACAGGATTTCACATTATTTTTCCTCAATTTAAATACAAAAAAGAGAAATACAAATCATCCCATCTATTCAACTACAAAAAATACAAATCATTTTTTAATTATTTTCAAAATATATATCCAAACAAGTTTTTAAATTTTGCAAACTGTTTTAAAAAATTATTTTTCAGAACTATACCCTTATATTTATGCACATCAAGTTTCAATTGTTAAATTTTAGAACAAATTACTACGTGATTCATAATTTATCTCTTGAATCAATTTGATAAGTAAGAAAGTTTAACATAATTTTAAAAACAAAATCATTAAAAAAAAATTTAAAAATGTTAACTTTTTTAATTACAAAAAATATCACATCAATGGAGTGTGAAAAAAATAATTACAAATTAAGAAGAAATTTCATATATATTAATAATTAAATTTATAATTTTTTTCTTGAATTTAAATATTTTTTCCCTTAATACTACTGTCAAGTAATAACCCCTTTTAACTAACGAATAAAGTTTCCAAACACCCAAATATTAGGAGAGTATCTAATAATTTCTCTCTCATTCTATGGCCTCTTTTGGCAAGAGGTAAACTTTTTTGGCTTTTTAACCCCCTTTTTTCCTTTTTCTTTTTCTTTTTTTTTGAATCATATCATTTTTTTATTATTTTACATATTTTTTTTAAAAAAAAAAACTAAAAAAATTAACTTTTAACTTATTTTTCAAATCAACTCTATTACAGACAAAACCACCACTATATGAACATAAATTATTGAATAATTAATGGGGAATTACATCACAGCCATACAGAAAATTGGTTTTTATACGAACATAGCCCATAACTTTTTATCCACCCTTCATCACATAATTATTTATATCTCACATATTTTTATAACAATAATGCTACAAACACTTAAAAAAACACAATCTCTACACCGCTCACTCACTTGTAATTAGTTCAAGAAGAAAAGAAAAAAATAAAAAATAAAAACAAAAATACATAATTAATTCACATCATTTTGAAAGTCATGAAGTATTTTTGTTTTCCTAATTTTTTTTGTCCCACTCTCCTGCAATGCCCATAATTAATTACTCATGATCATTAATGATGATCATAATCATCAAATAATTCAGTAATGCTACAGGCCTTAAAGGGATAATCGAATAAATGACCAAATATTTAGCTGGGCTGCCACCTAAGGTTAGTGGTTTCCACCACTAAACAACTCTCATCTCCCTTTCACCTGGTAGAAAGATATTTTTGGGAAAAAATAGAATATAAAAGAAGCAAGAAAGAGAAAAAAATATATAAAAAATAAAATAAAGGCGCCAAAACCCCTTAGCGTCTTTCAATCCATTGAAAGCGGAATAGTGATTGAGAGGGAAAAATATGGTCTGGATTGGGCCATGGTAATACCAGGCAAATTGTGGGCCGAACACATTTGGGCCGTGGTATCCCAAGTCCACCCAGAAGTGATTTTTGCTCGGCAATGGCAAGGGCATGTGGAACCGGGCTACTTCACCTTGTTGGCACGGAGGCCAGTCAAGTAAGAGTTCCACGGTTTATGCGTTGCGCGGTTGGAAAGCACGCATCCATAACTCGGCGTGAAGGCTCATGCCTGAAGCTCGGCAGGAAGGACTTTGGTTGACCGGTATGACCAATCTCAAGCTTGGCTTCGCCGGAATGCAGTTGAGCATGGCTGGAAAGGAGCTCGGTTGTTGGGGGCAACTAGGCATGAAACGCAGCATGGCCGTTGACAGCCGAGATGCTACAGCCCGGCTGCCGAGCTCCCAATGCAGTGGGCTGGCAGTCGGGTTAGGTGATGTTCAGCAAGATTTGTGCTGACAGATGGGATAGCAGAACCACGTGTCGAGAGATCACTGGGAGTAGATTTGGGGCGCAGAAGGTATATAAACAAGTCTGCGCCTCCCATGCTGGGACACGAACATTTTGGTAAGAGAAATACTTACACTCAACCCAGTCCTCTCTCTCTATCCCCGTGTGTGTGTCTAACTTGATCGTCGGAGGGGTTTTCCGGTCACACACCGCCGGGTAGCTCACTGCTGTTGTGCACGCAGGTGATCGGATAGAAACAGAGCTTGGAAGAAAGGAGTGCGGGCTTGCCTGAATATTTGCTCCCCGCACAGTGATCACTAAAGAAAAGAAAAAATCATCGCCGAAGAAAAGTAGCTTACGTTGAAAGAAGAGGGATTTCTTTTTTTTTTTGAACTGAGAAAGAAGAGGGTTGATTAAGTAAGTTTTTAATTTGTGAGATCTGATTTTTTGTATGATCTAACTTGTTAAAATTATAAATTTTAATTTATTTTTAAATTTTTGAAAAGCTTTGTTTGTTTGTTTGTTTTTTTCTAATTTTTGCAAGGAATTATATATTTTTAGGTTTATTATTTTTTGATTGAATAATGAATTTTTTATTATTATTATTGAGAAATTCATACTCCAACATTGTGTTTGGTTCATAAATTTGAGTCAGATTTGAAAAAATATATATATCCCACCTTTTTTTCCCCTAATTTTGTAAGGAATTATATATTTTTAGGTTTATTATTTTTTGATTAAACAATGATTTTTTATTTTATTTTTAATTGAGAAATTCATACTCTTTGTGTTTGGTTTATAAATTTGAGTTAGATTTGAAAAGATAAATGTGTCTTAACTTTTTATTTTTCATTTTCAAATCTCTAATGATCTGGTTGGTTCTTAAATTTAGATAAAAATTTAGAAAAAAAATAATAATATGAATAAAACATAAATGAGATGTATTTATATTTCATCTATTTTTTATTTTATTTTTAAAATTTTTACTCAACTCTATAAATTTAACAAGCCTAAATATTTGTTAAAAGTCTTGAAAAAAAATAAACGGTTGAAATTAATAATTGAGATGTTGATTTTTGTGATTTTGTTAAAAAAAAAAAAAAAAATTGATTTAGAAGCTCCTGATTTACAAAAAGTGATTTTAATTCTTTTTTTTTTTTTTTTAGGTCACATGCCGTGTCTGATAAGAGAAGGAGAATTTAGTGGTGGGAGCCACCAATCTTAGATGGTAGTCCAACTAGGTGTGTAGTCATTCATTCGGACATTCCTTTGGTACTTGTAGCATTGCTGCAAATCATTTTTCACATATAACATTATGAATACCGGTTGAAATCACTAATAAGTGATAGCATTAATCTACTGTTACAGTATTATTATATTTTATTATTATTTTTTTTTTTTTTTTAGAGTGTGTGCCAACTTACTATCACACTAAAAGTGGTATGTATCGTTACCGTAACATTATTTATTTGCACATGACATGAGTTGCGAACTTGGGCCACTCTGATACCTCTCTCTTCTCGAACTTTTCTGATTTGGGATTCTCTCTGAAGGTTCAATGTAGTTCTATTGATCACCTCTGTATTTGTGAAGTTTTCTCTCTTCTTGTTTTTCCTTGATCTCTGGACTTGTTTGGTCTCTATATTATTGTTGTTTTCTTTTGATTTATTTTAAATTTATTTATTTATTTATTTATTTTTGGCATGATCATATCTATAATGGTAATCATTGATTGGTATTAAAAATTTTCCTCTTATACTAAAAGTTCTATTAGTTCTTGAAACTTCGGGTATTTATGTTTTGATTTTGGGCATGGTTATCAGAATCCCGATCCGGATCTTACGATCCTACGATCTTACGATCCATTTGAGTGCAATCGATCCGGATCGTGTAAAAAACTCCTTATAGGCAGGATGTTTCGATCCTGGTAGTGGGATCTTATAGGATCGTGGAATCCCGATCCGCATCCGATCCTATCCGATCCAATTTACAAGCCTTGTTTTGTATTGTATGACATATTTTGTTGTAAATTTTATATTTGTTGTCTAAATATCAATTTATGTTGTCAAAATAAATAATAAAAATTAAGTAGTATTGAATCAAATAGACTAAGAAAAACAAACTAGGAAACAAACATTCAAATATTACGGTAATTTAAGAAAATTAAATAGTCGGAAAAACAAACTTAGCTTTAGCAGAGTCTAAGAAGGGTAAGATGATTGTAACTTTATCCCAATTCTGGAGAAATTTTTTTTGTGACTCGAATCCGCTCCACCAGGGATGCTAACGACAAACCTTATCATTCGACTAAGTTACTCTTTTGAGTTCTTAATCTATTTTCATATCCAATTTTGTTAAATATTTTTTCTTCACTTTTTATGCATTATTGTACATTGTAAAGTATTTTGTTATAGAATTCTTCTTCTTCTTCACCTTCTTTTTTTGATAAAATACAGAATTTTTACCATCGAGTTTTCTATTGCATAATATTATATGTACATTTTACATGGAGTATTATATTTTTCACAATATCTTCACTTTTTTTTTAATAAAATATAGGTTCATTTTGTGTGTACTTTATAAGAAATATTTATTTAAATTAAATTATTATATAATTTGTCTTTTTCGGTAGGATCTTACGATCCTCGATCCGATTCTACGATCCGATCCTATAAACACCTCCAACGATCCAACGTAGGATCCCGATTTTAACAACCTTGATTTTGGGTTCATTTTATTATGTGATAGGTTCAAAATCTTTTTGTTGGGTTCTATTTCTAATGTATATATTTATGCCCCTTTGCGAAAAAAAAAAAAAAAATTTAAGCGCAAAAATCATTTGAATTTTTGTTTAGGGTTCTTTTTCACATTCTTTTTGAACTTTTTTTTTATGAATTTTTTTTTTTAAATTTAAAATATTTGTTTTCTAGTTTTGAGATATTTGTAGTCAAGAAGTATCTAAGAAATCAAAATAATTGAAAACTGAATATGATGTTGTATTGTTGTTGTTCATGTCTATGAACTTTAGTTTTTTGTTTGTGGTCAGACAATGGACTGAATATGATGTTTGGTTTAGACTTGGTTTGGAAGAATATTCTGTTAGATTTATGCATGAAAAAGTGCAGCAATGAATGCTTTAATTCCTGCTGGTTGCTTAATGGTATTTTTTTGCCCTATTTATTTATCTATTTTTTAAAATGAGCACAGAAACATCAATTTGCATTCACAACCTCAAAAGTGTTGTTGGGGTCGCTCATGCTAATGCTTCCGATTTTCAATCTACAATTGTTATGCAATCCCTATTCTCTTGTTGGTAAATTGACAATTTCCTCAGTTCAGATAACTTTTAAACCTATACATTTTCACATTGAAATTGCAATGAATTTTTCTGCTTGAGTATATGTTGAAGAAAGGCATTGGGTCAGTAGAATAAGATGGTGGCCAAATTGAATTCCTTTGATAATCGTTGTGTTTGTGTTTTGGGTCTTTCCTAATCTCCCATTGGGGTTACTAAAGTACTGATTTAGAAAAAAATTCTTGGCGCATATTCATCTAATAGAACAATAGAAAAACTGTCGATTGAGGTATGGAAGTAGAGCTGCCCAAACCCTAAAACATATGCTTATAAATCTAGCATTTTTGTTGCCTACCTTGTTTCCCCAATCTTCTCCTAGGAACCTGTACCTTATTAGATCGAGGTCTGCTTTGAATTCAATTTTTTTTTCTTTTTTCTTTTGAATAAAGAAAAATTAAGAAAAGTGGAAAGAAGTTTTAGGAATTGCTCATTTTAGTATACTGGAAGTTGCAACAGAGTTGTAACCTATTAGTAAAGAAGAATCCTAAAATGTAAATCACTGCGAGTCTTGGCAAATTTTGGCAACTCTTACTGATGTTCATATCTTACTTTTTCGTGCGTATACAAAGTCAAAGTTGCAATGAAGTCATACCCTACTTATAAACAAGATTTCCCAAATGTAAACCACTAGAGTGTAGGCATTTTTTGATAACTCCTACTGAAATTTCAATCTCAATCTCTCTCTCTCTCTTTCACACCCAGTCATACACATCATATTCTTTCATTTCTTTGTTTCGTGTCTTGAAAGTTCTTGTATGCATGAATAGCTTGTTTGTGATGTCAAAGCTCTCAGAGATGACGAAAACCCCAATTTCCAACGAGTTTTCATGTAGTAGTATTCTGTGTCATGTTTGTTCTTGGAGATGACAAACACTCTGGTGCATATCCTTAATATCCAATTCACTCTGGTGAAATTGTTTTCTTGAGTTAGTATCGTAGTTAGCCTTTTAAGTTAACATGGTGACACTTCTACAGTTACTTGCAGTTCTATGTAAATGTGGAAGCAATTCACTTGTTGTGCTGTGGGCTAGTGTAGTTGTTCTAATGGCACCTTCCGGCATAAATTTCCAATTCACTTGTAGTAGCTAGATTTCTGTCCATTGCAATCCTCAATTCATTGGATAGACAGATTTTTATTCCATTCCATCGGATTAAACAGAGATTCACCTTTGTATAGTAATCAACCTAGTTTTGTACTGTTTTCCTTAACTTAAAGATGGAAGCTTGGGTGAAGAGCCATGAACCACTAATAAAGTATTCTTGCTGCAAATTTAGGTCTAAACATGTCGACTATGACAATTTCTTCTCCTTGCATGTTCAAAAGTGCACCCACAACCAAATCCTGTGCATTGATTAAGAATCCCTAGTCTTTGTGTTCCTTTAAGAGTGTTTCTAAAGCATTTGGCTTGAAATCCTCATCCTTCTTCGGAGTATCGGCCATGGCAGTGTACAAAGCGAAGCTAATTGGACTGGATGGCCAAGAGAGTGAGTTTGAGGCTCCTGACGATGCATACAACCTTGACTCAGCTGAAAATGAAGGACTTGAGTTGCCATACTAGTGCAAGGCAGGGGTGTGCTGGGCTGATGGTTTCTGGATCGGTTGACCAATCGGATGGATAGTTCCTAGATGATAAACAGATGAAGAAGGGGTATGTGTTGACTTGTATCTCCTACCCAACTTCTGATTGTGTGATTCACACCCATAAGGAAACTGAGCTATGGGGAAATTTGTAGCTACATGGTTATATGTTGTTGGTTATTTAGGCAGAGGGCAATGTCTTTTATCAGCGTTTCTTTGTTTGGCATTAAACCCAATATTTGTCCAAATTTAAATGCTTTTGAGTATGAAGTGGTGGTTATAGTGGTGATTCCTCTCATGCTCTGCCTCTCTGGCAGAAACAATAAATTTAAAAAGGAAAAAATAAATAAAGAGAGTGCTTGATGCATTTGGGTTTTTTTTTTTTGCTTAAAATTCTATTTAACGAGGAACCTCTCTAAGAAAGGACTTTCGGACTGGCTTTTGTAGGATGAATTTTAGTCAAGGAATTCAAACAATGGTTGGTTGTGGTGTGGAGAGAAGTGAAACATAGTAGTAGGATGAATTTGAGTCCGGGAATTCGAACCACAGTCGGTTGTGGGGGAAGTGAAACAGTAGTAGGTGTGATATATGGTGTCAACTTAGGTTTAAATAATGGGTATCTAAATATGTATTGGTGTTGATGATACGGTTATAAAAGTACTTGTCTTTTAATTTAAACCGTTAATAGGCTTGATAGCGCATTTCAGTTTATAAATTACAAAAAAGTTATGTATTTATTTCTATTGACAAGGAATTATTTACGTATGAGCTAAACCATTGCCACAACCAACACCCTTTACCCATTCTCCAACCATTAAATGCCATCACCAACACCCTCCGCCCCTTCCACGACTCTTCCAACTGTCACCCCTACACTATAACCACCATCACCCTCTCCCCTAACCCCTCAACTGTCACCACCAACACCCTTCTCTCCCTCCCCCATCCCCTCTCCAACCCCCACCCCTCCGCTGCCACCACCAACACCCTCTTCCCTCTTCCCTCTTCCCCAACCTTGCCATTCCCACTCCTCTATTGCATCCACTAGTACCCTCTTTCTATGATGTATACAACGCAAAATGTGGGTTTGGGAGAAACAAATAAATGTCGTTTTGCAATATCTATTTGTGACAACCACATTTCCTATTGATTTGTTGTCGCTACAAATTTATTAAAAAATGTGTTAATAAGAAATTTTAAATAAAATTTGGTGGGATTTTCATTAATTGGTAATATTGTCACCTAATATTATCGTTCTATGTGTGCGTCTTATTCCTCAAGTTTGAAAATTTGTTTGTATGAAGGCCCATTTTGGCAACAAAAAAAGTCACCTCTTTTTTCACTTTTGTGTTTAGCAATTTCTTTTATATTTAAATTATGTCTAAATTTTTTACTTTTCCCGTCAGCCTTGTCGAGACAAATTTAAAAAGTACATTTTTTTTGAAAAATTTTAGATAAAAATCACTAAGGACAAAAATAAGACAAAAGATTGCTTATTTTGGCTTGTTTTTGTCCTCTTTGAATTTTTTTCTAAAAAAATTATAATTTTCCAATTCGTCTTGTCGAGCTAAATTTAGAAACTTAAAATTTTCTAATTTTTTTTTGAAAAGATTCATTAAAGACAAAAATAAGTCAAAAGAAAAAAGGCAAAAAATGCACTACCCAAAACATCCCTAATTGTGTTGCATTTGATTTTCATAACGATTATAATGAATTGGATTGATTGTAATATCATTAATTAATTAATGACAAATAAAAAAAGTTACTCTGTTGGATCACTATCACTAGACGTAAGTGATTTACTACTAGTAGTGAAATACAATAATTGAATGACAATGATTCTGAAGAGAGACTAAAATAGGTAACAAAGTGTATCCAATTCACTATAGTGATGGCAAAGTGGAATTCCAGTCAAACTGGTCCAAATCAAATAGATAATCATCAGCAGCATCTAGCTGTTGTATTACAGGAGTAGCTGCCAAAGTGGAATCCCAAACAAACTAGTCCCAATCAAAGTGGCCATTATCATCAGCTTGAGCTACCTCTTGTTGTATAACTGCTGCAGTAGGTCGCTCTTCTTGTTGTATAACTGGAGTAGCTGCCAAAGTGGGATCCCAGACAAACTGGTCCCAATCAAAGTGGCCATTATCATCAGCATGAGCTAGCTCTTGTCGTATAACTGCGGCAGTAGGTCGCTCTTCTTGTTGTATAACTGGAGTAGCTGCCAAAGTGGAATCCCAGACAAACTGGTCCGAATCAAAGTGACCATTATCATCAGCTTGAGCTAGCTCTTGTTGTATAAATGCTGCAGTAGGTCGCTCTTCTTGTTGTATAACTGGAGTAGCTGCCAAAGTGGAATCCCAGACAAACTGGTCCGAATCAAAGTGACCATTATCATCAGCTTGAGCTAGCTCTTGTTGTATAAATGCTGCAGTAGGTTGCTCTTCTTGTTGTATAACTGGAGTAGCTGCCAAAGTGGAATCCCAGACAAACTGGTCCGAATCAAAGTGGCCATTATCATCAGCTGGAGCTAGCTCTTGTTGTATAAATGCTGCAGTAGGTTGCTCTTGTTGTATAACTGGAGTAGCTGCCAAAGTAGAATCCCAAACAAACTGGTTCCAATCAAAGTGGCCATTATCATCAGCTTGAGCTTGCTCTTGTTGTATAAATGCTACAGTAGGTTGCTCTTCTTGTTGTATAACTGGAGTAGCTGCCAAAGTGGAATCCCAAACAAACTTGTCCCAATCAAAGTGGTCATCATCATCAGGTGGAGCTAGCTCTTGTTGTATAACTGCTGCAGTAGGTTGCTCTTCTTGTTGTATAACTGGAGCAGGTTGGTCGTCTTCGACCGAGTAATGATCAATGTCTGAATCATCAACTGGTTGCTCTTGTTGTTCGATTTCTGCCCTGCGACGCTTCATTTTGATCGCACATAGGACATAGTTTTTGTCCTGCAACCATAAATATAAGTGTTTAGTAATTATTTGTAATATGCAAAAATATGTAAATGACTTTTGAAAAAAAAAAAATTGAAATTTAACATGAAAGGTTAAACTAGCAAAGACAAATGTCATCACAAATGTAAATTACCCCAATTTTAGGCATGAAACAAAAATAAATATAAGAAAGATAACCAAATACTTGATTCAGAAGTTTAGATAGTGTTTTATAGTAACTCTGAGTACAGATAAAATCTTGCATTAAATCATGCTCAAAACCATTTTTTTTTTTTTTAAAAAAAGAAAAATTTAAACTAGAAAGATGGGAAGGATATGAGTTTTGCAAATGAGGGACAAAAAAACAAAGGAGGTGAAAAAAAATAAAAGGGTTCAGCAGCTGTAGAGTTGGGCTCTAAATTGCTGCCAACAAACGGAAACCATGTCTTGTCTATTTCTCAAATTTTCAAGATTTATTACTAAATTTAAAGTTGCTAAAGTTGTCTTTTAAGTTTTTTATAGTAAAAGTTACAAAGTTTTGAAACCACGCAAGTGTTGTATTCGTATATTATTCTTTTAGATTGTGTTTCGATTATAAATTTGAGTAAATAAAAAAAAGAAAAGAAAAAGATTAGTGAACCCCTTTTTGATTGAGTTTAATAATTAAAATAAACTTTTTCTGACAAATTTACTTATTGAAAATAGACAAATAATTTAAATTAAAAATAAATCAAAATATTATGATTTAAATTTTTTAAAAAAAATTAAAAATTAAGGGTTCATATTGTTACAAAATTCAAATTCTAATTTTTTTATTTTAAACAGTTGTGTGTGTGACATGCACCCATAACCGCTAAAAAATTTCATTAGAAAACAACAGTAAAAACATAAATCATCTAAACATGTGTGGATGATCTGTCTCTATGATCTGCACTATATCTTTGCTCTGTTATGTGATAAGACCTATATATCATGATCTGAACTATCTATCATGATCTGCACTCTTATCTTTATTTTATCATGTGATAAGACCTATATATCATGATCTGCACTATATCTTTGTTCTGTCATGTGATAAGTTGTATGTGTGAGTTTGATCTTGAAACTACCACATATCATATGGATGATGATCAAACCTCTTTCACTGAACAAAACAACAACACATGACAAATAAAATCAAAAAACAATAATTAATCAGAAACATAGAACTAGAGAGAGAACTCACTTTGATTAGTTGATCATCTTCCAGAGAAACACCTTCAAGACTGTACTCCTTCATGTCCCACACACTGTGTTCACTCGATTCTCTGTTGATAAAATCGAAACTTCGCTTGCGTCCAATAAGCCTTCCTTCATTGTCATGAATAGGCTTGCCTTTGTCGAGTCCCTTCCACGTACCCTTCCCCACCATGCGATCAATCCTTTTTCCTTTCCCATTCTTCTTCTTCAACTCCGTAAAATAATAATACAACTTCGATTTGGTTCTCATTTTGCTGAATATCTTCAACAGTTCTTGATCGTCGTAGAGATTGTATTCATTCACTAAACCCTCTACCGGTAATGGCTGTCCTTTGGCCTTTGCTCTCAGATAATGAAGAACAAGTTCCTTGTCCGTTGGTATAAATTTGTATCCTATTGCAATCTTGGCTGCCATTGCTGATTTTTCTTGAGAAAAAAAAAAAAAATAGTCAAAAAAAAGTAACAGAAAGACTAAAGATTATGGAAACATTATGAGAAAGTAAAGTGAGAAGAGAGTTATATATAGGGCTTTGAGACTCAGCCAACTATGTTTTTGAAGTCGGGTAGTCTTTGGTTTTAAATGAATTTCTTTCTTCAGTAATAATAAGTTTGCTTGCATTACAAATGCTATCTTCTGTGATAAATGAAAATAGGATTGATTTTATTACTATCAAATGCTATCTTCCATACATGCACTTTGTTTCCTATTTTAGTTTCTCTAAAAATCAATGCCATCCAATCATATGACAACTTGTAGTAAAATCATGTAACTGTCGAATCTTAGCTATCCAACCGTTTTTATTTTTTTATTAACTGTCGAATCTTAGCTATCCAACTATAGTAAATCATTTGATTGTAATTAATGACATTACAATCAAGAGAGATATGGTTAAGAATAACCATAAAAGGTTTTCCTTAAAAAATCTAACACATACCACTATCACCAAAATATAATTACTGAGTAATTTAATATTTTAAATTTTAAAATAATATAATTTTTTATTTAAATGTCAATTTTTTAAAATATTAATATTTCTAAAATTCTGTCATCATCATGACCTATCAAACAAGATCTATGTTGACTATGACATTCTTCAAAAACAATAATAAAAAAAAAATCATCGAAATTGATGTAAATAACACTACTAAAAAAAGTATTTTTTGCGACCGCTACAAACCGTCGCAAATAATAAAAATACAGTCGGCCCATGCGACGGCAAATGGGGGTCGCGAATGTGGGGGTGACATACTTTTTGCGACCGCAAAACAACAATCGCAAACTATTTGCGACCACCTAACCTACTCTTATGGCGACTGATGTTTTGCCGTCGCAAAAAAGTTTAAAAAAAAAAAAAAAAAAACCTACAATGTATTAGCGACCATCTAGTTATTGTTGCAAATAATTTTCAATAATATTTTATAAATAATACAATAATAGCTTCTAGCAACGAATATTTTGAAACAAATCTACCAAATAAGATCCTGCTGAAAATAATAGCACCTAACCATTTATTTGAGATAAATCTGGCAAAACCATCTTTAATTTTAGGCTTTAAAAAATGCTATTCAAGTTGCAATTCCTTGTAAAATTACATAATCCAAGAAGCTAGCTACAGAAAGTGTCAATAACCAATTGTCTTGCCAAATAATGAAATTTATAAAAATTTCCAACATTCACATGTTTCTTTCAGTGCATGTCACGGTGTCATGTGAGCAACATAAATTTCTTTAAGGCAGTTCAATTCAAATTAGCAGCAAGCACTGGAAATGTCAACTTAGGCTATTTGGAAGGGCCTTAGTATACATCTACACATAAACAAAATGAATATCAGGTAACATGTACAGAACTTTACCCTTATGTACTTCTGGAGAAAACCCAAAAACAGTCCCCACTCATTTTGCTGTTGAGAATTTTGAAAAGCAGGGAGTAGGATACATTGAGGTAATCCAGAAACAATACCATCTGGCTTTTGTTGAACTATATCAGATATGGTCCAAACAGGAGGCCTGCAAAATGTTTCATAGTTAGTGTGAGTAGAATTTCATGATCAAGAATGTAAAAGATCTTAAATGGACCAACCATAAAACTACAAGGGACAACCTATTTCCAGAAGTGTGAAAACAAGAATCCACATAAGGAAAGAGGTAAAAGATGTTGGAATAGCTACTTTAAGAATATCTAGAACGATATCCCATGATTAGGCAATCACGGATTCTATGCCTTGTTCAATGTAATCAGATTTATTTCCTTACTCGTCATCTGTCTACATATATACATGGCTGTACCTCATTATAGGTTAAGCTAAATTATACCAATCTTCTAAAGACACATAGTGTAAGCCTCAAAATTGTCAAAAAAGTAACATGTAAAGCACTAGGCCATATCACTTCGTAAAAAAAATATAAATATTCCTACAAAAACAAGATAACTAGATGTGGGAGATAAGCTGGTACTATAAAGAGATGCACAAGAACATAGGACTCATGCACAGTAATTGCACTAATCACAGGGAGTGCTCCATGGCCAGCAATGAGAAAATAATTCAATCTAATACCCAAACCTAATCACACAGGAGTTGTAACTGTCACTCAAAAACTTGAATAGCCATGGACATGTGTAACTTCAAATTTCATCACAACTTCTAGGGCTCTGGCCAACTAGAAGATGTAACTGCGTAAGAATTAGCATACACAATTCTAAAAGAAAATGGGACTAGTACCCTGCATGGAAACTGATACTGTATTGCATAAAATGAGAGACAGACTCTTGTAGTCTCTACAAAAGCGCACCAAAATACAAGTCAAAGATCAACCTAACACGCAAAGAACCAACCTAAAAATGGTAAATTCAGTATTGGATGTAAGAAACAAAAAAAGAAAAAATAACTTAGTTAAATAAATAGAATAAAGTTTGAAAAAGAAAGTCCAAAAAACAGCAAAACAAATACAAAATGTAAAGGACAGTACTCGTACATTTGAATAAGTGGATTAAGGCATTGTGTCCGACAAATGGTTTTACCATCTTTCTTCAGCAGAATATAAGATTCAAAACCAGTTGCAAAATTGCCTGCACATGATAAGGAAGATTCAGAATAAAATGGATATCAAGCCTGTGCAATTGTAGCACTCCAGTTTTACCATTTAATTTGTATCATATGCCATAGAGATCAACACTTTTCTGAAATTTCAATTTTTGGGATGTCATCAAATTAGACAACCTATATAGCATGCTAGATGTCAACAACCTTATTTGTCTGACTGGTGACTATGTCCTTATAACATTTATTGAAACAGCATAGTTGGTTTAGCAGTCAATAGTTAAACCGTCGCCCAGAAAAATGGAGTTGAAGAACCAGAAGAACAGCCCACCTTCATTTGGTTGCTCATTTAAGTTATACTGAGCATCTACCATTCTTAGACCTGCAAAAATGGGCCATATACCAAACATAAGAATACTGAAATAATATAAATAAATAAATTTGATGCAAAAACAAAAACGAATGAAAGAGGTCAGCCAACTACGTTGGTAAAAACTATAATGGAAGAACCACTGAAGCAGTCATCTTAGCCAGAGGTGGCAACTAGCAAGAAGAGAAATACCACTCTGAAGCCTAAAGTTCTAACTCAGAAGCACAGAATTTTCACTAAGGATATACCCATTTATCAAGATTTTCGTCAAGAAGAGAAATACCACTCTGAAAGCCTAATTGCTGAAACAAAGAAGTTTCTACGAAGTTAAATACCCCCAGTCATGTTCATGGGCGTGGAGAAAAATAATAACAGTGAAACACACTAAGATTATCTCCTTTAACATGGCTGCACAAGGCAATTCATAAATACATATAAGTAGTAAACATATGCCAAGCACGCTGACATGTTAAGTTGAAACCATCTAGCAGATATTTCCACACATTAACATTCTAGAACATAAATTGATCAATGTCTTAGATGCCTGATAAATAGCGCATTTGGGCCCATTCAAAGTCTGAAACCAGATCAAAGTAATACATTCACACACCCTCCTAGGAAATACTTAAGGATCATCAACAATTTGGATGAAATTTATTTAAATACATCAACAATCATTTAGCTGTTGGACTATGATCTAGGACAGCTCAATGTTACATCAGTTTGTCAAGTGAAAGAAAAATAGATTGGTTCATAAAATAAAATAAAATAACTGCTGAAGTTTTAAAAAACCAAGAGGTTGAGTATTTGAAACATCAACAATCACCTGCGAAAGATGTCTCATATGGTATGCCAGTTTGTGCTCCTTCCAGACAATGGATCACCTGCTCCAAACAATTACAAAGGTAAATATTAAAGAGAGAAACAATAATGAAAATGGCACAGACAATTAAGCAAGCAACCAAAATAATCAGATTTACTCATTTGATCAACCATTCCATTGTCAAATACTACGTGACGCAGTAGAATAAATCACACGAGGCTAGATATCGTTTTCTAGCGGACGAACAAAATCCTTGAATCCAAAAGGAAGAAGAAAAAAAATTTCAAGAACTGAATTATATTGCATCAAAGATGATTTGTCCTAAGGCATACATGCGTATTTATAATAAACTGAACCAAAATTAAATAAGGAAACAAGGAATTAATTCCTTGCTAAACACGAAAATAAACAGAAAATTACCAAAAATAGAAAATATGATTTAAGCCCAAATCTACATACTAAGAAACAATAGAAACGCGCCAAAACAGACGGTGCCAAAAACGGACTTCCCAAAATAAAGTTATTCCCAAAATGAAACTTTTTTAAAACGGCAAAATCGCTAATTTGAAACAAAGAAATTTGGCTAAAATCCACCATTCATCATCGCCGAGGACGGCAATGACTTTGATTTAAAATGCCGTTTCCGATTACACTACGAAATTTGAGACAATTTCGAGCTCGTCAATTTCGAGCTCGTCCCAAAAGTGTCACTATTGCTCTCAATTTGGTTTCTTTCTTGCCTTTTGGCGGTCCAATTTTTCCAAGTCTTCGGCTACTTGTTCTACATCACTATGACTGCCTCATTTATAAATTAGTTAAGCAGTTGAGATCTTATTATTACTTCTTTTGGTTACTTGCCATGAAGTAAATTGAATTATTTTCCTGGTTAAATTAATAAGAAAAGGCCTTCCATCTAGGCTTCAAACCTCGAACATGGGCTCTTAAGCACTACACTCAATTCAAAAGTGTTAGATTAATTACCACAGTGCATTATGCCATCAATTCACAGGTTAGAAATGCCATCAATTAGTGATAGTGCACAATGTACTCAACTGCATTGATGAACATAGCACCAATTAAAGCACATAAGAGAATATCAAACTTCAACAAGGACATACATATTTTTTCACATGGTAGTTGTGGCTAAATCATATGCCCTAGCATCCTTTGTGCCTCCTAAAAGGAACCTAGGTTCTTAAATTACATATCTGATATATCATATGCCTTTTCCAAATTATATCCATAAAAAGCTAACTGGACTTACATGTAGAAGAGCAGTTGCAATCATAGGCTTCAATACATTAAGCTCAAAATGGAAATTTCATCCACCCATTGTAGTGACAACATGTTTTCTCACTACTGAGTTCTCCAATTAATGTTTATCATCAAAGTAAACCAGAATAAGACAGTAAACCTTACCTGAGTGCAAACCATAGTAAGGGCCTCTCATCTTAATTTTCATTCTAAGGGACTAATAACAGAGCTAAAGAATAAAACTCAATTTCTTCAATTCTAGTTTCTGACAATTTCTAAGTAGATAAACAGAGGCAAATGGAGAAATATGATCAGACAAAACGAAAACATGCTGAATTTTCAAGCTTAGGAAGCAACAAAAAAAAAAATGAAGAAATAAAATTGAATTGCATTCATCGAATAATTGAAATCATCAAATTTGAATATTGCACAGGTCATCCGTCGATCCAAACCCTAGGAGCATATTCAAATTGCAAAATAAGAAGAAATGAAGGAAGATAGAAACAGAGAGAAAAACTTCCGAGAGAGAGTACTTTGAACTCGATCAAAACCCTAGATGTAGATTCAAATCCAAAAAGAAGAAGAAACAGAGAAAGAAACTTGAGAGAGAGAGTGTGTGCCTTCAATGATTGAGTTCGAAAGAATCAGGAAAAGCTGATTGTGTTTTTAGAATATAAGAAACAGAGAGAGCACAAGATTGAGAAGAACATTAAGAAGAGAGAGAATGAGATTGAGGGACACAGAGAGAGTGAGATCGAGAGAGAGAGAGAGAGAGAGATTCATACCAATGTCAAACCGAGAGAAAGACAGAGCGAGAATGCATGCGAGAAAAGAACGATCATTGTGAAGGACTAGGGCAAATATAAGGCAAAAGGGGAAAATAAATAGAAGAAAATAAACAATAAATTAGTTATTTGCGACTGATTATCAAGTGGTTGCAAATTATAGGGTAGCAAAAGGCCTTTTTCTAGTAGTGTAATAGCATGTTACTCTGTCTTACTCTAATTCACAGTAACATTTTACTGTTACAAAAAATAAAATACATATTAGATGAACCAACCAAAAATACACATACAAAATATTTTTAAACTTGTATAAAATAAAATAAAAATGGTCCTCGTCAAAAGAGTTCTATGATATATATATATATATGCATGGGCAATATTGTCTAAGAAAAAAAAATTTACTACGTTCGTACTCAATTATGCGCCTCCTCCTTGGAGAGTTTATGAAGCAAAATAAATTGAATTATCCTTTTTACCAAATATGGATCCAATTAATAGTAAAGGGACTTATGTATAGGTCCTAATGGTGGATTTATCGTTCAATAGGTCCTATGATAATTAATAACATTTTTCATCATACACTATTAAAAAAGTCACTAATTGTTAATTTTTCGTGACAATTTGAAAATTTTATCACAAAAAATGTTACTAATTATAAGTTTTAACGACAGTTTAAAAAAATCGTCACAACAAAAGTCACTAATTTTCAACTTTCAGTGACAGGTTGAAAAACTCTTCACCAAAACGTCATTAATTGTAAGTTTTAACGATAATTTATAAAAATCGTGATAAAAAAAAAGTTACTCATTGTCAATTTTTAACCACGTGCAAAAAAATCGTCACAAAAAATTATTTTTAGCAACGATTTTACTACGACTTATTTTTAATAGGACATGATATGAATTAAATCCATCTACTAGAACCTATTGATAATTTACCCTTAATAATAATCATTATGCCTGAGAGGGTGATTTATGATCCGGTGTTGGGCCGAGGTATAGACCGAGCAAGTTGAGGGCCCAGCAGAGCATTGGGCCGAGATGATCGACTGTTCACCCGGAGATGGGCTACCAGAACTTGGGCCGGGCAGAGTTTGGACTGAGTGTGTGCTGCCCCGGACCGTGCAGAAGCTGCTCGGCCAGGAAGTGACCGGTCAGACCAGGATGCTCGGTCCGAGGATGGTCGAAACCAGACAGACCGAGAGACCGGCGCTCGGAAAGGCGCGGTCAGCCGAGGTAGTTGATTGACCGGCGAGAAGGCCGACCAAAGGAGGAGCCCGGGCTAGGCTTTGCCGAGATGCCGCCTAGCCCGGTCCTTCATTTCTTTATCCGGTTAGGCGCTTAAGGTATGAAGCATGGTACGACCGAGGTAGGGCAGCTCGGCTGCCGAGCTCCGGCTGTGCTGACAGGCAGTTGAGAGCAGGTGATGAATGGCATGGTTTATGCTGACAGATGGGATAGCAGAGCCACGTGTCAGGAGATGACAGGGAGTGGATATGGGGCTCAGAAGGTATATAAGCATGTCTGCGCCCCCCATACGCGACAGACGAACATCTCTGTAAGAAAATCCTTACACCAAAACACTCTCTCCCTTCTCTCTATTCCCTCTAAGGTGTGTGCTAATTTGACCGTCGGAGGGTGTTTCCGGCCACACACCGCCGGGTAGCTCACCGTTATTTGCTCGCAGGTGATCGGATATCGACGGAGCTAGGAAGAAAGGAATACGGGCACGCCGGAATATTTGCTCCCCGTACAATTGGCGCCATCTGTAGGAATCTTGACAGACAAAACCTTGTCTTCCAGGTTCATCTGATCGCCATCCATGGCGAACAACGACGAGTTCCCGTTGTCCGCCATCGATGGAGCCACCCCGGAGTATACCCGAAGGAGAGAGGGACCACCTGCCGTCCATCCAATGGCTGACTTGGGGACGCCCACTGGAGGACAGTCAGGTGACGCGCGGGATAAGCGCGGAAGGAGTCATGGGCATTCACGGAGTCCAGACGGTCACCGGCGGAGAGACTCACACGCCAGGCGATTGGAAAGCAAGTTAAGGGACCAAGACGCTGTCATCAGGCGAATGGCGGCGGAGATGGAGGATCTTAAGCGGCATGTCAAAGGGAAAGGTGTAGCTGGGGTGGGAGACCACAGTGAGCGCACCCCATCCCGCCGGTCAGGCGATCAGAGTCAGCGACGTACTCAGTCCATTTCCATCACCAGGAGTTACCAGGTTGGTGATTCCGACATGCGTGCAGAAAAGTCTAGCGCGCAAGACAGCACTTACAAACCCTCACGTCCGGCGACGACGTCGAGGTACTCTTATTCTGCTCAGTCAGAGGATCTACGGGCAGTGTTAAGGGAGCGGGCTCGCCGGCGCGAAGCTCAGAGAATACCTGCTTTCCAGCGGCTCTCCTACGGGGTTCACGGCAGCGAGGAGGTCGGAATGCCTCCACCCCGCCCAGCAATGCCAATATTCGAAGATACAGACTTGGCAAGGCTGAGTGCCACTCCTTTTTCCCTGGAAATAGAAACAACGCCGCTTCCGGCAGGCTTCCACCAGCCTAAGTTCACACTTTACGACGGAAAAACCGATCCGTACATGCATGTGAGCCACTTCCGACAGGTTATGGCCGGACATCGGCGCAATGACGGACTTATGTGCCTAATCTTCCCGTCAAGTTTAGGCGAGCTGGGCCTAAAGTGGTTCGAGAGGTTGCCGGAAGAGAGCATACAAAGGTGGCATCAGTTGGCCGAGGCGTTTGTTACGCGCTTCAAAACCAACACAAAAACACCAAAGGAAGTCGATCACTTGCTAAGTGTCAAGATGGAACCGTGCGACACACTGAAGGCGTACAATTCAAGGTATTGGGAAACCTTCAACGAGATCTTAGACTGCCCGGTCAACCTTGCTATCACGCAATATAAGCGCGGTCTCCCGGTCGGACATAGACTGCGGGACTCGCTTACCATGCACCAACCGACCTCCATGGGCCAGCTCATGCAGCGCATCAATGAGCACATCCGAGTAGAGGATGATGCGTCGGCTTCCACCGTGAAGGCCACTCCGGTCGGAACAGACAAGAAGACAGCAGGCAAGGTGCACGCAGTTGGGCAAGAGTCCAACCGCTCAAATGACCGAGCAGAGGAATCAGACCGAGGTTCAAATCGAAAAAACCGGGGTAGAGGACGTCGGAATGACCGGGATGATTATCCCCGAGATGACGTTGAGGACGCAAACAGAAGAATGAAGGCAAGGACTGGCATAACCACGGTCTTCAAGATTCCAATCTATCGCATACTTAGTGAAATCCGAGACGAGGAGTATGTCCGGTTTCCTGCTAAATTGGGCGATGGACAAAAGGGCTACAATCCGCGGTATCGTTGTACGTTTCACCGGGAGAGGGGCCACCGGACTGAGGATTGTTTGCCTCTGCGACAACACTTGGAAGAACTGGTTGCGGCCGGGCATCTGGACCTTTACATTGATGGCGGAGTGAAACCGAATCAGGCTCCGGTCGATCCCAGGGGACAGGACGACCGAGATGCACCACCACAGGGAGTAATTAATGTCATCCACGGAATCGTGGAACCGGAGCGTGTTTGCGAACTCCGGGGCATGATTAAGAAGGCAGAGCATATGAGGGAGGTTTTGTCAGTACAGCCTGCCATCAAGAGGGGGAAGACAGAGGAGAAAGACGTGATCAGTTTCACCTCAAGGGATTTAGAGCGTATCCAGACGCCGCACAACGATGCTCTTGTCGTAACACTACGCGTCAAAGAATTTGATGTTAGACGGATCTTGATCGATCAGGGAAGCTCGGTCGAGATCATGTATTATGATGCGTTCAAACAGCTCAAACTTCGTGAGACAGACTTGGCACCGGCCACTTCGCCACTGGTTGGATTTAACTCGCAGCCGGAGTGGCCATTGGGAAAGATTATCCTGCCGGTCAAAGCGGGATCCGTGGTCAAGCAAGTGGAGTTTTGGGTGCTACAAGTGCCTTCAACATACAACCTTATCCTTGGAAGAGGATGGCTTCACGCCATGCAAGCCGTAGCATCGACCTACCACCAGGTGATGAGATTCCCCTCGGCTATGGGGGCAATCGAGGAGATTTGGGGTGATCAGGTCATGTCCAAGCAGTGCTTCGTGGCGGTCAACGGGAGCCGGGCTGCCAAAGGATTCGTTCAAATGATCGAGGGACCGGAGGACCTGAGTGTCTTGGATGATGTTGGCACCAAAGCAGAAGACAAGGCAGTTGAAGAATTGGTTGAGGTGCGGATTGATGCCGAGCAGCCGGACAGATTCTTCTTGCTCGGTTCAAGTCTCTCGGCCATGGAGAGAACCGAGATGATTGAGTTTTTAATGGCGAACATCGAAGTCTTTGCATGGTCGCCCTATGACATGCCTGGTCTTGACCCAAGCTTTATCTGCCATCACCTCAATGTCTTCCCTGGAGCAAAGCCAGTCATCCAGCGAACAAGGAGATCGGCGCTGCATCACGCCGAGGTAGTAGCAGAGGAGGTAAAGAACTTGCTTGAGGCACGAGCAATACAGGAAGTGCACTACCCTCGGTGGATTTCCAACACGGTAGTGGTGCCCAAGAAAAATGGAAAGTGGCGAGTTTGTGTCGACTACAAGACAGTCAACCGAGCTTGTCCAAAAGACAGCTTCCCTTTGCCGCGCATTGACCAGCTAGTGGATTTGACGGCTGGACACAATCGGCTCAGTTTCTTGGATGCGTACCGCGGCTATCACCAGATTGCCATGCATGGGCCTGACCAAGAAATCACCTCTTTTACGACTCCAAGGGGACTCTTCTGCTATCGAGTTATGCCCTTTGGTTTGAAAAACGCCGGGGCAACCTTTCAGAGGATGGTGACCAAAATGTTCGCTCCTTTGCTCGGCCGGACAATGGAGGCTTACATCGATGATATGGTGGTAAAGAGCCGACATGAGGCACACCATTTGTCCGACTTAGCCGAGATGTTCGCCATTCTTAAGAAGCACAAGCTGCGCTTGAACGCCTCGAAGTGTGCCTTTGGCGTGGGATCCGGGAAATTTTTGGGATTCTTAGTCACGAACCGAGGCATCGAAGCAGACCCTACTCAGATCAGAGCTGTGCAAGAATTGAAACAACCCAGCTCGGCTAAGGACGTGCAGCATCTGGCCGGGATGGCCGCCGCGCTTAATCGATTTATAAGCCGGTCATCAGATCGCTGCCGCCCTTTCTTTCAAGCATTGAAGTCAAAGTTCTCATGGGATGACGAGTGTGACCGAGCTTTGGCCGAGCTCAAAGATTATTTGTTTTCTCCGCCGCTGTTGGTTACACCAGAGCCCGGTGAGGAACTCTACCTTTACCTTGCCGTCTCCCAGCACGCAGTAAGTGCGGTGTTAGTCCGGGCTGAAGGAATTAAGCACCTCCCAATTTTTTACGTAAGACCCTTCTGCCGGCTGAGACGAGGTACTTGCCGCTGGAAAAGCTTGCATTGGCACTGATGATGGCTTCGAGGAAATTGGCACATTATTTTCACGCCCATACCATCGTCGTACTGACCGAGTTCCCCCTCAAGGCCTTGTTTGAGCGCGCAGACTTTTCCAGCCGAATATTAAAATGGGCGGTCAAGTTGGGACAGTTCGATGTGAAGTTCCAGCCGCGCACCGCAATCAAAGCCCAAACCTTGGCCGATTTTGTTGCCGAGTTCTCACCTGGCACTCATCCGGTATGCCCGGTCGACATTGCCGGGGCAGATGATGAGACGCCCACAATGCCAACCGAGGAACCACCAGCTGCAGAAGGTCGCGCCGCGGAGTTAGCGCGCACCATCGAAATTCCCTCAGTTTGCACGGTAATACCTCCCGGTGCTGCGATGACGGAGTTGTGTATCACCAACCCATCCACTCTGTCCGGTACCGCATCACCAAGGGGGGAAGGAATGGTTCCACACAGCTCAGAACTTGATGATTCGCCTACGGACTTGGGCATTCTGAACCAACTTGCTGGGTCCGGTGCCGAATCCTCAAGGGGGGAAGGAATGGTTCCGCACAGCTCAGAACTTGATGATTCGCCTACGAACTTGGGCATTCTGAACCAACTTGCTGAGTCCGGTGCCGAATCCTCAAGGGGGGAAGGAATGGTTCCAGGCAGCTCAGAACCTGCGGCCGGCTTCACACCGCAACCTGGTGTTTCGCCTACGGACTTGGGCATTACGGACCAACTTGCTGAGTCCGGTGTCGAATCACCAAGGGGCACTGACTTTGAACCGGTCAACACCAAACTTGACACCGCACAGCCGAGCAGTTGTGATCCCATTGCCCTTCGCAACTCTCAGGACCCATCTGACTGCTGAAAGCTTTTCGTGGGGGACATGTGGAAGCTTTTTGTTGATGGAGCGTCCAACCGTCATGGTGCCGGCCTTGGTATCGTTCTTATATCCCCGGACGGCCTAACCATTGAGCATTCTATCACACTCGGCTTGCCGGCGTCTAACAACGAGGCTGAGTACGAGGCGCTTCTTGCTGGGCTCAAGAGCGCAATCCAAATGAAGGCTGCCGAGCTTCTGGTATATAGTGATTCTCAGCTTGTGGTTAACCAAGTTTCAGGGATTTATGAAGCGAAGGACGACAGGATGGCGAAGTACCAAGCTCTGGTCAGGGACCATATCAAGCAGTTTGAGGCAATCAGAGTCCAGCAGATTGGCCGGGAAGAAAACAGCCGAGCTGATGAACTCGCCGGCCTCGCTTCCATGGTAGATAGCACATCTCCAAACCCCCTGTTGATTGACTTTCTTCCGCGGCCAAGCATTGAAAACGCCGGGCAGACGGATGTACTCTGCGCCGAGCTAGGTCCTTCATGGATGGACCCCTTGATCTCGTTCCTCAGAGACCGGACTCTTCCAGCGGACAAGAAAGAAGCACACAAAATCCGGGTGAAGTCAGAGCGATTTTGGCTCTCTCCATCAGGCGCGTTGTATAAGAAGTCCTTCACCGGTCCGTATCTCAAGTGCGTGCACCCGAACAGTGTGGAGGCCTTCTTGTTTGAAATTCATGAAGGCATTTGTGGCAGCCACATCGGGGGCAGGTCCTTGGCCTACCGAGCTATTTCGCAGGGGTACTGGTGGCCGTGCATGCAGGCCGACGCACAAAAATATGTCCGCAGGTGCGAGAAATGCCAGAAATTCGCCCATCAGATCCATCAGCCTACCAGGGAACTTCTTCCCCTCACCAGTCCTTGGCCTTTCGCCATGTAGGGGCTAGATATAGTGGGACCATTGCCAACAGCACCGGGCAACCGGAAATTCTTCATCGCGGCCACAGATTACTTCACAAAGTGGGTTGAAGCTGAGCCCTTGGCAACCATCAAAGAGAAAGACGTGAAGCGATTTGTCTGGCAGAACGTTGTCACACGGTTTGGTGTCCCCAAGATTTTGATCTCTGACAACGGCACCCAGTTTGACGGTCGCCTATTCAGAGGATTTTGTGAAGATCTGAAGATAGAATTCTACAACTCCACCCCGGCCTACCCGCAGTCCAATGGTCAAGCCGAAGCATCAAACAAGACTATACTGGATGGGTTGAAGAAACGGCTGGAAAAGGCTAAGGGCAAGTGGGCTGAAGAATTACCGAGTGTCCTTTGGGCATACCGAACAACCCCGCGACGTTCGACCAGGGAAACTCCATTTGCTTTGGCTTATGGCATGGAGGCGGTCATACCTTTGGAAGTTGAAATGCCCACCCTCAGAACTGAGAGTTTTGAGCCCGAACTAAATGCCGAGGCTATTGCCTTGGAGTTGGACCTAGCGGAAGAGCGCCGGGAGAAAGCCCTCATCCATGTGGCCGCCTACCAACAAGAGCTCTCCAAGAAGTATAACAAGACAGTGCACCCCAGACCGTTCAAAGTTGGGGATTGGGTTTTGAGGAAGATTATGGGCAACACCCTGGTGCCAGGAGAAGGCAAACTAGGGGCAAATTGGGAAGGACCCTACAAGATCACTGGTCTGGATGGCAAGGGGGCTTACCACTTGGAGGATCTAGAGGGAAGAGCCATACCCCGGCCATGGAATGCGGCCAACTTGAAATTGTATTATTTTTAAGCTTTTTACTTTCCTCTTTTTGTAAAGCAATTTTTTGGCTTGCAAAGCAGAATGTAATTCTTTTTGTCAAATTATAGAAGTCATTTTGCTTTAGCACTTGGATTATTGTTTTAATGTTACGAACCGAGATGGTGTACTCCGGTTGGAAGAGTTGGTGTTCTGTCCAACTTTGGATTCCCAACCGAGATGGTGTACTCCGGTTGGAAGAGTTGGTGTTCTGTCCAACTTTGGATTCCCAACCGAGATGATGTACTCCGGTTGGAAGAGTTGGCGTCTTGCCCAACTTTGGATTCCCAACCGAGATGGTGTACTCCGGTTGGAAGAGTTGGTGTCTTGGCCAACTTTGGATTCCCAACCGAGATGGTGTACTCCGGTTGGAAGAGTTGGTGTCTTGGCCAACTTTGGCTTCCCAACCGAGATGGTGTACTCCGGTTGGAAGAGTTGGTGTCTTGTCCAACTTTGGCTTCCCAACCGAGATGGTGTACTCCGGTTGGAAGAGTTGGTGTCTTGTCCAACTTTGGATTCCCAACCGAGATGATGTACTCCGGTTGGAAGTGTTGGTTTGTTCAACTTAGTTACAGCCGAAGTGGCTATTTCGGTTCATGAATTTGTCTCGTTCTGCTAAAGTACTTAGACCGTGTTATGTATTCCGGTTCGATGAGTTATACCGAGATGTTTTGCTGAAGACAGAATTGATTACAACCGTGTGTACACTTGCAAAAATTCAAAATCTTTCATTGATAAAGAAATTCATTACATCAAAAGTATTGAAAGCAAAAATACAAAGAAAAGAAAACTAAACCAAGGGGGATAGATTGGTGAATTCATCCTCGGCAGCCTCAAGGTTGACGGTTGGGCTCGCTTCTTGGGCACCGGGCTCAACTTGACCGGGCTGCACTTCCACTTCGGCGTCCTCAGCCTCCGAATCTGTCTCATCACTTCCTTCTTCAAGCCCCTCCTCGGCCTCCGCTTGAAGCGCACTGAATACATCATTTGCGTAAGGCACGAGGTAGACCGGTAGCTTGGCGGGAGGAGGATTAGTAAATACATCGGTGTCGGAGCCCTGGCCGAGGTGCTAGCAGGCGGACTTCCAGCCAGCCTTGAAAAAGATGTCTTGTGTTGCAAAGACTTGCTTCTTGTAGTTCTTCTCGGCTTCGTTAAACCCGGCATTGTTGGCAGCCCGGCAAGCTCTCCTCTTCGTCTTCTTAAAAGCGTCCACCTCAATCTGGAGATCACTTTGTTTTTTCTCGGCCGCCTCCAGCTGACCGAGCAGTCTGTTGTTGTCAGCATTGGCTATCTGGAGGGAAGCCTTAGCCCGGCCCAGCTCGGCTTGAAGGCTCTCAACCTGGCTGGCTGTGTCATTTGCCTTTTGCCTAAGCCGGTGGATGCGCTCCAAAACCAGATGTTGTTTTTGAATGGCCTGCAAAAAACAAAGTTGATGAGAAACGGAACCGGGCAAACACTTAGGAAAATTTTCAGAGCTGCATTGGCTTACCCTGGCCATGGACTTTACTGATGACTTGACTAACCGAGTGTCAGGGACGTGGTCGCTGCCAACCACGTCGCTCGGTAGTAGGAATGCTTTGGACAGATCAAAGGCGAGCAGATGCTCTTTGTCAGCCTTGATCGAAGCCGTCGCCGGGATGTCCTGACCCCGGTGCTTCAGATGTGGGCGCCAGGCTGGCACTGGGGCGGGGGCGTCCGTGGGGTGCTCGGTGGCGAGCTCGGTGACTAGCTCGGCGGACGGATCTGCCCGAGCTCTTTTCCCGGCCCGCCGCGCAGAAGGTTCTCGGCTGGATTGCCCGGTGGATGGAGTGGCTAGGGCGACCACGGCGCCACTGGATTGACCGGCGGTTGGCGACCGGGTTACCACGCTCGGCACCTCGGCAGATGTGGCGGTGAGCAGGTTCTTGATTCGACTTCTCTTGGCCATTTCTTGCTCGTCTGTTAACCGGATTAACGGGACGTCGGGAAGGGTTGGATCTGGCGGTGGCGAAGGAGCTCTGAGGAAGTCGGTTACTTTACTCCGGCGGGGAGCGGAATATTGTTAGAATTTCCCATCTTTACCTTCACCTACTCCACTACACACTCCACTTCACCTACCTCCACTTCACCACACACTCCACTTCACCTAACCCACTATCACCTCCACTACACCCACTACCACATTTTCTTCTATATATAGATTGTATAGGAATTGTAAACAATAATCTTGTAATCAATCTTGTAATACATCAATCAATAATACAAGAGTTTTAACATGGTATCAGAGCAAGGTTAAGAACCTAATATTTTCGTTCCACCGGCGGGCGGCAATCTCGTCTTGGCTGCCCGCCGGACAAACCCACAGCAGCCAATTAAGCCGCCATCACCATTACCCCTTCCCACCACCAAAATACAGAAGGCAACCAAAGTAACAAACAAGGCAAACAACAATCATACCAGCAGAAAAAGACTGAACTTCTCAAACCATCACTACTGAAGATCATAGCTTCTTGTTTTCTCCGAGTTAGAGAATCTCTTCACTTCCCAATGTTCTGCTGGTAATCAAGAAACCAACTGCGAATTGCACAGTAAATTGATAACCAAAGATCATTTCACCTTTCTTGATCTCAAACGCTGCATCGTGGCTGTGCACCACCATATCTACCTTGGCCTTACCGTACTGGAACGGTACCGGCGGTTCAATCCCCTCAGCGCCCCTGTGCCCAGATTCGCCTACCACGTCGGCGCCGTCGGCTTAGGATCCGACGGTCGGATCTTCGTCAGCGTCAACCTTGAGTTCCCTGATCTTCGTCTTCTCTCTCCGCCTTCCCGTCGCCGACTCGATGCGAAGGAACTGCCCGATTGTCATGAATACTAAGTTGCCTGGTGAGCTTTGAAAGAAGAGAAGATTGTTTCTGACAACGCTCCCTCTTGCGCTTTACATTTTGGTCCTCCATCCGCAACTCTTCCATCCTTGCCATACTTTGAGAGCTGACTGAACTGTACAACTTATTAAGCATGTCTTCCTTGGCTTTCTCCACTTGGCAAAGAACCACTGCTTTTGGGACATTGGCAGCAAGGCTGTTCAGACCTTGAGCCTAAACTTCCTCGTCACAGGGAATGTGCACTTTCAGAACACAAGTCTGGATCTTCAAAATTAATGGGGTTTTACACAACCCATGATGATGGCTAATGGTCCGCATATGCCTAAAATGATGATAATACTTCTTTTCACACACTGATGTTCCCCACTAAACTTCCTTTTCTTTTCTTTTTTTTTATTTTAATCCCTTTTTTTAAAAAGACAACGCAACACACGATTTGCACACCCATGTTTTCCTTCATATATTCTTGTTATTCTTATTATTATTATTATTTTAATCAAAAAAAAAAACAAAAAAAAAAAACAAAAAAAAAAAACAAAAAAAAACAAAAAAAAAAAATGGGCCAAGCACCCACGTGAATATTTCCCCTATCTTTCATTTTGATTTCCAAGTTATTCTTATTATTTCTTTCTTTATTTTTCTTTTACATTATTTTTTACTCTTTTTTAAATTTCATTCATACCATATCGCTTTGCACACCAAACCATCTTTATTTTTCTTTTACATTATTTTTTACTCTTTTTTAAATTTCATTCATACCATATCGCTTTGCACACCAAACCATCTTTTATTCATATCGGGATCAACCCCGATTCACATTTTACACAAAAAAAAAATAAAAAATAAAAAATAAAAAAATACACAACACATCACAACAACAACAGCTTTGTTTTCTTTTCTGCAGACGGCCACCCACCGACCTACTCTGCCGCCGGTCTCTTTTTTTTGCCTCCGTCCTGGGCGGTCCTTGACGGTGTTGCCTCCGTGTTTCCCACTCCACTGGGCACGATCACTCCCCCATACTCCTCCACTGCAGCATATGGCGGACCTCCAAATCGGAACATCACGGTGGCCTTCCGCTTCAGCTCCTTGTTTTCTGCCCTTAGCACGCTTATCTCTGCTCGCGCATCCTTATACATGCGTTGGAGCAGAGACAGCTGGGAGTTTAAATGCTGCACTTCATTTGTCCTACTCTGCAGCCGGTTCGACAAATTTGTGACCGCCGTCATGCTTTCCACACATGCCTTCAAAGTATACTGATTAGCCTCAATATCAGTTTGCATCGCCATTTTTTGCTCCACCGACTGCATCGGAAAGTTCAATGGAGCAAAACCAGAGGTGTTTGGTTGAGGTTCACTGGCCACCGCACCAGTTATTTCTCTTGTGGGCTCGTTCAGTTCTGGAAAGAGCGTGAGCAGGTTCTGGGTAGCTGGACGGGAAGAAGAGGCCATGTTTTTGGATTGCTAAGTGTTTCAGCGAAATAGCAATTTCAGACTGGTAATGTTCGGAAGGGTTGGTGACAGAATGGCAACAAAGAGTTCCACAGTTTCTCTCTCCGCAGAGGCAGAGTTTTTTCAGCGAAGGGTTGGTTTCAGAGGTTTCAGAATGGTATGCCTCAGCCTCAGCCTTCGTCTTGGTTAAATAGCTGAGGCAGCCACGCGCATCGCGCGCCTCTTGCCGCCCGACAAACTGGCACGCCTTTTTATGGCACACCTTTTGATAAATTGAGCACGCCTTTTGATGGCACGCTTTTTGAAAAATTGGGCACACCTTTTGAGGGTGCAACTTTTACAAGGGTCCGACAAGACTCTATAAACTGTCCCGACATTTGATACCGGTTAGCTTTTTTAAGGGTCCGACAAGACTCTGTAAACTGTCCCGACATTGATTCCGGTTAGCTCCTTTTAAGGGTCCGACAAGACTCTGTAAACTGTCCCGACATTGATTCCGGTTAGTTTCTACAAGGGTCCAGCAAGACTCCGTAAACTGTCACAACATTGTCTTCTACAACGGTCCGACATGACCCCATAAACTGTCTTCTACATCGGTCTGACACCACCATACAGTGTCCTCTACAACGTTATGACACCCCATACAGTGTCTTCACCAACGGTTTGACACAACCATACAGTGTCTCCTATCTTTTTTTATTTTTATGTATTTTCTTGTTTTGCTCCTCTCTCCAAACTCAAGTTGGTTAGTTTCTATCCTCCTTGAGTTTGCGGGGGGCTGTTAGAATTTCCCATCTTTACCTTCACCTACTCCACTACACACTCCACTTCACCTACCTCCACTTCACCACACACTCCACTTCACCTAACCCACTATCACCTCCACTACACCCACTACCACATTTTCTTCTATATATAGATTGTATAGGAATTGTAAACAATAATCTTGTAATCAATCTTGTAATACATCAATCAATAATACAAGAGTTTACCTTCACCTACTCCACTACACACTCCACTTCACCTACCTCCACTTCACCACACACTCCACTTCACCTAACCCACTATCACCTCCACTACACCCACTACCACATTTTCTTCTATATATAGATTGTATAGGAATTGTAAACAATAATCTTGTAATCAATCTTGTAATACATCAATCAATAATACAAGAGTTTTAACAAATATCTATATGTAGGACTGTAGCCGAGTAGTTGGTTACAGTCACGATCCCGGTAGCGAAGCGCGGTCCTGATCGCCTCTACGTTGGGGAAGTTGTAGTTGGCTTGCAAGGCTTGGATGGCTGCAAAAGAAACAAGGGAATGATTAAACTGCGAAAAACATAAGTATGTAAACCGAGATTATTTGCGCAGCTTACATGTGCTCCCAAAACTTTTGCTAATCATCCAGCCCGGTGTCTCGGCTGTTTCATAGTTACCAGACACCTAGAAGAAATCATCGTCATGAAGATCCTTGTCTGGTGTACCGGTTACGATTTTTTCTCGGCCCGGTCGAATCTTCAAGTAATAGGCGAGACCGTCGCCGGTGTGGCCAAGTGTGTATTGGCGTAGGATCTCGGCTAAACCTAGGCTTATGCCTAACCGGTTATTTAACTCATGCACGCCATTTATTATCCTGTATGTGTTGGTGGACACTTGGGTTGGCGCTAGCCCGGTTCGGCGTAAGAACTCGGTAATCAGCGGGTTAAGAGGGAAACGAAGGCCCCCTTCGACAATGGACAGCACGGTGAAGGGGCATTCCTCCCTACCCCAAGGCGTGGTTTCTTCTTCGGCCAGCTCGAGATGGACGTCGGCCGGGACGCCGTAATCCTCTCTGAAAGCGGCTAGCGCGGCCGGAGTGTCCACTAGGAAGCGGAATTTCCCCATTCGAGGCCGACTTACTATAGCCCGGTTGATGGGTTGGGCACGGTGGTAATTGGCTGCAGCTCGGTCCTGAGAGGTTCAGGAATGGCAGTGGTCCCCTTGGACTCTGCAGGAAAAGGATGGCAAGTGTAAGTGAGCGCGGTTTCACATTAGGAGCTAGACTTCAGCTCGGTCGGTAAGGGTGCCAAACCACCTCGGTTGACTAATTAAGGAGCTCGGTCGCCCAAGCAGACCTAATTTTAGCCCGGTTAAGCGATCGAGTAATTGGGTTATCTCGGTTTGTGCCGTGGTTATTACAAACATGTTGTTTGCCCGGTTTGGTTGGTTTTTTGGATCAAAAGAAGGCCCAGAGCCCGGTTCACCCCAGTTCTTTAGCGTTCTTCAGGGAGACGAAGAACGCCAAGAACAGTGGGAGGTTTGTGACGTTTTCAATGATCAATGCCCTAAAAGCTACGTTTTTGTGCCCTAATGTGTGTAAAATAAAAGAAAATAGCAACGTAAGAGGGATTGAGTATCTTACCTGTGAAGGGCTGAGGGTGTTCTTCCAAAACACGAAGGATGGCAGAATGGCAGAAGATTTGAATACGAGAGTGCTGGGGCTCTGAGGTTGGATATCGAAATGGCAGTAGGGATTGGAGTTTGGGGGAGGTCTCGTATGTATAAGCAAGGGGGAGTCCGCCCAAATTCAAATTCTGACAAAAACGGCGGGTTGGCTGCCCGATGCCCAATGGCAGGCCGCCACGTGTCCCCATTTATGGCTACGTCGGGGCTGAAGCGACGGGTTGAAAAGACGAAGAGCCAACCGAGCTACTTTCGACGAGAACAGGTCGGCCGAGGAATATAACCGGTCAAATCTGCAGACAATGACGTCAACTAGCTCGGTCAAGGCTTGGCAACTTGACGACCGGAGAAATGTTATCTCGGTCGAAGTGAATAATCCCAGTCACGCTTTCGCGGACGGGATTAAGGGGCAATTGAGAGGGTGATTTATGATCCGGTGTTGGGCCGAGGTATAGACCGAGCAAGTTGAGGGCCCAGCAGAGCATTGGGCCGAGATGATCGACTGTTCACCCGGAGATGGGCTACCAGAACTTGGGCCGGGCAGAGTTTGGACTGAGTGTGTGCTGCCCCGGACCGTGCAGAAGCTGCTCGGCCAGGAAGTGACCGGTCAGACCAGGATGCTCGGTCCGAGGATGGTCGAAACCAGACAGACCGAGAGACCGGCGCTCGGAAAGGCGCAGTCAGCCGAGGTAGTTGATTGACCGGCGAGAAGGCCGACCAAAGGAGGAGCCCGGGCTAGGCTTTGCCGAGATGCCGCCTAGCCCGGTCCTTCATTTCTTTATCCGGTTAGGCGCTTAAGGTATGAAGCATGGTACGACCGAGGTAGGGCAGCTCGGCTGCCGAGCTCCGGCTGTGCTGACAGGCAGTTGAGAGCAGGTGATGAATGGCATGGTTTATGCTGACAGATGGGATAGCAGAGCCACGTGTCAGGAGATGACAGGGAGTGGATATGGGGCTCAGAAGGTATATAAGCATGTCTGCGCCCCCCATACGCGACAGACGAACATCTCTGTAAGAAAATCCTTACACAAAAACACTCTCTCCCTTCTCTCTATTCCCTCTAAGGTGTGTGCTAATTTGACCGTCGGAGGGTGTTTCCGGCCACACACCGCCGGGTAGCTCACCGTTATTTGCTCGCAGGTGATCGGATATCGACGGAGCTCGGAAGAAAGGAATACGGGCACGCCGGAATATTTGCTCCCCGTACAATGCCTATCTAAGAAAAAAAATCATTATGAAAATCAAACACAATACAATTAATACAAATAAACTTCCAAACTTGAGGAATAAGACACACGTACACTAAACAAAAAAAAAAAATTTAGTTGCCAAAAGTCAATATTTAGTCACTGAAAGCTTTAGTAACCTGAAACCTAAACTAACACTGCCCAATATTTTTGTCTTCTATTGTAGCATATTTGGTGACTAAATATTTTTTTAGTCGTCAATAATTAATATACCTTGATTAAAAAAAATTAGTAGTAAAATTCTGAACAACACTGACCAATTTAATTTTTTGTTGTCTACTATACAACTTTCAGCTAAATTTCTTTTAATCGCCAATTTTGATCGCCAAAAGTGTAAATTGTTGTGGTGTGAGAAGATTCGAATCATGAACCTCCTAATGAGGTGTAAGAGCATCTCCACCTGATATGTCAATTTCAACATGGCAGTCCAACAGTTCTATTTTGGCTGCAAGAATGAACTCAACCCGATATGTCAAAAGCTGACATGGCTTTGGCATCATCCCCTCATGTCAATTTTGATATGTTCCCCACTTCAGGTCTTTTCTTTTTTCTTTTCTTTTCTTTTCTTTTTTTTTTCAAATAAAAGAAGACCAACAATGCACAATTTGTGGTTATCAGTTCCCCAAGTCATGCAGGGTTTTTTTTTTAACCAACGGTTAATATTACTTGAAAACCAACCTGCCTTGTCATGTACAGTAATTACTGTTGTAAATAAAATATTTTTTAATTACTTTTCATTTTATTTTATCATCTATAAATTTGGAGCTGAGCAAAATATTTTTTGAATCATTCAGGGGCAACGCATGTGATTTATAATAATATTTATGTATTGTCAATTTTTTTTAAATATGTATTGTAATTTTTCTTTTTTCATCAAATTAAAAAAAAAATGTTTAAGTAGCAATGAATAGAAATTTTGAATTTTGTTAAAAAATTATTTTATAAATATAGAATTTTAAAAAAAAAATACTATTTAAATGGCATCAAACCTCTTTTAAAAATAAATTTATCTTAATTAGTAAAACAAAAGAATTCAAATTTTAAAAATAATAGAATAATAAATTTAACATACTAGGTACAGAGCTTCCATGTCAAATTGCCACCTAAGGCTAAGTTTGGCAAGTTGCCAAAAAGTCAAAAAGCCAAAAAGTTACTTAAAAAGTTAAAAAGTTATCACTATTCACCAAAAGTCAAAAATTACGGCTGCACAACTCCTAATCCTAATTTTCCCCTACACACTAATTTATATAATTTTTTAATACACATTTTTCCATAAAAAGTCAAAAAGTTAATCCAAACATCCATATTTTTTTCCTCAATTTTTTAGTCCAAAAAAACAAAAAGTACACTTATTTAGGACACCCCAAACAACCCCTTAAGTCTTTAAAAAAATTTGACATCTCTAAGATTGAAGGTTTGAGTGGAAATGCTCTAAGGATTTTAGCCAACAAATTAACCCCGATTGGTTAATACAAGTAAATATTGAATATAAGATAATATTAGGCAATAATATTATCAATTAGTGAATCTCATAGTATATTATTGTAGCAATATAACTAACTAATTAAAAAAAATTCCCATATCGCAATAGTGAGACTACATAGTTGAGTTTGTACAATTACTTACTAAATTCATTTACAATTATTTACTAACTGATGAAATCTTAAAGGTTGTTTGGAAAGTACTAAATAAATATATTTTAAAATTTTTTATAAAAAAATAAGTAAAAAAATATAGAGATGATGTGATTCACATAAGTTAAAAAAATAAAATATACATATATGTACTTTTTTAGTATATGTCACCATCAAATAGTTAAAAGGCTTTTTTTTTTTTTTGGGCAAAAAAATCCCTGACATAATTGTGGAATATGGGAAAGGTTGTTGTCACAAATAGATCTTGACGTCATTTTGTTTTTTCCAATCTACATTTTATCCCTTTCTTTATTTTCCACAACTCTCCTAGTGACGAGACATGTCCCATATCAAAAGTTTGTAGAGCTGAAGTTGGGTATATAAAGCACCATTAGTGAATTTTCCCTTGTTTCTTTCAACCAAACCTCTCAATCAAGTAACATATGGGTCTATTAATATGATCCAAAAGTTTAAATTTATGTTGTTAAAATTACCTGTGGGGATATATTTTATGAGTACCAACACGTGACATGGCGACGCCGACGTGTCAGCCGAGGTGCCACGTGTCCTGGTTGTGACGCCGAGGTTATCTCGGCGAGGCCGAGGTTATCTCCGAAAATATCGGAATCCGAGATAAATGGATAAAAGATAAGGGACAGGAGTCTTAGAATAAAGAGAAAACTTTGCTAAGATAAGGATAAAGCTCTTATGGAGTTTATCTTTATCTTTTGAGGAATCCAAAGTAAGTACTAAATTGGAGTCCATAGAAGTCAGGCTTCTAGTAGAACTGGGATTGAGTTGGCTATAAAAGAGAGGCACCCTCATGGGTCTAAGGTATGTCTTTTTATGCTGAAGCTAGTGAGTTTAGCACTTTATTATCTTTGAGAGATATCCTGACTTGATCGTCGGAGTGCCCCCGGGTGGAAGAGCCACCGCCGGAGCCTTTTTCTTTCTGTTACAAGTTTGCTAAAGCCATCTATTCTGCCGGTGCTCTCCAGCTGATTACTAGGCGGGCAGTGTGGTCAGATTTTCACCCACACAATTTGGCGCCGTCTGTGGGAATCTTAAAAGAATAGATGGCCAGTAACGGACAGAGGGAAAACATTAGGGGCGACACTCCTGTTAGGAGTGGCAGACCAATTGACCTTGACGTTGAAGGAGACAACCACAGTACAGAAAATCATGACCAGGGCCACGGAGAAAAAGACATCGACTAGGAGGGCGACACTTCGAAGAGGACAGACCAAAGCAAGTATTATAATGAAGATAACCTTCAGGTATGGAGGGATAGGTGCCTACGGAGAGATGAGGAAGTAAAAGACTTGGCAAACAAGTTGACAGACCTACAGTCAGTGGTCAACTTCATGATGCAAAACAATATTATGCTGCCACCATACCCGCTGCAAGATACGCCGATGCCAGCAATTAATACCCAGAAGGGAGGAAGGAAAGCAATCCCCGAAGCCCCTCAGCACACCAGGAGTGGAAGGCACTCTCACCGACCTTCCAGGGAAGTCGGACGAGAGGAGCCGAGGCAAGAAGAGTCCCGAAGGACACATCACATGAAGGATCCAGGGCCCAAAGAACATCGGCATGTTCAAGGGCAAGCACTCTGCTTTGACACAACCCATGGAGAAAGATCGAAACGGGCCCACCACGAGGCCGAAAGTAGTGTGCCAAAAAGATTGAAGTCCAGAGATAGCCGAGCTCCAGGTAGGAGTAAAGAAGACTTGAGGGATTACCTCAAAAGGAGGCAGCAGAATGTTAAAGCCGAGGTGACTTCCCCAATTAAGCCGAGAACACCATTCTCGGTGGAACTGGACAAATTTGAAGCACCAAAGAGATTCAGTATGCCGAGGTTCCAAATTTATGATGGTAAGTCAGATCCCAACTTTCATGTTGGACTATACCTGAACTCAATGGCATTATACAGTGGGAACGAGCCGTTGCTCTGCAAAGTATTTCCCTCATCCTTTGGGGAAATTGCATCCGATTGGTTCCATAAACTACCGAAGGGAAGCGTAAAGACGTGGGAAGGCCTAGCCGAGATGTTTGTAGCCAGATTTGTGACGAACAAACTACAGCCCTTGAGGGTCGACGCCCTGATGGCTTTAAGAATCACCAAGGAAGAAGGCCTTAGGGCCTACGCAAAGAGGTACTACGAGGTGTTCAATCGAATACCCGAATGCAACCAAGAAGTGGCGGTCGTGTCTTTCAAGAACGGCCTGAAAGATGACTGCCCACTACGGAAGTCTTTGGCAAAAACACTGCCAAAAAGCATGGAAGAACTCATGGCAAGAATCGAGAAGTATGCCAGAGCCGAGGAAGATACATCGGGAAACAAAGAGATAAAACAGGAGAAAGGAAACGGCTCGCCGAAGCGAGGCCGAGGTAACAACGGACCGACCAAACAAGAAACGGAATTGAAGGGTAAACAGGCAGTGACGACGGTATTCCGAATCCCTATCCATAAAGTCTTTGATCAAATACGAAACCAACCCTATTTCAGAACTCCAACAAGAGCACCAGGGGAATTCATGGGAAGAAACGTTGGTAGGCGTTATGCTTACCACCAGTGTTTTTAAAGGCTCAAGGCGCACTAAGGCGCCGAAGGTCTCTTGGAGCCTAGGCGCAAGGCGCAAGGCGAGGCGCGGGCTTTATTGAAGTAAGGCGCACAGTATTCGTAAAAAATAGAAAAATTAATATAGACTAATCATTCATAGTAGTAAGACAATTTTTTAAAAAATAAAAAGTAATCAAGATTCAAGACAAAATATAGAATAATTCTTAAAGCCATAAAAGTGCATATTACATAACATTCCAATTTTCAAAGATCAAATAATCCACATTCAATAAAATAAAAACATAAACACTAAACATCCAAAACATAAATATCCAACAAATATTAATATATGTCTTAACTTAACACTTAAAAACATCAATATCAAAAGAAAGGGTAGGTTAGGTCGGTGTCAGTCAATCATCATCCTCAACATCAATGGCAAGCAAACTATCATCTTCTTCTCCATCAGTTGATTTGTATCCCTCAACATCTTCCTCCTCTGTGTCATCTGAGCCCGCTTCCTCTTCATCTATTAATTGAAGTGGAGTCAATGTTGATGGTTTAGATATCCTCGGTTGTGCCTTTGAGCGTGAACTTGTTGCTCTACTTGCATGGCTACTTTCTTCTACTCCAGAAGCTCTAGCAACAGTAGCCCACGTCAAGCCATCATCATCATCAAACACAGGCTCATTATCTTCATCTGATTCTCCATCCATCCTCCCAAGCAACCACTCATTACTTTGAAGACCTGGTAAGTTACCACAATGAAGAAGGGCACCCAACTCAGGGTTGCAGAGCCCTAAAAGCACACTTAGAAGACCTGGTAAGACAAGACCTTCTGAGGGACCTGGTTGATGAAGCCAGGACAAGGGAAGAACAAGCAAGATTGCCTCAAGCACCAGCAGCTCCACCACCTCCAGCACAGCAACCACAGGCAGGAGGACCACGGGTGGTTAATGTGATCCACTCAAGGGTTAACGAAAACGAAGTCAGAGGAGAGACCCAAAGGGTAAGGCAATTACAGCATGTCTACCAAGTCGGGGAAAAAAGACATCGGCCAGAAGAATGCCAAGGGCCGGTGATAGCCTTTACTGAAGCCGACCTGGAGTTGGTCCAACATCCGCATAATGATGCCTTGGTAGTATCCCTCCAGGTTGGGGAATGCCAAGTGAAACGCATCCTGATAGATCAAGGCAGCTCTTGTGACATCATGTATGGTAGATGTTACAAGGAGTTGGGCCTTCACCCAGACGACATGGAGCAATCGAATGGCCCGATGGTCGGCTTCAACGGAACGCCGACGTGGCCACTTGGCGCAACAAGCTTGGAAGTTCAAGCCAGCACGAATAAAATCAAGACGAGATTCATTGTGATTAATACACCCTCACCGTACAATATCATCCTGGGAAGGCCATGGTTGCATGCAATAGGGGGCAGTTCCCTCAACGTTGCATCAACTGCTACGGTTCCCAACAGAACAGGGGATTGAAGAAGTCAGAGGAGATCAACTGTAGGCAAAGAATTGCTCCATGGCAGCAATGAAGTCCACCTGCAGCATACGAGAACCAGAGAAGGCAGAAATTGAAGATGAGGACGTAGAAGTCCTAGAAGACGTCGGCAAAGAACCAGCCGAGAAGAGCGAAGAGACGCTAAAGAAAATCCTCGTCCAAGATGGGGATGAAGAACGGTTCTTTCTTCTCGGCTCAGGCCTAGCCGAAGAAGAGGAGAAAGAGTTGGAAACTTTTCTAAGAACCAACATTAAGGTGTTCGCCTGGACACCCTACGAAATGCCTGGCATTGACCCCGAGGTCACTTGCCACAGACTGAATGTCAACAGGTCGGCAAAACCTATAATTCAACGAGCCAGAAGACCGACGTTGATGCACGTGGAAGCAGTAGAAGAAGAGGTAGACAGACTTCTGGAGGCCAAGGCCATCCGAGAAGTTCACTACCCGACATGGCTGTCCAACATAGTAGTGGTGAAGAAGAAGAACGGCAAATGGAGGGTCTGTGTAGACTTTACCAGTCTCAACAAAGCCTGGCCAAAAGACAGCTTTCCTCTGCCCAAGATTGACCAACTAGTAGATGCTACTTCAGGGCATGAAAGGATGAGTTTTCTGGATGCATACAGGGGGTACCACCAGATTGCCATGTACCCTCCAGACGAGGAGAAGACCGCGTTCATCACCCCTAAAGGCCTGTACTGTTACAAGGTAATGCCTTTTGGGTTGAAAAACGCAGGAGCAACTTACCAAAGGTTATCAACAAAGATGTTCAAGCACCTGATTGGCAAAACGGTAGAAGTCTACATCGATGACATGGTCGTGAAGACCAAGGAATCTAAGGGTCATCTTGCCGACCTTAAAGAGGTCTTTGATGTACTCAAAACATACCGGCTCCGACTCAACGCATCAGAGTGCGCGTTTGGAGTTGGATCAGGTAAGTTTTTAGGGTATCTGGTAACAAGAAAGGGCATTGAAGCCAGCCCAAACCAAATCAAGGCCATCCTAGAGCTGAAGAGCCCGACGTCGGCAAAACAGGTTCAGATGCTTACTGGAAGGGCCGCAGCCCTAAACAAATTCATCAGCAGAAGCTCAGATAAGTGCAGACCCTTCTTCAACTTGGTGAAAAAAGCCACAGACTTTCTGTGGACAGAAGAATGCGAAGCCGCTTTAACCGACCTGAAGAAGTACTTGACCACAACTCCGGTTCTTTCCAATCCAGAACTAGAGAAAGAACTGTTTTTGTACTTGGCAATTTCAGAACACGCAGTCAGTGCAGTACTAATCCGAGAAGAAAAATGGGAGCAAAAGGCTGTTTATTATGTACACTACACCAAAACAGGGCATTAACGGCGGTTTTTTTAACGGCGGTAACGAAAACCGCCGTTAATACCGCCGTTAATGTATCATTAACGGCAGTTTCGTTACTGCCGTTAAAAAACCGCCACTAAAAGTTTCTTTAACGACGGTAATGAAACCCACTTTTAACGGCGGTAACGAAACCGCCGTTAATGCCCACTTTTAACGACGGTAACAAAACCGCCGCTAATGCCCAATCATTACCGCCGTTAATGACGGCGGTCTTTGCCGGCGTAGCTCCGGCGAAACTCCGGCGTGCTCCGGCGAAACCATCTACAATAAAGTAAAAGTAATGTTTAAATATTTATTTAGGGAATATATTTCATGAAGAGTGGCTATGGCAGAGTGGTTGGTGTTGGTGGATGAGAGGTCTTGGGTTCAAAACTTGGGGAGTGCAAGAAGAAAGAATTATTTTTTGAAAAATTTGAACCTATTTACGGCGGTAAAAAACTGCCGTTTTTGGTCGACTTTTAACAACGGTAATTTGCCTTTTTACGACGGTTTCACTTTTTCCGACACACGCATAAACGGCGGTAACGAAACCGCCGTTAATACCGCCGTTAAAGGCTTTAACGGCGGTAAAAAACCGCCGCTAAAGCCCAATTTTGACGTAGTGGTAAGTAAAACCTTGGCCGATGCAGAAACAAGGTATCTACCACTGGAGAAATTAATGCTAGCCTTAGTAATGGCTTCAAAAAAGTTGAACCATTACTTTCAGGCGCACAAGATTGTGGTCCTAACAGAGCACCCATTGAAGTCCTTGTTGCAACAAGGAGACTTAACAGGAAGGATAGCAAGATGGGCAGTAGCCCTAGGCCAGTATGACCTGGAGTTCAGGCCGAGAACAGCAATTAAAGGCCGAGTTTTGGCTGACTTCGTAGCAGAATTCGCACCCGAAACCATCGAACATCGGGCTCCGTTGAGCCAGGATGAGCATTGTCCCAGCAAGCAAAGAGAATCCCAGCCTAGGGCAAAAGAGCAAAAGAAAGAAAAACTCAGACCCTGCAGCATCTACATCGGCGATTCATTCAGACTGTTCGTCAATGGAAGTTCGAACCGACAAGGAGCGGGGGCAGGAGTACTGCTGATATCTCCAGATGGAGAAATAATAGAACAGTCCATCCGTTTGGGGTTCAAGGCCTCAAACAATGAAGCGGAATACGAAGCATTAATTGCAGGGCTAAAACTGGCAGCAGCAGCAGCAGCAGAAGCAGATGAGGTAATAGTTTTTTGTGATTCACAACTTATTGTTAACCAGTCAACAGGTGAATTTGCAGCCAGGGACGAAAGGATGTCGGCATATGCAAAAGAGGTCATCAGATTGGCAGCCCTATTTCAGAACTGCCGACTACTCCAAGTTAGCCGAGATGACAACACCCACGCCGACGCGTTGGCTAACCTGGCAAGTTCAATGCAGACTGGAAAAACAAGGACAATTATGATCGACTATATGTCGGGCTCGAGCATAGAACCACAGAGCACAGAGCAAGAAGCAATGTGCGTGGACTTGGGACCGAGCTGGATGGATGCAATCATTGCATTTCTAAAAGAGGGAAAGCTGCCAGAAGACCATAAGGAAGACATAAAATCAAATTGAAGTCGGCCAGATTCAGTCTGACAGCAGAGGGCCACCTCTACAGAAGGTCCTTCACTAGACCCCTTTTAAAGTGCGTACACCCTTTGCAGGTTGAAGATTTTCTATACGAGATTCATGAAGGGATTTGTGAAAGCCACGCTGGGGGCAGATCATTGGCCAACAGGGCCATTACCCAGGGGTATTGGTGGCCCTACATGCAAAAGGATGCTGAAGCCTACGTGAAGAAGTGTGAATAATGCCAAAGGTTTGCACCTTTGATACATCAGCCAGCTGCTGACTTGAACCCAATATCCAGCCCTTGGCCGTTTGCCCAATGGGGGATGGATCTTGTTGGGCAACTTCCCCAGGCAACTGGGCAGAGAAAATACTTGCTGGTAGCAACAAATTACTTTACGAAGTGGATAGAGGCAGAACCTCTTGCCAAGATCCGAGATGTGGACGTCAAGAACTTTATATGGAGAAACATCATCACCAGATTTGGGATTCCAAGAGCAATAGTTGCCGACAACGGAACACAGTTTGACAGCAAACTCATCAAGAACTTTTGTGCGAAATTCAAGATCAAGAATTACTTTTCAACACCAAGTTTTCCCCAAAGTAATGGCCAAGCAGAAGCATCCAACAAAGTAATTTTGGAGGGAATAAAGAAGAGGCTGCAGGCAGCGAAAGGAAAGTGGGTAGACGAGTTACCCAACGTACTTTGGGCATATCGAACTACGCCGAGAAGATCAACAGGGGAATCCCACTTTGCCATGGCTTATGGCACAGAAGCAGTCATCCCATTGAAGATCGGCATCCCAAGGATCAGAACCCAGAGAGTAGAGAATGGCACCAATGACATACTCTTAGCCCGAGATCTGGATCTTTTGGAAGAACGAAGAGAGAAAGCTGCAATTCAACTCGCAGTATCCAACAACAGCTTGCCAGAGCTTACAACAAGAAGGTCAATCCAAGAAACTTTCAAGTCGGCGACCTAGTCCTGAGAAAAGTCGTCGGCAACAAGAAAGATCCCAGAGAGGGCAAGCTTGGCCCAAACTGGGAAGGACCCCACAGAATTACTTCGGTATTAGGCAATGGAGCTTATCGGCTTGAAGATAACGAGGGCAAAGCACTGCCAAGACCTTGAAATACTTGTAATTTGAAATTCTTCTATCATTAGATGTGCATTATTTTTTGCCGATGTCATCAATAAAATCTTTTCCCTTTTCTTTAAAACACATATGATTGATAAAGTTACATATTGGTGTTTTTGGAGACATGAATAATGAGAACCCAAGTAGAACTCAGGTTCACATTGGGGGCAGAGAGAAGACAGAGACACTTAATCCACTTGTTGAAATTTGTAGCAATTTACAAGTTGGAGTTAAGCTGATTCCTTATCTTCACTTGTTGAAATTTGTAGCAATTTACAAGTCGAAGTTAAGTCGATATTATTCCTTAATCCACTTGTTGAAATTTGTAGCAATTTACAAGTTGGAGTTAAGCTGATTCCTTATCTTCACTTGTTAAAATTTGTAGCAATTTACAAGTCGAAGTTAAGCCGAGATTATTCCTTAATCTACTTATTGAAATTTGTAGCAATTTACAAGTTGGAGTTAAGCCGATTCCTTATCTTCACTTGTTGAAATTTGTAGCAATTTACAAGTTGAAGTTAAGTTGATTCCTTATCTTCACTTGTTGAAATTTGTAACAATTTACAAGTTGAAGTTAAGCTGAGATGGTTCCTTATCTTCACTTGTTAAAATTTGTAGCAATTTACAAGTCGAAGTGAAGCCGAGGTTATAGTTTGCACACTTATAGCAATCTACAGGTTAGTCCAACCAAGGAAGATGCTTAACACTTGCTGAAATTTACAAGATAATGTTAAGCCGACATGTGATCATCTGTTGAAATTTGCAGCAATTTGCAGGTTGAAGTAAAAGCTAAGTATATTGTTTAAACACTTGTTGAAATTTGTAACAATTTACAAGTAGATCATTGTTATAACTTGAGAAAAATTTACAGTGTATGTTAACACTTGTTGAAATTTGTAGCAATTTACAAGTAGGTTAGACCGAGATCACTGTTTAAATACTTACTTGAGAAAAAGTTTGCAAAAATTAAACATCGAGTAGTATATGTTTCATACTTGTTAAAATTTATGAAAAGTTTGCAGGTCAGTATCTGGCCGAAGTAAAAGTTTTGTAGTTATTATACCCAAGGTATGTAACCCCGAAAAGATTGCACAAGGAAGGAAGAAGTATGTAAAGCATGCAAAATATTCTAAAATATAGAAACCATGCAGAAGCAATCAAGAGAAATTGAAGATAAAAGCATTCAACAAAAACAGGAGGAACATCGGCCATGTAAAAAAGCTTATATTGTCCAGAAACAAAAAAAAAAAGTACAAAAGACAAGAAAAGAGAGACATCAAAGTTGTGGTTCCTCAGCCTCAGGAGCAACTTTGGTTTGGACCTCTGCAGATTCTTGAAGAGCTACTTCGGCCGCCTTCTCCATTGCAAGTTCTGCATCAATCTCGGCAAGAGTTTCATCAATACTCTTGTCAATTTGAGAAACGTCGGACGAAGCGTACTCTGGAGTGGTTTCCTTGGCAACCCCTTCACCTACATCATCTTGAGTTAAGTTCATGATTTGCGAACTTGAAGGAAGGGATTTGGTCCCAGCAGCATCCTTAGGTTTCCTTACCAAAATTTCAGCCTCATCCTCGTCCTCACCTCCATCTTCATCCTCAAATTCAGAAGCATCTTCAGGTTGACTTGGAGGTGGAGGTAGAGGTGGTGGGAAGGGAAAAGGGATAGCATCGGCATTGCGGAAGGGTGAATCAGCAGGAAGATCAAGTTTCTTTATCAGGGACATCCACCCAAGGGAGAAGCCCCTGTTGCATGCCTGCCTGACCTGAAGTTTGTATTCTTCAGTAACGTCAGCCATACCCTGGGCGTATGCCTTTTCATCGGCCTCCTTAATTTCGATATCCTTGGTGGCCAGGGCCTCCTGCAGTTCCTTTTCGGCTTGGGCCTTTCTGTCCTCGGCCTCTATCTTCTCGGCTTCAGCAACCTTCCTTATGGCCTCGGTGATTCAGCTTTTTCCTCGGCTATCTGTTGGGCCTTAGTTGCAGCCTCGGCCTGCTCTTCCAGCTTTTTCATTTTTAGTTGAAGACCTTTGTTGGTCTTCTGCAGGGCAGAAAACTCCTTCTTCATCTCGGTCATTCTTTCCCGATTCTTAAAAGATTGCATTGAAAACGAATGGGCATGCTGGATGGCCTGAAAGAAAATAGAAGTGTTGGAAAATATTTTAAGTATGAAACAGAAAGAAAGTCAAAAGTTCAAAGTAGGAGCATTTACTTTGAACAGAATGCTGGAGCATTAAAGCGTAGTTCTCATACTCACTGTACTCAGCATTTCGCTCCAGGTCCCCTGGAAGGAGAAGAGCGGTGCTAAGGGCGACGCCGACATTAATGTCATCGGTGCTTTCACTAGACATGATTGGCCTGTCCTCCAAAGTAATCTTTGGGGCCCAGGGGACGTCGGGTTTTTTTGACCCCGAAGCCGTTGCAGAGGACGACCTCGCTTTCTTTGACTTTGAAGATTCTGCTGGCTGTGTTTCAGCCGACCTTTTTGTGGGAATAGAAACAGTCTTCTCACTCCCAGCCAATTGTGAAATTGGCAGAGCATCTTCATTCTCAACAACAGTGGCTTTGGCCTTTGGCTGAGCCTTTTTGGTTCTTTTTGGCTTTGGTGGGGGCATGGATTGGGTTGGTTTAGCATCAGCATCAACTGGGAGGTCGGCTAGGAGATCTTGGGCAACAGGCTTCAGGCGACCCATCTCAACAGTTTTAACAAGTCTTCGCCGACGTTTTCTTTCGGATATTGGGACCAAGTATGGAGCTGAAGTTGATGGTTGATCGGCTGGATCAGAGGTTGACCCTTGGTCAGCCCGAGATGTTAATGCAGTTTGTAAAGTGGTAGCAGAGGGAGGAGATAAGCTCTTCTTCTTTCTTTTTGGGACGTCGAGCAGTGTAGACTTGTACGTCGGAATAAAATTCAGTACCAGTGGAGCCTTACGCTTTTGGATTGGCAGATTTAGGAGCCTCTTTAAGTCTTTGCTGAGAACGTAGGATTGGCGAAAGTCTTTTGGTAACTTACGAACGTCTGCAAGAAGAAACAAACATTAGGAACAAATAAAATATTGAAAGCTTGAACAGAAACAACTAAGTATTGACACTGGGCTCTTACCCTTGCCCTCTTTAACTGATCGGGGAAGAGGGTAGAGATGGGCGTCCTCGTCTGCGCCAAACTCCCAATTTCCCGAAGCAATAACATAGTCATCTCCAGTCCCCTTGTTGGAGTCTGGGAGGTCGGCTACGATTTTGAATTCAGTGGACCTCGGCTTAAGATAATAGACGAAGCCTTTTTCCTTCAGGTTAAGGGGGCACATAGTATAACAGTACTGGATGTCGGCAAGGGTGATCCTTGCATTCTCCTGCCTAGCTAAAACTATGATGCCATTGATCACTCGATAAGAGTTTATGGCAAGTTGCATAGGGTTCAACTTGTAAAAGTGAAGAATTTCGCGAAAGAGAATGTTAAGTGGGAGCCGAAGTCCGCACTCAGTAAAAGCTACTATGGGAAAGGGCATTGATTCATCTGTGGGCATGATGGAGTCGTTATCTTCAGCCAGCCTCAGATGGACATCAGCAGGAATAGAGAACTCTTGCCTAAAATACTCAAGTTTGGTCGGGGTATCTACCCTATGTCTCCACATACCCATAACGTCCGCCTAAAGACAGAAGGCTAGGTTTCAGAAAGAAGGTGCTCTTAAGGGGTTATCGGGACCTCGGCGAAACCCTAGGTATATACTGGTAAGGATTGTTTCAGTTTTCCCTAAAAATTGAAGGTTCTATAGACAAAACCCAAACCTAAATCTATGAAGGCAAAGATTGAAAGCAAAAATTAAAGGCAGAAATCTGGAAAACAAGAAACAAAGAACGACGTTTCAAAATCAAAGAACAGAGGTATGGTTCTCAGAAGCGAAAGAAATACAGAAGTAAAAGGTCAAGAACAGTGGCAAGAAAAGTGTTGAAACAGTGCAAGTGTTCAAAATATGAGCGAAATCATGGAATAGACGCATCCAGATGAATAGTTCAGCAAATCAAAGGTTTGAACAGAGCAATAATGACAGTAAGTAAACGAAAGCACATAGAAGAAATTGGGAGTGAGAGGAACAGAGGCTTACCAGAACAAATGAAGCCGGAATGAAAGTCGCCGAGATAAGGCAACGGTTACAGACACGACGGAACGGCAAAACCCTTGCAGAGCTTGAAGCTAGAATAATGGCGAATTTGAGAAAGTTTAAGAGAGAGAGAGAAAGCCAGAAAATCGAGTGCAAACGTAAAGAAGTGAGGGAAAAAAAAGTTTTATCAAAAAACTTGAAGCGGCGGCAAAACACGGCATTTATTGCGCCTGGAGGAACGCATGCGTCAGACGGCGCAGACAGATGAAAGACGGCTTATAAGCGCGTCACAGACACGGGCCAATGAAGATAGAACACATAAGGGAAACGGTTGAGAAGAGGTGCATGACAGCTCATGCGCGTGGGGGAGTTCATTTGAGTTCTTGTTCTCTGATGAAGGCATGTCGGCCTAAAATGAATGATCTCGGCTGAAAAGCTCCTACGCCGACGCACTAGAAAGAGGAACGATATAGGTTCCATCACCTCAGAATGCCGAGGTAATAGAACCTAAGAGGCAGTTGTGGGGATATATTTTCTGAGTACCAACACGTGGCATGGCGACGTCGACGTGTCATCCGAGGTGCCACGTGTCCTGGTTGTGACGCCGAGGTTATCTCGGCGAGGCCGAGGTTATCTCCGAAGATATCAGAATCCGAGATAAATAGATAAAAGATAAGGGACAGGAGTCCTAGAGTAAAGAGAAGACTTTGCTAAGATAAGGATAAAGCTCTTAGGGAGTTTATCTTTATCTCTTGAGGAATCCAAAGCAAGTACTAAATTGGAATCCATAGAAGTCAGGCTTCTAGTAGGACTGGGATTGAGTTGGCTATAAAAGAGAGGCACCCCCAAGGGTCTAAGGTATGTCTTTTTATGCTGAAGCTAATGAGTTTAGCACTTTATTATCTTTGAGAGATATACTGACTTGATCGTCGGAGTACCCCCGGGTGGAAGAGCCACCGCCGGAGCCTTTTTCTTTCTGTTACAGGTTTGCTAAAGCCATCTATTCTACCGGTGCTCTCCAGCTGATTACTAGGCGGGCAGTGTGGTCAGATTTTCACCCACACATTACCCATACAAACTTTTGATGTGAGACAAGTTAAAATAGTGACCCATATGATTGGGTGCATAAGTTAACTCTGATATCATTTTGTAATACCCACCATTTACTTGTCCAAATAATTTGTGAATCTACCAACATGATCGAACAATTTAAATCTAAATTTACTAATTAACAAGTTAATAGAACCTTATATTAACTTGTTAATAAATAACTTGAATTTAATAGAACCTTATATAGCCAGAATAATTTTATGTACCCACACCCATCTATTCTGAATTTATCCCAAATGAAATTGTGTGATTGTGATTGAATTTGTGTACTGTGATTTCTATGTAAACTACAAAATAATAATTCTGAATAAATTCAGATAATAAGAATGAATTTATAATATTACTTGTATATCCAAGATCACTCATGCAAAAATCTGACAAGTGACTATTGCCTCGACAAACCTTCACCAGCAATCCACATGTTTGCAGCAACCACCACCTGTCACCAATTCATTCTCCATCATCATTGGTAAGTCCTTTCCTCTGCTTCTCTTTGCCTCTCTATATCACCTATTCATATGTACACACAGACTCATTTCTGATGTACCAAAAAAAATATAAATATATATATATATACATAGGCATTATTTTTAAATTTTGTCTTTGTTTTCTCAAACTAAAATTTCTGTCCAAATCCTGCTATTGACTTTCTACCTTGAATTTTATATTTGAATTTTTTTTAATTGAAGTGGTTGATTATTTGTTAATTGACGTGGCAGAGGGGTTGGGGGAGCGGGATGAGGAATGATGGTTGTAATAGAGGAGTGGGAATGGCGGGGTTGGGGAAGAGGCCGTTGGTGGGTGGTGGCAGCAGAGGGGTGGAGTTGGAGGGGTTGGGAGAGGAAGAGAAGGGTATTGGTGGTGGCAGTTGAGGGGTTTGGGGAGAGGATGCTGGTGGACACAACAACTCATCTAGTTGTCAAGCCATTCTCAACTTCTAGATTTGTTTCAAATTGATAACACATTGGCGGCGCCAATAGATCCATCCAAACACACAACCAAAGACAATACAAAAAAATAGCCACACATTGAAATCAGCAAAGCAGATAAGTCAAACACTTATAGATTCATAGCATTTCAGTTGATGAAGTCAAAAATGTAGAAATCCAACAAGGTTAACTGCCAAACAAAAATTAAGAAAAAATTATCATAGGTTTCCTTTGATAATATGGAAAGTGAGAAAAACCTGTCTACTGAGTATTAGTGGCCCTAGTGTAGATCGGCTGGCTCGCATGAGTAGACACCATCCTAATGGAACCTCTTGCCATCAAATCCTTGATTGCCTTGCGTGCTAGGGATCCATTAATCTGAAAGTGGGGCAAAGAAAAATTATCAATAAAAACTCACTATTGACTCAGACATATAAATCCAGTGTGCACACAATCTTTGCATCTAACGGTGCACGCCAATTATAATGGTCTAGAAGCACTAGAATTTACAACTACAGATAAAGAAGGAAGAATTCAAGCATACCCTCAATCTGTCAGACAGGATCGATGGAGTGACAAGCTTGTGCTTTGAAGCTTCTGAAAGAAGCTTATCATATGTTGCCTTGCGAAAAGGACCATGTTGTTTACCTTCTCCTTTTGCTTGCCTTTACTCCATTTCTGTACAAAAATCAGTTAAATCAGAATTAGAATACTAAGAGATTGCTAAGCTATTGAACTCGGTAAACCCATAAAGACAACCAGCATTTAAATGATTTTTGAAGCGCATAATAATTGTTATATAAAAGGCATAGTATCATAGTAATTATGAGAATTTCACTACTTGGTGCAGAGTAAATGTAAAATGCAAATAAAGCCATATAGCACTTGAGCAAAAACAATAATCACAACCAACAAACATATGTAAAAGATAATTGATTATGAATATTAGATAAATGATCACAAATTCACAATATATAGCATGCATAAACTAATTCAGACAGCTAATTTCTCATAAAAAGATAATTGATTATGAATAATAAAAAAAACATAAACAAACCCTAATCAATATGTAAACTGAACACAGCCATCATAAAGAGGGTCTGAATCAACGAGTTTGACAACCATAAACACCCAATTCAATGCCATTAAGCCCTAAATAATACAAAAAGTGTACTTCAATTAGTAGTCATTTCATACTCCCAATAGGTACATCAAGCAAACCCTCACCATTGATTCATCACATCACATCACAAACTAGGTTCCAAGTTTCTCAGATTTGCTAAGAATAACACCAGAAAACCCAAAAGAAAAAACCTTGACACTGTGTTTGGATCGAGTGATTTGGAGAGAAAAGAAAAGAAATAGAGAGAAATGTATTTCTCTTCCTTGTTTGGTTATCTTAAGTGGAGAGAAATGGGAAGAAATAGAGAGAAATGGAGAGAAACTCATTTCTCTCATAACCCTTATTTTCAATCTTCCCAAAAGTGGAGAGATTGGGAGAGAAAAGAAATCCACAAATGTTTATATTTTTATAATACCAATTTTACCCCTATAAAAATAAAAGAAATAAAATGATTGAAAATATAAAAAGGTTATTTTGGTAATATAACATAAAATAATTTCTTTTCTTTTCTCTTAATGAAATCTAACCAAACAAGAAGGAGAGAAATCACAATCATTTCTTTTCTTTTATTTCTTACTTATCCAAACAAAAAGGAGAGAAATTACAATCATTTCTTTTCTTTTCTTTTCTCTTATTACTTAAGTAATCATTTCTTTTCTTTTCTCTCCTAAGTTACCAAACATAGCGTAAATAAATCAGAAATCAATGATTCCAAAGAAGCAAATTTCTTACAACAACTGATTCTATTTCAGCAATGTATTATTAAACGCAATCTGACACATAATGAAAAACCCAACAACATTCACAAGTAAAACCTCAACAATCAGCAATGAAGCAACAAATCAAGCTCTCAAATTTAACACAAATGGAACTTCATAAACCCTAACCCCAACAAACCCATGATTCTTACCTTCTTTTTCCGCTTTACTCCGCCGGATTTCGCCGGCTTCGACGACGGCGGAGCCTTTTCCTTCTTCGGGCCCTAATAACAACACATAAACAAAGTGCTTTGCTTTCTCAAATTAAAAACACAAAAATAGAGAACACAAGACGAACATTAAAGAGTTATGATTTGTTTGTTATACCATGACGATTTTTCTAGGGTTTTTGGCGGAGATTTTTTTGGGTGAAGCTGCTGCTGCTGGGATTTAGAGCGCCGTGAAGGGTTCAGATAGGGCAACAAACAGAGTATATATCTGTATGTGTAAATGCGTATACTATACCTGATTGATATTGATAAGAAAAAAAATTAGGGTTTTGTGAAATATGATTATTTTACGCAAAAACTCTAAAACTCAAATATCATTTTGACCTTTTAAATTAGAAATTTTTATTGATAAGTTTAATTTAGAAGTGTTTTAACCCAAGAAGTTTATGAAGAAATTTTTTAACCCATTTAGTTCATGTATAGTTTTATTCCATAAAGTCAATTTTCTTGATTTACACTATTTTCTTGGACACTTATGCCCTTCTATTCAATTTTGATACCTTTATAAATATTTTTTGAACGATTAGCAATTTAATGATGTGAATATTCATATTTTAAAATTCACATTGGTAGGAATGTAAAATTGGCCCGTGGGCGGCCCGAAACCCATCCGCGAGCCGGGGCAGGCCTGGCCCGTTGACAATGTGAATATTCACATTGACATATTAACATTCACATTAATAGGAGTGTAAAATTGGCCCGCGTCCCGTGGCGGCGCGAAACCCGCTCGCGGCCCATGGGTGGCCCGGGCGGGCCCGATCCGGCCCATTGACAATGTGAATATTCACATTGACATGTTAACATTCACATTGATAAGAGTATAAAATTGGCCTGCGGCCCATGGGCGGCCAAAAGCCCGCCTGCGGCCCGGGGAGGGTCCGGCCCGGCCCGTTGACAATGTGAATATTCACATTGACATGTTAACATTCATATTGATAGGAGTGTAAAATTAGCTCGCGCCTCGTGGCTGCCCGAAACCCGCCCACGGCCCGTAGGCGGCCCGGGGCGAGCCCGGCCCGGCCTGTTGACAATGTGAATATTCACATTGACATGTTAACATTCACATTGATAAGAGTATAAAATTGGCCAGCAGTCCAGGGCGAGCCCGACCCGGCCCGGCCCGTTGACAATGTGAATATTCACATTGGCATGTTAACATTCACATTAATGGGAGTGTAAAATTAGCCCCCGTCCCATGGCGGCGCGAAAACCGCCCGCGGCCCATGGGCGGCCCGGGGCGGGCCCAGTTCGGCCTGTTGACAATGTGAATATTCACATTGACATGTTAACATTCACATTGATAAGAGTATAAAATTGGCCTGCAGCCCGTGGGCGACCAAAAGCCCGCCCGAGGCTCGGGGTAGGCCCGGCCCGTTGACAATGTGAATATTCACATTGACATGTTAACATTCACATTGATAAGAGTGTAAAATTGGCCCGCAGCCCGTGGGCGGCCCGAAGCCCGACTGAAGCCCGAGGCGGGCTTGGCCCGACCCGTGACAATGTGAATATTCACATTGACATGTTAACATTCACATTGATAGGAGTGTAAAATTAGCCCGCGCCCTGTGGCTGCCCGAAACCCGCCCACGGCCCGTGGGCGCCCCAGGGCGGGCCCAGCCTATTGACAATGTGAATACTCACATTGACATGTTAATATTTACATTGATAAGAGTGTAAAATTGGGTCGTGACCCGTCGGCAGCCTGAAGCCCGACCACGGACCGGGGCGGGCCCGGCCCGTTGGCAATGTGAATATTCACATTGACATGTTAACATTCACATTGATAGGAGTGTAAAATTGGCCCGCAGCCCGTGGGCGGCCCGAAGTTAGATTGCAGCCTGAGGCGGGCTTGGCTCGACCCGTGACAATGTGAATATTCACATTGACATGTTAACATTAACATTGATAGGAGTGTAAAATTGGTCCGCTGCCCGCAGCTCGCCGGCGGCCCGGGGTAGGCCCGGTCCCAAACCCAGGCCGCCCCGAGCCGTCCATGGGACGCGATTCAATTTTACACTCTTATCAATGTGAATGTTAGCATGTCAATGTGAATATTCACATTGTCAACAGGCCGGGCCGGACCCGTCTCGAGCCGCCCACCGGCCGTGGACGGGTTTTGGGCAGCCATGGGGCACGGGTTAATGTTATACTTTTATCAACATGAATGTTAACATGTCAATGTGAATATTCACGTTGTCAACGGGCAGGGCCCGCCCCGGCCCGGAGCCGGGCTTCGGGCTGCCCACGGATCACGGGCCAATTTTATACTGTTATTAATGTTAATGTTAATATGTCAATGTGAATATTCACATTGTCAACGGGCCGGGCCGGGCCCGCGCCACGGGCCACGGGCCAATTTTACACTCCTATCAATGTGAATGTTAATATGTTAATGTGAATATTCACATTGTCAACGGGCCGGGCCGGGCTCGCCCCGGGCCGCCCACGGGCTTCGGGCTGCCCATGGGACGCGAGTCAATTTTACACTCTTATTAATGTGAATATTAACATGTCAATGTGAATATTCACATTGTCAACAGGCCGGGTCGGGCACGCCCGGGGCCGCCCACGCGACATGGGCTGGTTTCGGGCAGTCACGGGGCGCGGGCTAATTTTATACTCTTATCAATGTGAATGTTAACATGTCAATGTGAATATTCACATTATCAACGGGTCGGGTCGGCCCCGCCCACGAGCCAATGGCGGGTTTCGGGCCGGCCACAAGCCGCGGGCTAATTTTACACTCCTATCAATGTGAATATTAACATGTCAATGTGAATATTCACATTGTCAACGGGCCGGGCCCGAGGCTGAGCCCAGGCTTCGGGCTGCCCACGGGTCACGGGCTAATTTTACACTCTTATCAATGTTAATATTAATATGTCAATGTGAATATTCACATTATAAACGGGCCGGCCCGGGCGCGCCCCGGGCCGCCCAGCTGGCCACGGGCCACCCACGGGCCACGGGCCAATTTTACACTCCTATCAATATGAATGTTAACTTGTCAATGTGAATATTCACATTATCAACGAGCCGGGTCGGGCCTATTTTTTTGGCCTGTGGGCCGGCCCAGCCCGACTCGAATTTTTTCGGGCACCCACGAGGATCGACATGGGCCGTGCCCCTACACATTGACGATATGAACATTCACATTGACGGTGTGAACATTCACATTAGGGGTATTTTGGTAATTATGTTACCCATATGACTTATTGAAATATAAGAAAATAATGTGAACTAAATGGAACATAAGTAGATGAAAAGGGTATTTTGGTCTTCTTATCTCAAATTGGACCTAATGGAATAGTCAAAAAGAATATGGGTTTGATGGAATAAAGCTCTTAGAAAATGGATTTATCAAAAAAGCTCCCTTTAAATTATACTCTTAAATTATTAAAATTTATTATTTTATCCCTTAAATTATTGAAAAGTATCACATTGTCCTCTAACGAAATAGGACAAAGTGAAACACGCCAATAATTTAAGAGATTTATTTATATGTTTTTATAGCTTAGGAAGCAAAGTAATACTTCTCAATAGGTTATGGATTCTATTTGCACGGATTTAAGTCATGTGTTGTTTGGCTCCATAAGTGGTTGGATTGGACTATCAATTCTGTAGGTCCTACATAGCCCATGTTTGGTTGACAAAAATTAAAGGGGATTAGTAGTGCCATGAGACTATAAATGCCCTCATATAAGGGGGATTAGCTTAGTTGGATTTTTGGTAAGATTAGGAAAATAGTGAAGGGATTGAGTATATTTTATATATATTTTTTTTTACCAGGTGCAACTGTTTGTTTTAATAGTTGTTCTAATTTTTTTAATATAGAAATAATTTATTTATTTATTTTATATAAAATAATTTAACAATCTCATCACTAATCATCTCTCATACTATTATCAAAACAAACACACTTTTACTTAATCTCCTCACTAACAATCTCAATATTAACAATTTCTTCACTAACAATCATTTCCCTAACAATCTCATCCAACCTAATCTGCCAAACAAACGTAGTTTAGGAGTCAAAGTGATACTTTTTAATAGTTTAAAAAAAAATTGTGTAAATAATCCTATGAAATGTGGTACGAAATTATTTTGGAAAAATTATTTGTAAGTCCTATTATGAAAATTTGTTTAGTGTGAAATCTTGTGAAACTTTTTTATAGAGTCTAAAGTCCTATTTAAATAGGAATGTATTCCGTGAGATCCTATATAGTGTAAATCAATTGTAGTAGTGAATTATTATATCCGTATTTTGTTCCATTATTGTACGTTATATTCTCTCTCATATATGACATTTGGTTTGGCATGATACATAAGAATGGTCATTTTTTCCCACCCCGCACCCGCACCCGCATCCACACCCACACCCACATCCCCCACCTCATTCTGCACGGATTTTTTCCACCCCGATTAAGAAATGGGGTGGGGATGAATTTTGCTTCCCCCGAATCCCGTCCCGATTGTATTTACTATTAAATATATTTATATGTATCTAATATATATAATTTATTTATTCTTCATTATAATAAATTTAAAACAGTAAAATATTATACTTAAAATTAATTTTTATTCATTTATTTTCTATCTTGTATAATATAATTTTCATTAAGTATAAATTATTATTCATAATATACTATATTATCAATCACTTTTATTAATATTTTTATTTTTTAACTTAAAAAAATAACTCGGCTCCTTTCTCGCACCCATCTCGCTTCTATCACCCTCCCGATTTACCCCACCCCCGATATGATACAGGGTGGGGGTAGATTTCTATTTATCCGCCTCAAACATGACCTGTGAGTATCCCTACATGTTACTAGGGGTGCAACTCGGGCGTGTTCCGGCGGGTTGGAATGTTGTCAAAGCCCAGCTCAAGTTGTGCTGAGACCTGCCCAAGCCCGCCCAAACCCGAATTGTAGCCCGAGATTTTTTTGCCAAGCACGACCCGAGTTAAACCCGAGTTGCTTGAGTTGCCTGAATTGTAAATGAATTTCAAATTTTTTTTTTTGCAGCTACATTATTAAATTATTAAAATATGACTCTATTTACCATTTTTTTAATAGAAAATCATTAATATCATCAAAATAAAAAATTTATATAATGTAAGAGAGATGCTACTATAGTAGTCCTTACAATTTATGAGTGAAAATAAAAAGAAAAAAAGGTAAGATTTTATGTTATTTATATATATAATATATATTAAATATGATTTAATAATATAAATTACTTTAATATCATGTAATGGCTAATAATTCATATGTATATTTAATATTTTTATATATCAATATATGTATAATTCGGACTTCGGGTTGCTCGGGTTGTGTGACGTCTTTGCCCAAGCCCGTCCAAATTTAATTCAGCTTCTGAATTTTTGCCCAAGCCTGTACCGAATTTGAAAATATTTTGTCTAAACCCTAAAAAAATTCGGGCTGGGCTCGGGTTGCTCAGGTTGAGCCCACCCAAGTTGCACCCCTACATGTTACATTTAGAAGGTTACAGCTGTTAATTGAAAATTTAAAATGCAAACAACAGTGGAATATGAGAATGTCATGTTGGGTTTGAGATATTATATGTTACATTTAAGAGATTACATTATTCATAATTCAACAGTGAAGTATTGGAATTACACGTTGGGCATTACCCAAAATTTAATTCATATAATACTTAATTATCTTTTATTAAAAATTCATTAGTTATATGATAAAAATAAAAAAATTACGTTGTCATCTTTTTTATATTTAAATATATATTTTATTTTATTTTAATTTTTTTGTGTTTTCATAATATTTTTATTAATTTAATTTTAATCTTAATAAAATAAGATTGGTATAATTATGTCAAAATTATTATAATGTCATGAAACTACTACTATATTGTTTGATTATTTGTTACATGGACTTTGTTAACGTGTATATGAGAAAAAATAATGAGTTCCCCTTATATTTGTTGATATGAACACTATTGTTTTGTATTTAACAATAAAATAAACAAATAAAAGATTCATTTATATAATTTTACTCTAAAACTTTTAGGCTCAGTTTAGTTTAATTTTTGAAGCATGATTTGAGTTTTGAATTATATTTTAAGTTTTGAGTTTTTGATAAAAGAAAATTTATTTGATTATGAGTTTTGAAAAGAGTTTTGAATTGTATTTTGAATTTTTTTGATTTTTTCTAAATATTTAAAAAATTTCTTAAAATTTCTTTTTTAGGATAAATATTTTTTATTGTAAATATTTTTTTTAATGTGCGATGTATTTACTATATTTGTGCACTGTATTTTTTAAAAAAATTTAAAAAATTTAAAAATTAAGATTTTTTATTTTGTAATATTTAAAATTTTATTTTCATTTTAAATGTTTTTTATTTTAAATATAAATATTTTATTTATTTATTTTAAATATTTTAATTTATTTGAATATTTTTTTATTTCTTTTTTAAATATTTAATTTTTTAAAAATTTTAAAAAATTTTGGATCGCCCATATACATTTAAATCATAACAATTATTTGGCCAATACTTAAAAAAATAACAAAATATTTTTTTTGACAAAAATAAAATATATTTTTTCCCAAAATAAAAATAAAAATAATTGATTTTTTAAAAATAAATAAATTAATTAAAGAGCAATATAAAAAAAAATTGATTTTTTTTCTTAAAAAACAAATTGAGTTTTGAAAAGAATTTAGTTATAAGTTTTGAAAAAAGTTTTTGAATTGAATTTTGAAAAATTTGCTTAGTTATAAATTTTTAAAAGAATTTTGAATTTTTTTGATATAAATCATGATTCTAATATATAACCCTTGTATGTGTATATATCTTTCCTTTCTATAACACGAATTGTCTTAGAGTATCTCTAATAAATTCTCCAAAAACTCATTGAAGTAAAATATATGACAGTTAATGATATTTTGTATTTTATTTTTTGTTTCCAATGCACGTTCCTTCTTGTTAATTACTTTTGTTGTTAAAATAGTTGCTAACTATGACTACTGAAAGAGGAAAAGTGGCGATTTCTATAGTTTTTTTTTTTTTTTTGTAAATTGCCAAATTTTTTTTTTTTTTGCTCTTTAATTAAACCACACTCATACATAAAAACTTTAAGCACATTACACCGTTGGAACACCTATTTACTTCTTAAATTAACAAATATTTTTATTTATTTCTAGATAGGGGAACAAAGGATCTATTAGGCAAAACATCTAGAAGAACAATATATTGAATAAAAGTTAAAACAGCTGACACAAAATTATGTACTTTAACACGCAAATTTAATTCACTACGATTGCCTTTATAAATCTATAAAGTACTTAGATATTGCCGTCCCTGTGACTATAATGTAGAGTGAAAATAAAAATTAAATCAAGTCTTAAGTCTCATCAAATGATATAGAGCGGAGATAATTTTTTAAACTTTATTTTATTTGCAATTTTTTCCTTGGGTGCAAAAGTCCAATAACAACTACTATAGAGCGGAGATAATTTTTTAAATTTTATTTTATTTGCAATTTTTTCCTTGGGTGCAAAAGTCCAATAACAACTACTAGTAATGATATTGAGGGAAGAATTACAGCATTAACTAAATAGAAATATCACAGTAACTGTCACGTGACATAAGAAATATATTATTATATTGATATTTGAGTTTGTTTCAAGTGTATAAGTTATACATAATAAAATATTTTTATATCACCTGTCACTATATTATTTTCTACCTAATTTTAGACATAAGGCTTAATTTGGCATGTCCAAAAAAAGACAAAAAATCAAAAAGTTACTTAAAAAGTTGAAAAGATATAACTATTCACAAAAAAAAAAAAAATTAAAAAATTAATTTTACATACAAAATTATAAGACAGATCTGACAGGTTCAAATCAGTGCCTGCATTTTTTAAGAAAAATAGGACAGTTGTGGTGCAATTTTAACACATTGTTGTTCGGCCCGTGGGCACCCATCACGGGTCCTGTTTTGATAATCTGAATCGTCAATGTGTAGAACTCGTCGAGTACTATATGTCTGTAAAAAATCACATTGATCGGATATTGCTAACTACATGATCAAATTAGTTTTGTACAAAAAAAATAGATGGTGTTATAGTTAACGGTTAAAAAAAAACTAATCTGATTAGATAGCTATCAATATCCGATCGACGTGATTTTTAACAGGCTTATAGTACTCGACGAGTTTTACACATTGAACAGTTCAGATTATCAAAACAGGACCCGTGATGGCCCCAATGGGCCAAATAGCACCGTCCCGTGCAATATCCGAAAAGTAGCCAATCATTTCTTAGCATCAATTTAGCTGCGCAGGTAGTACGGCTGTACACCTTACACTCCTAATCTTTTCCTACACACTAATTTATACAATTTTTTAATATACATTTTTTCATAAAAATTCAAAAAGTTAACTAAAACAACTATCTTTTTTTTCCTCAACTTTTTAATTCAAAAAGTTAAAAAACACACTTATTTAAGACACCCCAAAAAATCTCAAAGGTAGCAAGCAAATTTTGTTGGAGCATTAATTATTAACCCACAGTAGTGTCAACCTTCAACCCAATGCCCAAATCTTGAAGTAATAATAAACTCAAATGTAAAATATATTTATGTGATGCTTCTCAAAAACCAACTGATTTCTCCACTTGTCTTGTCTATTCATTATCAATCCCTTTTAAACATTATTGTACACTAGTTGAGGTAATAATAACAACTTGTATCTCTACAGGATGACCATATATCGTTATCTACATCTAAAAGTAATTATAAAAATAAGACGTAAAAAATTTATAGCAAAATAGTTTAGTTATTGAATTTTTTTTTAAATAATATGACATAATTGATTAATATTATGAATGTTGAATAACAATGGAAATAATCAGTTGTGCTATATAACTCGAATCTTTCCTTTTTTTTTTTTTTTTTTTTTTCAGAAGAAGAAAATCAAAAAAGAATAAGGAAGAAAAAGAGGAAGAGAGAGAGAGAGAGACCAAGACCCAACCATTCATCTTCATCATCAACCATCAGATCCAGAAAAAAATCAAACCCACAAAAATCAAACAAAATCAAAATCAAACACAAAAACCAAAATCAAAATCAAACACAAAAAGCAAACCCACAAATCACCACCATCATCATCATCAAAAAAAAAACAAGATTAAAGAACTCAGTTTCTCTAGACCGCGCTGCACGGCATACCTGTTGGAAAATGATTTTATATAGGCATAATTTTGAGCCCATTTTGGGTGGGCCCCAAACATCTTTTGGAGTAGATCCGAAGAGGTGACGTGTTCCTTGCCGCGTGGCAAGTCACACGGTGAAGACGGAACGTCAAAACCATTTTTGAGTGAATGGGAAGTTGATGTCGTTTTCGGGTTTAACATTAATTTCTTTGATAAAATTCATTTGAATTTTTTCAATAAAAATTATTGTGGGAATTTAATTTAATTCTAAATTCAAATTTTGGATTCCTAAGTGGTTTCCTAAGATTTGTAATTTTGGGAGTTTAATTTAATTCTGAATTCAAATTTTTAATTCCTAATTGGTTTCGGAAAAATTTGATTAAACTATTTAAATAGTTTAATAAAGTTATTTCATTCAAGTGAAAGGTTTTATTGAATTAACTATTCTAATAGTTTAATTATAAAGTTTCAAACAGTTTGCCCAACTGTTGCACCTATACGGATCACTATTCAAATTATATGAAAGTGTGTTCAACGGCTCTTTGAATTCAAATTCAAAGGTTGACCAAGGTGTGCACCTTTTCACTTTGAAATTAAACCTTTTCGGGGTGAGTTCCTTGTGCCTATATATACTAATTTTCTAGCAGTGGGTTGGCATCCGAGATAGAAAAAAAAAAATCAGAAACTCTTTCATTTTGTTGTCCAAATTTATCTATTTGCATTATTTCTTCATATTAGTTTTAGAAATAATTTCAGAGAGTATTAGAACACAGGTTTGGTTCGCCGTACAAATTTATTTGGTGTGCTACAACAATTTTGTGAAGATCATTGTATCCTGGGAGATAGACGCCACTCAACCGTAAGCACCGTAGCGGGGCGAATCTGTCTTAAGGACAGAGTGTCACACACTCGACTTGGTCTTAAATTATTTATTCGGTTTAATAAATAAATTCGGTACGTTATTTATTTATTTGTTTGGATTTATTTCTATTTATTTTATTTACACAGAAGATTGTTCCAACAATCTTAAGACATACTCGAATTATTCTGTTTACAGAATTTTTCGTTTGTTTTCCTTTTTCTTTCTTCGTAAATAATTTCGGAAGAAAATTATTTTCTGTGAATTTACAAAATAATATTCTGGTTGGAAAAACAAATAGTGATTATATGCTATTTGACAGATAGTAGTAATATACTGTCTCTTTTCTTTGACAACAACTAGTAGTACGATACTGGTGTCATTAACAATTCAGAATATATTTTTGTGGAATTTTTTCAGAAATTAATTTTGGGTTTTAGAAATTATTTTCTAAGTTTTCATTAATTAAAATTCTGTTTCAGTATTTTAATTATTGAAGTGTTCTGAAATTAATTTTCTTGTGTGGAATTAATTTGGTTGAATAAAATTTTATTTTATTTCCAAATTAATTGATAAATAAAAGTTATAGTTTTTATTTCTTTTATTTTACAGAATTTAATTTTCTGTGTGGAATTAATTTGTTTAAATAAAATTTTATTTTATTTTCAAATTAATTGGAAAATAAAAGTTACATTCTTGTTTCTTTTATTTTTACGGAATTTAATTCTGTGAATTTGGTTTAATTTTCTGTGTAGTGTAAATTCTAATTATAATTTTGTTTTATATATTAGAATTGATGGCTACTGAAACAAATGCCCAAACAAGTACTACTGTGGTGGCTGCAATGACGCCAACCCCCCTCCTGTTGTAACAGTACCGGTAAATCACGGTGAAAAGTCAGAGAAGTTCTTAGGAATTGACTTTAAAAGATGGCAACAGAAAATGTTGTTCTATCTTACAACTCTGAACCTGGCTCGTTTCCTCCGTGAAGATGCTCCTATCCTGAAAGAGGATGAAACCGACCGGCAAGTGGTTGCTGCGGTTGATGCCTGGAAACATGCCAATTTCCTTTGCCGGAATTACGTCTTGAACGGACTTGACAACATATTATATAACGTCTACAGTCCAATCAAGACTGCAAAGGAACTTTGGGAATCGTTGGAGAAAAAGTACAAAACGGAAGATGCCGGCTCAAAGAAATTTGTGGTTGGCAGATTCTTGGATTTTGTAATGGTTGATTCAAAAACTGTGATCAGCCAAGCTCAAGATTTCCAACTCATTCTGCATGACATTCACGCAGAAGGTATGTTTCTCAGTGGATCCTTTCAAGTTGCAGCCTTAATTGAAAAATTACCAAAAGGCTGGAAGGAATTCAAGAACTACCTTAAACATAAGCGCAAAGAAATTTCTATGGACGAGTTAATTGTGCGTTTGAGGATTGAGGAGGACAACCACAATTCTGAAAAGCGGGCTGGTAAGCATCCTATGGAGTCTAAGGCAAATGTGGTGGAACATACTTCAAAAACCAAGAAACGAAAGTCTTCTGCAGAAAGTTCATCACAAGGCTCTAAAGGGGGGGATAATAAAAAGTACAAGTTTAATGGCAAATGTTACATCTGTGATAAAGAGGGACATCGGGCCAAAGATTGCCGTAGCAAAGGCAAAAATAAAAGAAGAACAAGCAAGAAGCATGCTCAAACCCACATGACTGAAGTGGACAATATTTCCAATGGTGTCGATGACATCAATCTTTCTGCAGTTGTTTCCGAGGCAAATCTTGTCGGAAATCCTAAAGAATGGTGGGTGGACACTGGTGCTACTCGCCATATCTGTGCCGACAAAAAGATGTTCACATCTTATTCTACAGTGGACAATGGTGAACAACTCTTTATGGGCAACTCCTCAACTTCCAAAGTTGAAGGACAAGGAAAGATTGTACTCAAGATGACATCTGGAAAGGAACTCACTCTTAACAATGTGCTGCATGTACCGGACATTCGCAAGAATCTTGTTTCCGGATCTTTGTTAAGTAAGAATGGGTTTAGGCTAGTTTTTGAAAGTGACAAGTTTGTACTTACCAAAAACGGGATGTATGTAGGAAAAGGTTACATGTCTGATGGCCTTTTCAAGTTAAATGTAATAACCGTTGTACCCTCAGTTATTAATAATACTACATCTTCTTCTTACTTGCTTGAGTCTTCAAATTTATGGCATGGTAGACTAGGACATGTTAATTATGGATCTTTGCGTAGATTAATTAATATGGAATGTTTACCTAAATTTAATATTGTTTCAAATCATAAATGTGAAGTATGCGTTGAGGCAAAATTATCTAAAACTCCTTTTCATTCAATTGAAAGAAGTACGGAACCACTTGAATTAATTCATAGTGACATTTGTGATTTTAAATCAATTCAAACTAGAGGTGGGAAAAAATATTTTATCACTTTTATAGATGACTATACTAGATATAGTTATGTTTATTTAATTCGAACCAAGGATGAAGCTTTGGAAACTTTCATTCAATATAAGAATGAAGTTGAAAATCAACTTGGTAAGAAAATCAAGAAACTTAGAAGTGATAGAGGTGGTGAATATGAATCACCTTTTGGTGAGTTTTGTAAAGAACATGGAATAATTCATCAAACCACCGCTCCTTACTTACCTCAGCAAAATGGAATTGCTGAAAGGAAAAATAGGACTTTAAAAGAAATGATGAATGCCATGTTAATAAGTTCTGGATTACCTCAGAACTTGTGGGGGGAAGCAATACTTTCTGCTAATTATATTTTAAATAAAGTACCCCGAAAGAAAATAAATCAAACACCTTATGAATTGTGGCATGGAAGAGTACCATCCTACAAATACTTAAAAGTGTGGGGGTGTTTGGCTAAAGTGGCTATTCCTAGTCCTAAAAAGACTAAGATAGGTCCTAAGACCATTGATTGCATTTTCATTGGTTATGCCAAGAATAGTAGTGCATATCGGTTTTTGATTCATAAATCAGAACATTCCGAAATACATGTAAATACTATTATTGAATCTCGGAATGCATCGTTCTTTGAACATGTATTTTCGAATAAGATTGGACAAGAGACTAGTAATAAGAAAAGATCTTTTGATGCTATTACTAGTAATGATAAAAAACATGATCAAAAACAAGAGTTAGATCAAAATGAAGAAGAGGAACCTAGGCGTAGTAAACGTGCTAGAACCTCAAAATCTTTTGGTCCAGATTTTCTAACATATATGATAGAAAATGAGCCTTTAACTTTTAAAGAGGCTATGTCCAGTCCTGAAACTCCTTTATGGAAAGAAGCTGTCAACAGTGAAGTTGAATCCATCTTGCAAAATCACACTTGGGAATTAGTGGACTTGCCACCAGGTTGTAAACCTCTTGGGTACAAGTGGATTTTCAAAAGAAAATTGAAAGCGGATGGATCAATAGATAAATACAAGGCAAGACTTGTAGTCAAAGGTTTTAGACAGAAAGAAGGTCTAGATTACTTTGACACATACTCACCGGTTACTAGAATCACATCCATTAGAATGCTAATTGCCATTGCATCTCTATACAATCTAGAAATTCATCAAATGGATGTTAAAACCGCTTTCTTAAATGGTGAGTTAAATGAAGAAATTTACATGGAACAACCAGAAGGGTTTTCTGTTCCAGGGAAAGAAAAGAAAGTGTGTAAATTGGTTAAATCATTATATGGTTTAAAACAAGCGCCAAAGCAATGGCATGAGAAATTTGACAAGGCAATGATGTCAGATGGATTTAAAATTAATGAGTGTGACAAATGTGTTTATATTAAAAACACAGATAAAGGTTATGTTATTGTATGTCTTTATGTAGATGATATGCTCATCATAGGTAGTAATAATGATATGATTAAAACTACCAAGAAAATGTTGAATAAACATTTTGACATGAAGGACATGGGCATTGCTGATGTAATTCTTGGTATGAAAATTACCAAAACATCAGAAGGATATGCTTTGTCACAATCTCATTACATTGAGAAAATACTTGACAAAATCAGCAAAGATGATGATCATCTTGCTAGAACTCCTGTAGATGTTAATTTGTATCTTTCTAAAAATGTACAGGAAAGTATTTCTCAATTAGAGTATACCCAAATTATTAGAAGCTTAATGTACTTGATGAACTGCACCCGCCCAGATATAGCTTATGCAGTAAGTAAATTAAGTAGATATACGAGTAATCCGGGAGTAGAACACTGGAAAGCAATTATAAGGGTTCTAAGATATCTTCGATTTACTCGTAACATTGGGCTTAACTATACTAGATATCCAGCAGTACTTGAAGGATACTGTGATGCAAATTGGATATCAGATACTAGAGACTCGAAGTCCACCAGTGGGTATGTCTTTACTCTTGGTGGGGCGGCTGTATCTTGGAAATCTTCCAAACAGACTTGTATTGCTAGGTCTACTATGGAATCTGAATTCATAGCTTTAGACAAAGCAGGGGAAGAGGCAGAATGGCTTCGCCACTTCCTTGAAGATATTCCAATATGGCCAAAACCGGTGCCTGCTATATGCATACATTGTGATAGTCAATCAGCAATTGGTAGAGCACAGAGTCATTTGTATAACGGTAAGTCACGACACATTCGTCGTCGACATAACACCGTACGATAACTACTCTCTAATGGAATTATTTCCATAGAATATGTTAAGTCTAAAGACAACATAGCGGATCCACTAACCAAAGGGTTAGCAAGAGAGTTAGTTGAGAATTCATCGAGGGGAATGGGACTAAAGCCTATTAAATAAGAGTTACCACAACGGCAACCCAACCTAGTTGACTGGAGATCCCAAGATCTAGGTTCAAAGGGACAACCGAGTTGTGATTGACTCAGAAGGATCACTGTGGAGTCCAACTCCTACCCATTTCTATGATAAAATAAGTGATGTCTGCAGCGTTTGAGGTTAAGTAAAATTTTAATGATTCTTATATCTAGGTAAACCTAGTGGAGTATGGCAGGATACTTTTCGTAAGAATCACCTATATGAGTGTGAACTGGACCGGTTCTATAAGATTTGTGAAGGGCTACAAGTCTTTAGAGCACTCATGAAAGACCAGGTTGTTCAGGGCCAAAATGAACACAATAGTGAGAACTAAACTGTGTCTGGGAATATACTGTGTGAGTTCTATTGTCTTGGTTTACACAAACGGCTGAACAGTTCAAGACATCACGTTCACTGGTTAGCTAGTAAATCCGATAGTGTCTCACAAGGGAAGGTTCAAAGCCAAAAGCTACCTATCCTTTGCAGAATATTTTCAATTTCTGTACTCTCTGTAATTAGATCATGTTGTTGCATTTTCTCTCCGTCAAATTCCATTCATGTGGGGGATTGTTGGAAAATGGTTTTATATAGGCATAATTTTGAGCCCATTTTGGGTGGGCCCCAAACATCTTTTGGGGTGGGTCCGAAGAGGTGACGTGTTCCTTGCCGCGTGGCAAGTCATACGGTGAAGACGGAACGTCAAAACCATTTTTGAGTGAATGGGAAGTTGATGTCGTTTTCGGGTTTAACATTAATTTCTTTGATAAAATTCATTTGAATTTTTTCAATAAAAATTATTGTGGGAATTTAATTTAATTCTAAATTCAAATTTTGGGTTCCTAAGTGGTTTCCTAAGGTTTGTAATTTTGGGAGTTTAATTTAATTCTGAATTCAAATTTTTAATTCCTAATTGGTTTCGGAAAAATTTGATTAAACTATTTAAATAGTTTAATAAAGTTATTTCATTCAAGTGAAAGGTTTTATTGAATTAACTATTCTAATAGTTTAATTATAAAGTTTCAAACAGTTTGCCTAACTGTTGCACCTATACGGATCACTATTCAAATTATATGAAAGTGTGTTCAACGGCTCTTTGAATTCAAATTCAAAGGTTGACCAAGGTGTGCACCTTTTCACTTTGAAATTAAACCTTTTCGGGGTGAGTTCCTTGTGCCTATATATACTAATTTTCTAGCAGTGGGTTGGCATCCGAGATAGAAAAAAAAAATCAGAAACTCTTTCATTTTGCTGTCCAAATTTATCTATTTGCATTATTTCTTCATATTAGTTTTAGAAATAATTTCAGAGAGTATTAGAACACAGGTTTGGTTCGCCGTACAAATTTATTTGGTGTGCTACAACAATTTTGTGAAGATCATTGTATCCTGGGAGATAGACGCCACTCAACCGTAAGCACCGTAGCGGGGCGAATCTGTCTTAAGGACAGAGTGTCACACACTCGACTTGGTCTTAAATTATTTATTCGGTTTAATAAATAAATTCGGTACGTTATTTATTTATTTGTTTGGATTTATTTCTATTTATTTTATTTACACAGAAGATTGTTCCGACAATACCTTAATGAACCATTCGCCGAGCTCCTGTACAATCGAACTCGACTGCATTCCGGCAAGCTGAGCTCGAGGTAGGTCGAGCCGGTTAGCCGTCGGTCTTCCTGCCGAGCTAACGCATGAACCGTGGAACCCATGGAGACAGGCAGACATCTCGGCCAAACTCCCAATAGACCGGCTTCCGCACCAACAAACCAAGTAGCTCGGTCCCACATGCCCTGTGTCTTAACCAAGCAAAACCCTTGCGAATAGGCCCAAGATACCACGGCCCAATTGTGTTCGGCCCACAATCTGCCCGGCTATTACCACGGCCCAATTCAGCTCATAAATCTCCCTCTCAGTAGCTATTTTACATATTAGTTAACTGAATTATGAATCAATGGATTTTTAGTATTTGTAATACTTTTTTGAAATTATTGAGTTGATTGAATTTTTTAAAAGTTATTCTTGGCTTTTGCCTTGCTTCAATGAATCCATTATCTTTCCTCGTCGCCTCACATTTAGGCTTGCGTATTATATTAACTAAAAGGGTGGCAATAAATTTCAAATAAATTATCCAATATTCTACACAATAGTCAAACTAATTCATTTGGAGACTTTAACATCATTGAAAAAGTATCAAAGCTAAGTTAGTGGGGAAAAAATAAGAATAAATAAGATTAAAGAAAAACAATAAGAATAATATTACTACTAAAAATTACTATACATACTAAAAAAATATCAAATTAATATTAAAGCACTTATGTGCGTGCTACCCCTTCTAGCTAATATAACATGCAAGGCTAAGCGTGAGGCGAGATGATGGCTTACTAAAAAAGAAGGTTATATATTTTGAGATTTGATTTTATACCCGTCTATAAAACAAAGCCCAAATGTGTCCGAGACACGCCAAGAGCATCAGATGAGTGTAGGTGTCAAACAAGTGTATCACAATCACGATCATGATACTTGAGGATAGTTGTGACTTAATTGCATAAGTGTACATATTATAGGGAAATGAAGTTTCACATACAGGATTATGAAACAATTCTGTAGTATAATATAATCACTGCATATATCTCATGACATTTTTATTTTGATGAAAATTATTATAGATATCTCAAATAGTGAAAGGGTAGTTTATCACAATTTAATCACTAACCGTTTGGGCAAATTAATGAGACCCTCCCCTTTTTATAACCTTATATATAATGAATAATCTAAAAGGTTAAGAAAGGATGGAGAATATTTTAGATATTTTCCCCACCTCCTTAATTTAGGAGTGGTTGCCTGAGGTGGACTCGTTCCGTTTAGGCCCGTTTGGACTCAGGTCTGAGTCCAGCCCGAGCTCTTGAGCTATCATTTTGAAACCTAGCCCGACTTGTAGCCCAGTCCATCGGCCCGTTTATGGCCCATTCAAGGCCCGGCTCGACTAAGGCCCAGTGTTTTTTTTTAGTGGAAAAAAATAAAATTTTGGTAGAAAAAAAATTTAAAAAAAAAAAAAAATGGTTAAGCCCGCCCAAGCCCGAGGCCAAGCCCGGCCCACCAGCCCGCCCAAGGCCTGAATACCCTTAGGCCTGGGCCTATGTTTTGGCTCGTGGCCCGACCCGATCCAAATTTTAGCGGGAGCCCATGAGGCCTAACAAGGGCCCGGGCTAGGCCAGATTTACACCCTTAAATTAGACTATTCTAGAATATATAAGAACCACTAAGACCTTCAAGTATTTTTTATAGTCTTTCAGCAAAGGGACGATACCCAAATTTGCAAGACATGATATAGTTGAATGTTTAATTTGATAAAATTTTTATAATATTTATATAATTTATAATTTATTTATTTATTTATTTTTCAATTTGTTTTTGTCTCAAATATCATAATAGGTCATAATTACGACATATGGTATACCTCTAAAACTTTCAAGTATTTTTTAGAGTCTTCCAGGGAGGGGACAACACCCAAATTTGACATGATATAGTTGAATGTTTGATTTGATAAAATTTATATAATTTATGTTTTATTGATTTATTTATTTTTCAACTTGTTTTCCGCTCAAATATCATAATAGATCATAATTAGGGCATATTGTACACTTTTTTTTGAAATGTGTATTATAAAATTTCCATTAACAAAAATTAATACCTTCGTTCAGTACACGCATTATGTTAAAAATGAAAAGGGTAGTAATAACTCTCACTTATCCACAATATCTGTCTCATGTTCCATTTGTTCTTTCTTTGGCCAATTTGACACACCTATGTCACTCCTAGTTCATAGACCTCATTTCCCGAAGGATGTCCTCCACAAATATTTTCAATTTATTGACAATACCCAATATAAAAAGAGTATCACGTTCAAATAGTGAGTGAAGTAATGGTTGCCCTCAGAATTATATTAACATTAGCCAAATAAATAAGAAAACAAATTGAAATCTTTTTAATTATTTATTTAAATTATTTTACTATTGAAATAGATACACTAATATAATGTGTACTACTGACAATTGCAAGCACATAGATACGATACAAGATTTGTGCATCTGTACATCAATACTAATACCAATTGGAATGGATTTTTTGTGGACGTCCAATGTACAATGCCTATGTAAAATATAATTCGACCAACAGAAGGCCAAGTATGTGAGGTACAACTTATAAGCAGAAAAAAGAAACAAAAACATACTTTGAAGTTCAACGTTTGAACGCATGAAGAACCTTGTGTGCCTTTTCGTGTTCGTCTTTTGTTGTGGTTTCTTTTCTTTTCGATTTTTTCAATTTCTTTGTCTTTTGTCCTGTTTCTGAAATTAAGTTCAAGCATCAGACAAGTTGTAGTCGTTTTTTTTTTTATTTCGACACAACGTTGCTGCTTGTTAATTCACAATGGTTATTAGGGAAGTTGCAGTAATTCTACTAACACAGAACACAATAACCTAAAGGACATAGCAATATGAAGAGAGAGAGCGAGAGAACACCTCTTTGTGTAACTATCAACCCGCGAGAATGCCGATGAAGACATCGCAAACATCAGACATTTGTTTTTTAAATTTTGAGTATCGCACTGATCAGTTTTTGATGGTGTAGCCATCAATCCAAAAAGAAGAAACAAATTTTTTTTTTACGGTTTTACTAACAGTTCTTCGATGTATATACACAATACATGGTTGTTGCTTATCAAAAGTTGTGGCAATCTTTTTGATTTTGAAACAATCGTTGCTGGCCGTTCTTTTCGATTTCGAAACAATGTTTCTGCCCATTATGTTACAACGGTTGTGTTATGTGAAAGGGTTTGCGGTCAAGTTGAACAGGCACATACCACCAGCAGTGGTGGTACCGTGGATAACCCCAAAGAGCAAGGCTCGAATTCCGGGGCATAAATTTCTTATGATAAATATACTAAATTTCGATTGTAATTCTGTCTCTTGTTATGGGGTGGATGAGATTCATTGTTACCCGGTAATGGTATCTTCTTATGAGTTAAGTCTGCCCATCAACTCACTAGTTGGGGACCAGGCCTACAGACACTACGATTTTCTAGGGAGTATTTTTTTTCTAGCTCGAAAAAAAAAAAGCTCAAAAGAAAAAAAAGAAAAAAAAAGGGTTGAACAGGCATGTGGGTTTTCAGGAGATGGGCAAAACATGTCTTTCTATTGTCCAGTCAGAGGGCCGCCTTGGGGCAAAGCCCACAAAGCAGCCCTTTGGGCTCCTAAAAAATGTTTTTAAAAATGGTCCTAAAACTATAGTAAAATATTGTACCGACTCGGAAAAAAAGACCCATTTAAGTTAGAAAGATCTAAAATTTCTTATAAGAAGAGATCCAATTTGAATAAAAAGACCCAACATTTTGAGGCCCTCAATTTATATTTTAAATACATTTGAGATATAATTACAAACAAATAATAAAATCAAATAGTTTTTATCAATTGATTTTTGTCAGCAACAAGAATTAGAAGTATTCATTTAATTTTTTTTTTTTTAAACTAATTGAAGAACTATCATATTTCTTAGCTTTTTATGTATTGATTTTTTTTTTATTTGTTCATCTATGGTGGAAAGTCTCAAATTTGTAATATAAAGTTAGGTTTCAAGCTACAAACTCTACATTAGAGATGAATTCTTATTTTTGTTTGATTAAATATTTATTTGATCATTGATTATATATATATTTTGTCTATTACGATTATATATTTTTATTATTTTTTTATGTTTTCTTTACTTTATTTTTTGATTTGTAATGATTGAGGATTAAGTTAATAATTTTTGATACTATATCAAACATGTCATTATTCCTGGAAAGTGTGATTTTGGACATGAAAAAAATAAATAAAAAAAATAAATAAAGAATATAAGACTTAATTTATTTTTTATTTGGTACTCCAAATTATATTTTAGCCTTTTTTATTATTGTAAACTTTGTTATATAATTAAATAAATTTTAATAGCCATTTTGTGAGCATTATTAAATGCAAAAATTTGATACATAATCTTTTGATCAATTTTCTTTTTTTAATATATATGAAAGATTCATTTTGCATCCTGAAAAAGTCAAAGCTGACCCTGCTAGTGAACGATCTTTTCAAAAACTAAATGTAGAAAATAATTTGGGTTCAGTCTTTTTAAAGTAGTGTAGTAGATATAGTGGTTTGAATTTGCCCAAATTCTCAAACTGTTAAAAAAAAACTTTAATATAGCTTCAAAAGCCGAAGCCCGGGTTTGAGCATCCAAGGCCTATCCAAAGCCCATTCACATTCCTAATCATTAACATTCATTAATTAAGACATTTTTAACAACTTTATTAACAACATTAATTAAGAAAGAGTAATATTAGAGATCCTAAAAATTTTACCAAAATTTCTACCAAATATCTCACATGGGTGTGGGATCCGCACAATGTGAATCTCATACTTCTTGATAAAGTTTTTAGGATCTCTAACATTTTTGATTAAGAAAACTTCTTCTTTATTAACAACATTAATTAACTAACTTCTTCTTTTTTCTAGGGTGGGTGAGAGAAAATTATAAAATTATACTAGTTCTATAAAATAAAATAAAAATCAACTCGCACTAAACTCACTTTTTTCATAATTATATACAACTCATAAATTTTAGTACACAAATCCTAAACGCTTTTTCTCAAAGAACTCCCTCTTGATCATTGATTTGACTTAGGTATTGATTTTGCGGTGTTTTGACAACTTGCTAAAAAAAAAAAGTGCTGCTATTAGCACTTATTAAAATTCTTTGGACCCCCTATTTTATAATTTTTTTTATTACAATTATACCCTAAAGTAAAATTACATTAAACGACATTATTAAATGGAATACCCACCTATCAATGAGAACTAATACTCTATAATATTAGACACCCACCCCCACCTCCACCTCCACCTCCACCTCCACCTCCAACTCCAACTATATGTATTCCATGTTTGTAAACTCTAAACCTATTACTTTTCATAACTAACCAACATAAACTCTAAATCTATTATTTTTTATAATCATCTTAAATCCTGAATGTGTCATCTTCATCACCATCATCAACGCTACTAAACTTGAAAGTTTTGCTTCAAGTATAACGTATACTTCATCACTTATTTCACTATGTAGAGCAATGGAGGACGAGGACAACAATTCTAGCAAGACCGACGTTCCATTGGTAAGTTTATCTGTCTTGTATTAACATTCTTGGTCGTTTTCGGTCGTTCTTGTTTCGTTCGAGCTATTCGGTACTGGTTTGCTAACTGTTAGAATTATATTCGGTAATATAGTACTGAACATAATCCTTTCGTTCAATACATAGGTTCCGAACATTAATGCAGATAGTCAGTTATATAATTTTCTTTGTTAAACTAACTTAGAATGGAAAAGAGTGAATTGGAATGGATTTAAGTTATATATTTTGAATGGATTTAATTCATGTTATTTTAAGTTGTGAATTGGAATGGATTCAAGTTACACAGTAATGAACAAATTTTTTTCGGACATACAGTGCTGACAGGATCATTATTGTTCGACAAAACAGTTCTGAACAAAATACATTTTTTCGGCTATATAGTGGTGAACAAATTGTTTTGGGTTACATTCAGAATTCTGATGGCGATTCAAACGATGATTCTGTTTTTCGTCATCTTACAAACGGTTATACAAATCCCGTAGAAATTGGAGGATCTTCGACCGATCTCAGCGATGACGAAGATATAAAAAGCAACGAAGAAGATGATGATGAGAGGATGTTCAAGGTTATTGATTCGGCGATATGGAGAGCGTTCAGAGAAGATGAGAGTTGTCAGAATGCTCCATTGACGGCCGAGACGAATGAGAGGGATGAAAAATAAGGTGGGTGTGTATTTCATTGTGAAAATATTATGAATATGGATAAATTTGGTAATAAGTGGGGTGTCCAAAAAAATATTATTAAAATTTAGGATTTAGGGTTGGGGTCCAAAGAAATGGGGGGTCCAAAGAATTTTGGTAGGTGCTAATAGCAGCACTAAAAAAAAAGCAAGTCTTTTAGCTTTTTAACTTTTTTACATAAAAAAAATCAATTTTTTTAGTTAAAAAAGTCATTAAATAGTTAAAAAAAATTAAAAAATCAATTTTTTACCAACTTTTTAAAATACCACTTTGTAGGCTTCTAACACTTGCTAAAAGCCTCTAATAAGGGATTTGTATAGTCATCAATAGCCCCACATGCAAATAATTTTAAATAGTCATCCCATGTCATATAATGGATTGGGATTGGGATGAGAATAGGAATAGAGAATATGTATATGAATAATGCTATATGTATTAATTAATGTACTAATTAGTGTACTAATTGATAATATAATATAATTTAATTTTTTTTTAATATTTATAATTTGTATAATGAGTGGGGTCAATAATAATGTCATAACTAGTGTTGATATACTAGTTAGTATACTAAAGTTTCGTTTGGGAAGCCAATCTTGAGGTTTTTTTTGGCTATTTTAGCCACAAAAAAATAAAATAGGCTTTTTAGCTCTATAAGACAAAACATCACATCCAACCTATAATCATTACATTCATTCTCTCACAAAAAAGCCAAAAAAGTCAAAAGTCCTTCTCAAATCAGACTTTTTAACCCCAGGTTAAAATAGTCAAAAAAATCAAAAAATCAAAAAGCCAACCCACTTCTCAAACAAAACCTAATTGGTGGATGTAACTAGGGCTGGGCAACAAACCCACCCGCCCGCACAAACCGCCCGACCCTACCCTACCCGCGGTGCTTTGGGCGGTTTCGATGTAGGTAGGCGGGCGGGTGCGGGTCAAGAAATTGGCAAGAGATCGGGTTCGGGTCGAACCCGACCCGCCCGCAACCCGCATCTTTTTTTTTTTTTTTTTTTTTTCTTAAAGAAAAAATAACTAGTTATTATTATTATTTTTTGCATTTTGGATGGATGGAGATAACTAGTTATTATTTTTATTTTTACATTTTGGATGAAAGTAAAATTTATTATATGGGCACTTATATACATTATCATGATCTAATGATATTTAAATTAGTGTTATTAGTTTGACTTTTATTTATATATATAAAAAAAAATATCTTTATATTCTATTAGTCTAGTAGACACAGTTAAATATGATATTTTGAATTGTCATTCTATTATTACATTATTGCATATTAAAAACTAAACAGTGAAGATTAATCCACTATTAAAATTAGTGTTACTAGTTTGACTTTTAAGGGTTCGTTTTTACATATTTAAATTAGTGTTACTAGTTTGACTTTTAAGGGTTTATTTTTGCAAGCGAAGGAGGAAGATTAATTACTATCCTCAAGCATAGTTCCATATCATCTTATCTAACATGTGGACTATTTATTATGATCATGAATTGTATATCTTGTAATTTAATTTATAACTCTTCTAAAAAAAAAAAATTGTTTAGAAAGTAACAAAAAATGTCAAATTTACTTAAGTTTAAAAAAAAAAAAAAAAAAAAAAAAAAACACTAAACCGCAAACCGAACCGCACCCGCCCGCACAAACCGCGAACCGCATCGCGGGCGGTTGCGGGTCCATTTTTCCCCAACCGCATAAGTGCGGGTCGGGTCGGTTTTGACCCGCACCCGGCCAAAACCGACCCGCGAGCAGCCCTAGATGTAACACTGCCATTTATATATTCATCAGTAGCCCCACATGCATATAATTTTAAATGGCCATCCCATGTCATAAAATAGATTAGGATGGAAATGGGAATGGGCATGGGATTTGAATGGGGATTTAAATGATGGTTGAAGCTAACTCAGGACGACTCCCCGATAATTCAAGGTGATATCTAATTGATGTGATATCAAATTAGGACACCCCAAATAAATTCGGCCAATATAATTTATTTCCGGAGTGATTCTTTACAAAAATACTATTTATTATTACCTCATCATTTTTATTTCACTTCTATGTATATTCATACAATTAAAATTATATATATTGAGAGGGTAATTTTTGGGAAAAATTGGGCCGAGCTCCGAGTTTGGCTTCGAGGCCCAAAACGCGAAGGACTAAGTAAAAAGGCCGTAATGGCTACTTCGGCCTAGGGGCAAGGTTACTCCGGCCTTAAGGAGACAAAGTTACTTCGGCCCGAGGAGGTGAGATTACTCCGGTCCAAGGAAGAGTAAAGCCACTCCGGTCCGGAGACAACTCGGAGTTAGGCCGGTCTCAGAGTTAGTCCGGCCGCAGTATGTTCTGGGAAGACCGGTTTCAGAATTAGTCCGGTCGTGACATACAGCGGTTGGGACGGTCAGAACTTGCTACTTGGAAGTTTGAACTAAGCACATCAAGGTCAAACAGGGCAGCCGAAGTAATCAATTGGAGGAGCAGACCGAGCTAAGTGTAGTTCGGCCCTCTGTGGCTCGGTATAGCCAATTTTACTTCGGTCATGTGGAAGTTCGGTCATATAAAAAACCATCCCACTTGGTTTAAGCAGTGGGGGAGGGTGCAAAAGGATAAGCATTATCCTTAGGAGAATGAATCCTAGGAGGACTCTGCATGGAGAAGTACAAGTCCTACTAGGATTGTGCCACGGGAAACTTATAAAAGCCTACAAACATCACCTTGGAGGAGGTAATTGAACACAATCTTTCTGAGAACTTAGAGCTTTGTCTATTTGTCAAGTTTTCTGACTTAGGCATCGGAGAGGTTTCCGGCACACACCCGCCGGCTAGCTCACGTTTGTGTTTTCAGGTGACAAAGCGACGTCGTACGGAGAAGCGTGGACTTGGTCAACAGGATTATACGAGGAGAATTATTTCCTCCCCGTACAATTGGCGCCGTCTGTGGGAAGAACGGACAAGAACAAAAACCTCTTGGCTAAGCTTCTCCTTTTTCTCAAATCAATGGCACACATTGAAGAACTACCACAGTCCGCCGTCGACGGACTAACTCCAGAAGGGGGCGCAAGGCGTGAAGGATTACCTGCTGTCCCTCCCATGGCGGATCTGGAGCCCCAACAACTTAACTCCAGGAGGAGTGGCAGGGGAAGGCGAAATAGCAGCCCTCGTCACTCTCAAAGTCCTGACAGGCAAAGGAGGAGGATTGATCCTCAAGCCCTGGAAGATCGCGTAAAGGAACAAGATGAACTAATTCGAAGGATGGCGGCGGACATGGAGGCTTTAAAACGCCAGATGAAGACTAAAGATGTGGCGACAGGAGAGGGGCGCAAGCACAAGACGCCCCCTCGCCACTCAGAGAGTCGTAGTAGGAATACTACGCCCTCCCAAGGAGAGAGCAGAAGCCTCAGGACAGGCGACACTCACTCCTTATCTTCAAGAACTCGTCACTCCAGGTCTGAGAGGACGAGATCCGAAAGATCATGTACTGAAGGAAGCACGTATTGGCCTTCACATTCACACCAAACCAGATCCAGACAAACCGAGCTACCCAGGTCATCCGACTTACGAACCGTGCTAGAAGAAAAAGCACGATGCAAGGAGGATGCCAGGGCAAGGGATCCACACCGAGTTTCGGCCTTACAACGGTTGGCTCCTCGGACGCACGGAAGCGTCGAGGTTGGAATGCCAATGCCACGACCGGCCTACGAACTAAGGGACAAGGCATTGGCAAGACTACAGACTTCGCCGTTTGTCCCAGCGATCGAAAACGCGCCCCTACCATCAGGCTTCCTTCAACCGAAGTTCAATACATATGAAGGGAAGACGGACCCGTATTCACACTTGAGCCACTTTCGCCAAGTCATGGCCGTGTACAGGCGAAACGAGGCCTTAATGTGCATACTTTTCCCATCAAGTCTGGGCGACCTGGGCTTGACTTGGTTCGAAAAGCTCCCAGAAGGTAGCATAGCCTCCTGGGCCCAATTGGCAGAAGCATTCGTAACAAGGTTTCGGACAAATACTAAAACACCGGTGGAGATAGACCAGCTACTCTCCATCGACATGGGTGAGAAAGAAACCCTCAGATCTTACAACAGTCGCTACTGGGAGACATTCAACCAGATTGGAGACTGCCCCACCAATCTAGCCATTGCGCAATATAAAAGAGGCCTACCAGTAGGGAACCGACTAAGGGATTCAATTACCATGACACCACCCCTCACCATGGAAGCCCTGATGGAGAGAGTGCATCAGCACATCAGGGTAGAAGAAGATGGCGCACGTTCCAAAGCCAAATCAAGTACGACCGCAGCACCAGAAAAGAAAACCCCTGCCAAGGTCAACACGGTTGACCGAAATAACAAGAACGGACGTGGCAGACGAGATAACGGAGAAGACCCAGATAAAAAATGGTTGAGAATCCGCACTGCCATAACAACGGTGTTCAAGAAACCAATATATCGGATCCTGAGCGAAATAAGAGATGAGCCTTTCATCAAGTGGCCAGCCAAGCTAGGAGAAGCCCAGAAAGACTACGACGGCAGATCACGGTGCACCTTCCACCAAGAAAAGGGGCACCGAACTGAGAATTGCACGCCACTGAGACAGCACTTGGAGGAATTGGTGGCAGCAGGACACTTGGATAAGTACATTGAAGGAGGGACGCAGCCAGCCCCCCAGGACCATAATAACCACCCCAATGGAATGCCAATAGACGCCCCGCCTCAAGGCGTCATCAATGTCATACATGGAGTCTTTGAACCTGAGCGTGTATGCGAGCTCAGGGGATCGATCAAAAAGGCAGAACACTTTAGAGAAGTACTAAGTGCCCAACCAGCCATCAAGAAGGGGAAGACAGAGGCAACAAACGTCATGACTTTTTCCGACAAAGACTTGGAACGAATTTGCTGCCCCCACAATGATGCCCTGGTCGTCACTCTCCGAGTCAAGGATTTTGACGTCAAGCGGATTCTGATTGACCAGGGTAGTTCATGTGAAATCATGTACTACGAGACATTCAAGCAATTGAAGCTGCAAGACAAAGACTTGGCACCTGCCGTATCTCCCCTAATTGGGTTCAACTCCATGTCAGAATGGCCCGTCGGCAAAATCATTCTTCCAGTCAGAGCAGGAACCGTGACAAAACAAGTGGAGTTCTGGGTATTGAAGGTCCCCTCCACTTACAACATCATCTTGGGCAGAACATGGCTGCATGCCATGCGATCAGTGGCGTCATCCTACCACCAAGTAATGCGGTTCCCCAACAACACCGGCATAATTGAAGAAGTCTATGGAGATCAGATCATGTCAAAGCAATGCTTCGTCACGGCGAATGGCAGCCGCGCTGCCAAAGGATATGTTCATTCGGTGGAAGAACCGGAGAGTAATGAGCTATTCACAGATGTCGACAAAGCGGCGGACCGGAAAGCAGTGGAGGACCAGGAGATGGCAAGTTAAGGCCAAACTGGGAAGGTCCTCACAAAGTGGTTTGGTTAACAGACAAAGGGGCATACCGCCAAGACAAGGACGACAAAGCAATCCCTAGGCCATGGAACACCGCCAACCTCAAGTTATTTTACTTTTAGTTTTTTTCTTTCTAGCACGTGTAATTTTTTCTTTCTTCAATAAAACAAGCGATTCTTTTCAGCATGAGTTGTTCTCTGTAAAAGTTAGCTTTAGTGAAGATTAGGTACATAGCAAGCATTTTACTCTAAGTTAGCTGGAAAAACTAACTTAGAGGTTGGCTGGAATAAACCAACACCCCTCCTAAGCCCAGGATAAAGGATCCAGGCTGCAGGACGTTTGGTCGGAATAAGCAAACTTTATTCTAAGTTAGCTGGAAAAACTAACTTAGAGGTTGGCTGGAATAAACCAACACCCCTCCTAAGCCCAGGATAAGGATCCAGGTTGCAGGACGTTTGGTCGGAATAACCAAACTTTATTCTAAGTTAGCTGGAAAAACTAACTTAGAGGTTGGCTGGATTAAACCAACACCCTTCCTAAGCCCAGGATAAGGATCCAGGCTGCAGGACATTTGGTCGGAATAACCAAATACTAGAAGTTAGCTGGAAAAACTAACTTCAATAGTTGGCTGGAATAAACCAACACTTGTTACTCTTCAGCCGAAGTAAGTGTATGGCTGAAGAGTGGTTGGCTGGAATAAACCAACTCTTGTTATTCTTCAGCCGAAGTAAGTGTATGGCTGAAGAGTGGTTGGCTGGAATAAACCAACTCTTGATACTCTTCAGCCGAAGTAAGTGCAAGGCTGAAGAGAAGTTGGCTGGAATAAACCAAACTTGTTACTCTTCAGCCGAAGTAAGGGTATGGCTGAAGAGTGGTTGGCTGGAATAAACCAACTCTTGTTACTCTTCAGCCGAAGTAAGTGTATGGCTGAAGAGTGGTTGGCTGGAATAAACCAACTCTTGTTACTCTTCAGCCGAAGTAAGTGTATGGCTGAAGAGTGGTTGGCTGGAATAAACCAACTCTTGATACTCTTCAGCCGAAGTAAGTGCAAGGCTGAAGAGTGGTTGGCTGGAATAAACCAACTCTTGTTACTCTTCAGCCGAAGTAAGTGCAAGGATGAAGAGTGGTTGGCTGGAATAAACCAACTCTTGTTACTCTTCAGCCGAAGTAAGTGTATGGCTGAAGAATGGTTGGCTGGAATAAACCAACTCTTGTACTCCTCAGCCGAAGTAAGCGTATCGGCTAAGGAGTGGTTGGCTGGTAAGCGTAGTTTAAAAGCCAAAACCGAAGTAGAAATTAGTGTAATAGAAGACATTACAAATGCAAGCATACACACAAAGACCGGAGTAAGAGTTGCGCCAAATTTCCATTCATTAAAAAGGTAAGTACAAGAGGGGCATAGCCCGGTTACAAAGACGAAATAACAAAAGAAAAAGTACAGAGTCAAGAAAAAAGATCTTCAATCTCGGCATCAAAGGCAGCATCGGCGTCAACCTGAAGACCGGTTTCTGGCGCAGGGACGTTTTCTGAAGGTAGAATAGTTTCGGCCGGAGCCACGGTTTCACTTGGTTGATCAATAGTTAGATCTTCCACCATGGGCTCCGACCGAACTACCTGACCTGCATTCACAACCGAAGTATCCTCAGGGGCAGTGTCTTCATCAGAATCTTCATCGTCAGAGCCCTCAAGGAACTGCTGTTGCATGGCCTTGGCATACTCCATCAGGGAGTTCGGTATAAAGTAGGCTGGAGGGTTGAAAACCTCGGTCTGAGGATCATGACCGAGCGTCTCAACGGCCCCCCTCCAGCCGCACTTGAAGAACAGCTCCTTGGCAGCATCGCATTGTTTGGCGTAAGCATCCTCTGCCCTCTTGAAGCCTTGTTTGTCAGCCTCCTTCACCTTCTCCTTTATTTCGGCATCCTTCTTTCTTTCGAGCTTCACCAGCTCACGCAAGTACTTGTCCTTCAGAGCAATGGCAGTCTTTTGCTTTTCGGCCTCGGCCGAACTAACCATTCCGGTCAGACGACCGACCTCACCTCGGAGTTCGGCCATTTCCTTTCTGGCCTCCTCTAGTTCGGCCGATTTCGCCTCCGCCTCTGCCGCAGCTTGCCTTGTCACTTTCCTCAGCTCCAGCACCTTCCTATGGGTGATTTGATTTTTCTGGATAGCCTGACAAAGCAACAACTTCAATTTAGCCGAAGAAAAAGAAAAGTAGAAAAACAGAAATACGACCGAAGTTACTTACCAGAATCATTGATTTCGTGGCTGACCGGATGGACTTCAGCTCGGTGGTTAACTGTTTGTGGTGATGTTCCATGTCTTTAGGCAGACACACACTCTTGGCCAAATTGATGGCCAACAGGTGGTCCTTCTCAGCAACAACCGAGTCTGTTTCCAGAATGTCTCGGTCGTTGAAAGATAGCTTCGGTGCCCAGCAACTGATGGTCCGGTCGGAAGACTCCGGTCGAGGGCTTGGTGGTAAGCTCGGCTGAATGACTGGTTCTTCATCAACCAAAACTCGTTCGGGTTCGGCAGTCCGGGGACGTTTGGTCCGGCGGGAAGAGGATGGCTGTTGGGAAGGGAGGGCGACAACGGCAGGCTGCGATTGACTGGGAGGCGTTACTTCGGGCCTAGCCGTTTCGGTAAGAAGGGCCCTAACTCTGCTCCTTTTCGCCATCTCTTCTTCTGCTGTTAGAGGGACAAGTCTTATCTCGGGCAGAGTTGGGTCCGGCTCCGGTGCTTCCTCGAGAAGAAAATCAGTTACCTTTGCTTTGCGGCGACCGCTATACCGGTAGGTCGGCTCAAAATTTAGAAGCTTTGACCAACTTCTTTCTTTAACCCGTAGTGCGGCTCGCAGAACCCCAAGGTTGGGATAACTGTACAGGGAACGGAGATGGGCGAAATCTGCAATAAAGAGAAGTGTTAGTTCGGCTAATAAACTAAACAACCGAGATAACAAACAAGACAGAAGACCGAAGCAAAATTACCAGGCTCTCCCATTTTCCAATTTATAGGTCGGCCAGGAATTTGAGCTTGAAAATCCTCAAAATTCCCAGAGACCCAAAGGAAATCATCATCGTTAAGATCTTTGTCCGGAGTATGCTTAATTATCTTCTCTCGGCGGCGGCGAATTCTGAGGTAGTAGACCCACCCAGCATTCTTTGAGCCGATGGAATACTGATGGAATATTTCGGCTAGACCAAGATTTAGTCCGGTTTGGTGGTTTAATGCGTCTATTCCCATTATAATACGGTAAGTATTGGTGGACAGTTGGGTAGGACATAACCTAGTCTGTCTAAGAAATTCGCAGATGAGCGGTTGGACAGGAAACCGTAGTCCGGTTTCAATTATTGACTGAAGGGTAAAAGGGACGGAGCCTTCATTGTCCCAGGGAGTAGCATCTTTCTTGGCCAACTCCAGTTGGACATCATCAGGAATCTGGTAGTCCTGCCTGAATTCGGCCATGCCACCAGGGGTTTCGACTAAATATCTATACTTACCCATTTGTTGAATAAGTTACGAATAAATTATTTCGGTACGAAAATTTGGCTCAGTAGCCCGGTTGAGCACACGTAGGAGTGCCTGGGCAACCTAAGTCTGCAAGGTAGAAAACAAAGGGGTTAAGCACAGATCGTGGGACCGCGCTACAAATTATAAGCAAGATATACAAATCCTACTTCGGCTCAGTGGGCTGGTTCTACCTCGGCTCATCAGAAGGTTTGTTAACTCGGTTTTGAGCAGGTTAGACCGGTTTTAACGTCTAGGGGCAGCTTTCTGAGTTCGGTCTAAAAAACTCAGAAAGCTGGTTTAGTCCCAAGGCCTAAATCGGTTGCAGTTTGAGGAAAGTTACTTCGGTCGAAGCCCCTAGGGGCGGCTTTCTGAGTTCGGTTTAAAAACTAAGAAAGCCGGCTGGGCCCCGAAAGCCTTAGCTCGGTTATTGACCGAAGTACCTAGTTCGGTACGTGCACGTTTTTCCGGTGAGTTTATCTTGGCTAGAGTGGTTGAGAAGAAACTACTGCTATTCCTTTGAGTCCTAGTTCGGTTGTTCTCTGAAATCTATCTACATACACAACACAAACAGTATCCTGGTTCGGTTGGGATGTGATTCTGGATCGAAATCGAGTTTTCTCTAGGGTATATGACATATACTCTTGGGTTCTATGGTTTCTTCATCAAAGTACGAAGAGCAAAGCAGACAAATGAAGAAAAATGTTTGCAAAAAGCATACAAAGCAAAAACAGATGGAAAAACAAGTAACAAAAGCGAGAAGGGTAGACCTGCTTACCAGATTGAAGAAGAAGAAGCTGAAGATGGAGCAGTAGCAGCAACAGAAGCACGAACACAGTAAGCTCAGAACTCGAGCAGCAAGAGAACAGAGAGAGAAGACGAAGGAATAGCAAAAGTGTAGAGACCCTAGCCTCAGGAATTACTTTTGTTAGAAAGCCCAAAATTTGGGCGGGAACCGTTTCAAGATCACAAAGCACGAAGACGGCGTGACAGCCGTCCTTAACCAATCAGAGCCTGCCACGTGTCATTGGAATGAGAAGCGTTACAGTCGCTGTGATTGAAGAGACGTTTTTGACCGGACATAGTGATATCCGAGGTAAAGTTAGATCGGCTAGAGAGGCTAAAGGGTTCTTAGATCGGCTGAAAAAGCCTAATGAAACTCTAGCTCGGCCAGTAGACTGGTAATCCCAATCTTGTTGCACAGATGGAATTAAGGGGCAATTGAGAGGGTAATTTTTGGGAAAAATTGGGCCGAGCTCCGAGTTTGGCTTCGAGGCCCAAAACGCGAAGGACTAAGTAAAAAGGCCGTAATGGCTACTTCGGCCTAGGGGCAAGGTTACTCCGGCCTTAAGGAGACAAAGTTACTTCGGCCCGAGGAGGTGAGATTACTCCGGTCCAAGGAAGAGTAAAGCCACTCCGGTCCGGAGACAACTCGGAGTTAGGCCGGTCTCAGAGTTAGTCCGGCCGCAGTATGTTCTGGGAAGACCGGTTTCAGAATTAGTCCGGTCGTGACATACAGCGGTTGGGACGGTCAGAACTTGCTACTTGGAAGTTTGAACTAAGCACATCAAGGTCAAACAGGGCAGCCGAAGTAATCAATTGGAGGAGCAGACCGAGCTAAGTGTAGTTCGGCCCTCTGTGGCTCGGTATAGCCAATTTTACTTCGGTCATGTGGAAGTTCGGTCATATAAAAAACCATCCCACTTGGTTTAAGCAGTGGGGGAGGGTGCAAAAGGATAAGCATTATCCTTAGGAGAATGAATCCTAGGAGGACTCTGCATGGAGAAGTACAAGTCCTACTAGGATTGTGCCACGGGAAACTTATAAAAGCCTACAAACATCACCTTGGAGGAGGTAATTGAACACAATCTTTCTGAGAACTTAGAGCTTTGTCTATTTGTCAAGTTTTCTGACTTAGGCATCGGAGAGGTTTCCGGCACACACCCGCCGGCTAGCTCACGTTTGTGTTTTCAGGTGACAAAGCGACGTCGTACGGAGAAGCGTGGACTTGGTCAACAGGATTATACGAGGAGAATTATTTCCTCCCCGTACATATATATATATAACTTGTCATATTTAAAAAACAGTAATAAAATTTATCATACCACATAAAAGTAAAGAATTGTAATAAAATATTCAATAATGATTAAGACCCCCTTTTTTTGGAGACCCCCACAACCCCCTTTGGATTTCAACCATTGATGGTGTGGGCCCACACATACATGAGTGGGTCCCACACATACATCAATGGTTGAGATCCAAAGGGGGTTGTGGGGGTCCCAAAAAAAGGGGGTCTCAAGCATTATTCTAAAATATTTGGAAAGATAAATACATCAACCCTCTTTTCGATGGAATATTTTTATGTGAGACTAGGGGTGTGCGCGGTGCGGGTTGGTGCGGTTTGAGAGAAAAATAGAAACCGTATGGCGGGTGGCGGATTGATAAATCCTTATCAAAAACTGGCGATTCGGTTGGCAAATAATGGCGGATTTGCCTTGGCGGTTCGGGCGGATTGGCGGTTTATAAAAAATATAATTCAAATTACAAAACTTAAATCAAAGAGTAAAAAAAAGACGAGAGATACCGTGATGTTAAGCATCTTGCAAAGCTTTCTTCTGATGCAGCAAGTGTAGCAACAACATGATAATATCAACGACAATGCTATCAATTCATTACAAGCATCTGTGGAAGCTACAATGATCAAATACAATACATAAAATTAATATCATTCGGGGTTTACAATATATTGAAAATGTTTACTGTTGAAAAGTATTTAGATTGAAAAGTGAGCTGATGCAAGTTTGTGTCACGACCCAAACCCGGCCCTATGGGTTTAGCACCGTAACCGGCCAGTCCCAAAAAGCTTCGGACTTCAGTCACATTGGTCGGTCTAGGCCAGTTCACTACAGCTTCAATTTTCTGCGGATCAACAGAAATTCCATTTTTGCTAACAACATGCCCCAAAAACATAACATGGTCAAGCCAAAATTCGCATTTAGACAGTTTAGCATACAGTTTCTGTTCTCTTAAGGTTTGCAGGGCAAGTCTCAGATGATGTTCATGTTCTTCTATACTCTTGGAGTAAATCAATATGTCATCGATAAATACAACAATAAAGTCATCAAGGTATGGTTTAAAAATTCTGTTCATGAGGTCCATGAAAGCAGCTGGTGCATTCGTGACTCCAAAAGGCATAACTAAAAATTCATAATGGCCATACCTTGTTCTAAAAGCAGTTTTATCAATGTCTTCCGGTTTAACCTTCAGTTGATGATACCCCGATCTGAGATCAATCTTAGAAAACACTTGTGCACCCTGTAACTGATCAAATAAGTCATCAATACGTGGCAAAGGGTATTTATTTTTCACAGTTACCTTGTTCAGTTCACGGTAGTCTATACACAACCTCAACGAGCCATCTTTCTTCTTGACAAACAAAACTGGTGCACCCCATGGTGAGGTACTGGGTCTGATGAACTTTTTGTCTAACAGTTCTTGCAGTTGCACTTTCAGTTCTTTCAGTTCAGTTGGGGCCATTCGGTAAGGGGCTTTAGAAACTGGTTGTGTTCCGGGAATCACATCAACGGTAAATTCAATCTCCCTGTCAGTCAAATCTCCTGGAAGATTATCTGGAAAAACATCTGGAAATTCTCTGACTATAGGAATACAATTCACGTCAGTTTTAATACTATCATCAGTAGACACAGTCAGTACAGAACACAGATATCCTTTACAGCCCTTTCTAATCAGTTTAACAGCCTTCACAGATGAAATCAAATACGGAGGAGGTACTACTCCACTCCCATTAAACACAAATTCAGGCAAACCAGGTGGACGGAAAACAACTTGCTTGGTCACACAGTCAATAGTGGCATGATATTTTTGTAACCAATCCATCCCCAATATTACGTCAAAATGATCAATGTTCAATGGCAGTAAATCAATAAATAGATGCATATCCCCAACAATAATTTCACATGCGGGGTACATATAAGCACATGTCATGGATCCCCCTACGGGTGATGATACGGCTAGTAGATAGTTCATGGGTTCTAAGGGTCTATTCAATTTCCGTGAGAAAGCATGCGATACATAAGAATGTGTAGACCCCGAATCAATCAGTACATATGCATTTTGAGTACAGATAGAGAGAATACCTGACACAACGGTCTCGGTATTCTGCACATCTCCCGGTACTAGTGCGAACACTCGGCCTTGCCTCATAGACTCTTTCCCGGTAGCTTTAGGGTTCGGTTTTAGTGGAGCATTTGATGCTGCGCCGCTAGCTGCAGCTTTGCTATTGCCTTGAGGAGCAGAAGGGCAATCTTTAACCATGTGGCCCACCTTACCACACCTGTAACAGGCTCCAGATAATTTGTGACAAACCCCTTTGTGCCTGTTGCCACATACAGAGCAGGGTGGAATGAACCCACTCCCTTGGCTGGGGCTAGTCATTGATCCCGTGTTCTGTTTCTTATTGGCTGGGTTGTGCTTGCCTTTCTTGAATTTGAAACCCTGCCTTTTTCCATGCCATTCAGTTGTTGGTGTTTCAGATTGTTTCACTGCTGCAATGTTCGACTCGGCCATCAATGCCCGGTCGAGAACACCCACAAAGGTCGGTAATTTCAAAACATTTATCCGGTCAAGTATTGCCACATTAAGGCCACCTTCAAATTTCCTGGCCTTCTTATATTCAGTATCCACCATATGCGGTGCATATCGGGCAAGTTCAGTAAATTTCGTCTCATATTCTGCAACGGACATTGTGCCCTGCTTCAGCTGTTCAAATTCAGTCACTTTTCTATCCCTAACACACTGAGGGAAATACTTTTCAAAGAAGGACTCCTTGAACTGAGCCCAAGTCATAACAGCATTTGTATCACGGATCAACATCCACCACCTTCTAGCTTCTTCTTGTAAGGTGAAGGTAGCTAACAGTACTTTATTCGCTTCTGAGCACAGAAACACTTCGAATAATTTTTCTGTTTCCAAAACCCAAGCTTCAGCTTTTAACGGTTCAAGGCCTCCCTGAAAGGATGGCGGTTTCATTTTGCTGAACTTCTGGGTCAGAGCAATAATATCCCCATCATTCACATTCACATTAGGTTCCGGCTGAACCGGAGGAGGAGGAGGAGGTGGTGGGGGCGGTTGGTTCTGTTGTTGTTCAAGTCTAGCAGTTATCAGTTCTATCATTCTTTCCATTCTTTCCATTCTTGCCTCAGTAGATGAGGACTCAGGTTCATTTGCATTGTCCATTTCACTATAAGCAGTTATAACAGTTTTAAACATAAGCAGTCATTTGTTTACCAGTTTAACACATTAACAGATATTCAGTCATAACATAACCACACACTTATCATGCTCATGAGATGCCCTAATAACTTTTCTAGGACACCCTATAACTCATTTGGACACGTGTGTGCGGTATAACTCGTGGTAAGTATCGCTCTGATACCACTCTGTCACGACCCAAACCCGGCCCTATGGGTTTAGCACCGTAACCGGCCAGTAATCCGAGATTACCGAAGGCCTGCAGAACAGTAATACAGTAAAACAGAGTACAGGGCCTAGCGGAAGCCAATACAGTAAATAAATAGTGTCCATTGAGCTGTGACATTCTGTATGCAAAAGGACTTTTCACACATTTATATATAAACAGTGCAGAACAGTATACACAATATTTACAATCATTCAGACTAGGGACTCAACCCTATATAACAGTACAGTAACACTCGGTCTATACAGAACAGTAAAACAGTACAGAAGGGGGAATTGTAAAAGACCCCTAAGCCTTAACAGATAGGCTCGGAACCTCGCAGTGAGGCACAAAGGCTGGCTTGACAAAACTGGAGTTACCCTGACGCCTCTAGCTGCGGTCTGGTGCCTGTACACCTACATATATATATGAGCAGTGAGCTAAAGCCCAGTGAATAACATAAAGCGTAAAGGGGTTTAGGATGAATGTCCTTACAGTAATGAAAACAGTTCAATTCAATCAGTATTTCAGTTGTTCAGTACAGTAAACAGTCATATGTGGTACATCCATTAGTATAACAGTAACAGTAGGTCTTAAAAGACCGAACAGTAATGATGGCCATCAGTCAGTAAACAGTAGTGGTTCCACGAGGGAACCGACAGAGAATTCTGTCGCAGTAACAGTAACAGTAAACAGTAGGTACTAAGGATGCCACAGTATAGTTCAGAAATAAAGGACATACATTCATTCAGTAAATAATACCAGTTCAGTAAACAGTTTAGTTCAGTATTCAAAAGATAATCAGTTGAACATATCTTTACACAATTGTTACTCACAGAGTTCTGGGCTACAGTATGCTAGAGCGCGTCTCCCCAGTTGCCAACCCTACACAGTTAACAGGTTGAACACACTAAGCTACACAGTTGGGAAATCTCATAACTTAATCCCTAATGCCTCGGTGTGTTTTACATCTATGTCCTCAACAAGATGCCTTAAACTAGGCCTAAGAATGCCTAGAACGGGATGAGGATGCAAAGATGCACATTTAAAAGCATTTTCAGAAAAACAGAGTCCCGCTCGAGCGCACGTTTCCCCGCTCGAGCGGTCATGCAACAAAGGTACACGCTCGAGCGTAAACTTTCCCGCTCGAGCGTACCGTAAAAGTACTGGATGGGTGAAATCCCCGCTCGACGCCCGCTCGAGCTTGAGACATGACTCCGCTCGAGCGCCCAATCTTCCGCTCGAGCGGACTGTAAAACAGTGCAAGATGCTGGAAGCTCGATTTTCCCGCTCGAGCGGCACTTCCCCCCCGCTCGAGCGGACGACTGAAATCTGGAAATCCCAGATTCGAGCTCCAGGTCCAAAACCAAGCTCAAAAGCATCAAAACCAATCCTCTTGGGCCCATTTTCTGGAAAACATTTATAAACACATAGAATAACATGAATCAAGGCTCAATTTGAGAAATCAAAGCTCAAGGGTGTTTTATTCAAACCCAATTTCAAACCATTTTCCAAGAACAATCCTCAAACATGACATGCATGATCATAAATCATTTTCAAAGCTTCAATGCTGTTTCAAAAGAGCTCAAACCTTCAAAACAAGATGAACTCATGGAGTATGACCAAAAGATGGACATGCATGTGAGGCATTATGAACTACAACCTCAAAACTTCAATATATGTACATGCATGCAACAATTAAGCTACAATTCGCCATCTAAACCATGTTTGGCTCTACACTCCTTCAATATGACATAAATCATGCAAGATTCAACTTAAAACATGAATAAGAAGACAATGGAGCTACCTTAAGTCTTGTATTTCAAGAAGGGAGCTCAAATATGCAATCACTTCAACAATTTCTTCAATTACCAAGTAATTTACAAGCAAAATTGAGATGAACTCCACTCCTCTAGTTTTTTCTCTCTCTAAGGTCGGCAATGAGAGGGGAAATGGCTGAGGAAATATTGTCTTTGGCTGAAGTGTATGAGTGTATACAGGGCATAAAGATGTGTGAGATAGTGGCCCACTCAAGGGCAAAACGGTAATTAAGTCCAACTCCTCAATTAGCTTATTTCAATCTAATTTAATCATGCCTAATCAGCCGTCGATAAGGCCTTCAATTAGCAGTTTAAACATATAAGCATGAACAGATAATCATACAATCAAACAGATAGAATGCAATTTAACTAACATATACTCAATCAATTCGGTTTCCAATTTCAGTCAGTCAGTTCAGTACTTTAATCAGTTCAATTATCAGTCAGTTATCAGTCATTATCAGTTCCGTTTAGCAGTAATCGGTGATTATCGGTAATCAATCAGTCCCTAATCAGTAAACAGTATGAGGGTTGTTACAGTTTGCAACATGGCCGGAAAAAAAAAAAAAAAAGATTGAAAAGTGAATTGGAATCCAACTTTATTTTGGATTACTGACATCTTGAATTTCCCCCGAGCAGTAATGTAATATTATATTCTAAGGTATAGAACAACAAACAAACTTAAGTAAAAAAGAATTTTTAGAATCTTATCAAACATGATTTAATAGCGGTGCGGGTCGGTGCGGTTTGGAAGAAAAATAGAAACCGGCGGATTGATAAAAGTGTCACTAGAATTTGTCATTTTTCTTACCAAAAACCGGCGGTTCGATTGGCAAATAATAACGAATTTGCCTTGGCGGTGCGATTCGGTGCGGTTTCGACAGTTTCAACGGTATTATGCAAACCCCTATCTGAGACTACTATTATAGTTTTAATTAATATATCGATTATTATGAATATGTGCGAGCATCTGTGCAAGTGCTGTTTCATTTATTGAACTCGTGTGCAAATGTCATAGGATAGAGCAAGGGCTATCTCGTCTCCTGACCCTGGATTTGGATTTTATGGTGCGATTTTTATTTTGTATTCATATTTTGAGCCTATCTTAATAATTTAAATAATTTATTTTGTAAAATTTATATTGAAGATTATCTATGTAATAAAATTAAAATATGATCTAATCAATTTAACTTTTACATGAACTATTCAAATTATCTAAATAAACCCACAAACTTAAATTGAATTGTCCAATCTAGTTTTATGAACAAGAGAGAATCCTGGGTTCATAAAGTATTATGTTAAAATGATTCGAATACTATATAGATCAACAATGTTATAGGGTCACACTGGCGAGCTTTGCTCGATTCACGTGGAGGGACGTTTTGTGTAAATTACGTACCTGATCATAAAACTAAAAAAAAGCAAATATTATTAAAAATAATTTATTAACTTGACAATTTATCATATTATTAAGATAAATCTTGTTTCAATTCTAAATTTCAATACTACTATTGGCTACATATTTTATATAAGCCAGCTACAGTTCGACACGTGGCGAGATAGGGTAATACGGGAAGACAATTCAAATCTTCAATCATAATCACACACATGGCAGTCAACATTGGTTTATTATAAATCTACGTAGCATTGAATCAGCAAAGAGATGCAAGATGACGTGGTCTTAACGGTTACTCATATATTTAAATTCAAAATTAGGAGGGAAGCCTAACTGCAGATATTGGCATAGTGGAGCTAACTATAAGGCAACATGATCAGTGATCATGGAGGGGTGGTTCGACGGTTAGAAATGCATTTGACGGTTGTTATTGAGAAGTATAAATAGCAGAAAATGCCCCAAAAAGAGCCCCAGACTCAAATCCAAAAAACTAGTTTTATCTACTTTATTTTTCCTTCCAGTTTTTACATTTATTGTTCTTTACATTTTTGTACTTCAAATTCCTGCACTGCATTTTGTTCATAGGAGTAGTTTTCAAGTAGCTTGTTGCTGTAAACCTCTACGAGGCTGATTTGGATCTTTGTAAGTCTTTCATTTTACTTAATGAAATGCTACAATTGTTCTTCATTTAATCATTGTTTGCTTAATTCTCCTAAACAAAGCCACCAGTAAAAGTCATTTTCATTGAGACTGAAAGAATTAAAACACAATCGTCTGATAATTGATTGGCAATTAATATTCTGTAAGGATTGATTGATCCTTGCTGGCACGCTCACAATTACAAAAATAACCTTCGAAAGCCAAAAAAGCCAACATATATTTTTGGCACGCCCAATGGGACTAATTGAAATGGCTAGACGTAGGAGACGAGTAAAAAATGAACGCTTGGATGAAGGCGTGGAAGGAGAGGTAGAAATGCCTAATCCAGAGGATAATGTGATAACACATCCTATGGAAGCACCGATTTTATCAGAACCTATGATCGAACAAACCAGTACTTCGGAACAAATACCACATGTTTAAAATATTGGACGAGGCCAATGAATTAGACCATCCACTGTTGCATCTACTCAGCCAATGAATCCATGGGGTGGCCTAGTAGATACCATGAGATAGTAGTTAAAGAACACAATGGAAAGGCGGGCAACATCCTTTTTGGATCGAATGAATACTCATCAACCAACTAACGCAAGGCATATAGAAGAAAATTCAAATGTCCCTCAACAAAGATTGGTTAGAGATAAACAACCTATGCAGAGTAATGGACATACTAATGGTCAAACTAGTAACCAAAATAATAAAAGACCATCGCCTCAGTCTTGGTATGAGCCTCTTTCGAGGCCTATGGAAAATCAAAAAGCCTCCTTACTTAACAGTGAAGCCATGCAAGTTGGTAGATCTGGTCCAACACAAAAAAATAACGTAAAGATGTTTTCAAATCCCATGTTCGAAGCCATACCTGGTACGAGGGGGTTCATTAATCCTTTGTTCGAATTTATACCCGGGAGGTTGGAAGGGTTTCCTGCAACTGGAAGAGACACAACACCTGTTCCAACATCTTTCGCAAGTCCTTTCGCAGGACAAGCTCCAAGGGGTCACCCATACCCTCAATAGCAGCCAGCACCACAGGGACAACCAGTCCCAAACATACCACCCTATGGACCAAGAGGACCCCAGGCACAAGGTTGTCCACCAAATCCTGTGTTTGTTCCTCTAGTAGTGGTTCAACAGGCACAAAATATGGTCCCTAGGGACCAAATTGTTGATATTGTTAGAGAGATGTGTGGACCAATGGCTCGGGGGATTCAGACTCCTGTGTACAGGAAACCATACCCAGAATGGGTAAATAGGGTACATGAATACCTAAGAGGTTTCAGGATACCAGACTTTGCCCTTTTTATGGGAATGGAAACCAGTCAATGGTTGAGCATATTGCTAGGTTCGCGGCTCAGTGTGGTGAATTTACCAATAATGACTACATAAAGTTAATATTGTTCCCAAATTCTCTAACTGGGGCAGCCTTTGTATGGTATATTAACCTTACACCTGGCTCTATCCAAACTTGACAACAAATAGAGGAGGCATTTCATGCCCAATTCTTCCAAACAGAGCCAGAAGTGTCTATGGCAGACTTGGCAAGATTGAGTCACAGGCTTGATGAGAAGGCTACTCAGTTTATTGCCAGATTCAAAAGAGTACGAAACAAATGTCAGATCATCTTACTGGAGCCTAAATTTATGAGGTTGGCTCAAAATGGTCTAGAGTTTAGGTTTCGAAAGAAGTTTGACTCAACTGAGTTTAGAGATTTAGTGGAACTAACCTATAAGGTGTCTAGGTATGAAGCATTACTAGAGGAAGAGCAAGATCGAAGTAATGCATCATACAAGACGTATTATAGAGATCCTAATTATGAGATTGATGCGGCAGAGATTGTGGGAAAAGAACCTGTGATCTGTGAAGCATTAATTTATAAAGACACAACAATAGACCAGTAGTTTAAAAAAAAAGACCTTCATAGGAAATACTCTTTTGATTTGACCAGCATTGTTTTTCGAGATAGGATCCAAGAGCAGATTCGAAAAGGAAGTTTGAAATTCTCAGCTAAAGCAGAAAAGGCCGTGGGGATTGACACTAATCCATTTCCAGAAATTGGAGAAGTGGCATCCAATGTTATTGTGCCAGACTTCCAGAACTTGTCTATGAAAGAATTGGAAGAGTTCAATGTGCAAATGCATGTTGCTAGCCAAACTATTGTCCAGAAAGATGCTAGAAGTCTGTCAGCTAGTGGACAAGGTTTTCCAGACCAGAGGGAAGACTCTGATGAAGAAGCACTGGATGATGATTCTTTGGAGATAGCAGTCATGCAAAGAATATGTCCCAGATGCAGGTTGAGCTACAAGTGGCTGAAAGGGCTTCCGATTGATGGGAAGCAATATTACAAAGATGTGCAGAGGCGTCCTAAACCGACCAGTGCTTATAACAAAAGGCCATATCCAACTGGTATTAGGCAGTAGCCATTAATGGCTGAGCCAACAGCGACTAGAGTGCACTCTAAAGCCAAGAAACCTCTACATGAATCCAGGCCGCCTAATTATTACAGAATGAAGAGTAATCATCCTGAAAGGAGACCTGAAAGAGATTCTAGTTATGAGATCAAAGCCAGGGATTGGCCTCATAGACCAGCTTCTCACAGGATGGAAAATGGCCACCCTCCTCGAAGGCCTGAATTGGGCCCAAAACAGAGAGTCAAGGCCAAGCAATGGCCTTCACAGCCGGCTTAGAAGATGGTTTCGAAGGAAGAAAGAGACAGTTCAACAACTGGGCTAGTAGGTTCGTGGGTGCCTGGAGTCCCAGATTGGTTTGTCATGCAGAACAAACCTAGGGAAATGTCTACCCAAAGAAATGTTATTGGAAACCAAGGTAGGATAGTCAAACCCCCTTTGGTAGCTCCAAATAATTGGGTGTTACTAAAGCATCCAAAAACAAAGGAACCGGATATGGTTCCAATGATCTCTAGATCCCAAAGAAGGAAGATTCAACGAAGGTACACTCAGTACCAGAATGATCAGAAAGAAAGTGGAGAAAGCTCTTCATTGGTCCAACCAAAGGCCCAAGCAGAGGGAGAACAAAGGTTAAAGTTAGATCATAATCCAAAATTGACTCTTCAAGACAAGAGGAGTTGCAGCAGAGAGCAATTCGCCAAAGTTCATTCAGAATTGAAAGCCGAAGAGAGATCCAGTTTGGCAGGACTAGAAAAGGCTTTGATGGAAAGTGATAGTGAGACTGAGGAAGAAGTTGGCCTAGGCCAAAGGAAGGAGATGGTAGAGGAAGAAATGTTTGAAGCCTTCATGGCTGAGCAAACATTTTTGGTTGAAAAACCAATAGAAACAGATCATTCGAAGAAAGTTACTAGTACCGAAGTGCCAGAATGCAGCATGGAAGATGCTTCTGAAATAATTGAACAAGTTGACCAGGAAGAGAAACAGGTACAACCAGTCATCTAATTTGGCTCGTTTCCTCCAATATCAGTGAATATGGTACATATACTACCACAAGAATTCCAAGCTGAAGATGAGAACCAAGAAGGTCAAGAAATTGACCCAATTCTAGTTTTCAGTGAAGACTCACAAGTGAGTATGGTGCAAGATGAATCCGAAGTGGCAATACCAATGGAAACTGGAGATGAGAGTGAGGAAGAGGTGAATATTAACCTCTCATACCCTTTTGAGTATCCCACGACATCCATGACACAGCATGTTAAACCCTTGTATATCAAGGCCTTCTTCGATGGAATACAGATGAACCGAGTGTTGGTGGATAATAGGGCAGCAGTAAATCTGCTTCCGAAATCTTCTTTGAAGAAACTAGGAAAGAGGAACCCCAGACTAATCCCAACCAGTATAACCATTGCTGGTTTCGCTGAAGACAAACAGATGGCTCAAGGCATTTTGCCCATCAACCTGAGTGTGGGAACCAGGGACTGTATGACTGCATTCTTCGTTATCGACAGTAATGCTAAATACAATGCTCTACTTGGTAGGGATTGAATTCACACCAACAAGTGTGTGCCTTCCTCTCTACATTAGAAAATAATGATGGCCCTGGATAGTGGAGAGACAGAGGAGATCAATGCAGATCCTCAACCCTTCATAGCTTGTGTAGATTTTGCAGAGGTCAAATTGTATACTGAAGGAGTGGCACCACTCAGTGTATTGAGGAAACTTGATGGATCAGCCAAAGTGACGACTGATGAGGAATTAGCACACCTAAAGCACTTAGTCCAAGAAAGTGCTGATGAGGAATTTGTCGCCAAAGATGACAATGATGCTTGGTTGTAGGCAAAAAGATGGAACCCAGGAGGTCAGGTCTTTGGCTTTAATTAAGTTCTCAGTATTGGACATAAAATCAATAGTCTAGAAGATGCAAGAGCAAGAGGAAGAAGCCATGGCAATTGGTTGTAAGCAGGAACAACAACAAGTTAAGGTTTTGGCCTTGGGAAAATACTATCCATTGGACATTGAAACAAAAGTCTAGGAGATACAAGAAGAAGAAGCCTTATGGACAGACTTTGTCTATGAGGAGGAGGGCAAAGATGTTGAATCAGTGAAACTGGGAGCAGGACAGAGCAATGAGATTGCTTCAAAGATAAAAGAAATCAAAAAAGAAGCATCAGTGAGTTCTCAGATACAAGTAAGACAACCCTCACCACTGATTACTGCTAAACTGTGACTGAACATGATAAGTAACTGATTATGATGAAATCCTAAACTGATTGCATGAATGCGTTATGTTAAATGCATTTCTATCTGTTTGTCATTGATTTATCTGTTCATGTTTTAAGTTTCGAACTGTAAATTGAAGGCCTTATCGGCGGCCGAATCCCGAACTGATTGGTGTTTTGTGTTAATTAGAATTAGTGTGATTTTATGATAAATTTAGTTGAAATTTGATTTGGTATGATTAAATTGGATTAAATAATGTTAAATTACATTAGTTGGCTTATTTACCAAATTGCCATTAAGTGGACTTTGCTAGACCAATTGTTTTGTCTTGATTTATATGTGTTGGCATCACTTTTGTTCATCTCTGAGAGTCCAAAACCGACTAGAGAGAGAGAAAGCTAGAAGAGAATTGATTTCAACAAGCTTTGGCTAGGAAAATTAGAAGAATTGAAGAGTAGATTGCAAATTGAGCTTCCATTCTTGAAATTGAGGACCTAAGGCAGGAGAATCATCTTCTTGAGCTTGAATTCTAGTTGTATCTTGCATGGTCCATGAGTCTTTAGTGATCTAAGTCTAGAATTGGTCCTAACATGTTGAATTAAGGCTTAAATCATGCGTGCATGTTTACATTCTTGAATTTTGAGGTTGTTTTCATAGAATCCTCACATGCATGTCCATATTTGGATTATAGTTCATGAATTCATCATGTTTTGGAAGGATTGGCTCATTTGTTCTTGTATTAGAAGCTTTGAAGTTGATTAAATTCATGCATGTTGAATGTACATCATGTTCTTGCAGTTTTGTTTGGAAATGGGTTCAATTGAACTACCTTTGGGCTTTGATTTTGCAAATTGATCTTTGAAACATGTCATATTATGAGTTTTAAAGTGTGTTCCAGAAAATTAGCCCAAAAGGATCGAATTTGATGCTTTAAATGTTGAGTTTCATGCTTGGAGACAAATCTGGAAATTTCAGATTTTGGATCCACGCTCGAGCGAGGAACTTCACGCTCGAGCGTACACTCTAAGTTCATGCAGTCCGCTCGAGCGAGTAAAGTAACGCTCGAGCATGAAATGCGTGTATCCAGTACTTTGCATGTGTTTACAGTCTGCTCGAGCGAGGCAATGCACGCTTGAGCGAGGACTTGTGTCTCACGCTCAAGCGGGGATCGAGCGCCCGTCGAGCGTGAATTTCATGCATCCAGTACTTTTGCAGTCCGCTCAAGCGAGGAAAGTCACGCTCGAGCAAAGCTCTTTTGTCTGCATGTTCGCTCGGACGGAGAAAGCCACGCTCGAGCGAGACCCCTGTTTTCTGGAAACTCTAAAAAGTGTTTTAAAGTACATTTTTGCATCCTCATTCCATCCTAGGCATTCCTAGGCCTAGTTTAAGACATCTTAATGAGGATAATGCTATAGAACCACACCGAGTCAAGATAGGGACTAAGTTATTGTTTCCCAAACGTGTAACTTAGTATGTGTTCATCCTGTAACTGTGTAGGGTTAGCATCCGAGGACGCTCAATAGCCTATCTGTAGCCCAGAACTCTGTGAGTAACAATGTTGTAAAGATATATTCAATCATGAATATTTTCTGAATAATTACCGTACTGCTCTCTGAAATGATATTTCTTACTGAATGAATGCTTGTCCTATTTGCGAACTGTATTCGTGGCATCCATAACAATTTACTGTTACTGTACTGTACTGCTACTGTCACAGAGATCTCTGTCGGTTCCCATGTTTGTAACCACTACTGTTTACTGATATGGTGGCCATTAACTGAATGCTCGGTCTGTTAAGACCTGCTGTACTGTTTTACTATGGGATGTACCACATATGACTGCTATAACTGAATGACTGATATACTGTTATAACTGACTGTTTTAAATACTGAAAGGACATTCATTCTTAACCTCTTTACGCATATGTTATTCACTGGGCTTTAGCTTACTGTTTATATATATATGTAGGTGTCCAGGCACCAGACCGGAGCTAGGAGCGTTGGGTTAAACTCCCTTTTTGTCAAGCCAACCAACGTGCCTCACTGCGAGGTTCCAAGTGTGTTCAAGCTTAGGCTTTTTGGGGTGTCTCAGTTCACCCTTTCTGTCTCCGTTTTGTAATACTGTATAGACTTGTACTGTACTGTTCTAATAGGGATTAGGTCCCTGTCCTGGATAATTGTATATGCATGTATATGCTGTTTTGGTTCTGAATGTGGATATGACTGTCACAGCTCATTAGACATCTTTTAATTACTGTTTTGGCTTCCGCCAGCCCCTGTACTCTGTATTACTGTCTTTACGGTTCAGCAGGCCTTCGGTAATCACAGATTACTGGTCGGTTACAGTGCTAAACCCATAGGGGCGGTTTTGGGTCGTGACAGCAAGACCCTTTAGAAGAAGTGAACTTAGGGGAAGGTTCTATGCAGCAGCCCACCTATATAAGTGCTTGGTTGAATACTCTTGATAGGGACCAGTTGTTGGTGGTCTTGAAGAGATATAAAGATTGTTTTGCATGGTCTTATGATGAACTACCAAGATTGGATAAGTCATTAGTAGAACATAGGCTCCCTATGATGCCTAATTTCAAGCCCTACAAACAAAAACCAAGAAGAATGAGTCCTGAGGTGATTCAGAAGGTCAAGGAGGAAATTCTCAGGCTCCTCAAGGCAGGCTTTATTAGGATAACCAGGTATGTTGAATGGCTATCAAATATTGTGCTTGTAGTTAAGAAGAATGGTAAAATGAGGGTATGTATCGATTTCAGAAATCTGAATTTAGCAACTCCAAAAGATGAGTACCCTATGCCTATAGTAGATGTATTGGTGGATAGTTCAGCAGGGCATCAAATTTTATCAATGATGGATGAGCACTCTGGTTATAACCAAATCTGTATTGCAGAAGAGGATATCCATAAAACAGCATTCCGATGTCGTGGGAACATTGGCACCTTCGAATGGGTTAAAATGCCATTTGGCCTGAAGAATACTGGGGTTACATATCAAAGGGCTATGAACACTATCTTTTATGATCTCATTGGAGGATACTTAGAGTGCTACATTGATGATATTGTAGTAAAATCTCAATCTATGGAGGAACATTTGTTTCACTTGGAAGCAGCTTTTGAAAGAATGAGAAAGTTCAAGTTGAAACTTAATCCTCTCAAATGTGTTTTTGGTGTATCAGCTGAAAACTTCTTGGGCTATGTAGTACACAAGAAGGGAATACAGATTGATCAGAACAAAGCTAAAGCTATTATCGAAGCCAGACCTCCATCAAGTTGAAAGATGAAGAGGAATTTGTGTGGACAGCAGAGCATCAAACTGATTTCGAAGGAATCAAAGCCTATTTGGCCAACCCTCCAGTGCTGATGCCACCAAAGGGTAATAAGCCCTTAAAATTGTATATAGCTATAGCAGAAGATTCATTGGGAGTTTTCCTAGCCCAAGACAATGAAGAAGGCAAGGAGCAAGCTGATAATTACCTTAGTAGGTTTCTAAATTCTTGTGAATGTAAATATTCAGCTGTAGAAAAGCTGTACCTTGCATTGTATTTCGCTGCAATGAAATTAAGATACTATCTGTTGCCTACAACTGTCTTGGTAATTGCAACCACAGATTTGCTTACATATATGTTATCTAGACCTATGTTGAGGGGAAGAATTGGCAAATGGATATTAGCTTTATCAAAATTTTATCTAGAATATGTCCCCCAAAAGGCAGTAAAATGACAAGTTTTAGCTAATTTTTTGACAGACCATCTATGTCGAACAGAAAGCCAAGAGATAATAAAACTTGGTATGGTTAGTATTGAACCATGGCAAATGTGGTTGGATGGATCAAAAGCCAATGGTCTGACTGGAATTGGTGTGCTGATTAAGTCACCACAAGGGGTAGAAACCACACATGGTTTCAGAGTGGATGAAATTACTTGTTCCAATAATCAAGCTGAATACGAAGCTTTAATATTAGGACTGGAAATACTTATTGGATTACAAACACATGCGGTTGACATATTTGGAGATTCTCAATTGGCGATTAACCAGGTGAAAGAGATTTTCAAATATCAAAATGTAAGCATGTTGCCATACTATGTTGTTGCATTGCATTTGCTGTCTCAATTTCAGATAGCAAATATAACTTATGTCCCCAAATTCTTGAATAAGCTAATTATGTGGCTTAGAAAGCTTCGAATTTCAAGAGAAGGGGTGACACTCAAAGGAACATAAGATAAACAATATATCAGAAGGTAATACTACTTTTAAATAAAAGGAACATGGTCTTATAAGTCAATCATAATGACTTACAAGAACAAGGTTGGAGACATCCAATAATGCAGTATCTAGCTGGCCCATCTTCAAAAGACAATAGAAAAATCAAATTGCAGTCTATGCAATACATAATGTATGGTAATGCTCTCTACAAATAGGGGGCAAATGGGTTATTATTGGAATGTTTAGGTCCAAAGGAAGCATTGACAGCCATGGTTGAGGTTTATGAAGGCATCTGTGGTGCTCATCAGCCTGGTGTGAAGATAAGATGGCTGCTTTGAAGGCATTCTTACTATTGGCCAACCATCCTTAAAGATTGCATAGAATATGTTAGAGGTTGCCAGGCATGCCAGAAGCATAGCGCAATAAGACATGTACCTATAACTGATCTACATGCAGTTGTGAAGCCTCGGTCGTTTAGAGGATGGGCCATGGACATGATAGGGAAAATGCACCCACCCTCTTCGAAGCATCATTGTTTTATCCTAGTAGCCATAGATTACTTCACTAAGTGGGTTGAAGCTAAACCGTATAAGGCTGTAGACCAGATTGAAGTTATTGGATTCATTAAAGATCTGATCCACATATTTGGCATCCCACAGACCATAACTGTTAATAATGGGACTGTATTTGATGAAAATATGGTAAAGTCTTTCGTGGCAGAATTTGGAATTAGTCTTGTTAATTCCACCCCCTATTATGCACAAGCCAATGGCCAGGCAGAATCATCCAATAAATCCTCGAAGAAAAGAATACAGAAAGTTGTAGAAGATAATCCCAGGGATTGGTATAACTTACTATTGGATGTATTATGGGCCCATAGGACGTCTCCAATATCAAGTGCATGAGTTACTCCTTATGCCTTAGTATATGGGCATGATGCAGTGCTACCTGTAGAAATTGACATCAAGTCTTTAAGGGTTGGAGGCCAGGATCAGTTAATTCTTGAGCAGTACCATCAGAGTATGTGCTTGGAATTAGAAAGCATGGATGAAGCTAGAATTCTGGCATTAAATAGCATTTTTTTCCAAAAGAAGAAAGCAGCCAAAAACTATAATAAGAAGGTCAAACACATTAGCTTTGATGAAGGTGATTTGGTATGGAAGACAATACTCCCAATAGGAATTAAAAGCCACAAGTTCGGCAAATGATCACCTAACTGAGAAGGGCCATATCAAATTCATAGAGTCTTACCTTCGGGAGCATATCATATGAAAAATTTGAATGGGTATGTACATCCCAAGAAGATTAATGGCAGATATTTGAAACCTTATTTTCTAACCATATGGGAAACACAAGGAATAGAATAAATGCTAAGTAAGAAGAACATGAGGACACTCAAATGATAAATAAAAACTTTGTTTCATAAAGAGTTGAGTACATGTAGCCATAGATTGGCCCAAAAGTCAGTACAATGTTTTAGTTGTTCTTTTACAATAGATGTTCTATTCTTGAGAGATGGGAACAACTGAATGGCTGTGGTCATCTCCTGTTTTCGATCAGCCAGCTTTTGATTGGTAATTTGCAGCTTGGTGGCAGTTTGATCTAAAGCTTGGTTGACGGCTGATAACTCTTCCTCAAGTTGAGCTTTCTTCTCCAATAGTTGAGCTCGAAATTGGGAGACAGAGGAATGTTGTTCCTTCAGCTCTGACACTTCAGTATGTGCTTTGGAAACAAAGCTCTGGTCTCTCAGCAATTTTTCTTCTGCAGCCTGGGCAGCATGACAGATGTTGATGTAAAAATCAATGGTGGCTGCCGCCTGGGATAAATGACTTGAGGTAGTCATGCCGGATTGCTCAACAATCTTGCAACACTAGAGGAAGCCGGTTTTTATTATAGGACTTTGTAAGGCTTCGAAAGGAATCCTTGAGAAGGATGTCAGTAGCTCCAGACATCTATCTAAGTCTATTGATGGCAAGAAAGTCTTACCACTGGAGGAAGAGCTCTCAAAAATTTCCAGCAGAGAATCAGCTAGAACTAATGGCTCGGTCTCGTTGCTAATCATTAGAGAGGTGAAAGGTATGTCAAAGAGACTAGCTAGCCTAGTTTCAAAGATGTCCACCTCATCCATGGACATGGAAGGTGCAGAAAGAGCTCTGACAGAAGGAAGAAATGATTGCATAGGAATAAGAGAAGAAGGTGGAGTATCCTCAGCAGTCTCTATAGTTTTGGCTACCAGTAGGTCGAGGGAAGAGGGACTGGAGCTAGGCAAAGTTAATAGACAATGAGTTTGAGAGTTAACAGTACCTTCTCTATAGGAATCAGCTATCATTAAAGGGGAAGTAACAGTTGGAATGTCCTTAGGAGGAGAAGGAGAAGCAAGGCTTGAAGGGAAATCAAATTGAGTAGAATTGAGAGATAAATAAGGGAAGTATAGAGTTAAGCCAAAAGAAAAAGATGCAGGGATACTTAGCCTCAAGAAGGGTATAGAAAATATGGGATCAAGAGGTGGAAGTATTGCTTGAATTGGCTTTACGACTTGAGGTCTTTCAACTTCAACTGAGATTGAAGGAGTCTTTATTGAAGTAGGCAGAATAGTTGTTGCTGCAAAAGAAGAAATACAAAGTGATGTCAAGTCTCAGGACCAAGAATTTGAGAAAAGAAAATAGAGGCACAAAGGGAATTACTAATTTCAGAAGCGGTGGCTATGATTGGGGCATTGCGAAGAGTATAATGTCCAGTGGCTTATTGTTTTCTTGTAACTTCTCTTTGGAATGCATCAGCGGCAGCAGCTTCATCTCTAAGCATTTGCTGTTGTCTCCTCTTCTCAGCCCTTTGAAATACAATAAGCTCTTTGGAATGCTCTACTTGCACTGCTTTAGCAGATACTTCGTGGATGGGATCTCCAGTGAAATTAGCAAGAGAGACAGTCATCTTCTTCCTTCTTTTTAAGGGTGTCTCTTCTTCTTGTTCTGTCTCTTTTTTTCTGCTTCTTCTTCTTCTGCTGAGTGAACCCCACGTGCCTCATCTTCAGGATCAAGTAAAAGCTTTCTTTTCTTCTGTTGTTGTTGTTTGCTCCTGAGAAGGTTTAAAGCTTGGACCTTTTAGGAAGAATCTCCCTGTGAGGCACCCGCACCACCTACACCAAAGAAAGAACAAAAAGTAAGGCTAAGAGCATTATAAAGGAGAAGAAGAGAAAAGAAACAAGGGTACATACCTTTCTTCAAGGCAGCTCGAGTAATTCTAAGAGGAGTTGAGGCAGCAGGAATTGGCTTTGTGATGACAGGTGCAAGAACTGTAGTGGTAGGAGCAGTGGAAGAAGTAACAATTCCAGCCCCTTTCGATTTGGTTTGAGGTACGTCCAGTACCATTAATAGGTCTTGGGGAGGAATGACCGAGTGTACCTTCATATTGGTCACCCATCAGTTCTGGCACCTTTTCAATAGGTTACTTTGAGGAATGAAAGGGAAGTACTCAAAGTCAATAAAGTCCTAGATGAATTTAGAAGTTGCTTCTTCTAATCTGGATCTTTGAACCTTTAAGTCCTTGCTGGTAAGACTTAAATTGGTCTGGTTGTAGAGAGGTATTGGGACCCCTTGTGAGAAGCCAAATTGCCTAGCAAATTGGGCAGGACAATAGGGCTCAACAATGCATTTATAAGCTTTGGGGTTCATAGTCCCAATGAATAACTCTTTAGGGATCAGAATAGAGACCCATATGTTATTGTGTTGGGGTGAAGAGCAGAACCTATCACTCAGAAAGGTCCTCAACCAGGATGGGCCAATGTTGGTAGGTTCGAAGGGACGGAAGCTGTGAGAAGAAAGGGAAGCTGGGAGTTGGTGGAAGAAAGAAAAGTAAAAAGTGAAGGTGGAAGGATAGAGTGCAACATTGGCTAACCTCATGCCATGAGTAGTAGGGTTTGGCTCCAAAAACATTAGGTATTTAGATTGTAGCTCAGTAAAATATGCAAAAAGCCAAAGCTGAAGTATCTAAAATGGACCTCCTTGATTGGCATCCAAGGGTTTCTCACAAAAATTGTAACAAGCTCTATATACATGACCTAAGACATATGGAGCTAAGGCCACCTTTCTTTGTAAGACAAGGGCTTTGGCAAGAGGGGTGAATTCAGGCATGATCGTCTGAGAAGAGGTGTAGAAAAGAAACTTGCAAAGCCAATATAATATAAAAGAAAAGAATTCCCTATCAGTCACAGGGCCCTCTCTTTTATTCTCAACCTTGACAAAGTCACTATAGGATGAGTTAAGAGAGGGGAGAGAAAAAAGGGTTTTGAGGTCAGGATAATCTGGACCAATAGGGGTTCCAGTAGGGGACAATCCTCATAGATGGCAGATATCAAGAACAATAGGGGACATCATCCCACATCTGAATTAAAAGAGATTAAAAGCAGAATTCCAAAAGCAAAGGGCAGCAGGTATTAAAAAAGGGTCCTCCGAAATGGTGAACCTGGATAATTGGAGGGCGTCGAAAAGGCAGAGCTCTTGAAGATCCAGAGTCCTATCAGGGACAACCCGATCATACCATTCTTGCCACTCTAGTCTCACCATGGGCCAGCAGCGATGGGGGCGGTTCATCCTCCAACTTCCCCAGTCAAGACGACCTTCGTAAAGGAGACAATGGTCTTCTAGACGTGGATATAGAGCTGGAAGCTCAGTAGGAATCTCCCTGAAGATGGGCCCAAGCACATACTCCTGCTGCTCATGATGACGAGGAATGGAGATGCGTCCGTCAGTGGCACTTTTCTCACCGTCCTTGTACTTCTCACACTCTGTGTCAATAATCATTTTCAAGGTCACATACGGACTCGCACGCTCCATGAACGGTATTTTCAAAGAAGAAGAAGCCATTGTCAGAGAGTTTTCTCAGAAGACGAAGTCGGGAAAGAGAGTAGAGGAAAAATGAAGGTCAGTAGAGATGAAGGGTTTATGTGATAGGCAAATAGGTAAATTCAAAGCACGAAATAAAAGGGTTTTAAAACTTTTGTGTCTGAAAAATTTACCCAGTCGTGTTGCGCGGACAGAATTCACAAAGAAGTACTAAAGTTACGGATGCGAAAAGTTTCTTTCTATATTGATAATTATAGAGGGAAACACATCTCAAATACTGATGCCAGCTTCGAAATAAAATATTTGACTTCGAAGCCAAATTTTGGCGCCAAAATGAAATGACAAACGGCTTCGAAAGTAGGAACCTGACTTCGAAGCATATTCCACACTTAAGGATGCAAGAATGCTTAGGTATTTGTTTATTTCAAAAGGATTAAAGACCTGTTTTAGGTTCCTTGATAAGAGTAAAATCCTTTGAAGCCAAACTTGAAATATCTCACGACTAGAAATTGTTTGTTCTAAGTTTCAAACCAGTAGTTGGGTTGATATTATACAGAAGAAATTACTTAAAACAGTGCAGTCCGTAAGAGAGGTTTTCATATTTTGGAAAATATAGACTGTTTGTTTGAAACAAAATTAGTTGATTTGAAATCACTTGTTCGTATTAACCATACGTTGGGAAATTGAATATGATCAAATCAAGCCTCGAAGGGCAAAATTGGTGAATTCGAAGCTCTGATTCTAAAAGGAAGCCAGCAAAAGTTGTCAATTACACTCCATAAGTTGAAAAAATTCACATCGGGTTTTCGGTGTTTCATTGTGTATGATTGAATTGAGATTCGAAGGAGAAATTGTCGATTTCGAAGCCCTAAGTTTGTTTGACTTTGACAAATGGGGTAAAATCAGACCATGCCAAATAAAAGAAAACATCTTAGTTTTATTAGAACAAAAGCAAATTACATCACAGGCCTTCTTTGGCTACATATTCAAGCTCATAAAAATAAGGAACAGAATAAATAACAAGGTCATGAAATTTGCTCCAACTATGGTCAATGAACTTCTGTTTATTCTTTATTTTATCTTCTATCTTCTCCAGGCTAGGCTACTGAAGTTGATATGCTCTAATAAAAGAGTTTTTCGGCCTTTATTTTGAATTCCGTTTCTTTCAACCCTTGTTTCATCTCATCCATGTCTAAGTTATCCCAGTATGCAGAATCCTTATTTTTGAAATCATTATATTCATCAATGAGGTTCTCTGCTTCATACTGGGTATGAACTCGACAGGCTAAGATATGATCCAAAGATAGAGTGGTAGTCACAAAAATGTGGTGCCAATGGAGAAGCAATGAGAGTTGGTCCAAAAACATTTGGGGCTCTGCTTGGGCAATAGGGTTGAGGACATGACCCTGGGTCATAACATCACAAGCCCATCGAAAGTTCTTGAAAGGAACATTGTCCTCGAGAACATTGAATGGCAAGTGAGAAAAGGCCGCAGGCAGAAGTTGGGCTTGCTGTCGCTGATTTTTAGAAGGAGGAGATGGAGGGTGATAGGAGGGGAGAAACTGGCCCTCAAAGAGAGTAAGTCTCAGTTCCTCCATCCAGTGAGGGTTTTGCAGAAGAGAAGGCGCATGAGCTTCCATCTCGAAAGAAGGAGAAAATTGGGGGTTGTTGACAATATCAAGCCAGTCAGAGGAGCAAAGTATGACGGGCTGTATCCTTGGGCCTCTTCTGGACAATGAGCGACTTGTACTATCTTCATAGGTATGAAAGACGTATACCACGCTACGAGTAAGTTGTCTTCTAAACGTCGTCGGCAGTCGATGGGTATATATGGGTAAACCACCGAGCTCCGAGCAAAGGGAGGGAAAGTTAAAGATCAACAAATTCGACAAAATGGTGATTGATTCGTTCCCTTAACTTAGACTCCTCAGGTTCTGGCCAGCTTCTTCAACCAGAAACACCAAAAGAAGAAGAAGCAGCAGCTTCATCCCACGCAGAAGGTTTTGGGTCAGAAGAAGAGCTTCCAATATCTATGTTTGCAAAATTTTGGGTTAAAGAATTGTGAATAACAGGTTCGTAGTCCAAAGGTTGATAATTTGCGAAAGCTTCCATGACTTGAATATAGGAAGGTGGGTAAATGTGGCTAATCAATGTATGTAGATTCTTTCGAGGATGAACAACATTGTCAAACAACTCTTCATATGCTTGATCGAGGTAAGAAAGGGTCTGCTTGGCCATGAGAGTTGAGCTAATCTTTTCGAATACTGCGATAGTGGGAGTGTTCAAGGGTTAGAAGAGAATTTAATGCAAATGTTTCATTAAGGAATGACGGTTGCATTTCTGGAAAATGCAGAGCCCATGCACGTTCTAAGACGTGGGTAAAATGCCTTGATCCACTAATATCACCAAGTATTGGGTATATTAGTGCGGGGGGTAAAGTTGGCTACATATTTTGTATAAGCCAATTACAGTTCGTCACGTGGCGAGATAAGGGCAATACGGGAAGACAATTCAAATCTTCAATCATAATCACACACGTGGCAGTCAGCATTGGTTTATTATAGATCTACGTAGCACTGAATCGGCAAAGAGATGCAAGATGACGTGGCTTTAACGATTTTTATTTAAATTCAAAATCAGGAGGGAAGCCTAACTGCAGATATTGGCATAGTGGAGCTAACTATAAGGTAACATGATCAGCGATCATGGAAGGGTGTAATAACCCCGACCTGTAATTAGCTACTAATCAATGATTAATGATGTTAATAAGTGGATTAAAATAAATTATGTGTTTATTCTGCATTTTGTATGATTTTGGCTTTCTATCTGTTACTTGTAGAAATATCTGTATGGAATTCCACTTTAATATGTAAATTAAAAACCTTATCGGCATCCGAAACCGAAATTGACTACACCGATATGTTATTTGGAATTTTTAGAACCATATGGCAAATTTTATTAAAAATTGATTCAGAACGATTAATTAAGTCATGTTTGGTTAGCCTAATATTCTAACTAATGTATTTTGGCATCATAACTTTATATTCAACACATTTAGCTCATTTCCCCTCATTCCTTGAGTGCCAAAATCTGAGAATTTACTTGAGAGAGAGAGAGAGAGAGTGCATTATAGAGAGAGAGAAGAAGAGATTGAAGAGGAATTGAAGGAATTCACCGAGATTGTGCAAGTACCTAGCTAATTCAAGACTCTAGGTAAGGATTTAAGACTTAATTATGAGTTTTATCCATTAAGTAGATCATTTCAAAAAGAATTTGTGTTTGTGTACAAGAATTGGACCAAAGATGTTGAATTTAGAGTTAATTCATGCATGTATGTATATTTTCTTACAAATTGAGCATGAACTCCAAGAATCCTCTCTTGCATGTTTGAAATTCATCATCATTTGGGGAAATCATCAAGCTTCGAGTCATTTTGTGGTGTTTGATCATGTTTTGTGAAGTTTGATACAAGAAAAATTCATGCATGTTGTGTTCATGAACATTCATCATGTTTTAAGTTGAAATTGTGAGTTTTTAACGAACCTTTGAGCCATGATTTTATGAAATAATCCTTAATTGATCATGTTTTACAAGTTTGCTATGTTATCTCAAGTTTTGGGGCTCAAGAGATGTGTTTTGGAAGGTTGCATTCGAGTTTTGAGCTTGAAGGTGTAATCTGGAAATTCCAGAATTTGCATCTACGGTCGAGCGTGGGAGTTCACGCTCGAGCAACCACTCTGAGTGCGTGTACTCCGCTCGAGCGACCAAAAGTCCGCTCGAGCGAGGAAAGTTATGCTCGAGCGTTGACCTTATTTTCAGAAAATTTGACTAAGTGTTCCAAGGCATGTTTTGGCATCCTCATTGCATCTTAGGCATTCCTAAGCCTTAATTAAGCCATAGTAATGAGGTTATGGATTAGAAACACACTAAGAAAAAGAATATACTAAGTTAAGAGTTTATAAGAGTGTGTTTTAGGCAATGTGCTAAGAAAGAATATGAGCTATTGTAATGAACGCTAAGCCTCAATGGCCACTTGAATGTTTAATGATAAGACATGCTTGTGTTATGTATTTCGTGATTGTAGGTCAAGACTCAAGGATTGATTGACCGCTTACTGGAACCACTGTGAGTAACGTTATTGTAAAGATACGTTCATATGAATTACATTCCAAATGAAATATGATAAGTTATGATTTCTGAAATGATATCTGTTTTTGTGAACGAATATTCAATGTTTGAAATCTATTATGGCATCCATATATAGTCTCAAGTCATGGGGGACGGCATGAAAATGCGGATCCATGACATACAAGTAATTACGAGATCTCGTTAGCCACTTCATTGTGGTGTTATGTGTTTAATCGGTATCCGGAACCGATTACTCTAGTCGGAAGACGTTCTGTGATGTGTTCTATGGGATGTACCATTATTATGTTCTGATATGAAAATGATTATGCTCTGGTCTGTTTTTCTGCTTATGATATATTCGGATTTCATTCACTAACCCCTTTACCTTAATGTTATTCATTGGGCTTTAGCTCATTGTGTGTATATATATGTATAGGTGAGCATTCTGGAGCCCGAGCTTGAAGGCTTTTGTCTGGATCTGTGTTCTATTGTCAGCCAACCATTGTGCCTCACGTGGAGGTTCCCGAAGTGTCCTGTGTTCAACTTCTGTTGGTTCTATGTATATGTATGGCTTGTTTTAATTCTGTTGGCTGGACTTAAGATACTATAATGTGTGTGGGTATAATGTATGAATGACTTCTGATTATGTATATAAAGTTTTAAATATTCCGTTCATATAAGTCAGCACAGCTCATTGGACAACTATATTTATGTATTTGCTTCCGCTAGCCCCTTAATCTTGTTAATCTGTTTAGAGGCCTTTGGTAGTCCAAGGATTACTGGCTGGTTACGATGCTAAACTTATAGGAGCGGGTTTGGGTCGTGACAAGGGGCGGTTCGACGGTTAGAAATGCAGTTCGACAGTTGTCATTGAGAAGTACAAATAGCAAAGAATCCCCCAAAAAGAGCCCCAGACTCAGATCAAAAAAATCAGTTTTATCTACTTTATTTTTCCTTCAAGTTTTTACATTTCTTGTTCTTTACATTTCTGTACTTCAAATTCCTGCACTGCATTTCGTTCGTAGGAGTAGTTTTCAAGTAGCTTGTTGCTGTATACCTCTAGGAGGCTAATTTGGATCTTTGTAAGTCTTTCATTTTGCTTAATGAAATGCTATAATTGTTCTTCATTTAATCATTGTTTGCTTAATTCTCCTAAACAAAGCGACCAGTAAAAGTCCTCTTCATTGATGTTGAAAGAATTAAAACACAATCGTTTGATAATTGATTGACAATTAATATTCTGTAAGGACTGATTAATCCTTACTGACATGCTCATAATTACAAAAATAACATTCGAAAGTCAAAAAAATTAACAACTAGACATAAAAAAAAAAAACAAAAAAAAACTACGCTTTATTAATTTATAATTGTGTGATCAATTGATGTTAATAGCAAATGATATTGAGGCTTCGGGAAGCGTTAAAGTCAAACATAGGGAGAAAGAAAAAAATAAAATTTTATTTTCTTTGTCGCGCTCACGTGAGCGGTGAGCCAATGAAGATAATTACCGGTTAATTCAAACCAGGAAAGTTAGGGGTTACTTGGGGTGTCTTGAATAAGTGTATTTTTTGTCTTTTTAAATTAAAAAATTAAGAAAAAAAATATAGATGTTTGGATTAATTTTTTGAATTTTTATGAAAAAATGTGTAATAAAAAATTATAAAAATTAGTTTGTAGAGAAAAATTAAGATTGGGAGCTGTGCAGCTGTAATTGTTGACTTTTAGTGAATAATGTTAACTTTTTAAACAACTTTTTAACTTTTTGACTTTTTTTTAAGTATCCCAAACTTGATCTTAATTTTTAATAGTGCAACATTTATTTATTTTTTAAAGGTGCAACATTAGTTGATTAACTACAATGAAGTGAACGTTCTTGGGTGTAGATTTGCTTCTAGTTTGTACTTCGTATTTTATTTTTAGAATAACTGCTATAAAATTCGTGCCGATACGCAAGAGATTCAAAATTTTATTTAGAAGGGTTGGTTTGGCATAACCTATATAATCCATCTTTTTATCTTTTTATCTTTTTTTCATCACATCACCTCTCTACTTTTCTGCACATCTTTTCGTAAAAAGACAAAAAGTGCACTTTTTTAGGACACCCCAAACCAACCCTAAATAGTATCAATATTTTTTTGATAATTTATTAAAAAAAAATTGGGCAAATTACAAACACCCCCTCGAGGTTTAGTAAAAATACAAATCGCCCCATGAGGTTTGAGAAATTACAAATTGCCCCATGAGGGTCAAATTTTCATAACAAATTAGGAAAAATTAGGGGGGAATCTGTATGAAAATAAAAATCTCAGGGAGCAATTTGTTATGAAAATATAAACCTCAGGGGGCGGGATGTAATTTCTCAAACCTCAGGGGAGAATCTGTATTTTCAACAAATCTCGAGGAGGTGTTTGTAATTTGCCCAAAAAAATTGGAACGGGGTGGGTCATTGGTTCATCAATTTTTTTGCACAAACTTTATCTCTATTTTTCTTTTTAATATTTTATTAAAATATTTGAATTTGTTAAAAAAATTAAAATTTGACAAAGAGGAACAAATATGTGATTCTAATTGTGATATAAAAATATGATGTAGTATTGTTAGTAGGGAGTAGATCTTGATTATGATAGAGATTTAATGCGGTTATTTTTTTTCTATAAAAATACAATTCATAAAATGAAACAGTTTGGTGTCATATAATGCACCACAATAAACTTGATAACCTTATTAGCATTATTCTTGTTTCAATTTTGTTTGAATCAAATTTTTTTTTTCCCTAGTTTGATTTTTTGACTTATTTATGGTTGTGAGTTAATCTTAAGTTTTGTTTGACAACATCACTTTTTAGTCTAAAGCCCAAAAAATTACTAAAAACATCAAAAAAACCAATAACCTATACCAAAAAGTCAAAGATTCTTTTTTCTCTCTACTTGTTACACATCTTTTCATAAAAAACTAAAAAGTCATCCTAAATAATTTTTTTTACATCATATTTTAATCAAAAAACTGAAAAAATTACTAAAAAAATTTATACCCAAATGAAACCTTAGATTTTGATAAGAGTCAACACGGCTGCCCAAATCTATGGGTTGACCACTTGTCACATTTGAATGATTTAATCAATTTATTTTTTAAGTTTATGTGTGTAAATTATCAATAAAAAATTTAAAATTAATTTAATAATTATATCCATATAATTCCATTATCATGTTGATGTTTTTAGAAAAATAGATGATGTAAAAATTAAGAAAGTCAAAAACAATCCTAATAAAAAATTATAAAAAATTTGAATATTAATTTAAAAAATTGAATGAGATAAACCCAAAATCTGGGTTCATGTAGATCCAAACCATATGGAGATTTTTTTGACCAGCTTCTGGATCGGCCTGTAACTTGTTTATTAATAAAATATCACATTCTTTTCCACAATCCAAACAAATGGCAACAGAGCTTGAAGAGGGGCATGCATGTATGGTCACATAAAGTTTCGTTTTCTTATTTATTTTATTTTATTTTATTTTTTATTTTATATCATCGGATACATGGTAAAAATATTTTTTATGTTATTTTTTGAGTAATACTATAACGCTCATCACTAATCTCGAAAGTCCACGATTCGGTTCAGTAGGCTTTTATCGGCTCAGCAGGCTTCATATTAATAAATAGGTGTTGCTGTACTGGTCAAAAAATTAGACTTAATTTTCAAGCCTAGTTTTATGGGAATTAATTAGAATATATAAGTCAATATTTTTTTTATATCTTTTTTAATCATCAACCAATCATATTAGCTACATATTATTGTATTTTAAAAATGAATCTAAAAAATAGATTTAGAAAAATACTATAGATCCCATGTAAATTATCAAACCTCTCACATCGGTGTGGGACCTACATACATGTGATTTGTATAAGTTTCACACCTATATGAAAGGTTTAATAATTTATTTAGAATCCCTAACATAATTCTTTATATATCATTTCCTTAATAAATATACGTGAACCTACATCTTTTATGTGTTGTCATGAAAAAAAAAAAACTATGTAAAAAATTATGTACATATAATATTTTAGGGAAATGATCCCAGCACCCCCACACATTTGTGAGAGAGGGGAGGAGAGAGAGGGGAGAAAAAAAAAAAGAAAAAATATAATGTATAGTCACAAATTAATTGGGGGTTGTAGGGGTCAAAAAATGGTAAGGGTCTCAAGTATTTTCTAATATTTTATTAATTAATTTTTTAATGATTATTTTCAAATGAAAAACCAATCATAAATAATCACACAAACAATAATACAAAACCTTGACCAAACAACACAAGTAATACATAACATTTTTGTAATAGTTTTGTCACAAATACAAAAATCAATCATAAAATTGAATAATTAATACACATGAATAGATAGATCTTATATCAATTTATCTTCTATAAAATTTTATCGGTCTAAATATATTCTTTGATCGGTTTCTATATCCATGAAATTATTCTTTCTCATAAAGCTTAGAAGAGGAGATTGGGGGTAACAATAATACAACTACTTGAGTCGACATGCACATAGTTGGTCAATAAGCTTCCCTAAAACATGATAAGATGAACCATCTTCTTGTACTGCCTTCATAGCCACTTCTCCCAAACCCTGTGCTCTTTCCCTAGCCACCTTCCCTTTGCTTCCCTCTATCAACTCCTTCACTCCCTTGCAGATCGCGTGCCGCGAAACTATATCATCACCAGCAGCCTTACTCTCCAAATTTTGCATCTTCTCTATACCAATCCCGGCCTCGAGCCCATCCACGATAAACCTAGCATTCAAACCCTGCTCTGAAATTGGCATCATAGGCCATGCCATAATCGGCACACCAGCAGACAAACTCTCCAGCACTGAATTCCAGCCGCAGTGGCTCAAAAACCCGCCCGTTGCACGGTGTCCTAATATGCTTCTCTGTTCGACCCACTTCTTTGTGATTAAGCCCCTACCTTTCACTCTCTCTTCCATCCCAACAGGCACAGACCAAGTTGGAGACCTCACTGCCCACAAAAATGGATGCCCTGACTCCTCCAAACCATATGCTATTTCGTCAAGTTGGGCATCGGAGATGTCAGCTTGGGTGCCGAATGAGACATAGATGACTGAAGCAGGCATGGTATGCATCGAAAGCCACTTCATGATCATTTCGTGATTGAGTGAGATTTGGAATGGCTCGGTGTTGTCGCCGTAGAGGGACAGAGGGCCTATACACCATGCTTTGGCATTGTTTTTGTAGAATGATTCGAGGGATGAGACATGGTTTCCTTCTAATTCTAAGAAGCTATTGACAATCACACCCCAACTATTCATCTCTGCCTCAGCCACCTCTCCGATAAACTGACAAAATGGATCATCGTGCGGTGAGTTCACTCGCTCGGGCAAGTCTGCAGCGGTTAAAACAAATGGAATATCCATACCTGGCAAGTTCAAATAGAGTCAGAAAATTAATTCCAAAACGAATTTTTATACAAATAAGGACCAGAAACGCGGATAAAAATTAAGTCTAATAATGTTTGTTAAATTATTTAAAATCGTTCTTTAAATATGGACATATCACTTCTCTAACTTGAATTCCGATACCATGTTATTAGTCTCCAAAAATTAAGCTATTGGACAATAAGTTATATCAAAGAAAAAGTTTAAGAATATATAAATTGATCACAACACAAGACACAATAGTATTGTGCTCAATTTTGTAATTGATTTATGTACTAGTCAAAAAAATTATATGTCAAACTATTCAATAATCACTTGGACCATTTTGCAAACTATATATATCAATATGCATAATAAGAAAAAAAAAAATTGAAATAATATCCATACCTGGCAGGTACAGAGGATCAGAGCTTGAAATGTTTTCCAAATTTGGAGCATGGACCCAAGCACTTTTCACCAGAGCCATTGACAAAACACCCATTCCATGGAAAACAAGCCTAGGCACCCCAAAGGCTTGACATGACTGCAAAGTCCAACCCAGAAAGAAATCTGATACAACACAAATAGGAAGATCATTGGACTGTGACATGTTTTCAAGCACTTGTTCAAAGGGTTTTTGAAGCTGTTTGGTTGCTTGGAGAAAAGGCAAGAAAAATTCCATGGAGGGAAGTTGTGTGGTGTTCTCGCAGCCTTTTGGGAGGCCATGGATGGCCGGAAATGGGATCTCGGCGATGCCGATGAGGGGGTGATCTGCTGTGGATTGGGCAATTGAAATGGCGTTTGATGCGGTGGTGATGATTGTTACTTTGATATCTCTCTGTGAGAGAGCTTTTGAGAGGTCTAGGAGTGGAAGGGTGTGACCTTGTGCCATGAAAGGGAAGATTACTACATGGGTTTTCAATGGTGAAGCCATCTCTCACTCTCTCTCTCTCTCTCTCTCCTCTCCTCTCCTCTCCTTACCAGCCAGAAAAGATGCATGTGAACATGTATATAAGGAAAATGAAGAGCGAATGACACACACAGCATAAAAAAAATTACAACTATTTCAATACAAAACATGTAAGAAACTTTAACCCAAAAAAAAATAATAATAAAATAAAATAAAATTGTTTATAAAAATTATAAAAAAAATTCTATTTTTTAGGAGTAATTTTTGCATGCGGATAGGGTATATATCGGTCACTTTTGACAAAGAGGTTAAAAGTAATTTTTTGACTTTTAAACTTCTTTTGAGTTACATCTTCTTATTTTTTTACACATTTTTCTAAAAAAAGCTATAAAAAGCCAAAAAAAATTAACTTTTTACCTACTTTCCAAAACAATTAAGAGCAATGATTTATAGCTCTAAATTTGAAGCTCTAACAATGGCACTAATGATGTGGTATGGAGCCAAAAAAGAAAAAAGAAAAAAAGACACATACATCAAATCATTAATGAGTAAGGCCCACTTTCACATAAATAGAGCTTTGAGTAGAGCGCTCTTAAACATTTTTGAACAATCAAATTCTCAAAACAACTTATAATGTGATACTTTTTAGTATTGTGATTGACTTTGACAATAGGGCCCATTTATGTTGGATATTTAGAGAATTATAAGAGACATACATTTGTGATTGGTAGAAGATAGTATCGCATGATACCCTATTGACATATACAAAAATTTCTCACTTTTTAGACTCACTTTCTAGACTTAGTGATGTGTCAAGAAGAATAATTAGAGAATATTTAATTATCAACCAATCATCTTCTTGAGACATCATTAAATCTAGAAAATAAAACTAACTTTTAGTCTCGAATAGCAATGCCCATAAATTTATCTAGAAAAATTATGCGTGCAAAATTTAATTTTTTATATAGTGAAATTTATTAATACATGTTTTTCTTGATAATTTTTTGGATACTGCCTCGTTTGACAAGTGTATATTTTAGGGGTTATTTGGGATGAGTTAAATAAGTGCACTTTTTATCTTTTTATGAAAAGATGTGCAGAAAAGTAAAGAAGTGATGTGATGGAAAAAAGATAAAAAGATGGATTATTTTAAGGATGCCAAACTTGACCTTAATTTAAAAGTCAAAAAGTCAGTAAAAAAAGATAAACTCAGTAAATTATACAAAAAAAAAAAAAAAAAATTGCACATTTTTTTTTGTAAAAGTTAAAAACTTATCCCAAACATACTATTTTTTTGACCTCATATTTTAGCTAAGAGTATTGGTATTTAAGTCAAAAAATTAGAAGCACTTTCAAATTGAATGATATCACAACTAATTAAAATATGTAAGATAATTATCTCTCTTTTATCTTTTTTTATCAACCAATCATCTTATATAGGGGTGTTTTGGGAAGATAGTTAAAAAATGATTTTTTGATTTTAAAAAAAAAATGATTTTTTGATTTAAAAAAAAAAAAAAGAAATGATGTGATTCAAAATAAATTAAAAATTAAAAAGTGATTTTTAATTCACTTTCCAAACGAACCTTACACATCGCAAAAAAAATCTACAAAGTGAGAAAGTTTTGTGTGCAAATAGGGTGCCAAGCTAGCATGCTTACCTGGGGTGTTTTGAAAAGATGATTAAAAGTTATTTTTTACCTTTTTTGTGAGAGAGAAAAGTAGATTAAAAATTGAGAAATAACTTTTAACCCACTCCCCAAAATAGACTTCGATGCCTTCAGCCAATTAGAGACTAACAGCAACTCTGACATAAACAATTAATTTGTTAAATTGTAACAGAAAGTTTACCTCCATTCCTCACATAAATTTAACAGCAACTTTGTTTTTATCACATTTTCTATCTTCTCTCTTCTCTCTTTTTTATAGAAACAAATCCAGAAACATGCTCTCTTTTCATATATTTAAAAAAATAAATTACTTTTTCTTTCTCTACTCTTCTATATGCAAGATAAATTTTCAATCAATTGAAATTGAAATGGAAAATGAAAAAGTCTATGATACCAAAATTTGGGACCATAAAATTGGCCAGATTTCTATATCTATAGTGTGTATTTAAACTCTTTTTTATTGAATCACCTATCTATACACAAAAATTCTTTGAAAAGTGAAAAAATTATGAGTTGGTTCAAGAGTGTCATGTGGCCATACCTCTCACTAATTATAATTTATCATATCTACTTATATTCTTCAATCATTTCATACGAATTCATAGACCTCACTCCCTTCACGAATCAAAATATCATTGGGACACCACATAACGGTACTCAAAAACCAACCAATAACTTCTCCAAAAAATGAGCTTATATATCATTTTCTATTAATTAAAAAATTATTAAAACAACTTGTACCCAAACAAGACATTAGTGTTATTGCTATTTTATAAAAAAAATTTACCTATAAATCTCATCTTGACAAATGGTGATCTATTTAGTTCTAAGAATTTTTTTATAGACCAATTAGTCCCATTAATTTTGGACAAGTAAATTTAATATATTATTTAAAAATTAAATTTGCGGTTATACTCTTATTTTTATTATGTTCCCTTTTCTTCTTCTTCTTCTTTTTTTTTTTTGTTTTGGTGCTAAAAAGGTAAGGTGCACAATACATAGGAATCAAATTGGGATGAATTTTTATATAAAAATCTTTTTTATTTGAAAAACATTTCAAAAGGAATACAAAAATAATTTAAAATATGAGATTCTTCAAACATTTCAAAAAGATGTGGGATTTCTCAAACATATCAAAAGGAGTATAAAAACTACTTGGTAAGTTTTGACCCAATGTATAATTTCAAATTGTAATACTCCAATGTAACACTCAAACGTAACATTTCAAAAAAAATCTTAGTACAATACCCTAATGTAACACATAAAAAAACTTCTTACAACACTTTTCTCAGTCGTAACATTCCAATATAACACTCCAAAAAAACTTCTTAATGTAATTCTCTAATGTAACACACAAAAAAAACTTCTTAGTTTATTTTTTTTCCAAACGTAACACTTTAATATAATACTCCAAAAAAACTCCTTAGTGTAACATTCTAATGTAGCACACACAAAAACTCCTTAGTGTAACTCTCTAATGTAACTAAAAAAAAACCGTCTTAATGTACTTTTCCTAAATGTCACACTGTAATGCAATATTTTAAAAAAACTACTTAGTATAACATTCTAATATAATACACAAAAAAAAACTCCTTAGTGTATTTTTTTAAAACGTAACACTTCAATATAACATTCTAAAAAAATTCCTTAGTGTACTACACACGTACAAAAAAAAAAAAAAAAAACTCTTTGATATATTTTTCCCAAACGTAATGCTCTAATGTAACAAAAAAAAAACAAAAACAAAAACCAACTTCGTAGTGCATTTTTCCTAAATGTTACATTCCAATGTAATATTAAAAAAGAAAGAATGTGAGATTTTTCAAATCATTCTAAAAGGAGTACAAATATTCCTTAGTAAGTTTTGGGTAAATGTATAATTTCAAACTGTGAGTGTTGCGTTTGGAAAAAGTATACTAAGAAATTTTTTATAGTATTTTTGTGTGTTATATTGGAATATGTTACATTAGAGTGTTACATTTGGGATTACACTGATTGGAGTGTTACGTTTGGGAAAGTACACTAAGGAATTTTTTTTTTTGTTTTGTTTTGTTTTGGTGTGTTATATTGGAGCATTACATTTGGGAAAAGTACATCAATTTTTTTTTTTGAGTGTTATATTGAAGTATTACGTTATTAGAATGCAACAATGATTCATCCCACTAATTCGAGAGCACTAATTGACCACTAATGAGGTGAAAATTCAAAAAAAAAAAAAACACACAAGAGCAAAACATCCCATCATGTGGGACCCACTCCACTTTAGAGCTATTAGTGCTCCTCTTTTTAGTGGTCTTACTCATTTTTCATTACAGTGTTATGTTTTTATGCATAATGTGGGATTTGTTCTATAATGTGAGAAAATTCAAAACTTCAAATTGCTTAAATGTGTAATTTTACATTTTAAGAAACCCACTCTTATCTCTAAAAAATTAAACCCAAACATGTAAGTGACTATCTTTTTATGTAATTTCTACTTTAATAGGATTTTTAAGTTCATAGAAAAAAAGAAAAAACTAAATAGTTCACAAAATTATATTTTGAGACTCATTGATACTTCACCTATTTCATAAATATTAATAAGTACTTTGGAGAATGCCAGTAAAGAAAATAAAATGCTTTCTAAAAATTTGTAATGATTGTTTCTAAATTTAAAATAATAATAAATTTCTATTATTATTTCATAATTTTTAAATAATATAATAAGAGTATTCTATTACAATTATATAATGGAAAGGATATCCCTACATATTTATTATAAATATAAATTACTAATATATCTTAATATTTGAACTTAATTCTTATCAAATCTTATTAAAAATACGTCTGAATAAAATTGTTGTTAAAAATAATTTTGTGTGATAATTTTTTACACATGTTGTTAAAAATTGACAATTAATAACTTTTTGTCACGAATTTTATAAATTATCGCTAAAACTTATAATTCGTAATTTTTTCTATGGTAAATTTTTTAAATTGTTGCTGAAAGTTAAAAATTAATATTTTTTTGTGATAATTTTTTTAAACTGTCACTAAAATTTATAATTAGTAACATTTTTTATGCCAAAATTTTTATACTGTCGTTGAATATTAATAATTAGTAATGGCTTTTAATAGTATTTGAGGTAAAACATCATTAATTATCAGAGGACCTATTGGACACTAAATAAACCTATTAAAACCTAGACGTGAGTCTCCCCATTTATAACTCAGTATTTATAAAAGGTAACAAATTCAATTAGAAAATCGAAATTAAAGTTCTTTCCTTAATAAATTTCATCTCTTTAATGTAATATGTCAACTCTAATTATCAACACCACCTCCATTAAACAATATGCTTTGGCCTATTTTAAGAAGTAGGTTAAAAGTTTTTTTTTGACTTTTTATATAAAAAAAAATAAATAAATAAATAAAGAGATAATATGAATTAAAAAAATCAAAAAATCAATAAACTCACTTGTAACTCAACTGTCAAATTATTATTATTATTTTTTTTCTTGAATATGATGATGGTATCCTAAACATTGTGAATGGTTGATTTTGTCAAACTTTAAAATCGTCAACTGTCGTTAATTATATCGACCAAGTACACGTGTTGCATAATTAAGAAGTTTTTTTTTTAATTAAATTTATTTTTAAGTCCTAAAGTTGTGATTGCTCTTATGAAGTTTAGTGAGGCTTTTAACATTTTAGCAATATGGAAATTAAAATTTTTAGTTACAAAATTTAGAATTCAAATGATCAATTTTTAAATACAAAATATTTTAATTACTAAAAATGTCATTGTTATAGTTTTACAAATGAAATTAAATATTTAATGATGAGTTAATATTTTTTGAGACCAAAATTTATCTAAAAAATAAATGTTTTTTATACTAAATTATTTTGTCCCTAAAAATACAATTGTTAGCAAATATTTTCAAAATTTTGTTGCTGAATTTTTAAAAAAAATAATTTTAGAGACAACCTTTTAATGACGACTCGGTAATTATAAGAACTCTTTATGTGATTTTATTTCAAGCAAAAATCCACTATTGTGGTACATAATTGCAAAAATACCTGCCATTTTATATAAATTCTCCTTGTATAAGATTATTAGGTAAATGGTTTTTGTAGGAAGAATAAAGTTGGCCGGCCTGAGCTATAATGTATTACAGAGAAAATAATTTCAGCGTAAGGTGGTTGGTCGGCATGAGCTTTTAACGTATTATAAAAAAAAAAATAATAATAATAATAATAAATAAATAAAAAATTAAACTAAAAACTTTTTAAAAAGTGTCATTTTTCAGAAAGTCTTTTTTTTAAATGTTATGTTACATTTAACCTTTTTTTTTTTTAATATTTTATTAAGAGTTAAGGTAATATGACCAAATCACTCTTCCAAACATTTTGGGTATGTTTTTATTTTGAAACCAATATATATAATGAAAAATAATAATAGTCTCTCATTTCATGGACAAAATCTCTCATTTATTCTATGTGAAAAAAAAAATCTCCTTTATTCTAGCGAAAAAATCTTTTGCATTCCCAAAATCCTAAATCATCTACTTTACTTTGACGTGAAAAAACAACGCTGTGAACATTCACATCGATCGAAATGTAGACACTGTATTGTTGGTGGTTGATTATATTTGTATACACATAGCAATTAATTTAATATGAGTTGTGGTAAATAAATGTTAATGTGAACTTTCACATTACAAATATATGGGATAAATAACACATTAATTTAATATGAGTTGTGGTAAATAACACATTAATGTTGTTTGCACTTGTATGATTATTTGTGAATGTGAATATTAACATTTATTAATAATGTAGTGGTCACAACACCACTTGCAACACATTACAATATAATAATTTACAATAAGCAATGACTCTTTGTAATATGAATATTCATACCATATAATAATCATATAAAACTCATACAATAATCAGTGATATGTAAACATTCACATTATACAATAACCATGCAATCATCGCTCTACATTACACGTCATGCAATCATCACATGCTTTTAATATTGAAGTTTACATCATAAAATTCAAAACATTAAAATATGATAATTCATAACAATAATAACTTCAGTAAATGTAAACGTTCACATTCACTAAAGTACCAACTAATAAACATACATACATTGATACATGAATGTATTCATTTGCTGCAAAAACAAAAAAAGAAATTAACAGCCACATTATAACCATATAATACCATAAATATGAAATAATTAATGATATGTAAACATTTACATTTTGAAAAAAAATATAACTATGTCCATATTTTGAACTGCTAATCCAAATCTGAAAACTTTATTGCCATCATTATACATCATCATAGATTAGACAAGTTCAAATTCACACCACCAAATATAATGATAATAAACAATATGCAAACACTCCCCCGTAATGATATAATCAATGATATGTGAACGTGCACATTGTTCATGCATGTGAACATTCACAACATAAAAATAAAAATAAAACAAGCAAACAAACAAACAGAGCCCTATATGAATGCATTACCAAAAAAAAATCATAACCTCATTCAACAAAAATAAGTTTGCATCTCCATCTATTCCAGAAAATGAAGTTGAAAGCAAAACATAAAGTATACAATTCTTTATATAAATCCAAGCATTAATGAACATGCATCGCTAAACAAAATAATATTAATCCTGAGATGAAATTATCTACTCATTCTCTCCTTCTTAACAATGTTTGACTTCACAAAATTATGTTAAAAAACAGAGCACAAACAAATAACACTAATGCAGTCTTTATTCGTCATCTTTCTCTAATACCAACAAAACCCTAGCATAACGAAATAACACCACAATGAAAGTGAAATTGAATCACAATTAAAAGCATAAATCATGGTAACTGCCAAAACAGAAGAATAATAAAAAAGGAAACGTGTATATCTTTTTTGTCTATAATATATGTTAACAATAAATATATAGATATAGCCCAACCAAGGTTTTAAAAAACGGCCGCAACGGTTACGTAACGCTGTTACGTAATGGTTGTGGTGGTTACTGCTACCCGTTACGGCCGCTTTTGCAGTGTAATTGAGATTCACAGGTGTGTTGGCCATAGCGGTCGTAATGCTGCTGTAACAGCCGTAACGGCCGGATACGCACCATTACATAACGGTTCCAAACTGCTTCTTTCGAAAACACACAAAAAAAAAAAAAACTGAAAATGGGGGAAAAAAGATAGAGAGAAGAGGGAAGACAAAGAGAGAAGATGGAGGAGCAAGAGATAGAGATAGAGAGAAAGAGAGAAGAGGGAAGATGAAGAACATATTATTGATATATTAAAACTGTAAGACCTATATTATTCTATTCAGCTGCTATCACTCAACCATTTGGCTTGGTTAAAATAATAATAATAATATAAGTGTGGTCATTTTCTATTTGACTTGGTTAAAATATGTATATATATATATATATACTTAGTCTCTTATTTATTCTCTTACTTTTGTCAGTGTGTTTATCTTATATATAATAGTTAGTGATTGATTTTTGTATAATATAAAGTCATTAATTATTAAAATAAAATATAAAAAACTCAGTTTATAGTGATTTAAAAATATGAAATATATTGGATCATATTTAAAAATTTATAAAAATTGATCAATATTTATTTAAACCCAATAAATATGATCATAGAAAAAAAATATGCGTATCGATAAGTTTTTTTCAAATTGTGCGAAAAATAAAAAAATTCACGGTTCTGGTTACCGCAACCGTTACGCTACAGCCTTTACACCCTGCAATCGCAACCGCAACCGCGTCATCGCCACCGTTACGGCGACCGCAACTGCTTTTCAGAACCTTGAGTCCAACAAATAATGTCAATCAAGAAATAAAAATACAAATACATAACACTAATTAGATTATAAATTTACTTTCATATGACTTATTAGGTTAAAATATTCTTAAATGTGATTTACCAGTAAAAATTCCTTTTAAAAATGGTGTGATTGGCATTTTTAAAAGGAATATGCAAACGGCCGTTTAATAGTATCCTTCAAATCTATATTATATATACACGTGGACCGGAGAGAATTGAAACAATTTGTTAAAAGTAACAGGTTTTATTCACTTTTTGGCAAAGAAGTTAAATGTAATTCTTTTAACTTTTAATTTTTTCTTTTAGGCATATTATTTTTTCTATTTTTTTATACTTTTTTTAAAAAAAATTTAAAAGAGTCAAAAAGATAACTTTTAATCTACTTTTCAAAACAAAACTTAGTCCCAAAACATATATATGAACAAATTCATTTTTGTTTTAAACATTAACATACAATTTTTTGAAGTTATATTTTTCATTTCATACAGAGATAGTCCCTTTCCAATTTAAAAACTTCTTATTCTAGTTACGTTTAAGTTGTGGGTTGATTTTTTTTTTTAATTTTTGACTATTTTAGGCTAGGTTAAAAAGTTTCGTTTATAATGAACTTTTTGATTTTTTTAACTTTTGTGAGTAAAAAAATAAAATGATTATAATTTGAATGTGACATTTCATCTTATTGACTTTTTAATTTATTTTATCTTTTTTTGACTATTTTAACCTTTTAGCTGCAAACTTTTTTGTGCCAAACCAGGGCTCTCGTTTTTTTTTTCCCTCCCTCTTCTTAAACTATAAAGTTGATCAATTATCTCAAGCTTGATTTGCTCTTCATCTCCCTTATTCATATGAGACATCGCAATGAGTTATAATCATAATTATAAAGATCAAATACAACGTATAGTCAATATAAACAGGGGCGGCTCCAAGGCTTGGTTAGGGGTGTCACCCGAACCCCCTGGCTGAATTATTTATTTATTTATTATATAAATATTAGATTTTAGGAAAAAAATTAGTAATTGAACCCACTAAAATATAATTTTAAACCCATAGTTTTAAGTCCTACTCTTTTGAACCCACCAATTTTGAACCCATATTAGATATTAGCATGTCTTTTTTCTTAAACAATAGTATCAATATATTGAAATAGTTTTGTTTATAATTTTAGAATTTAAATTAATTTGTTGATTTTTTTCTCCATAGGTGATATAATGATTAATGTGAATTTTCTGTAAAATATATGGTATTTAAGTTTTTGATTGACACCACTGACAAAAATTCTTAGAGTCGCCACTGAATATAAAGAAATACTTAAAATGGGAGATAAAATCTCAATACATGCATGGGGAATAAGACTCATGCACAAATAGAAAGATTCGAATTAATAAATTCTCAACAAGATGTAAGAATTCTGATCAATCAAACTAATCCCATTAGTTACTATTCAACTCCTTATTAGTTAGGTTTGACAAATAATTTATGTTGGAATATCCTTTTATGTTAAAATATCCTCATACCCGGTACTAGTGAGTGATGAATATAAAAGTTCAGCATAAAAAGAAAAGGGCAAATTACAAACATCCCCCTCGAGATTTGATAAAAATACAGATTCTCTCTTGAGATTTGAGAAATTATAAATTGCTCCCTGAGGGTCAAATTTTCATAACAAATTAGGAGAAATTATGGGAGAATCTGTATGAAAATAAAAACCTCGGGGGGCAATTTGTTATGGAAATATGAACCTCAGGGGGCAGGATGTAATTTCTCAAACCTTAAGGGAGAATTTGTATTTTCACCAAATCTCGAGAGAGGTGTTTGTAATTTGCCCAAAAGAAAAAATGTGCAATTTTATTTATTTTGAGTGTTTTTTACATAATAGTCACGACTTCTATCAGATTTTGTGCCAAAAATTCAATTTGTACTTTTGTTAGAGGGACAGGTTTCTCTCCAGTTTATTATATGAATTAGAGCATATTATTAAATTTGTGAGATTCATCACGGGTCTTGTTTTGATAATCCAAACAGATCAATATGTAGAGTTTATCGAGTACTACATATCTTCAAAAAATCATGTTGATCGAATGTCAGTAGCCCATTGATCAAATACATTTTTGTCATTGGTAAATATGATTTTAAAAATAAATTATTAACAAAAATGTATTCTGATCAAGAGGCTACCGATATCCAATCAACATGATTTTTTTTAAGTATGAAATACTCAATGAGTTGTATATATTAAACGGTTTGGATCATTAAAACGGGACCCATGGTAAACTCTACAAGTCGTATACTCCAATCTACATGATGGACTGAAGAAAAATTTCTCCCCGTGTTAAATAATCAAATAATTTTGAAAAATTTATTAGAAAGTCTTATTTTGGACACTTCTGTACCATTTGGTCCCACGTTTTAAATGGTTGATTGAGGAGTCCTTATTAGGTGTAGTGTGTGACCAGTGAATCCTTTTTCAAACGTGGATGGGCATTGGTTAGACAGATATACCCTTACTAGTTAATTGGAGAATTTTTTTTTTTTGGAATGTGTGACACGTATGGTGTGATTCTCCAATGTGATAGGTATTAATGTAACACTCTAAAAAAATTAAAAACTTCTTAGTGTACTTTTTCCAAATGTGATAACGTGACAAGTATGATGTGACATTTCAAAATTTTCATTCATCCTTAGTGTACTTTTTCCAAATGTGACAACGTAATAGGTGTGACGTGACACTTCAAAAAAAATAAAAACTCTGTAGTATATTTTTTTCATATGTAACAACGTGACAGGTATGTTGTGACACTCTAAAAAAATTAAAAACTCCTTAATGTACTTTTCCTAAACGTGAGATATGACACTCCAACGTGGCGGAACTAATTTGATTGAATTACTGCGTGTCTTCACGTAATGCGCCAAAAAATAATTAGTAAAGAATTTACATCTCACACTGTGCGTGTTAAAAATAACAAAATTTTAAAAAATTACTAGTGCACTTTTCGAACAACGTGACACACAAACACTCTACCATTTTTCTCATACATAACCACGCCACCTATATATCCTCCAACTATACTAATAATGACAAAACAATCAACAAATAATTTAAGAGACCACTTAGTCACCAAAAAAATATTTAAGGCCTTATAGATTAAAAGTTTACAAAATAAAATTTATTGGTCAATTTTCCAATAATTTTTTATATAAGATATAGTTTTTGTAAGTTTTTTTTTGGTGGGCATAGTTTTTGTAAGTTGACTTGGTACCATCAACAATCAATGAAAAATTATTGTTTGTTTCTGCTTCATCACACGCCATAAATATTATTGGACTAAACAACCATCAACATTTTGTTGGAAATGGTGGAAAAATTCTGGGTAAAATCAGAATTTTTTCTCAAGTTTGGTCTATTTTTTAGGTGGGCCCCGAGCATCGATTTACTCGGGTCAAAGTGGTAACGCGTTCTATGCCGTGTTGTGATTCACGTGGTATATTTGGTTGCTCAAAACCATTACCGAGTGAATGGGAAATTGAAGCCAAAGTGTGCTCTATGGAAATGGAGTTATGGTGGAAATTCCTTAAAGCTGTAAATTGGCTTGTCTCACATTGATTTGGTGGGAAGTTTTGAAAGGGTTTATAAGGCTTAGGGTGAGATACTTGGGGTGTGCCCCAAGAGGTACCCAAGTGTTTTAGAGGGAGAGGTTATGGGCAAAATGGGCTAGACCCATTGGACCCAAAAATCACCACGCGCACGCCGCCGTCCGTCCGGTCGGGCTGGCTGGGCATGGTGCGTGGTGTGGGGTTGGGCTTCTAATCTTTTTGGGCAAAAAACATTTGAATTTAATTTTATTTCTTATTAAAATAAAATCCAGAATTAAAATTAAACTGGTTTGGATTTATTGTTCATCCAAACAGGGCCCTTCCCGTTTTCAAACAGAATTAAACTGTTTTGGATTTATTGCTCATCCAAACAGAGCCCTTCCCGTTTTCAAACAGAATTAAAATAAAAATATTTTGTTGTTATAATTTATTTTCTGGTTTTAGTAACTACAAAATTAATTTGTGTTTTAATTTTTTCTGATTTTTATAATCAGAGATTATGGCTACTACAACTGAAACTGCATCTGGCAGTGGTACTCCTATTGTTACACCTACATCGGTCCCTATCCAGAACCATGTTCATGTACCAATTAATCATAGAGAAAAACTGGAAAAATTTAACGGTACCGAGTTTAAGAGATGGCAGCAGAAGATGCTGTTCTATCTTACAACTCTTAATTTGGCCCGGTTTCTCCATGAAGAGGCTCTAGCACTTAAAGAGGGTGAAAGTGATCGGCAAGTTGTTGCCGCTGTAGATGCTTGGAAACATTCAGATTTCTTGTGCAGAAATTACATCCTAAATGGCCTTGACAATATGCTGCATAATGTATACAGTCCTCTGAAAACAGCAAAAGAATTGTGGGACTCTTTGGAGAAGAAATACAAGACAGAAGATGCCGGCACGAAGAAATTTGTCGTCGGTAAATTTCTGGATTTTGTTATGGTAGACTCCCAAACGGTAATATCTCAAGTTCAAAGTTTTCAAATAATTTTGCATGATATTCATTCAGAAGGTATGTCTCTTAGCGAGTCATTCCAAGTCGCTGCTTTAGTGGAAAAGTTACCACCGGCTTGGAAAGATTTCAAAAATTATTTAAAACATAAACGCAAAGAGATGACTATGGATGAATTGATTGTAAGATTAAGAATTGAAGAAGATAACCGAAAGGCTGAAAAGAGGAATGGGAAAAATCTCATTGAGTCCAAGGCTAATGTGGTAGAACAAGTTCATAAACCACATAACAAAAAGAGAAAGTTTACTGGAGATGGTCCTAAACAAGGCGATAGTAGCAAGAAGTTCAAAGGAAAATGCTATAACTGTGGCAAAACTGGACATCGAGCTTCTGACTGCTGCCGCCTTAAGAAGGATCATGGAAGTACAAGTAAGAAGACCACCAATCAGGCCAATGTAACAGAATTGGATTACATCTCTGACGGAGTGAATGACATCAACCTCTCTGCTGTGGTGTCAGAGGCTAACTTGGTTGGAAATCCCAAAGAGTGGTGGGTTGACACTGGAGCAACTCGTCACATTTGTGCGGACAAGAAGATGTTCACTACCTACAATGAGGCTGCAGATAGTGAACAACTTTTCATGGGAAATTCTTCTACTTCTACTATGGCTGGACAAGGGAAAGTGATCTTGAAGATGACATCAGGGAAAGAACTGACCCTCAACAACGTACTGCATGTACCTAACATCCGGAAGAATTTAGTTTCTGGGTCTTTGTTAAGTAAAAATGGTTTTAGGCTTGTATTTGAGTCTGATAAATTTGTATTAACAAAGAGTGGTATGTATGTTGGTAAGGGATACATGAGTGATGGTCTCTTTAAGTTGAATGTAATGACAGTTGTACCGAAAGTTGCTATGAATAAGAATAACACATCTTTTGTTTATATTTTTGAGTCAAATTTATGGCATGGTAGATTAGGACATGTGAATTTTGATGCTTTGTGTAGATTAATTGGTTTAGATCATATACCAAAGTTTGAAATTAATCCTAATCATAAATGTGAAATTTGTGTAGAAGCGAAACTAACTAAGGCTCCATTTAAATCGGTTGAAAGAAAAACCGAACCTCTAGAATTAATTCATACTGATGTATGTGATTTAAAATTTATTCAAACTAGAGGTGGCAAAAAGTATTTCATAACATTTATCGATGATTACACAAGATATTGTTATGTTTATTTACTTAGAAGTAAAGATGAAGCTTTAGAAATGTTTAAACTCTACAAAACAGAAGTTGAAAATCAATTTGGTAAAACCATTAAAATGGTTAGAAGTGATAGGGGTGGTGAATATGATGCACCATTAAATGAATTTTGTGCACAACATGGCATTATTCACCAAACTAGAGCCCCTTATTCTCCACAGCAAAATGGAATTGCTGAAAGGAAGAATAGAACTCTAAAAGAAATGATGAACGTCATATTACTAAGTTCAAGCTTACCACAGAACTTTTGGGGGGAAGCAATATTGTCTGCTAATTATGTTCTTAATAGAATACCCCACAAGAAAACCAACAGCACTCCTTATGAATTGTGGAAAGGTCGATCGCCTTCCTACAAATACTTAAAAGTGTGGGAGTGTTTGGCAAAAGTTGAAGTTCCTGTTCCTAAAAAGACTAAGATTGGACCAAAAACAATAGACTGTGTGTTTATTGGTTATGCTCAGAATAGTAGTGCATATCGGTTTCTGACTTATAAATCAGAAATACCTGATATAAATGTGAACACTATTATAGAGTCAAGGAATACTGTGTTTTTTGAACATGTCTTTCCTTACAAGAAAAGACAGGAATTAAGTTCACAGAAAAGAACTTATGATTGTACACAAAGTCAAGAGACTAATGACAATCAAACACAAGAGACTAGTAATAGTCTCGACCAACAGGATTTAACTAATGATGAACCTAGGCGAAGTAAGAGAGCAAGAACATCAAAATCCTTTGGTCCATATTTTCTGACATACTTGTTAGAAAATGAACCTCAAAGCTTTAAGGCAGCTATAACAGGTCTTGAAGCACCTTTGTGGAAAGAGGCTGTTAATAATTAAATTGAATCCATTATGCAGAATCATACTTGGGAATTGGTGGATCTTCCACCAGGTTCTAAACCTCTTGGATATAAATGGATATTCAAGAGAAAAATGAAAGCAGATGGTTCAATTGACAAGTATAAAGCAAGACTTGTTGTTAAAGGTTACAGACAAAAGGAAGGTCTGGACTATTTTGACACATATTCCCCTGTGACAAGAATAACATCCATTCGCATGCTTATTTCTATAGCAGCGTTGTTTAATTTAGAAATACATCAAATGGATGTTAAGACAGCTTTCTTAAACGGTGATCTAAATGAAGAGATCTATATGGAACAACCCGAAGGGTTTGTAGTATCAGGGCAAGAAAAGAAAGTTTGTCGACTTGTAAAATCCCTTTATGGATTAAAACAAGCACCTAAGCAATGGCATGAAAAATTTGATCATGCAATGCTTACTAATGGGTTTAAGATAAACAAATGTGACAAATGTGTCTATGTTAAAAACACTGACCAAGGATATGTCATAGTTTGTCTTTATGTGGATGACATGCTTATCATTGGAAGCAGTCAAAACATGATCAAATCAACTAAGCAGATGCTTAACAAAAGATTTGATATGAAAGATATGGGGGTCGCAGATGTTGTATTAGGAATGAAAATTACTAAAATATCTGACGGATATGCATTATCTCAATCTCATTATATTGAGAAAATTCTTAATAAATTTATCAAGGATGATTTGAATTTAGCTAGAACACCTGTAGACATCAGTCTTTATTTATCAAAAAATAAAGGTGATGCAGTGTCTCAGTTAAAATACTCCCAAATCATTGGAAGCCTAATGTACCTAATGAATTGTACTCGTCCTGATATAGCTTATGCTATCAGTAAATTGAGTAGGTACACTAGTAATCCCGGAGAAGACCATTGGAAAGCGATCATTCGGGTTCTTAGATATCTAAGATTCACCCGTGATTATGGTTTGAACTTTACTCGATATCCAGCAGTACTTGAAGGTTATTGTAATGCAAATTGGATATCGGATACTAAAGATTCAAAATCCACTAGTGGATATGTCTTCACTTTAGGAGGCGCTGCTGTTTCTTGGAAATCCACCAAACAAACATGCATCGCACGATCCACAATGGAATCCGAGTTCATTGCTTTGGACAAAGCAAGAGAAGAAGCAGAATGGCTTCGTCACTTCTTAGAAGACATTCCGATGTGGCCAAAACCTGTGCCAGCTATTTGCATTCATTGTGATAGTCGATCTGCAATAGGCAGGGCACAAAATCTTATGTATAATGGTAAGTCACGACATATTCGTCGTCGACATAATACCGTAACGCAATTGTTGTCAAACGGAATAATCTCAATAGATTATATAAAATCTAAAGAGAATATTGCGGATCCGTTAACAAAAGGTTTGACAAAAGAGCTAGTGTATAGTTCATCGAAGGGGATGGGATTAAAGCCTATTACATAAGAGTCGTCATAATGGTAACCCTACTTATATGACTAGAGATCCCAAGAACTAAATTCAAAGGGACAACTAAGTTATGTATGGCTCACCAGAAATCACCAAGGGATTAAAAATTCCCTACTCATTCCTATGGTGAGAGTGATATCTGCAACATATGTTGTATGCAGGGGTATAAGGATAAGCTTTGCTTTTAATGATTACTTATATCTTGATTAAGGTATAAAATCAAGACGAGTATAAGGAGATACTCACAATAAGAATCACCTATATGAGTGTCGAACTGGGGCCAGTTCTATGAGAATGAAGAGGCTAAATTTTCTAGACACACTTATGAAAACCAGGCGCGTTCAAGGCCAAAATGAACACAACAGTGAGAACCACGATGTGTTAGAAGATATTTTGTGTGAAATCTATTGTCTTGACTTACACAAACGGCTGAACAATTCAAGGCATCGCGTCCATTGGTTAGCCAGTAAGTCCGATAGGTTATCACTAGGGAAGGTTCAAGGCCGAAAACTACCTATCCTGATGCAAGATATTTTCGACTTATACTCTTTCGTTAAAGTTTGCATATTGTTGCATTTTCGTTGTCCTCAAATTCCATTCATGTGGGGAATTGTTGCATTTCCGTTGTCCTCAAATTCCATACATGTGGGGAATTGTTGGAAATGGTGAAAAAATTCTAGGTAAAACCAGAATTTTTTCTCAAGTTTGGTCTATTTTTTAGGTGGGCCCCGAGCATCGATTTTCTCGGGTCAAAGTGGTAACGCGTTCTATGCCGCGTTATGATTCACGTGGTATATTTGGTTGCTCAAAACCATTACCGAGTGAATAGGAAATTGAAGCCAAAGTGTGCTCCATGGAAATGGAGTTATGGTGGAAATTCCTTAAAGTTGTAAATTGGCTTGTCCCACATTGATTTGGTGGGAAGTTTTGAAAGGGTTTATAAGGCTTAGGGTGAGATACTTGGGGTGTGCCCCAAGGGGTACCCAAGTGTTTTAGAGGGAGAGGTTATGGGCAAAATGGGCTAGACCCATTGGACCCAAAAATCACCACACACGCGCGCACCGCCGTCCGTCCGGGCGGGCGGGCTGGGCTGGGCTTCGGCGCAGGTGCGTGGTTGGGTTGGGCTTCTAATCTTTTTGGGCCAAAAATATTTGAATTTAATTTTATTTTTTATTAAAATAAAATCCAGAATACCTGTTCAATTCAAAACCAAAAACCACCTTTACATCTATAAATATACTAGCCTCCCATTTGGATTTTAAACAAAAATTTTTCGTACTCCATCCTCTGCAAATTATATTCTTCATCTTGCTTCATTTTATTTCCGAAAGAAAGAGTGTAAACACTTAGTGTGTTCGTAAGGCAAACAATTTGTAGTGCTGCTATTGTTTGTGGTAAGATCATTTCATCCTGGGAGATAGACGTCCAAATTCTAAAAGCACCGTGGAGAGGACGAATCTGTCTTAAGGACACAGTGTTAAACACTGGACTTGATCAGAAAAGTTATTCAAATAAATTAATCAAATAAGTTGTTTAATTTTATTCTGTTTTTTATTATGTTTATTTAATCAGATTTTATTTTTGTTTTTGTAACAAAATAAAATCTGTGGTTTTATTTATTTATTTTTATTTCGAGTTTGATTTTTGTAATCAAACAAATTCTCTCATTTTCTCTATTTCTTTTATTCTTCTTGTTGTTTTGTACACAACAGAATTTAATCTTTTTAAATACAGTGAAGATTGTCCAACACATTTACCCTAACTACTTACAATGTCAACTATTAAATTTTTTAGCAAATTTTTAAAAAATAAATTATTAAATTTTTTAGTAAATCATATTTAAGTTAGATCATTTTTTTATTTTTTATTTTGATACTATTTTCACTCATAATCAAGTTACTTTCATTGTAACCAAATGATCAAATTTTTTTATTTTTTTATTATAATTAAAATAACAATTACAATAAGTTATAATAAAAAAAAATAATAATAACAAAATCTTGAGCCTCACAATCATAATAAGTCATAATTACATACCTCCTAAAGATCATAATGGAACATATTTTACAAACCCAAAAAGTAAAGTATTATAGAATTTCTTGAAGACATTTTTAATTATTGAAATTAGAATGAAAACTATCTTAAAAATTAATAAAAATAAAAAAATTATTACATTTTGTTAAAAGTGATATAAATTTAGTAAGAAGCATATGATGTTATTCTTTTTCTTGTATGTTAAAAAAAAAGATATGTAAGACGTTGAGACATTAACTAGCAATGTGCCAATCACGTTTGAGGATTTATTTATTTATTTATTTAATTCATATAAAATATTATAATAAAATTTAATAAATTATAATCGTATTGATCAAGATTAAATATATAATATATAATCAATACAAATATTATGTATTCAAAAAATATTTAAAATTTAAATTTATGATATAAATTTAAATTTAATATGATGTGAATTATATTCAAAATAAATTTGATTAATATATATGTTAAGATTGGTTAAAAAGACTATACAGTCTTATTTTAATGCAAAATGTATGATATTTTTAAATTTTAAACATGTAACACAATAATAAAATTAATTAAAAATTATTATTATTATATGAACCAATTTAAATATGTAATATAATCGGATTAGAAGGTGTAACAAATTTGATCACGTGGCTATCGATATTTGATTAATATAATTTTTTTATAAAAATAATATATTTGACAAGTTTTATATATTGCACGGTTTGAATCATTAAGATGGATCTAGAGTTGGGCCCAACCACGCTCAATAGTATTGTCTAATCTATTTTTGTTCCGGAAAGAAGTTGTCCTTTTTAATATTTTTTATGCATTTTTCTATTTCCATTTTTAAGCAATAGTATTTTTTTATTCTGAGTAGATGGAAGGAAAAGCAGCCAAGAAATAGATTCAAGCAGTGGAGGACCCAAGAAATTAAATTAGAGAGGGTACTTATTAATCATAATATTAAAAAATTTTATAAAAATATTTTACATAAATTTTTACGATTTACTTCAAGAAAGATATATATATATATATATATATATATATTATTTGTAACTAGTATATCATGGACAATATAAAAAAAAAGTCATGGATATAAGTTTTAAAATAAATTATATAATAATAAAGTATTTTTTTATACAAAATTTCAGTAAAAATTCAATATAATAGTCATACTACGTCATCATTGACTTATGATATTATCAACCAATAGTAAAGAAATACATAGAGGATGAATCTCACATGTCAAATATAACTAATAATTCAATAAATTTCATATCTTCATTGAGTTTAATTATAATTGCATGTTAATAATGATGGATATCGCCATTGTATTGAAATTTTCATAAATAATAATATAACTTATCGTAATATATTTATTTTCAATAAAAAAAAACAACCATTATTATTCTTATAATTTTAAAAATGCCATTGATATTTCAATTTAAATAATATTATATAATTTTTTTATTTGAAATTTTTTCTTTACATTTGCACCCAAAAAAAAAAAAAAAAAAATTCCAAAACCAGGGCCACATGACCACTCTGGAGCAGGTGTGGCTCCGCCACTGGATACTAGGGTTGGGCGCGGGTCGGTTGCGGCCACGAAACCTCCAATCCGCCATCCGTCCACCAGATTGGCGGATTGAAGAAAATCAATCCGCATCCGTCCGCCAATCCGGCGGATGTGGATTGAGCGGATTGGCGGTTTGGCGGATGGATGCGAATCGGTTTGGCGGTTTAAAATTTTATAAATTTTCAACATAATTCAACTTGTGCACTTCCTTAAAAAAAAAGAAAAAAAAATATTACAGTCAATGACTTAAAAAAGTATTACAATCACTGTATGCCTTATCCAAAGAAAGAAAGTTTGAAACTTTAGAATATCACGATCACTGTATGCTTCATCCACATATTACAATTACAGCATGATTCATCCCTATAAAGTATTACAATCTGTGATTCTTAAAATATAATAACAATTCAAACCACTAAAACCATAAACAGAGCAGTAGTAGAGATTGAATGTTCTATATTGTTACATCTACATATGTTTTTGAAAACAAAAACCAACCAGCATATATCATATTTTTTATTTATTATTTTTAGAGTTAGATTTAAAAACTAAAAAATATAGATGAATAATATGTTTATTTTTTTCAATTCAAAAATATATTCAAGTTGAAAACTTTTTTTCAACAAAATATTTAAACTCTTTTTCAATTGAAAACACAAACATAATATTTAAACAAATTGAAAATACAAAGTCTTATAAATTACTACAGGTGCTCGCGATTTGGCGGTTTGGCGGTTCGGTTGCGGCCAAAAAATCTCAAATCCGCCATCCGTCCACCAAATTGGCGGATTGGAGAAAATCAATCCGCAACCGTCCGCTCATCATCACGCATCCGTCCAAAATGTGACGGATCGGTTCGGTTCGGTCGGTTTTGACGGATCGGTATATCCGCTGCTCACCCCTACTGGATACAAGCACAAGTGTCGCTTTGACAAAGAAAGATTTTTAATTTATTAATAACTTTCCACATCGTCTAGCCGCGCATGTAGATCTAGTTGCCAAATATTTCGTTCATGAGAAAATATTTAAAAAATATGTATGAACACTCTGGTTTTTATATTCGCCTTGAGCCGTTCGATTTGATTTTTTTTTTTTTGAGTAGTGTTATACAAACAAATTTTTTAAATAAACTTTCCTTCTAAACTGATGTGTCACCTAGAATGTTAATAATTTGGGTCTCATTTCACATTTCAAAATTGTATCATTCCATATCATATCAGTTTGTAAGAAAAGTTTATAAAATTTTTTTTGTTTGTATAATATTTTTCTTTTTTTTTTTCACCTTTAAATCAAGCAAGATTAGAATTAGTGTCAACCCCACACACACGTACAAATGTATACTGGGTCGGGGAGCCCTTCTCCATGAGCCAAATGTCATGAATCAAAAGCAACAAGACAAACAAAACAAAACTATAAAGCATTGGTTTGACCTATGGAGTTGGGGGCAAATTGGAGTTAAAGTAGTTATAAAAAAATAAAATAGATTTTTTAGTTTCAGGTTAAAAAATATAATATTTAAATTATAATTATTTTATTTTTTTCTCATAAAAAAAATCCAAAAATTCATTCCAAACAAAAATTTCTAGTCACAAACTAAAAATATAAAAAAAATTAAATAGTTAAAAAATCAATTCACATTCCAAAATCGGATCCAATCACACAAAAACAAAATAAGGACTTGTTCGTCTTCTAGATACTCTTGGACGTCCAGAAAAAGATAAATTAATCAAAGTTTTAATTTTCGAATATTCTATTCCAGAACTTCATAATAATTAGTCAATCTTAAATGAATTAGCTAGGTTTGTTTTATTTATTTATTTATTTTACTAATGTTTATTTTACTTTGTTATTTGTGGACATGTATATTATTTTAATAGTCCAATACACATGAATTTTTTTGTTTTTTTTTTTTTTTATCCGGATTTTGTCTCGACTGATTTCTTGACTAGGTGTGTTCCACATCAATTTATGTGGTTGAACTTATATTCTACATTTATGGGACAAGAGGCAAAAACACTTAATTGTATAGATGAAATAAGTTTACAAGATGAAATAAGTTTACAAGTCGACTCTATTGTTTCCCATACCCTCAAACTCAGTATATTCAAATATATCCAAATTTTTATATATCCAATTTTATAGGAAAATATTTGAAATTCTAATTATTTATTTATTTATTTATTTTTTAATTCTACCTACAATAATGTTTCATGATATATGTGAGCTTTTAATTTGTTACACACCTAATAATAGAGGGTCTAACTTTCTTATCACATCATTATAGGTAAATTTATGAGTCTCTAATATTATTCCTATAAAAAAAATTCAAATTTTTATCGTTTCAGCTGAAGACCATGCATACACAATTTAAGGTGGGCTAATTAGAGTGCCCCTTGTTATCTAACCTATTTTAGGTTTAAAAAATAGCCTACCTTTGTTGACAAAAAGAGAACTTTAAAATGTAAAAGAAGTAAACTTAAAAACTGTAGCTTCCGTTTACTTACAAAAGAGAGAGCGTTAAATATGAGCTAGGTAGGGAGAAGTAAATATATGCACTTCCATTCTCTTACATCTAGATGGGAAAATATTTGAGAATTCTAGAGAATGACTTTTAATAATTTTAATGTTTGTTGTGATATTTTGATCTTAATTTTTTTTTTTCCATACCACTAAAACTCAATTAAAATTCTAGTTTTAGGGAATGAGTTTTTTCTGTAACTAGATCTATATTCGACATGTGTGAACCTGATGATACAAAGGGTTCTAGACGGAACGGGTCGGTTTGATCTACGCTTCCCAAACTGGTACCCGAGACGCCAGGTCCACGGAGAGACTTGCACAAGAGTTCAATAGGGAACGGGTCCCCCAACGAACCCTTCGACGAGCAAGTTAGAAAAAGAGAGAAATGGAATGAATGGATAGATTGGTGATAGAGAAGCTTAACATGTTCTTTGTCTTAGGAGCCTGCTTATATCCATTGCTCATCATTTCTTTGTCCACTCCAAGCCATCATGTTGGCCGAAAGTCTATGCTTTAGCTTGTCTTGTTCATGGTGAGGCTGTTTTGTTTCGACGTGAGGGGTTATCGTAATAAATGCTGCAGGAAGGCTCATTAATGGCTGATGTGTGGTGCAATAACTTTGCAGGATCTTTGTTTGCTGATGTGGCTGGTTCTTCACTTGCCGCGTATTTAGATGTTATTGGTCCTTAATGCCATGTTGAGCTCCGACAGTGTTGGGCTTTAGTGTTTGAATTATGTATTGGGTTCTGAGTGATGGGCCAAAAGCTCCTATAGGTCCACCTATGTCAGTAGTCCTTAATTCCCAAGTGCAGCTTTAGTCCAACGAATGGAATAATGAAGAAAACAGGGGTTGTGAGAGGTCGTCGGAGAGAAGCGAGCCGACCACGAGGGGGGACCAAGCGAGAAGATTGGCTGCGATGAGGACCGACGACGAAGGATGACCGAGGGTGAAGGCCGACTGAGAGGAGGGTTGACCGCGAGGGTTGACCGAGTGAGAAGGTCGATTGAGAGGAAGGCCGACCGCGAGGGGTGACCGAGTGATAAGGTCGGCTGAGAGGAGGGCCGACCGCGAGGGGTGATCGAGGGTGAAGGCCGATTGAGAGGAGGGTCGACTGCTAGAGGTGATCGAGTAAGAAGGTCGACTGAGAGGAGAGCTAACTGCGAGGGGTGACAGAGTGAGAAGGTCGACTAAGAGGAGGGCCGACTGCGAGGGGTAACAGAGCGAGAATGTGGAGTGGCAGTGTGCGGGGCTCAAGGAGCGACGGGGCACGTGGTGATGTGAAGTGGAATAGACGGGGTAGGGGAAGAGGGCAGTGGATCGTAGTCGTACACGTGGCGGGATTCTATGGGAGGGAGGTAATGTGTTGTAACAAGAAACGAAGGGGTAGGGCGGGTTTGGAAAAAATTTTGAAAATTTTCAAACTGGCGAAATTTAACCTTGACCCTTGGAATATAGGCAAATCGTGGGCATTTGGGGTTGTTTTCTTTACCTATCTTTTTGTGAAAAATCCACGCGTCCTAGAGGTAAACGCATTTGTTTCCAGCGATACACGTCTGCAACGCTTCGTGAACTTCCTTGTGCCCGCGTCCGAATCAATACACAGACACGTAGGAGCAATGGCGCAAGAGGAAGTACCAGCCGCAAGGCTTGACTCGTTAGGTGATGACGATGCGGTGGAGTTGGCGGAACAGTATCGGACGAAAGGAAGGGTAGTCAGTCAGGCGGTGCGGGCTCGCCCTATGCCAATGATCGCTGCCGCGAGGCCCATTAGTCAAGCGGTGCCGGACCATTGGCACACCAAGCCGGACAGATCTACACTTACAGCAGAGGAGTTGGAGGGAATAAGGAGGAAGTACCAAATTCCGTTGGAGATAGGGTTGAGGCTGCCTATGTCCAAGGAGAGGGCGTCGGATGTGCGGCCAGATGAATTCAACCTCTACAAAGAAGCGCTGCGAGGGGGTTTGAGGTTGCCTCTCCCCCAGATAGTGGTGGATGTGCTAAACAAGTTAGAAGTAGCGCTAGGGCAGCTGATGCCGAACGCGTGGAAGATAGTAGTAGGCTGCGCGAGTGCTTGGCAGCAGGCGACCGGAAGGACGGCTATGACAGTGAAGGAGTTCTTCTCCTGCTACAAGGCCTCCGGTCAGAAGGAGACTTGGGTGACTCTGCAAGCAGTGGCGGGTCAGGGTCTGGTGGCAGGCCTGCCATCTTTCGTGAAGGGGTGGAGAACGAGATAGTTCTTCGTGTGGGCGAACGGTGGGGCAAGGGTTCGCACAACATGGAAAGTCCCTACGAAATCGGTAGAGCCAAAGTTAGGCATGGAGGCCGAGGACAGAGTAAAGAAAGTGATGGAGTGAAAGGAGGAGAAGGAAGGGAGGTGAGACGAGCTGGTCCTAACTTCAACGTTGTTTGCCCTGAACTTGGGACCGCAACCGTTATAAGAGGATCCTACGAGGGAGGAAATGGAGGGGAGGAGGAAAGTGGAGGAGAAGGAGGAGATGAGATTGTTCGCCAGGACGAAAAAATACAAGGAGGCGCAATTGGGGCCTACCCCAAAGTTAGTGGTGAGGGAGCAGATTCGACTGCGTCCTAAACCGGTGGGTGACAAAGACCTAAACGACTTTGCCTCTCTGCCACCCCCAATAGACCCACTGAAGGTGAGGGGCAAGCAGGAGGTGGAGACGGTTGTGAAGAAGCCAATGAAGAAGATGGAAGGGTGCAGAGGGGGGAAATGATGGCCCTACGTTGAAAAAGATGAAGGCTGGGGGGGAGGCTGCCCTTGTTGTGAAGGAGTTGGAGGAGAGGAAGGCGGAGAGAGCCCCAGAGAAGGAGAAGTTGAAGGAGGGAGAGATCACGAAGGGCGCAGGAGGAGAGATCGCCCAAGTGGTCAAGGAAAAGCTAGGCTTAAGGGCCCCCATGGTGTCGATGGTAGCATCTGCACCTGAAGTAAGCTCAAGCCCCCGCGAGGGGAAAGCGGGGATCAGCAAACCAACGACAAGTGCCGTGCTGGAGACTACCTTGTACGATGCATAGGCGTTAGCAGGTCACTCGGCGGAAGGGAAGGGAGCCAGGGTCGCAGCTGACCGCTTTGTTGAAGTGGTGGAAGATGCGACGGTGCGTTTGTCAGGGGCCGACTTGCTGAGAGGGTTTTATTCAGCCCAAATGGAAGCAGCAACTCTGGCGACCGCCCTGATGAACAAGGTGGCGCGCGCTAGGGTGGAAATGGAGCCTTTGAGGGCCCAATTGGAAAGGGCAAAATTGGGGCTCTAGAATCTAAGGGCGGAGACGGCGGGGTGGAAGAAGACCGCCAAGAGTGCGTGCGCCAAGGGTTTAGAGTATGAGCGGGTGGTAAAAGTCATGGAAGTGTTGGCGATGGCACAGAAGAATGCAGCAGAGCGAGCTAGTGCCGAGCTGGCCACCACCAAGTCAGAGCTTGAAGTGAAGCATCACAGGGTGATATCAGTTGAGTTCGAATTGGCGGGCGAGCAGAAGTAGTTTATAGAGGTCCAAAAAGCTTGCACCACCGCCAATGAAAGGTGGGAAGAGGCCATGACCAGCAATGAGGATCTACGTGATCAGGCGCTGAAGGACAAGGAAATGGCTGACAGTAAGATCACTGGGCTGGAGAAGTCTTTGGCTGAGGAAAGGGCTAGATCAGCGTATGAGAGAGCGGCGTACCCCGACCTGTGCAAGGCGGCGGTGGAGTAATTCAAAGAATTCGCTGAGTTCCAGATAGCGATTGATGTCGTAGTCGCTAGGAGCTTGGCGAGAGAGGGTGATGGGGGGGGTTGGGCCGTCGAGAGCGGCCGCTGGAAGTAACAGTGAAGAAGAAGTGATCCAAAGCTTCTAACGGTCGGATTTTTATGAGCACGGGATGGCTAAGTTCTGGGACAGCGACTGGAAGACCTTCAAACGTAAAGCCGAAGAACTGTTCCCAGACTTAGACTTCAGCATTGTGAAAATAGATGAAGACGACTGTAGACACCCCATTTTTGACCGTCCTCAAGACTTGGACGTTACCATTGGAACACTTGGTGATTACCCTTATTTGTGTTCGTCTTGAGTTCCCGGAGGTCTCGGTTGTGCGCCTTGCCTCAGGATCTCTTGACTCGATCGTGTTGTGTCTGGTTTTGCACCAAACACTTGTGTTTTGCCTTAGAGGGGCAGGGAATGCCTTGTGAGGCATCCCCACACATCACCGGTCATGGCTTGAGGCCACCGGCCAGTGATTTTATGCCATCGGCAATGTATATTGCCGGTCGGCACTATTTGTTGCCGGTCGGCCGTTTGTTTTGCCAAAATGGCAATTTTGAACGGCCGATCACTGTTTATCTACTTTTAGTAGATATTTTGTGCCAGCTGTGATAGCTGGCACCCACTCTGTTCCCCTCCATACACGTGTATGGAGGGATTTCCCTCTAAGCAAGCTTGTTTGGTAAGCTTTGCAAAGGGGGAACTTCTATAAGAGGAGAGCTCTCCTCCTTCTTCTAGGTTGGTGATTTTGGAAAGAAAAACCAGAGCTTAGACATATACATACACACTCTCTCTATATTTCCCTCTCTCTCCTCCCTTGTGTGTGTTTTGTGGCCCAAAAGTGCATTTTTACCTTAGTTTTGCACTAACACACACTACCACACCTTACTTCGACTGTGAGGGACTTTGAGGGTTGTTTGTTGAGGTTTTGGACTGGTTTTGGTCAATAGAGGGTGGCTGGACCAACTGTTCTTCAAGGGTTCTTCAAGGGTAATCACTTTATTTTAGTTTTTTCAATCTTGCATTGGCTTTTGACCTATCTTGCTTTCTATTTTAGGCTTTGTGTATAACTGAAAAAAGTCTTATATTTTTATGCTTAAGAACTGTCATTAAGGGTGTTTTGGCATTGGGGGTCGAAATCCCCCTCTTAGGTCTCTTTTGGCCCCTTTTGGTGTCTTTTCCTTTAAGCCTTATTTGCTTTGTTGTATTAACCTTCTCACCACTGAAATCCAGTGGATTTTCAGTAGTGAAGAAGATGGTTTGAAGTCTTGTATAGGGGAGGGACACCCCCCTCCCTTTGTGTCTCGTTTGTGCATGTTTTGGGCTCATAAGGGTAGCATATAGGCTTGATTGTTTTTGGCTCCATATCAGATGTTTTTGGTGCTATTTAGGTCACATGTTATCTTTGTTTTTGGTCAGATTGGTGGCCCTTTGCATACTTAACATACTTGCTTTGTATTCCCTTGCTTGTGCCTAGAAATGCATCATGGCTTTTGACTACCATGCTCTCATATTTTGGCTTCACTTTGTGAAGTTCTTGACCATATTTTGCCATGTATGAGGTCTGTTGGCCACTGATTTGGTCTTGTTTAGCATGCTTGATATAGTGGCTTTGCATTTTGGATCATGAGCCTTAAGGGTATGAGTCATGAACATGCATTGGTTAGGCTATTTCGGTGATTTGGAATCACTTAGCATGTTATTTCAATCCCTAAACCATGCTTGTATACTTGCACTCATCGCTCCTCTCATGCTTTGAAGTTGTACCCTCTTATGCCTTGAAATGTGCATTGTGTATGCCTAGGTGTTTGTTTTATTTGGGAGGCCATATGTGTGGGTTTTGGGGCTTTTTTTGCATGCTAAAATTCTGTTTTTGGTTGTATAGTTCATGCCATGTTGGTTTGGGTTAGTGGTGGTAGAATGCCCTTTGTTATGCCTTAGCTTTGGCCCCCCCTTTTGGCTTGCATGTTTGTAGTGCATTTTGTCCATCACTTGATGCACTTTTAGCCACTGTTTTTGGGGGTGTTTGGAGGCCTCCCATTTCAGTCTAAGTCCCTTCTTGGACATGGTTGTATACGTGACTTGTTGCCTCTAATCGCATGCTTGCATTGTACCATAGTAGCATTGCGTGATGAGTTGCATTGTAGCATTGCATGTTAGGAACATTGCATGCTTGCCATGATATGTTGCATTGCATTTGGCATGCTTTGCATTTTAGTGATATGTTGCATTTTTGGGCCATGTTTGCATAACATGCATTGCATTGCTTGGTTTGGGGTGTCAAACCAAGTGTGAGGGGGGGGGGGGAAGCGTTCATACTACAAGTGATGTAACACGTCTCGACCCTCGGTCACCGAGGCCCTTGACTTTGGCATGATAGGGTTTTGGTATTCATTTATATGTTGCATGCATTTTCATTGAATTGCAACCTTGGCTCCTTAGGCCATCACGTATCAAAATGCATGATTGATGGCCCGAGGGTCGAGGGTCATGCTCCCTAGAGTCCCTTGCATGATAGGGAGTGTGCCCGCACATACATTTGCTTGAAATTCCATGCCATACATTGTCTGCCCTTGTTGCTGTCAAAAACCAGTTTCTGCAAGAAGTTTTTGCCGACCGGCACTGTAGAGTGCCGACCGGCCATGGATTGTGGCCGATAATATGAAACCCCAGCCAGTGGGTAAGTTCCATGGCCAGTGGGTATTCCCTTCAGCCGATGGTGTCCTGTAGGGTTCAGGGAACCTGTTCCAGGATTTTGGCAATTTTCAGAGAAGTAGGGCAGTGTAAACAGAGGCAGCAGTGGTATGGTACGGGCTTTCGGGGGAAGATAAATCCGAGCATGCATCATTCACGCATCCCGAGGCAGGGGCTGAGGCCATCTTCTCTCTACATTTAATTTGTTAATTAGATTAGAAATTTTGTAATAATTAATTTAGTATTATTTATTCGGACTGTAATATTTATTTGGACCCTCCGAGTGAGGGCAATTGTGTAATAAGTGTGCGTGAGTGTGTGTATGTCTTCCAACCCCACGTCTTTCTTCCCTTTTATTTACCCGCTTATGATGGTAGACTAGGGCATATTTAAATTAGCATACCTTATGCTATGCATGCGTGCATTCATACATTTGTCCTGCATGCACCGGGCTCGGCGCATCATTCTAACTGCATTTGTATTTCAATTCCAAATTGAATACGTGTTAGTTGTAGCATTTCACATGTCATCATAGATTAGCCGAGCCTATCTTAATTGCATCTTGCATGTGTTGCATTAGCCATCTTAACATGAACTAGGATCATGCATATGATTATTAACAAGTTTTTGTTTTGGCTCGGAGTACTCGGTAAGCATTTATGCTTTAGCATACCGCATGCGTGTGAGTGTTGCCATAACAGCATGATTACCATGAGGCTAGCTGCTTATGTGATATAACTGCTTGAATGCCTGTTGATGGAGGTCGAATTGCTTAAATTGGGATAACGCATTAAAATTGTGAATTTTAAGCCTACTAGATAGTGACAAAATCATGTTTTCTAAGCCCACCTGAGGGTGGCAAATCCACGTCTTAGCCTACTTGCGAGTAGCACCATCAAACCATTTTCAAACAAACAAACATGAAATGTTTTGTTCCAATTCAGGCGATCCAGTCTATACTTGTATGCTGTGCGCATCACATAGTAAATCTAGGCTAATAACCGGAATAAGAACGCATAATGTTTTCAAAAATAGATATCATGGTTAGTAGAGGCCGATCTTTGATCGGGCGAGCGGGGGTGCTCACGAAGTGACCTTCCCCAATCGTACCCAAGTTCCCGAGCCGAGGCAACTTTGGTGATGACGGACACGTGGCCTTAGGCAAACGAGTCAGGATTTCCTAAATTTCCCCAAAATAAAATATTTAGGTGGCGACTCTGTATCTGGCAAAGCAGTCCATGTTTGGCACTTCTTTCAAAATCTGTTTTCTCAAAACGATTTGCCGGATTTGGACTCTTTGGTTCATATTTAGAACTGTGACAAATTGAGAGTCCGAACTGTAGTAGACCCGCAAAACGAACGGAACGGGGCCTCACCCTCCCGGGGCGTTCGGGGACGTCTACAGTTTCTGGCGACTCTGCTGGGAAGTTTGGAGAGCTTGACTCGAACTCATGATATCCTGTTTTGATCTCATTTATGTGTCTCTTTGCATTGCATGTGCATTGGTGCGCTTAGGACACCGTGTTTGCCATCTGTCATTCCTGAACGGTTTGCCAGAGGCTTGTCTTGTCATGGCATGACCATAAGGCTGACCAGTTGTGGGTTCTGACAGTATGGGAACACAAACCCCGGTTTTACCGGGGCACTCTTTTCGACTATTCGACCTAGTGCATATTCGGATCCATAGTGACCATTCCAAGCTAGGACAGGTTGCTTACCCGATGTTAGGTTGTTTGAAAACTGCTGCGTGCATAGTGGAACCCTAGCTCCTGAAAAAATAGGACAGGGAAACCCTACCCCTCCATAGGGGTGTTTTGGCTCTCTTTGCTTGCTATGTGCTTTTAGAGTGTATCTCTACAGGAACGTACATACCAGTTTGCAAGATTGAGTATTAGGCCCGAGGGCACTAGTATCAGTGTTGTTGAGAAATCGGTTATCTGCGGATATCAAGTTCAGTTTTGGGAACGGTGATTTGAGAACAATGACCAGTATCGAGGAACAGTGTGTTCAGCTTACCAACTGTGTATTATGAATACCCAACTGTGCGTTGTATGTGTTTATTTTATGCCGTTATGCTGTCCAATTGTCTGGTTATTTATTGTTTTATTTATCTTTTTGCTAGGTAGTTTAGCACAATTGCTTCCAAATCGGTAGATATTCCCCAAGCACTCTGGATTAGAGGTCGTCGGCTCCATCGATCTGAGGATCTGGTAGACGGACAACCAGTGTACCACTCTCTACCCCCGGTTACTAGACGGAGGACAGCTAGGCAGAGGGCATCAGTTCAACAGTCAGTACAAACGGCTTTATCTACCTCACCTGTGTACAGTAGGGATCAGGGTTCTGTTTCACCCACAGAGAGGGAACATATACCGATAATTCAGTCAGAACAGAATAGTATGGCTAGTTTAGAGGAGATGGTGCGCCAACTCCAAGAAAGCATGAAAGTGATGCAGCAGGATATTGTCCGATAGGCAGAGTTCGCCAAGCAGCAGGCCACGGTTATGAATGAACAAGCAGAGTTAATCGTGAGGTTACAACAGCAAAACGGAGCATCTGCTTCGCAACAAGTTCCTCCCCTGCCAGGAATTCCTACCCTCGGGGAGACAGCTAATGTTCAGAATGACACGGACATTCCCATGGGACCACCTCCACCCCCGATCCTACCCCAAATCCAACCCCAGTTATCCAAAACACCCACCAACCTACCGGACTCTCCTTTTAAGTTCGAGACAGATCCCACAGCATTAAAGTTGAGCAAGCTCGAAAAGCTGTTCAAAAGATCCCAGAGAGTCAAGACCATCCCTGACATCGAAGATGGGTATACCGACGCAGCCGTGACGCTGCCTGACAGATTCAAAATGCCGCACATTGATCGATTTGATGGGTCCGGAGACCCCATGGTGCACCTGAGGTTGTTTTCAGATATCCTAAGGCCAATGGGCCTCACTAGACTGCAGAAGCTGTCTCTATTTGGCCGGACTCTGTCGGGTGTAGCGGCCATATGGTATGCCAAATTGGAGGATGACGTCAAGAGAAGTTGGGACGAGATGGCTGAGGCCTTCATCTTGTAGTACTCATACAATACACAAATCGAGATTACGACCCGGGATCTCGAGACAACGAGGCAAGAACCCAAAGAGAGCTTCTCAGAATTCGTAACCAGATGGCGGGCTAAGGCTTCGATAATGACCTTAAGGCCCACGGACAAAGATCAGATTCGGATGATTGTGCGCAATCTTCAGCCGAAGTTGATGCAAAAGATGATTGTACTCCCCTTCCCTACCTTTTCTGATCTACATGAAATGGGGGTGCAGATTGAGGATGCCTTAAAGCAAGGCTTGATTGATAATGACCGGAAGCAACCCTGCAGAACTTTCAATCGTAACACTAATGCATGCCCGAGTGGCGCTACAACTACCAGGACCTCCGAAGTGAGTATGGTCACTACCAACCCTCCCCCAAGAACTATGGCGGCCGCACCATTCTCCGGTGCATCCGGAAGCAACCCACAAATAGTCAAATACCCACCAAAAAACACCAGAACCTTCGCTCCGCTTTATATGCCCCTGTCCAAAGCTTTGGGGGTTTTAATCAAAAAAGGGCATCTGAAGCCCCTAGAGCCGCGACCCTTACCAGAAAGACTCCCCGCTGCCCACAACCTAGCCAAATATTGTGCATTTCACCAACAGCACGGTCATGATACCGATCTGTGCTTCTGATTACGTCATGAGATTCAAGATCTCATTGATAACAGGGTGATTTTGCCTCCCGAGAAACCCAACGTTACTACAAACTCTCTCCCTACACATAACCAAACTCCACCACCCAAAAGAGTCAACTTCATCTAAACTGGGGTCGTGCCTTACGATCCTAGCATCTATATCACTCCTTCCCACCTGCCTAAGCCAGAAGTGTTCCTTCCCGATTGCACCGATTTGTGCATGATGGACATCTCCATAACCCAACCTAAGCCAGCAGTGGTGACTATCGAGAACAGGAGAGAGAAGATTTCAAAGGAGAAGGAGGTTGTTGAGCCAGAGTCTGCGGAATCTGGGAGTGGTGTTGGGAATGCTTATAGTCCAGGTGACTACATTTTGTTAATAGGCCAGGACAGGCCAGATTTGGAACTACCAACAGAGGGGGAGCTGTGTGTGATCCAAGGGGACAGTCTGGGACAAGGAACGGATGATTTAACGGCTGTGGAAGAGGATCTCGCCAAGCTCCGGTTCTACAGTAACCAAGATCCAAGAGACTCAGCCGTCAACTGGTTCGATTATGAGGAATCAACAGAGGCTACGGGATGGTTGGACGATCAACTAGATGTGGTAGAAGAGTCTCAGCCACAACAAGGCCCGGCAGGGGCAAGAATATCAGTGACAGCCGGAAGGGTTGAAGAACAGAGTGCATCGCCGGAGAGCGCCGGTGTCAAGAATTTCGCTCGGGATTGGAGCATTTCTAGTACGGGGAGTATTGAACAGTCGGCTGCATTGACACAGTTAGAACAGGGAAGATTCGAAGATTCCGAGAGAATCAGGAAGGCAAAAGCCCATGTGGGGATTGAGACTGCTGCGAGTACAGAAATGGAGAATGCCGCGAGCATAGGAATAGAAGGTACTGCGAGTATGAGAACAGTCATGCCAGAACCAGACAGGTGTTTGTCGGCTGCAGATGGAATATGGTGGGAGGACGATGATCTATGTCTTGCCCACACAGACGAAGATTGGGGGAGTAACCAACCAGATGATACCTGGTATATCGGCGAAGTCGATCACATGACTAGGAGTGGACGGTATTTCAAGCCTCCACACCTGGATCAACCAGAGGCGTCTGGAAAAGATAGGGAGGCAGAGAAGCAAAAAGAAAAGTAACTCGAGGATGAGGCCGTATTGAGACAATTGAAAAGGATACAAGCAGACATCTCCATCTGGGGGCTGCTTATGGCTTCTCGAGTACACAGACAGGCTGTCCTTTCAGCCATGGACAAAGCCAAGCTTTCTATAGACACCACGCCCGAACAGCTGGTGGGCCTAGTTTTTTCAGGAGGAGCTACCCCGATGTTGACCTTTTCTGACAAAGAACTGCCACCTGAGGGTGCGAACCATAACAAGCCACTCTACATCTCCGTGGAGTACAGAAATAAATGGATACCCGTGGTGCTTGTCGACATAGGGTCCGCCATCAACGTCTGCCCGGCAAGGACAGCCTATGCGATCGGTTTGAAAATCGCGGACTTTGTGCCAACAGCCCAGGTGATTCGGGCGTATGACAACACAAGCCAGGAAGTAATGGGAACAGTTAAGATTCAAACAAAGGTTGGGCCGGGACAGCATGAGATAGATTTCCATGTCTTGGAGGTTCCTGCAACTTTCAACTTGCTTTTGGGGCGGCCGTGGCTGCATCAGGTAAAGGCGGTCTCCTCCACCCTACATCAAGTGGTGAAATACCCCTATGGGAAGGGAGTAGCTATTGTTTTCGGAAATTCATCGATTCATCCGCCGCCGGAGGTATCTACGCCTGTTCTAGAAATCGAGCACGGTATGGAGGATGTGTTCATATCGGGTTTTACCTTGGCTGAGGATCGGGTTGTACAGGACATCATGACAGCTAATGAAGGGGTATATGTTAGTGCTCAAGCAGTCTATCTCATGAACAAGCTCCAACACATCCCCGGGATGGGATTGGGAAAGAGCGGCCGGAAGGGCGTCGCAGCATTGGCCAAAGTGCCACACAACCCTCATACCTTTGGATTGGGTTATCTACCCACCAAAGAGGACTGGATAAGGAAATGAAAGGAAATGACCGGAAGAGCCAGAGCGAAACAGATGGGGAAGCCTTTTGACTTAATGCACCGGCCCATTCAGGGTACCCTAAATGGACGCTTCGTCCGGGAGGGAGAGGACTTTCCGTTCTGTGGCTTCCCAGAGCCGTGGTTGAACGTGGAGAGGAAGCGCGTGCCGAGGTTTGAGATTTTCTTTGATCTACAGTTACCTGGGGATGACATTGCCGAAGAGCAGGTAGACCCATTAGCCGAGGCTGAGCAAAGTAAGGAAGTGCAGTCTAAGGACGCTGAAAATGAAATGGGGGTAGCGCTGGCATGTCTACTTTCAGATCCTCCGATCGAACAGAAGTGCTTGGGGGACAACTCCTCGGTATGCATGATCGGGAATAAAACGGCTGCAGGCCTACCATCAACTATCTTGGATGCATCCATCGTACCCTCTCTCGTTTGGCAATACGAAGAGGGATTTTTATCAAGCAGCACCGGGTCAAGTAGTGAGCCGGAATCTGATTCCACCGAGTCTTGTGAGTTGGAATCAGGTTCCAGCTCAACTGAGTCTGAGTCCGGTATTCCTGGGGGTGATAACCCGGATGCCACAGTCCTGTCTAGGTCGTCATTTTCTTTCTCTTTTGAGTCTGTTGTAATAGAAGAATCAGATGGCTTGGAAGTATTTAATGAGAATGATGTGGATGTGGTTTCTGAGTATTTTTCTGTGCCTTTGATTTATTGCTTAAATCAGGATTTTCAAAATTTTGATGAAAACGACAAGGAAGAAATTCCTCCGGTTTTGCAACGATTAATTGATCAAGAACAGGAAATATTTGCTAAACCCTTAATGGATGAAATCACTACTGTGAATGTTGGTACTGAGAAGGACCCTCAGCTGGTCCAGATCGGGTCCACGTTGTCTTCGGAGGAACGCGAACGCTTAGTCGCTTTATTAAAAGATTTCAAAGACGTTTTTGCGTGGTCCTACGAAGACATGCTTAGAATCGATCCTGAGATTGTACAGCACCGGATCCCTCTTGATCCCGAGGCCCGACCTGTTAAACAAAAACTCAGGCGGATTCGCCCGGACTGGGCTCTCAAAATTAAGGAAGAGGTCACCAAGCAAATCGACGCAGGCTTCTTGTTAGTATCCGAATACCCGACTTGGTTGGCCAACATTGTTCCAGTGCCGAAGAAGGATGGCAAGACTCGAGTATGCGTGGATTTCAGGGATTTGAACAGAGCTAGTTCGAAGGACGACTTTCCCTTGCCACATATTGATGAGTTGGTGGATTTTACAGCGGGGCATGCTTTGCTCTCGTTTATGGATGGTTTCTCAGGCTACAATCAGATAGTGATGGCACCCAAAGACCGGGAGAAGACTGCTTTCACCACCCCGTGGGGGACATACTGTTACAGAGTGATGCCGTTTGGGTTGAAGAATGCTGGAGCTACATATCAACGGGCCGCGACCACGATATTGCATGACATGATCCACAAAAAGGTGGAGGTGTACGTGGACGATATGATTGTCAAGTCCAAAGAAAGAGAAGGCCACTACACCGCCTTGCAAAAGTTCTTCCAAAAGATCAGAGAATTCCGGCTGCGGCTAAATCCTCAGAAGTGTACGTTCGGTGTTACAGCGAGAAAAATGCTGGGATTTCTGATTACACAAAGGGGCATCGAGGTCGACCCTTCAAAAATCAAGGCCATCTTAGAAATGCCACCACCAAGGACTGAAAAGGAGGTGCGAGGCTTTCTGGGTAAAGTGCAATTCATAAGACAGTTTATCTCGAAATTAACCTTGACTTGTGAACCACTTTTTGGTCTCCTAAAGAAAGGCAAGAAATTCCAATGGGACGGCCGATGCCAAGCTGCTTTTGAACAGATCAAAGAATATTTATAGAACCCGCCCGTGTTATCGTCGCCAGAGCAGGGGAGACCGTTGATATTGTATCTTTCAGTGACTGAGACCATGATGGGTTGCATGCTTGCGCAAGAATCAGAGGACAAAGTGGAGAGAGCCATCTACTATCTGAGCAAGAAGATGCTAGAGTATGAGACTTGCTACACACCGTTGGAGAAGGCTTGCTTAGCTTTGGTATGGGCTACCAGGAAGCTACGACACTACCTGTTAGCTCACTCCGTAATGTTGGTTTCACGACTCGATCCCATCAAATATCTTTTCGAGAAACCGGCACTTACGGGTAGGCTAGCTCGTTGGTTGCTGTTGCTTTCCGAATTCGATCTAAAATATGTGACGCGCAAGTCAGTCAAGAGAAGAGCAGTGGCAGAGTTCTTAGCCGATCATCCAGTGGAAGGGGGTGAAGCAGTTGAATACCTATTCTCAGATGAAGCCATTTTGCACGTCGACGACGAGTATTGGACGATGTACTTTGACGGAGCGTCAAATCAGTATGGGTATGGGATAGGAGTGTTGCTGATAGCACCCGACAATTCCCATATCCCTCTAGCCTTCAAGCTTCGGTTCAAAGTCTCGAACAACGAAGCAGAATATGAGGCATGCATCGCCGGTCTAGAAGCAGCCCTGGAACTAGGAGCAAGACGGTTGGACGTCATCGGGGACTCAAACCTTGTTGTGTCTCAGGCAAAAGGAGACTGGAAAGTCAAAGAAGAAAAAATGATAATTTACCCTCAGACCTTGGACTTGTTAATTCCTCGGTTTGAGAAGCTAACTTTCACTCATCTAGTACGAGAGAACAACAGGTTCGCAGATTCGCTAGCAACTCTATCTTCCATGATAGACATCCCGTCTGGAGTCCGGATGCGTCCGGTTATCATTGATTAGAAGTTTGTGCCGGCGTATGAATCAATCGCCGCCATAGACGAAGTTCAGGATGAAAACCCCTGGTATTACGACATTTGGAACTTCTTGGAGAAAGAGACGTATCCACCAGGGGCAAAAGCCAAGAATAAGAGGGCGATCAGAAGAATGGCTGTTCAGTTCATCATCTATATGGGTAAGCTGTATAAGAGAGGTCATCTGGGAATGCACAAGTTGTGTGTCGAAGCCGAAGAATCGAAGCGCCTGATGGAGGCCATCCATGGAGGAGAGTGCGGTGCATACATGAATGGAGTAATGCTAGCACGGAAGATCCTCAGACAAGGTTACTACTGGTCCACCATGGAGGAGGATTGTATCGGTTTTGTTCGGCGATGCCACAAGTGTCAGATCCATGGAAACCGCATGAACATCCCGCCGTCAAAGCTATACAACATGACTTCGCCATGGCCATTTTCAGTTTGGGGAAGTGATGTGATCGGGGCTGTCACTCCGAAGGGATCGAATGGACATGAGTTCATCCTAGTCGCGATAGATTACTTTACAAAGTGGGTCGAGGCCCAATCATATGCCGTATTGAAGGCGTCGCACGTTGCAAAGTTTATTAGAAACAACATCATCTGTCGCTACAGGGTCCCAAACGAGATTATTTCGGATAATGGTTTCCACTTTAAGAAGGAAGTGATTGACTTGTTGGAGAATATAACGTGGCTTTTCATAAGTCATCCACATACCGGCCGCAAACCAACGGAGCAGTTGAGGTCGCAAATAAGAATATCAAACACATACTACAGAAAATGGTGGAAGCCTACCGAGATTGGCCAGATAAGCTGCCGTTTGCTCTATGGGGCTACAGGACTTCGATTAGAACTTCTACCGGAGCGACTCCATATTCATTGGTTTATGGGATGGAGGTCGTTCTACCTATCAAAATTGAGGTCCCGTCATTGCGAGTATTGGCTGAGTGTCAAATAGCCGAAGCAGATTGGCAGCAGAGCAGGTTTGAGGAACTCATGCTCTTTGATGAGAGAAGACTGAAAGCATTGTACCATGTTCAAAGTTATCAGCGCAGAATTGCCCGGGCTTTCAACAAGAAAGTCAAGTCCAGGAATCTAAAGGAAGGAGATTTGGTGCTCAAAGACAACCGAGCTCCCATCCACGACCCAAGGGGCAAGTTCAGACCTAATTGGACTGGTCCCTACATCATCAAAGCTATCTGGTCAGGTGGAGTTGTGGTCCTGATGGACCTAGATGGCCTAGAATTTTCCCAACCGATCAACATGGACAAGTTGAAGAAATATTACCCCTGAGAGGCTCGCTAGGCCGAAAACCCGAAAGGGCGACCTAGGCAAAAGTTAGAGCACAAAAAAATTAAAAGATATAAAAACTGAGCTCGCAAGGTTGAAAACCCGCAAAGGGCGACCTTGGCAAAAGTTAGAGCGTAAAAGGAGAGTGAAAATACCCGAGTGAACCTAAGCTTGAACTACGTAAGGCTTGATTCCCATCTTTGGGATACGTAGGCTACTTCATCCTGGAGTTCAGCCATAAAATTTTCCCTGATCAACTTTGTCCATTTGATCATCTCGGTCATCTTTGTCTATTCGGCATTCAAGAGTTCAGTTAAGGTCTCCGGTACAGTGCTTTGCAGACTAGGGGCAACTTTCCGTTGCTATGCAGTGTTGCGGTACTATTCAGACTAGGGGCAACTTTTCAATTGCTGGGATCCGGGGTTTGTGCATCTCAGTGACAGATCTCAGGCGTGTCCAGTTCTGATCCACATCGAAAATGTTTTTGAAAAGTTTTAATAAAAGCTAACTTTGTTCAAATTAATCTTTCTACAACTAAGACCACTTTTGGACCAAAGCGGAGAATTTTCAGTACCACAACCTTCAATTTCATTGATTTCAAAACAGAGTTCTCCTGCTCTTGCCTACAATCGAAGTTGCTTTTTATTACATTCATAAAGAAAGCTTGAAAGTACTAATAAAGCAATAAATCCGGAACATAGTCAAGTCAGGTGATCCTGCGCCCCCTCCCAGAGCTGGTCGAAGTCTCTGACGCCAAGATGGGCCCGACCTGTGCCTCCTCATTGAGCCAATCCAAGCACTCGTCAGATAAAGTGCAACTGAAGGTGGGAGCGGGGGCCAGAAGTTCTCTCGTCCTCCACGCGGTGGCCTGCCGAGCAAGTTGCGCGCCTCGAGCTGGGAATGCAGCAGGATACTCTATCCCCTTTGGCGGGCAGGTTTGATCATGGCTAAATTGGCGTCGAATCTGGAATGGGAAGTAGAATACACAGTGAGTGAGACCAATCAATTGAATCCCAGTCTGCTGGGACATGTTGTAACTCATTGCCGGAAGGCTGAGCCAAGGACACCGCCAAGCAATACGGTCTGCGGATAAGCGGCACATCCAAGCGAACCACCATCCCTCATCAAGGGCATTGACAAGACAGTACCGGAAGAAGTAGCCGCGAGCGGAATATGCTGGGCAAGAGTCCATAACCTGCAGTTTGTCCATCAACCATACCTGGGAAGGGATGAAAAATGAGAGAATAAAGAATAGAGAGATGTACGATGAGAGAAAAGTGAGAGTAGGATTTTTTTTGTGAGAAAAACCGAGCTTGAGGGTCGAGTGATGTAAGCGATACATATGTAAGATTGGGTGGGAAACATTACCTGTAGTAGTAGTGGACTCCCTGCTAATCTGGTCGTCTCACAACGATAAAAGGCGTCTAAGCCCATCAACGTCTCAGCTAGAGTTATGGCAATACAGCTCTTGCCCTCCTTCAAGCCTTGGGCAACCTCGGTCAGCCGGACACTAGACCCTCCGGAGCCTGAGACAAATAGAAAATGAGACAGCATGCATAAACAGAGGGCGTGTCGCCGGTAGCCTTGCCAACGATGGTTGTTGCGATCACCGGCATCTGAAAACCGATCGATCAAACTCGGAATATCCAGCATCCCGTCACAAATCAGAGACTGAGCGTCACGCATACTGAGTCCGCATATTTGCCCAAAGGATTGGGCATGGCCAAAATTAAGTTGGGGCAGGAGCTCCTCATCGCGCTCGGACCCCATTAAGGCTCAGAAATCTTCGAAGGTAGGACATATCTCTTGCCCAGCGAAGCTAAAGACATGCGTCACCGGATTCCAAAACCTTGCCGCGGCATGGAGAAACGGAAGGTGCAATGGGGTACGACCCAGAGTGAATAGTGCATTTATGTCGAAACCCCATAAATTCAACTTTTCCGAGCCATCCAAGCTAGCAATACAAGCTGTGAAATTTTGAGCAAGAAACTCTTCCATTAGAGCAAATCGGTGTGGAATTGAGAAAAGCTACGAAGCTGAGGTCTTTTGTGGGAGATAAGGTTGGGTGGAGGACAGGTGTCAACATTCTGGTGATTCCTTCATTCATGGCCGGCCGGCCAAATATTGTGCCGATCGGCCATTACTTTTTGCCGACCGAACAAATTCCTGGCCGATGGCCATTTCTTGTGGCCGATGGCCTCTACCCCTGGTTGATGGTCTTCCTCCTTGTTTCCTGAGTTGTTTATGCTAAGGATTGGGGAACTCCACCGCCTCTAATTCCCCCCGGTGATCGATTCTTGCGGAGTCACACCTGTCTGCTTATCGAGTTGTTGTACATTTACTTATCGAGTTGTATTTCACTCTCTTTAAATCTTCAATTCGTTTATCGAGTTGTACTCACACTTGATTGGTTATATCATGCATTTGTTTTGCTTATCGAGTTGTAAGTCGGTTCACTACCTGATTATTACGATGCAAGTACTCAACGTTCAAAACAGGTTCAATTTCGTTCACATTGTGGTGTGATACCTTGCGATGCGATGCATAGAAAATTTACAAATGCAACATCTTTTGAACAAAATGGTCGTTTCATTCCCATCACGTGTTTTTCAAAATATGTAATTTTGAGAAAGAATAAAACCTACCCGAGGCAGTGCAATGTGCTTAAACTACCAGTAAAAAGGAAAGTAAAACATAGAATGGCAGGGTAGCAAAGTGTCGGAATTGATACCAGTAAAACTCCCCTTGCGGTCAATGCACCTTCCGCACCTTTGTTCGGGTCAACCTTCATCACTCGAGACAATGCGGGAAAGCACACTTTTGAAACGTAAACCTTCGAGTTGACCTCAGGCCACAACTTCTACGAGCGATGCTCGGTACGTACGAAGAACGTCCCTTCCCGTATCCTTTTCATGTCTTGTGGATTCCACAAATCGTTTCAATTATGCTGTGTTACAGTACTTTACATTCCAACGTCGTGAATAGCATGTTTTGCTTGCGTAGACCGCATGTTTGTAATCAATTTCATTACTTGCGTAGACCGTATGTTTTGCTTGCGTAGACCGCATGTTCGTAATCAATTTCATTACTTGCGTAGACCGCATGTTTTGCTTGCGTAGACTGCATGCTTTTCTTGCGTAGATCGCATGTTTTGCTTGTGTAGACCGCATGTTCGTAATCAATTTCATTACTTGCGTAGACCGCATGTTTTGCTTGCGTAGACCGCATGTTTATAATTAATTACGCTACTTGCGTAGACCGCATGTTTGTAATCAATTTCATTACTTGCGTAGACCGCATGTTTTGCTTGCGTAGACCGCATGTTTGTAATCAATTTCATTACTTGCGTAGACCGCATGTTTTGCTTGCGTGGACCGCATTCTTATGTTCAAATTCATTACTTGCATAGACCGCATGTTCTACTTGCGTAGACCGCACATTTGAAACCAATTTCATTGCTTGCGTAGACCGCATGCTTATGATCAGTTTCGTTGCCTGCGTAGACCGCGTGCTCCACTTACATGTCTGTGCCTTCACAGCATTGTTATGCTTCCCACTTGCTTTGCGTCGTCACGCATTTTCAAGTACATTAATATGCATGTTGTTAATCACATTATACCGGTTAAGTTTGTTTTCTTTGCAGGCACGATATTGTATGTACAGTTCATTTGAGGCTGGTGCAACCAGACCACTCGCACAGGTATTGTATCCTCCGAGTGAGACGTATCGAGAATTGCATAATTCTCTTACATCCTTTCTGCATTGTAGTGTAGTTCGGTGTATGCTAGCTTAAAATTGTCGCATGTATGCTTCATTACAGCTTTCTTTGCATGATCATAAGTTATATCCGGCTCTGTGCATTGTCTTGCATTTTGCCCCTGCCTTCGGGCGCATATCTTGTTTGTCTTGCATGATTGTCTGAGTCTTCGGCCTTGTCAAAAATGGGTCGTCTTTGGGCTTTGACATTCACTCCCGTCATTGTTATGACCTTCGAGTTCTGTCAAAGAGGGGCAACTGTAGACACCCCATTTTTGACCGTCCTCAAGACTTGGACGTCACCATTGGAACACTTGGTGATTACCCTTATTTGTGTTCGTCTTGAGTTCCCAGAGGTCTCGGTTGCGCGCCTTGCCTCAGGATCTCTCGACTCGATCGTGTTATGTCTGGTTTTGCACCAAACACTTGTGTTTTGCCTTGGAGGGGCAAGGAATGCCTTGTGAGGCATCCCCACACATCACCGGCCATGGCTTGAGGCCACCGGCCAGTGATTTTATGCCATCGGCAATGTATATTGCCGGTCGGCACTATTTGTTGCCGGTCGGCTGTTTATTTTGCCAAAATGGCAATTTTGAACAGCCGATCACTGTTCATCTACTTTTAGTAGATATTTTGTGCCAGCTGTGATAGCTGGCACCCACTCTGTTCCCCTCCATACATGTGTATGGAGGGATTTCCCTCTAAGCAAGCTTGTTTAGTAAGCTTTGCAAGGCGAAACTTCTATAAGAGGAAAGATCTCCTCCTTCTTCTAGGTTGACAATTTTGGAAAGAAAAACCAGAGCTTACACATATACATACACATTCTCTCTCTATATTTCCCTCTCTCTCCTCCCTTGTGTGTGTTTTGTGGCCCAAAAGTGCATTTTTACCTTAGTTTTGCACTAACACACACACTACCACACCTTACTTCGACTTTGAGGGACTTTGAGGGTTGTTTGTTGAGGTTTTGGACTAGTTTTGGTCAATAGAGGGTGGCTGGACCAACTGTTCTTCAAGGGTTCTTCAAGGGTAATCACTTTACTTTAGTTTCCCCAATCTTGCATTGACTTTTGACCTATCTTGCTTTCTGTTTTAGGCTTTGTGTATAACTGAAAAAAGTCTTATATTTTCATGCTTAAGAACTGTCATTAAGGGTGTTTTGGCATTGGGGGTCGAAATCCCCCTCTTAGGTCTCTTTTGGCCCCTTTTGGTGTCTTTCCCTTTAAGCCTTATTTGCTTTGTTGTATTAACCTTCTCGCCACTGAAATCTAGTGGATTTTCAGTGGTGAAGAAGGTGGTTTGAAGTCTTGTATAGGGGAGGGACACCCCCCTCCCTTTGTGTCTCGTTTGTGCATGTTTTGGGCTCATAAGGGTAGCATATAGGCTTGATTGTTTTTGGCTCCATATCAGATGTTTTTGGTGCTATTTAGGTCACATGTTATCTCTATTTTTGGTTGGATTGGTGGCCCTTTGCATGCTTAACATACTTGCTTTGTATTCCCTTGCTTGTGCCTATAAATGCATCATGACTTTTGACTACCATGCTCTCATATTTTGGCTTCACTTTGTGAAGTTCTTGACCATATTTTGCCATGTATAAGGTCTGTTGGCCACTGATTTGGTCTTGTTTAGCATGCTTGATATAGTGGCTTTGCATTTTGGATCATGAGCCTTAAGGGTATGAGTCATGAACATGCATTGGTTAGGCTATTTCGGTGATTTGGAATCACTTAGCATGTCATTTCAATCCCTAAACCATGTTTGTATACTTGCATTCATCGCTCCTCTCATGCTTTGAAGTTGTACCCTCTTATGCCTTGAAACGTGCATTGTGTATGCCTAGGTGTTTGTTTCATTTGGGAGGCCATATGTGTGGGTTTTGGGGCTCTTTTTGCATGCTAAAATTCTGTTTTTGGTTGTATAGTTCATGCCATGTTGGTTTGGGTTAGTGGTGGTAGAATGCCCTTTGTTATGCCTTAGCTTTGGCCCCCCTTTTGACTTGCATGTTTGTAGTGCATTTTGTCCATCACTTGATGCACTTTTAGCCACTGTTTTTGGGGGTGTTTGGAGGCTCCCATTTCAATCTAAGTCCCTTCTTGGACATGGTTGTATACGTGACTTGTTGCCTCTAATCGCATGCTTGCATTGTACCATAGTAGCATTGCGTGATGAGTTGCATTGTAGCATTGCATGTTAGGAACATTGCATGCTTGCCATGATATGTTGCATTGCATTTGGCATGCTTTGCATTTTAGTGATATGTTACATTTTCGGGCCATGTTTGCATAACATGCATTGCATTGCTTGGTTTGGGGTGTCAAACCAAGTGTGAGGGGGGGAAGCGTTCATACTACAAGTGATGTAACACGTCTCGACCCTCGGTCACCGAGGCTCTTGACTTTGGCATGATAGGGTTTTGGTATTCATTTATATGTTGCATGCATTTTCATTGAATTGCAACCTTGGCTCCTTAGGCCATCACGCATCAAAATGCATGATTGATGGCCCGAGGGTCGAGGGTCATGCTCCCTAGAGTCCCTTGCATGATAGGGAGTGTGCCCGCGCATACATTTGCTTGAAATTCCATGCCATACACTGTCTATCCTTGTTGCTGTCAAAAACCAGTTTCTGCAAGAAGTTTTTGCCGACCGGCACTGTAGAGTGCCGACCAGCCATGGATTATGGCCGATAATATGAAACCCCAGCCGGTGGGTAAGTTCCATGGCTGGTGGGTATTCCCTTCAGCCGATGGTGTCCTGCAGGGTTCAGGGAACCTGTCCCAAGATTTTGGCAATTTTCAGAGAAGCAGGGCAGTGTGAACAGAGGCAGTAGTGGTATGGTACGGGCTTTCGGGGGAAGATAAATCTGAGCATGCATCATTCACGCATCCCGAGGCAGGGGCTGCGGCCATCTTCTCTCTGCATTTAATTTGTTAATTAGATTAGAAATTTTGTAATAATTAATTTAGTATTATTTATTCGGACTGTAATATTTATTTGGACCCTCTGAGTGAGGGCAATTGTGTAATAAGTGTGCGTGAGTGTGTGTATGTCTTCCAACCCCACGTCTTTCTTCCCTTTTATTTACCCGCTTATGATGGTAGACTAGGGCATATTTAAATTAGCATACCTTATGCTATGTGCATTCATGCATTTGTCCTGCATGCACCGGGCTCGGCGCATCATTCTAACTGCATTTGTATTTCAATTCCAAATTGAATACGTGTTAGTTGTAGCATTTCACATGTCATTGTAGATTAGCTGAGCCTATCTTAGTTGCATCTTGCATGTGTTGCATTAGCCATCTTAACATGAACTAGGATCATGCATATGATTATTAACTAGTTTTTGTTTTGGCTCGGAGTACTCGGTAAGCATTTATGCTTTAGCATACCGCATGCGTGTGAGTGTTGCCATAACAGCATGATTACCATGAGGCTAGCTGCTTATGTGATATAACTGCTTGAATGCCTGTGGATGGAGGTCGAATTGCTTAAATTGGGATAACGCATTAAAACTGTGAATTTTAAGCCCACTAGATAGTGGCAAAATCATGTTTTCTAAGCCCACCTGAGGGTGGCAAATCCACGTCTTAGCCTATTTGCGAGTAGCACCATCAAACCATTTTCAAACAAACAAACATGAAATGTTTTGTTCCAATTCAGGCGATTCAGTCTATACTTGTATGCTGTGCTCATCACATAGTAAATCTAGGCTAATAACCAGAATAAGAACGCATAATGTTTTCAAAAATAGTTATCATGGTTAGTAGAGGCCGATTTTTGATCGGGCGAGCGGGGGTGCTCACAAAGTGACCTTCCCCAATCGTACCCAAGTTCCCGAGCCGAGGCAACTTTGGTGATGACGGACACGTGACCTTAGGCAAACGAGTCAGGGTTTCTTAAATTTTCCCAAAATAAAATATTTTGGTGGCGACTCTATATCTGGCAAAGTAGTCCATGTTTGACACTTCTTTCAAAATCTGTTTTCTCAAAACGATTTGCCAGATTTGGACTCTTTGGTTCAGATTTAGAACTGTGACAAATTGAGAGTCCGAACTGTAATAGACCCGCAAAACGAACGGAACGGGACCTCACCCTCCCGGGGCGTTCAGGGACGTCTACAACGATGTTGCCCAGACCTCCCTGGATGAGGGGGTTGAGGAGGAAGACTTGGCCTTTAGTGAAGAAGACTGATTCATGAAAAAATTTTGTGTTTATTTTTGTGTATGTGTTGTTTTGTTTGTTTGTTTGTTTTTTTTTTGGTTATGTCTAATTTTTGGAGAAAGTTGTATGTAATCGTAAGTTTTGGGAATAAAACGACTTGTCTTTCGTATCATTGTTGCCCTTATTTCTTCTGGGTTGCAAATTTGGAAATAATTCGACGAAAAATGGGTATGAAATTAAGACTTGTGCGCAAATTAGCCTAACTTGTGAGAAAGCCATGATGCAAAAATCATTAAAAATGGACGTAAATGAAAATGTTAAAGAATAAAAGATGAAAGACTGACTTGGACGACTATAGACCTGAATTTTAACTATGTGGAAAATGTGAGATTAAAAATATAGATACTGCTAAAATTGGCTAGATTTTGACTAAGTATGGCCACCATGCTGTAACATTAAATCATTAAAATCGGCCGCTGAATTTTAACCATGTCTCTTGCTGGGAAAGCCCTTCATCTAGTTGAGCTCTTTATGTTCAGTCTGGTCGACTGCCACTCAGTCTGGTTGAGATCTTTGTGTTTAGTCGGGCTGAGGTTTTAAGTAACTCAGTCTAGTTGGGCTCTTCGTACTCAGTCTGGCTGAGGCTTTAAGTAACTCAGTCTGGCTAAGCTCTTCGTGCTCAGTCTAGCTAAGGCTTTATATAGCTTAGTCTTAACAAGTCGTTATTGAAACACAACGCAGATAATGGAGATGCAAAGTCATTGTCATTCAAAGCGTAGCCTACTGATCAGATAATTACATCATGTATGAAAAAAGAAAAAGTAACCAGGTGTGTAGATTGTTATACAGCAATTGGTCAATACAAAAACAGGACATGGTATTTTATTGGAAATAACGCTTCAAGTGTCCGGCATTCCACGGGTAGGGGAGGTCTCGATCTTCCATATCTTGGAGTCGGTAAGTGCCTAGGCGAGGTCTGGCTTTAATGACGTAAGGCCCTTCCCATTTGGCAGCGAGCTTGCCCTCGGCTGGATTTTTGGTGGCGAGAGTTGCCTCGCGCAGGACTAAGTCCCCGACTATGAACTCCCTCGATCGAACCTTGTAGTTGTAGTGTGTTCTCATTTTTTGTTGATATGAGGCTCGTCTGACAGCAGCTGTTTCTCGGAGCTCTTCAATCAAGTCTAAGTCAGCCCAATGCAAGCCTTCAGTGAGTTTTGGATCTGGGTGCAGCACCCTCGGGGTTGGCAGGCCAATTTCAACTAGGATGACTGCCTCTGTGCCGTATGTTAAGCGAAAGGGGGTCTCCCTAGTAGGGGTTCAAGCGGTACTGCGATAGGCCCAAAGTACGTTTGGTAGTTCCTCAGCCCAGAGTCCCTTAGCGACTTCCAACTTGGTTTTGATGATCTTCAAGAGAGACCGGTTGGTGACCTCGACTTGCCCTTTGGCTTGGGGATGGCCTGGAGAGCATGGCTGAATGTGGAGCTCTGCACAAAATTTCCTAAACTTGGCATTGTTGAATTGCTTGTCGTTGTCTGAGATGATGGCTTGGGGGATTCCAAATCGGCATACAATCGATTGCCAGATGAATCTGGTTGTGTTCCTTTTGGTGATAATGGCGAAGGGTTCCGCCTTTACCCATTTGGTGAAGTAATCAATGGCAACCACAGCGAACTTGGTTTGGCCCCTACCAGTGGGCAACGGACTGACTAAGTCTATGCCCCACTTGGCGAAGGGGTATGGACTGCTGAGCGTAATCAGTTCTGTCACTGGAGCATGGGGGATGTTGGCGAAGCGCTGACACTTGTCGCACTTAAGCGCGAACTCAGCGGCATCTTGGTTGAGAGTAGGCCAGAAGTAACCCATGCGGAGTATTTTATGGGCCAACGACCTAGCACCTGAATGGTTACCACAAACACCCTCGTGGACTTCCCTCATCATGTAGGTCGCTTGAGCAGGATTGAGGCATCTCAGGTATGGGCGCGAAAAGCCACGTTTGTACAAGAGGCCGTTGATAAGAATATAGTTGGACGACCAGGCCCTGACTTTGGCGGCCTGCTGTTTGTCGTCTGGCAATTCCCCATTGGTCAAAAATAGAAGGATGTCTGCCGCCCATGGAAGAGGTTCATTTTGGAGGAAGTGGACTTGCTGCTGGTTTGGGGAAATGGCCGGAAGGGCCAGGTATTCAAGGCGGACGCCATAGTTGAGGTCTGACTGGTCAGCAAAAGCTAATTGAGCCATTTCATCTGCCTTGGAGTTTTCCGTCCGAGGGATGTGCTTGATGTGGAAAGTGTTGAAGAGGCGAACAAGGGGGAGTGCAATGTCTTTGTAAGCCCGCATTGTGTTTTCCTTGGCCTTGAATTCCCCCGTAATTTGGCCAACGATGAGCTGGGAATCGCTGAACACCTGGATGTGGTTTACGCCAATGTCTCTAGCTAGGCGGAGACCTGCGATCAATGCCTCATATTCGGCCTCGTTATTGCTTGTGTCAAACAAGAAACAGAGAGCGTACTTGAAATAACCACCCTCGGGGGCAGTGAGGATGAGGCCAGCCCCACTGCCTTATTTGCGGGATGATCCATCGACATTAAGGGTCCAAGAGCGGGGGTCTTCTGCCTCAGTATTGGATTGCTTGGGCGGGTGGGCCGTGGCTGGAGTGGGATTAGTGAATTCCAGGATTAAATCAGCGACATCCTGCCCTTTGATCACTGTTCGAGGTCGGTAGGAGATGTCAAATTGGTTGAGCTCGACTGGCCATTGCATAAGTCGGCCGGACAACTCTGGTTGTTGCATTATCTTCTTCAAAGGTTGGTCAGTGAGGACGACAATGGGGTGGGCCTGGAAATAAGGTTGGAGTCTCCTTGAGGCTATGACCAAGGCCAGGGCCATCTTTTCAAGTAGTGGGTAGTTCTGTTGTGCTCCCTTTGAGAGCCCGACTAATGTAGTAGACCAGACGCTGGACAGAGCCGTCTTCCCTGATGAGGGTTGCACTGACTGCAGTGTTTGATACGGCTAAGTAGAGAAAAATGGGCTCACCCGTGATCCCCTGAGAAAGTAGGAGGGGTTAGCCATGCACTGCTTCAATTACTGAAGGCTTCTTCGGATTCTGCCGTCCACTCAAAAGCCTGCCGAAGGACTTTGAAAAAAAGGAGGCACTTGTTTGTTACGCGAGAAATAAAATGGTTGAGGGCGACGACTCTGCCCGTAAGCCTTTGAACTTCTCTAACTGTTCTGGGTGACTGCATCTCTATCAGAGCCTTGACCTTTTCGGGGTTAGCCTCGATACCCCGTTGACTGACTATAAAACCCAAGAACTTCCCAAATCCGACGCCGAAGGCGCATTTCTCCGGATGCAGCTTCATTTAATACTAACGCAGAGTGTCGAAGGTCTCCCGCAGGTCTGCCAGATGATCAGAGGAGAGTTTGCTCTTGACAAGCATGTCGTCAACGCATACTTCCATGTTCCGACCTATCTGGTAATGAAAAACGACATTGACTAACTGTCGGTAAGTTGCTCCAGCATTTTTTAACCTGAATGGCATGACACGATAGTGGTAAGTCCCTCAGTCAGTTATGAGGGAGGTGTGTTCCTGGTCCGATGGGTGGATTAAAATTTGATTGTAGCCAGAGAAAGCATCTATGAAGCTGAGCATTTGATGTCCGGCCGTGGCATCGACAAGTAGATCTATGCGGGGAAGGGGATAGCTATCTTTGGGGTAAGCTCAGTTGAGATTGGAGTAATCGACACAAAGTCGCCATTTACCGTTGTTTTTACGGACCAGGACCACATTTGACAGCCATCTAGGGTAGTCCACGTTTTTGATAAACTATGCCTCAAGGAGCTTATCTACTTCAGAAGTAATGAGAGTATTGCGTTCCGGGTGAAAGATGCGCTGTTTCTGGCGAAAGGGTCGGAAATGGGGCTCAATGCTGAGATGATGAGTGATGAAGGAGGGGTCAATACCCGGCATGTCGGAGTGGGTCCAGGAAAATACATCATTGTGCTTAATCAGGAGGGCCGCAAGGTCAGCCTTGGCCTGGGAGGATAGTTGGCTGCCGATCTTGGCAGTTTTTGTCAAGTTTGTAGAGTCGATGAGGACCTCGACAAGCTCTTCCACTGGTTCCCCTCTGACCAGCTCGTCTTCGACTCTGACGTCGAGTCATTCAATGATCATAGCCTCCTTCAGCTTAACCTCTTTAAGTGAAGCGACGCAACATTCTCTAGCTACGGTCTGTTCTCCCCTCACAGTGCCGACCCCAAGGTCGGTAGGGAATTTTATGGCTAAGTGGAAAGTGGATGTAACAGCTTGAAAAGCATTTAGTGTGGTGCGGCCGAGGATAATGTTGTAAGCAGAGGGACAGTCGACGACGAGGAAAGTAAGCAACTTTGTGGTCTGCCGCGGGTATTCTCCAATGGTGATGGGAAGATCGGTGGAGCCTATGGAGGTCACTTGGTCTCCAGTGAAGCCAACCAGTGGGGTTTGGAGAGGGGACAAACTTTCTTCCTCGACCTTGAGTTAGCGATAGGCGTTTAAGAAGATAATGTTTGAAGAGATGCCGTTGTCGACAAGAACCCGTCTGACTTTGTAATTGGAGAGGAGGGCAGAGATGACGAGGGGGTCGTCATGCGGGTAACGGATGTCTGTGCAGTCATTCTCTGTAAAGGTGATGGGCTCCATCCATTGCTTGGGGTGTTTGAAAGGGCGGTCCAATGTGGCAACTTCTTTATCTGAGCCCTACCTTATCTTTCTGAGTTCTGCCCGTTGAGCCGAGCGGATGGTCCTCCACAAGCAAGCCCGCTAGTAATATCTCTGATCTCTTCAACCGGAGGGGCAGGGTTGCCTTGTGCCCGGGGTTGCTGTGGGGGCCTATCATGACCTGGGTTAGGTTGTGCGAGTTGTCGTGGAGGGGTGCGCCGATGGTTGTTTCTGGTAGGTTTAGTCCTTTGCCTTTGCTGAGGGTGGGCTGCCGTGAACCGACTGAGACGCCCCTGGCGTATCAAACCCTCGACCTAGTCTTTGAGGTTAACACATTTCTCGGTATTATGGTCATGGCCCTGATGAAAGCGGCAGTATTTGGACTGGTCTCGCCGGTTGGAAGGAGATCGTGACGGTTGAGGCCATTTTAAGGGATAATCTCGTTGGATCTAGTTCAGGACTTGTTCCATGGGAAAATTGAGGGGTGTGTATCGTTCGAACCGGCCGGGCGGTCGAGTAAGCACCGACCGGTCAGCTCGGGAAGGTCGATCGGTATACTGTGGTGTTTGGTGTGTGTACAGGGTGTTTTTGGTTTCAGAATCCTTTCTCTTCTCTCTGGGGGTTGGGTTTTTGGTTGTAGGATCTTGTAGGGCGGCTAGGGAATCTTCGGTGTTCATGTATTTTTGGGCTTTGGAAAGTAGGGTTGCCATGGAGGTCGGGAGGTTTTTGGAGAGAGAGAAGAGAAAATCAGATGATCGTAGACCGGCTATGAAAGCCGTGAGAATGACGTTGTCGTCGTTTTCCGCTACCTGCAGGGCTTCGGTGTTGAAGTGGGTGACGAAGCTGCGCAGCGACTCCCCCTCGGTCTGACGGATGTTGAGGAGTTGGGTTGCCAGACGCCGCTGGCGTTGGGCACCAATAAAATGGCTGAGAAATGAGTCACTTAGGTGTTGGAAAGTAGAGACAGAGTCTGTTGGCAGTTGACTAAACCAAAGTCGAGCCGACCCCTTAAGTGTTACGGGGAATGCCCGATACATGATCTTGTCAGGGAATGCATGGAGGACCATGAGGGTCCTATAAGTTTCCAAATGGTTGACCGGGTCTGTTGTGCCGTTGAAAGAGTTGAGCGAGAGCATTTTGAACTTAGGAGGTAAGGGTTTGTCTCTGATGGAGACAATGAACGACGAGTTGGCTGTGGTAGATGGTTTATTCTGTATGTTCTGCATGACTCCTTGAAGCTGGAGTTTCATGGCGCGGAGTTCCGCATCCCAGAGAGGAACATTGTCACCATTGGAATGCAGTGGAGGCTAGACACTGCTGGCCTCTCCCTCGGGGGTGGGTGCCTGGACCGATGGATGTGGGGCCCGAGGTGGCGGGTTCATATGTGGGGGAGGGGTTGCAAGCCTTCCAAGTTGGATGGGTGGGACTGTTGGATAGGATGGCTCAGAGCTTGTGCTTGGTTGGGTAGGATATCTTGAGGTGGTGGGGGAGGTATAGGAAGGTTTCTTTGAAGTAGAGCTTTGATCAGGACTTGGTTTTGTTCAGCTAGACGGTTAATGCTGTTGGTGAGCTCGGTGAAATACTACGGTGGGTTGTTTGGGTTAGGGGGGTCGGCTGGGGGATCGACAACGTTGTATTGAGAAGCCATGGATCTGGTTGTGACCATCCACCTTGGTGGGTGGCAGGTGAGGATTATCAGGAGTGGGTCTCCGGCGACAATGAACACAGTTGCCAGACGGAGCAAAAAGGATTCCCACAGACGACGCCAACTAATGATATAAAGGGTTCCAGACGGAATGGGTCGGTTTGATCCACGCTTCCCAAACTGGTATCCGAGACGCCAAGTCCACGGAGAGACCTGCACAAGAGTTCAACGGGGAACGGGGAGTCCCCCAACGAACCCTCCGACGAGCAAATTAGAAAAAGAGAGAAATGGAATGTAGATATAGATTGGTGATAGATAAGCTTAACATTTTCTTTATCTTAGGAGCCTACTTATATCCATTGCTCATCATTTCTTTGTCCACTCCGAGCCATCATGTTGGCCAAAAGTCTATGCTCTAGCTTGCCTTGTTCAGGGTGAGGCTGTTTTGTTCCGACGTGAGGGGTTATCATAATAAATGCTGCATGAAAGCTCATTAATGGCTGATGTGTGGTGCAATAACTCTTTGTCTGCTGATGTGGCTGGTTGTTCACTTGTCGCGTGTTTAGATGTTATTGGTTCTTAATGCCACGTTGAGCTCCGGCAGTGTTGGGCTTTAGTATTTGAATTATGTATTGGGTTCTGAATGATGGGTCAAAAGGTCCTATAAGCCCACCTATGTTAGAACCAATATTACACATTTATTCTATTGAAAAATGCTTGGGAGCACTAATTAGTGCTCCCACTAATTAGGTGGCAGTGGGTCCCGCCATTAATGATGTGATGTTTTGGTCTTGGAGTTGTATTTTTTTTTTTTTTTACTTTTTTAATGCATTAATGCTATTAGTGGGAATATTTTTAGTGGGATGAATCATTCTTGTTATTCTATTATATAAAGTAAATGGAATTATTAGTGCAAGAGACTCATTCATGCAGTTATAATCAAAATATTCAAAATCCCAAATTCTGAAAATCTATTGGACCATTCCGGGGAGTGCATTGCATGAGATTCATTCATGCAGTCATTTAATCAAATTTATGATACAATTAACCGAATTTTAAGGCACCATCAAAGATTTAAAATGTATATCTCATATTTAAAAAAATCTAATGCAATTATAAATAAATAAATAAATCTAGATTTAGTTGTTCAAATAAATAAATATGGACAAAATTGCAAATCAATAGACAATTTAGAAAGTAATTGCAGTTTTATGAATTTTCCCTTCATGTATTTTGTTATGAGTGTTATTTACTAGAGGGTCATACGAGGAAACTTGCACACAAAAAATTTATTAAAGTGTAATTATTTTTCCAAAGTTCTTTTTTTTAATTTTTCTTTTTTGAAATTCCCCTTAAATAAATCAACATGTCTTTTATTTTTTTTAATTAAACAGAAATTTAAGATTAATGCTAGAAGTATAAAAATTACATTCCTTTCAATCTACAAAATTGACTGCGATTGAATTGAGAAATCAGGAATTGCATTCGCATTCTAACTTCATTCAAATTGTGAAGTCGTAAGTACTCAAAAATTGCGTTATCATTCCTTTATAAAAAAAAAATTGTCATCTTGTAAGAGGAGCTAATTTAAGCCCACTAAATTATTTAGGCCCAATAGCCCAAGATTAGTGGGCCCAAATTTATCGCAAGTCCAAGATTGGTGGGCTTGGATTTATCGCCGTCAAACGGGCTGAATGGCTCTAAGCCTCGAAAGGGTTCGGATCCACGAACCTAGAGACTTACTCGAGCCCGGACTCGAAAGGGTATTAAGCAAGCCTAGAGATCCGAGGCACTCGGACTCGAAAGGATTCGGACCCACGAATCTAGAGATCCGAAGTATTTGGCTTTGAACGGATTCAGACGCAATCTAGAAGTCGCTCCGTTAATGAGTCCCAGAACACTTGCGGGCTCGGAGCTTTCCGGGATCTACGCGCCAGAACCATGGGCGTAATGGAGTTCGAACAAAGGACCCGATCCCGAGGACGGTGAGTGGAGATAAATTCACTCTTCGGTTAAACTAGCCTATACCCGGGTCGAGGTGGCACGACCCCGGGGGGTCCATGAGACTCGGCAATATTTTGCGGCAGGACGTCCTCTGGGACTACCCCTGACCCTTTGGGATGATTGGGGATCATTGGTTAGGTGTGGCTAAGAAGAAGGGTTCGCCGAGGGATTGATCTCCTCTTCGGGGTTTTCTCATCCTCGGAGAAGTCACCTCCTCGGAGAGGTCACCTCCTCGGAGAAGTCACTTCCTCGGAGAGGTCACCTCCTCGGAGAAGTCACCTCCTCGGAGAGGTCACCCCCTCGGACAAGGTGGTTAGAGAAAATATCCCCCATGTGCCTTGCACATGGGCTCCATCCTACATCATGAGGTGCCTATAAATAGCACCCACCCATAGCTTTACAAGGGATGGATTTTGGAGATTTTTTAACTCTTGGGAAAGAACTAATTTCCCTTCTCCATTATCAACCTTGAGAGTGAAAGTGGGAGATCAATGGGAGAGCCTTGCCATTATTCTATTCTCTAGCCATTTTGCCTTCTTCTTCACCCAATCTCTTATCTCCATCATCTCCCTTGTTGTTGTGTTCCTAAGTTGAGATTATTGAAGAATCTAAGCCTCTCATCATATTCTAGAGAATTCGAAGTTGTTCTTCAAGGATCTTTGAAGATCTTCGAATTTTCCAACTCCTTTCTCGAACCCTCTCCTACATTTTGGCGACTCCACTGGGGAGGCGGATTGGTTAATGGTCTCAACGAGATCTGGAATCCACACAACTCCAACAAGGATGGCGGGAGAAGATGAAGTTCACCAACAAGGATCCTCTAATGGTGGTGATGACAGAACCATGGCTCCAGATCAACCACTTTTACTTGAAGCCATTCAAGGACTTCAAAATACTCAGCAAGAGATTCTTACCACTCTTCAGAATCTCACTCACACCATGTTGGTGGTGAGTTCTAACTTTGCACCGGCGCCAAACGGAAATCAAACTGGTGGCGGAGTTATTCCCGCCGGAGCGCAAAATCAAATCCAAGGAGAAGTAGGCCCCAATCAGCCTATGGCTCATGGCAACACGGCCACAGTAACACATGCTCAAACCACAGTAGGCGGCAGCAGTTTGCCCATGCCCGGGCTCCATGGCGTGCCGAGCCAAGATCCAATGGTGACTAGGGGAGTTTCTGGTGTAATGAATGGCGCTCCGACGACTGTTGGTGTCCAGGAAAACATAAGGAGCATGATGGCGCAAAAGGGAGCTCTGCCCGTACCTAATCTTGTTACACCATCAATAAATGTTACCCAAGCACCAAGCGGGCCTCCTTTGGTGCCGACAACAAATCTGCAAGCACAACCCGGTATAGCGGCGCCGTGCGGTGGACTCTATGGGCCTCAATTCAATATCCCATCACCAACTGGCTTGTCTATAGGCGCTGATGGCCAGTATCGTCAAATGTCTTCACCAATGATGAATTCGCAGCACCAGAATGGCCAAGACGCCCCTAGCTCAGTCTTCGGGTACATAAGCCAAGTCCCGGGAATACAACCATCAAACTCTCTCCCTCAACAGTTTCTCACTCTCGCCGATGTGCAGGCCATGTTCGATCTCGAACGGGGCAAGAGGACCTTACCCTCTTTGCCTGATCCAGACGTCAAGCCGCCTTACCCCATTGAGATGCTGAGCTATCCATACCCTGAGGGGTATACAGTGCCGAAGTTCATCAAGTTCGACGGCAAACAAGGAAATGCCCGAGAACATGTTGTGCGATTCATCGAGACTCTAGGTATTCATGGTTCAAACCACGTCCTCCGACTGAGAGAATTCTCTAAGTCCCTCACCGACCGAGCATATAGTTGGTATGTTAATTTGGCCCCAAACTCTGTCCGAAGTTGGGAGGAAATGGTTAACAAATTCCACTCCAAGTTCTTTCAAGTGGCGGAGAAGGTGACCACACTTACATTGTGTAAAGAGAAGCAACAAGAAAGTGAAGACATCCTTGACTACGTCAAAAGGTTTCAGGACAAGGCCGTGGATTGTCATGAAGCTGTTGAGGAGAGTTATCTGGTTCAAATTTGTCTAGAAGGGGCATTGAGCAGGTACAAAATGTTTCTAGTTAACCACAAGCTACCCACCTTCTCGGCATTAATAGAAGCAGCTCGGAACATTAGCATTCCTCAGGCTCAGGAGTCCGGATTTAAAGCCAGTTACAAGACTAGTTTCAAGTCATCTCGTGGACCTATCGTTGCTACTGCCTCTGCCCCGGATACCCGAAATTCACAAGGAGGAGGTCATAGAGGCCAGAAAAGAAAGCAATATAATGGTGAAAAGGGGAATGTTTCTTATCCATGTGGAATCGAGGAAGTGAAAGCTCTAGTTAAGGAATGGGTGGCTGACGGAGAGCTAAAATTGCCTTATGTTGAAGAAATGCCATCAAAAAAGGACCGTGAGAGCCCTGAATTTTGTGTCTACCATCGTACATTGAAACATCCGACAGAGAAGTGTTGGACTCTCAGGAAAATCTTCAGAGATAAAGTCGAGGCAGACGAATTGAGGTTCAAAAGGCGAGGGACTCAAGACATCCGAGAACAACCGTATCCTCAACACCGAGACAAGGGCAAGAATGTTGCTATGATAGCTTATGAAGGCCCAATGATCGAGGCTATCGCTAATCTTGATGACGATGACTGTTATCTGGACGACATCCTCGAGCTAGAGGGTGAGCAAGTTTACTATGGAAGTGCTCTCGATCCAGAGGGCAGAACATTTATGACTCATGGCGAAGATCCCTTTGATCCAGAAGGAGGAGAAGAATACTATGGAAGAGGAGGACACCATGTTTATGTGGCATCTTATTTTGAGGAGACCGAGGAGATGGTTAACTACGAGCCTCCAAGAGTGGAAAAAGATCCGGATCACTATGCCAAAACCCTGCAAGACTGTGTAAAGTTCAAACAGTTCTTTGACCAGCTTGGACTTTCCAGGGAGGCAAGAACGGAAATCACCAAGTCTATCATTAATATAGCCGAGGCACACCATGAGGAATGCATGTCGACTGAGGGGTCTATCCCGAGGAAGGCAAAAGAGCAATCTAGTGCCATTACTTTCTCCGAGGCTGATCGAAAGTATCCTTTTTCTCACAATCGCCCGCTTTATGTGACTGTTTTTATTAACGGGGTCGAGTTCAAAAGGGCCTTTCTAGATAGTGGACCCTCTATCAACATTATGACTCGCGCTACTCTAGAAAAAGCCGGAATCTCTGAAGAACGCATTGTGAAGCAGCCGATAGTCATCACTGGCTTCGGTGGAGAAAGGAGAGTTACTATCGGATGCGTAACAGTTGATTTAGCCGTTGGAGAGATTCGCTCGGCCACCAAGTTCCATATTATCGATTCTGAGGCAAATTATCACATCATTCTAGGGAGGACCTGGATGCATAGATATGGGGCTGTACCATCAAGTTATCATCAGTGTGTTAAGGCTAAATGGGGAAAGAAGACGGTGACAATTCAGGCTACAGAAAGGCCGTTCGAGATCCATGAAGCTCATTACTCTGATGCCATCTACTTCACCGAACTGGCTGTCGAAGAAGTTCCCACCACCTCTAAGCCTCGAGGGGTCAAAATTCCTCGTTGGGAGGATATCAAAGATGACAAGGAGCCGATGGCAGAGTCAAGTAAGCGGGCGATGTCTAGACCAGAAAGTCCGCCTATTCCTCGGAAGGTGATGAAAGTTCGAGAAGGAGGCAAGATGGTGTACTATTTATGAAGGTGCGGGGAGTCGGTTTCTTCAGTCACCGACTCCGAGTCAAAAGAAGAGCCTCCTGACAATGATATAGTAATAAAACCTGAAGTGGCTCCAGAATGCATGCAAGATGGGCCGAAGCCTCAGCCTGAACAACTTATTGAAGTAGATTTGAGTGATGGACAAGATGCACCGAGGCCGGTATTCGTAAGTTCGAGCCTTAGCCCAGAAAAGCGGGAACAGTTGTTAAAGTTGATAAGCCGATACTCAGATGTGTTTGCTTGGTCATATAAGGAAATGCCCGGACTAGATCCTGACCTAGTCTCCCACTATCTTGATGTGTTCCCAAACTCCAAGCCAATTAAGCAAGCTGCTCGAAAGTATCATCCAGATCTCGAAGAAAAGATTAAGGAGGAGATTGAAAAACTTCAACAGGCTGGTTTCATCCGGCCAATACAGTACCCCACGTGGTTAGCAAACATCGTGCCAGTAAAGAAGAAGAATGGCCAAATCAGAGTATGTGTAGACTTTCGAGATTTGAACAAATCTTGCCCGAAGGATGAATTCCCTCTTCCTCACATCGACACCCTCGTGGATACTACCTCGGGACACCAGATGTTCTCATTCATGGATGGATTCAGTGGATACAATCAGATTAAGATGGCTGAAGAGGACGCAGAAAAGACTGCTTTTAGAACACCTCTCGGAAACTTCTTCTATACAGTCATGCCTTTCGGACTCAAGAATGCCGGTGCAACTTACCAAAGGGCTATGACTGCAATCTTTCATGACATGATCCATCATGAGGTGGAAGATTATGTTGATGATCTAGTGGTGAAATCCAAGAAAGAAGAAGACCATCTCCGAGACCTTGAGAAGGTATTCAAGAGGTGCCAGAAATTCAAAATGAGGATGAATCCTCTCAAATGTGCTTTCGGGGTGACGGCCGGGAAGTTCCTCGGGTTTCTTGTACATAGGCATGGTATCGAGGCAGATGAAGACAAGGTCAAATCTATCAGAGCAATGCCTCCCCCACATTCTCAGAAGGAGTTAAAGAAGTTCCTTGGGAAGGTGTCTTATATTCGGAGGTTTATCCCAGCACTGGCAGAGATCTCTGCGCCTTTCGGTTCATTGTTAAAAGGAGATGCCAAGTTCGAGTGGAACCAGGAGCACCAAAAGGCCTTCGAGAGAATCAAGGCAGCCTTGACCTCGCCTCAGACCATGATAGCCCCGCAGCCCGGGGTGCCTCTAATGTTGTACTTAACTTCAACCCCCAAGTCCATAGGGGCATTATTGGTCCAAGAGGTAGATGGAGCAGAACGCCCGGTGTATTACATCAGCCGGAAGATTCGAGGAGCAGAAGTCCGATATACTCCGGTAGAGAGACATTGTTTAGCTTTGGTATTCACTGCCCAAAAGCTCAGACATTACTTCTTAGCACACCAGATTCAGATTGTTACTAAAAGTGATCCAATCCGATACCTCCTCAGTAAGCCTGCTCTAACCGGGAAGGTGGCAAGATGGTTGTTAGCACTAGGTGAATTCGAGATCACATGTGTAGCCCCCAAGGCGATCAAAAGTCAAGCCTTAGCTGATCTCCTTGCCCAATTTCCAAGTGGTGACTATGAACCAGTGAATGAAGAATTAAGAGGAGAGGTGCACGCAGCTATGGCTTCCGAGGAAAGCTTCTGGACATTGAGCTTTGACGGAGCAGCAGCCGGAGGGAAAGGAGGAACCGGGATAGTCCTTACAAGCAAAAGTGGGGAAAAGTTATATTTGTCTTATAAACTGGATTTCCATTGTTCGAATAATGAAGCCGAGTATGAGGCTCTTATTTTAGGCTTGATAGCAGCTGAGAAGCACAGTATCAAGAAGATTCGGATCCGGGGGGACTCAAAGCTGATAGTGAAGCAAGTTTCAGGACAGTTCGTCTTAAAGGAGCCTGCCTTGGCCACATATCGAACAACAGTCCAAAGGCTTCTTGACAAATTTCAGAAGGTCGAAATAGAGCATGTGCCTCGCTCCGACAACAAGTTTTCAGATGCCCTCGCAACATTAGGGGCAAGAGTTGACATTCCAGAGGAAGAGGCAACAATTGTTATCAAGAAGAGAACAGAACCTTCAATAATACCCGAAGACAAAGGCCTTCCGGAGGACTGGAGAGGAGAAGTCCTCGCGCAACTCAGAAGCAAAGTTGGAAAACTGACTATGGCCAAGCTTGCCCAATTCACAATTATTCAAGGTGAACTTTACTTCCGAGGAGGTACCGGATTCCTAGCCCGGTGTATTGGCCAACAAGAAGCAAGCTTCCGACTACAACAGATCCATGAAAAGTCTTGCGGGGATGGGGATATCAGCCTGTATAGAAGAATCCAAAGACAAGGTTATTATTGGCCCGAGATGGAGAAAGACTCAAATCAATTACAGAGGGAATGCCCCAAGTGTCAGTCATACATCCGGGAGGATGAGAGTTGCTTTGAAATTGATACCCCTGACTGGAGGCAAGTCTACATTGACTATCTCAAAGAGGGAACACTACCTGAGAGCCCGAGGGACATTGCACACCTCAAGAGGAGAGCGAGGCGGTACTTTCTTGATCAGGACAAGCTGTATAGAAGAAGTATTGAGGGCACTCCCCTGAGATGTCTCTCCAAGGAGGAGTCAGATCTAGTCCTCGGAAGAGCCCACGAGATTGAACATCAAGGAGGGGCTCGGCTGTTCGAGCAACTTATACACCTTGGGTATTACTGGCCGACCATGGAGTCAGATGCATCCCATCACGTGAAGAGGTGCCAGACTTGTCAGAAACACGGAAATTTGATCCATGCTCCAGCTGTAGACCTGCATAGTATCCGAACGCCATGGCCGTTCCATACTTGGGCTTTTGATCTAATAGGGCCCATCTCCACATCTTCTAAGGGGTACAAGTGGATTCTCGCAGCCACAGAATTGAGTACAAAGTGGGTCGAAGCAATTCCTCTGAAGAACGCTACGGGGCCTGTAGTTGCGAACTTCATCAAGGAGAATATCATTTGCCGATTTGGAGTACCAAACACCATCCTCTCGGATAACGGCACTCCCTTCATAAACAAAGATGTGAAGAGCCTCCTAGAGACTTACCAAGTGAAGCATCACAAATCCACACCCTACTATCCAAAAGGGAACGGGCAGGCGGAAGCCACAAACAAGACACTGATAAGGATTCTGAGCAAGATGATGGATGAGTTTGGGGGGACTTGGTCCGAACAGTTGATAGTAGCCCTATGGGCGTATCGCACTTCGAAGAGAAAGCCAACTCAAGCAACTCCTTACTCCCTTGTGTATGGGTCCGAGGCAGTGTTACCTATAGAGTTGGAAACGCCATCTGCTCGAATGGCTCTCGCCTCGGGAATGGTATTGGAGCCTCGAACCACCAGATTGGAAGCATTAGAGGAAAAGCATGACAGAGCTGCAAAAGTCATGGAAAGGTATCATGAGTCCATCGCCCGAGCCTATAACCAGACTGTGGTACCAAGGAAGTTTGAAGAAGGTGATCTAGTATGGAAGATTGTAGACCCAATCATGCGAGGACAACCTTTACCCAAGTTTTCTCCAAAATGGGAAGGGCCCTACAAGGTGGTTCAGGCAAGCTCAAGCGGGTACTACAAACTTGTAAGGGTTGAAGACGGCTTCCGAACTGGCCCGCTCAATGCAAAGTTTATCAAGCATTACTACCCATAGTTGGACTCATCTATGTTGAAATTCATTTTCACTTTCTTACTTTGTCTAAAGGTTGTATTTCCCTTGCGTTATGAAGAAGCCGGTTTTCTCTATGGTGTATGTTTTATCCCATCACTTACAGTGAATCTATTATGCTTTTGTCAAGAAAGTTGAAGAACTAATGAGAATATTTCAGCTTTTATAAACATGTGCATATGATTGTTCTATCATTCGAAATAAATATTTTATCAAGTAGAATGAGAAAACAATGCGAAAATATCCAAACAACAAAAATTTTGTCATTTCATTGCATTGTCCTAGATAAAACATTTTTATCGAAAGGGGCAAGAAAGTAATGATAAAAAAAAACTCAATCTTTCCTAAAGACACCTTCGAAGAAGCTGCCCGTCACATCTACATCTGGAGGACAAACAGTAGAGTGTGCCTCTAAAGTCTCCAAGGCCCGAGCATAACCCGACTCAAGTTCACGAAGAGTTGCCTTTGTCTCATCTATAGAGGTGCGATAAGAGGCAAGCACAGACATAAGTTCCAGCCGATGACTGGCGTTCGAAGCTATATCCAGGCGCTTCCGAAGCCATGATAAGTCCACTTGGTGACGCTCCATGTCAGAGATCCCCTGATACGCCGTCTCGACTACTTTTCCATTAAGGTCACACAACCGTTGCGTGTCCAAGCTATATAAGATAGTGGCAAAAGACTCGAGAAGAGCAGTCTGAATGAGTGGACACTGGCAAGCAAATGAAGCAAAGGTCTCCGGGTAACTTGAATGCACAAGCTGTAGAACTGAAGCAAACTCAGGAGCTACCCAATAATGGAGAAATGATACTTTGCCAGAAGTCGAAGGAGGAATTGGGGCCGGAAAGTTGCTAGTCTCAGGAATCTCCCCAATGTCTATCGGGTTAGATGAACCACCCGGAGGGGTAACTCCCGGCAGAGGTCCCGAGCCTGAGAATGCCGAACGATAAGGGGACAGACCAAAAGCATCACTATCAATGTGGAAATCACTGAGATTCAAATCCAAAATATTTGAAGGCACTGGCGATGAAGAACCTCTGGCAGTCGTCTCAAAGGCAGGTGTTCCCCCTTGAGAAGGAGAACCGTGAGGAGTTACAAAGAGAGTCGGAGTAGAGTCCGGGGCAGGTGAAGACGGGACCCCGGTAGCAGCTAACACCGGAGCAGAGTCCGAGGCAGGTGAAGGCAGGACCCCGGTAGCAGCTAACACTGGAGCAGAGTCCGAGGCAGGTGAAGGCAGGACCCCGGTAGCAGCTAACACTGGAGCAGAGTCCGAGGCAGGTGAAGGCAGGACCCCGGTAGCAGCTAACACTGGAGCAGAGTCTGAGGTAGGTGAAGGCAAGACCCCGTTAGCAGCTAACACTGAAGAAAAGATAAGAAGGCCTTATTAGAGGTAGGGAACAGGAAAGTCATTTAAGTAAAGATTTCTCACAGATATAAGTAAATGACAAACTTCAGAAAGAAAGATTACCAGAGGGAGAATCAATATGCAAAGCAGGGGCAACTGAAGGACTCCTAGCATCAACAAAGTCACTTGGTCGTGTAGAGACCACCTGATCGATCTCAATGTCTGATGAAGCCTGAACAGTAGTAGTCATCCCTGAAGAAGGAAGGAGGGCCGGAGGATGAGAATCACCATAAGTGCCAGAGCGAGTCTCAGAGATCTCTAGCACATCCACCTCCACACCATTCCCAGAGGCGCACCTCATCTCTACATCGCCTCTAGAAGCATGGCCCGCGACATCAATTTCTGTGGCATCAGTCTCTCCAGCAATCTCAACATCAGAACGGTGAGCCCCAACAAACTCGTCACTAAGGTAGTGCTCCTCCTCAGCTACGGTAGGGCGATGACGACGCGTGCGTGGAATAAGGTCACAAAAATGATCGGAGGACTCAGCCTCATCATCATCGTCATCTATAACTGCTATACGAGGGGTGCACATCTTCACAAGTCTTGCAGACAAAGGGAGGGTGTCGTCCAAGTCTGAGTCCGGCCTGGGGGAGGCAGCATGGCCAGGAGCCACGGTACCGAGAACGTCAACAACCGCAGGATCCTACATAACATGGGCAAATAAAAGTTTTCATTTTAGAAGGTATAGTCGCAAGAAGGAAAGTAGCTTCAAATCAAGAATTTCGGGTACCTCACGAAGCCTTTTGGAAAGGCGAGGAGCGGAAGGACTGGCATCAGAAGTCCTCTTGTGAGCCATCTTCTTAAGGCGGGTCGTCCGAGGACCAGAGGCCTTATTCAAAGGGACTGGCTCTGGAGAAGTAATTGCCAAGCTAGAAGCAGATGCCCGAGCAGAAGGGTCAGTTGGAGCAGATGAAGTGAAGAAACCCTCGTACATGTGGTCAGATTTTCGGCTCTCGGGTAGCCGAAGAGAAGAATCCTTCTTATAAATCGGCGGAGGCAAACATACGGTCGGTCTGCTCTGGACAAATGCAATAAACGCATCGATATTCTTCTGCCAATACCGCCTGAAAGAGGGGGTGAAACCCCCTACTCGGCTCAAGCCTGGCATCGTCAAAGAGCCGGATATGGGAAGCACGGTGTGTATAAGCCGGCGACTGAAGCGCCCGTAGCTCTCTGAAAATGATAATAAATGAGGTGCTGGCCCCGGGGCACATTGATCAAACCCGAATTGACATGCTACACGGTCAGGCCTATAAACGGCACTATCAACGCCTTCCTCATACCACACCGGTAATGAACTCGGACGGATCATAATTAGCATATCAACAAAGGGTGCAGGGATGTTCTTCGGCAAAGGAAAGGACACCAAGCGGGAGGAACCATGATAGATAAGCGGTGTGGCCACACCTACAGGTGGGCATACATACGGCCGTGCCACAAAGCGTCGGGGATCATCCACCAGAGTATTCAAGGATAAGGTGGAAATAGTACGTGACCAACGTGTAATCAACGGCTGGCAAGACTTCGCTTTCTCAAATGTCCGAGACCCATCAGTATCGAGCACGGGGATGCCATCTTTATCCACTATCTCCCGAAGAACTTCCGCCTCAAATACAGTCGGAGCAGGGGCAAATTTTGGGAACCTCTCGAAGAAGAAACATAGCAGGAACTGGCTGTGAATAAAGGAGACAGGCTCATATCGACCCACGGAGCGAACCATATCTCGATGTAGCAGATCCAGCCGATAATAGAGATTCCCAAGAAATAGGGGAGCCAAAGGGATCCGATCTCCTCTAAAGAGCCTGACTGCCAAGGGGAAGACGAAAGGATTGAGGGAATCCGGAGGTGTGCTCGGAAGAATGAAGAATGAAAGGAAGCAAGCCAGAAATCCCAAGAAATAGAGCCTGGAGCCATACATCGGACCGGCTTCATACTCCCGAGAGTCAGGATCAGCATCTCTGGCCAAGGGCTGAAGATCCTTGAAGAAGTGACGGATCCATGCAGTATAGGAGGCACGGTCCGTCCTTACTCGACTAGTCCTCCTCGCTGAACCATCAAAAACAGAACTCCACCGACCACAAGTTTGAAGATTTAGCTTCAGAGATTGGATCAAAGAATCATCTTCGGGGGGTGTCTGCTCAGGGTCGAAGGCATCAGGGCCGGTCACTTCCAAACGCAGCAACATGAACACATCCTCAAGGGTGGGCCCCATCTCGTGCTGGCCAAGTATAAAGGTGTGTGTCTCGGTGCTCCATCGAAGAGCCATGGCTTCCAGGCTAGCATTGTTGCGACGGATGGATAGAGATCTAGATATTTTCACCGGGATCAATAGCCGGGCCTCCTGAAGTCGTTGACAGAGGCTCCTGTCCGAGAGGACATCATCGACCCACTCTTGCCAACCGAAAGGAGGGTTTGAGAAGGCCTTGAACTGAGGATAACAGTATGGAAAGTCCCCCTGCTCAATTCGAAAGCGTAGCACCGAGGAAGGAGAAATGAGGGCCTCATGTCCAGAGTCAGTGTCCTCAGTGAGACATAATGGAGCCGCCTTCGGAGATAGAAGAGAAGTGGTGGAGGTAGCCGCCCGCCAGAAGGGGTCCTTCCGACCAAAATAAGGAGATTTCCTCCACTCAGATGCCGGAGGTACATCCCTCTCTTTCATGAGAGCCGGTTCCGATGACCCCGGGACAGCGGGTTTCTTTCGAGAAGACATATGGCTGAAATAACAGGTATAAATAGTAAGGAGTTGACCGTATTAAAATTCAGAATATTGGAATTAAAGCAACACATTCGAATGAAATTTCGGCATCAACTATTCATTTCTCTGAGAGTCCATGAATTCAACAAATTCTACGAGGAATTTTTTTTTTTACACCAAGAGTCCAGGTTCAACCCCAGAAGTCATCAACAATTCTTTTTCTCGGGTGTTCCTCAAGCTCAACAAATTTTAATACCAATGGGTGCATCATCAACATATAGATTTTCGTCTTCTATCATCAATAAGAGGTGCAATGTCATAGGTCGCTTCATGATGAAGTTCAATCGGGTCAATTTCTTAAAGTCACTATGTTCTATATTAAAGGTCCAATTTATACGGGGCTCAAAATTTGGACAGAGTGAAGTTCAATAGTAAATTTCAGGCCCGAGATCCGAAGTATATTACATTGCTTATCAGTAGCAAGATTCAATGGATCATTATGCAAATTACAAGAATGTCCTTTCCAAAGTCCATATTCATAAGTCCAGGGTTTTCTCTCTCCATGTCAAAAATGGAGCTCAAATACTAGTCAACAAGTTATATTCGGCCTTTCCTCGGTGATAAAGTTCAACAAATTATGTTCAAGCCAAGCACCTCAATGAGGTTTCAAGTGCTAGTGCATGTTTCCATATGGCCAAAATCACGGTGTTTGAGCTAAAAAATATATATATATATATATATATATATATCATTGGGATTGCCACAAAAATTGAGTCCATATTCAGATTCAGTTTTTTATTTATTTATTTTATTTTTATTTTCATCAGATTGCTTGAGCCCTCTACATTGCCACAAAAATATATTTATATATATTTAAATATATTTACATTCGGAAGAGGGGGCCGAATTTCATACTTACAAATTTGGGCAGTTAGAGAGGTGAAGTCTGAAGCCGATACTGGAAATTTAAGCTGAAATCAGAGAAGCTTTACAGACTGTAATCAACAAAACTAGGCTAGGCTTGGCAGGACCACACACGTTGCGTTGAGAGGGCGAACGTGTGTGGTGTGCGTTGGAACCGTCGAAGTCAACAGTGATCGGAACTGGAACCAGTGAGTATGCAAAAACCGAGATTCAAACTCCGAAAATAGCGCCGGGCTGTGAGACTAACGAGCTGGATGGTGTTAGGCAAAACCACACATCGCGTTGAGTGGGCGACGTGTGGTTCGCGTTGAACAGCCGAAGACGAAGGCAAAGCATCGGGCATCCACTATTTATCTTCCGAGCATCTACAAGATCGACAAGACAATAATTAATTATTCAACATCAAACCTGTATGTATGTCAAAATTATTGTCAAAATTATCGGCACAGGTTCAAGATTCAATAGCATGGATTCAAGATAACAAAGCCAGATTTCTTCAATAAAATTAGCAAGGATTCAACATTGATTATTCCAATATTCACACAAAAAAAAAAAAAAAAAAAAAAAAAAAAATCAAGATCTCTTCATCAAGATGTGCAACAGCAGAAATTTATGGGTTACATTATCCAAATATTTATAAATCAGAGTTTATACAAATAAAAAGTTCAAAAAGAGGACTTCAAATGCTTGCTCACAGATCTGATGTAACAATGGTTAAGACATGAAGCTAAAAGAAGGAAGCCCCCTATGGGAGGATTCAGGTCCCCTCATTGCATTGAACTATTCTCCAGAGAAATGATATCTGGATGGACTTCATGGGGAAATGAGCCCCTTTATTTTCAAGAGTCTAGAAATTTTTTAAAGAGGACAACTGATACATAATGCTTTCAGACGAAAGCCTCTCTCTTTGGAACTACATTTGCCGACCTGGAACCTATTTGGCATTCTTGTGCAAGTGTTTACCCTCAAGATTGGTGACATGCTGCCTTGTCCATGAGATGGAAGTGTTGCCTCTCCCAGAACCTGATGATCATGATTAACCATGCCATGGTTACTAGAGTTTTTTTTTTTAATATTGTATTTGTAAGAGGAGTTATATATATATATATATATATAATAATAATAATAATAAATAAATAAAGAAAGAAGAGAACCAGCAGGTATAACACAAAACCGTGAGCTATGAGATCCGAGCTCTGGAAGATATCGCCGGACCAAGAAGACGTTGAGTTGAATGGTGTTTGGCGAGACCACGCATGCCGCGTTGAGAGGGCGGCGTGTGTGGTCGGTGCTTGGCAGTCGAGGTCACCAGCAGCGACGTGAGTGGGTGTAGCTGGACAGCCGAAGCCGGCGGCAAAATTGCAGTAGGAAGAAGACAATAGTGACTGGTGCTGGACAGTCACGGCTTACAGTAGCAATGGCGTCTCCGAGGAGTCGACGTTAGCAGTGCTTAGCAGAACTGGGCTCCGGCAGTTGCGTCGGTGGACTGAAGTGAAACACCAGTAGTGAGTAGCAGTTTGGATCGCACGCCAGCAGTAGTCGCAGCGTTGGGACAAGTCGGTGGTGTTGCTCGGTGCTGTGATAGCAGTCGGTATGCAAACAGCAGTGGTCTTCAAAGCAAGAAGCAGCGCTCGTTTGTTGAAGAAGAAGGCTAGCCTCTCGATCTAGAGAGAGTGAATAGGCTGAGAAAATGGTGCGGCGGCTGTGCAAAAGTTTGTGAGATTTAGGGTTCTGAATCATCTCTTTAAATAGAATAAAATAAAAGGTGTGATATATGGAATAAGCCTCATATATTCTGAATATATATATATATATATATATATATGCATATTTCCAAAAAAAAAGAGGCCAACCTATTTCCAAAAAAAAAAAAAAAAAAAAAAAAAAAAAAAAAAAAAAAAAAAAAATGACAGTATGCATGTCCGAGAAAATTACAATTTTATCCATAGGCTCTGTCGTGACAACATGTTTTTTTTTTTTTGGAAAACGTGACGCGACGCAGGGTCGAAGAAATGACAGTATGCATGTCCGAGAAAATTACAATTTCTCGCACACGCAAGGGGCAAATGTAAGAGGAGCTAATTTAAGCCCACTAAATTATTTAGGCCCAATAGCCCAAGATTAGTGGGCCCAAATTTATCGCAAGTCCAAGATTGGTGGGCTTGGATTTATCGCCGTCAAACGGGCTGAATGGCTCTAAGCCTCGAAAGGGTTCGGATCCACGAACCTAGAGACTTACTCGAGCCCGGACTCGAAAGGGTATTAAGCAAGCCTAGAGATCCGAGGCACTCGGACTCGAAAGGATTCGGACCCACGAATCTAGAGATCCGAAGTATTTGGCTTTGAACGGATTCAGACGCAATCTAGAAGTCGCTCCGTTAATGAGTCCCAGAACACTTGCGGGCTCGGAGCTTTCCGGGATCTACGCGCCAGAACCATGGGCGTAATGGAGTTCGAACAAAGGACCCGATCCCGAGGACGGTGAGTGGAGATAAATTCACTCTTCGGTTAAACTAGCCTATACCCGGGTCGAGGTGGCACGACCCCGGGGGGTCCATGAGACTCGGCAATATTTTGCGGCAGGACGTCCTCTGGGACTACCCCTGACCCTTTGGGATGATTGGGGATCATTGGTTAGGTGTGGCTAAGAAGAAGGGTTCGCCGAGGGATTGATCTCCTCTTCGGGGTTTTCTCATCCTCGGAGAAGTCACCTCCTCGGAGAGGTCACCTCCTCGGAGAAGTCACTTCCTCGGAGAGGTCACCTCCTCGGAGAAGTCACCTCCTCGGAGAGGTCACCCCCTCGGACAAGGTGGTTAGAGAAAATATCCCCCATGTGCCTTGCACATGGGCTCCATCCTACATCATGAGGTGCCTATAAATAGCACCCACCCATAGCTTTACAAGGGATGGATTTTGGAGATTTTTAACTCTTGGGAAAGAACTAATTTCCCTTCTCCATTATCAACCTTGAGAGTGAAAGTGAGAGATCAATGGGAGAGCCTTGCCATTATTCTATTCTCTAGCCATTTTGCCTTCTTCTTCACCCAATCTCTTATCTCCATCATCTCCTTTGTTGTTGTGTTCCTAAGTTGAGATTATTGAAGAATCTAAGCCTCTCATCATATTCTAGAGAATTCGAAGTTGTTCTTCAAGGATCTTTGAAGATCTTCGAATTTTCCAACTCCTTTCTTGAACCCTCTCCTACACATCTAAATCTAACGGTAGGTAAATTACATTATAAACACGACTTCACTCTGGTCTAGTGAATTGGACAATCAAATTGAGCTTGTGGGGTTTATGGCCTCCCTTCTGCTAATTCAATTTGTTCATTTTTAAAATCTCTCTGTACATCATTAATAAAAAATTAAATTCAATAATTATAAATATATTTTATCAAATCAAATCAAGTCTTAAATCTTATTAAAAGGGGTAAGTTATATGAATATTTCTTCTCTACTTGACTCTATCAAAAGCCATTTGGTTAATCAAATTAAGGAGATTCATATCTCTATTTACTACACTAACTTACGTCAATCTAGGTTTACTTTTTTTCCTTATTACTTTCATCTACCATCACTAGGCTTCGTTTGGGAAGATGGTATGGGTGGGTTTGGGGCTAAAATAGCCACAAAATATAAAATAAGTTTTTTAGTCCAATAAGACAAAACATCGCATCTAACTCATAATCATTACATTATTTCGCTCACAAAAAAACTAAAAAAGCCAACCCACTTTCCAAACCAAGCTTTTTTGCCCCATGCTAAAATAGCCAAAAAAAGTCAAAAAGTCAACCCATTTCCCAAATGAAGCCATATTGCAATTATAACTATATTTTGCTACAAAAAAATTGATGAAAAGAATGATTTTATAAATAGATGATTCAATTTTTCAACACCAATATAACAAAATAATAGGTGTATTTTGTTTTAATTTTTTGAAAATTAATTTTTTTTATTTTTCATGTTTTTTTATTTTTAGTGAATATTTTTAAAATTTTAAGTAATTTTTTTACTTTTTTTGACGCATCTTACTTAGATGCATCTAAAAAGTAAAATATTTTATGGATTTTTGGTGGAACCCCCTTTTTGGGCCTTTTTATTAGGGTAAAGGATAACCCAATTAATTTTCTTTCAAAAAATTCCTGAGTAAGAAATGCTTACTTTAATAAGGACATTTTATAATTTCTATTTTTTTTTATCACAATATTGCCCTTATATATATAGTATCATACGTATGAAAAATTTGAAATCTGAGCTCGTAGCCAATGAAGACGATGAAGACGATCTCCAAATCGATCATACTTCACAAAATCGATGAAGACGATCTCCAAATCTGAAGATCTCGTAGCCGTTACATTCCTCATTCAAGATTTTAAGAATATATGTATATATATATATATATATATATATATATTTGTGTGTATGAGTGTTGTTGAACATATGTATTCTTTTCATTGAGATTTGTGATTGTTGATCGAGTTTTAGAAGTTTTTCTTCTCAATTAGATATGTTGATTTGTTGATTAATTTGTTTTGTTTTTGTTTGTTTTGTTTGTGATTTATTTTTGTTGTTTTTTTATCAAATTTCATTTGACAGAACCAGAGTAAAATTTTACTCTGGTTCTATTGTTCTGTTTTTTCATTTGATAGAACCAGAGTAAAATTTTACTTTTATACAGAGTAAAATTTTACTTTTGTGTAGAGTCTAACATTTTACTAGTTTTTCAGAGTAAAATTTTACTTTTATACAAAGTAAAATTTTACTTTTAGCTTCAAAGTCTCACAGTTTACTCGTTTTTCAGAGTAAAATTTTACTTTTATACAGAGTAAAATTTTACTTTTAGTTTCAGAGTGTAAAATTTTACTTTTATACAGAGCAAAATTTTACTTTCATACAAAGTAAAATTTTATGAGGGTAATATGGTAAAAGAAACAAGTTTTAAAATATTAGGGGGTTTTGAAAGTACTTATATAATTCTTGTCCTTTTGAAAGACAAATTAGATAGTGAGGGGGCTATCACTAAATCCCCCAATATTTTAAAAAATCAATAATATACAAGGATACAAAAAAATGTACTGAATTCTAGTTTTTTTTTTTTTTTTTTTTTGTATTTAGTGAATTTTGTAAAGATTTTTTTCACAAATATTATACTTTTTAAGTGTATTTATGTTAGGTATATCTAAAAATTAAAAATAATTGCTTAGAAATTTTTTTAAAAATTAATAAAAATAAAAAATATATAGAAAATAAAAAAAAATTTTAAAAGTGAATCGTGAAAATTCAAATCAAACAGGCAGAATACAAGCTATGTACATGCGTATGGATCCTCACACATGTACGTTGCTTCAATATGCATCAATGGAATTTGTAACCGAAAGTCACAGCAGTTAGGAATGGCAACGGGCCGGGCCGGGGCCGGGGATTACACTCCCCCGTCCCCGATTCCCGAAGGCAAAAAAATTCCCGTCCCCGCCCCCGATCCCCGACGGGGACACCATCACTCCCCCCCGCCCCCGATTCCCGACGGGGAACGGGTTTCTCCGACCCCGAAAAATCCCCGATTTTTTTTATATATATAATTCTGTTAAACACAAAAAAAAAAAAGAAAAAAAAAATCTGTTTTCAATGTTTCATCATCATTATCAACAACAATCAACTTAATAATAATCTGAAATTGTTCAATACACACATACATATATATATATATATATATGTATGAACACTAGGTATGTATATATATATCCTGTTTCTAACTGTTTAGCTACTTCCATTCAATCGTCTTCCTTGTTTGTTTAATTAATCCTGTTTTCAGTTCATCTTAATCACCCAAGAGATCAGTCTGTTCTATCCACCTAGTTTAAGTCACCCACTTCTTCCCAGTCTTCTGTAAGTCCTTAGCTTTAGGCAGAGTCAGACTTTGGGGTTTAAAGATAGGGTATGTATGAACACTAGGTATGTGGTACAATTGACAAGAATAGGGTATGTATTAAGATATCTGTAAAACTGGTTAATTAATACAGAACAATGAATCGATTATTTAGAAGTAACTCATCAGTCAGTTCTCGGTCAACTGCCCTGCCTTCCATACCTAATCCAGGCATCATAATTAATGAAGAAGATGTTGAAATACAAAATGATCAGATTAATTCTGGATGGAATATTCCAAAACTACCTATTAAAGAGATTTATAAAACTTCTTTTATAAATAATGTTTTTAAAGTTACTCTCCATGTTAAAACTATTGAACAAGTTTATGCTTTAGAAAAACCCAGAGAAACCTGCCAGTTATTTGATAAAAAATTAATCAAACGACATTTAGATCGTGGTTACAATTTCATGCATATTGGTTTAATTCAAATTGGTGTCAATCCATTAACAATGATAGGACAAAATACTTCTGTTTTACTCTGTTTAAGAGATGCTCGTTTTCTTAATTACAATGCTAGTTTAATGGGAATGATGGAAACTGGTCTTAATAAAGGTCCCGTACATTTTAACTGTTTTCCTGATTTTACATTAAGTTTAAGAGATCCACATATTCTCAAAGCATTAACACTGAACATTCAATTACATGGTGAATATACTGAAATGTTAGATTCTTCTCATAATATTGCCTTAATTTATCGTGTTCATTATAAATGTATGCAAACTAATTTAAATGTTCATGCTCTACATAAAAGTCCCAAAGATAAAACTTTATTAATCCAAAGTAGTAGTACTAATGAATCAAACATTAATATTCCTCACATGATTGAATGGAAAGATATTAATTTACCTGATCAATGGGTTACTGTTAATGAAAATTACAAACATAGTCAACAACAATCTTCAATCCAAGACATTCAACATATTCAACAAAACAATGATGGATCTGTTAATATTAAATTCAATCGAAGTCAATCTTCTCGACATAGTACATCTAGTGTCCCTTCCGAAATATCAACTGAAGATGAAATATTTAACACTCCTCTATTTAGGAAAAACAGTCAAATCCATCTTGGTCCAACTAATCCAACTTCAACAAATAAATTAAAAGGAATTGATAATTCTACCACTTCCCAAATTAGTAAACCTGTTTATACTACTACCTCACATTTCCCTGAAGAAGAAATCGCTTCAAATAACTCCCCAACTCAAACTGATTTCGAAGGATTAATACCACCTGTCAATCCTCAGCTAATGACAATTAAAAAAGATTTTACTCCTAATTTAGACAAATTACTTATTGAATTCAAATCTAAAGAAAATAGATCTAAAAGACAAGCTTATAGTGCTAAATATAATTCTGTTCAACAATCCAGAATCACTAGAGAATGGTATAATTTTATGGTTCAATATAGTTTTGAATTATCTTTCTTTGATTATATGGATCAATATTACAAAAAAGTTAATACAATCACAAAACATAAATGGAAAACTTCTCCAAATACTTCTGTTAGTTCTAATCATCCTCCATTAGAAAATATAATTATTGATCACCAAGGTTCTGAAGTTCCAGCCTCTCCTTTTAAGTTACCAGGTTCTGACCCTGAAATCAAAAAAGTTATTGAACAAAATAATTATACTAATCAATGTCTAAAAACGATTGGTAAACAATTAGATAAATTAGAAACTAATTTAGATGATCAATCTGCTAAATCAACTAAATCTCTAGATCAACCATTACTTAATCTACCTAGTCATCGTTCTAAACGAAATAGTCTAGTTACTACTGACCAATCTACTGTCAAAGCTATTGAACAATTATTTACCAAATTAACTCCTAATGATACTTCTACATCCAAAGATAAAGGTCTTACTGTTTTAAATCAACAACCTATATCCGATCAATCTGAAACCGACATTACTGATAATGAACTAAATCAATTAACTCAACAATTTCAACCTACTACTCTTAATAAAATTCACTATCCCAAAGTTAATCCTCAAACTACCAAAAACTGGTATTCTAAACCTACTCCTGTCGACCTCCAATTTGAAGACACTAATATTAGTAATCAATTTTCTGTTTCTGCAAAAAGACTTTATGAATGGAATATTGATGGTCTCAGTGAAGATCAAATCCTTCAAAAGTTAAATCATTTATCTATGGTCGCCAATAGTTATCTCAGTAATTATCCCCAATACACTCAACCTGAAATTGTTTCCTTACTTACCTCTGGTTTTACTGGTATGCTTAAATCTTGGTGGGAAAAATACCTCACTGAAACAGACCGTGACTCTGTTATTTATGCCAATCAAACTGATGAAAATGGACTCCCTCTTTTTGATGAATCTATTGGATGTTGTCACCCTGATGGCATTAATCAATTAATATATACAATAGTTCGACATTTTATTGGTACCCCAACAAATATTTATTCTCGAATCCATGATCAACTAAGTAATCTTAACTGTCCAACCTTAAGTGATTTCCGATGGTATAAAGATGTATTTACCTCTAGAGTCATGTTAAGAGAAGATTGTACTAAATCATTTTGGAAAGAAAAATTTATTAATGGATTACCTAGCTTATTTGCCCATAAAATTAGAGATGTTCTTAGTCAACCCACTGGTGTTATTGAATATGATAATCTCACATATGGTGATATAATTAGTACTATTCAAAAAGAAGGTTTAAAAATGTGTATTGACCTCAAACTTACTCAAAAAGCTAATAAAGATAAACATAAAGCTAAGTATGAATTAGGAAATTTCTGTGAACAATATGGTTTACCTCCTGTTGCACCCTCTCGTAGGAAATCACACAAATACTCCAAACATAAATCCTCACACAAACATTCCAATAAATATAAGTATAAGAAGAATTATTCACCTTCCAAATCCAACGATAAGTTTTATACTAAACCTAAAAAGAAATATTACAAATCCAAATCCCATCCGAAATCTAACTCCACTAAAGATGTTACCTGTTATAATTGTGGTCAAAAAGGTCATTATTCTAATAAATGTAAAGAAAAACAAAAATTAAAAGATAGAGTCAATCAACTCCAAATTGATGATAACTCCAAAAATCAATTATATGATATTTTCCAATTAAATCACTCTGTTAGTAATTCTTCCTCTTCTGATCAACCTGATACGTCATCTGATTACCATTCACCTAGTGATAATTCCGATAATGATATTACAATTGGTTGTAATGATGTTTGTTGTAAACCCGTTAAACAAATTACTGTCCTTACCAAAACTACTCAAGAAGAATCCGCTCTAATTGACCTAATTAGTAAATTAGATGATCCCAAGTTAAAACAAAAATATACTGATAAATTAAAATCCCTCTTAATCCATTCAGATTCCAAACCTAAATTTGATAAACCTATCATTAGTCTATCCAAAACTTTAGAACGATTTAAAAATAAACAAAAAGACGTCACATTACAAGATTTACAACAAGAAATTAATCAGATTAAACAAACAATCAAAGACTTACAACATAAAGATAAAAAATTAGAAGATGAAATTATTACTTTAAAACTTGATAAAAGTTTAGACAATTTCCAAACCAATGAACATGAATCCCCACATGAATCTGAACATGAATCTGATCCTACTAATCCTGATAATTTAATATTCTACAACCGATCACACCACTCTCAATCCAACAATCCTGAGGAAAAACGGTTAAGCCTAATCAACAAACTTTACATTCAAAAATGGTATTCTAAAATCAAAATAATTGTAAATGATTTTGAATTAGAATTAATTGCCTTAATTGATACTGGTGCTGATTTAAATTGTATCCAAGAAGGATTACTTCCTACTACATATTATGAAAAATGTCAAGAAAAATTAACTTCTGCTAATGGTACTAAAATGCATATCAAATATAAATTACCAAAAGTACATGTTTGCCAAGATAATATATGTTTTAACACCTCTTTTGTCCTAGTCACTAATATGACAGATAAAATTATTTTGGGTTCCCCATTTATATATTTACTATATCCCTTTACTACATCTAGTACCGGAATTACTACACATGTTCTCGGCCAACCAGTTACATTTAAGTTTTTATCTCCTCCTGAATTATTATACTTAAATCAATTAAAAGATTGTTCTATTTCTCATCAAATTAATCGCCTAACTCGGCATTTAAAATTTCTTAAAGAAGAAATTAATCACAAAAGAATTGATCAACAATTAACTAATCCAATTCTTGTCTCTCAAATCAATGATTTTAAATTAAAACTTGAATCAACTGTTTGCTCCACTTTACCTAATGCATTTTGGCATAGGAAAAAACATGTCGTTACCTTACCATATATTAAGAACTTTCATGAATCCCAAATTCCTACTAAATCTCGACCTATCCAAATGAATCATGAATTACTTGAAATGTGTAAAAAAGAAATTAAAGAATTATTAAAACATCGTATAATTAGTCCAAGCAAATCACCTTGGTCCTGTCCTGCTTTTTATGTTAATAAAAATGCTGAATTAGAACGAGGTGTCCCTCGATTAGTTATCAATTACAAACCATTGAATGCTGTTTTAGAATGGATTAGGTATCCTATTCCTAATAAAAAAGATTTAATTAAACGACTTAATCAAGCCGTTATTTTCAGTAAATTTGATTTAAAAAGTGGTTTTTGGCAAATTCAAATTCACCCTAAAGATCGGTATAAAACTGCATTTAATACACCCTTTGGTCAATATGAATGGAATGTCATGCCATTTGGTTTAAAAAATGCTCCTAGTGAATTTCAACATATAATGAATGATATATTTAACCCATTTAGTCATTTTTCCATTGTCTACATTGATGACATATTAATCTTCTCGAAATCAATTAGTGAACATTGGAAACATTTAACTGCATTCTTTTACACGATTAAAAGTCATGGTCTTGTTATTTCTGCTCCTAAAATTAAATTATTTCAAACTAAAGTCAGATTTTTAGGATATGATATTCATCATAATACTATCCTACCTATTAGTCGATCCATTGAATTTGCTTCCAAATTCCCTGATGAAATCCTTGATAAAACTCAATTACAAAGGTTCTTAGGTTCCCTCAATTACATTGCTGAGTTTTACAAAGACCTTAGGAAAACTTGTCAACCTCTATTTGATAGGTTAAAAGCTCATCCTCCTCCTTGGTCTTCTGTTCATACTTCTATTGTTAAACAAGTCAAACAATATGTTAAGTCTCTTCCTTGTCTTGGTATTCCCACTGAAAATTCATTCAAAATTATTCAAACTGATGCCTCCGATATTGGTTATGGTGGCATTCTCCTTCAGCAACTTACTCCTCAATCATCTGAACAAATTGTTCGTTATCATTCTGGTGTCTGGAATAAAGCACAATTTAATTATAGTACTATTAAAAAAGAAATTTTATCTACTGTTTTATGTATTCAAAAATTTCAAGATGATGTTTTAAATCAAAAATTCTTACTTCGTGTTGATTGCAAATCTGCTAAATTTATTTTAGAAAAAGATGTTGAAAATCTTGCTAGTAAACAAATTTTTGCCCGTTGGCAAGCTATTTTAAGTATTTTTGATTTTGATATTACCTATATCCCTGGTTGTCAAAATTCCCTACCTGATTTTCTTACCCGGGAATTTTTACAGGGGGGTAAGGGATGACTACACCATTTACTGCTTACCATAAATCCCGAATTACCTATTTCAAAACTCTCATTAAACAACTTACCCATCGCCTTCGCCGCCTCAAATCAGCTAGACCCACTACCAAAAGAGCCCAGTATATCAATTACCAACAGATTCAAGCTCGCCGCAATTTACTTGCTCACAACTACAATTGTTTACATCATCATCAAGATTATTTAGATCTTCTTTCTGGTTGCTAATCACTGTTTATTATTTCACAGATGTCTCGACCAAGGCCTCCTTCAAAGGCTTTGGCCTCCTCTTTCAATAAACCAAATCAACTCATTGTCCCTCCTCCTTTGGAGTCAGTTTCCCCCTCTTATTCACTTGACCTCGTTAACCGTTACCAGACCCTTGGTACTATTCAACGCCCTGATTATTCATCTGCATTGGCCTCTGATCCTTTTGTACCCAGCCAATCAGTTTCAGTTACTCCATTCCCAGTTAACCCTGTTAAATCATCTCGGTCTGAATATACCAATTCACATGTTACCAACCTGTTCTATAAAGAACCCAGTCACCCCAGGAATCAAACCATCAATGACATTGCTAAATTCCATTTTGGCTCTGGATGCCATTTCACCCTTTCTCATCCAGAGAAAACCTTAGCCTACTACAAAGATATTCTAATCAATCACCATTCCATTTTGATTAAACCTATTCAAGACCGCACCTATGCCTATAAGGTCCTATACCATTCACTTTATATTCACAATATTGTTTCCATGGCTGAATGGGGAAATCCTAACCAGCTTCGTGATCTACCCGGTCATTCTATTCCATACAATTATCATGATTACGTTGATGCTTGGTTCAAGATTTTCTTGTACCAAAATGAAACTTTTAGTCATTCCTGGTTCATCTCATTTGATCAAAAATTCAAATCTGAGTTACCAACTTGGTTTCTGAGATGGTGGTCTCACTATGGCGCCATTTCAACTATCCTTCCTGCTGATCTCAAAAATATAATTCATTATTTCAACTCTGTTTACCCATTTTCTGCTCACCAGAAGCAATTTCCCTTATTACTCATATTCATTGCCAAATACAAGATTCCATGGATATTCAAATGGAATTATGGGATTGATGATAATATTATCATCCGCCAACACACAGTTAAATGGTGGGATAAATTCAATGTTCCCAGAATTCTTGAAATTGTTCCAGCAGAATTTCCACCTGATCAATTTGCTCCAACTCCTGCTCTTGCTCAAGCCCAGCAGAACCCAACTGCTGCAATCACTCAAGGAAGTCAGCCCAGTCTTCCTCCAGTTAACCTTGGTAGCCCCTCATCTAGTGGCTCCAAGCCCAAATCAACAAAATCAAAGTCCAAAGCTGTTGCTGCTCAACCAGCCCAATCCAAGTCCAAAGCACAGTCCAAAGTCAAGGCAAAGCCCATTCCACCTCCTGTTCAGCCCAAAGGTAAATCCAAAAGTAAAGCCCAATCATCCAAAGCAGACATGATCCAGTTAGCCCATCAATTATTGAATCAGGCTAAAGCCCAATCCACCGACTCAGACAATTCAGATGATTCAGCTCAGGTCCATTCCTCTGAAGAATCAACCAATCAATATTCCGGACCAGAGTTTCAAGATGCTCAAGACCCATTTATCTGATCAACATTGGATTCCATATAGATACAAATTAGCTTCAATCAATACTCTTTTGAGAAAAGCTGCCAATTTGTATTTATATTGATTCATAATTCACATGTTCCACCGAAAGTAATGAATAGTAAAAACTACTGTTCACTTTTACTGTTCACCGTCACTATTCAACCAATCAACTTTTGCTAAAGGCTGCTCAGTTGTGTAATCACTCCACCGAAAGCATCCGACAGCATCTGCTTTTCACCTGCTCGGCCAGCTGCTTTCAGAATTCACATGCTCACTGTTTTGCTTTTATTTCTTTATATTGTAATCAATTGTAAGCATTCAGGCATTCTTCAATTTTTCTTCTCCTTCCTTGTTGTAAGAAAAACCAGAGTGGTTTGAGAGCCTTACCAGTTTTCTCATTGTACCTATTTAAGATCCTTGCAGTTGCTACTAATACAATTGTAAGTTATGTTTTAATGTTTTAAACTTTCAGTTAATTAAATGTATTTTAATTAAATGTTTGTTAATTAATGTTAATTAATTTAATTATTTTCCAGTGCTTAGTTCTTATCTGATGTGTTCAATTTTGATTTCGTAATCCATCTCCTTCATATATGCTGCTTCCGCCTTGATATATATATATGTATGTGTGTATCTATCATATATACATATATATATATATATATATATATATGTATGTGTGTGTATCTATCATCATCATCATCAACAACTTAAACAAAAAAAAAAAAAGAAGATCTGAAATTGTTCAACAGCACACACGCATCATCATCAACAACTTAAACAAAAAAAAAAAGAAGAACAGATCTGAAATTGTTCTACAACACACACACGCACACACACACACACACACATATATATATATATATATGTATCTATCATCATCATCAACAGCTTACCAAAAAAAAAAGGAGAACTAAAATTGTCGAGATCTGCGGTGGAGGACGGTGGTAGTGGAGGATCGGCAGATCTGCGACGGAGGAGGCGATGAGTGATGTCGAAGAGGAAGTGATTTGCTGCTGTTGCGGATCTGCTGCGGTGGTGATGAAGGATCGGTGTTGGGGAGGCAGAGGCGTTCGGGAGTCGAAGAGGAAGCCATGGCGGTGGTGGTGGAGGATCGATTTGACGGATCTGTTCAGATCTATTTTGGATGATGATGATGATGATAAGAAATGAGAGAAAGAAAATGAAAGAATGAGAGAATGAGAGAAATTTGTGTTTGTGTGTGAATGAGACTGTGTTCAAAAACTGGGGTCGGGCATCATATATTATATGTATATATAGAGGGGTAAAATAGTAATTTTATATCGAGGGGCAATCGGGGATCGGGGATCAGGGCCGGGGTCGGGCCGGGTTCGGGACTGAAACATGTATCCCCGTCCCCGGCCCGAATACCATTGGGGACTTAATTTTTAATACCACCCCCGGCCCGTCGGGGGTATTTTTCGGGGAATAACCACTCAATTCGGGGTTAGGGGATCGGGTCCCTATCGGGTCGGGTTCCGATTGCCATCTCTAACAGCAATTCTTGGGGTGTTGTATTAACTTGCTTCTTGCTGGGCCATTGGGCCCATTTTTGGGCCCAATTTTAATGACCTAAATCGTTTATATTTTAAAATTTGTTAAGTATATCATACCTGTAAAAAATCAAATTGATTGGATATCAGAAAGCATGTGTTCGGAAAACTGTTTTATTAATTTTTTTTTAAAAATGATTTTTAGTTCGATGATCCGAACACGTAATTTCTGATCTGATCGACTTGATTTTTACAGATATGATATATTTAACAAATCTAAAAATGTGAACGGTTCGAATTATTAAAATTGGACCCAAAAGTGAGCCCAATAACCCAACAAATAAAAAATCAAGGAGAGAAGTTAAGGAGAGTATCTTGGGCCTGTTTGTTTTAAGAGATAGAATGGAGTGAATTGATAGTGAAGGGATTGTTAGTGAGGGGATTGTTAGTGAGGGGATTGATAATGAGAAATTGTTAAATTATTTTTATATAAAATAATAAAACAAATAAAAAATATAAAAATTAAACATTGATATTTTAAAAAAAATTCCCAATATATAAAAAATAAAAAAATTTCTAATCCTCTCATTATTTTTCTAATACTATCTCTACCTCTTCATTATGAATCCCCCTTCCAAGGGTATTAGTAATACCAAGGTATTAGTAGTCCCAATGCCATCTCTCAAAATAAACAAGGTATTAATAATACCAAAGTATTAGTAATCTCAATTCCCTTCCTATAACCCCAAACAAACGTGACCTTGATTCATTACATATCCCCATATACATGCTCCTAATAAAAGTAACTGAAAATATTGTTCTGCAACTATCATCTTATTTAACCTAAACATAAAGGTATATATATATTAAATAAAATCCTATTGATGTCTGAACCAATCTTATTTGTTTACATTAATGATTTGGTTTTTTTACTTTCCGTTTTTTTTTTTTTTATTTCATTTAATTCATAGTTGATATTAAAGTCAACATATAATCAATACAAAACTCTTAGAAAAAGTACAAATAAAAACGCCAAGTGAAATTTTTATTTTTATCTTTTGTCAACGAAAGTTGGTGAATTAGATGTAAAAATTTTGACTAATCAAACTGGTTTGTTGGTTATGTGAAAAAACTTTGATTAAAAACACAACAAAATAAATAGTTTAAATCATATTAACAAACTCGAGATGAGGCGCAGCTTTACTATTAACAGAAATGTTAGGCACGATCACCTTAAGTTATACATTATTCATTCGGTGTATATACATATAGAGAGAGATATTTGGAGATACACATATAAATCGGGACGTAGAACACGTAAGTTTTTTAGTAACCAACCAGGAAAAGAAAGAGAGAGTCAAGAGATCTAACAAACTACAAGGCGACCATCTCGCATTTTTTTCTCATTCAACTCTGAACTTCATTGCACTCTCATCATCATCATCAACCCCATTACTCTCTCCTCCTAGGTTTTGATGAACTCTTCTTCTGTAACTCTTACATTTCTCTGTAAGATGTCTCTCTTTGTTTCTTTTTAATTTGTTGTAAAAGATTAAAATTTTCAATGTTAATTTAATTTGTTCACGATTTATATATATCTTTCATAACATATATATATATATATATATGCATGAAAAAAACTGTGGGTATGATTGTGTAGTGTAGATCTGGTGAGTGTTATGTGGGTATGATTGTTATCCTTCATTTTATTTCATTCCACATTTTTGCAGTGATCTGGTGTTATGTGGGTATGATCGCCATTTGAGCGTCATGGATTCAAATTATATAAATAGTTGGCTAATTTAACTGTCTCAAATCACGCAATAGGAATATTTATATTTTGGGATCGTGGTCTTCTTCATTATATGGTTATAAGGGAGACTTTTATTATAGTATTAATGATTGTGAAAGAGTTATGTCAACATATCTCTATTCAAATTTAAAAACAGTTAATGAAGATTTTTTAAATCATTAATATTAAATTTCGAGGAAATATCGTAACATTATGCAAACTTACATTACAATCAGATAATAGATTTAATCAAAATCCACGTTTTTCATATGAAAAAGTCTTTATACATGCTACATAGAATCCGATCACAATATGTGAAAGGATTGTGTTTAATTCTGTGATCAGATTATGTACGTATAAAATATATTTTTATATACATTCTCAATTTTTGTCACATTATCCTTGTTTAAATCATCAAACTCTTTTTTCTCATGATGTTGTGACAGTGATCAAGTGCATGCAGCAGCACACAAAGGAGGAGGAAAGATGACAAGTGAAAAGCCATATGAACCTAAAAACATCCTAATAACAGGTGCAGCTGGCTTCATTGCATCCCATGTTACGAACCGTCTGATAAAAAACTACCCTCATTACAAGATTGTAGCACTAGACAAGCTTGACTATTGTTCCAGCCTCAAGAACCTCAACCCCTCTTACTCCTCCCCAAATTTCAAATTTGTAAAAGGCGATGTCGGAAGTGCTGACCTAGTCAACTACCTCCTGGTCGCAGAGAACATCGACACCATTATGCACTTCGCTGCACAGACCCATGTCGACAATTCCTTTGGAAACTCTTTCGAATTCACTAACAACAATATTTACGGCACTCATGTGCTTCTAGAAGCTTGCAAGATCACCAATCAAATTTGTCGCTTCATCCACGTCAGCACTGACGAAGTTTATGGCGAAACTGACTTGGAGACCGACATTGGCAATCCTGAGGCGTCTCAACTCCTCCCCACTAACCCTTATTCGGCTACTAAAGCCGGGGCTGAAATGTTGGTCATGGCATACCATCGGTCCTATGGCCTGCCAACGATCACGACACGTGGCAACAATGTATATGGACCAAATCAATTTCCAGAAAAGCTAATACCCAAATTCATTCTTTTGGCAATGAAAGGGGAAAATCTGCCTATTCACGGCGATGGGTCGAATGTGAGAAGTTATTTGTATGCTGAGGATGTAGCCGAGGCATTCGATGTGGTGCTCCACAAAGGGCTTATTGGACACGTGTACAATATCGGCACCAAGAAGGAAAGGAGCGTGTCAGATGTCGCGAGAGACGTGTGTAAGCTTTTTGGATTGAATTCGGAGGAAGTCATAAAGTTAGTCCAAGACAGGCCTTTCAACGACCAGCGATACTTCTTGGATGATCAGAAGCTGAAGAGACTCGGGTGGGTGGAGAGGACTACATGGGAGCAAGGGCTAAAAATGACAATGGAATGGTATATTAGGAATCCTGATTGGTGGGGAGATGTGACTGCAGCACTTCACCCTCACCCTCGTGTTTCAATGATCGGTCTCCCCAACGACAACACTTGTTTCTTGAAGTACACCATGAGGAGCGACACCAATCGGGACTCTGGATTGAAGTTTTTAATATATGGGAGGACCGGTTGGATCGGAGGATTGTTGGGGAAACTTTGCAAGGAAGGTGGGATTGAATTTCAGTATGGGAGGGGGAGATTGGAAGATAGGAGTTCACTCATTGATGATATTAGGAGAGTAAGGCCTAGTCATGTGTTCAATGCAGCAGGGGTGACTGGGAGGCCTAATGTGGATTGGTGTGAAACACACAAAGTTGAAACAATTAGAGCCAATGTGGTGGGTACACTGACTTTGGCTGATGTTTGCAGAGAACAAGGCCTCATCATGTTGAATTTCGCAACCGGGTGCATATTCGAGTATGATGCAGGGCATCTGCAGGGGTCCGGTGTTGGATTTAAGGAGGAAGACAAGCCAAATTTCATAGGATCCTTCTACTCCAAGACCAAAGCCATGGTAAGAATTTCATATATTGTTTTTTCACCTCACATCTGTGCTAGTTTAGGTCTCATTGTTTGTAACAATTTCATGTTTGGTCTCATTGTTCAAAGCGGGGCTTTTTGGCATTTTTTCCCCTAAAGTTTTTGTCACTTTTCCTTACCTTTCATAAATTTTTTCTTCTATGCCCTTACTGTTAGTTACAACTTACATGTTTGGTTAGTGTTAAATGAGCCAAATCCTCAAATATTGTTGAAAAATGTTAAAAATTCTACTAAAGTGAGATGTACCTTGTAGATGTAAAATAGGTCTCGTTTGGAGACTACATATTTTAGCCAAAAAGTCATTATAAGTTGTCACATATTTTCGTAAAAAATTAAGAAGTTACTAAAATATGTGAGTACACCTAAAATGAATGTGATCTATTAATATTGTTTTCTCGATAATTTTTCTGAATATGTAACATTATTTGTATTTTGTTCAAATTCAACAAAACTCATCAATACAAAATCATGGATGATACATATGTGCAGGTGGAGGAACTACTGAAAGAATTTGAGAATGTATGCACCCTAAGAGTTCGAATGCCAATCTCATCTGACCTTAGCAACCCAAGAAACTTTATCACAAAGATCGCTCGTTACAGCAAAGTTGTGAACATTCCAAACAGCATGACAGTCCTAGATGAGCTCTTGCCCATCTCCATAGAAATGGCGAAGCGAAATTGCACGGGTATTTGGAACTTCACCAACCCAGGAGCGATTAGCCACAATGAGATCCTTGAGATGTACAGAGACTACATTGATCCTAAATTCAAATGGGTGAACTTTGATTTGGAAGAACAAGCAAAAGTGATTGTAGCACCAAGGAGTAACAATGAGATGGACAGTTCAAAGCTGAAGAAAGAGTTTCCTGAGTTGTTGCCAATCAAAGATTCAATCATCAAGTTTGTCTTCAAACCAAACAAGAAAACTTGAATCAATCATGGTTTCTGAATTGAAATTTGATTTGATGACATTATTGTAGTGAGATTTCAATTGTAGTCCTCATAATATTTAATTGCTTTTAGTAAATGTTTTCTTGTTGTAACTTGTATGGATACTATTTTTTTTTTTTTTCCCATTTCATTTCATGCATTGCAACATTTATATTCTTTCCTTGCAATTGTTCAGTATGGTTGCCGTTGTTGGGATGGTTCAAATTTGGTTGGGTCGAATTCTAACTAGTTGTTTCAAATTTTAATGGAATTTATTTGAGGTTCCAAGGAGGTTATTGGAGAATTGTGCACTTTTATTACTTCTTTTTGTACCAAGTTATTTTATATTCATTGTATCTTGACCTTTCACTTGTCATTGTTATGTCAATATAATGGGGTGCTTTTAATAATTGATTTAGCTCATAGGAATGGTTGAATACATGGATGTTTGAGAGCAAAAATAAGTGGCGTGTTTAATCTTATAATATGAACGATTTAGATAATTAAAATATATTCGAGAAATGTTTTCACGGGCTCACAACACAGCACCCTCCCCACCCCAGTGTAAGGTGCAAGTGTGAAGTTAAAAATTTGGGTAACAAAGTGTGTGTAGACCATAGTACGAGCATAAACCATAGTCTAATCCAAGCCACAATGAGAGCACAGTGATAAAGGTTTTTTTTTTCCACAAATCTAACTCCATTTTATTGACCAAAATACTAAAAATCATCCGGGTATAATACTTGATGCACTTAAATGTTATCGGTCCAACTATTCAATACAAAGTTATTCTCTTTGGCGAGGAGTAACATCATGCAAATGTTCCTTTGAGTATCTCTGTCAATTTCCACAATATTTTTTACACATTTTGAACCTAATTGTTCAAATCTAAGTATGGCTTCGTTTGGCATAAAAAGTCTGGGCTAAAATAGTCACAAAAATAAAATAAGTTAAAAAGCCAATAAGATAAAACATCACATTCAAACCATAATTATTTCATTTTTTCTTTCACAAAAGTCAAAAAAGTTAAAAAGTCTATTCTAAACGAGACTTTTTAATCCCAGACTAAAAAAAAATAAAAAGTCAACCCACATCTTAAACGAAAACTATGCGAATCAATTAGATTTGACATGTACAAATTAAAATATGTTAGAAACCTCCTAAATATTTATTAAAATTTTTTATCAAATGTATCATATGAGTGTGAAATTTACATAAAATCACACCTATATAAAATATTTGATAAATTTTTTATGATCTCTACCATATAAGAGTATCTTCAATGGTTATTGCTATAATACTATTACTATTACTATAATACCATTGCTATTGGTATAAATTGGCAATGAATAGTAGTAATTTGCCAAATTATAGCAATGGTACTCCAATGGTACACATGTTATTTTAGCAAATCTCAACCAACTTTTCCTCCAAATTTGTAGGTGTTGTTTGGATATTGATTTTTTTAGTATTTTTTTGTTTATTTTGTCTTTTGTGACCTTTTTTTATCTATTTGTAAAAAAAATTATATATTTATATTATACTTGACCAGACAAATATACAAAATGAAAAGGAAATTAAAAATTTGAAAAAATAAATTTAAATACTCAAAATTACATTGAAACATAAAAATGACAGTGCAAATAAAGATTAAAAATTACATTAAAAATAGAGTGATGTTAGGAATTCCAAATAATCTACCAAATTTTCTACCAAACCTATGTTATTGTATGGATCACACATTCATGTGAGAGGTTTGATAGAAAATTTAGTATATTATTTGGGTCCATAACATTTTCCTTAAAAATAAATGACATTGTAATTCGGCTGTCTCTCTACTCTCACTGTTGGATCTTTATATAATCCAACGGTGAGATCAACTTCCAGAGTCTTCCTCTCTCTCTCTCTCATACATCCCAATTCGGCTGTCTCTCTCTGTGGCCAATTTCCCTGATTGTGGCATTTTGAACATTTTAGTCCCACTTTAGGGTGTGTTTTTAACTTTATTCTCATTATAGGGTAAAACGGTTTTTCTAATGCCGCTTTTTAGAAAACGACTTTTCAAAAACCGTGTTTTGCGATTAAAATAATAATAAATTTTGAACACAGAAAACGGCTTTAGAAAAGCCGGTTTTAATTAATTTTTAATTAATTCTGAATTAATTAAAAACGGTTGTGGTAAAACCGTTTTTACATTAATTTTTTTTTAAATTTAATTTTCAACATAAATATTTTTTGACCAAAAATATTTTTAATAAAAAATGATTTTAGAAAAGTCATTTTTTGACAATTTTTTTTTTAATTAAAAACGGTTTTACAAAAGTCGTTTTTTGACCAAAAATATTTTTAATAAAAACGGTTTTAGAAAAGCCTTTTCATTATAAACAAAAACAGCTCCCCTTCTCCCTTTGAACTTACGAAATCCGTATTTGATCCAACCCATCTTCTTCTCCCTCACTCAGCCGAACTCCGAAGGGAAGACCGACGACGAAGAGGAAGCAACGAACAACGGCCAACAGTAACGAGGAACACCTTCATCAAACACCCACATTCAGGTTTGTATTACACAAATGAGGGTTTTCATTTTAGATTTGGGATTTTAAATTTCGAAATTAGAGATTCAGATTTCGGATTTTAAATTTGGAAATGAGGGTTGTAAACTTTTCATTCAACAACGCAAGAATTTTTTGTATAAATCCTGCGTTGGTTGCAAACCCCTTTCTCTCGTCAGTTCCCTTAAAAACCCTAGCCCAACAAAACCTCTCTCTCTCTCTCTCTCTCTCTCTCTCTCTCTCTATTTCTATCTAGTTGTGATAAAAACAAAAATACAGAGATGGAGGAGTTTTTGTATACTGATATCGAATCTTTATGTGCAAAACTCAGGTATCAAGAAAAGCAGCTCAAACTCAAAAGAAGTTCATTGCTTTTTTTAATTTTTTTTCCTCCAATTTTTATTTCTTCAAATTATATGATTACATGCTCTCAAAACCCAACTATATGTATGTATGTATGTTTGTGCTTGTATCTATTTCTTTTAGTCAATTTAACTGCTTCTTGCCATCAATTTATAGAATTATGCAGGAAATTCTGCTTTAATTTCTTCGTATTCATTTTGTTCCAAACTCGTAATCTTTACTTGGCCAATTTTTTTCTCTTTTTCAATACACTCTTAGCCAGAAGATGTAGTGGAGTTTTGAAATATTGAAATCTTGACACATAATCTTGTGTTTGGAAATTTATTGGGAATATAGGGCAAAATTTTAGAACAAAAGTAGGAATAGCAATGAAGTAGAGTGGGATTGGATTTGTGGTGTTCTATTCCTACACCATTCCTAGTTGGGGCAATACTACTGGCCTTGGCTCATTATTAGGATCCTTGGGGCATCTCCAATGGAGATGCTGAGCACACTACACACAGATTTATACAAGTATACACACCACACGTTTGGCCATAAGCTAATACACCTAAAAAATCAAAAATTTATATATACTAGGGTAATACACCTAAAAAATTAAAATTTTATAAAAATCAAAATTTTATATATACACCTAAAAAATGAAAATTCTAAAAATCAAATTTTTGTAAATGCATAGCCGTATGTCTTGTGAGCATAAAATTGAAAATTAGATAAGGTAGTTCATGTCTCATAAAATGAACCCATATATGTATATATATATATATACTAGGCAGGGAGGCCATAGCCTTACATGGTTTGTGTGCATGTGGTACTCACCCTAATGGACTTTGAGGATGGTATAGAGTTTGCGTTGGAAGTAGAGAGAGTTTGAATTGAAAATAGCATGTTCACAAGAAGTAAAGTTCGAATTGGAAGTACGGAGAGTTTACCATTGCTTTGTTAGTTTGGCCAAATGATGCCTTTGGCCTTCAAATCTTCAATTAATAGTCTAGATATATATACAAATATCAACAATCCAATGGTGTGGAAACTATCTAATTCTTCCATTTTATAACCAAATGATTGCCTATTATATATTTTAATTAATAGTCTACATATGTATAAATTTCAATGATCTAGTAGTATGAAAGCTATCTACATCCTTCCACCACCTTATGATGAATAAATTCTACAATTATCTACCTAATTATAGGGATTTCTACAAAATTTTACATAAATCTAAAATCGAATTCGTAACTCAAATATTTGATAATATTCCCAAGTTGTGACATTATTCCCCGCCTAATACGACCACATCCTTAGCGCAAATTCCTCGTGAAAGCTTTCGAGCTTCTCTTCGAATTGATGCAAGAGTTTTGCTAACTCGCTAACTCTCAACTTGTCAATTTCAAGTAGTGCATCTATTTTACTTGGTATTTTTAACACATCATTGGAGTTCTTAGTGATTCCAAACTTTTAAAATATCCAAATTCAACATTTTAAATCTCCACATTCAAGACGTATTAGTAGTATAATTTTCTCTCAATAAATGCAAATTATACAGATAGCATTTTTAAGCAAGAGACTATCTTATTTACGATTGACCCATATAAACACTAGCTTTATAGTCAATCAGCGAAGAGATGAGACATAAGCAAAAGAGTGGACTCTATGATTTCTTCTTCTTCTTCTTCTTCTTCTTCTTCCCTTAATCCCACTGTCCCACTGTCCACTACGTTGGGATTGATCTCTCATATTAGTTAGTCAATACGGCCGAATACCAATCAAAATATATATATATTTTTGTAAGTGGGGTTGAGGAAAGATTAAAAACAAAGGACAACAATGAGCTGCTTGGAGTTTTTGGTGATTGAACATCACATTGTTGTCCTTGAACCCCCTACGGCCATTGATGGACACTTGGACTTCATAATTTTCTGAGACTTTACCTCTTGAATGATCAATATGGAATTAATATGCCAAATGACCGAGGAATGCAGGGGCATATTTTAGAAGATTTAATTTTAATTTCTACATTTAGATTTTAAATTTATCAATAGAAATGGCAAGAAAAAAAAGAAAAAACAAGATAAAAAAGTTCATAATTCTAAAAGTTTGGGAATAACAAATGCCTTCAAATAATAATATAATAGGTTTGAGAAAACTTCACAACAAACTTAACATATTTTTCCTTGTATTTTAATTACATTTTTTTTAGTACATAAAAAGAAAATTATAAATATGTGCAAGAAAGATCCTCAAAACAAATATAAAAAGAAAAAGCCCACATCTAATAAGAGAATCAAACCTTTTTTGAAGAAAGGAAAATCCTATAATTCAGAGCCTCTAGATATAGAAGTCTGGCCCGTTTGGACCAAGCCCTACAATAAGCCCACAATTTTCTTGTATGAGCCCACAGCCTAGCCCAACCCATTACATCGTATGCAATAACAACAGATCTAAATTGAGTTATTCAAGCCTAAAAGAATTATTAGCCTTATTTTGTTTGTATTTGTGAAACAATTTTTAAAAATAATTTTTTGGAAAAAGTTTATAAATTTTAAAATTTTGTTTGGTTGTATGTTTTGAAAATAATTTTTGAGTTTTTGAGTTTGGGATGATTTAATTTTTTTTTTTTTTTTTTTTTTTTTTTTTTTTGTGTACTTGAATAGATGCATGTAAGAGGAAAAGTGATTACTTGATGTGTGATAGAGAAAACTGATTTTAGAAGTTTTGATTTTTTTTCAAAAATTTTCAACCAAACGAAGTATTGAATTTTTTTTTTTCTCAAAAATTCTCTTAATAGACAAATCAAACAATGCCATTATTTTTTAAAGACTCAAAATAAATGACAGAGATTAATTTGACTTGTCTATAAGAGTAATGTTATTTAAATTCAAAATTTAGATTTATTTTTCAAGTTAAATGATCACTCTCATATTCTCTCTCTCTCTCTCTCTCTCTCTCATGTATTGTTTAATTATCAAATAATTATCTCACTTACACATAATTGAGTTTAAAAATTGAATTTGTATATTCTTTTTCTTAAATTATAACCGTATTCACATGTAATTAAATCAATCAATCACACACATATAGAAAAAAAGAAAAAGAAAAAAAATTTGGCTCCCTGTAGTTCATAATCTTGGACTGGACAGATTTCGTTTTAATGATCTGAATAGTTCATTTTATTGGATCCTTCGTATATATCACCCATATAAAAAAAATTATGCTAATCTAATAGTCATTATTTGTTCAATTTACTGCATTTATCTTCCATAAAAACTTACAATTCATGTTTTTTTTGTGTTTTTTTTTTTGGACACCTGCTACTTTTCTCCTTAAGAAATGCGTACCATTTAAAGGAGAGCGAAGCTAGGTTTCCTCTCCGTTATTTTCTTAGGAAATGGGTACCATTAATGGAGAGTGGATGGTCGCTACCGGCTTATTAATATATGTTTAAAAATGTATTATTATTTTATTATTTTAATTATTAATATGCTTTTATTATATTAATCTCTTTTTGTTTATTTTTGGTCGTTTTTTTAATGGTCTAATTTAATTTTTTTTTTCTTCCTACGAAACTCAACAATTAGAGTGATGATGGATCAATAAAAATAAGTAAGGCCCATTTATTACATTTCATGGATAGGCCCAAAATTCTTTTTGAACCTAAAGGCAATTAAATTACAGTGCGGACCTTAATCTCTGCCTATCCAAGGTTTATACGATTGAGGAGTGTTTTGGCAAGCACTTAAAATAGTAAAAAATACTCTATTACAAAGTCAATTTTTTTTTTTATTTTCTTTATACCATTTTTTTTTTTTGATAAAAAATTTAAAAAATAATTAAAATAGTCACTTTCCAAAACAACTCTCAGCAGAAGCAAAATATATTTTGAGTGCTCACGCTCGCACTCTAAGGACACCCCGCTTTATCTCTTATGTTGGGCTTATTTCAGTTCCAATTTGTATTTGATTGTTCGATTTGGAAACCCACCCTGAGTTTTATTTCAATGATTTGAATAGTTTATTTTTTATGACTTGTATATATTATCTATGAAAAAATTAAGTAAATTCAATAATCGTAATATTTTCATTTTATTATTTTTGTCTATAAAAGAATGAACGCCAAGTGTATTTTAAAATAAAATGTTCATTTTTATTGAGTAATTACGAAGAAAAAAAAAAGCTGGAGTTTGACTTTTATAACAAAATAAATCATGAGTTTTTAATTTTATTAATTTAAATATTAATTTTTTGATTTGTTTTCAATATAAAACATCTATCTATTTTCGTTAAGTAAAATCAAGAAAAAAAAATATTTTAGTTATCAAATTCAATAAAAAAAAAATGGTATTTTAAACATTTTATATACACTTAAATTGAATTTAATGGCTAAAATAATTTTTCTAGCGATTTTACCTAATATAAATAGACAAATAATTTATATTGAAAACAAATTAAAATAAATCTTAAGTTTTTAATTTTGTTAATTTAAATCCTAATCTTTTTATTTGTTTTCAATTTAAACCATATGCCTATTTTGATAAGGTAAAATCAATGTAAAAAAAGAAGTTTTGATCATTAAACTCAATAAAAATGATATTTTAAACATTTTATATAGACATATATTGAATTTAATGATTAAAATATTAATTTTCTACCAATTAATAAATAAAAATAAATATATAATTGAAATTGAAAATAAATTTAAAAATTGGGATTTAAATTATCCAAGAAAACGGAGTGTTAGGGTTTGAAGTTTCTATTCTAAAAACACACACAACAGAGCTCATACGTAGTACCACCAGCCTCATAGCATTTCACATATATGAAATTGATTCCCCACAGCATAACACCACGAGTCCGGATCCTCTCCTTGCAATTCCTCCTTACAATCCTCCTTGCAACGACTGAGATCAGTCATTGTACATCCAACGGCCATAATAAATAAATAAATAAATAAATTGAAATTTCACTTTATTCTCACCCGTTGCTATAGTTATATATTCAAGCACAATCACTCTCACTTTCACTCAGCCTCGCACTCACCCGTCCTCCTCCACCAAACCCACCCTTACCGGCAACCAGTCCCCCAGACGCGCGACCCACTCCAGCCCTAATATTCTCTGCTTCGTGAACCATAACTCCACCGTGACCACCATCGGCTGAGCGAATAAATTTCTTGATAAGAACGTGGGTTCTGAGGCCATAGAGGAACCAGGTTTGTATTCGAAACTCTGAAATTAACAAGTTAGGGTTATGTGATTGAGATTGAGAAAATAGATTTGAAATTTCAAAATTAGAGCTTTGATTTGAGATTCGAATAGTGAAAAATTAGGGCTTTCAGAGTGGGTGTGATTTTATGGGTTTTGGATGAATTAGTTAGACAAATTGATTTATTTTCTACTTGATTTTGTAAAGAATTGTTGTAGAGTTCCTATGAAATTATATCCATGACACTAGTTTGAACTTAAGTTTTCAAATTATAGTTGAAAAACTAATTATAGTTGAACTTAAGTTTTGTGTTTGAAATTACTTTGTTCCGTGTTTGAAATGATAGTTGAACTAATTATCCATGACAGTAGTTTGTTCTGTGTTTGAAATTATATAATTGCTCTCTAGTACTATTTCTAAGATCCATTTTCCTTGAAGCCAAAAACAACTTAAGTTCTTTTTGTTTACATACTAGAAGCATCTCCACTGGTGTAGTCTTTTCTATGCTATTTTAGCCTGTATAAAGTGTATCTTATACAGATTTGTTATGAGCTGCTCCATATATAAGAGGCTGGAGTGAGTGTTTTATGTTGTGATATGCTATTTTAGCACTGCTAACATCTGTACTAATCCAGTACAAAATTCAAGCATAAAAACCAATACTGAAATATAAACAGGACCACAAATAGCAAACAATGTACAAATTGAACATTGAATAACTACCACCAAAAATAAATTTCTGTCAAAATTATAGTTGAACTAATTATCCATGACACTATTTGAAATTATATCCATTAATGCTATGTTCTGTGTTTGAAAAACTAATTATCTACTTTGGGTAGAATAAATGATAAAATCCTAGTAAGTTACAAATCAAATGAAAGTGAGTTAAGAACTAGGTGTTGCATTGGCTTCAATGAAAATGAGTTAAAAAACAATGAGTTAAGTCAATCCTTGACAACCTAGCAAGTCCTGACATTGTTCCACATTGTAGTTGTTCCACATTGTTCCAATTAATCTAGCAAGTCCTAACATTTTACCCAATGAGAATGTTTTCAGTTTGGCTCAAATTGAAGATGTTTTCAGTGCTGACATTAATCTAGCAAATCCAGTCACCCACTCTTAAATTGAAGATGTTACACTAGTTGTTCCATATTGTTCCATTTTCAGTGAAGATGTTTTCAGTTTGGCTCAAATTCAAATAGCCTTCACACTATGTCCATTTCCTCTATGGAACTGCCATTTAAAAAATTTCTCATGTATGCAAATTTAAAAAATGGCTTCTTCTTCTAACAATAGCAACATAAGATTACAACCGAGGCTGTGCAATTGTGGAAGAACCGCTGCCATATATATTGTAAGAACCAATGAGAATGGAAATCAAGGGCATTTGTTCTTTGTTTTCCCATCAAAATATGTAAGTATGTATTAGAAAATTTATTCCTTTAGTAGTCACATTAATATTTGTCTTATTCGACTAACTGATTGTCATGCATTGCAGAGTAACACTCCCACTCTGCATTGCAATTACCTCAAGTTCGTGGATGATAATGATGAAGACATTATGTCCAGAATCCGTTCCAACAGTACAACTTGTGATGCTATAACAGTAGAAGACTTTAACGATGTAAGGACGATGCTTGATTACATGGAAAATGACTATGGTCGAAGGCTTCAAAGGATGGAAAATAATATCAAAACGATGGTGTATTTCATTGTATTTTCTATTATTTTGTAGTTTATGATGTAACTTTTGTACTGTATTGTATTTTGAGAAACTGAATGGAAGTTTGTATCATTTTGAGTTTTATGTACTTCATGATGTAACTTATGTTTATGGAATGAATTTTAATGTTGAACTTAGAATTGCCATTACTTCATTATGGATTGATTTTTGGGAAACATTAGTTGATTGCCCTGAACTTGTGGCCTCAATTTGTTATCTGTTATCTGTTATGGAATGAACTGTAGAATGAATTAATATTGGTTGATTTCCCTCAACTTGTGGCCTCTACTTGTTATCTGTTATGGAATGAATGACGGAATGTTTTGTGGGAAACATTCAACTTGTTATCTATAATGGAATGAATGATGGAATAAATTTTGGAAAACATTCAACTTGTTATCTGTTATGGAATGAATGATGGAATGAATTTTGGAAAACATGTTGTCAGCAAGTTATCATTATTACTTACTTATGGTTTTGAGTATGGCAGCAACATGACTTACTTAAGTTTATCATCATTACTTACTTAAGTTAAGTTTATGACTTAAGTTTATCATCATTAGTAGCATGATAAAATGTTAACAAGTTTATCTGTTAGCAAGTTTATCTATTATCTGTTAGCATGTTATGGTTCTGAGTATGGCAGCAGCATGAAGCTCTAGTAGAACCATTTATCAGTATGGCACATTTTGGTTTAACAGCAGTAGCATACCAGAACCAACATGTTATGGTTCTATGAGTATGGCAGCAGATCCAACAGAGCCAACATTGGCACCAACATGTATGGTTCTATCATTAACATACCAGAACCAAAACCAACATTGGCACCAACATGTTTGGTTCTATCATTAGCATACCAGATCCAGCATACCAAAACCAACATGTTATGGTTCTATCATTAGCAACATGTTATAGTTCTAGCAGCAGATCTAGCATACCAGAACCAGATAACAGCAAAACCAGTATACCACCAGCAGAATAGATAAGTGATCAGCAGAACAACAGAACCAGGACTAGCATGCCAGGACCAATACAAACATGGACACCAACACAATTTCAGCAATACAAACATGCACACCAATACAAGTTAAATACAGTTCCAACAGAATCAAAAAATGGATAGCAGCACAACAGATGGGATAATTTTTCTACTAAATGAAAAAACTGTGTAAATTAACATCAAGTGTGAATTAACATCAAGTGAAGTTTGCTCACATTGGCCCATCTAAATTAACACATTGGTCCATCTAAATTAACACATTGCTCCATTTGAACACATATAAGCAGTTTGCTTCACACATTGCTTCACAGTTTGCTTTGAAAACACATACAACCCATTAACATTTGAACACACATTGCTCCACAGTTTGCTTTCCAGCAGTTTGCTTCATACCAGCAACATCACTTTCCAGCAGCAGTTTGCTTCACAATTATAGCTGCTATGACTTCACTTTCCAGGCCAATTTCAGCATCAGTTTGCTTTTGTTTCTGCTTGTCAATAGCCTAAAAGGGAAAAAGACAGAATTTTCAGCAAGTAAATACATGCTATCACAGAATTTTCAGTAACTAAAAAGCTAGAATTTTCAACAACAAAAAATTAAAAAGACAACAAGGACGAACCTGACTATACATTGGACTATTTGATTCTTGAGAATATCGAAACACAATGTCATATCCACATGAACCTTGAAGTAGTGACTGGAATGTTGGTTGAGCAGAATACCATTGAGGCATTGAATTTGGCAAAGAATTTGGCACTACATACATCTCCTGCAAATTGTTCGCCTACAACAATGTCATATATTAGGCTTCGCAAAAAAATACACACAAAAAATACAATGTTAAAGTAACACTTACATGATATGTGGGATACGTCAATGGCGAAAAAATAAAATTACTACCCATGGCCGAAGATGGAGGAAGAGGATGAAGGAGAGGAAGAGTTTGAAGAGGAGGAACATATTGATGAACATAGATATCTCTTCCAACAGATAATGGAGAAGGTGTAACTGTTGGACTAACTGTTGGACTTGCAATAGATTTTGATGAAGCCAAGCTGTTAGCACGGGATTTTTTTTTGGAGTTCGCTACCAATGTTGCTTCGAATCCACCTTTTACCCTCCTTTGCCCTTTCTAGTTGCCACATTTTTTTTCAATCCTTTTGGTTGCACAACATGATTCACATCTTCACAATCCACTTCAAAGCTTTGGGTGTCATCATCATTACTTACTTCATTTCTAACACCAAAATAAGCACTTAACTTGCGTTCAACATTTGCACATAATGTAGCAAGGTGTGCAATACAAAAATCATAAGTTTCTTCAATTTCAACAACTTTACTTGCTAGTGCTCTAAATGCGATCATCAATGTCTTATACCGCGAGACTTGTTGGAATTTCATATCTACTTGAATGTCATTCCCCTTAATGTCCTTCACAGTTTCGGCTCTTGTTTGTTTGGTCCACCTCCTTAGAATATATTGTGGAGAAACCTCTTTCATCTTCAATATGTCTCTAATAACCTTTAATGAGTGACAACACAAGATTCCCTTCATTTCAAACTTTGTACAATTATAACCCAAAGAGCCATCCCTCTCCATTTTCACTTTCCTTGTATGTTTGTTACCAACATCAACAACTGTGTAAATGGTACTAGCCTCACCATATTCAATTGATTCTATGTCTGATTCAATGGATCGAAAGTACTCATTTTGAAATTCCTCAAAAATCTTTTTTGTGTACACATTACCCATTTGAATTAACATTCTTATTGTTGTTTTCACTTTTGACAACCTTTGGCACAAAGCATATCCTGCTTCTAACTCCTTGTATCGCTTCTCGTAAAGTACCTTATTGAAATGCATGAAGAATTCATTTAAGTTAAAATCAAAACGAATGTAATCTTTCAAAAAAGCATTAAAAGATTCACTAAGTTGTGTAGTACTCATTCTCGTAGCACATGTTGATCTAACATATGGCCAGCCCCATTTTGCTTTCACCGCAAAAGTCAATTTCAACCAACGGTTTTCATGCGCATCATATTTATCAAGCATTTCTGCCCACTCTAACTTCCATTGATTTGCATCTTCAATGTCAAAGAAGAATTTATTTAGTACACCCTTTACCCTCTTATCTTGGAACATACAAATAACATGTTTTAATGCATTTTGCATCAAATGCCAAGTACATAATCGGTGACTTGTGCCAAGCATAACGATGGGTATGGCTTTAGCCATTGCAGCATCTTGATCATTGAACAAAGTTTTTTGTGCCTTTTTGGACATAGCCTCTAGAAAATTTTGAAACAACCATACAAACAATTCAGCGGTCTCATCATACAACAAGGCTGCACCAAATATAATTGTTTCCTTATGGTGGTTGAATCCCACAAAAGATACAAAGGGTCTATGTTCTTTGTTTAACTTGTAAGTCGTATCAAATGTGACAACATCACCAAATTAGGCATAATCCATGATCATTTGTGCATCGACCCAAAACATATTCGTTATTTGCTCCTCATTATCTAACTTAAAGTATTGCAACACATTGCCTACTTCCCCATATGCTAAACTTTGTTGTCTTTTGGTTCTCAAATAAGTTTTTTGATCTAATTTTGTAAACCCAAGACATTGCCTCCCACCAGCTTCCCTACCCATGAGTTCAAAAGACTGGCCTAAACAAAGACCAGACTGTACCGCCAACTGTAACTCAATTGCTTGGGTAGTCGATATCTTTCTTTGTGGCGGCACCATGTAGGCACACTCGGGTGATACAAGATCATGGTTGTGTTTTTCTTTTAAATCAGTCACAACAAATTTTCCAGTACCCTCATCTAATTTAACATAAAGTCGAGCCTCACAACCAGTCCTAGTTTCAGCTCTAGGGTTTTTTGCCAATGGGTCTCGTTTGTCAACGTTCCAAAATCCCTCATTGTTGCAAACCAAAAGTCTACAAATAAGTTGGTTAGTGAACTTGTTCTTCCTGCAAAAATCCCTTCTTATGCTAAACCCCATTCTTCCTCCATATGTATTATAAAAATCATATACACATTGTTCAGAATCGAATGTCATTCCCTGTTTTGGCTTCCAAGCACAATCATTCTCAAGTTCCATATCTATATGAAAATGCAACTAAAAACCCATTTAAATAAAATCTTAGCTACATAAAAAAACACAATATCTGTACTATGATCAAAGAACTCACTGTCACACTTGGATAAAGAAACAAGAAATGAGAACTAAAGAGTGACACCCAATTAAGATCAAATAATAAATACACAGGGTTTGGCAAGTTTAAAAATTATCTTTTCAATTTCTGAAATCATTTGCATTAACTATCTTTAATATGCAGAATAATGCATTGGCATAATTCAATTATGGATGCACATGAAAGTGTGTGTTAGCATAATTAATAAGATAATCTAACAAAGTCATTCTATAATTATCAATGAATTTTGTCTACATCAAGTTGAAAGTAGATTAGTGGCCAATTCTAGAATATAGCATATACCTAAAAGTTGAAATGAATGTCAAACTGATAGCTCAATTGGTCACAACAACAGACTAAAATTGAACCCTTATCAATTGTCATTCATGATCTGTGAAACATGCTCTGAGGATGGAGGTTTCCAATTTTCTCAACAAGAGGAACTAGAAATACCCAACAAAATAGATATGGTGTTCTTAAAGAAAAAAACAAAATTGTTATTACAGTTTGCTCACATGCTCTGGCACAAAGTTTGCTCACATGCTCTGCCACAAAGTTTGCTTACATTGAAAGAACAATTGTTATTACAGTCACAAAAAAAATCCAAAGAACAATTGTTATTACAGTCAAATAGAAGTCAGTTTTGAATTAAAGCCTATAACTGTAATTCCAATGACTTTGAATTAACAATTATTATAGATTGCAAGATAATTGTTATTACAGTCACAAAAAAATTCCAAACGAACAAACAAAAGGCAGTTCAATTACAGAGACAGAGACAATGAAGACTAACCTCTGGTTTGCGAAGTGAGAGAAGACAAAATGAGGGCAAAGCAATGGATTTGGTTTGGGGAGTAGGTCGCTGTAACGAGGGTCTGCCAGTGAGGTGGAGGAGAAGAGCATGACAGCTCTGGTTTGCCAAAATGCAATTCAATTACAGAGACAGAGCGTAACAGCGTCGAGAATGTTTCACCGTCATCGGATCTGCAACAGCATCAAGACTAGATCGCCACCGGTATTGGGTCGCCGGTGAGGGTGGGTTCGATGGAGAAGAAGGAATGAGTATGTGTTTTTGTGCTTGTGATTCCAAACGAAATTTTGTGTGTATAGGCTGTGTTTTGTTTTGGGCGGGAAAGTGAAATTTCAATTTCTTTTTCTTTTTTTATGGCCGTTGGATGTGCAAAAGGAGGATTGCAAGGAGGAATTGCAAGGAGGGAATTCAGACTCTAACACCACACCCATCATAGCACCATATCCCTCTTCCTTCAATCATGTAGTACAACATTAATTCTCAAAATCAAGAGTCCCATCACCATTCTTGTTCAGCATCGAAAACAAGTTCATGAACAAGTTGGGAGGTACTTTTTTCGCGTGACCTTGGTCTTTGAGAAAGTCTGACTAGTCTTGGACTCTCACTGTTCTATCTTCATCGCTATCTAATTGTTTGTACAAGTTCCATGCTTGAAACTGCTGCTCGCCCAATAAGTTCGTGTAATAGGCCATGGCTGCCCCTTCATCTCCTCCATCTCTCTCTGTGTTATTGGTTTGGTCTTTGAATTGTATTTGTATAGTTTTTTTGATCGTTCTATGTTAAAGTTTCACATAATTACACTCGACAATTTTATAGTTTTAACTCATTTTAATTAGAATTTTGTTAATTGTATGAATGAAAAATTAATATTATCATTTTTTTTATATTAAAATGTATATTTTACTTTCCATACCTTTTTGTTTTCATATTATCTACATTAATTTTAGTCCCTTTTTTTTTTTTTTTAGCGGCATTAATTTTCTCTTTAACGTTGCAAAAATGAAAATTTTGTATAATTATGTTAAAATTGCAGGACTTGTATCTTTTTCAAATATCAAGTCAGTATAACTTATCCTAAATATTTTGAGGTGTTATATGATCCAAAATTCCTTTAAAACATATTACAAGAATCAAATATTGAGATTATTTATTTATTTATTTTGTAGGTTCTCTAAAATTAAATACACGGAAAAATTAAAAATTTTTAAACAACAATTACTTAAACATTTAAAATAGAAAATGATACTTATACAAAATGTTTTGACAAAATGATATAATAGTATCATTTTTAAAAAAAATAAATAATTTTAAGAGTCTTTTGTTTTAAAATAATAATTAAAGACATATCATTTTTTTAATAAAATTTATATATTTATATACAATTTTTTTTTTTTTATCATTATTTTTTAAAAAAGTAAGCTAAAAAATTTAAAATAAATTGTACCAAAAGTCGGTAGACAATTTGCCCATGGATATTTTGATAGGTATAACTATTCGTGGGATGAAATTTCGCCCAAATGAATTGAGAGTTCTTGTGTGCACTATTAGTTTGATGACAAAACAATGACATCATTTTATATTTTATATTTGAAAATGAGTTTTCCCCCGAATTTTTCTTCCCCGACTGCCCAAAACGGTCGTTTTGGGCAGTTTCCTTTTTTTTTTTCTTTTTTCTTCCCTCCTTTATGTCTGAAACGCAGAAAGGAAGAGGGAGAGGGAGAGGGAGAGGGAGAGGGAGAGAAAGAGAAAGAGAAAGGGAGAAAGAGAAGAGAGGGGAAGAGAGAATTGAGAGAGAGAGAGGGTCGAGGCCGTCACCGATAGAGGGTCAAGGCCGTCGCTGATCGCCGCCGCCGCCTCCGCCGATCGAGGGTCGAGACTACTGCAACCCAGCCCCAATTTTTTTTTTTTTTTTTTTTCTGAATCTGAAATGAAGGGAAAAAAATAAAAATGTTGATGATGGTGATGTTGATGAAGATGAATGGTTGAAATTTTTTTTTTTTTTTTCTAGATGTGTTTTTTTTTTTGGATCTGATGATGATGTTGATGATGAAGATGAATGGTTGATGTTGGTCTCGGTCTCTCTCTCTCTTCTCTTCTTCTTCTTTTTTGATTTTCTTCTTCTGAAAAAAAAAAAAAATCAAAACGACGAAACGATGTCATTTTGATTTCGGGGGATTCGGGGGGATTCGGGGAAGGGTCGATTCGAGCTACATAACATTATTGTTTTATATTTTATGGGAAATAAAAATATCTAATCAAAAACTTTATACACAATTTTTATATAAAATAATATGGCTTAATGTAAAAGCTTTTCGTTTTAAAACAAAATATTCATAAAAATAGTATTTTTTTATAGTGTTCATTGGAAGTATGCTAGATGAAATGGTCACAGTGTCACAAAACAATGATAAAAATGCCACTCTTCAATATCATCACACTTCACCTACATAAAATATGGTCAAATCTTGTATACCATATAATATATTTGTTGGCACCATAAATAAATAATTTTATTATTAGTTATTATCTATATAATTGCAGAATATATGGCACTCTCATACTCATTTGGAGGTTATAAGAAGTTATGAATTACTAAACACATGTGAAAAGATGATGGAGGACATAATAGAGAACATGGAGTATGAATTAGAGGTTAAAGGAAGTTAAGGAGATATAGAGATAAAGTGGAAGATCATGGAGTGTGAAGTGTGGAAGATGGAATGATATGGTAGTTATTAGGTAGTTTTTTCTTACAAATGTTTGCTTATAAGTAGCCATTTATGGCTACATTGTAGAGGGGATCCAACTCAAATCAAAGACAATTGATTTCTATTTTTTCTTATCATTTATATTTCCTGCACTTTATTTTCAACACTTCCTTTTCGAAGCATAGGAGTGGAGGTAATTTTATGCACTTCCTTTTCAAAGTATAAGAGTAGAGGTAATTAATTGTTACTTTGATTGTTCACTCAATCACCCTGATTGTTCACTCAATCATATTTCTCTCTCTCTCTCTCTCTCCTTCTTCTTTTAATTTTTCTTTTCTCTACATTTGGAAATTTTGAGTTCTTTTCATTGAGGCAAAAGAACTGTCAACACAATCGCGTGATAATTGGCTTGAATTTAATCTGTAAGGATTTTTCAATCCTTGTTGGCACGCTTGCATTTATGGTATTTTATTTCATAGGAAAAATAAGCCAACAATTTTTTGGCACGCCCAGTGAGACGTCAAGTGTAAGAAATGAAAAATGAATTGGATTCATCCATTCCAAATAGCTTAGATGAAATCTTTTGGCATAAACGAAAAATTCTGGATCTTCAAGAAGAGATCAATTTTCTTGATGAAACAAATTTCCATCCATTACAATATTATTTGGTAGAAGATAAAAGATGTGATTTAATTGAAGAAATTCATGAACTTGATAAGGAAGTTCGCCAATGGAATGATGAGTTGTCAACTCTCACTACCAATTCTTTAACCGAGGCTTTAATAGGCAGAATTGGTGAATTTTTTTAGAATTCTTTCATTGTTGAAAATGGCAAAAGGAAATAGTTGATTTCATCAATGGCTCAAGGGTTAAAAAAACTCATTTTTAAATAGCCAACTTATGAAAATAACATGGTTAAAATGCCTGTTGTTGAGCCAAACATGGTTAGAAACGATACTCCATATAAGGCTCGGGGGTTAAAAAGCTCATTCTTAGAAAGTCAAGCCATGGAAATATCACGTTTATGGAGGATTTTTATAAGCCATTAATGGCTAAATAAAAAAAAAAAAAAAAAAAAAACCATATTTGTTAATGAATGATGAAAGCTATTTGGCCAAAGAACGTGTTCTTAGACCAAACGTGATTAAAGATGATGATCAACCCACTGTTGATGGATTTAAAATATTTGACATTGTTAAAAATGTCAAAGCATTTGAATTTTCAATGTTATATTATGCCATAACTTTCGATGTTCAAAACCTATGTTGGATTTGTGGGTTGCATCAAAAATTTAATTTTGGTGAAATGGCTAATAAAACAATTATGTTTAAGCATTGTTCTTTTAAAACCTCTAAAATATGCCGTGAACACCTTCGGAGCAAGGTTTTGGGGTTTTTTTTAACAAAATTGAATCATGTTAAAAGAACCTTCGAATGTATGTCTCCCATCGAATACATTAATTAATTGCCAAATATGGTCTAAATTGATGTATAACTCTTCATGAATTCAAGATTTCTCATTCCGAAAGAGTTGCAGGGGGTAATGTTGGCATCATAAATAAATAATTTTATTATTAGTTATTATCTATATAATTGCAGGACATAAGGACAATCGAACGACCAGCTGGACGACCGGGCTTGCAAAATTTTGTTGGTTGAGTATTTAAATATTCTAGAATTTTAATTGAGAGAGGGAATAGGAATAAGAGCATCTCCAATGGTTGTTGCTATAATATCGTTGTTATTGCTATAATTTGACAATTAATAGTAGTAAGAGCATCTCCAATGGAGCTCTCAAAACACTTGCCAAATCTATAATTTAGCAATAGTGATAAAAAGTGGGTCTCCAATGATTTGCTATTTTACTTGCCAAAGATGGCATATGTCATATCTGTTCTCAAATTTGACAAGTAAAATAGCAACTGCCAAACATGTCACATCAGCAAATATGAACATATTTGTGGCTCCAAATTCAGTTGAAAAAACAGAATTGAAACAGTAAAAAATCAAGTAATTTTTCTATTTAATTTTTCAAATTGAATTATATTTAATTTTTTTTTCTAATTTTTCAATTTTTTTTCATTTTTTATATTTGTCTAGTCGGGAATAATATAAATATATAATTTTTTTTTACAAATAGTTAAAAAAAAGGTCATAAAAGACAAAAAAATAAACAAAAATAAAATCACAAAAAAACCTATATCCAAACAACATCTACAAACTAGGAGGGAAAGTTGGTTGAGAATTACCAAAATAGCAAGTGACCATTGGAGTACCATTGCTATAATTTGGCAAAATAACACTATTCATTGCCAAATTATAGCAATAGCAATGATATTATAGCATCAACCATTGGAGATGCTCAATTTGCCAAATTATAGCAATGGTGTTCAATGGTACACATACTATTTTAGCAAATCTCAATTAACTTTCCCTCCAAATTTATAGGTATTGTTTTGATATAGATTTTTTAGTGATTTTTTTTTGTTTATTTTGTCTTTTGTGACCTTTTTTTTTATCTATTTGTAAAAAAACAATTATATATTTATATTATACTCGACTAGACAAATATAAAAAATGAAAAAGAAATTGAAAAATTGAAAAAATAAATTTAGATACTCAAAATTACATTGGAACATAAAAATGACATTGCAAATATAGACTAAAAATTACATTAAAAATAAAGTGACGCTAGGGATCCCAAATAATTTACCAAATTTTTCACCAAACCTCTCACATGAATGTTATTATGTGGGTCCTGCACCTATGTGAGAGGTTTGGTAGAAAATTTAATACATTACTTAGGGTCCATAGTATTTTCCTTAAAAATAAATGACATTGTAATTTGGCTGCCTCTCTACCCTCACTGTTGGATCTTTATATAATCCAACGGTTAAGATCAACTTCTAGAGTCTCTCTCTCTCTCTTTCTCTCTCTCTTCCACGTCCCAATTCGGCTGTCTCTTTATCTATCTCTCTATAATCCTCACTTTCACCGCCTTTCTCTCATCTCTAAACCCTCTTTTGATGAATCTTCATCATCTCCAACCCTCTTTCTCTTCATCCCTTAAACCTTTCTCTCTCTCTTTCCTACCTTCATCACAGATCATCGATCACTAGTCGCCTCCTTCTTTATATATATATATATATATCTCCATCCTGACTCCGGAATATTCAGATCAGTAAAGATCAGAGAGAGAAAGAGAGAGAAATCGATGATCATCTTCTCTGTGTTCAGATTAGTAAAGATCAGAGAAATAGATGATCATCTGTGTTTGTCGCCGACTCATTCCTTGATTTCAACAACAGCAATCGCAGGGGCAAATGCTGCCTCTGCTCTCACCGTCGATGACTTACACTTCCCTTCCGATCTCAGCTCTATCCAAGATCGCGATGATGAGGCACTTCTCGGTGAATCTCTTCTCTTTTTTAACCATTCTTGTGAACTTCTTCAAATTGGACCATCTGAATCTTTGTGGGTTTGAGATTTGTTGAGATTACTTGGATTGCTTGGATTTGTTACTTGGATTGCTTGGATTTGTTGAGAATAATTGGAAATTGTTTGAAATTGTTTGAAATTGCTTCAAAATTATTTGAAATTACTCAAATGTATTTATTGTTGTTGTTGTTGTTGTTGTTGCTACTTGAATGTTGTTGTACAAATATATATAAATAAATAAATAAAAAAATTTGTTGATCTTTTTTTTTTTGAGTTTTTTTGTAGAAAAGGATGAGAAAGGAAGGGAGGGAAAGATGGAAGGAGAGAATGAAGGAAATTAGTTAGTTTTGAGTGAGCTGGCAGCTTTGGCATTTGCCAAAGTTTGTGTCAGACTTGGCACGTGCTTTGGTATTTGCCAATTTTGACAGCTATTATATCTCACTATTTGAGAACTCATTTTTCCTCAAAGCTACTATATTATGTGGGTATTTGGGAAGTAGCTATTTTAGAGACTTTTTTTAGTAGGCTATTTTAGTTTTTATGTTTGAAAAATTGGATTAAATTTTTGGTTTGGTTGTTGTATTGAAAAATGTGTTTGAAATGATATTTGAGGTTGCAATAACAAATTTGTCCCTAATCTTATTTTTTTCAAAATTGATCTGCAGGGGCAAAATGGTAATTTAACTGCCTGTGGGATGACATTAGCAGCCTGAGCCTACATTGTGTAGGTTGTCCGTGCATGACAACCACTACCTTTTCTTTTTTTTCTTTTTTTTTTAAAATCAATAGGTTAGCGTGGCTAAAAAGCTTTTTTTATATTTGAGGTTAAAATGGCCTGTAGCCACGATTCCCAAACACCGCTTATAGCTTTGACAATTCCAATGACAAATCATTAGAAATGCTTTAATAGGATAAGTACTAATCTTATACATTGCGTGTTAAATTTTGTTTCAAATTCCTAGCCAAAATTCGAACACGGAAAATTTTCTCACCAATGCAAAAAAGAGTGATTAGACACATTAAAATGAGATCAATCAATATTATGATGGAATATTTACGAATAATGTTAGAGATTTAATAAAAAAATTATCAAAAAATTTATACAATATTAATATAAATGTGAGATTCATATCACAAAAGATTGAGTTAAGCTCACTATTTTAAAAAAAAATCAAATTAATTACTACAAATGTAAGTATTGTATAAAATATTTAATGCATACATATATTTTCAATCTCTAACATTTTTAAATATTTTGCAAAGTGAAGTGACATTGGATCCCACTTATGATTACCAAAAAAAACAAATCGCATCACGTTTGTTGCGCAGATAAGTACAAATCTATGAATCGGCTCAAAAAGCTTTGTATGCTTCACGTGTTTTGCGCGCTTCGGTAGGTGATGCTTACCTATACTAGTTAATGTATATATTAATATATTAATTAATATTATATTATTATTATTCACTTTATTTATTATATAATTTATAAATATTTTTAATTTTTAAAATTATATCACATCATCTATTAATATATTAATTGATATATATAATATTATTTAAAATATTTTTCAAAATAAAAAAAAAAAAAAAAAGCTGCTTTAAATAGCTGCGTGAAATCTTTTTATTCCCGACACTGTCAATGACATTTTTTATTGGTAAAATTTGTTTTAAAAAAAATTTTAATGATATATTTTACAAATATCAAAAAAAGTGAAATTATAAACTTTTTTATCCCTTTATAATTTATTTTTGAAAAATTGTCTGACAAGTAATTTTTCCTTTTTTATTTGGGTTGGTTTTTTTTAAAAAATTTAATGAATAAAATGACAAATAGCTAAATAAATAAGATAATCACAAAATAATTACATTACAAATAAAATTATTTTTTAGTGCAATAATTATAAAATAATTACACTACAAATAAATATTTTTTAGTGGGACTCTGAGACATAAAAAGTTATACCAAGTTATACCAGGCACAGTAATAGATTTGCACCATGCGGGGGAGTTCAACTGCCAAGAAAATGTTTTGTTTGGTTTCAGAATTCTCAATCTATTTTTTAGAAAACTTTAGACTCTATTTGGCAGAACTTTTGAAATTTAATTTTATCCAGTAGTTTGAGTGTGTTGTTTGGTTATAACTTTAAAAAATTAATTTTACACCTACTTTTCAAAACACTTTCAAAACATCAACTTTTCAATATTATATGTCACATCATTCAATTCAAACTGTTTTTAAATTTGATAATCAAACAAATTTTCCACACTCAAATCATAATTCCAAAACTCACAAACTCAAAATATAACTCTATTCTCAAATCTTAATTCTAAAACTCTACCAAACGCAACCTTAGTATTTTGTTTTTCATTTTTTTTTTCACTTAATATTTTTTAATATTTTAAGTAATTTTTTTAATTTTTAGATACACTTAAAATAAATACACTTAAAAGTATAATATTTAAAAAAAAATCTTTAAAAAATTTATTAAATACCAAAAATATAAAAATTCAATACATTTTCGTATTCTCGTTATTTATTAATTTTTTTACAAATAAAAATTTATTTTTATATAATTAATTTCTACTTTTTAAAATAAAAAACATAAAACAAAATCAAATAGAGTGAAAAATATGATTTATTTTATTCTCTTACCCTACGATTTAAAACTGTTCATTTATGCTTTTCTTATGTAGTGTCTACAGTATAAATTATAAAAATCATACACCAAAATAAATAAATAAATAAATAAAAATAAATCATTTGTGTTACACGAGTTGAATGTCTATTATCGGCAAGTTTTGTTAACTTGGCAGCAAGTTTTTGTTCAATAAACGTTGGCCCATGTATGTACAGTTATTAACATTGTTATATATATAAATTTGTGTACAATTTCAAGTTATGCAGAAATAGACTTAAGTTAAAATTTTGATTATTTAAAAATTAATTTTTTTATTTTTTATTTTTTGATTATTAATTTTTGACTTGAAGAAAATTACACCAAACTTGCAAACGAACCCATAAATCAGTTATACAGTTGAGTTTTGGTTTAATATTTTTGCTCCTAACCCTAAAATCATTTTGGATTTTGGAATCAATTTTATGCTTTAACAATCAACGGCCAAATCTTCGTCATGGCTCTTTATCGAATGGCCATGGTACATTTGGATGTCATATCAAAAACAAAATAATAAAAAAATCCATTTCACTATCATAGAAAAATATGGAAATGGGATGACAATTTTACTTCAAAAAACACTTTATATTATAGTATTTTTTTGACAGTTAGGTCTGATTTGAGAACAGATTATTTTAATAATTTTTTAACTTTTTATAAAAAAAATATACAAAAAAATAAAAAGAATGATACAACAACTTCTACTAATTTTTTTAATTTTTTATCTAAAATATTTAGTTTCCAAACAAGACCCTATAACAGTCATTTCATAATCTTAGAAAGCTTTAGTGGCTTCAAATAAAATATCACACATCAAAACCCAATTGAATAAAGAAAAATCGACTTTAAAGTCCATTTTGGTCGGCCATAATTTAAGAGTATGCGTGTTATAATTAATATATGATTATGAAAAAATATTATATATCATTGATCTTTTATCATCATTTTGTATTATTATTATTTTGAATTCTTTATTAAAAAATAATAAAGATGAACAATATCTTATAATGTGCACGGTGACCTAAAACAATTATGTAATATTGATCTATGATTATGCAATGGAAAATGAAAATGAAAGAGAAAGAGAAAGAGAAAGAGAAATGAGGAAGTAACGGTCATGCGTGTCGTCTTGAAACTGGTGTATCTTTGTGAGAGGGAGATTTATAATCTGACTTTGGGCCATGGTAGAAGCCGGACAGAAAGAGGGCCGAGCATGCTTGGGCCGAGCTAACTTGGGCCTGTCTAGAGTTGGTTTTGCTCGATCGAGGCTCAGGTCCCGTGTTTAGGCCGAGCTAACTCGGGCTTCCCCGAAGTTGGTCTTGCTCGGCCGAGGTCTAGGTCCCATGTTTGGGCAGAGCTAGCTTGGCCGAGATGATCGTCTGCTAACTCGGGTTTCGTGGGAGCACGTTTAGCTCGATGGGGAAGGTTTTCTGAGTACCAGCTTAACCTATCTGTCACTCGGTCTTGCCGGAATGCTACTGAGCTCGGTTGTGATGGATCTCGGCGAGCAGCGCCCTCGGACTCGTTACGTAGCACGGTCATATGAGCCCGAGGTGATGCCGCCGGGCTGCCCTCTGCCCTCAAATGTTGTCTGGCGGTTTGATTAGGTGGTGTTAGCTGGATTTGTGCTGATAGATGGGAGAGCAACTCCACATGTCAATAGGCTAATGGGTGCAGAGTTGGGCGCAGAAAGTATATAAGCATGACTGTGCCCCCCATGCTATGGATGGAAAATCATTTTTGGTGAGAAAAACTTACATTCATTGAGCTTCTCTCTCTCTCTCTCTCTCTCTCTCTCTCTCTCTCTCTGTGTGTGTGTGTATATGCTAACTTTATCGTCAGAGGGGTTTTCCGACAATACACCGCCAGGTAGCCCACCGCCGTTGTGTTCTCAGGTTGATCGGATAAACACGGAGCTTGGACGAAAAGAGTACGGACAGCGACGAACATTTCCTCCCCGTACAATTGGCGCCGTCTGTGCGAAGATTTTTGCAGACAAAACCTTGTCCTCGAAGCTCATCTGATCGCCTTCCATGGCGAACAACGATGAAATACTGTTATCTGCCATTGACGGTGTTACTCCGAAGTCAACCAGACAGAGAGATGGACCTCCCGCCGTTCCGAACATGGAGGACCTGGAAACTTCCCCAAGAGGACTTCCGAGAGATGCACGAGATAAGCGCGCCAGAAGTTTTGGTCGCTCACGGAGCCGAAACGGATACCAGCGGCGAAGAGAATCGCATGCTCGACGTCTAGAGCACAAGTTAAGGGACCAAGACGCCGTCATCCAGAGAATGGCGGCAGAGATGGAAGCTCTCAAATGCTAGGTCAAAGGGAAGGGTGTTGCTGGAGTGGGAGACCACAGTGAGCGCACCCAACCCCGCCGTTCAGGCAGTTAGAGCCAGCGGCGCACTCCCTCCCTTTCTATCACCAGAAGCTATAGGGGTGGAGACCTAGACACGCCTGCAGAGAAGTCTAGCGCGCAAGACAGTACCTACCATCTCTCACGTCCGTCGACCACTTCGGGATATTCTTACTCCGTCCGTTCAGAGGACTTGAAGGATGTCCTAAAGGAGTGAGCTAGCCGACAGGAGGTCGAAAGGGTGCCGGCGTTCCAGCGGTTATCTTACGGAGGTCACCATAGTGAGAAGGTTATGATGCCGCCGCCTCGTTTGACCGTACCAGTTCCTTTGGACACCAACTTGGCGAGGCTGAACGCCTCCCCCTTCTCCCTTGAAATAGAAACCACGCCGCTCCCAGCGGGCTTTCACTAGCCCAAGTTTACACTTTATGACGGTAAGAGCAATCTGTACATGCATGTAAGCCACTTCCGGCAGATCATGGCTGGACACAGGCGTAATGATGTTCTTATGTGCCTTATTTTCCCATCCAGCTTGGGCAAACTGGGCTTGAAATGGTTTGAGAGACTCCCGGAAGAGAGCATTGAAAGGTGGCAGCAGTTGGCGGAAGCATTCGTGACTCGTTTCAAAACCAACACCAAAACGCCAAAGGAAGTGGACCACCTTCTAAGTGTCAAGATGGAGTCGAGTGACACCCTCAAGGCATACAACTCTAGGTACTAGGAAACCTTCAACGAGATCCTAGATTGCCTGATCAACCTGGCAATCACCCAATATAAGCGCGGTCTCCCAGTCGGGCATAGGCTGAGGGACTCACTTACAATGAACCAGCCGACGTCGATGGGGCAACTAATGCAGTGCATCAATGAGCACCTCCACGTAGAGGATGATGTGGCGACATCAACCGTGAAGACAAATCCGGTGGTAACAGACAAAAGGGTGGCTGGCAAGGTACACGCGGTCGGATAGGAGACTAACCGTCCAAATTATCACGCCGGAGAATCTGCCCGTGGAACAAATCATCGAAACCGGGGTAGAGGTCGCCGCAATAACCGAGCAGAATATCCCTGCGATGACGCAGTTGATACTAACAGAAGGTTGAACGCCCAGACGGGCATCACTACAGTATTTAAAATTCCAATCTATCGTATACTTAGTGAAATCCCTAACGAGAATTACATTCGGTTTCCTGCTAAGTTAGGCGATGAGCAAAATGGCTTCAATCTGCGGTACCGCTGCACATATCATAGGGAGCAAGGACACCAAACAGAGGACTATTTACCTTTGAAGCAACATTTGGAGGAGTTAGTCGCCGCCGGTCACTTAGACCTTTACATTGATGAGGGCGTCAAAGCCGCGCATCCTACCCCGGCTGATCCGAATGGTTTGGATGACTTAGAGGTGCCTCCTCAAGGAGTGGTCAATGTGATCCACGGCATAGTGGAGCCGGCGCGTGTGTGCGAGCTGCGAGGAATGATTAAAAAGACGGAACATATGAGGGAAGTTTTGTCAATCCAGCTCGCGGTCAAAAAAGAGAAGACCGAGGAGAAAGACGTGATTAGTTTCTCAACTAGGGACCTAGAGTGCATTCAAACGCCACACAACAATGCCCTAGTGGTCACCCTCCGCGTCAGAGAGTTTGATGTCAAGCGCATCTTGATTGATCAGGGAAGCTCGATTGAGATTATGTACTACAATGCGTTCAAGCAACTCAAACTCCGGGATACAGACTTGGCTCCGGCAACTTCACCACTGGTTGGTTTCAACTCGCAACCGGAGTGGCCTATGGGAAAGATAATTTTGCCAGTCAAAGCCGGATCCGTGGTCAAGCAGGTGGAGTTTTGGGTATTAAAGGTGCCGTCTACATACAATCTGATCCTCAGTAAAGGATGGCTTCACGCTATGCAGGCTGTAGCGTCGACCTACCACCAGGTCATGAGATTCCCCTCGGCTCTGGGGGAAGTCGAGGAAATTTGGGACAATCAAGTCATGTCGAAGCAATGCTTCATGGCAGTGAACAGGAGCCGAGTTGCCAAAGACTTCGTCCAAATGATTGAAGGTCCGGAAGACCAGGGTGTCCTTGAAGACGTGGGCGCCAAAGTCGATGACAAGGATGTTGAAGAATTGGTAGAAGTGCAGATCGACGCCGAAAGTCCAAACAAATTCTTTTTGCTAGGGTCAAGCCTGACCGCCTAAGAAAGGACCGAGATGGTAGATTTCTTGATGGCGAATATCGAAGTTTTCGCCTGGAAGCCGTACGACATGCCCGGCGTTGACCCAAGCTTTATTTGTCACCAACTCAATGTCTTCCCGGATGCACATCCCATCATTCAAAGAACAAGGAGATCGGCTCTTCATCATGCAGAGGTAGTCGCAGAAGAGGTAAGGAACCTGTTAGAAGCACGGGCTATCCAAGAAGTGCACTACCCTCGGTGGGTTTCAAACACGGTCGTAGTACCCAAGAAGAATGGGAAGTGGCGAGTCTGCGTTGATTACAAGACTGTCAACCGAGCTTGCCCTAAAGACAGCTTTCCTCTACCCAGAATAGACCAGCTGGTGGATCTAACGGCTGGGCATAACAGGCTCAGTTTCTTGGATGCCTATCGCGGTTATCATCAAATCACCATGCATGGCCCCGACCGCGAGATAGCCTCTTTCACCACCCCACGGGGACTTTTCTGCTATCGAGTCATGCCTTTTGGTTTGAAGAACGCCGGGGCAACTTTCTAAAGGATGGTGACCAAAATGTTCGCTCCTCTGCTAGGCCGGACGATGAAGGCTTATATCGATGACATGGTGGTCAAAAGCAGGCATCAGGCAGACCACTTGTCCGACCTAGCTGGGATGTTTGCCATTCTCAAACAGCACAAGCTACGCCTGAATGCGTCAAAGTGTACCTTCGGCGTGGGATTCGGGAAATTCCTAGGCTTCCTAGTCACAAACCGAGGCATCGAGGCGGATCCCACACAAATCAAACCCATACAAGAATTGAAGCAGCCTAACTCGGTGAAGGATGTGCAGCATCTAACCGGAATGGCCGCTGCGCTTAACCGATTCATAAGCCGGTCATCAGATCGCTGTCGTCCTTTCTTTCGAGGCTTAAAATCCAAGTTTTCATGGGACGAGAAATGTGACCGGACTTTGGCCGAGCTCAAGGCGTATTTGTCTTCTGCTCTATTATTGGTGACACTCAAGCCTGGCGAAGAACTCTACCTATATTTGGCCATTTCTCAGCATGCCGTTAGTGCGGTGCTTGTCCGGTCATAGGGTATCCAGCTTTTCCCTATCTTTTACGTGAGCAAAACCTTACTACCGGCAAAGTCGAGGTACTTGCCGCTGGAAAAACTCGTTTTGGCATTGATGATGACCTCTAGGAAATTGGCGCACTACTTTCATGCTCACACAATTGTCGTGTTGACCGAATTTCCCTTAAAAGCCTTGTTTGAGCGGGCGGATTTCTCCGGACGGATTCTGAAGTGGGCAATCGAATTGGAACAATTCGATGTCAAGTTTTAACCTTGAACGGCCATAAAAGCACAAGCATTGGTAGATTTTGTTGCTGAGTTCTTACCTGGAATTCACCAAGTATGCCCGATGGATCTCACCGCGGCAGCCGAGATGGTGAACGAAGGCTCAACAAAAATCGCATAACAAGAATCATTCACCGGTCCTTACCTCAAGTGTGTACACCCAAACAGTGTGGAAGCTTTCCTGTACGAGATTCATGAAGGCATGTACGGAAGTCACATCGGGGGAAGATCTTTGGCCTACCGAGCTATCTCGCAAGGATATTGGTGGCCATGCATACAAGCGGACGCTCAAAAATATGTTAGAAAATGTGAGAAGTGTCAGAAGTTTGCCCACCAAATTCACCAGCCGGCCAGAGAACTTCTTCCCCTCACAAGCCCTTGGCCTTTTGCGATGTGGGGGCTAGACATAGTGGGACCACTCCCAACGGCACCAAGCAACCGGAAGTTCTTCATTACGGCTACAGATTACTACACCAAATGGGTTGAAACTGAGCCCTTAGCGACTATCAAGGAGAAAGACGTCAAACGGTTTGTCTGGAAGAATGTGGTAACGCGGTTTGGCGTCCCCAAGATTCTGATTTCTAATAATGGCACCCAATTTGACGAGCGCTTATTCAGAGGATTTTGTGAGGAATTGAAAATCGAATTCTACAACTCCACTCCGGCTTACCCGCAGTCCAACGGCCAAGCCGAAGCATCAAACAAGACCATTCTTGATGGGTTGAAGAAAAGACTTGAGAAAGCCAAAGAAAAATGGGCCGAAGAACTCCCAAGTGTCCTTTGGGCATATCGAACGACCCCGAGGCAATCCACCGGAGAGACTCCTTTTGCCCTGGAATACGGCATGGAGGCGGTCATCCCATTTGAAATCGGCATGCCTACCATCCACAGTGAAAATTTTGAACCCGAGATGAACTTTGAAGCAGTCGTCCTAGAATTTGACCTAGCTGAAGAGTGCCGAGAAAAAGCTTTGATCCACGTGGCCGCATACCAACAAGAATTGTCTAGAAAATACAACAAAATCGTGCACCCCAGACCGTTTAAAGTGGGCGACTGGGTTTTAAGGAAGGTCATGGGCAACACACTGGTGCCGAGCGAAAGCAAGCTAGGGGCAAACTGGGAAGGGCCCTACAAAGTAACTGGTTTGGCGGGCAAGGAGGCATACCATTTAGAGGATTTGGATGGCAAAAGCATACCCCGGCCGTGGAATGCGGCTAACCGCAAACTGTAATATTTTTAGTATTTGTCTTTCTTATGTAATTTTTTGAGGAAGGATTTGTTTTCCCTACACTTCATAATGTAACACTCTTTTTGTCAATATAATAGAAGTGAATTATCTTTGCTGAATCAGTTTGTTATTTTCAGGGCCTACTCTTGTGTTTCAGCCAAGATGATTTACTCCGGCTAAAGGAGTTGATGATTTGCTCAACTCTGCAGCTTCAATCGAGATGATTGACTTCGGCTGAAGGAGTTGATAATTTGTGCAACTCTGTAGTTCCAGCCGAGATGGTTTACTTCGGCTGAAGGAGTTGATGATTTACTCAACTCTGGAGTTTCAGCCGAGGTGATTTACTCCGACTAAAGGAGTTGATGATTTGCTCAACTCTGCAGCTTCAGCCGAGATGATTGACTTCGGCTGAAGGAGTTGATGATTTGCGCAACTCTATAGTTTTAGCCGAGATAGTTTACTTTGGCTGAATGAGTTGATGATTTGCTCAACTCTGAAGTTCCAACCGAGATGGTTTACTTCGGCTGAAGGAGTCGATGATTTGCTCAACTCTGAAGTTCCGGCCGAGATGGTTTACTTCAGCTGAAGGAATTGATGATTTGCTCAACTCTGGAGTTTCAGCCGAGATAATTTACTCCGGCTAAACGAGTTGATGATTTGCTCACTCTGAGGTTTCAGCCGAGATGATTTACTTCACCTAAGTGATTCACTTTGGCGAAAGGAGTTGGTGATTTGCCCAACTCAAAGGCTCTAGCCGAGGTGATTTACCCCGGCTAAAGAGTTTATGTTTTACTTAGAACAAAAGTTCCTACCGAGATGATGAAACATGGTACAACAAGCAGTGCAACAGTTAACGAAATGAGAACTTTTCATTGATGGTAAATTGTAATACATAAATTGAGATAGACAGCCCGGTTACATTCCAAAAAAAAGAAAAAAAAGACAGAAAAAAGCTAAACTAAAGGTGAAAGGTCAGCGAAGTCATCCCCGGTTGCAACTGCCTCCAAGTCGATCGTAGTTGTGGTTTCTCGAGCGCTGGACTCGACCTGGCCGGCCTCCTTCGGGCGGTTTCCTCCCTCGGCATCCTCCTCGGCGTTTTTTCCGCCTTCTTCCTCGGCCTCGGTTTGCAATGCACTGAAGACATCATTAGCATACGGCACCATGTAGGCTGGCAGAAAGGCAACGGGAGGAGAGGCAAATACGTCGGTTTCAAATCTTTGGCCGAGCTGTTCGCAAGCAGCCTTCCAACCGAACTTGAAGAAAATTTCCTTGGTCGCCTCAACTTGCTTGGTGTAGCTTTCGTCTGCCTCCTTGAAACCTTCGTTGTTTGCCTTCTCCACTTCATCCTTCATTGATTGCTTTAGCGCATCCAGCTCAGCCTGGAGAGCGTCCATTTCCTTCTCAACGGCTCCGAGTTGGCCGAGCAGTTTGGAGTTATCGGTATTTATAATCTCCAACGACGCCTTCGACTGCCCCAGCTCGGTTTGAAGGTGCTTGACCTGGCTGGCAACGTCGGTCGCCTTCTGTCGGAGTCTATGAATCTGCTTCATCACAAGATGTTGTTTCTGGATGGCCTGCAAAAAGAGAGTTTGAATAAAGAAAGCCAACCGTGTAAACACTTGCAAAATTTGAATAAAGCATGCGAAATTCTTACCCGGGTCATAAACTTGATCGAGGACTTCACGAGCCGAGTGTCGGGCACATGGTCACTGTCGGTCACGTCGCTCGGTAGGAGAAGGGCTTTTTTTAGGTCGAAGGCTAGGAGGTGTTCTTTGTTGCCTTTGACTGAAGCGTTTGCCGGGATCCCCTTACCTCGGTGCTTCAACTGAGGCTTCCAAGGTGGAGTTGGCTCAGATACGACCGCGAGCTGCTCAGTGTTCAGCTCTGCGATGAGTTCGGCTGTGGGATCGGCGGTCCGAGGCCTTTTCCCGGCTCGGCGACTGTCCTTGCTAGTCTGCACCGCGGCAGATGACGCCAACGTAACCACGGCCCCACTTGTTTGACCGGCAGTAGCTGTGCGGGAAGGGATGCTCGGTAGCTCGGCGGATGTGGCGGTGATGAGGTTCTTGATGCGGCTCCGCTTTGCTATCTCTTTTTCTTCGGTTAGCCGGATAAAAGGCACGTCTGGTAGTGTTGGATCAGGCGGTGGTGATGGCGCCCGTAAAAATTCGGTGACTCTACTTCTGCGGGGAGCCGAGTAACAGTAGCTCGGTATGTAGCCAAGAAGTTCATGGCAGTCTCGATGGCTATACCTCAGCGCGACTCTGATGGCAGCCTCGTTTGGGTTGTAGTAGTTTGCTTGCAAGGCGTCAATAGCTGCAAGGAAAAGAGCAGTTAGTACAGAATAATAAAACAAAGTCGTTTGACCGAGCAGTGAGCGCGACTTACTTATCGAACCAAAGTTCTCGCTGATATACCAACCGGGCACATCAGCCGTCTCGTAATTTCCTGAAACCCAGAAAAAGTCGTCATCGTGCATATCTTTATCCGAGGTGCCGGTCACGAGTTTTTCTTTGCCCGGTCTAATCTTTAAATAATAATTAAGCCCGTTGCCTGTACGGCCCAGGGTGTATTAGCGCCGAATCTCGGCTAGCCCAAGGTTCAAACCAAGCCAGTTGTTTAGCTCGGCTACACCGTTTATTATTCTGAATGTGTTGGTGGAGACTTGTGTTGGAGCTAGCCTGGTATGCCTCAGGAACTCACATATTAGAGACTGGACCGGGAAGCACAAACCTCTCTCGATTATGGACAACACAGTGAAGGGGCATTCGTCCAGTCTACCCCATGGAGTGGTATCCTCGGCGCCAAGCTCGAGAAGTACGTCTGTGGGGACTAGGGCTATGAAAAATACCACATAATCCGCTAAAACCGCACCGATCCTCATCAATCTGCACCGCTCTAACCGCTAACCGCGGTTTAAACTTTAAAATTTATAATCCGCCAACCGAACCGCTCCACTCCGCTAAAGTTAATACACATATATTTTTTAACTTTCAATGAAATATCAATGTACAAATGAGTGTGAAAAAGATTTAAAATATGAAATTTATTACAAATTAGTGGTTATATATATAAAACATATTTTGTAAAATTACTTTGTGTTATATATCTAAAAAATATTATACAAATTAGTATTATATATTATGCATATGTATGATAATTAGTTAGAATATTCTTCAATCCGCCAAAAACCGCCCAAATCGCAATTTGTCAATCCGCCAATCCGCTAACCCGCCATTCGGTTTGTAATTTTACTCTCAAACCGCCCGAACCGCACCGCGCACACCCCTAGCGGGGACACCATATTCTTCCCAGAACGCGGCAAGGGCAACCGGCGTGTCAACTAGGAAGCGGTAACGCCCCATGTGAAGCCGGCTAGATTTAGCACGACAGTGTTTGTTTTGCAAATTTTCGATTGATGGCTGCTTGGCTGTTGAGAGCCTCAGTGTTGGTTATGGTCCACTAAGACTCTGCAGTAAGAGTAAGGGTAAGGGTAAGTGGGAGCGCGGTTATGAAAAACGAGCTCGACTTTAGCTCGGTCAGGTGGAGTGCTAGACCATCTCGGTCACAAAGGTAAACGCAGAAGCTCGGCCGCTCAAGCGGACCAGATATTAGCCCGGTCGAACAGTCAAGTACTCTGCTACCTCGATTCCTACAGGAGCTTTTGCAAACTCGCAACTTGCTCGTTTTTGGTGTTTTTTGGGATCAAAAGAAGACCTGGAGCCCGGTCCATCCCAGATCCTCACGTGTTCATCATGGAAGTTGAAGAACAGGTGAGAGAGAAGGGGCAGAAGTGGATTTTAGAGAGCTACATCCTAAAACCTACTGCTATCATGCCCTAAAATGTGAGTTTCAAATGAAAAACAACGGAGAGATTCGAAGAACTTACCAGGTTGGGGGGCAAAAGTCGAATCTTCGAGCACAAACGCAGTCGAGAGCAAGAATGGTGCTTGATAGAGGAGAGGGCACTGCAGTGTTGGGTCGTCTATATGACAACCCTCACTACTGATTAGTGCTAATCTATGATTAGGCATGTTAACAAATTGACTAACTGAATTACTAAACTGATTGATTGATTGTGCTAGTTCGAATGTAATTCTATCTATTGACTGTTAAATTATCTGTTCATGTTTTATGCCTTAAACTGCAAATTGAAGGCCTTATCGGCGGCCGAACAGAAAATTGATTAGTGTTTTATGCTAATTGGGATTTATGTGTTTTTATGGTATATTTAATTGAAATGTGATTCTGTATGATTAAATTAGATTAAATAAGCTAAATTACATAAGTTGGGCCTTTTTACTAATTTGCCATCTAGTGGACTTAGCTAGGCTATTGTTTAGTCTTCAATTACATATGTTGGCATCACTTTTCCTCAGCCGTTTTCTTGAGACAAACCGAACAAGAGAGAAGAGAGGGAGAGAGTGAGAGAAATTGAGTTCCATCTTGTGAATTGCTTAGTGAATTAAAGAAATTGAAGGTTGATTTCATAGTTGAGCTTCCTACACTTGATATTCAAGGTCTAAGGTAGAGAATCCACCTTCTTAAACTTGTCTTTAAGTTAGTTCTTGCTTGATTCTTGTTATATTGAAAATTGGAGTCAAAATTAGCTTAATATGTTGAATTGAGTAGGAATTCATGCATGCATGTTGCCATTCTTGAGTTTTGAGGATTTTTGTCCATAGAATTCCACATGCATGTTCATATTATAGTTCTGGTTCATGAATTCCTCTTGATTTTGAAAGGATTGGCTCATTTGTTCTTGTAATAAAAGTCTTGAGGTTGATTAAATCCATTCATGTTATGTTTTACATCATGTTCATGAGATTGGTTTGAAATTGTGTTTAATTGAACTACCTTTGGGCTTTGATTTTACAAATTGAGCTTTGAATCATGTTATATTATGAGTTTGCACGAGTTTTCCAGAAAATTGGCCCAAGAGGATCGAATTTGGTGTTTTAAAACTTGGTTTTGAGCTTGAGGTTCGAATCTGGGATTTCTAGAATTTGGACTTCCGCTCGAGCGGGATTACTGGCGCTCGAGCGGGAAAATCGTGTTCCCAGCACTTTTATTTGTTTTACATTCCGCTCGAGCGGAATAATGTACGCTCGAGCGGGGAGTTGTGTCACACGCTCGAGCGGGTGTCGAGCGCCCATCGAGCGTGATTTTCACCCATCCAGTATTTCTATCACGTTTTGCAGAACGCTCGAGCGGGAAGGTTTACGCTCGAGCGGAGAATTTTGTTTGCATGTTCGCTCGAGCGGGGAAACCCACGCTTGAGCGGGACCTCTCTTTTCTAAAAATCTTATAAATGTTTTCAAAGTGCATCCTTGCATCCTCATTTCATCCTAGGCATTCTTAGACCTAGTTTAAGGCATCTTAATGAGGATATTGATGTAAGACCACACCGAGTCGAGTTAGGGATTAAGTTATTGTTTCCCAACTGTGTAGCTTAGTGTGTGTTCATTCTGTAACTGTGTAGGGTTGGCTTTCGGAGACGCGCTCTAGCTGCTTATAGCCCGGAACTCTGTGAGTAACAATGTTGTAAAGATAGGTTCGAAAATGAATATTCTCTGAATGATCAACTGAACTGTTTTCTGAACTGTTTACTGTTAACTGAATGAATGTTTGTCCTCTATTCTGAACTGTATTGTGGCATCCTTAGCAACTACTATTACTGTTACTGCTACTGTCACAGAGATCTCTGTCAGTCCCTATCTTGGAACTTCTGTTTACTGTTACGATGGCCATCATTAACTGTTCAGTCTTTTAAGACCTACTGTTTACTGTACTGTTCTGCTAATGGATGTACCACATATGACTGTTATGACTGAATGACTGATATACTGATTCAATGAACTATTTTCGTTACTGTAAGGACATTCATTCTTAACCTCTTTACACATTATGTTATTCTCTGGGTTTTAGCTCACTGTTTATATATATATATATATATGTAGGTGTTTAGGCATCAGACCGGAGCTAGGAGCGTAGGTTAGACTCCCTTTTGTCAAAGCCAACCACTGTGCCTCACTGCGAGGTTCCGAGCCTGTCAAGCAACGACTTTTGGGGTGTTTTAATCTTCCCCCATCTGTCTCTATACTGATTTTGTAATACTGTATAGACTGGTACTGCACTGTGATGATAGGGATTAGGTCCTTGTCCTGGTTGATTATACATGTATGTATAGACTGTTCTGTTATGAATGTGCATATGTTACAAAAAGCCTTTTTACATATAGACTATCACTGCTCGTTGGACATCTTTTAATTACTGTTTTGGCTTCCGCCAGTCCCTGTACTTTGTATTACTGTAATTACTATTAAGTAGGCCGTCGGTAATCACGGATTACTGGCCGGTTACGGTGCTAAACCCATAGGGGCGGGTTTGGGTCGTGACAGAGTGGTATCAAAGCGTTATTAAATCACGAGTTATACTGCACACACGTGTCCAAATGAGTTATAAGATGTCCTAGAAAAGTGATTAGGGGATTACATGAGCATGATAAATGTGTGTGGCTAAGACATGAAGATAACTATTAATATGATAATCCATTTAAGTATGCAACTGCCTATGTTAATAATTGTTATTACTGCCTATAGTGAGATGGACAATGCAAGAAATGTTGATGAAATTGAATCCTCTGAAGCAAGAATGGCAAGGTTGGAGAGAATAGTGGAACTACTAATTGAAAGACTAGGACAACAACAGAACCAACAGCCCCCACCTCCTCCAGTACAACCAGAGCCACCTATGAATGATGATATCATAGCTCTGACACAGAAATTTAGTAAGATGAAACCGTCATCCTTTCAAGGAGGCCTCGAACCTCTAAAAGCTGAAGCTTGGGTTCTTGAGACCGAAAAGTTATTTGAAGTTTTTCCATGTTCTGAAGCACACAAAGTGCTACTGGCCACCTTTACTTTGCAAGAAGAAGCTAGAAGGTGGTGGATGCTTATCCGTGATGTCAACACTGTTATGGCTTGGGCTCAATTCAAAGAAGCCTTCTTCGAAAAGTACTTCCCTCAGTGTGTCAAGGACAGAAAGGTGACCGAGTTCGAATAACTGAAACAAGGTGCCATGTCCGTAGGAGAGTATGAAACAAAGTTCACCGAACTTGCCAGATATGTACCACACATGGTGGACACCGACTACAAGAAGGCCAGGAAATTTGAAGGCGGCCTCAATGTAGAAATACTGGACAGAATCAATGTGCTAAAGTTACTGAAATATGTGGATGTTCTTGACTGAGCCATTATGGCCGAAGCAAATATCGAAGCTTTGAAGCAGACTGAAACACCCGCAACTGAGTGGCGCGGGAAGAGACGAGGTTTTAAATTCAAGAAAGGCAGAAACAATTCATCGAATAAGAAGTAGAATACAGGGTCAACAACCAGTTCCAGTCAGGGAAGTGGTTCCATACCGCCCTGTTCTGAATGTGGTAAGAAACACAATGGAGTCTGTTATAAATTATCTGGTACTTGTTACAGATGTGGCAAGGTAGGCCACATGGTTAAAGATTGCCCTTCCACTCCTCAGGGCAATAGTAAAACTGCACCAAGCGCAGCAGCATGTAACAACCCTCATGCTGTTTACTGATTAATGACTGATTGATTACCGATAATCACCGATTACTGCTAAACGGAACTGATAATGACTGATAACTGACTGATAATTGAACTGATTAAAGTACTGAACTGACTGACCGAACTTTAAACTGAATTAAATGAATACATCTGTTTGAATTGCATTCTATCTGTTTGACTGTATGATTATCTGTTCATGCTTATATGTTTAAACTGCTAATTGAAGGCCTTATCGGCGGCCGAATCCGGAATTGGTCAATGTTTTATGATCCTCATAATTAATGTAATTTTATGGTATAATTATCTGAAAACCGATTAGGTATGATTAAATTAGATTAAAATAAGCCAATTAAAGAGTTTGACGTAATTACACTTTTGTCATCTAGTGAGGCCTTTGTTTACTCATATTTGAGCCTTGTGTATGCTTTATCAAAACATTTCTTCAGCCATATTTTGAGCACACCACCGAACTAGAGAGAGAGGAAGTGAGAGAGTGGAATTGTTCTAGAGAATTGGCTTGAAAGGCTTGAAGAGATCATAGGAGATTTGCCTAATTGGACTCCTAAACCTTGAATACAAGCTCTAGGTAAGGATTTTATCTTCTCATTCTTGTGTTTGAACTGGTTCTTGCATGGTTCGTGTCTAGTTGTAGAGCTAAGTCATGAATTGGTCCATTAATGGTGAATTGAAGCTCAATCTTTGCATGCATGTTAGTATTGTTGGATTTTGAGTTGAGTTCATGGCAAAAGGTTACATGCATGTTCATAATTTTGTAATGGTCCATGTTTTCACCATGTTTTGAAAAGAATTGGCTCCTTAGAGTATCACATTGGAGCTTCAAAATGGTTTGAATTCATGCATGTTGCATGTTCATATTGTTCTTGAAATTGGTTTGAAATTGGGTTTGAATAAAACACCCTTGGGCTTTGATTTCTCAAATTGAGTTTTGAACCATGTTTAACTATGAGTTCACATGTGTTTTCTGGAAATTTAGCCCAAGAGGTCGAGTTTTGATGCTTTTGAACTTGGTTTTGAGCTTGGAGGTGCAATCTGGGTTTTCCAGATTTCGCACTTCCGCTCGAGCGGTGGAAATGCCGCTCGAGCGTGGAATCCGAGCATCCAGCATCTCTCTGCACTGTTTTACAGTACGCTCGAGCGGGTAAGTTTACGCTCGAGCGTGTACCTTTGTTGCGTGACCGCTCGAGCGGGGAAACATGCGCTCGAGCGAGACCCTATTTTTCTGAAAATGCTTTTAAATGTACATCTTTGCATCCTCATTCCATTCTAGGCATTCTTAGGCCTAGTTTAAGGCATCTTGTTGAGGATATAGATGTAGAACACACCGAGGCATTAGGAATTAAGTTATTACCGTTCCCAATTGGGTAGCTTAGTGTGTGTTCAATCTGTTAACTGTGTAGGGTTGGCGACTGGGGAGACACGCTCTAGCATACTGTAGCCCAAACTCTGTGAGTAACAATTGTGTAAAGATATGTTCAACTGATATCTTTTGAATACTGAACTGAACTGTTTACTGAACTGGTATTACTGAATGAATGTATGTCCTTTATTTCTGAACTGCACTGTGGCATCCTTAGTACCTACTGTTTACTGTTACTGTTACTGTTACAGAGATCTCTGTCGGTTCCCTCGTGGAACCACTACTGTTTACTGACTGATGGCCATCATTACTGTTCGGTCTTTTAAGACCTACTGTTACTGTTATGCTAATGGATGTACCACATATGACTGTTTGCTGTACTGAACAACTGAAATACTGATTGAATTGAACTATTTTCATTACTGTAAGGACATTCATTCTAAACCCCTTTACGCTTTATGTTATTCACTGGGCTTTAGCTCACTGCTCATATATATATGTAGGTGTACAGGCACCAGATCGGAGCTAGGAGCGTCAGGGTAACTCCAGTTTTGTCAAGCCAGCCTTTGTGCCTCACTGCGAGGTTCCGAGTTGCCATGCTATGGCTTGGGGGTGTTTTGTTTGTTTTCCCCCGCCTGTCTTCATACTGTCTAACTATTCTGTATAGACTGAATGTTTACCGTACTGTTATCAAGGGATTAGGTCCCTGTACTGTGTGACTGTAAATTCTGTATAGACTGTACTGTTTGTGTATGTATGAATGCATGAAAAATCTTTTTGGCATGCAGACCGTCGCAGCTCATTGGACATTGTTTAATTACTGTTTTGGCTTCCGCCAGGCCTTGTACTCTATTTTACTGTATTACTGTTCAGCAGGCCTTCGGTAATCTCGGATTACTGGCCGGTTACGGTGCTAAACCCATAGGGCCGGGTTTGGGTCGTGACACAGCATCAACTGCTCCACCGAAACCCAACCCCAAGGCTACTGGGAAAGAGCTTATGAGGCAAGGCCGAGTGTTCACACTCGTACCGGGAGACGTACAAAATACCGAGACCGTCGTATCAGGTATACTCTCAATTTGTGCTCAAAATGCGTATGTTTTGATTGATTCGGGGTCTACACATTCATATGTATCGCATGCTTTTTCGCGAAAATTGAATAGACCATTGAAACCCATGAATTACTTGTTAGCTGTATCTTTACCTGTTTGGGGATCTGTGACTTGTGCTTATATGTACCCTGCATGTGAAATTATTGTTGGGGATATGCATCTGTATATTGATTTACTACCTCTGAACATTGATCATTTTGACGTGATATTGGGAATGGACTGGTTAACAAAATATCATGCTACTATAGACTGTGTGACAAAACAAGTTGTTTTCCGTCCACCTGGCCTACCCGAATTTGTGTTTAACGAAAGTGGAATGGTACCTCCCCCATATTTGATTTCATCTATGAAAGCATACAAACTGATTAGAAAGGGGTGTAAAGGGTATTTCTGTTCTGTATTGACTGTATTTACTGATGTTAACGCTAAGGTGAATAGTATTCATATAGTCAGAGAATTTCTAGACGTATTTCCAGATGATCTGCTAGGGGATTTGATTGATAGGGAGATTGAGTTCACCGTTGATGTGATTTCGGGTACACAACAAGTATCTAAAGCTCCTTACTGAATGGCTCTGACTGAACTGAAAGAATTGAAAGTGCAACTGCAAGAACTGTTAGATAAGAAGTTCATCAAGCCCAGTACTTCGCCATGGGGCGCACCTGTCTTGTTTGTGAAAAAGAAAGACGGCTCACTGAGACTTTGTATTGACTACCGTGAACTGAACAAGGTAACTGTGAAAAATAAATATCCATTGCCGCGTATTGATGACTTATTTGATCAGTTACAAGGTGCTCAAGTGTTCTCTAAGATTGATCTCAGATCCAGATATTATCAGCTAAAGGTTAAACCAGAGGACAATGACAAAACTACTTTTCGAACGAGGTATGGACATTACGAATTCCTAGTTATGCCTTTCAGAGTTACCAATGCACCTGCTGCATTTATGGACCTTATGAACAAAATTTTTAAACCATTCCTCGATGACTTTATTGTTGTATTTATAGACGACATTCTGATTTATTCTAAAAGTGGAGAAGAACATGAACATCATCTGAGACTTGCCTTACAGACCCTAAGAGAACAGAAACTGTATGCGAAATTGAGTAAATGGGAATTTTGGCTTGATCATGTTATGTTTTTGGGACATGTTATTAGTAGAGATGGCATTTTAGTTGACCCACAGAAAGTTGAAGCGTGGTTAATTGGCCTAGACCAACAAATGTTACAGAAGTTCAAAGCTTTTTAGGGTTAGTCGGGTATTACAGAAGATTTTTCAAAGACTTCTCCAAAATTGCCTTACCACTAACACAGTTGACTCAGAAAGGGATATCATTTGACTGGACTGACCAAAGAGAATCAGCATTCCAAGAGTTGAAAACTCAACTTGTGACTGCACCGGTTCTCACCCTACCTTCAGGTACGGATGGTTTTACCATTTTTAGTGATGCTTCTCATAAGGGGTTGGGTTGTGTTTTAATGCAGAATGGGAGAGTTATTGCCTATGCTTCCCGACACCTGAGACCGTATGAAAAGAACTACCCGACCCATGATTTAGAACTTGCCGCAGCAGTGTTTGCACTGAAAATCTGGCGTCACTACCTTTATAGGGGCGACATGTGAGGTGTATACAGACCACAAGAGTTTGAAATACTTCCTCACACAGAAAGAACTGAATATGAGGCAGCGGAGATGGTTAGAACTGATAAAAGATTATGATCTATAGATTTTGTATCATCCGGGGAAAGCTCACACCGTTGTCGATGCACTGAGTCGGAAATCGATTGGGAACTTAGCCTGTTTACTCACCGGACAGAAAGAGTTGCTTTGTGACCTTGAGAAATCTAAAATTGAGATTGTTTTGCGAGAACAAAGTGGAACAATAGCTGCTATTTCTGCTCAACCGGCACTGATTGAAGAAATTAAAGAGAAACAGCAACAGGATGACTTCTTGAAGAAGATCATCGAAGAACATGAATCCAAACCGAGGCCGAATTTCAAATTTGAGAATAATGTGTTGAAATTTCAGGGAAGATTGTGCGTACCGAGCGATTCTGAACTGAAAAGAAGAATTCTACAAGAAGGCCACAATTTAAAATTGTCTATCCACCCAGGAAATACGAAAATGTACCAAGACTTGAAACTGAATTTCTGGTGGCCGGGAATGAAGAAAGAAATTGCTGATTTTGTGTCAAAATGTCTTCATTGCCAATAAGTTAAAGCCGAACATCAACGACTCGCAGGTTTACTGCAACCCTTACCGATACCGGAGTGGAAATAAGAACATATCACTACGGATTTTATTGTTGGTTTACCTCGCTCCAGTAGAGGTATGGATTCAATTTGGGTTATTGTTGATAGATTGACTAAATCTGCTCATTTCTTACTTGTCAAAGCAATTTATAATGCGGACAAATTGGCTATACTCTATATTGATGAAATTGTGAGATTGCATAGAGTACCTGTGTCCATTGTTTCTGATAGGGACTTGAAGTTTACATCGAGATTCTGGCAAAGTCTACAAACTACATTGAGTACTAAACTGAGACTGAGTAGTGCCTACCATCCTCAGACAGATGGTCAGTCAGAAAGAACCATCCAGACTCTAGAGGATTTACTGCGGATGTGTGTTCTTGATTTCCAGGAAAATTGGGAAAGTCATGTACCCTTAGCTGAATTTTGCCTACAACAACAGCTTCCATTCAAGTATTGGTATGGCGCCTTTCGAGGCTTTATATGGAAGGAAATGTCGATCTCTGATTTGCTGGGCAGAAGTTGGAGATGGGCCTTTGCTTGGGCCCGAGATTGTGTATGAAACTACAGAAAAAGAAAAGCTGATCCAACAGAGACTGAAAATCGCACAGAGCCGACAGAAAAGTTATGCGAATGTCCGAAGGCGAGACAGAGAATATGAAGTAGGTGATCACGTTTTTGTAAAAGTGACACCGATGAAGGGCCAGACTCATTTTGGAGTTAAAGGCAAGTTAGCGCTGCGATATGTCGAACTGTATGAGATTATTGAGAAAATTAATCCGGTGGCGTATCAAGTAGCGCTTCCTCCTGAAATGGAGCATATGCATAACGTGTTCCATATTTCAATGTTGAGGGAATACCTTCGGGATCCCTTCCACGTGATTGAGCCTAGCCGTGTAGTGCTAAGTGATGACTACACTTATGAAGAACGGCCCATTCAGATTGTGAATAGACGGATCAAGAAGTTGAGAAACAAAAAGATTCCGTTAGGGAAAGTTGACTGGCAGAACCATGGTGGCATGTATGCCACTTGGGAGAGGAAAGATGATATAATGAAAAGATATCCTGACTTGTTCCTACTGAATCCTATTTTCTTCCAAAATGAAGGTAATTCGAGTTTGGAGGACCAAACTCTTTATAAGGAGGGGAGACTATGACAACCCTCACTACTGATTAGTGCTAATCTATGATTAGGCATGTTAACTGACTGACTGACTGAATTACTAAACTGATTGATTGATTGTGCTAGTTCGAATGCAATTCTATCTATTGACTGTTAAATTATATGTTCATGTTTTATGCCTTAAACTGCAAATTGAAGGCCTTATCGGTGGCCGAACCGGAAATTGATTAGTGTTTTATGCTAATTGGGATTTATGTGATTTTATGGTATATTTAATTGAAATGTGATTTTGTATGATTAAATTAGATTAAATAAGCTAAATTACATAAATTGGGCCTTTTTACTAATTTGCCATCTGGTGGACTTAGCTAGGCTATTGTTTAGTCTTCAATTACAGATGTTGGCATCACTTTTCCTCAACCATTTTCTTGAGACAAACCGACCAAGAGAGAAGAGAAGGAGAGAGTGAGAGAAATTGAGTTCCATCTTGTGAATTGCTTGGTGAATTAAAGAAATTGAAGGTTGATTTCATAGTTGAGCTTCCTACACTTGATATTCAAGGTCTAAGGTAGAGAATCCACCTTCTTAAACTTGTCTTTAAGTTAGTTCTTGCTTGATTCTTGTTATATTGAAAATTGGAGTCAAAATTAGCTTAATATGTTGAATTGAGTAGGAATTCATGCATGCATGTTGCCATTCTTGAGTTTTGAGGATTTTTGTCCATAGAATTCCACATGCATGTTCATATTATAGTTCTTGACATGGACAGGCCCACGAGGCATACGGCCCACAGCAAACCATCCCGAACCCATCGCTTAGGACCAATAGCATAACCCGGTTGGCAAAGCCCAGGACAGTTGGAGGCCATCTAGTCACGGGGGGCCAATGACATTCGGGCACGTGGCAGGTGGAACACGGGCCACGTCAGCAGACAAAGATCTGCAGAGTTATTACCACAACACATCACCATTAATGCATCCCATCACAGCATTTATTACGACAACACCTCCCTATCGGAACAGAGCCCGCTCACCCTGAACAAGGTAAGCTACGGCACAGGCTTTCGGCGGAAGGAGGCACGTCACGAGAGACAGTGAAATGATTACCAAATGATATAAGCAAGAATGAAAGACAAGAGGAAGGTTAGGCTTTTCTATCTATCTTTTTCTCTCTCTTTCTACATTTTCCTTCTTCCTCTACTAATTCACTCGCCGGAGGGTTCACTGGGCGACTACCCCGTTCCTCTTTGGACTTGCTTGCAGGTCATTTGGTGGAATCATCACCCTGAACCGGAACCTGGAGAGCCTGGGCCATCCCGACCCATCCACCTAGGACGGACCGTATCATCAGTTGGCGCCGTCTGTGGGAACCTTGTGGTTTATTCGTGCGCTAGTTGTGTTTGCTATCGCCGGAGCCCTCCTTTCTCACTATCACCTTTTTCCTCTCACCCGTCCAGGTGTATGGTCACGACTAGGTCCATGGCCTCCCACCATAATGCCACCGATCATCAAACAGACCCTTCCCATCCAAACAACCCACCACAGTACATCATCGAACTTACCAACAGTATTAACCGCATGGTCGAGCAAAACCAGGCCCTGATCAATGCTTTGCTCCAAAGAAACCTCCCTGTTCCACCTCCAGACATTCCACCCAACCAAGAAAGAACCCCGAACCACACTGCTCCACCACCCTTTCCCCCAACCCAGAAGGTTTATAACCCCCTCCTCCTCCACATATGAGCCTACCACCTCCGTCTCCACGCCCGCCAGTCGTGCCACTACCCCCTGAGGGGGAAGCCAGCAGTGTCCAGCCCCCATTGACCGACCATGGCGACAACATTCCCCTCTGGGACACGGAACTCCGAGCTATGAAACTCCAACTACAAGGGGTCATCCAGAACATCCAACACAAGCCCTCAGCCACCGCCCACTCGCCTTTTGTTGCCTCCATCCGCGACAAACCGTTGCCCGCCAAGTTCAAAACGCCTACCATTGACTCCTTCGATGGCACGACAGACCCAGTCGACCATCTGGAAACCTACCGCACCCTCATGATCCTCCATGCTTTCCCTGACGAGATCATGTGTCGAGCCTTTCCAGTGACAGTAAAGGGATCAACTCGATTGTGGTTTAGCCAGTTACCGGCGGACTCCGTCTCCACCTTCCAACACCTCAGTGACTCTTTCCCGAGCCACTTCATCGGGGCCCAGCGTCAGAGACACCCAGCCACCCAACTCCTCAACATTCGTCAGACCGAGGGGGAGTCGCTCCGCAGCTTCGTCACCCGCTTCAACACCGAGGCCCTTCAAGTAGCGGAGAATGACGACAAGGTCATCCTCACCGCCTTCATGGCCGGCCTGCGGTCGTCGGATTTCCTTTTCTCCCTCTCCAAAAACCCTCCAACCACCATGGCAGCCCTACTATCCAAAGTCCAGAAGTACATGAATGTTGAAGATTCCCTGGCCGCTCGACAAGAGCCCACCCCTAAAAATCCGACCCCTAGAGACAAAAGGAAAGACCCCGAACCCAGAGCCGCCCAGTATAATAGCCAAACACCCCACTATAATGATCGACCCCCCCGTGCCGACTGGACGACTCCGACCAGACCGCCCGGTCGGTTTGAGCGATACACACCTCTCAACTCCCCTATGGAGCACGTCCTCAATCAGATCCAACGGGACTACCCCCTCAAGTGGCCCCTACCTTCACGAAACCCTTCCACTCGAAAAGATCAATCCAAATATTGCCGCTTCCACCAAGACCATGGTCATACCACCGACGAGTGTATTAACCTCAAAGATCAGATTGAGACCTTCATACGCTAGGGCCGCCTCAGCCGATTCACAGATAACCGCCCTCCACAGAGGCAAAGAACCGACCTCACCAGGAACAATCATCGACAAACACCACCCCGCAATCAAGGCCCACCTAACCAAGGCCACGATCGCCCACCACCACAGCCTCGGCCTCCTGGTAATCCCCCTCCACCAGTTGGAGAGATCCGAGTTATTTCAGGCGGCCTTGCTTGCGGGGGACCATCCCGCTCGGCTCAAAAGGCAGAACTCAGAAAAATCAGGCAGGGCTCAGACAAAGCAGTGGCGACGGTGGACCGACCTCCCAAACAGGCAAAACAATGGATCGAACCCATCACCTTCACCGACACCGACTGTGCAGGAGTCCGTTACCCACATGATGACCCCCTTGTCATTTCCGCCATCCTCTCCAACTACAAAGTCATACGAGTCCTCGTAGACAACGACAGCTCTTCAGACATTATCTTCCTCAATTGCTTCCGCCAGCTCAAGATTGGGGAAGAGAGCTTGTCTCCTCTCCAAACCCCTCTGGTCGGCTTTACCAGCGACCGTGTGACCTCCATTGGCTCCATCGATCTACCTATCACCATTGGCGAGCACCCGCGGCAGACCACTAAGTTGCTCACCTTCCTTGTGGTCGACTGCCCCTCTGCTTACAACATCATCCTTGGCCGCACAGCCCTCAACGCCTTCCAAGCCATCACATCTACATATCATCTTGCCATCAAATTTCCTACCGATCTCGGTGTCGAAACTGTCAAAGGAGAGCAGACCGTGGCTAGGGAGTGTTATGTCGCCTCACTCAAGGAAGTCAAGCTAAAAGAGGCCATGATCATCGAAGGGCTTGACGTCCGAGACGAGGAAGAACCTGTAGAAGAACTTGTTGAAGTTAACATTGATCCCACCAACCCAACCAAAACCGCCAAGATTGGCAACCAATTACCTTCCCAAGTCAAGGCCGACCTTACTGCTCTCCTGACCGAGCACAGAGATGTATTCGCCTGGACCCATTCTGACATGCCAGGCATCGACCCCTCCCTTATAACCCATCGCCTCAGCATCGAACCCCACTTTCGACCCCACCGCCAGAAGCAACGCATTTTCCATCCGGAGCGCAACACCCTTATAGCCGCCGAAGTTGACAAACTCCTTGAGGCCCAATTCATCAAAAATGTGGACTATCCTAGGTGGCTGTCCAACGTGGTCCTCGTCCGCAAACACAATGGCAAATGGCGGCTCTGTGTCGACTACTCTGACCTAAACCGAGCTTGTCCCAAAGACAGCTACCCCCTTCCCCGCATAGATCTGCTGGTCGACGCCACGGCCGGTCATCAAATGCTTAGCTTCATGGATGCCTTCTCTGGGTACAACCAAATCCTGATGCACACATCCGACCAAGAACACACATCATTTATTACCGACTGAGGTACCTACCACTACTGTGTAATGCCGTTCGGATTGAAGAATGCTGGAGCCACTTATCAGCGGCTGGTTAACGCCGTTTTCCATCACCAAATAGGTCGGAATATGGAAGTCTACGTCGACGACATGCTAGTCAAAAGCAAATACTCCTCCGATCACCTTACTGACTTACATGAGACCTTCGCCACCTTGCGCAAGTACCAGATGAAGCTCAACCCAGAGAAGTGCGCCTTCGGCGTAGGGTCGGGCAAATACTTGGGCTTTATGGTCAGTCAGCGCGGCATCGAAGCTAACCCTGAGAAGATCAAGGCCTTGGTTGAGATGCAGTCGCCTAGGACGGTCAAAGAGGTTCAGAGACTCACTGGCCGAGTGGCGGCCCTCAACCGCTTCATCTCCCGTGCGACAGATAAGTGCTTGCCCTTCTTCAAAGTTCTTCGGCAAACTTTTGAATGAAAAACCGAATCCGAAGAGGCCTTCCAACAGTTAAAGCAATGCATGGCCAACCCCCCCTTCTCTCCCAAGCAATCACAGGCGAACCACTCTTCCTCTACCTAGCAATATCGGGAACCGCAGTAAGTGCAGCTCTCCTCAGAGAAGATGGCTCAATCCAACGGCCGGTCTATTACATCAGTCGGGCCCTCAGGGGCGCGGAGCAGAACTACCCCCTGCTGGAAAAACTGTCCCTGGCCTTGGTCATTGCCTCCAGACGACTCCGCCCATACTTCCAAGCCCACTCCATAGTGGTCCTCACCGACCAGCCCCTGAAGAAGGTCATGCAGCAACCAGAACTCTCAGGAAGACTGATGCAGTGGTCCGTAGAACTCAGCCAATTCGACATCTCTTACCGCCCCCGGATAGCAATCAAGGGGCAGGCTGTAGCTGATTTCATCATGGAGTTCACCAAGCCGACCCCGACCACCACACCCCCGCCCCTCCCAACTCCAACAGAGCCAGAAGATCCCCATTCTTGGACTCTTAATGTTGACGGTTCATCCCGAAGAGAAGAAAGCGGTGCCGGCCTCATCCTCACCTCCCCTAAGGGCGGCTACTTCAAATGTGCCCTCCGTTTCTTATTTGAAACAAGCAACAATGAAGCCGAGTACGAGGCATTAATAGCAGGACTCCACCTTGCCAAGGGCATAGGGGTCAGCCACCTCCGAGTATTTAGCGACTCCCAACTTGTCGTCGGTCAGATGACGGGGGACTTTGATGCCAGAGACGACACGATGCGAGCTTACAGAGACCTGGCACTCCCCCTTGCTCGCCTCTTCAATACCTTCCACATCAGGCACATTCCTCGGGCGAAAAACTCCAAAGCAGATGAGATGGCTCATTTGGCCTCTGCTGACCATCCTACTCTCAGCCATGATGTCCGCGTCGAATAGCTATACCACCCGGCCGTTTCACCCGATCTGCAAGCCGTACAATACATTCAAAATGAACCCATCCCTTGGGCATCGGATATTCTCCTATTCTTGACCACAGGAGCACTTCCAGATGACCAGCAGTAGGCTGCCAAAGTCCGATCCCGAGCGTCCAATTACGTCATCGTCGACGGTATATTGTACAAGCGCGGTTTCTCCCGGCCATATCTACGGTGCCTCAATCCAGCGCAAGCAACTTATGTAATGCAGGAGATCCATGAGGGAATTTGTGGTAATCACTCAGGTGGCAGGTCCCTTGCCCAGAAGATACTCCGTACTAGGTACTTTTGGCCAACTCTCAACCAGGATGCGACTGACTTCGTACTCAGATGCGATAAATGTCAACGCTTCGCCAACATCCCTCATGCTCCTCCTACAGAGTTAATCACACTCTGCAGCCCTTATCCGTTTGCCAAGTGGGGGATCGACCTGGTTGGTCCGCTTCCCACCGGTCGAGGTCAGACCAAGTTCGCGATTGATGCCATTGATTACTTCACCAAGTGGGTCGAGGCTGAACCCCTTGCCACAATCACCGAGCGAAACACCACCAGGTTTATCTAGCAATCGATCATTTGCCGGTTTGGCATCCCTCAAGCCATCATCTCTAACAATGGCAAACAATTCGATAACGCGAAGTACAGAAAATTTTGTGCAGATCTCCAGATTCAACCGTGCTTCTCCTCCCCCAGTCACCCCCAAGCAAACGGCCAAGTTGAGGTCACCAACCGTTCCCTTCTAAAAATCATCAAAAACCAAGCTCGAAGCTGCTAAAGGCCTTTGGGTTGAGGAACTACCAAATGTACTCTGGGCTTACCGAACCACGGCTCGCACTCCCACCGGTGAGACCCCTTTTCGCTTAACATATGGCGCTGAGGCGGTTATTCCGGTAGAAGTCGGTTTGCCCACTCCTAGGGTTTTACATCCGGATCTGGCCGCAGCCGAAGAACTCCATCGAACAGACTTGGACCTTGTCGAAGAACTCAGAGAGACCGCTGCTGTCAGATTGGCTTCGTACCAGCAGAAAATGAGAACACACTACAACCGCCGAGTTCGACCACGAGAGTTCTCCGTAGGGGACCTTATCTTACGAGAAGTGACTCCTGCCACAAAGAATCCAACCGAGGGCAAACTGGCAGCCAAATGGGAGGGGCCTTACGTTGTCAAAGCCCAACCACGACCAGGCACTTACCGACTTCAAGACATAGAAGGCCGAGACCTGCCTCATCCCTGGAATGCGGAACATTTGAAGCGTTACTATCAATAAATTCGTACTTTTATATTGTCAATATTGTTGTATTCCCTTTCTATACATAATGCAAACCCCGACTGGTGACTTAGACTTTCATAACTCAACTGTCTCTATGTCGCTCCTATAACTTTTTCACTTGCAGCATTCAAAGCCTCGGCCAGACCGAGCACTTCAAAAGCCTCAGCCACACTAAGCACTTCAAAGTCTCACCCAGACCGAGCACTTCAAAGCCTCGCCCAGACCGAGCACTTCAAAAGCCTCGGCCAGACCGAGCACTTCAAAAGCCTCAGCCACACTGAGCACTTCAAAGTCTCGCCCAGACCGAGCACTTCAAAAGCCTCGGCCAGATCGAGCACTTTAAAGCCTCGGCCAGACCGAGCACTTCAAAAGCCTCAGCCAGACTGAGCACTTCAAAGCCTAGCCCAGACCGAGCACTTCGAAGCCTCGGCCAGACCGAGCACTTCAAAAGCCTCGGCTAGAACGAGCACTCCAAAGCCTCGGCCAGACCGAGCACTTTAAAAACCTCGGCCAGACCGAGCACTTCAAAGCCTCGGCCAGACCGAGCACTTCAAAAGCCTCGGCCAGACCGAGCACTTCAAAGCCGCAGCCAGACTGAGCACTTCAAAAGCCTCAGCCAGACTGAGCACTTCAAAAGCCTCAGCCAGACTGAGCACTTCAAAACCTCAGCCAGACTGAGCACTTCAACAACCTCAGCCAGGCTAAGCACTCCAAAGCCAAGCAGAATCACATTTTTAACACTTAGTCACGTTCTGAAGCTTCTTCACAGCTCCAGGACCACGTTTTTACCTAGATAAATTCCCCACATACTCACCTATTTCATTCACTGATCAGATTATTTTCCAACTGTTTAGTTACAATTTGCAACCTGCCTCTTGCCCTCATCCGCGGATTCTTCATCCGTGCTTAATATTATGTTCTTCAATTCCCTACTCCAATTTTTCAATTATCCTTTCAATTTTCATACAACTCTAATCACACTCCGCAGGGAGGAACTTTTAACTTTTACTTTACACGATATTTTTATTGATCCAATCTTTATGACCAGTTTTTATAGCAACACTTCATTCATTTTTGGCAACATCAGCAAAATAAACAAAATAAACAAAATTCAACTGACAATGTAAACAAAATAAACTTTATACACAAATTCATTACAATTAAATTCTTCATACATTCATCCATCCACTTATTCCTTTACAATGTGTTCACAAGTTCATTACAAAAAAAAAAAAAACAAAACAAAACAAAACACAGAGCACGCCCACATCTTCTCCTCCTTGGCTACTCCTCCTCGCTAAACGCCAGATCTTCTTCTTCAACGCCTTCGTCCAGGGGGGTCTGGGCCACACCATCTTCACCTATTGTTACACTACTAAGGTCCAAGTGTGGGAACAGCTCTTCAGCTCTGCGCTTGAACATCTTCCAATCGCTATCCCAAAACTCGGCCATTTCGTGCTTGTAGAAGTCTGACTGCTGGAAGCTTTCAATCACCTCTGCCTCTGTCTTACCTCCAGCAATCTTCCTTGATGAGCCCACCCCCCCAGACTCTTACCCAGCCAGACTCCTGGCGACAGCGGCGTCTATCACCATCTGAAATTCGGGGGACCCTTTATATTGCTCCACTGCTGCGACGCACAGATCAGGGTAGGCCGTCTTTTCAGACGCCGCCTTTGCCCTCTCCTCGTCCAGCTCTCTTTGCAGGGCCCCCCTTTCAGCAGCCGCCGTCGCCCTCTCCTCTTCCACCCCCTTCTTCAGACTCTCCAGCTCCGCCACCGCCTTCGCCTTCTCTACCTCCCACTCCCTCAGAAGCCTCCCCTTCTCCTCCTCTGCTCTGGCTCATTCCTCCCCCAACTCCTTCAACAGATCTCCAATTCTGGAATCTGCTTCATCCTTTTGCTTGACCAGCTCTTCATTGCTGGTCATGGCCTCCTCATGCCGCTCGACTGCCACGGCGCAGGCCCTTTCAGACTCTTTTAACTTTTTCTGTTCACCAGCCAGTTGGAACTCGAGCGACACGACCCTACGGCGTGTGTCCTCCAGCTCCAACTTGACTGCTGGCAGCTCGGCATGGGCAGTTTTCCATTCGGCATTGTCCTTCTTTAATTTGGCCAACTGGGCCCTGGCCTCCTCAGCCTTCAACTTGGCAGCCCCTGCCTTCCTAAGGAGGGCCCCTGCCAAGGTAGTTACCTCTATTTAGGCGGAGCATAACCCCCTCAGCAGGTCAGCCTCATTATACCCTGATGCCGCGCGCAGAGCCGTCTCCTCCACAATCTTCACCAGGCGGTCTGCCCCCGCCCTGGCTGGGCCTTCTTCTCCCTCCAACCTTCCAGCTACCGCGCGCGCATGATAGATCGCCGTAGCCAGACGAACCCCTCCTTCCTGGGGGTCGGGCATCTTCTGGACCTGTTCCCTTCCGCTCGGCACTGCCTCAGTCGACCCAGCCTCCACTTGCACTGATGGAGCAATCTCCACAACCTCCACCATTGGGATGATCTCCACCACCTCTGGGGCGTCCTTGGCCACAGGGACCTCCACCTCAGTTGGGGCCACCTTAGCCCTCTTGGCCCCAGACGCGTCTGCGGTTCCCTCTGGGGCGCTCCTCCTCTTCTTCTTCTTTTTTAGAGCCTCCACCTCCTTTCTAGCCTGTTCCTTTACAGGGTCTATAGGCGGCGGCCACGGCTCAAAACTGCTTAAGTCTTTTTTCCCCAACGGCCTTGGGCGCGGTCGGATCCTCTCCCGGGCGATCGGTTGAGGCGGACGGTCCCTTTGCACCTCCGTGAACGTCGCGGCCTTGGCCAGAACGGCCCGATCCTCTATCTCCTGAGCTTTTCTCCTCGCCTCCAATTCCGCCCGGCCGAGGTCTCCGCCTTTCGGCTGCGGTCCCAGCCCCGCCTCAAACAGTGCAGACGGTTGGACAAGCTCGTCCCATCTGGCCTTCTCTCTCTCTCCCCACTCCTTCACCCCTCTTCACCCTCTCTTCCGCCATCGCCCCCAGTCTCGACTCCATCGACCTGATAGGCACCTTCCAGATAATGCGCACCCCCATCCCCCCATTAACAGACACGTAAAACCACCATGGCCGCCACCCCTTGATCGACGTAGGCAGCCCCGACGCCAATCCCCTCCCCATCACCGCCTGTAGGGTGACCCAAGTTTCTTGCTGCCCCGACGCCTTGTAACACGAAAAGAACTTGTCTATCGTCATGGCCTCCCCCCCATTCACCTTAGGCCACGCACTCGCACAGGCCAGCAGAATCTTCCATGCATTGGGCATCAATTGCCCCGGCGCTACCTCCAGGCGATTCAGCACGTCAACCACCACTTTAGGCAGTGGCAACCTCAGCCCCCCTTTTAGCGCCTCCTCGTACAGGGAAAACTCCCCTGGCCTCGCAGTAGACGGCCTTTCCCTTGATGTTGGCAGCAGTAACTCTACCTCCGCCGGAATCTGGTACCGTTCCCTAATCACCTCCAAATTCGCCGCCGTGAGTGTGGATTTGTCCGCCTTAATGTGCCACTGCTCTGGCTCCACCTAGCTTAGTGGCTTTGGGGCCAATATCAGGGCCGACGCCTGCGATTCTCCCACCGTCTCCCCCACCCCCGCCCCCACCATCCGTGCCTCCGTCCTGTATTGCACTGCTAACTCCTCCGCATCATCATCCCTAAGCAGGTCCACCCTCACATTGACTACTTCTTCTTGTGCCATTTCTAGGGTTTGCTTACAAATCACTTCTGACGCAGGCGCAAGGAAGTTGAGAGAATGCTACACAGGTATGTCGCACGCAGTGAAGGAATTAACACTTTGATATTTTGAGTTTTTGTCAAACGGTAGGTGAAACGCATTATACCCAACACCCACGGTTTACCCGTATTCCATGGATCCACATTTAATTTTCGCCCGTTTCAAAACCTTTCAAATCAGCCGCCAAAACCGCCTTCTCAAAACCCCCCTCATGACCTATCGTTTCATTTCTGCTCCAACGTTTCGCTTCCCCCACGATATTACCACGTGTATGGCCACGATGCACTGTCCCCTCCTCTTTCCCTGTCCTTTCCATTTCAAATCATCACATGGCCCCACCCTACCGCCTCTCTTTTTGAGCCCCGCGCCGTCCTGGTCGGCACGCCTCACGGTCGACCCCTCTCACTCGGCCCCCTCGCGGTCGGCACGCCTCTCGGTCGACCCCTCCCGCTCGGCCACCCTCGCGGTCGGCACGCCTCGCGGCCGACCCCTCCCGCTCGGCCACCCTCGCGGTCGGCACGCCTCGCGGCCGACCCCTCCCGCTCGGCCCCCTCGTGGTCGGCATGCCTCTCGGTCGACCCCTCCCGCTCGGCCACCCTCGCGGTCGGCACGCCTCGCGGCCGACCCCTCCCGCTCGGCTACCCTCACGGTCAGCTTCTCTCGATTCAGTCACCCTGGCGATCGGCACAGCTTCCCGTAGACCTCTCCACTCAGTTCGACCTTCCCTTCCTTACTACTATTCCCTTCGTTGGACTAAAACTGCACTCGGAAATGGGGGACTACTGACATGGACAGGCCCACGAGGCATACGGCCCACAGCAAACCATCCTGAACCCATCGCTTAGGACCAATAGCATAACCCGGTTGGCAAAGCCCAGGACAGTTGGAGGCCATCTAGTCACGGGGGGCCAATGACATTCGGGCACGTGGCAGGTGGAACACGGGCCACGTCAGCAGACAAAGATCTACAGAGTTATTACCACAACACATCACCATTAATGCATCCCATCACAGCATTTATTACGACAACACCTCCCCGTCGGAACAGAGCCCGCTCACCCTGAACAAGGTAAGCTACGGCACAGGCTTTCGGCAGAAGGAGGCACGTCACGAGAGACAGTGAAATGATTACCAAAGGATATAAGCGAGAATGAAAGACAAGGGGAAGGTTAGGCTTTTCTATCTATCTTTTTCTCTCTCTCTCTCTACATTTTCCTTCTTCCTCTACTAATTCACTCGCCGGAGGGTTCACTGGGGGACTACCCCGTTCCCCTTTGGACTTGCTTGCAAGTCATTTGGTGGAATCATCACCCTGAACCGGAACCTGGAGAGCCTGGGCCATCCCGACCCATCCACCTAGGACGGACCATATCATCAGTTCTAGTTCATGAATTCCTCATGATTCTGAAAGGATTGGCTCATTTGTTCTTGTAATAAAAGTCTTGAGGTTGATTAAATCCATGCATGTTATGTTTTACATCATGTTCATGAGATTGGTTTGAAATTGTGTTTAATTGAACTACCTTTGGGCTTTGATTTTACAAATTGAGCTTTGAATCATGTTATATTATGAGTTTACAAGAGTTTTCCAGAAAATTGGCCCAAGAGGATCGAATTTGGTGTTTTAAAACTTGGTTTTGAGCTTGAGGTTCGAATCTGGGATTTCCAGAATTTAGACTTCCGCTCGAGCGGGGTTACTGGCGCTCAAGCAGGAAAATCGTGTTCCCAGCACTTTCATTTGTTTTACAGTCCGCTCGAGCGGAATAATGTACGCTCGAGCGGGGAGTTATGTCACACGCTCAAGCGGGTGTCGAGCGCCCATCGAGCGTAATTTTCATCCATCCAGTACTTCTGTCACGTTTTGCAGAACGCTCAAGCGGAAAGGTTTACGCTCGAGCGAAGAATTTTGTTTGCGTGTCCGCTCGAGCGGGGAAACCCACGCTTGAGCGGGACCTCTGTTTTTTGAAAATCTTGTAAATGTTTTCTAAGTGCATCCTTGTATCCTCATTTCATTCTAGGCATTCTTAGGCCTAGTTTAAGGCATCTTAATGAGGATATTGATGTAGGACCACACCGAGTCGAGTTAGGGATTAAGTTATTGTTTCCCAACTGTGTAGCTTAGTGTGTGTTCATTCTGTAACTGTGTAGGGTTGGCTTTCGGAGACGCGCTCTAGCTGCTTGTAGCCCGGAACTCTGTGAGTAACAATGTTGTAAAGTTATGTTCGAAAATGAATATTTTCTGAATGATCAACTGCACTATTTTCTGAACTGTTTACTGTTAACTGAATGAATGTTTGTCCTCTATTCTGAACTGTATTGTGGCATCCTTAGCAACTACTATTACTGTTACTGCTACTGTCACAGAGATCTCTGTCAGTCCCTATCTTAGAACTTCTGTTTACTGTTACGATGGCCATCATTGACTGTTCGGTCTTTTAAGACCTACTGTTTACTGTACTGTTCTGCTAATGGATGTACCACATATGACTGTTATGACTGAATGACTGATATACTGATTCAATGAACTATTTTCGTTACTGTAAGGACATTCATTCTTAACCTCTTTACACATTATGTTATTCTTTGGACTTTAGCTCACTGTTTATATATATATATATATATGTAGGTGTTTAGGCACCAGACCGGAGCTAAGAGCGTGGGTTAGACTCCCTTTTGTCAAAGCCAACCACTGTGCCTCACTGCAAGGTTCCGAGCCTGTCAAGCTACGGCTTTTGGGATGTTTTAATCTTCCCTCATCTGTCTCTATACCGGTTTTGTAATACTGTATAGACTGGTATTGCACTGTGATGATAGGGATTAGGTTCTTGTCCTGGTTGATTGTACATGTATGTATAGACTGTTTTGTTATGAATGTGCATATGTTATGAAAAGTCTTTTGGCATACAGACTGTCACAACTCATTGGACATCTTTTAATTACTGTTTTGGCTTCCGCCAGCCCCTGTACTCTGTATTACTGTAATTACTGTTAAGCAGGCCTTCGATAATCACGGATTATTGGCCAGTCACGGTGCTAGACCTATAGGGACGGGTTTAGGTCATGACAGTTTGAAACGGAAGAGAAACAGTAAGAAAGAACTTTGAAGGGACAAGAGGCGTGTTTATAGGAGAAAAAGAACCGCCAAAATTCGAATGCGAAGAGACGACGGGGTTGGTTGTTCGAGGCCAATGAGCAAAGGACACGTGTCCCTATTGACGACAGCGTCAGTATTGAAGAGACAGAATGGCGAGATGAGGCGTCGACCGAGCAAATCAAGAAACCAAGCATGGGGATTAGCGCGGTCGACGTCTTGCGGATCAAGGACCGAGGGAAAATCTACCCCGATCGGATCATGTAATCCCAATCACGTTTGCGCGGACGGAATTAAGAGGCAATTGAGAGGGAGATTTATAATCTGGCTTCGGGCCATAGTAGAAGCCGGACAGAAAGAGGGCCGAGCATGCTTGGGCCGAGCTAACTTGGGCCTGTCCAGAGTTGGTTTTGCTCGATCGAGGCTCAGGTCCCGTGTTTAGGCCGAGCTAACTGGGACTTCCCCGAAGTTGGTCTTGCTCGGCCGAGGTCCAGGTCCCATGTTTGGGCAAAGCTAGCTTGGCCGAGATGATCGTCTGCTAACCCGGGTTTTGTGGGAGCACGTTTAGCTCGGTGGAGAAGGTTTTCTGAGAACCGGCTTAACCTATTTGGAACTCGGTCTTGTCGGAATGCTACTGAGCTCGGTTGTGATGGATCTTGGCGAGCAGCGCCCTCGGACTCGTTACGTAGCACGATCGTATGAGGCCGAGGTGATGCCACCGGGCTGTCCTCTGCTCGCAAATGTTGTCTGGCGGTTTGATTAGGTGGTGTTAGCTGGATTTGTGCTGACAGATGGGAGAGCAGCTCCACGTGTCAATAAGCTAATGGGTGCAGAGTTGGGCGCAAAAAGTATATAAGCATGACTGCGCCCCCCATGCTATGTGTACGGGGAGCAAATATTCCGGCGTGCCCGTATTCCTTTCTTCCCTTGTTCCGTCGATATCCGATCACCTGCGAGCAAATAACGGTGAGCTACCCGGCGGTGTGTGGCCGGAAACACCCTCCGACGATCAAATTAGCACACACCTTAGAGGGAATAGAGAGAAGGGAGAGAGTGTTTGAGTGTAAGGATTTTCTTACAGAGTGTTCGTCTATCGCGTATGGGGGGCGCAGACATGCTTATATACCTTCTGAGCCCCATATCCACTCCCTGTCATCTCCTGACACATGGCTCTGCTATCCCATCTGTCAGCATAAACCATGCCGTTCATCACCTGCTCTCAACTGCCTGTCAGCATAGCTGGAGCTCGGCAGCCGAGCTGCCCTACCTCGGTCATACCATGCTTCATACCTTAAGCGCCTAACCGGATAATCGAATGAAGGACCGGGCTAGGCGGCATCTCGGCAGAGCTTAGCCCGGGCTCCTCCTTTGGTCGGCCTTCTCGCCGGTCAGTCAACTACCTCGGCTGACCGCGTCTTTCCGAGCGCTGGCCTCTCGGTCTGTCTGATCTCGACAATCCTCGGACCGAGCATCCTAGCCTGACCGGTCACTTCCTGGCCGAGCAGCTTCTGCACGGTCCGGGGCAGCACACAGACCAAACTCTGCCCGGCCCAACTTCTGGTAGCCGATCTCCGGGTGAACAGTCGATCATCTCGGCCCAATGCTCTGCTGGGCCCTCAACTTGTTCGGTCTATACCTCGGCCCAACACCGGAGCATAAATCACCCTCTCAATTGCCCCTTAATTCCGTCCGCGGAAGCGTGACTGGGATTATTCACCTCGTCCGAGATAACGTTTCTCCGGTCGTCAAGACGCCAAGCCTCGACCGAGCTAGTTGACGTAATTGTCCGCAGATTTGACCGGTTATATTCCTCGGCTGACCTATTCCCGTTGAAAGTAGCTCGGTTGGCTCTTCGTCTTTTCAACCCGTCGCTTCAGTCCTGCCAAAGCCATAAATGGGGACACGTGGCGGTCTGCCATTGGTCATCGGGCAGCCAACCCGCCGTTTTTGCCAGAATTTGAATTTGGGCGGCCTTTCACCCTTACAAATACAACACCCTCCTCAAGCCGTTTCTTCCTACTGCCCTTATACTTCCTGACGATCCAGAGCTCAAGCCCTCTACTCGATCTCGACTGCCATTTCTCACTCTTGGAAGAACTGCCCCCAACCTCCAAAGGTAAGATTTTCGATCCCCCTAGTTGCTATTTTCTTTCATTTTACACACATTAGGGTACAAAAACATAGCTATTAGGGCATAGGTCGTAGAATCCGCATCAAACCTTCCACTGTTCTTGGTGTTCTTCGTCTGCCTGAAGAACACTGAAGAACTGGGGTGAACCGGGCTCTGGGCCTTCTTTTGATCCAAAAAACCAAACAAACCGGGCAAACAACATGTTTGTTTCAACCAAGGCGAAAACCGAGATAACAGAAGGACTTGGCCGTTCAACCGGGCTAACATCTGGTCCGCTTGGGCGACCGGGCTCCTTAGATAGAATAGACAACCGAGGTGGTTTGGCACACTTAATGGCCGAGCTAAATCCAGCACCTTCGCGCGACCGCGCTAACACTTGCCATCCTTTTCCTGCAGAGTCCAAGGGGACCACCGTCATTCCTGAGGCTCTCAGGACCGGGCAACATCCAATACCCAGAGCCAAACCCCTCAGCCGGGATACACTAAGCCGGCCAAAAATGGGGAAGTTTCGCTTCCTAGTGGATACTCCGGCTGCGCTGGTTACATTTAGGGAGGACTACGGCGTCCCGGCCGATGTCCACCTGCAGCTCGCAGAAGAGGAGACCACACCTTGGGGTAGGGAGGAGTGCCCCTTCACCGTGCTATCCATCGTTGAAGGGGGTCTTCGTTTCCCGCTCAACCCTCTTATAACCGAGTTCCTCCGCCGCACCGGGCTGGCACCCACACAGGTGTCCACCAACACTTATAGAATAATCAATGGCGTTCACGAATTGAATCAACGGCTGGGCACCAACTTAGGCCTAGCCGAGATATTGAGGCAATACACAATGGGCCACACCGGCGACGGCCTAGCTTACTACTTGAAAATAAGACCGGGCAAGGAAAAAATCATAACCGGCACCCCGGACAAAGATATGCACGATGATGATTTTTTCTGGGTGTCCGGCAACTACGAAACAGCCGAGGTGCCGGGCTGGTTCATAAGCAAGGACTTCGGTTCTTCATGTAAGCCACTCAAACTTGCTCGGTTAACTTTATTCTTTAGTTTTACTAACCGGTTTCCCTGTTTCTTTTGCAGCTATCCAAGCCTTGCAAGCCAACTACCAATTCCCCAACGTCGAGGCAATTCGGGCCGTGCTTAGGTACCGTCACCGAGACTGCAACGAATTGCTCGGCTACACACCGACTTACAGATATTCTGCTTCGCGCCGGAGTAGAGTAACTGACTTCCTCAGAGCTCCTTCGCCACCTCCAGATCCAACCCTACCAGACGTCCCATTAATCCGGTTAACCGACGAGCAAGAAATGGCCAAAAGATCTCGGATCAAAAACCTTCTAACCGCGACCTCAGCCGAGATACCGAGCGTCACCACCCGTTCCCCGGCTGCCGGTCAATCGAGTGCAGCCGTCGTAGCCCTTGCATCTCCAGCTCCAGCTGCCGTGCAATCTGCCAGAGAAGCGCGCCGGGCTGGAAAAAGACCAAGGGCAGATCCCTCCGCCGAGCTCGTCACCGAGCTGACAACCGAACATCCTGCTGAAACTCCTGCTCCCGTGCCCGCTTGGCGTCCTCAGCTGAAGCACCGGGGACAGGACATCCCGGCGACTGCTTCGATCAAGGCAGACAAAGAACATTTGCTTGCCTTCGATCTCTCCAAAGCATTTCTCCTACCGGGCGACGTGGTAGGCAGTGACCACGTCCCTGACACCCGGCTGGTAAAATCTTCCGTGAAGTCCATGGCCAGGGTAAGTCGGCGTTCTTTTTAACATTTCACAAGTGTTTGCTCGGTCCTTCTTGCTCGGTCCCCTTTCTGATGTACTTTGCTTCTTTGTGCAGGCCATTCAGAAACAACATTTGGTCTTGGAGCGCATCCACCGGCTTAGGCAGAAAGCCAACGACACAGCCAGCCACGTTGAAAGCCTTCAAGCCGAGCTCGGCCGAGCTAAGTCTTCGCTTGAAATGGCCAATTCCGACAATAACAGACTGCTCGGCCAGCTGGATGCAGCTGAGAAAAAACGAGATGACCTCCAAGCCGAGGTGGACACCCTGAAGAAGGCGAAGAAGCAAGCCTGCCGGGCTGCAAACAAAGCCGGTTTTATCGAGGCCGAGGAGAGCTACAAAAAGCAAGTCTTTGCAACACAAGACATCTATTTTAAAGCAGGCTGGAAGTCTGCCTGCGAACACCTCGGCCAAGGCTCCGACACCGACGTATTTGCCAATCCTCCTAAGGCTTCGCTACCGGTCTACCTTGTGCCTTACGCAAACGACGTATTCAGCGCTCTGCAAGCGGAGGCCGAGGAAGGACTTGAAGATGGAGAGGATGACACAGATTCTGAGGAAGAGGAGGCCGAGGTACAAGAGCAGCCCGGCAGTGCTGAGCCCGGTGCGCAAGAAGTCAGTCCTACCATCAACCTTGATGCCGGCGAGGACGAGTTCACCAATCTCTCCCCCCTAGTTTAGTTCTCTTTTCTTTGTATTTTTGCTTTCAATACTCTTGATGTAACCGGGCTCTGTCCCCACCTTTTGTAATGAATTTCTTTATCAATGAAAAATTTTGAATTTTCGTCAAGTGTTTGCCCGGTAGTAATCAATTCCGTCTTCAGCAAACTATCTCGGTATAACTTATCATTTGAACACTTTGTCGACCGGAGTCCATAACACGGTCGAAGAACTTGAGCATAACAAAACAAATTCACGCACCGAAATACCCATCTCGGTTGTAGCAAAGTTGGACAAATCAACACTTCCAACCGGAGTAGATCATCTCGGTTGGGCATCCTAAGTTGGGCAAGACACCAACTCTTTCAACCGGAGTACATCATCTCGGTTGGGAATCCGAAGTTGGGCAAGACACCAACTCTTCCAACCGGAGTACATCATCTCGGTTGGGACTTCAAAGTTGGGCAAGACACCAACTCTTCCAACCGGAGTACATCATCTCGGTTGGGACTCCAAAGTTGGGCAAGACACCAACTCTTCCAACCGGAGGACATCATCTCGGTTGGGACTCCAAAGTTGGGCAAGACACCAACTCTTCCAACCGGAGTACATCATCTCGGTTGGGCATCCAAAGTTGGGCAAGACACCAACTCTTCCAACCGGAGTACATCATCTCGGTTGGGAATCCGAAGTTGGGCAAGACACCAACTCTTCCAACCGGAGTACATCATCTCGGTTGGGAATCCAAAGTTGGACAAGACACCAACTCTTCCAACCGGAGTACATCATCTCGGTTGGGAATCCGAAGTTGGGCAAGACACCAACTCTTCCAACCGGAGTACATCATCTCGGTTGGGACTCCAAAGTTGGGCAAGACACCAACTCTTCCAATCGGAGTACATCATCTCGGTTGGGACTCCAAAGTTGGGCAAGACACCAACTCTTCCAACCGGAGTACATCATCTCGGTTGGGACTCCAAAGTTGGGCAAGACACCAACTCTTCCAACCGGAGTACATCATCTCGGTTGGGCATCCAAAGTTGGGCAAGACACCAACTCTTCCAACCGGAGTACATCATCTCGGTTGGGAATCCGAAGTTGGGCAAGACACCAACTCTTCCAACCGGAGTACATCATCTCGATCCGTAACACTAAAACAACAATCCAAGTGCTAATGCAAAATGACTTCTATAATTTGACAAAAAGAATTACATTCTGCTTTGCAAGCCAAAAAATTGCTTTACAAAAAGAGGAAAGTAAAAAGCTTAAAAATAGTACAATTTCAAGTTGGCCGCATTCCATGGCCGGGGTATGGCTCTTCCCTCTAGATCCTCCAAGTGGTAAGCCCTCTTGCCAGCCAGACCAGTGATCTTGTAGGGTCCTTCCCAATTTGCCCCTAGTTTGCCTTCTCCTGGCACCAGGGTGTTGCCCATGATCTTCCTCAAAACCCAATCCCCAACTTTGAACGGTCTGGGTTGCACTGTCTTGTTATACTTCTTGGAGAGCTCTTGTTGGTAAGCGGCCACATGGATGAGGGCTTTCTCCCGGCGCTCTTCCGCTAGGTCCAACTCCAGGGCAATAGCCTCGGCATTCAGCTCGGGCTCAAAACTCGCAGTTCTGAGGGTGGGCATTTCAACTTCCAAGGGTATGACCGCTTCCATGCCATAAGCCAAAGCAAATGGAGTTTCCCCGGTCGAACATCGCGGGGTTGTTCGGTATGCCCAAAGAACGCTCGGTAATTCTTCAGCCCACTTGCCCTTAGCCTTTTCCAACCGTTTCTTCAACCCATCCAGTATAGTCTTGTTTGACGCTTCGGCTTGACCATTGGACTGCGGGTAGGCCGGGGTGGAGTTGTAGAATTCTATCTTCAGATCTTCACAAAATCCTCTGAATAGGCGACCGTCAAACTGGGTGCCGTTGTCAGAGATCAAAATCTTGGGGACACCAAACCGCGTGACAACGTTCTGCCAGACAAATCGCTTCACGTCTTTCTCTTTGATGGTTGCCAAGGGCTCAGCTTCAACCCACTTTGTGAAGTAATCTGTGGCCGCGATGAAGAATTTCCGGTTGCCCGGTGCTGTTGGCAACGGTCCCACTATATCTAGCCCCCACATGGCGAAAGGCCAAGGACTGGTAAGGGGAAGAAGTTCCCTGGCAGGCTGGTGGATCTGATGGGCGAATTTCTGGCATTTCTCGCACTTGCGGACATATTTTTGCGCGTCGGCCTGCATGCACGGCCACCAGTATCCCTGCGAAATAGCTCGGTAGGCTAAGGACCTGCCTCCGATGTGGCTGCCATAAATGCCTTCATGAATTTCAAACAAGAAGGCCTCCACACTATTCGGGTGCACGCATTTGAGATAAGGACCGGTGAAGGACTTCTTATACAACGCGCCGGAAGGAGAGAGCCAAAACCGCTCTGACTTCACCCGGATTTTGTGCGCTTCTTTCGTGTCTGTTGGAAGAGTCCGGTCTCTGAGGAACAAGATCAAGGGGTCCATCCATGAAGGGCCTAGCTCGGCGCAGAGTACATCCGTCTGCCCGGCGTTTTCAATGCTCGGCCGCGGAAGAAAGTCAATCAACAATGGGTTTGGAGACGTACTATTGACCATGGAAGCGAGGCCGGCGAGTTCATCAGCCCGGCTGTTTTCTTCTCGGCCAATCCGTTGGACTCTGATTGCCTCAAACTGCTTGATATGGTCCCTGACCAGAGCTTGGTATTTCGCCATCCTGTCGTCCTTCGCTTCATAAATCCCTGAAACTTGGTTGACCACAAGCTGGGAATCACTATATACCAAAAGCTCGGCAGCCTTCATTTGAATTGCGCTCTTGAGCCCGGCAAGAAGCACCTCGTACTCAGCCTCGTTGTTAGACGCCGGGAAGCCGAGTGTGATAGAATGCTCAATTGTTAGGCCGTCCGGGGATATAAGAACAATACCTAGGCCGGCACCATGACGGTTGGACGCTCCATCAACAAAAAGCTTCCACATGTCCCCCACAAAAAGCTTCCAGCAGTCAGATGGGTCCTGAGAGTTGCGAAGGGCAATGGGATCACAACTGCTCGGCTGTGCGGTGTCAAGTTTGGTGTTGACCGGTTCAAATTCAGTGCCCCTTGGTGATTCGACACCGGACTTAGCAAGTTTGTCCGTAATGCCCAAGTCCGTAGGCGAATCACCAGGTTGCGGTGTGAAGCCGGCCGCAAGTTCTGAGCTGCCTGGAACCATTCCTCCCTCTCTTGAGGATTCGGCACCGGACTCAGCAAGTTGGTTCAGAATGCCCAAGTCCGTAGGCGAATCGTCAAGTTCTGAGCTGTGTGGAACCATTCCTTCCCCCCTTGGTGATGCGGTACCGGACGGAGTGGATGGGTTGGTGATACACAACTCCGTCATCGCAGCACCGGGAGGTATGACCGTGCAAACTGAGGGAATTTCGATGGTGCGCACTAACTCCGCGGCGCGACCTTCTGCAGCGGCTAGTTCCTCGGTTGGCATTGTGGGTGTCTCATCATCTGCCCCGGCAATGTCGACCGGGCATACCAGATGAGTGCCAGGTGAGAACTCGGCAACAAAATCGGCCAAGGTTTGGGCCTTGATTGCAGTGCGCGGCTGGAACTTCACATCGAACTGTCCCAACTCGACCGCCCATTTTAAGATTCTGCTTGAAAAGTCTGCGCGCTCAAACAAGGCCTTTAAGGGGAACTCGGTCAGTACGACGATGGGATGGGCGTGAAAGTAATGTGCCAATTTCCTCGAAGCCATCATCAGTGCCAACGCAAGCTTTTCCAAAGGCAAGTACCTCGTCTCTGCCGGCAGCAAGGTCTTACTGACGTAAAAAATTGGGAGGTGCTTGATCCCTTCAGCCCGGACTAACACCGCACTCACTGCGTGCTGGGAGACGGCAAGGTAAAGGTAGAGTTCCTCACCGGGCTCTGGTGTAACCAGCAGTGGCGGAGAAGACAAATAATCCTTGAGCTCAGCCAAAGCTCGGTCACACTCGTCATCCCATGAGAACTTTGACTTCAATGCTTGAAAGAAAGGGCGGCAGCGATCTGATGACCGGCTTATAAATCGATTGAGCGCGGCGGCCATCCCGGCCAGATGCTGCACGTCCTTAGCCGAGCTGGGCTGCTTCAACTCTTGCACGGCTCTAATCTGAGTGGGGTCTGCTTCGATGCCCCGGTTCGTGACTAAGAAACCCAAAAATTTCTCGGATCCCACACCAAAGGCACACTTAGAGGCGTTCAAGCGCAGCTTGTGCTTCTTCAGAATGGCGAACATCTCGGTTAAGTCGGACAAATGGTTTGCCTCATGACGGCTCTTTACCACCATATCATCGATGTAAGCCTCCATTGTCCGACCGAGCAAAGGAGCAAACATTTTGGTCACCATCCTCTGAAAGGTTGCCCCGGCGTTTTTCAAACCAAAAGGCATAACTCGATAGCAAAAGAGTCCCCTTGGAGTCGTGAAGGAGGTGATCTCTTGGTCAGGTCCATGCATGGCAATCTGGTGATAGCCGCGGTACGCATCCAAGAAACTGAGCCGATTGTGTCCAGCCGTCAAATCCACTAGCTGGTCAATGCGCGGCAAAGGGAAGCTGTCTTTTGGACAAGCTTGGTTGACTGTCTTGTAGTCAACACAAACTCGCCACTTTCCATTCTTCTTAGGCACCACCACCGTGTTGGAAATCCACCGAGGGTAGTGCACTTCCTGTATTGCTCGTGCTTCAAGCAAGTTTTTTACCTCCTCTGCTACTACCTCGGCGTGATGCAGCGCCGACCTCCTTGTTCGCTGGATGACTGGCTTTGCGCCAGGGAAGACATTGAGGTGATGGCAGATAAAACTTGGGTCAAGGCCGGGCATGTCGTAGGGCGACCATGCAAAGACTTCGATATTTGCCATCAAAAACTCAATCATCTCGGTTCTCTCCATGGCCGAGAGACTTGAACCGAGCAAGAAGAATCTGTCCGGCTGCTCGGCATCAATCCGCACCTCAACCAACCCTTTCAACAGCCTTGTCCTCGGCTTTGGTGCCAACATCATCTAGGACACTCTGGTCCTCCGGTCCCTCGATCATTTGAACGAATCCTTTGGCAGCCCGGCTCCCGTTGACCGCCACGAAGCATTGCTTGGACATGACCTGATCACCCCAAATCTCCTCGATTGCCCCCATAGCCGAGGGGAATCTCATCACCTGGTGGTAGGTCGATGCTACGACTTGCATGGCATGAAGCCATCCTCTTCCAAGGATAAGGTTGTACGTTGAAGGGACTTGTAGCACCCAAAACTCCACTTGCTTGACCACGGATCCCGCTTTGACCGGCAGGATAATCTTTCCCAATGGCCACTCCGGCTGCGAGTTAAATCCAACCAGTGGCGAAGTGGCCGGAGCCAAGTCTGTCTCACGGAGTTTGAGCTGTTTGAACGCATCATAATACATGATCTCGACCGAGCTTCCCTGATCGATCAAGATCCGTCTAACATCAAATTCTTTGACGCGTAGTGTTACTACAAGAGCATCGTTGTGCGGCGTCTGGATACGCTCTAAATCCCTTGAGGTGAAACTTATCACGTCTTTCTCTTCTGTCTTCCCCCTCTTGATGGCAGGTTGCACTGACAAAACTTCCCTCATATGCTCTGCCTTCTTGATCATGCCCCGGAGTTCGCAAACGCGCTCCGGTTCCACGATGCCGTGGATGACATTAATAACTCCTTGTGGTGGCGCATCTCGGTCATCCTGTCCCCTGGGATCGGCCGGAGCCTGATTTGGTTTCACGCTGCCATCAATGTAAAGGTCCAGATGCCCGGCCGCAACCAGTTCTTCCAAGTGTTGTCGCAGAGGCAAACAATCCTCAGTCCGGTGGCCCCTCTCCCGGTGAAACGTACAACGATACCGCGGATTGTAGCCCTTTTGTCCATCGCCCAATTTAGCAGGAAACTGGACATACTCCTCGTCTCGGATTTCACTAAGTATGCGATAGATTGGAATCTTGAAGACCGTGGTTATGCCAGTCCTTGCCTTCATTCTTCTGTTTGCGTCCTCAACGTCATCTCGGGGATAATCATCCCGGTCATTCCGACGTCCTCTACCCCGGTTTTTTCGATTTGAACCTCGGTCTGATTCCTCTGCTCGGTCATTTGAGCGGTTGGACTCTTGCCCAACTGCGTGCACCTTGCCTACTGTCTTCTTGTCTGTTCCGACCGGAGTGGCCTTCACGGTGGAAGCCGATGCATCATCCTCTACTCGGATGTGCTCATTGATGCGCTGCATGAGTTGGCCCATGGAGGTCGGTTGGTGCATGGTAAGCGAGTCCCGCAGTCTATGTCCGACCGGGAGACCGCGCTTATATTGCGTGATAGCAAGGTTGACCGGGCAGTCTAAGATCTCGTTGAAGGTTTCCCAATACCTTGAATTGTACGCCTTCAGTGTGTCGCACGGTTCCATCTTGACACTTAGCAAGTGATCGACTTCCTTTGGTGTTTTTGTGTTGGTTTTGAAGCGCGTAACAAACGCCTCGGCCAACTGATGCCACCTTTGTATGCTCCCTTCCGGCAACCTCTCAAACCACTTTAAGCCCAGCTCACCTAAACTGGACGGGAAGATTAGGCACATAAGTCCGTCATTCCGCCTATGTCCGGCCATGACCTGACGGAAGTGGCTCACATGCATGTAAGGATCGGTTTTGCCATCGTAGAGCGTGAACTTAGGCTGGTGGAAGCCTGCCGGAAGCGGCGTTGTTTCTATTTCTAGGGAAAAAGGGGTGGCACTCAGCCTGGCCAGGTCTGTATCTTCAAATGCTGGCACTGTTTGGCGGGGTGGAGGCATTCCGACCTCCTCGCTGGCATGAACCCCGTAGGAGAGCCGCTGGAAAGCTGGTATTCTCTGAGCTTCGCGCCGGCGAGCCCGCTCCCTTAATACTGCCCGTAAGTCCTCTGACTGAGCTGAATAAGAATACCTCGACGTCGTCGCCGGACGTGAGGGTTTGTAGGTGCTGTCTTGCGCGCTGGACTTTTCTGCACGCACGTCGGAATCACCAACCTGGTAACTTCTGGTGATAGATATGGACTGAGTATGTCGTTGGCTCTGTCCGCCTGAACGGCGGGATAGGGTGCGCTCACTATGGTCACCCACTCCAGCTACACCTTTCCCTTTGACATGCCGTTTAAGATCCTCCATCTCCGCCGCCATCCGCCTGATGACAGCGTCTTGGTCCCTTAACTTGCTTTCCAGTCGCCTGGCGTGTGAGTCTCTCCGCCGATGACCGTCTGGACTCCGTGAATGCCCATGACTCCTTCCGCGCTTATCCCGCGCGTCTCCTGACTGTCCCCCAGTGGGCGTCCCCAACTCAGCCATTGGATGGACGGCAGGTGGTCCCTCTCTCCTTCGGGTATACTCCGGGGTGGCTCCATCGATGGCGGACAACGGGAACTCGTCGTTGTTTGCCATGGACGGCGATCAGATGAACCAGGAAGACAAGGTTTTGTCTGTCAAGCTTCCCACAGACGGCGCCAATTGTACGGGGAGCAAATATTCCGGCGTGCCCGTATTCCTTTCTTCCCTTGTTCCGTCGATATCCGATCACCTGCGAGCAAATAACGGTGAGCTACCCGGCGGTGTGTGGCCGGAAACACCCTCCGACGATCAAATTAGCACACACCTTAGAGGGAATAGAGAGAAGGGAGAGAGTGTTTGAGTGTAAGGATTTTCTTACAGAGTGTTCGTCTATCGCGTATGGGGGGCGCAGACATGCTTATATACCTTCTGAGCCCCATATCCACTCCCTGTCATCTCCTGACACATGGCTCTGCTATCCCATCTGTCAGCATAAACCATGCCGTTCATCACCTGCTCTCAACTGCCTGTCAGCATAGCTGGAGCTCGGCAGCCGAGCTGCCCTACCTCGGTCATACCATGCTTCATACCTTAAGCGCCTAACCGGATAATTGAATGAAGGACCGGGCTAGGCGGCATCTCGGCAGAGCTTAGCCCGGGCTCCTCCTTTGGTCGGCCTTCTCGCCGGTCAGTCAACTACCTCGGCTGACCGCGCCTTTCCGAGCGCCGGCCTCTCGGTCTGTCTGATCTCGACAATCCTCGGACCGAGCATCCTAGCCTGACTGGTCACTTCCTGGCCGAGCAGCTTCTGCACGGTCCGGGGCAGCACACAGACCAAACTCTGCCCGGCCCAACTTCTGGTAGCCCATCTCCGGGTGAACAGTCGATCATCTCGGCCCAATGCTCTGCTGGGCCCTCAACTTGTTCGATCTATACCTCGGCCCAACACCGGAGCATAAATCACCCTCTCACTATGGATGGAACATCATTTTTGGTGAGAGAAACTTACATTCGTTGAGCTTCTCTCTCTCTCTCTCTCTCTCTCTCTCTCTCTCTCTGTGTGTGCTAACTTGATCGTCGGAGGGGTTTTCTGGCAACACACCGCCGAGTAGCTCACCGCCGTTGTGTTCTCATGTTGATCAGATAGACACAAAGCTTGGACGAAATGAGTACGAATAGCGACGAACATTTCCTCCCCATACAATTTGCTTTTATAAACAATTAACAGAGACTTTAAAATTTCAATTAATTTAATAATTATAAATTATTGGTTTTAACTTTAATTATTTGTTGTAATCTTATGCATTGAAATGAAGATTTAGCATATAATATAACATGCTAGAAACTTCTTAATTTTTAGTATAACTTTCTACTCAAGTATTTCTCATCATTAAAAAAATATACTTGAAGAAAGGGTATGTTTCGAAAATTTTAAAAAAAGTTTAGGAAAAATGTTTGAGACTTAATTTATTTATTTTTAATCCAAACACTTTAAAGTTTATTCATTTTAAACTGAACTTTTAACTTGGAGATGTTTGTTTGATCATAACTTCCTCATTATTTTGTTAGTAAAAGAGCATAGAAAAAATATTTCTTGTCTCTAATCCTCTAAAATTTCAAAGCTAAGTTCTCACTAAAATGACCCCTCCAGAAAGTAATACTTCAACAAAGACGGTAGTTTTAATTTTTAAAAACTAAAAATTTAATAACTTCCTATCTAAATCTCAATTTTTTTTTTTTAAATGACAATTTTATTGTGTTCATTCGTTTTCTTTGAATAGTAAGACAGTGGAATTTCACTTTTAGGGGTTGGTTTGGGATGGTGGTTGATTTTTTAATTTTTTGACTATTTTAGTTTGAGGTTAAAAAATCTCGTTTGAGATAGTCTTTTTCATTTTTTTGATTTTTGAGAGAAAAAAAAAGAAATAATTATGGTTTTAAGGTGACATTTTCTATTATTGGACTAAAAAAGTTATTTTTATTTTTTTGTAATTATTTTAGTTAAAAAATTTTATTTTAACTTATGCCAAACGAAAGTAAGTTCCTGCAACTCGTCCACTTTTAGATGTGTTCTAATCTTTAAAAATTGAATGATAATAAAATTAAAGAATCATAAATCAAATTAAAAGCTCAATTTGCTCACGGTTGTAATAAATAATTGTTGGAATGGAGCGAGAGAAGCGAGAGAAGGGAGAGAATACTGGGTATTTGGGATACTATAAGTATTTGTTTGCCATAAATTAAAATGAGGTTTTTTTTATTAAAATAGCCACACAAAAAAAAGGATAAAATAGGTTTTTTAGCTCAATAAAATAAAATGTCACATCTAAATCATAATTATATCATTTTTTCTCTCACAAAAGTCTAAAAAGTCAAAAAGTCTATCCCATACTAGATTTTTTAGCCCCAGACTAAAATAGTCAAAAAGTCAACTCACGTCCCAAACTAATCCTAAATAAGTATATATTTTAATTTTTTACGAAAAGATGTGCAAAAAAATAGAGAGGTGATATAACCCAAATAAGTACATTTATCTAAATAAAATATAGGTTATGCCAAATAGGGTTGTAAATGAACCGAGCTATTTATGAACAAGTTTGGCTTGGCTCGTTAAAGGCTCCACTCGGCTTGCTTCGATTCGTTTAATAAACAAGCCGAGTTCGAACTCGTATAAACTCAGCTCGTCAAGTTCGGCTCGTATATCTTTATTTAAATTATATAATAAATATATTATTTATACATTAAATAATATATAAATATGTATAAATAATAACATAAATACATTATTTATATATTAAATAATATAAATAATATTTTAAAAAAATTATCGAGCTGAGCCGAGTCGAGCCGAGCTTGAGCTCAATAAACGAGCTCAATAAGTAAAAGAGTCAAGCTTGAGCTCAGCAAAGCTCAACTCGGCTCGATTCGTTTGCAGTTAGGGATGAAATTAAGATTTCATTACCGAAGCGGTCGAAGAGAAATAAATTTTTTTCATCATATATATAAATACACATATATGTACAATATGATATATAAACTATATATACACAAAAAAATATTCGAATACTATATGAGTAATCTCTTTTCAGATAAAAAAAAAATTGGCAAAAAAAAATATAAGATGGTAGAAGAATGAGATATTTATATTTTATACTGAGATATTACTTTATTACTTATAAAAATAAGATATATATTTTATAAGTGTTATGACAAACAAAATTTTTTACAGAAACATGGGGCCATAATTCCCTATATTTTTCTCTTAATTTCATACCTCCTCAAAATCAACAATAGAGCCATTCGAGAAGCTAGAGAAAGTAGAGGACACGTATAAGAACGTTTACCGAGCAAAAGGGAGGCTGTAAGGTCTTCACGAAGAAGACCCAACTCCATCAAATGACTTCATCATTTATACATTTATTATATTATGTATTATCAAACTATTATAAACTTCAATAATTTGCAAATAAATTTTCTCTTCTAATGTCCTCTTCATGTTTGACAATCTCAATCTTGGAGGAAAAAAATATATATATGCTGACGATGCAATTTGTCGAACTCAATTTGGCATTTGCAAGGCAACTTCAAGTTTTAATTATATATAATAGTAAATCAAATACACCAAAAAGACAAAAGAAATTAAATCTAAGATTTTAAAATTTTAAAAATATGAATGACAAAGTAAGTTTATGTAGGAATTCAATTCATATAGACATATGTATTCAAAAAGATAATTTTAAAGTGAGTTTGGCAATTACTTTTAAACATTTTTTTTTTATTTTTTTTATTTTATTATTATCATCAAAGTTTTGATCATATAAGAGTAAATAATACAAAGATACTAAAATAAAAAATAAAAATAAATTAGACCTAGCCTTTTAAACTTTAGCAACTATGAATCGAAATTATGAACCACTTTTAAGTATGAGTTCAATTCATAGAGACATATTTTAATTTTATTTTTAAGTTCATATATCTCGTTAACTTTAACTAGTCTTAATTTTGAAATTGAATAATAGAAAAGAAGAAGCATCAATCAAATTGGCAACTCACAATTTTCTCGCGGTTGTCACCAACAATTGTTGAATCATAGGGAGAGAGGGGAAAGTGTTGGAAAAATAGTGTTTTATATGACTTATTTTGGGTCAATTTTGAGGCCAAAATTAAGTGGGCCCCAAACGTCTTTTGGGGTGGGTTCGAAGAGGTGACGTGTTCCTTACCGCGTGGCAAGTCACACGGTGAAGACAGAACGTCAAAACCATTTATGAGTGAATTGGAAGTTGACGTCGTTTTCGGGTCTAACATTAATTTTTTAGATAAAATTCATTTGAATTTTTTTTTTAATAAAAATTATTGTGAGAATTTAATTTAATTCTAAATTCAAATTTTGGGTTCCTAAGTGGTTTCCTAAAAGTTTGTAATTTTGGAAATTTAATTTAAATTCTAAATTCAAATAGTGGTTTCCTAAAGTTTGTCAAATAGATTTATATTTATATCCTTTTCAAGATTTTAATAAATCTATTCAACTTTTGACTTTATTTGATTAAACTATTCTAAATAGTTTAATAATATATATATTCCAACTATTTTGAATATTGGTCCATCAGTTTGAAAACTGTTGTCCAAACGGTTCTATTTTCAAATTGGTTGAAATTTGTTCTAACATTTTTCAAACCTTTTTGAAAAAGAATTCAAGCAATTGTATTCATTATGCACTTTCTCACTTTTTATTGGGACCTGTTCGGGCAGAGTTGGTTGCCTATATATACAGTCATTTTTTCAGCATTCCAAACCCCCGGAAAATTGAGTCTTGGTAATCCAAATTTTCCATCCGAAAAATCTGTTTAATTTTTGTCACTTTGCTGTCCAAATTTTTCTTTTACATTACTTCTTCATTCTAGTTTTAGAATAAAAATTTCAGAGAGTTAGAACACAAGTTTGGTTCGCCGAACAAATTGTTTGGAGTACTACTACAATTTGTGAAGATCATTGTATCCTGGGAGATAGACGCCACTCAACCGTAAGTACCATAGCGGGGCGAATCTGTCTTAAGGACAGAGTGTCACACACTCGACTTGGTCTTAATTTTAATTCGTTTCGATAAATAAATCTGGTATGTTATTTATTTATTTTGTTTGAATTTATTTCAAGTTATTTTATATACACAGAAGATTATTCCAACAATCTTAAGACAGATTCGAATTATTCTGTTTACAGAATTTTTCGTTTTTTTTTTTTTTTCATTCTTCGTAAATAATTTTGGAAGAAAATTATTTTCCGTGGATTTACAAAATAATATTCTGGTTGGAAAAACAAATAGTGATTATATGCTATTTGACAGATAGCAGTAATATACTGTCTCTTTTCTTTGACAACAACTAGTAGTACGATACTGGTGTCATTAACAATTCAGAATATATTTTTGTAGAATTTTTTCAGAAATTAATTTTGGGTTTTAGAAATTATTTTCTGAGTTTTCATTAATTAAAATTCTGTTTCAGTATTTTAATTATTGAAGTGTTACTGAAATTAATTTTCTTGTGTGGAATTAATTTGGTTAAATAAAATTTTATTTTATTTCCAAATTAATTGAAAAATAAAAGTTATAGTTTTTATTTCTTTTATTTTACAGAATTTAATTTTCTGTGTAGAATTAATTTGTTTAAATAAAATTTTATTTTATTTTCAAATTAATTGGAAAATAAAAGTTACATTCTTATTTCTTTTATTTTTACAGAATTTAATTCTGTGAATTTGGTTTAATTTTCTGTATAGTATAAATTCTAATTATAATTTTGTTTTATATATAGAATTGATGGCTACTGAAACAAATGCCCAAACAAGTACTACTGTGATGGCTGCAATGACGCCAACCCTCTCTCCTGTTGTAACAGTACCGATAAATCACGGTGAAAAACCAGAGAAGTTCTTAGGAACTGACTTTAAAAGATGGCAACAGAAAATGTTGTTCTATCTTACAACTCTGAACCTGACTCGTTTCCTCCGTGAAAATGCTCCTATCCTGAAAGAGGATGAAACCGACCGGCAAGTGATTGCTGCGGTTGATGCCTAGAAACATGCCGATTTCCTTTGCCGGAATTACGTCTTGAATGGACTTGACAACACATTATACAACGTCTACAGTCCAATCAAGACAGCAAAGGAACTTTAGGAATCGTTGGAGAAAAAGTACAAAACGGAAGATGCCGGCTCAAAGAAATTTGTGGTTGGCAGATTCTTGGATTTTGTAATGGTTGATTCAAAAATTGTGATCAGTCAAGCTCAAGATTTCCAACTCATTCTGCATGACATTCGCGCAGAAGGTATGTCTCTCACTGAATCATCTCAAGTTGCAGCCTTAATTGAAAAATTACCAAAAGGCTGGAAGGAATTCAAGAACTACCTCAAACACAAGCGCAAAGAAATTTCTATGGATGAGTTAATTGTGCGTTTGAGGATTGAGGAAGACAACCGCAATTCTGAAAAGCGGGCTGGTAAGCTTCCTATGGAGTCTAAGGCAAATGTGGTGGAACATGCTTTAAAAACCAAGAAACGAAAGTCTTCTGGAGAAAGTTCATCACAAGGCTCTAAAAGGGGGGAAAATAAAAAGTACAAGTTTAATGGCAAATGTTACATCTATGACAAAGAGGGACATCGGGCCAAAGATTGCCGTAGCAAAGGTAAAAGCAAAAGAACAACAAGCAAGAAGCCTGCTCAAGCCTACATGACTGAAGTGGACAATATTTCCAATGGTGTCGATGACATCAATCTTTCTGCAGTGGTTTCCGAGGCAAATCTTGTCGGAAATCTTAAAGAATGGTGGGTGGACACTGGTGCTACTCGTCATATTTGTGCCGACAAAAAGATGTTCACATCTTATTCTCCAGTGGACAATGGTGAACAACTTTTTATGGGCAACTCCTCAACTTCCAAAGTTGAAGGGCAAGGAAAGATTGTACTCAAGATGGCATTTGGAAAGGAACTCACTCTCAACAATGTGCTGCATGTACCGGACATTCGCAAGAATTTAGTATCTGGATCTTTGTTAAGTAAGAATGGGTTTAGGCTAGTTTTTGAAAGTGACAAGTTTGTACTTACCAAAAACGGGATGTATGTAGGAAAAGGTTACATGTCTGATGGCCTTTTCAAATTAAATGTAATGATCGTTGTACCCTCAGTTATTAATAATACATCTTCTTCTTACTTGCTTGAGTCTTCAAAATTATGGCATGGTAGACTAGGACATGTTAATTATGGATCTTTGCGTAAATTAATTAATATGGAATGTTTACCTAAATTTAATATTGATTCAAATCATAAATGTGAAATTTGTATTAAGGCAAAATTATCTAAAACTCCTTTTCATTGAATTGAAAGAAGTACGGAACCACTTGAATTAATTCATAGTGACATTTGTGATTTTAAATCAATTCAAACCAGAGGTGGGAAAAAGTATGTAATCACTTTTATAGATGACCATACTAGATATAGTTATATTTATTTAATTCGAACCAAGGATGAAGCTTTGGAAACTTTCATTCAATATAAGAATGAAATTGAAAATCAACTTGGTAAGAAAATCAAGAAACTTAGAAGTGATAGAGGTGGTGAATATGAATCACCTTTTGGTGAATTTTGTAAAGAACATGGAATAATTCATCAAACCACCGCTCCTTACTCACCTCAACAAAATGGAATTGCTGAAAGGAAAAATAGGACTTTAAAAGAAATGATGAATGTCATGTTAATAAGTTCTGGATTACCTCAGAACTTGTGGGGGGAAGCAATACTTTCTGGTAATTATATACTTAATAAAGTACCCCGAAAGAAAGTGAATCAAACACCTTACGAATTGTGGCATGGAAGAGTACCATCCTACAAATACTTAAAAGTGTGGGGGTGTTTGGCTAAAGTGGCTATTCCTATCCCTAAAAAGACTAAGATAGGTCCTAAGACCATTGATTGCATTTTCATTGGTTATGCCACGAATAGTAGTGCATATCGGTTTTTTATTCATAAATCAGAACATTCCGAAATGAATGTAAATACTATTATTGAATCTCGGAATGCATCTTTCTTTGAACATGTATTTCCGAATAAGATTGGACAAGAGACTAGTAATAAGAAAAGATCTTTTGATACTATTACTAGTAATGATCAAGAACATGATCAAGAACAAGAGTTAGATCAAAATGAAGAAGAGGAACCTAGGCGTAGTAAACGTGCTAGAACCTCAAAATCTTTTGATCCAGATTTTCTAACATATATGGTAGAAAATGAGCTTTTAACTTTTAAAGAAGCTATGTCCAGTCCTGAAGCTCCTTTATGGAAAGAAGCTGTCAACAGTGAAGTTGAATCTATCTTGCAAAATCACACTTGGGAATTAGTGGACTTACCACCAGGTTGTAAACCTCTTGGATATAAGTGGATTTTCAAAAGGAAAATGAAAGCGGATGGATCAATTGACAAATACAAGGAAAGACTTGTAGTCAAAGGATTTAGACAAAAAGAAGGTCTTGATTACTTTGACACGTACTCACCGGTTACTAGAATAACATCCATTAGAATGCTAATTGTCATTGCATCTCTATACAATCTAGAAATTCATCAAATGGATGTTAAAACCGCTTTCTTAAATGGTGAGTTAAATGAAGAAATTTACATGGAACAACCAGAAGGGTTTTCTGTTCCAGGGAAAGAAAATAAAGTGTGTAAATTGGTTAAATCATTATATGGCTTAAAACAAGCGCCAAAGCAATGGCATGAGAAATTTGATACGGCAATGATGTCAAATGGATTTAAAATTAATGAGTGTGACAAATGTGTTTATATTAAAAACACAGATAAAGGTTATGTCATTGTATGTCTTTATGTAGATGATATGCTCATCATTGGTAGTAACAATGACATGATTAAAACTACCAAGAAAATGTTGAATAAACATTTTGACATGAAGGACATGGACATTGCTGATGTAATTCTTGGTATGAAAATTACCAACACATCAGAAGGATATGCTTTGTCACAATCTCATTACATTGAGAAAATACTTGACAAATTCAGCAAAGATGATGATCATCTTGCTAGAACTCTTGTAGATGTTAATTTGTATCTTTCTAAGAATGTACAATAAAGTATTTCTCAATTAGAGTATGCCCAAATTATTGAAAGCTTAATGTACTTGATGAACTGCACTCGTCCAGATATAGCTTATGCAGTAAGTAAATTAAGTAGATATACGAATAATCCGGGAGTAGAACACTGGAAAGCAATGATAAGGGTTCTAAGATATCTCCGATTTACTCGTAACATTGGGCTTCATTATACTAGATATCCAGCAGTACTTGAAGGATACTATGATGCAAATTGGATATCAGATACTAGAGACTCGAAGTCCACCAGTGGGTATGTCTTTACTCTTGGTGGGGCGGCTGTATCTTGGAAATCTTCCAAACAGACTTGTATTGCTAGGTCTACTATGGAATCTGAATTCATAGCTTTAGACAAAGCAGGGGAAGAGGCAGAATGGCTTCGCCACTTCCTTGAAGATATTCCAATATGGCCAAAACCGGTGCCTGCTATATGCATACATTGTGATAGTCAATCAGCAATTGGTAGAGCACAGAGTCATATGTGTAACGGTAAGTCACGACATATTCGCCGTCGACATAACACCGCAAGACAACTACTCTCTAATGGAATTATTTCCATAGAATATATTAAGTCTAAAGACAACATAGCGGATCCACTAACAAAAGGGTTAGCAAGAGAGCTAGTTGAGAATTCATCGAGGGGAATGGGACTTAAGCCTATTAAATAAGAGTTACCACAACGGCAACCCAACCTAGTTGACTGGAGATCCCAAAATCTAGGTTCAAAGGGACAACTGAGTTGTGTATAACTCAGAAGGATCACTGGGGAGTCTAACTCCTACCCATTTCTGTGATGAAATAAGTGATGTCTGCAGCGATTTAGGTTAAGTAAAACTTTTAATGATTCTTATATCTAGGTTAACCTAGTAGAGTATAGCAGGATACTCTTCATAAGAATCACCTATGTGAGTGTGAACTAGGCCGGTTCTGTGAGATTTGTAAAGGGCTACAATTCTCTAGAGCACTCATGAGAGACCAGGTTGTTCAGGGCCAAAATGAACACAATAGTGAGAACTAAACTATGTCTGGGAATATACTGTGTGAGTTCTATTATTTTGGTTTACACAAATGGCTGAACAATTCAAGACATCATGTTCACTGATTAGCTAGTAAATCCGATAGTGTCTCACAAAGGAAGGTTCAAAGCCAAAAGCTACCTATCCTTTACAAAATATTTCCAATTTCTGTACTCTCTGTATTTAGATCATGTTGTTGCATTTTCTCTCCGTCAAATTCCATTCATGTGGGGGATTGTTGGAAAAATAGTGTTTTATATGGCTTATTTTGGGCCAACTTTGAGGCCAAAATTAAGTGGGCCCCAAACGTCTTTTGGGGTGGGTTCGAAGAGGTGACGTGTTCCTTGCCGCGTGGCAAGTCACACGGTGAAGACAAAACGTCAAAACCATTTATGAGTGAATGGGAAGTTGACGTCGTTTTCGGGTCTAACATTAATTTTTTAGACAAAATTCATTTGAATTTTTTTTTTTTAATAAAAATTATTGTGAGAATTTAATTTAATTCTAAATTCAAATTTTGGATTCCTAAGTGGTTTCCTAAAAGTTTGTAATTTTGGAAATTTAATTTAAATTCTAAATTCAAATAGTGGTTTCCTAAAGTTTGTCAAATAGATTTATATTTATATCCTTTTCAAGATTTTAATAAATCTATTCAACTTTTGGCTTTATTTGATTAAACTATTCTAAATAGTTTAATAATATATATATTCCAACTATTTTGAATATTGGTCCATCAGTTTGAAAACTGTTGTCCAAACGGTTCTATTTTCAAATTGGTTGAAATTTGTTCTAACATTTTTCAAACCTTTTTGAAAAAGAATTCAAGCAACAGTTGTATTCATTATGCACCTTCTCACTTTTTATTGGGACCTGTTCGGGCAGAGTTGGTTGCCTATATATACAGCCATTTTTTCAGCATTCCAAACCCCCGAAAAATTGAGTCTTGGTAATCCAAATTTTCCATCCGAAAAATCTGTTTGATTTTTGTCACTTTGCTGTCCAAATTTTTCTTTTACATTATTTTTTCATTCTAGTTTTAGAATAAAAATTTCAGAGAGTTAGAACACAAGTTTGGTTTGTCGAACAAATTGTTTGGAGTACTACTACAATTTGTGAAGATCATTGTATCCTGGGAGATAGACGCCACTCAACCGTAAGTACCATAGCGAGGCGAATCTGTCTTAAGGACAGAGTGTCACACACTCGACTTGGTCTTAATTTTAATTCGTTTCGATAAATAAATCTGGTATATTATTTATTTATTTTGTTTGAATTTATTTCAAGTTATTTTATATACACAGAAAATTATTCCAACAGAAATAATTTAGAAATCAACGAAAAAGGCTTTAGACAACTTAGAGAAATGGAAGGAACGAATGAGAACATGCATAGAACAAGAGGGTCTTGAAGAAGACCCAATTCCATCAAATGACTTCATCATTCATATATTTATTATATTATGTATTATCAATTTATCGGCTTATTTTGAGAAGTAAATTAAAAGTTAATTTTTTAATTTTTTTTTATAAAAAATTAAAGAAGTGATGTGATTTAAAAAAATTAAAAAATTAATAAATCGACTTTTAATCTAGTTGTCAAAAGAGGTAGTTGTCTTCATGGATGTGTACTTTTTTCTCTTTCTAATGTCATCTTCGTGTTGGACCAGCTCAATCTTGAAGAAAAATGGAAAATATGGTATCTGACTCAATTTTGCATTTGCTTGATAACTTAAGTTTTTATCATATAAGAGTGAATCAAACAAAGACACTAAAAACAAAAACAACAGAAAGTAAACCTAGACTTTGGTAAAAAAAGACTTTTATACTGTGTTTGGTTGAGAGATTTAGGGAGGAATTGGAAAGGAAAATGAAAAATATGTGTGAAATTAGGTGAAATATAGATATATTTTACTCACGTTCACCTAACTTTTTCCTTTTTCTTTCCAAATCTCTCCTTTAATCCCCCAATCAAATACAGCGTTAAAGACTTTTAAAGTTTTAATCATATAAGAGTAAACCTACACTTCATGGATGTGTAACTTAAACTTAAATTCTTTGGTAAAAAAAATAATTTCACTTTTAATTCCTATCAGGCTAGATGGACCTGGCAGAAAAAAATAAAATAAAATAAAAAATGTAAAGAATCTACTATAGACCAAAAAATAACTAAAAAATGTGATTTTTGTATCTTTAGTTATTTGTTTTTACTTTTGCAAAGAAGAAAAAAAATTACTTTTTGGACAATTTTTTGCTAGATAGACAAAAACGGTACAACAATTTGACAAAAAATTTTAAAATTTTACTAAAGCCAAAAAAAAAAAAAAAAAATGTAATTTGCTAGTTTGTGTCAAATATAACCTTAATTTTACTTTTAAATTAATGCATCTCATTGCCCTATAGCCTGTAGGCTGCTACTATTACTAATCTTTGAAAATTAAAAAATTAATAATAATAAATAAATCGAAGCGGTTAAGTGATAAAAAGAGGCTAAGTATTATTTTTACTAAAATTTTAATAGAATTTAATATAATTATATCAAATCTATAGCATTCAATATTTTTTTTTCCAAATCTCAAAAACAAATAATGTGATTTATAGGAATTCATGTCAATTAGATTCCCTTATACGAATTCATTTCATTAAGGCTCCGTTTGGCAAGAGTTTTTTTGGCTATTTTAGTCACAAAAGACAAAATAGGCTATTTTAGTCATAAAAAATAAAACATCACATCCAACTCATAATCATTACACTCTTCTCTCACAAAAAAAGTCAAAAAAATTTAAAAATCAAAAAATTCTTCCCAAACTAAATTTTTTAACTCAGGTTAAAATAATCAAAAAAAAATTAAAAAGCCAACCCCCTCTCCCAACGGAGGGTTAGGGATATACTCAAGCACATATTCTTAATTTCATTTTCAAGGTAACGCATTTCGTCACCCACTAGACCCGTCTTAATCTTGAAAATAATAAAATAAAAATCTTCCTTAAGATTTATTAATAAAAAATATTTATAATATCAATACATATTTTATATATTTTAAAACACTACCATATATTTTTATTCATTTTCTACACAAATATTTTAGGATTAGTTCCTAAATTATTGAAAAGTATCACTTAATCTCATAAATTATAAATGTATACAAATTGACTCCTTAAACTATTGAGAAGTTTTATTTTGCTCATAAACTATAAAAACATACAAATGGACCACTAAATTATTGGTGTATTTCACCTTGAGCTCTTTTGCTATGGAGTCCAATTTGTACACTTTTATAGGGGTGTTTTGGGAATATAGTTAAAAGTTATTTTTTAGCTTTTTTTGACTTTTTATGAGAGAGAAAAATGGGTTAAAACCTGGAAAGTGACTTTTAACCCACTTTCCAAAACACCCCATAGTTTAGGAAGCAAAATGAAACTTCTCAATAATTCAAAGAGTCAATTTGTATACATTTTTATAATTTGGGGGTTCCAAGTGATACTTCTCAATAAATGATAGGGTAAATTACAAATATATCTTCTAAAATTTGTTTAAATACAAATTACGCATGTAGTTTGAAAAATTATAAATGCAATTTTTTATTTAACGTAATTAACTAAAAAAATAAAATTTCTAACAACTATCTTATGTAATAATAAAATTACTTGAATTATTAATTGAAATAAAATTTTGATATAATTAAAAACTATTAATTGACTTCATAATAAAGGAGCCAATCATTACAACATTCGAAACATTAGAGACGGGATATAATTTTTAAAATGATATATAATAATTTTTTTTTAAGTAAATTTCAAATAGTGTATTTATAAATGATCTTACATTTTATATATTTTTTTTAACATTAATGATGATTTTAACATGTTTCATAAAATAAGAAAGAAAAAATCAAAGAATAATATTAGGAATTTTAAATATTTTATCAAATATTTTACTAAATATTTTATATAAGTATGAAACTTATATAAAATTCATGATATGAGTCTTTTAGTAGAATCTTTAAGAAAAATGCTTGGGGGCACTAAAAATGGAGTACTAGAAGGAGTACTCGTGATGTGGCAGTGGGCCCTGCCTACTTTCTATGCCTTTTTTTTTTGTTTTTTTTTATTTTTTGTTATTCCCAATGCATTAGTGCTATTAATGATTTATTTTTTAATGGTCAAAATCATTGTTGAATTTTTAAATACTAAATATTTTATATAAATATGAAACTTATATAAAATTCATGATATGAGTCTTTTAATAGAATCTTTAAGAAAAATACTTGGGAGCATTAAAAAGGTAGCATTAGAAAGAGCATTAGTGATGTGGCAGTGGGCCCTGCCCACTTTCTATGCTTTTTTTTTTTTTTTTGTTATTCCCAATGCATGTGCTATTAATGATGTATTTTTTAATGGTCAAAATCATTGTTGAATCTTTAAATACTAAATATTTTATATGAATATGAAACTTATATAAAATTCATGATATGAGTCTTTTAATAGAATCTTTAAGAAAAATGCTTGGGAGCACTAAAAATGGAGTACTAGAAGGAGCAGCAGTGATGTGGCAGTGGGCCCTGCCCACTTTCTATGCCTTGTTTTTTTTTAATACATTAGTGCTATTAATGATGTATTTTTTAATGGCCAAAACCATTGTTGAATCTTTAAATACTAAATATTTTATATAAGAGTAATGCTAAAGACCCCAAATATTCTACCAAAAGTTTTACCAAATGTCTCACATGGGTGTGGGACCCACACAATGTGGGTCCCATGTGGGTCCCACACCCATGTGAGACATTTGGTAAAACTTTTGGTAGAATTTTTGGGGCCTCTAGCGTTTTTGTTTATATAAATATGAAACTTATATAAAATTCATGATATGAGTCTTTTAATAGAATCTTTAAGAAAAATGCTTGGGAGCACTAAAAAGGGAGCACTAGAAGGAGCATTAGTGATGTGGCAGTGGGCCCTGCCCACTTTCTATGCCTTGTTTTTTTTTGTTTTTTTTTTTTATTTTTTGTTATTCCCAATACATTAGTGCTATTAATGATGTATTTTTTAATGGTCAAAATCATTGTTGAATCTTTAAATACTAAATATTTTATATAAATATGAAACTTATATAAAATTCATGATATGAGTCTTTTAATAGAATCTTTAAGAAAAATATTTGGGAGCACTAAAAAGGGAGCACTATAATGAGCATTAGTGATGTGGCAGTGGGCCCTGCCCACTTTCTATGCCTTGTTTTTTTTTATTTTTTGTTATTCCCAATGCATTAGTTCTATTAATTATGTATTTTTTAATGGTCAAAATCATTGTTGAATCTTTAAATACTAAATATTTTTATATAAATATGAAACTTATATAAAATTCATGATATGAGTCTTTTAATAGAATCTTTAAGAAAAATGTTAGGGAGCACTAGAAGGAGTATTAGTGATGTGGCAGTGGGCCCTGCCCACTTTCTATGCCTTGTTTTTTTTTTATTTTTTTGTTATTCCCAATGCATTAGTGTTATTAATAATGTATTTTTTAATGGTCAGAATCATTGTTGAATCTTTAAATACTAAATATTTTATATAAATATGAAACTTATATAAAATTCATGATATGAGTCTTTTAATAGAATCTTTAAGAAAAATATTTGGGAGCACTAAGAAGGGAGTACTAGAAGGAGCACTAGTGATGTGACAGTGGGCCCTGCCCACTTCTATGCCTTATTTTTTTTGTTTTTTTGTTTTATTTTTTGTTATTCACAATGTATTAGTGCTATTAATGATGTATTTTTTAATGGTCAAAATCATTGTTGAATCTTTAAATACTAAATATTTTATATAAATATGAAACTTATATAAAATTCATGATATGAGTCTTTTAATAGAATCTTTAAGAAAAATGTTTGGGAGAACTAGAAGGAGCACCAGTGATGTGGCAGTGGGCCCTGCCCACTTTCTATGCCTTAATTTTTTTGTTTTTTTTTTATTTTTTGTTATTCCCAATGCATTAGTACTATTAATGATGTATTTTTTAATGGTCAAAATCATTGTTGAATCTTTAAATACTAAATATTTTATATAAATATGAAACTTATATAAAATTCATGATATGAGTCTTTTAATAGAATCTTTAAGAAAAATGTTTGGGAGCACTAAAAAGGGAGAACTAGAAGGAGCACTAGTGATGTGGCAGTGGCCCTGCCCACTTTCTATGCCTTATTTTTTTTTTTTTTGTTATTCCCAATGCATTAGTACTATTAATGATATATTTTTTAATGGTCAAAATCATTGTTGAATCTTTAAATACTAAATATTTTATATAAATATGAAACTTATATAAAATTCATGCTATGAGTCTTTTAATAGAATCTTTAAGAAAAATATTTGGGAACACTAAAAAGGGAGCACTATAATGAGCATTAGTGATGTGGCAGTGGGCCCTGCCCACTTTCTATGCCTTGCTTTTTTTTTATTTTTTTTATTCCCAATGCATTAGTGCTATTAATGATGTATTTTTTAATGGTCAAAATCATTGTTGAATCTTAAAATACTAAATATTTTATATAAATATGAAACTTATATAAAATTCATGATATGAGTCTTTTAATAGAATCTTTAAGAAAAATGTTTGGGAGCACTATAATGAGCATTAGTGATGTGGCAGTGGGCCCTGCCCACTTTCTATGCCTTGTTTTTTTTATTTTTTGTTATTCTCAATGCATTAGTGTTATTAATGATGTATTTTTTAATGGTCAAAATCATTGTTGAATCTTTAAATACTAAATATTTTATATAAATATGAAACTCATATAAAATTCATGATATAAGTCTTTTAATAGAATCTTTAAGAAAAATGCTTGGGAGCACTAAAAAGAGAGCACTAGAAGGAGCATTAGTGATGTGGCAGTGGGCTCTACCCACTTTCTATGCCTTGTTTTTTTTTTTTTTTTGTTAATCCTAATGCATTAGTGCTATTAATGATGTATTTTTTAATGGTCAAAATCATTATTGAATCTTTAAATACTAAATATTTTATATAAATATGAAACTTATATAAAATTCATGATATGAGTCTTTTAATAGAATCTTTAAGAAAAATGTTTGGGAGCACTAAGAAGGAAGCACTAGAAGGAGCACTAGTGATGTGGCAGTGGGCCCTGCCCACTTTCTATGCCTTATTTTTTTTGTTTTTTTTTTTAATTTTTTGTTATTCACAATGCATTAGTGCTATTAATGATGTATTTTTTAATGGTTAAAATCATTGTTGAATCTTTAAATACTAAATATTTTATATAAATATGAAACTTATATAAAATTCATGATATGAGTCTTTTAATAGAATCTTTAAGAAAAATGTTTGGGAGCACTAAGAAGGAAGCACTAGAAGGAGCACTAGTGATGTTGCAGTGGGCCCTGCCCACTTTCTATGCCTTATTTTTTTTGTTTTTTTTTTTATTTTTTGTTATTCACAATGCATTAGTGCTATTAATGATGTATTTTTTAATGGTCAAAATCATTGTTGAATCTTTAAATACTAAATATTTTATATAAATATGAAACTTATATAAAAGTCATGATATGAGTCTTTTAATAGAATCTTTAAGAAAAATGTTTGGGAGCACTAAAAAGGGAGAACTAGAAGGAGTACTAGTGATGTGGCAGTTGGCCCTGCCCACTTTCTATGCCTTATTTTTTTTGTTTTTTGTTATTCTCAATGCATTAGTGCTATTAATGATGTATTTTTTAATGGTCAAAATCATTGTTGAATCTTTAAATACTAAATATTTTATATAAATATGAAACTTATATAAAATTCATGATATGAGTCTTTTAATAGAATCTTTAAGAAAAATACGTAGGAGCACTAAAAAGGAAGCACTAGAAGGAACATTAGTGATGTGGCAGTGGGCCCTGCCCACTTTCTATGCCTTTTTTTTTATTTTTTGTTATTCCCAATACATTAATACTATTAATGATATATTTTTTAATGATCAAAATCATTATTGAATCTTTAAATATTAAATATTTTACACTTATATAAAAGAGTCGTGTTACGTAGCTCGAAAGAGCGTCCCCCCTAATCCCCCGAAAATAAAAACGACGTCGTTTCGACGTTTTTTGAATTTTTTTTTTTTTTTTTTCAGAGAAGAAGAAGCAGACGCGAAGGAAGAGAAGAAGAAGAGAAGAAGAAAGAAAGAAGAAGAGAAGAAGAAGGGAAGAAGGGAAGAAGGCAGAGGCAGAGGAAGAAGGCAAAGGCGGAGGCGACGGCGACGGCGGCCGGGCGGAGCTGCGACGATCGCAGAGCTGCGACGAAATCGGCAGAGCTGCGACGATCGGCAGAGCTCGACGATCGGACGATCGGCCGGAATGCAGGGGCCTCTATGTGTGTGTGTGTCTCCATTCCCTCTTCTCTCTTCTCTCCCTCCCTCTCCCTCTCTCTCTCCCTCTCCCTCTTCCCCCTGCGTTTGAGCTCGGAAATGGTCAAAAATGGCAGAAAAAAAAGAAAAAAAAAAAAAAAACCCTAATGCCCAAAACGACGTCGTTTTGGGCATTAGGGGGATTAGGGGGGACAAGTTTCGAGCTCTCAAACATTATCCTATATAAAATTCATGATATGAGTTTTAATAGAATCTTTGATAAAATATTTAGGTGTTCTCACATTTTTCAAAATCAAATTGACAGCTCAACTTTCATACGATGACAAAACAGGCAGACACAAAACTAAATTTATATGCCCCGCCGCTCCTCTCTCTTCCATATGCAGAGAGAGAGAGAGAAACGCAGAGAGAGAGAAAGGAGAGAGATGGAAAACTCCGGCGAGCAATTCGACGTAATTGTGGTTGGAGGAGGCGTAATGGGTAGCTCCACAGCCTACCAAATCGCCAAAAGAGGCTTCAAAGCTCTCCTTCTCGAGCAATTCGATTTCTTACACCACCGAGGTTCCTCCCATGGCGAATCCAGAACCATTCGCGCTACATACCCAGAACCTTACTATTCTTCCATGGTTATGGACTCCTCGAAGCTCTGGGAAGAAACCCAATCCGAAATCGGCTACAAAGTCTACTTCAAGACCTCCCAATTCGACATGGGTCCTTCTGACAACAAGTCTCTCCGAGCCGTAATCGCCAACTGCGAGTCAGACTCGATTCCTCACAGAGTCCTCGACGCCCACCAAGTGTTCGACGAATTTTCCGGCCGAATCTCCATTCCGGAGAACTGGGTCGGCGTGGTGAGCGAAGTCGGCGGCGTAATCAAAGCCACAAAAGCAGTCTCCATGTTTCAAACACTGGCGATCAAACACGGCGCTGTGTTGAGAGACAACACGGAGGTTGAGAACATCGAGAGAGACGGTCTCAGAGGCGGCATTTCGGTGTCTGCAAAGAATGGAGAGAAGTTTTGGGGAAAAAAATGCGTAATCACAGTTGGGGCTTGGATGAAGAAACTCGTGAAAAGAATCGCCGGAATCGAAGTCCCAATTCAGCCCCTAGAAACCAGCGTTTTATACTGGCGGATCAAAGCGGGGCACGAGGACGATTTCACGATCTCCGGCGGATTTCCGACGTTTGCCAGCTACGGCGAGCCATACATATACGGCACGCCGATGCTGGAGTTTCCGGGATTGATAAAAATCCCGGTGCACGCGGGTCAGCCATGCGATCCGGAGGAGAGGAGGTGGGAGCCGACGGCGCCGGCGGTGGTGGAAATGGTGAAGGAGTGGATAGAGGGGAGGTTTGGAGGGGCGGTGGAGGCGGCGGCGCCGGTGGTGGCGCAGTCGTGCATGTATTCGATGACGGCGGATGAGGATTTTGTGGTGGATTTTGTGGGGGGAGAGATGGGGAAGGAGGTGGTGGTGGGAGGGGGGTTTTCGGGACATGGGTTCAAGATGGCGCCGGCGGTGGGGAGGATCTTGGCGGAGATGGCGTTGCGTGGAGAGGCTGGGGAAGGTGTGGACATAAAGCATTTTGGGTTGAGAAGGTTCTTAGGGAATCCTAAAGGTAACATCAAGGACTTTGAAGATCAAGTCAACTTTTGTTGCTGAAAAAATAAATAAATAAATAAATTAGGAATTCATAAATTTATCACAAATTGTATGGAAGATAGTTGTGTTTGGTTTTGTGATTGATTTATGTACAATTGAAATAATGATTTCTTCTTTTTTCTATTTGTGCATTTCTAAATTGAATCAGTGTAAGATTATCTAATCATTTAATAAATGAATCACTGATCGCTCATAAATAATTAGACTCTCTTTATAATTTGGATTTGTGTATAAAGTGATGTGTTTATAAGTGATTAGTGATTTATTTGGTAAATGAATTAGGCAAAGATAGCACCATTATGCTGAATTAATTTGTAATAAATTAAGCATGTTATGATGATGAAATTTATAGTAATGTTATATTTTAGGAGAAATTTACAGCATATACTCCTAAATAAGTGCATTGTAATTAAATTATAAGTTTTTGTAATGAAAGATGTGCATCAAAGTTAAAAATAGTACCAACAAGGGTTGTTTCAATTGGTAAGACTTATTCCCTTAGCCTATTTAGCTTTGATTCGCTTCCCGTTGCCAATAGTCCTTTGTTGATGGACGATATTGCATAACGTTTTCCCTGACCCTGGAATGGAGTAGTCTTCCCTCCTCCTACACTTTCTTATGAATAAAAAAAAATAAAAATAAAAAAACAAAGTTAAAAATCGTAAAATTATGACACTAATTTTTATTTTGACATTTTATGGTGTATAAAAAATACTTTTATGGTGATAAAAGTTATAAAGAGCCTATATCATATGATTACCCTTTGGGGGGGGGGGGGAAGATTTCTTGACAAAAAAATAAGTGAGCTAAAAAAAAACAGATCTGATATGTAGCCCGAAATTTTCGAGCTTAAATTTGTCCTGAATTCAAAACGACGTCGTTTTTGAATATATATATTTTTTTCTTCTTTCTTTCTCGCTATTTTTGAAGATGAAGATGAAGATGAAGAAGAAGCAGAAGAAGAACAAAAGAGAAGAGGGAGCAGCTGAACACATCATCATCATCAACACTGAAAGTAGCTAACAAATTTTTTTTTTTCCCCTTCATTTTCAGATCTAGATCCACTAGAAAAAAAAAAAAAATCAATCAACACATCATCATCATCAACAACATCTTCATCATCAACGCATCATCATCAACCAACAAATTTATTTCTCCATTTTCAGATTTAAATCCATTAGGAAAAAAAAAAAAAAAGTAGTGGCAATCGACAATACCCACCGGTGATCACCGCCATCACCGTCAAAGCCATCACCGTCTCGATCTTTTCCCCTTCTTCTCTCTTCTCTCTTCCTCTTCTCTTTTCTCCTCTCTCCTCTCTTGCTCTCTCTCTCGCCTCTGTATTCAAAAGCAAGAAAAGAAAAAAAAAAAGAAACCCAAAACGACCGTTTTGGGTTTCAAGCCAATTTCGAGCCAGTTAGTTTCGGGCTACCAAATATTTTCCAAAAAATTTATTTTAACTAATAAATTAACTTGTAAATGAATTCAAATATTCAATCATGCAGAAAACAAAATATTATGATTAAAAATAAAATAAAATAAAAAGAGTAAGGTAAATATTACTGAAAATTATACTGGCTAGCTAGTAGTTGTAGTAACCAATTTCTATATGGGGCATTTGATAATAGACCCCTCAGTGCCTAACTTGTCCTTCAAAAGGATAATAATTATATAGATCCTTTCAAAACCCTCTAATATTTTAAAACTTATTTCTTTTTACTGTAATACCCTCACATGTGTGTGTATATCAACTTGTAATCACTCTCTCTCATCTCAATCTCTCTTCTTCTGTCTTGCACTTATCACTATTCTCTTCATCGGTGCCATCGCTGCTCTCCATCGGCACCACCGCCCCTCACCATGGAACTCTTTCTCTACCGTCTTCATCACCGCCATCATTTGTTGTATCCACAACTTCAGATCTGAGATCATTCACAATTGTTGTCACCGAAAAATGACGATTTGCGACGGTTCGCAAGCCTCAAATCTGAACTAACTCTCTCTCTCTCTCTCTCTCTCTCTCTCTCTCTCACACACACACACATCTTCTTCTTCTTCTTCTTCTTCTTCTTCTTCTTCTCTTGATCCTCTATTTTCGAACTCTATTTCTTTATCTTTCTTTCTTCTTCTCATGATGCTCTGTTCTTTTAACAATAAAATTCTACTTTGGTTCATGACACAATACTCTCCTATAAAGCCATCCTTACAAATTGTTTCATAGTAAAATTTTACTTTGAATCATAATAAATTTTATTCTGATTCAGAGTAAAATTTTATTCTGTAATTTTAAAAAAAAAAAAAAAAAAAAAAAAGAGTAAAATTTTATTGTCATAGTATATTAGTATGTTATTAACCAAAGTAAAATTTTACTATAACAAAAACAAAGTATATATTAAATGAACGAATCAGAGTCAAATTTTACTTTTACATCTATGAACAAACAAACAAAAACTCTTTAATTTTTCATTGCAATATCTTAATTTCTTATTTTTTTGCCAAATCTATTTTTTTTATTATTATTATTATCTTTGATCTGAAGTTATTGATCTTAAATATGAATTCGTAGATATTAAATCTGAGATGGTGGTGGTTTAACGGTAAAGATGGTGGTTGTCGGCTGACGGTAAGGATAAGCAATACTGATAGATGATGAAGATGACAGAGACGATAAACAATTATCAAGTTGATGAAGAGAGAGAGAGAGAGAGAGAGTGAGAGTGCTGTAAAAAATAGAAGAGAGGGTATAATGATCAAATAAAATATTTAAATAACAAATTTTATCTTTTATATAGAATTTTATAATTATAAAAGAGTTTTAAAAGTACTAAAAAATTTTCTGTCTTTATAACCAAAAAAATAAAAAAAATGCTAAGAGGAGTTAAAAGGCCAAATTTCCGTTTCCAAATTTCCTTTCATTTCCTTGTGTCAAACGTAACATGATGACACCATAGAATCCTTTTTTTTAGTTCCAAAAAAAAAAAAAATACTTAACATTAATCAATGTGGGCAATTTCAGCCAGTGGCTTTGTCTTTGATACTACTACCAGCCTACAAAATTGTTGCCTGTACTTCATACAAGCTGGCCTCTCCTGATTTGACGTTGAAAACAAATTATTTTAAATTTTTTTTAATATTTAATTTTTTTTGATAAATAATGATTCTTTTAATTTTTTATGAAAATATATATAAAAAATAAAAAGAATGATCTGATAACTTATAATAACTTTTTAACTTCTAAATTAAAATTAAAAGTTATCAAACAAGACTTTAGAAAACAAATAGACCTTTCTTAGATAAATAAATAAATTTATTTTATTGTATTTTTTTCAGACAAATATCATAAAAAATATGACTATAATTATTGAATTAATCTCATCTTTTTTATTGGACAAAATGAACGGACCAAATCATCAAAGTAAAACCCGTAGTGGGTCTCACAAGCCCAATAACAAGCCTCTCCCATTTGTAATTTGTGACATTAAAACACAGAACTAGAGATTAAAACAACCATCAATAAGAACAAGTATCACTACAGGAAAAGTAGTTCTAAACCCTTCATTTCATTCCATTCCTTGCAATATTTTCAACAATTATTGCAAAAGAGATTCCAATAAAATTTTAACGCTTGAATTATCTGCGCAAAAAAGATATACATACCTTAACCCAAAATGAGGATGAAAAGGCTACGATATTGAAATATTGTTGTGAACTATGAAGGTATAACAAGAAACAACCTTTCGGCTTCTTAGGACAGACATTGCAATTCAAAAGGAACAATGTCCAACCTAAACAATTTTCAATCTATGTCCTCTGTGACAGTAAAGGCTAGCTTTTTTTCTTATTAGATGCAACCAAGCGATCTGCAATTTATATGAAAGAGGCAAACCACAGTAGCCTGGTTGAGCTGAATAACAAATTAATCTGACTACATCTAAATCTACAAGAGAACAATTCACGATTATACAAAGAAAGCTTGATTGATGCCACTGGAACGTGCCCGTGACCCATGCTCATCTTGCTGCAAACCAAATCAGAACCTTCAACAACTCAATCATCAACACCATAAAATACTTCTGCATTAAGAACAAAGTACTTGATTGTGTATACTTTTTTTTCTTATTCCAATGAAAATTTATAATTAAAAGAGCTTTAATTCCTCCCACAAACTGGCCAATTGAGTATAAAATTGCTCGAACTTCAAATGCAATGCAAAATAAATTCTAAGATAACATTTACGCATCAATAGTCAAGTGCTGGTGGAAAGTTTGCAGCGTAGCCTACTGTTGGTGTCTTTTCATTTTTATTCCAGATTTGTCTATTCGTTTTGTGGGTAAACTATCAGAAGCAGATTTGTCTATTCTTTACCTGAGAAAAAATTTATATATATATATATATATATATATATTTTTGGGTAGGGGTGAAATCATTTATATTCATTAAACATTATTTCAACTCCAGATTTTGTACTACCATGAAATTTGTCAAAGTGCTCAAGCTATTTTTGTATTATTTTACACAAGCATACACCGCAAGCAATGTGGAACTAATAATGAACAATTAATTAAAATTACTAACTGCAATACCATGAATAACAACTTTTGACATGAATGCTATCCAACCAAATAAATTGTAACAACAGTGAACATCACAACTAAATAAATAAGCAAATAATTGAGAGAGAGAGAAAGAGAGAGAGAGAGATCACTAACCAGTAAAACTCTTCTCAAACTACAAAAGTTGCAAGAAGGGCATGTATAAGAGCCCAATAGATGATGACACCAAGTCGTAAAGCAGGTTGTCGCATTAGCGCCCGATCACAAGAAACCCTGGAAGATTCCATACACAAAATGATTTTTTCTTCATGAGATTAAGCAAAAACCCCAATGAAAATAGAACAAAGAAAGAAACAGATAAAGCTTATACCATAGACCATCAATCATGTCGGTTACAGGTCTCGTGAATCTTGGCACTATTCTCGATGTAGTGAGTGACTTGAAACCATGCGCTGAAATGGAAAAAAAAATTATATATTTTAAATCTTATCAGCTATTCGGCTAACAACAAATAAAACAAAATACATTTATGGAAAAAAGAATAGTACAAGCCCATAAGAAATCGCCTCAAAAGATAAAAGAGTGAGGGACTGGGTTTTGCTCCCCATAGAAATCCTATCCTTGAGATGAACGTAGGGAATAGATCTCATCATTACAAGGAATCCTCCAGGTTTGAAGCCTTGATCATCTTACCAACAAGCCAAAAGCCTCAAAACCTAGGAGCAATAGAGTTCTCTAAATCCTACACCACCAATCTGTCACCAAAACCTTTTTCCGGTCACTGACCTCATTGAAGGTCTTTACCCCCAGCTGTAGAATTCTTCTCGACCTCATCTTCTTCTATTTCAAACATATTTATCCATTCTATCTATACACATCGATGAATATATCACCAATACCGCAGATTTTATTCTACAGTTACAAGTGTTGTGTTACGCCTATTTTTGCAACCAATACAAATGTTATGGTTACAACTTACAAGTTTTTTGTTATGCCTATTTTTTCTTTTTTCTTTTTTCTTATCTCTTTTATTTTTTTTGGAAAATTAGAAACTAGTTTGACAAATAAACACCAAAAATCTTTTTGAATTTTCTAAAACTATTTCAGCCCCAAAAAAGAGAACCATATGAAAATAAAGAGTGCTTTTTATTTTTTCATTTTTTTTTCACCAAACTAGTTTTTGAAAAAAAATTCAAAAAAAGAAAAAAAAGATTTTGAAAACTCAACCAAACAAATTGCTCGAAAACTACATCACATACAGTATACTCTTACTTTCTGCTGTCAATTAAGTTTAAATTGGACTTCTTTATCTTTTCTTTCATATTTGACCCATAGTAGAACTTTTGCAATTAATTCCTAAAACCCAACTTTAATACTCCATCCACATGGTTAAACCACAGATGCCTAGCACATGGGATTCCCCAGTAGTAATAAAAAGGGCCTCATACATACATGTAACAGGAAGTATAACATTACCTTTATCATCATCTTCCTCCTCTAATCTACCACCATTACCATGGTCCGTATCTATAGCAATAGAAACTTGATCGTTGTTGACCTTGCGCAAACTGCGAACTTGAGGCGTCATGGAGGTCCCTGGTACTGCCCACTTGTTTACCTGTGCATCAAACATCCACCAGAATGAAGCACCATGAGAATGCAGTTGCTCCAAATACAACATTGCAATAAGTAGATACGATTGTAAAACTAGAAGATGCAAAACATGTCAGGCCAACAACCTGAATTTATAATTCGACTTTTGAACAAGTTTGTCAAAATTATTTTTCGGTCTGGACGGCGGTGAAGGATTACTTATGGGTATCCACGAAGCAGCAAAATTTCCATTTGTTTCCACTAATATTTCATAATTCGTTTCCTAGGAAACGAAGACATTTCGGCCATTTTAATGTAAGTGAATTGAATTTTGTTCCTTGGTAATCGTGAATATCACTTTTAAACAAATCTGATTAGATCTAACATGTGAAAAAATTTAAAGGAGTATAAATTGTAAGACGACAGAGGAAAATGTAACAGCAAATTTGAATCTTAAAGGACATAAACTTTGATGCATGTTAATAACTATCCAGTTAACCATATTTGAATTTACTAACAAATATCAAAAAATGAGGCTACCATTCAAGGTTGAGAAAATAAAGAAAAATATAACATGACATACCAGTGGTTCAACTTCCAGTATTTCAGAAGCTGTACTTCCTGTATGTCCAGAATCTCCCACTCCCTGAAGCCTGGTTAATTGTGACTCCTTCTCACGTAAGGAATTCTCAAGAGATTCTTCTTTACGTGTTAACTCTTCTACTCTACTCTTCTCTACTTGCAACATTGTATCTTTGCTCTGTACCACCGCCCTTAGATCCTCCATTTCAGATACCAGTGACACGATCTGCTTCTGAAATATCTCTCTGTATTCATGAACTTTATCCCTTTTCTTGTCATCAAAATGCACATCATTCACCAGCACCCCAGAAATCATTGTGTCCAACCATGTCAATAAATCAAGGATCTCATCTGAATTTCTTTTGTTGCTCATCTGGGATGCAACTAGAGCATCATTGGTGCATCGTGTGACTTCTTGCCTTAAGAAAGAGATCTCTGCATCCCGTTCTTGTAACTGTGACTGAAGCTTCTCAACCTCAGAAAGGAGGCTAGCAGACAGTTGATGAAGTTCATCAAACTTGCTCACGGTAATCGAAAGTTTTTTCATAGCCTTTCCACGAGAGGCTTCTAGGTTTTCCAAATCTACATTTTTTTCTTGCACAACTCTTTCCAATTCCCCAATTTTGTTTCTTAGGTCTTCCATCTGGGTCTCCTCCTCATCAAGTGCTTGCATCAGCACCTCAATTTCTGTTTCAGAATTATAAATTGAAGTTAAGAAATAATTCTGTGGACAACGTATTTAATTTGTAACAAATAAAAACAGCCAGATTAAAAATAACAGAACTGACCTTGTTCTTTCGCAGCCAGCGCATCACCCAGTGATCTAACTCTCTCCTCCGAGTCTTTCAAGGTAGCTTCGCCATTTTCTAGTTCTTTCACTCTATGTTCCAACATGTTACGCTCTTCCTCCGTCACTTCCAGCTGCCTCTCTAAATCATTTAGCCGAGCCTTTGCAGATTGAAAGTCTTGCAAGTGACTCCTTGCAGCAGCTTCAGCTTTCTTGATCTGACTGACAAGCTCCACACAAATTCTGTCTTTTTGGATGTCCTTCTCCTGGAGCTCTTTCTGCAAATTTGAAATGGTAGTCTTCATTTCCTTTTGGCCACCTTCTACAACCTGGGCTTGAATACACATGAAGTCCTTGACAACTGACAACAATCTATCTGCCATTATCCTAATCCGTTCATCAGATGACAAATGAGTCTGTTGGCTAAAAAGAGTTCCTTCATCACCAGAAATTGAAGATTCCAAGTTCATCCCCAGATCTGTGGCAGCCAAACCATTTCCAACAAACTGGGCTTTGCAATTCTCAATTTCCATAACTGAACTACTGCAGGCTTCATAAAGCAACGAAATGTTTCTACGCATTACAACACTTTCAGTATCTTTCTCTTTCTCCATGACCTCTAATCGGATTATGTTCTCCCTCATGGATTCAAAGGACTGTTTTTGGGAAGTCACTTCTCTATGAATAATACCCGCTACTTCAGATGCATGCTTAGCTCCTTCATCTAATGTAATCAAGTGTTTGTATAATTCTTCTTTAAGAGCACCGATTTCTTTCATGAAATCTTGCAATTGATGCCCAAGAAGACTACAAATGTCAACAAAAATATTGTCATCGGTACACTCTTGCATCTTCGATTCCAATAATGAATTTGTAGCCAAGAACTTCTCCTGGACAGGAAGATGAGTATTAGAAGAATGGGGGGGATGATAAGTATTTTGTGCAGCAACATAAAGGGGGAAAAATATGTTTGGAAGGTATGAACAAGTATTGAAAGTAATGGCCCACTTAAAATATATTTAAAAAGAAAAAAAGAAAAAAAAAGAATACAATGAAATATAAATAGAAACTGTAATTATTTTTAAAATAAATAAATAAAAGTACGCTAAGAATGTTCCCAAAAGGCAAAACAAAAAATACAAATATATTGCAAGAAAATAGACAGAAAACAAAATTAACTAAAGAATTCATGTCAGAACATGTGGCAAAACATAGGAAAGAATTTAGATCAAGTATCTTGTATCTATAAGCAGGGAGGGTGTGGCCAACAACTTGAGAGCAACTGAAGATGGACATTACATTACATCAATATTTCACAATATTAAGAACAAAAATAATGGTACCTTGTTTTCCGCATTAGCAGAAATAATGCTCACAGGACCACCAAGAGGTAGGCCAACCACATTCATAGCCTCACTTGGTTCCAGACATGACATCATACTTGCCTCCAGATTGTGCAGATATTCCAAGTCCTTGGAGAGGACGTCACCAAGAAGATCATTAATATCAACGAAGCCCTTTCTCAGTTGATCAACACAGGATTTTAACAGCTTCAGCTCAGCAAGTTGGTTATTTCTTTCTACAGAACGAACAGCAGACAACTTTTCAACTTGCGAAAAAGCTTCACGTTTGGCAGCTTCAGCCAAATCTCTTTCCTTGGAGAGTTCTGAAAGCTCACTGGCAGCCATTGAAAGCTCCTCTTGCAGTCCATCATTTCTTTCTTGGACTTCATTCAACTCTGCCAGGAGTAGCTCAGCCGCTCTTCTAGATTTCATCGAATCATGTTCAGAAGAAGCCACAGCGGCATGTAGATCACGGCATTGTTTCCCAATTTGTTCCAACTTCTCAACAGGATCACTGATATTAAATTCAAAACCAGCACCAATGTCATTCAAAGTATTCAAAATCAAGCTCAGAGTATTGGTTTTCTCTTGCAAAAAGTACTCAGTATCTGCCAACCGATTTCTCATGAACAAACTCTCTGATTCCTGGACTTCTAGCCTTTCCTGGTAGGTGGATAAGTCCTTTATGTTCTGTTCATAATCTGAAAGTCTGCTTTCCCGGTAGTTAACCTCAGATTTCAGGCGTTCCACCTCATTGTTCACTTCTTCAATGGTCTGTTTCAAACTATCACGCTGTTGGACCAATGATTTTCCTTTTCTAACTGCGACATTTAACTTCTCTCTAACAGAAATTGACTTCTGCTCCTCCTGACTAAGTAACTCTTGCAATTCTTTCCATTTTACATCTAATGCTTCAACTTCATGGACCAAAGATTGATTGCTCTCCATATATCTATCTCTCTCCTCCTTCACGCACAGCAAATCCTGCAAAGCCTCCTCCAGTTCTTTCTTAAGAACTGCCACATCCTCCTTTGAATCCTCAGAATCTCTCTTTTCATCCTGAATGGCACCAGCATTTTTTGTATTTTTCTCATCAGCTGAGTCAACAAGAATAGGTTTCTCTAAAGCAAGGGCTGTGTACTTCTCTGACAGCTTCTTCAGTAGTTGTTCCAAACACTCGGTACTACTGCCACCAGAAACCACGTCCTCTGTAACAGAATCCTTGAGCAAATCATGCACCAAATCCTCCAATCTTCTTATCTCATCTTCAATATGCTCCTGATTTCTGACTTTCTCAACCAATTTCTCTTGCAAAGCAGATACCTCCTCCTGCAGTTTATCATTCTCAAGTTCAAATTGGACTACCTTCTCTGAGACCTTATCAAAATCACGAGTTAGAATCTCCAAACTATCAGAGAGATGCTCTTTTTCAACCAATTTCTCTTGCAAAGCAGATACCTCCTTCTGCAACTTATCATTCTTAAGTTCAAAATGGACTGCCTTCTCTGACACCTCATCATAATCACGAGTTAGAATCTCCAAACTACCAGAGAGATGCTCTTTTTCAACCAATTTCTCTTGCAAAGCAGATATCTCATTCTCCAGCTTATCATTCTCAAGTTCAAATCGGACTAACTTCTCTGAGACCTTATCATAATCACGAGTTAGAATCCCCAAACTATCAGAGAGATGCTCTTTCTCGTGAAGAACGGCTTGGAGAGCTGTCTCAAGATCATATAATCTCTTTTGTGACTCTTCCACATCAGCAGTTAATGAGGAACAATACGTTTCCAAGTTATTAACCTTCTGCTGGAGAGAATTACAGTGGTGATGAGCCTCTGAAAGCGCACTTCCCAACCACTCAATCCTATCCTCTGGCTCCATGGAGCGCAACTGCAAAGGCATATTTATCCTCTCCAATGTCTCTTCCCACCGTTGCACAACATTGTTTCTTTCCATCAAAGATTGTTCCAGCATCTCATTTTGTTCAGCCAAGCCATAGAACTTACTTTGAAGCTCCTCATATTTTCCTCTCAAATCATCACCTGAATTTGAGTTTGGCTGTGTGTCTTCCTTCCAGGTTTCCATAGCTACAAAACCAGCATCAGAATATGATCCTCCCCCAACAGAACTTTTCTGATCCCAATCAGCAGGAGGCACAGAGTTCCCAGTAACTGACCGCGCTAACCAATCAACCTTTTCAATTATATCTCTGGCATGGAAGTGCTCTGGCAGCTCTAGATCTTCTAGAATCTCTTCTATTCTCTGGAGTATAGAATCTTTGAGAAGAAATGATTCTCTTAATGCAGTAGCCGAGTTGCGAATGTATGAGAGTTCAGATTCCAGAGCTTCCACACGCTCACCAGCCTCTGAATAGGTCTTAAGTTTTGTTTCAACCTCCCAAAGTCTGGCATCTTTCAACTGTAACTCCTGAGAGCATTTCTCCAGTTCACTGGATGTTTCTGCTAGAGATTGCTTGAGATTGTCACGCTGCACAATCAAACCTTTTCCCTTTGAAACAGCTATGCTGAGTTTTTCTCTGATAGAAGATACCCGCTGGTCTGACTGTTCAAGCTCGTTTACTTTCTCCTGTAACTCAGCCCGAACAGCAACAAGGTCCTCCACTCCCTGCCTCAAACTTTCCTTAAGAATGAGGGTTTCATTATCATGTTGAACAATCAAAAAGCTCAAGTGCTCTATTTGTCCCTGCAATTCACTTAATTCCATTTCCTTACTGGACAAGCTGACCTGCTCATCAGCCTCTTTGTATTTTTGAAACAGAAAAGATATAAGACGCTGTAAGCGTGATTCAAGCTTATCTGAGTCAATGCCAGTTCCATTCAGCTTAACGGCACCTTCAACATCTTCAACCAGCTTTAGAATGGTATCTGAATCAAGGCCTCTTTTCTTCAGTTTCTCCATTTCTTTTGCCATATCAATCAACTCCAAGTTCAGTTTATCGTTCATAGATTTGAATTGCAGCCTCTCACCCAGAAGCACTGCCAGTTGCTCCATGAGGGTATCATAGTTATCAAGATGTAGAGGATCTATAAGGTTCTCATTTTGTTTAATGATCTGGCTTTGTTCTACATGCTCACATGAATCATTTACAAGCCTCTCAAGGTTACCATGGACCCCATGTAATACACCAATAGCCAATTCATTCTTTCTATGCAAATCATTGAACTTTTCAATCATGTCCTTGTATGAACTGCACATTGCTGTGTGATCTTTGCCAGAAGCTTCTAATTTTTCCTGCAGATTGTCAATCACTTTGGTTGCAGCATCAACAGAAGCAGCCACACGGCTACCTATATCTAGGCAATCATGATTGCCAGAGGGTGTGGAGGAAAACAAGCTCCTGATCAATGCATCAAGCTTCTCGACTGTCTGAACAACCTGAGCAACAGTAGAATTCCATTCTTGCTCAAGTATTGATGCCCTCTCAGCTACTTCTTTATGCAGAACTTCCACTTGATTAGAGATAGAGGAAGCCATCTCATCTGAACTTGAGTGCATTTCATCCAACTGTCTCTCCAATACACTAATACGTGGCTGATAGTCACCAAGCTTTTTAACAAGCTCACTGTTCTCTGCTCCAAGAATAGTACTGTGTTGCCTTACTGCTTCATACAGACCCAGAAGCTCACCCTTCTTTGCTTCAATATCACACACATGTTGCTTTACAAACTCATATAAAATAATGACTTCGATATTTGCTGCTTCAGAACTGATATTGTGTTCCTTCAGAGCTTCATAAGCAACCTTGAGCTCCCCAAGTGCATCATCAGCAAGATACCTACAATCTCTCTCCCCCTTGAACAGTTCGCTGGCATTCACAGCATCCAGAAGCAACTCCTTAAGCACTGCTCTCAGACTTCTTGTTTGCTCCTTTGCTAACATAAATGTGTCCACAAGTGATTGATTTTCAGCTGAAGAAACTTCCTCTATGTCATGGTCATCATGATGAGTCTTTGACTCAAAAGCTTGAATCAGTTTTGATATCCCTGGTGCCGTTTTGCCACTTGACTTGCTTAAGGACACAGAATGAGAGTGCATCCCTTCAATTGCTTTCTCAAGTTTCTGAACTATTTTCTCTGCCTCCTCTAAGTGTCCCTTCAAATCTACAAACCCACAAGAATGATCATAGACATCCAATTTAAGCTGCTCAACTGGTGACCCATCCACAAGGCCATCATCAGATTTTCTTAACCGAGGAGAGAATAGTTCAGCCTCCCCCTCCCTGGGAAGCCAGTGAGTCTCATCAGCAGCAGTTGCACATTCTGGTCCCCTGCTTGGCATGTCAGAACCTTCAACTTGATTTGCAGCTTCCCCAGATCGAGATGACAACTTGATATTTTCCTCAGTGAGTTTTTCAAGATGCAAAGTTGCTTCTTTTAGGTCATCCAAAGCTTTGAGGTGTTCCACCTGTAGACCTGCCATTAAACTCTTGCAGTCAGCAAACTCCACTGACAGTTTCTCATTCTCAGTGACAAAATGATCCTTCTCTTCTCCAAGCTTATTTCGCTCCTCCGTTACGGAAGTGAGACTCCCATTTAACTGGGCATTGTCCACCTCAAGCGTTTCCAACAAAGCTTTGCACTCTGCTAAGTCGTTCAATAGTTTCTGATTCTCATGCAGAAAATTCTCTTTTACCTCCTCAAGCTTCCTTCTCTCCTCTGTTGTCAATGCCAGAGTGCCACTTAAGTTGACATTTTCTGATTGTAATGATGATAATGAAAATTTGAAGTCAGCTAATTCTGTCAACAGTTTATCATTCTCAAGTACCAAATATCCCTTCTCCTCCGCAAGTTTCTTTTTCTCCTCAACTGCCAAAGTAAGACTCCCATTCAACTTATCATTTTCAACCTGTAAAGCTGCCAACAATGGCTTACATTCAGCCAACTCCGCTGACAGGCTTGACAATTCCCCATGTGACCTTTCCAATTCAACATGCAACTCATCAGCTCTGGAAGATATTTCCACAACCTCGGCCTTTGCAGTATGAACTTGCTTCTCAAGCTCCTCCTTTGCACAAACAGCTGCCTGAAGTTCAGACTTGCACTTTGCAAGATCTTCAGCAAGGCTTTCATTCCTCCCTTGAACTTCACCAACCAAAGTGCTGGCAATGGACATTTCATCAAGCAACTGTTGATGAAATTGCATTTCTGATTTTTCTTCATTCAAGGAAGTTGCCACTGCATCTTCTCTCTGATGAACTGCTACTTCAGGATTTACAGTTGAGGATACATGTAAATCGGAGAATGGCTGAGCTGAAACTGAATGACCACCTATAGTCCAAACTTCTTTTACCTCATTGGTTGCACCAGCAGAAGCAGAAGCAGAAGCATCATTCAACTCATCGGTTTGATCCACTTCAATAGTGGGCTGTGGGCTGGGCTCCCCTGAAACCGTCCCTGCACAAGTTTCAGCACTTTCACTGAACCCGGGTAAATCAGGCCTCACATCTCCTTCAAGCCCTATCCCACTGCTTCTATTAACTTGCTCTGAATCCAAACAGTCAGCTCCCTGAATTGCCCCTACCCAGAAACAAATGAATTTTAATTATACATTGGATTCAGACATAACTAATTTCAATCACAAATTAATTCAATAATAAAAAAGAAAAATATATACATGCAAAAAAAAGAGGTATCACAGGTAAGCGGGCACAACCTATGTCTGTTACCTGATCTGCTCCATGAATACACTCTGCTTCAACCGCAATGGCAACAGGTTTAGTCGTACCAACTAAATCAGGTTGTGTGGAGGAATCAACAGGTTTAGTGGTAGCCAAATGTACAGAATTCATTTCAGAAACTACACTTTCCAAATTTCCTGTAGAAGTAAGCCTTGCACCCTCGGCATTTACAGTGTGGGTACTTTCAACTTTATATGGAACCAAAGGGTCAAAATCTTGTTCCTTGCCAACACTCAACTTCATTGTAGATTCATAAACTCCAAAGTCCTCATGCGGCAACTCAACACAGCTTGCCAACGTCGTTGTGTCTGTGCCTGTCTCAGGTATAACCACCACTGACAAAGGATCATTAGTGGCAATATCAATGTTGTCAGTAGCCTGTGAATTCTCACTAGGACATGTGATTGATGAATCAACAATCCCAGAATCAGAATCATGCAATGAACTGACTTCCCCATCAGGATCTTGTAGCAATACCACTGCCAGTTTAGCAGCAGTAGATGCCGCATCAGCATCGCTATCACACTCGGACTTACCAGCTTTACCTGCTGATTTACTGCCCTTAGTATCCTTCTTCTGCCGATATTGTTGAAGCTGACAAAGGATGAATAAAAGGTCAAAACTAAACTCCCCATTACCCTCAGCTTAATTGCTGAGGAATTATGTATTTTAATATTGAGTATAGAAGTACACCCTAAAACCTTTTATCATAACATAATTAAGTAATAAAAATTGAACACGTTTATTGATTCATAATAATTAATTGCATTTGATAGCACAACATCATCTATTACTTAATTCTTTAAATTGACTCAAAACGGATCTTAATGTCTAATCAAAGAGATTTGATTCATCAATCAATGCCAAAAATGCTCTAAAAGCATTTTTTTCATTTTCATTCTCATATTTTTAAAATTTTAACATTAGAAATGCAGTACTAAAAATTTTGGTATTTAATTATCAGTTTTGACAAACCACCCCAGGTCTATACCCAAATCCTACTCTCTCTCTCTCTCTCACACACACACACACACACACATTTATCACTTTACACAGTTTTGTTGATTTTGTCTTCTCTCAAAGCCTAATTAAACTATTTTGCTTAATAAGTAATTTACTCCTAGAAGACGACATCAACGAAGTTGTGTAACTTGGCTCTCATATGTATCTCTTCGCACATTTTGGGTAATGGGTGAATCATATATATTGAATTCATTTTACATAATATATTATAGAAAGAAAGAAATGAGAGAGTGCGGGAAACAAAGGACATATCACATCATCCCAATCTCCCACTCGAGAAGGTTCGGAGAAAAATGAGATGAAGAGAGAAGAGTGGGGCAGGGGCATAAAATTTTGAGCCTCTCAACAAAACAACAGAGATAAAGATGAAGGTAGATAAAAAAACAAGAGCAGAGAAACATGGTGAGCATGGATAGGGTGAGGGAGAGAGACAACATTCATTCATTCGAGGTATCTCTCCGGTCCCAACCAATAAATCTTCTTCCCCAGCCTGAATAGAACATCTAGAAAGCAACCCAAGCAGATTTGCAATTAAACTTACCTCCCAATCTTGCACAGCCCCCTTAAATACCGAAGGGGAAGCCGCACTACCATTATCCACTACCAATTTCTTTCCCCCCCCCCCCCCCACCAGAAAAAAAAAAAACACTCTCTTCATAGCAATTCTCAAAGGTATGAAAATATTTCCCTCAAAGGCCTATGCCAACGCCAAATGTGTTCCCAAAACTTCCCTCTATTTTCAGCAAACAATTTAGAAGAACTCATTATTACAAACTGCAGCAAACATCTCAGTTCCTAGCATCCAAACATGAATTCATTTCAGAGCATCTTCAAAGGCATCCAATAGTTCAAAATGAAAACCCAACAACCCCTTGTTAGTTTGGCAGCAAATTCAATGATAACAAGAAGGGAATAAAAAAATTTAAAATTAAAAAAAAAAAAAAAAAAAGAAAGAAAGAAAAAAGGGAACAAAGTCATAAGCTCTCAGCTAAACCCACTGTCTGAAGCTCCATTGACTGAGACTTCCTGTTTTCTAGTTTAATGAATAACAACAAAACCCCAAGTTTGAAACTTCCAGTTTCATTTCTATCACAACATTTTCTCAGCAACCAAACAACCCAAACACTTCTAAAAAAGCTGGAAATTGAGTCCAATGCATAAAAAACAACATAAAGCATACCTTTTTACGGCCAGCAGCAAGCAGATCGGTACGGTTCTTATTCTTGTCCATCCGATCTGCAGCGTTTTTGCTCCCCACCGTGAATTCGAATATATATCAGCAGTCAACCACCATTAGATCGTCCCCTCTACAAAATTAGGAATCAATAATTATATCAAATAACACTGCAATTCACACACAATAATAATAATAATAATAATAATTCATGAAAACACAAATTCAATAGCAAATGCAAAACACAAAAACAAAAACAACCAAAACACAAGCATTTTTCGGAAACTGAGAGTGCATACCTTTGTGATTTGATTACAGAGAGAGAGATATTGAATTGATCTGGTTGAGTTTGTTTGTTGGTTTGTTGGTTTGTTTAGGGTTCGTTGGTTGGTGAATGGTTTGCTTCGACTCTAAAGAAGGTCGCTTGCTCGCTCTCGCTTTTTCAGATCTAACGCAATGAGATCGTCGTTTTGGTAAAAATTTTGGGACTCGTCTGGTTGGTACGGCCAAAAATTATTAAACAGTGTCGAACAAAGCAAATAGAGAATGGTAACGCTTTGGAATGGAATTAAACACGTCACGCTCGTGTGTGGTTATGCCCTTTATATTATTAGAGCTGATTTGGTGTTTTAAAAAAACAGAATACTGATAACTCTAATGAATTAGAAATGTAAAAAAAAATATACAAAAATAAAAACAACAACAATAACAACAGAAGGGACACTCATCACATCATGGGGAGTCAGTTCATTAGTGCTCTCTCTAGTACTCCCTCCGTCTTAAAATATTGGTCCCTTTTGGAGAATTTAACTTTTTTTTGTAGTACACTTATTGCATTTGAAAAAAATTGATTTTCCAAAATTACCCTTTTGATAGTACATTTTTTGGGAATATCAATGTCATAATTGTACTTTTTAAATTGTTTATTAATTTAAAAGAAGGGCAAAATAGGAAATTTACATTATTTTTGTACTTGATTTATAAAGAGGGACTAATATTTTGGGATAATAAAAAATGAAATAAGGGACTAATATTTTGAGACGGAGGGAGTATTCTTTTTTTAGTATTCTCAATCATTTTTTGAATTGTATTATGGAATGTTTGGTAAATGTTATTTTTTTATTTTTTGGGTTAAAATTTACAAAATAATAAAATAAGTTAAAATAATTAATAAAATAAAATATCACATCAAATTATAATCATTTTACTTTTTCTCTTACAAACATCACATCAAATTATAAAAAAAATCTAACAATCTTTCCAAACACAAAAAATTTACATCTCTGCTACAGAGCCCGAAAGGGTTTCGAGCCAAATTTGGCTCGAATTTGAGAAGAAGGAGGAAGAAGAAGAAGAGAAGGGGGAAGCAGAACTGGAGGGGGCCCTAAAAATAGGGTTGGAGGCGGAGGTGGAGGTGGAGGCGGGCGGAGGCAAAGGCAGAGGCAGAGGCAGAGGCGGAGGCGGGCGGAGGTAGAGGCAACGATCGGCCGACGACCGACGACGAGCTCCCACCTCTCCCCTCTGTTTCTCTCTCTCGCCTCTGCTTCTCAGGTTCAAAACGAAGAAGAAGAAGAAGAAAAGAAAGAAGAGGAAGGAAGAAGAAGAAAAAAAAAAATTCAAAACCCAAACCGACGTCGTTTTGGGTTTTGAGCCAAATTCGAGCCACTAATTTCGGGCCCTCAAACATTATTCAAAAATTTAGCCTAGTCAAATAGTCAAAAATTAAAATAGCCTACTAAAATAGCAATTTTCCAAACACCCACTGTGTCAAACAAAAATTATATGTATACATAAAATTTATAATAATTATATGATATTGTTATTATTATTAATAATTTTATTTTTAATAATATTTTGTTTATAAATTAAAATTTTATAATGAGTCACATCATTATATATGAAAGTTATATATATATATATATATATATATTTGTATAATATTACTCTATTTTTTTAGTTATGATTTAAAATTATTTAATTATGACATTCGTTATAATCAGTATCATTAATATCACAACTTATATATAGTACATACTATTTTGAAGATGTGTATTAGCATAACCTCAAAAAATAAGAAAAATGCTTTGAATTCTAATTATAGACCTGATTGGGAGCTCTAAAAAACAGTGCACTAATAACTTTAACGAGCTGGAAATGTAAAAAAAAAAAAAAAAAACAACGAAGACACTCATCACATCACAAGGGAGCCAACTCATTAGTGCTCCCCTAATGCTCTCTTTTTAGTGCTCCCAGGCATTTTTGTTCTAATTAAGCATTCACAATTTACCTATAATGACATGGAATTGACCATTGAAGGGAAATCCACACTTTTCATTATTGTTCTCTTTCTTTCTCTCTTTTACCTTGTTAGAGCATCTCTGATGGAAAAATAGTATGTTAGTATTGCCATTACTATAATTTGACAACAAATAATAGTAAATGATGAAATTATAGTAATAGTACTCCAATGGTCATATGTCATTTTAACATAACCAAACACAAAAACTTGTGGCCTTGTTTGGTTTGTGTTTCGGAAATTTTTTTGAGAAAATTTTTTTACAAATAAGTTTTCAAAGTTAATCAAACCAAACAAATTTTTATAAAATTTTTTTTCAAAACTTGTTTGGTTTACAAATTTTCCAAACAAATCTCTCTCATACACATCAAATCAATCACTTTTCCCAAAACTCTCTCTAAAAATAATTTTTCAAAATATCTTTTGAAAAAAAATCAAACCAAACAAATTTTCGTACTTTTTATCTCAAAACATGTTTCTCAAATACAAACCAAACAAGGTGTTTCTGTGTTTAGTTTTGCCAAAATGGCAAGCGAGTAGGAGGGAGAGAAGGAGTTTTTTCATAATGATTTGGCAGTTATAGTAGCTGCCATAACCAACCATTAGAGCACACTTTTCATCTTTAGCTGCCGAATATAGCAATAATAGCTCTAATGCCAAATTAGTAGAGATATTCATAAAAGTTAAAATGACAGTGATATATTAAGAGACGTAACACCACTAAAAAACTAAATGTCACATAATTTCAGATAACAATTTATCCTCGTCGCACCCTACTCTCACATATCTCATCTCTGCAAATTTTTTCCTTTTAATGTTCTTTGGCACCAATGAAGAAGCAAGAACAATAATAGATTTGAATAATATTAGGGATTCTAAATATTGTATCAAAATTTAGTATCAAATATCTCACATGAGTGTGAGATCCACATGTAACTCACATAGTGCAGGCCTACACACATATAAGATATTTAATAGAATCGGTTGTGATTGAGACCCTCTTAATCATCAACCCCCACCACCCGCACACTCATGTGGCGGGTGGTGATTGGAGGGAAAAAATAAATAAATAAATAAATAAAAATTGGCCAATCAGGAAAGAGAGGGAGTCAAAGGGAGTAGGGGAAAAGGAGTCTTAATCATTATTCAAATATTTGATAAAATATTTAAAATTCTTAACATTTTCAATAGATTTTGGTAACCTGCATTGCTTTATCCTTCTCACTCCAATTATATTTTCATTATTTATTTATTTATTTATTTTATGTATTGTATCTTTGAAATCTTGTCATTTATTAATTATTATTCCTAATATTTTGTATTATTTATCCCCTTGTATCTTTTATTCCTTACATTAAAAATTAATCCGCAGGTGACTTTTATATTTTAGGCTCGAGTTGGCCTAGCTCGCTCGCCACAACCCGAGTCCCGAACCCAAATAAATGGTCTCGTAGGTCGGTCACAAGCTCAGCCTATCAAATTGATATTTAAACCTTGTTTTATTACATTTTTTTATCAGACTCGTAAAGTAATTCGATTTGATGTTCTCTCACAAGCCAACATGCCTTATTGATGGGTGAACTAACACGTTGGACACACTAGTTAGTCCAAGCTTCAAACTATAGACCCGCGCCCAATATAATCCTCAGTCGGGTCGGACATCCCCACCCATAATACAAGCACGAGCTAGATGGGCTTGAGTTGAGTAACAAGACTTCGGGCAAAATTATAAATTTTATTATATACCACCTTAATCACAATTTATTATATTATTTTATATTCTTAATTAATCAATATAAATTTATAATTGTCAATTAAAAAATATTATAGATTTTAAATTTTTTATTAAAAAAATAACTAAATATTTTACATAAATATGAATCTACAAAATTATAAATCATATATTCATATGAGACATTTAATTATTTATTTAATAAAAAAAATTTGATACCTCAAATATTACCCTTAACAATTATAACACTATTGACACACCACAGAGCGGTGTGCCAAGACAACGAATAACTTATCGATAGAGAAAGACGAGAGCCCAGAGAAACACAAACAAATAAATAAATAATAAAAAAGAGAAAACCGAAGAAAAGGGCAGAGACAGAAAGAGCAAACCAAACCGAAGTCTAGAAGGAGAAGAAGGTCGTTGGTTCACTGCGAAGATGAACGGCGGCCCATCTGGTTTCAGTACGTATTTCATCCAAAAATTCAAAAATCATTTGTTTAATTTCCAATACATACTCTCAATTCTCTCTAACTATGTCTTCTTCTTATTGTTTTTGTCACAGATAATGCTCCAGTCACAAGAACATTCGTTATTGCGTGTGCCCTCTTCACCATCATCTTTGGGATCCAAGGTCGTTCAAGTAAACTGGGTTTATCGTATCAGGTGTTTTCCCTATCTGGGTTCTCTTTCTTTTGTTGTTTCTCTGTTACCCACTTGTCCCTTTTGGGTTTTTCCATGTAGATTTTGATGTATTGTTGCTTGCAAATCGTTTATCGTATCAGGCATTTGCAAATTCGAATTGGGTTTTCAGTATTTTTCATTTTCAGTGTGTAGATTATCACAAGTTTGACTCTTGTTTTGTGTATGTTGATTAATGGCGTGTTGCCCTTAATGTAATTGCATATGGGTTTTGTGTTTTTGCTTAATTAAGATGGAAATCCTGATGATTTATGATACTGCAGATGATATGTAGTTGGTGATTACTGGTTTTCAGATGTAACTGAGAAGTAGGTTTTACTAGAGGTAGATTTGAACCAAATTTTCTTATTATTCTCAATCTCTTGCTCTCATTTCTGGTGGTAATTTCCCATTACTTGGTGCTTCAGACTTTAATGTGTTGGCTAAACTTGATTTAAACTTATGTGGGTTGTCATTTTAAAGTATCATTGCTACGATATATTTCTACTCTTCAGGTGTAACTGCTAGTGGCTTTTATGTTATCATTAGTATTCAATGCACACCATTTATTTTGAGTCCCATAGCTAAAAGTTACTTTATGGGTATATTTGTTGCCTGGTTCTCACTAGCAGTACTCAAAGTGAGACTTTATAGCTATAGTAGAAATTAGTTCCTTTTAAATCATTTATGTTTTAGATAATTGTCTGGCAAAGAACTTAGTGCATGGTTTTTAGAGTTGATTTCCAGTGCTGTGGTTCAGGATTTGCTGCAAAGCAAATGAAGCTGGGAAATTTGAATCCTATTTCATGATAAATTTGTTATGGCATGTGTATAATCTTGCTGGTTTCTTACTGGTTACAGAGATTTCTGAAACATCTTTTAGCTCTTAAGAGTTTCCTTGCACCGTTTTGAGGATTTGATGGTTGAGGTTCACATACTTTTGTTCTTTCTGGTGGTTTTGGTTTAGGGTAGACCATACCAAGTCTTCCTACTTGGTTTTCTATGTTGCATTGCTTGGCCCAACATCAGTGGATTTCCGAAGAAACATTGGAAAATATTTTATAACCTAAAAGATTGAGGGGCTTTTGGAGTTTCTATGTTGCATTGCATGGATTTAGGAGGAACCTTATAAAAGTTTATGGCAACTCAAAGAAGAGTATGCCGCACAATTGTATAAAAGATCAAGAATACAAGATACACCATTGAATTTTCAAGGCACATATGTGCACTTCAGATTTTAGGCTTTGAAGCTTTGTTCGTGACCAACTCCACCCTATGATTGTATCTCAAGTTGGTTTATCCTTTTCTCCTAGTTCCATTATGAAAATATGTGAGTAGCAGCCTTTACTACATGACTCGAGTGCAATGTTTTATTTTATTTTTATTTTTTAAAGACCGTGAACTATCAATAAATGTGAGCACCCTCCGAGAATGCTCAAAAAGGGCTCTAAATGCCAAGGTTCCATAATAATCATTTTGGCATTAGACAACCATTTATGATGAAGTTACTCAATACATCCTGCTGATATGTTAGATGCTGCTTACAAGGATATGCTGCAACTATATATTAATCTCATGGTCTGTACCCTATGTTTTGTTTATGAGGAGTTTTTAAAAAAGAGAGAAAAATTAGTCAAGGAAGTGCTTCATTCATAGTAAAAAAGAGAACAACTCTAAAGTTATGAAGAGATGCAATGCATATTTATTTGTCTTGAGAAGTATAATGATCATCCCCAGAAAAGTTTCCAAAGCAGTTGTGGTGCTTTATGCTAGAAAATTTTGTTTTAAGTAGCAAACCTGTGAATCTAGTTACTGGATCAGTTTGTGGAATTTAGCAGTTTCACCACATCTTTAAGATTGTTTAAAGCCTTCCCATCTCTCTCATTTTGTTGGGCTTTCTAATGTTGTTGCTACCATGACCTTCCACCATTTAGTCAGAAAGGTTTATTGACTTGTCTATAATTGAGAATTTCATTAGGTGAATTTTCTTACTATTCAAGATAAAAAGTTTTTGGCCAATCAAACAGAGACATAAAGTTTTTAGTACCACCATGAAGGCCGTAAAGCACAAAACAGAATATAGGATCAAGATGGGGAATGTCTTGAGCTATTTTTCTATTGAAGAAAGAAAGAATGTCTTGAGCAATTTTTATCTTGACAAAAGATGTTCAAATATGTGTTCTATTATTTTTTGCTCGCTATCTGCATGAGCGAAAATGAGTACTATTTGCACTTCTTAGGTATTCTAATAACAAGTGACAATCCAAATGAGTTATTTATTTATTTATTTTTACTCTGAGAGGAATTTTTAAGAATTAGGTCCTGTTTGGGGTAGCTTTTTCCTCGGGTGTGAGAGAATTGGGGTAGCTTCTATTGGGTACCATGCATTTTTGTGCTTGCAGTTTTCATTTACCACATACAATAAGTTTGCATATGTATAGGTGTGCAATCACATAGATGAAGAATTCATCATGCTTTCTCATTTTCAAATATGAGCTGTTATACTTAACCCCCCCGCCCCAAAAAAAAAAAAATGATCTGTTGAAGCTATAAACTAAACTTGGAAATCTTCTGGGTAGTATGTGGTGCTTAAAGAAATGAGGGTGTGGTATAACTTTAGATGCATATGTACCTGTTTCATTTTTTTTTCTTTATTACAGGATATTTTCAAGAAGCTTCAACTCTGGAAGCCAATTGTGTCGGTTCTTGCCTTTTCATCTACACCAGAAATGATGTTTGGGCTATATCTGCTGTACTACTTTCGAGTATTTGAGAGACAGATAGGTTCCAATAAATACTCAGTAAGTACTTAAAGATCAATTCAATCCAAAATTAATCATTAGCTCTTTGTTTTATTATTATATCAACATCCTGAGCCTAATGGATTGCAGAGGATGATATTGTTAATCTACCATCTATGTTTGTTTGCCTTTTATAGTCAAACATTTTTCTTGTAGAAGCTGGAGTAAATATTTGGTTTTTGTTTGAACAAGCAAATCTTTACTGAAAAAAGAACAAGAGCAAGTGTTATTTATAAATAAAATAAAATAATAATAAATAAATAAATAACAAGAGCAAGTGCCATACTCATTTTAATGGATGTCTTGGCACTACAATGTGTCCAAGTACCACTGAGACGGTAAACATGTCAAGTGTTTAAAAGCCAATTAACTTTGATCCTTCTATTGGTTGACACCTCTTTAAACTTTTGTTTTCCGCTTAGTTAATACTTTGAATTGGGTAGGACAACTGCAAGATAATTTATATTCAAATTTGTTTCGTAGCTTTCTGAAAAAATAAAATAAAAAAACAAAGAAGAGAGGGAGGGAGAATACCCCACTTTAAACATAACCTCCTGAGAAAAAAACCCTAATTTTCAAACTTGGAATCTTTATTCTACTAAGCCATGTGACATCTACATAATATGTTTGGGATGTGGGTTGGCTTTTTGGCTATTTTAACCTAGGGCTAAAAAATCTCGTTTGGTATATGCTTTTTGGCTTTTTTGACTTTTGTGAGAGAAAAAAATGAAATGATTATAGTTTGGATGTGATGTTTTGTCTTATTGGGTTAAAAAACTTATTTTGTCTTTTTGTGGCTAAAATAGCCAAAAAGCTAAGAAGTCTGACATGCCAAACGAAGGCATACAAGGGATATCCTCTAAAAACTTACCAACCAACATTATCATAATTAAATATTAAATTTATTTAGATACCTAACAGAGTCTTAACTAAATAGGTATATAACATTCATTCCTATTTCAAAGAACTTTGTCCTCAAAGTTCAAGGTCTTAAAGAGTACCATACCATCTTCAAAATCTGAATGAACAAGAAAACAAAAAGTCGTTAAGGATAAAAGTGACTCCTTCGAGTGGGTCTTGCTCCTCACAACCCCTTTACGGAGGTTTGTCTCCTAACCTTTTCACAATAAATAAATAAAAAAAACTTCAACCGCTATTGATACATACTAGGGGTGCAACTTGGCAGTCCTAATTGAGCAACTCGATCCTAACCTATAAAATTTTCGTACTTGGGCAATATATATTGAAACACAAGACCGGGCCTTCGCTAAAATTTTCAATCCGAATAAGGTAGCCCAAGCAAGCTGAGCACAAGTTCTATATATGTATAAAAATCGATTTTTCCTTGCTTTTAAGGGGATTCCCTTGTTTTTGATTAAAAGTGATGAGAGCGGTTTGTGATTAGGAGTTGTTGTTACTTGTTGGAGGAATTCTTGTCTTCCTTTACATCATTTTTGTGCTTTAAAAAAAAAAAAATCTAATTAACAAATATTATGTATTTTTTTGTTAATAAAAAAAGTTTGCTAGAATAGCAAAGTTGGAGGAGATTTTTTTGGATCATCAATAAAGAAAATTTTATTAATAATAAAAAAGGAAAATGTTACAATAGGGGAGAACCAAAATTCCACCAACAAGAAGATAAAAAACCCAAAGTTACATCTCACACATAGCCCTTCAATTTTTTTGAATAAAAAAACAATAGAATCTTCTCAAAAGGAAGAGATACAGACACCCAAAAAAAAAGATAAATAACACTTCTATCCATAACTTCCTAAAGTCTTCTAACTTCTCATCAAATACTCGCAATACACTTTGACCAAATCACCTAAAAATTGCGCAAACCATGCACTTCCATAAAGTTTGGGTCGTTGAATTTTATTAAATGTTACTAGAAAATGCGAATACCCTAGTGAATTGCATATCGGCACACTTTCGTTCCAAAACAATTAATTTAGTGACTCTAAAAGTGTTTTTCAATATATTTCCAAAACAATTAAAATTTTATGGAGAGTTAAGTTTTGGCACAAAAACATAAAAAATGGGTCATAGTGCTCATAGAAATGTTTTGCTACATGAATATATATATTTTACATTTTATTGAATGCATAATAGTTAAAAGAAAATTACTCTAGAAGTACCTTAAATTCTAAGTGTAATATATAGTAGTTTACCCTTATCGTACCATATTTTATAGCATGAGGTATACCATGTTCTTGTTCCTGTTCCTGTTCTACGTACGGAATGATCCACGTTCTAGGCAACACAAAGGCACTTATGTCAATCTCAAGCATATGCGATACTAAGAGCAAGATAGAGGAATGACCCAATTCGCATCCACAAGCTGAAATAAACTCTGGCACACACACCACCCAAAAAAAAAAAAAAAAAGGGATATTAGCTGCTCCAAAAGGTAAGATTTTTATGATTGCAAGAAGGGGACCGGATCACTTGTTTCTTTCATTGGGTGACTAATGCTCATAGATGACGCAGTCTCATAGCAAGGATACAAATAGAGGGCACTGAGTTATAATGAGAGGAAGAGAATCAGTAGGGGATTTTTGACTTTTATGAGGGTTGTATGCGGAAACGCTTCAGAGGCAACCGAGACTGGATGGGATGGAATTTTATAGGATATCTTAAGGGAATAAGGCTTGACTGGAAAAGCCTTTCATTGAAGAGGAAGTGGTGGGTATTTTTAATTGTTTAAATGTTGACAATCCAGGTCTAGGTGGGATGTCATGGACTTGCAACAATGTTGGGATGTAGTGAGGGAGGAGGTGATGGGGATGATAGGGAGGAGATAGGGAGGAGGTGACGGGGATGACGCATCATTTCTTTGAGTATGGGGAGTTTGAGAGGAGCTTGAATGCTTCTTTTATAACTTGCTGGCTAAAGTCTTGGCCATTAGTTGAAGGGGGGTTTTATTTATCGAATTTCATGTTTATTTTGACAGGTTCTATTTTTTCCAACTCTTAATTTTTATTTTATATCATTAACTTTTATAGATCTGAATAAAATGATGCAATAAAAGAAAAAGAAATGCTATGCACTCTTGTCTTATGGATTCCTTATCACTTAAGTGTCTCCTGACTTGGACCCATTTCTAGTGTCTAACAACAATAACAGTTTCATCGCTCATGTAATATTAAGCTTCATTTCTGAACATGTTTCTATCACGCATTGAACTAAATAATCGTTGTTATTGTGACCAGTGGTTAACAATTGAAAGGTCAACTGCATTAATCTGTTCAACCAACTGGTTCTCAATATTCAGGATGAAAATTCATGCCATCTTCTAATTATACTACCCTTTGGTTCAGGTCTTGGACATAATGCAGCCAAGAGCTAAACATTGCTTGAATGATTAAATATTGTTTCTGTTTACGAATTCCTCACGTTTGCGCGTTCCTAGTTTTTTTAACCAGTTTATCTTGCTGCTCTTTATTTGCCTACAAAATAAATTTTTATGCTAATAAATTCTCTATCTGATATTTATGTTTTTACAAATAATTCTCTAGTAAAAATATTGGATGACTTTTTCATTGGTTTTGATGAATGGTTGGCGTTCATCTTTTCTAATTAATTGTTAATATTTCTCTCCATAGAAACTTAAAAAAGGAATAAACGGACAATTTTTAATTATTATTTATTTTTTTATTACTTTTCTGTGTGTTGGCATGGAGTTCAACTTTCTAATACCTGGTTCTTGTTGTGCAGGTGTTTGTCCTGTTCTCAGTTATTGTATCTTTACTGTTTGAGGTCCTTGCATTAGCATTACTTAAAGGTATACAATGTTCACCATAATCCTGCTTGATGCTCTTTTAATTTCTAATAATACGCACCATTGGTGCACTGCTTATCTTTCCTTTTTTTCTCCCCTTTGTTTCTAACTTGTATTTTAGTCCTTGGCAAAACATGTTTTCTTTCTTGCTCTCATACATTTTCATGTTGTACAGTGTATTGAAGAAAAATATATCCATCTGAAGGGCAAGTACATAATCATAGAGGTTGTCATTGTTAGAATATAAATTTAATTAATTCTTGTAGTTTGGGGTTTCTAACGCACAATTAGGAATTTATTTCCTTATTTCTCTCATACCTGTAAAGAAGAGCGCGATTCTACTCTCCCAAGTAAGAAATTGTAAGAGACTCGCTCCCATCGAGGAAGAAACTTACTCCCAACTGAGATAGAACCTCTCAAACATACAAATCTAAAAAAAAAAAAAATCCCCCTTTTTCCAATACTTTTTATTTACATAATATTCATTTATACTTAACAGAGACAATTTGTAGTTGACATCAATCTTTAATGTTTATTCATATTTAACACATATTACAACTAGCAACAACAAATAATTGTTAGAATATATTTATTTATTTAATATATAAAGTATATATACGCTCCCATAGATGCTCCTAACCTTAGAAACTTCTATATACCCTTGCTTCTCTGCTCCCACTCCCGCTCTTGCTCCTGCCCTTGCCTCCTCCCCCACTTCGTGCGACTAAAGGTGAGCTTGACCAGTCTACTCTTGGTCAACCTAATATCTTAGTTGGAAGGTCAGCCAGAGGACAAAGCTTATTAACTTAAAAGGCAGCCCAACATTGCAAATGTACATGGCACCGGTGGGTTTAGATGACACTGAAGTGTGGGAACGCCTAGATAACCAATCTTGGTTTCCCAAATAAACCTTGACTTTTTAGGATTGCAGTGACCATCTACAATGTCAATTGGTCAATGGTATGAGATATTAAGCGATAAGGTCAAGCAGAGATGACCATTTGCCATTTCTTGAAGCTTTACTAATAGTTTGAAAGAATGAATATAGAAGTCACTTAAAATTGCAAACAATGCTGTTAGCTTACCTTTAAAAGCACCATTTACATTCCATCTTTTGAAGTGATCCGAGAAGTTTCAACTGTGATTTTTACAGAGAAACTAAGGCAGCTTTAAGAAAAAGAAGGATGTAGTAGTTTTCGAAGAACTCCAAGAAATACAATATATGATTGCTTCCAATTCTCTTCTCTGTATTTTGTCTATCTGCGATTCACATTTGGTTTCATCAATGACTACAAGCCCAAGCCCCTCTCCTGCCACCAACTGAACTCCCAAGAGTTTTTATCTGTCAGGTTTAGAGCTTTGCCATAACATAAATTACAAGACCTTGATCAATCACAATTTAGTCCGTAAAGCTACCTGTGGCCTAACGATGAGCACAATAAACGAGAATATCACAAGCGAGAATATCATCCTTGAAGCCATGTAGATTGGAATCTAAACTAGAAAGCAAGGATGCAATCATAAACTCCTCCTAATTGTTCCCAAATCGGTAGTAAAAGGCCAATGTTGCAGTAACTGAACCCACATATTCTTAACTGTAGTAATGAGAATATGAAGCATGGGTACTCAGAAAATATTGCCATACAAATATTGAGTACTTAACCGGTACGGCTGCACTCGTACGCACAATACGAAATATGTATCTATAGCTTGTATTTTCCCATGACGTTGCGTCTAGTTCAAGTATTATCTTCTTGGGACTGTTTTATCGTATTATTATTACTGTTTAACATAATTCTTGTCACCACAAGGTGCTTTTGCTGCAATAGTCTTGTAGGTAAAATTTACACCATATTTCTCCAATAAATTTCCAACTTAGTAGCTGTTGTCTTTTTTTTTTTTTTTGTGTGTGCAGATCCCACCTTGAATGTACTCACATCTGGTCCCTATGGTGTGATATTTTCTTCATTTGTACCCTTCTATCTTGACATTCCAGTTTCAACACGGTTCCGTGTATTTGGCCTCCGCTTTTCAGACAAATCTTTCATATATTTAGCTGGTCTTCAGGTAATTGAAGTTCTCCTGTGGCAATTATCTGGAACATGGGCTCATTGAAAATGCTTAACACTTCAGTTGTTCCCATTCTTCCTTCATCTTAATTTGAGTTTGTATCTTGCAGCTTCTTTTGTCGTCCTGGAAAAGATCTATTTTGCCGGGAATATGTGGCATCCTTGCTGGTTCCTTATATCGCTTAAATGTCCTTCACATCCGCAGGCTAAAGGTTCTGTTCTGTTCTGTATATTTTTTAAGTATATCTTATTGTCTATTTGCACACCTAAATGTTAACCTAGTTCACATGGTAATTCAGTGATCTATGTTGGTTAGGGGCATTCAAATTCGTTGAGCATGCACGAGGATATAATTTGATGCTCAAAAAGTTAAAATATCTAAAATGAGTTTTAAAATAGGCCATGCCATATGTCTATGACTTTGTGCATTGTTGATGCTGTATTGTAGCACAATTGGATGTATGGGTAGGAGGAAAGCAATTGTATCTGAGCTGCAGACCCAAGTACATGTTCTCAATCATTGTAAGATGTTAGTTTTTTCAAAGTGGATACACTCCTTGATGCCCCGAATCTAAGAGTGCTGACTCCAGAATACAGGATATATTTCTTGTTTATAACTGCTCTTCTACAACATCGATTAAGACACCACATTTTTATAGCATATTACCATCAATATTGTGCCGACAAATAACATGATCAACATAATATGGTATTAAAATGTGGTAACTCTTGCATTATTGTATAGATTATTGCCCTTTCTGTTTTGATAATTCACTTTTCAAGGAGTCCACATGTCCTTGAGAATATTAGAAAGAAGTGCAGTTTAAGGTTATCATATAAGGGCTAAAATGTTCAGGAGGAGAGAAGGGCTTTATAAATAGAGCATATCAACTTGAAATGATGGGTTTAAAGAAGATCAACTTTGTGTATTGTCACAATCCTATTTCCCTAGATTGACATTGCTTGAGCCCAGAAGGTTGACGTTACCAGAGATCAGTGTGATGTATCTGAAAGTTATACATGATTATGCAACTCTGTTTCTTGTTTTCAGTTGCCGGACTTCATTGCCTCATTCTTTTTGCGGTTTTCTTGGCCATCTGTTGGGAGCACACCACCTGCAGCACCTAGTAGAAATGTTCTTGGGAACATACCTTCCTACACAGCTCGCCAAGTAGAGGCAAGTGTATTTTCTGTTGGCTTATGTTATATGCATGAATTCATAATATATAGTATAGATTATATGAATATTTAGGGTGTGTTTGGTTTGGTTTTGAGAGATAAATTTCAAAAAAAATCTTGGGGAAAGAGTTTATATTTTTTTTTGATTTGTTTGGTTGTATATTTTGGAAATAGTTTTGGAATATGAGAGTTTGAGATGATTTGATATTTTGTTGTAATTGAGTAAATGTGTGTGAGAGAAAAAATGATTGAGAATGAGAGAGGAGAGAGAAAAAGTGATTGATTGATGTGTAGAAGATATAAAGTGATTTTGGAAAAAAAAAATTTCAAAATCACTAAACCAAAAAAAATTTTGAAAATTTGTTTCTCAAAAACAAACCAAACAAGGCCTTATAGTTTCTTTTCAGTTAAGTAATATATGCATATATGTATGAAAAATATAGATTTTTTTTTTTTTTTTTTTTCTGGCATGCATCAAAGAATGAATCACTTTTGGATATTTACAATGATTTGGTGTAATTTTTCTTGGATTACCAACATCACCTTTTAGCCTAAAAGTGAAAAAGTCACTAAAAAAATCAAAAAGTCAACAAGTCATCCCGAACATACTAGTTTTTTTTACATTATATTTTAGACAAAAAATCAAAAAGTTATTAAAGAAGCTTGTTCCCAAACGAGGCTTTAATAATCACTTATATGTTCAATTGTTTCTGAACCCAAAAAAAAAAAATTTGTTTACGAGTTGTCTGCTTTTCACAATTCATTTGGTTGAATGCTGTGAATAAAAAGTGATTCCCAGATTATATGCTGTGAACACCCATTTCCCAGATTCTGCTTTACATATCATTTCAACTTTTGTATGAATATTAGATATTAGATAAAATACCGACTGTCCTGTTGTTATTTTTACCCCCCCCACCCCAGCATTATCTTTTCCTTCAATCATCTGTATTCTTTTTACTCAATTTCAGGCAAATTACCCTGCACCTCCCATGCCATCCACCATAGAGCCACCAGAGGATTCTATTGCAACACTCGTTTCAATGGGTTTTGACCGGAACTCTGCCAGGCAGGCGCTTATGCATGCCAGAAACGACATCAATGCAGCCACGAACATCCTTCTTGAAGCAGAGTCGCACTAAGAGGGGAAAAAAGAGAGAAGATAACCCAGATTTGGAATCAACGACCAAATCGTACTAATACCTGGAGATAGTCAGCGAGGAAAATTTGCCAATATCTAGGATCGCATTGATCCGTTACTCTAGGAACTCAATTGAGGTACCCAACAGTATTTTTTTTTCTTCAGGGTTTTACTTTTTTCCTTTTGTCCTTGTTTATTTTAAATTTTTAGCTGTCAGTTTTAAGACAACTGTTGCACAAATTATATTACCCTTGAAATTAGAAGGCTTTAAGTTATATTCAACTGTATTTCTTCTTTCCAAATATTGAGCTTAACAAAAGAATGTGTATATATATATATATATATGCATTTAAAGTAACCAGATAGAGGTCTCATCGATGAGGGGTTCAAAATCTACAAGTTCATGGATGAGAGAAGTAAAATGATATTTACAAATAGTTAAGAGGGTGATGGTGTAATTAACCCAATTTAATATAAATTTTTTAAAAAATGCCCCAAAAAAACTCATAGTTACATTAAAAATTCAGTAAAAACAATTAATTCAAATGCAGTATAAGGCTTCCTTTGGGCTAACTATTAAATGCATAGATTAGATCCATAACCATATCACACTCAATGACCCTGGTAAAAATTATAATTTTATTTGGGCCCATTGTTACCCACGTAAATCTAGATGTACAATCACATGCAATTAAAAAAATTTACCTTCAAATCCAAAACTAAAAGTTGCAACCCAAGATCCCCACATATCCTTCAAATTATATTGTTTCAATAAAGAACTAGGTTAGTTAAAATAAATAAAATAACTAGAATTTGGTATTTTTGGAGGATAAATATTTCTTCGCAAATAACACTTGCCTGAGAAAAATTGTAGTGGCATGCCATGCCGTCAGTAGTTTTTGTTGTGGGCTGTAACTTGTTAGTATGGGTTTTAGCTTTTTATTTTATTTTTTTATTAAAAACTATAAGTAATAGTCAAATTTTGAATTTTTTAACATAAAAAAAGGAGAGATTCAATAGTCTCATTTGAAAATAAAGGGTGACTTGCAGAAAAGCCTAAAAGCTAGAAGACACATTGGTCATTTTATATTTAAAAGCCAAAAAGCTAGAAAATTTACCAAATATGGTCATTTAAAAAAGCAAAAAATTTAGGGTGATGCTTTAAGGTGGACATTGTGCCATGTTATTTCGGGTTTGTATCAAAATTAGTTCAACATTAATTCAATCATTTTATTTTTTCGTGTTACCGTCTTTTACTATTTTTAGTCCGTGTTTGTTTTATGTCGTGCTATGTCAAATGTTTTCACTTTTATTTTAAAGACAAAAAAAAACTGTTAGGTTCAGACAATCTTTCATAAAATAAAATTTTAAAAAAAGAAAAGAAAAGAAAAGAAAAAAAAAGAAAAGAATATTTTCTAGGCTTTGATTTATCTTTTTCTTGAAAGCAGATAATATATTATTTTTAGACGTGTGCAGCATCACAGAGAGGCTTGGTTTGACAATTGCATTTATGTTAGTTTTTTAGACAACTTTTTTAGATATATATTTTAAAACCCATAAAAAGTTCAACTTTTAATATTATCTAAGAAAAATCAAGGAAAAAAAAGTTGCACAAAAGACAACCTAAAAAACAATGTCCTTCAAAGATTTTGTTTGTTGTTAAGAAATGTTTGAATTATCATCTCTTGTCATGTAGTATTTTATTTTCATTTGTCCCCTCAAACAAGGTAAATTAAAAGCAAAAAGAATAAAATACAGTGAGCAAATAGAGAAGAAGAAAATAAAAGAAAAAGTATTTTATATTTTTGTCCTAAAATTGTCTCATATTAGAATTACATAACAATTTTCGTTAGGCAATTTAACGACAAATTATCAAAAGGGTCAAATTGCAACTTGATTAAAAGTGCAACGGACTAACTTATGATTAAAAAATGAAGAATTAATTGAGATTTGATGTGAAGGATTAATTTACCCAAGTTTTAATTTATGAGACCATGATGATTTACCTTTAGCCATTTCTTGTTGGGAGAAATTATGTGAAATTGGACAATCAAATTACAAGAAAGTCTAAGAACACATAATCGTAAGGCCAAAACTTAAAACTACTACATCAATACAAGAAAGAGTCTTATAATGAAAAATAAATAAATATAAACAATTAATAAAAATCGAACTTTGCTTTTAGATTCCCTGACATGTGAATTGAGAGTATTCAAGCGTAATCAACTATACTAGCTCAATTAATTTATTTTATATTGAATTTGAAATAGTGATATTCTTGATTAATGATAATGAAAAAGATTTGATTCTTGTGCAACCAGATACCGAAGGTAAGGTTAAATCTTCTCGGTAGATGTTTAACAAATACAACTGGCATTTGTAATATATTCAACAAAAAATGTCCGCTTGATAAAAGAATGAACTTTGTGAAGAATAGACCCTTTTATAAAATTTTGGAAAAAATATTTATAAGTATTATTAGGAAGACTTATATTACATACGGTCCCACTAAAAAATTTATGTTCTCATAAGTCCGTGACATTTACCTTCAATATTAGTTGTTAATATAATAAATAATGGTAAAACCATATATAGGAAATTGAATGTTACCATAGATTAAGTTTGCGAAACGTAACGTGACACTTACATAAACATAACGTAACGTGACCATATCAGACGTGACATTACATAAACATAACGTGACGTGACACCTACATAAACGTAACGTAACAGACACCTGCATAAACGTAACGTAACGTGACACCTACATAAACGTAACGTAACGTGTCACGTTACGTTTCGCAAACTTACTAGGTTTTTTATTTTTTAAATTAAATGTGAAATGTTACTTGTTCGTGTATTTTGAAATTCACATTCATATAGATATGATCTATGGTAACATTCAATTTTCTATATATGGTTTTGTCATTATAGTGTATAATAATATATTAATACGATTTATTTACAACTCATAGGATCTTGTGGAATACATTCTTATCTAAATACGACTTGAAACTCTATAAGAAATTACACAGGACTTAACATAACATAAGTATCCGAAATAAGACTTATAAATAAGTCTCCTTTTAATTTTTCCAATTTTAAGTTAAATATTGGAGCTTTGGCAATATGCTGTAGGGGAGGTTATAATTGAAGGAATAAAAAAATGTCAAATTAGGAGAAGACTTTTTGCTTCATTTTAATATACCTCCATGTTAGAGAACATTTGAAATGTTTTGCATAAATCTAGATTCTAGAACATCAAATAAGTCAAAGTTCAATTAGGTAGAGAATTTTAAAAGGTTACCCATACTTTGCTCAAATTTCTCTCATTTTCTATGTTTTTCAACTAAAGGGTAGGTAGTAGTGGTCACAAGTTATGTATGCCAACTTGCCAAGTAAATAAGAGGCAAATCACAAGATATCTATGCCAAATAAAATAAAAGTCAAAAAATATTGTGAGAATAATATTACACAAATATAATTTTTATTTAAAATAAGTTGTATCCAGAGTTGTTAAATATATCTAATAAATCAAGAGTTACATTGCATGAGGTGAGTATAAAGAAAATTTTAATGTGTATTTCATTGTGATTGTCTCAATTCCAAACATAAAACCTATCTCTTGAGCTCATAATTAAGAAGCACCCAAGTGATGAATTTAATATTTTGTATGGACTAAATTATTAATGTCAAAGAATCAAATCCTCAAATTAAGCAACACATGAGACTAGTGATAAATTTCATTTTTTCTGTTGACTAATAAATTTTTTGGGGAAAAGAATCAAATCCTCGGAAAATCCTTTAGGGTGACGCTTAATTTATTTGTTCTTCATTTTTCCAAGGTCAACACTTGTACAACACTATTTTTTTAACATTTTGGCTTAATTATGTTTTTAGTCCCTAAAATATGCACTTTATGTTGTTTTGATCTTTAAAACCTCAATTGTTTCGATGTTGTCCCCAAAGTATTAAATGTGTGCTAAAATAGTCGTCATGGCTTTGGTTGATGTCGTCAAAATCAAGTATATTTTTTTATAAAAAAAAAATTATAGTTTAGCAAGAAAATATTAATTCAGTTTTTGTCCTTAAAGTATATGTTTTGTGGATCTAGCTTCTTCATTAAATGGATGAAATGAAAATATCTTTTTTTATCTAATCGGTTAGAGAATATTTACAAATATGAAAATAATTACATCTGAATAATAAGAGTCAAACAATTATAGAAACCCGGTAATGCATGTCAACTAATTTAACAAAAGAACCCCACAAGGAGAAGAAAATGCAAATCTTTGCTTTTGACAAAAACTGCTCGCATAGATAGAAGTGTATAGTGGCCAATCGAGCTAACACAATTTGCTGAAAATCAAAATCTTTATGCTTGCCTTTTTTCCATTGGATATTTGACTTAAATGTTTGTTGTACGATAATAAAAAGGCAAGTTACACAACCATTAGGCACAAGCTATTTCACACATATAACATTAATTTGGAAAAAAATGTAAATACTAGTTAAACATAGGAACCGTCAATACAAATATTCATAAATCAAGAAGAATCCTGCATTTTTTAATTACTTGACCAAAATATTTAATTATAATAAGCTTTAATAAAGAATAAAATCCCTCAAAGTATCCTTCAAATTGTCTTTGTGGTGCTAAATGAATTTGGTATATGTATATGCCCACTCCATTACAACAAAGTCAAATCATATACCACTCTTATTTATTTATTTATTTAATGTCGAATAATCAAAGGATTATGCATCCTAAATAATAGATAGGTTGGGATTAAAAACAAATAATGTTATATAAATTTTTTATATTTATTTATTGATTTGACAACTGTTACATAAATGAAGTGCATCTTGTTTTAAGTTTTAAAATATTATTATTGCATAGTAAGAAGAATTTGTAAAATTTATTGATTTGTGTAGTATTTTTTGTTAGAAAATTATAATTAAAAATAAATAAGAATAGGTTATGGTAGTTGACTTTTTATTGTTTTTGACCTTAATAGGCTCACTTCCATCATTACAACATTTTCAATGATGTGAAAAAATAACTATTTGTGACCATTGACAAACAAAACATTGATTAAATAACATGTTTCTTTTGTTTTTGTTAAATTAACATAGTTGTGCAAATGATGAGGTTGCTTGCAAGAGTAATCTTATTTGTGTAACTCACTACTTTTGTAATATATTCAACAAAAAATGTCCGCTTGATAAAAGAATGAACTTTGTGAAGAATAGACCCTTTTATAATTTTGAAAAAATTATTTATAAGTCCTATTAGGGAGACTTATGCTATATACGGTTTTACTAAAAAATTTATATTCTCATAAGTTTTGTGTGAAGTTTGTTAACATATTTACCCTCAATATTAATTGTTAATATCATAAATAATGGTAAAATCATAAATAGGAAATTGAGTGTAAATGTAACATAACGTGACACTTATATAAACGTAACGTGACTATATCAGATGGGACATTACATAAACGTAACGTGACATGACACCTACATAAGCATAACGTAACGGACACCTACATAAACGTAACGTAACATAACGTAACACATACATAAACGTAACGTAACGTGACACCTATATAAACGTAACGTCACACCTATATAAACGTAACGTAACGTCTCACGTTATATTTCGCAAACTTACTAGATTTTTTATTTTTTAAATTGAATGTGAAAATGTTACTTGTTCGTGTATTTTGAAATTCACATTCATATAGATATAATCTATAGTAACATTCAATTTTCTATATATGATTTTGCCATTATAGTGTATAATAGTATATTAATACGATTTATTTACAACTTATAGGATCTTGTGGAATACATTCCTATCTAAATAAAACTTGAAACTCTATAAAAAATTACACAGGACTTAATATAGCATAAATATCCAAAATAGAACTTATAAATAAGTCTCCCTTTAATTTTCCCAATTTTAAGTTAAATATTGGAGCTTTGGCAATATGCTGTAGGGGAGGTTATAATTGAAGGAATAAAAAAATGTCAAATTAGGAGAAGACTTTTTGCTTCATTTTAATATACCACTATGTTAGAGAACATTTGAAATGTTTGCATAAATCTAGATTCTAGAACATCAAAAAAGTCAAAGTTCAATTAGGTAGAGAATTTTAAAAGGTTACCCACACTTTGCTTAAATTTCTCTCATTTTCTATGTTTTTCAACTAGAGGGTAGGTACTAGTGGTCACAAGTTATGTATGCCAACTTGCCAAGTAAAATAAGAGGCAAATCACAAGATATCTATGCCAAATAAAATAAAAGTAAAAAAATATTGTGAGAATAATATTACACAAATATAATTTTTATTTAAAATAAGTTGTATCGAGAGTTGTTAAATATATCTAATAAATCAAGAGTTATATTGTATAAGATGAGTATAAAGAAAATTTTAATGTGTATTTCATTGTGGTTGTCTCAATTCCAAACAAAAAACCTATCTCTTGAGCTCATAATTAAGAAGCACCCAAGTGATGAATTTAATATTTTGTATGGACTAAATTATTAATGTCAAAGAATCAAATCCTCAAATTAAGCAACACATGAGACTAGTGATAAATTTCATTTTTTCTGTTGACTAATAAATTATTTGGGGAAAAGAATCAAATCCTCGGAAAATCCTTTAGGGTGACGCTTAATTTATTTGTTCTTCATTTTTCCAAGGTCAACACTTGTACAACACTATTTTTTTAACATTTTGGCTTAATTATGTTTTTAGTCCCTAAAATATGCACTTTATGTTATTTTGATCTTTAAAACCTCAATTGTTTCGATGTTGTCCCCAAAGTATTAAATGTGTGCTAAAATAGTCGTCATGGCTTTGGTTGATGTCGTCAAAATCAAGTATATTTTTTTATAAAAAAAAAATTATAGTTTAGCAAGAAAATATTAATTCATTTTTTGTCCTTAAAGTATATGTTTTGTGGATCTAGCTTCTTCATTAAATGGATGAAATGAAAATATCTTTTTTTATCTAATCGGTTAGAGAATATTTACAAATATGAAAATAATTACATCTGAATAATAAGAGTCAAACAATTATAGAAACCCGGTAATGCATGTCAACTAATTTAACAAAAGAACCCCACAAGGAGAAGAAAATGCAAATCTTTGCTTTTGACAAAAACTGCTCGCATAGATAGAAGTGTATAGTGGCCAATCGAGCTAACACAATTTGCTGAAAATCAAAATCTTTATGCTTGCCTTTTTTCCATTGGATATTTGACTTAAATGTTTGTTGTACGATAATAAAAAGGCAAGTTACACAACCATTAGGCACAAGCTATTTCACACATATAACATTAATTTGGAAAAAAATGTAAATACTAGTTAAACATAGGAACCGTCAATACAAATATTCATAAATCAAGAAGAATCCTGCATTTTTTAATTACTTGACCAAAATATTTAATTATAATAAGCTTTAATAAAGAATAAAATCCCTTCAAATTGTCGCTTTGTGGTGGTAAATGAATTTGGTATATGTATATGCCCACTCTATTACATCAAAGTCAAATCATATACCACTCTTATTTGTTTATTTATTTAATGTCGAATAATCAAAGGATTATGCATCCTAAATAATAGATAGGTTGGGATTAAAAACAAATAATGTTATATAAATTTTTTATATTTATTTATTGATGTGACAACTGTTATATTTTTTTTTTTTTAAACAAGACAACTGTTATATAAATGAAGTGCATCTTGTTTTAAGTTTTAAAATATTATTATTGCATAGTAAGAAGAATTTGTAAAATTTATTGATTTGTGTAGTAGTTTTTGTTAGAAAATTATAATTAAAAATAAATAAGAATAGGTTATGGTAGTTGACTTTTTATTGTTTTTGACCTTAATAGGCTCACTTCCATCATTACAACATTTTCAATGATGTGAAAAAATAACTATTTGTGACCATTGACAAACAAAACATCGATTAAACAACATGTTTCTTTTGTTTTTGTTAAATTAACATAGTTGTGCAAATGATGAGGTTGCTTGCAAGAGTAATCTTTTTTGTGTAACTCACTACTTTTGTAAGTCCAAAATTGATTTTATAATTTATTTTTATGATCTTTTAGTGAATAACAACTGTGTTTTGCATTTCATTTAATTATCCATTACCACATGTTATCATATGCAAGCACTATACATTAACATGTGAACACCTCTAATTGTGAAAATTTAAAATTGAAGCACTGTCACAATTTTTGAAGTAAAAAATTATCATAAAAATCTTTAGCTTTTGCCTATCTCTTTCAATGGAATTAAAAATAAGGGCAATAATGAAAAGTAGTAGAATGGAACATACTAGTGGTGATGTTGCCAAAGAGGGTCTATTTAATCATAGATTTCATTTTACTCCTTAGAAATCAAGAAATCCTGCAACAAAAAGGACTTTCAATTTCCTATGAAAAAATTGACAAAAGCATTGACATTCTAATGGATAAACCCAAAATCAATACCAAGACTTCATTTGAATTTTTAATTTGTACAAGGAAAAAGGTAAAGAGAAAATGAATTGAAGTTGAAGTTGAAGTTAAAACTGTTTCCTCCTATTTTCCCTATATTTCTTCTACTTCATTTATCCTTTTCTTTTCATTTATTTTATTTTTAAAAATTCCTTCACAAATTTGAGATTTCAACCCAACATAAAATAACTTTTCTACCTAATTGACAATTTGATATAATATAAATGTGAAAATAAAATAAATAATTGTTATTTTCCATTATCATGGTTTGATGGAAAAGAAAGCAAAACATGAGAGATTGTTTAATATCACAAGTGAGAAATGAAAAAAAAAAAAAATGATTATATTTTCTCACTTTTATGATAAACAAGAAAAACAATGAGAGTAAATTTTTTTTTATTTTTTTTTTCTTTGTCCAAAATTTTATAAGAGATCAATTTGGTTCTCGCCAAATCTCACAACATTTTTGAAAAAAAATAAAATAAGATAATTCTCTTTCTTTTCATTTTTCACTTAATTTATAAGCTAAAATATGAAAAAAAATTATCTTTCTTGTTCATGTTATTTTCTCACCAAATCTTACCATCCAAACAGCTAGATATTAAGGGTATGTTTGGTTTGAGTTTGGGAGATGAGTTTTAGAGGTAAAAAGTACGAAAAGTTTTGGTTTGTTTTTTTTCAAAAGATGTTTTGAAAAATTATTTTTAGAGAGAGTTTTGGAAAAAGTGATTGATTTGATGTGTATGAGAGAGAGATTTATTTGAAAAACCTATAAACCAAACAAGTTTTGAGAAATTTTTTTGGAAAAATTTGTTTGGTTTAATTACTTTTAAAAATTTATTTGTAGAGAATTTTTCTTAAAAATTTTTGGGAAACACGAATCAAACAAGGCCTAAAAAACTAGAGACTTGTTCTAAAATTCAAACGTATATAAGCCGGGTCAGTCAAACTCACCTGGCCGGGTCATCTCCCCCCGCACACTTCCTTTCCTTTGACTGTGGGCTTGCTCGTAAATCCAAACGACATTTTCACCCGTTTCCCCACTCCGACCCAATGAAAGTCTAGAGATGGGTCAAGTACTAGCTTTTGACAACAATTATGATTTGAATTATATTACAAATATTTAATATTTTATTCAGATCCTTTAAAATTTTATTTTTTATTTTTGTATATTACGACTTAGGTTGTCAATGCAAATTTGTTTTTGCAAAAATACCCATGGTCACCAGTACTTATATTTTTAGTAATTTTTTTGCATGGTCTTTGTGAATAATATTTTTTGCATGATGTTGGTTTTTGTGGGCTTTTTTAAGAATATTTTCTTAAGATTTAAAAAATGTTAGGAAAACTCATTTTCATGTTTTAGTATATTAGATATTTCATTTTGGTCTAATAATATATAAAAAAATGTTTATGTCAGCCTCACATCAGGTATTAGAAAGAATTTTATTTATTTCTTGCTAAAATGAACCATGAGATGTTTGAAATGTACATGCAAGTCTTTAATCTATTAGATTAGTTAAAATGTGTTTAATGTCTTTTTAAAATCGAATGAGAGACTGAAGTAGTCATTATTTATATGTTTTTTAGACTGATTTGAAATACTCTTACACTAATTCCTAGCATGTAAAGTTTATGAACATAATTGAAACAAATTAAAGATCAAGGATTAAAATGAAAGAGGTATTATACTTTAGGAACTATTTAATATAAAGTTTTATTTTATTAAAATTAATTGTAGTTTTTAATAAAAAAAAATAGTAAGTAAATCTTCACTTGATGCAAATACTCACAAAGATGGAGTAAAAATAAATAAATTCACCTCAAAAAAGAAAAATGGGACAAAAATGACAGAATAGCGATAAAAAAAAAAATTACGTAAATTAATCAATTTTACAAGTTAAGTGACATAAATTTTAAAAGTTAAAATACAACCCATTACAATAATATAATAAATATGCACAAAAAAAATCAATAAATTCTAAATAGTGGTGCTACACAGTGACAGAGTCAGACAGCTAAATTAGGGAGGCACTTGTTAATTACAATATTAAAAAATCTTACAAAAATATTTCATGTAACTTTTTACAATTAAGTTTGAGAAATATCAAAAAAATAATATTATTTATAACTAGTGTATCATGGGCAATATAAAAAAATATGGATATAAGTCTTAAAATAAATTATATAACGATAAATTATTTTTTTATACAAAATTTGATTAAAAATTCAATATAATGACAATATCACGTCATCATTAGGATGCGATATCACCAACTAATAGTAAATAAATACATAGAGAGTGAGCGTCGCATGTCAAATGTAATTAACAATCCAATAAATTTCATATCTTTATAGTAAAAATACTTATACTTGCTTGTCAATAATAATGACATCATCGTTACATTTAAGATTTTCATAGATAATATGGTTTATAGTAGTCTCTTCATTAGATGCCGTTTGGTAACACTTACGTTTTCGATTTTCTGTTTATATTTATAAAAATTTTAAAAACTCAAATAAAAATTTGTTTGATAAATTTTTGATTTATAAATCAGTGGTCTCAGTTTATACATTTGGCCAAAAATGTAAACTTAAAAAATGTGTTTTTGCTTTGAGTTTTCAGTTTTTTTTTTTTTTACCACCCAACACTAGCCACCACCCGCCACCCATTTTTCACCACCGTCTTCCGCCACCACCACCTAACCCCACCACCACCACCCACCTACCAGCCACCATCGGCCACCACCCACTCGCCCCTCGTCGCCACCACCACTCGCCCTTCGTCGCCACCACCACCACGATCACCACCACCCACCTGTCATCCACCCGCCACCTTTCCGCTACCACCACTCACCACCCACCAACCACCACCTGTCACAACCACCAGCCACTCGCCACCCACCTGCCACCACCACCCACCACCACCCACCACTCGCCAACGTCACCCACCCACCCACCCACCACCACCACCACCCGCCACCTACTCGCCACTACCTATCACCATCCGCCATCCACAACCCATCTTCCACCACCCACTCGCTACCATCCACCACCCGCCACCGTCACCCACCCACCCCCCATCACCACCCGCCACCTACCCGCAACCACCACCCACCCGCCACCACCCACCACCACCCACCTACCACCACCACCCGCCCACCCACCATCACCTACCCGCCACCCACCTACCACCACTACCCGCCACCACCGCCACCGCCACCACCGCCACCCACTCGCTACCACCCGCCACCTGCCACCGTCACCCACTCACCCACCGCCCCCACCCGCTACCCACCGTCACCACTTTCCACCACCGTCTTCCGCCGCCACTTGTCACCACTTGCCATTTCTCACTCTTTTTTATATTTTTTAAAATTTTTAAACATTTTGTCAATTACCAAACGCGTTTATAGCTTATGTTTTTCTAAAAACAAACAAAAAATAAACAAAAATCAATTTATAAAATTGTTGTAAATATAAACTGTAAGCGTAAAGTTACCAAACAGACCCTTCATTTTCAATCAAAACAACCATTATTATTTTCATAATTTTTAAAATGCCATTGACATTTTACTCTAATAATATTTTTGTAATTCTTTTTATTTAAAATATTTTCTTTATATTTGTAAAAATAAAAAAATAAAAATCACAAAATTCAGAGGGGGCATGTGACCCCCTAGTCTTTATGTGGCTCCGCCACTGGTGTTACATATATCAATTAATATACTAATTAATATATCAACACTAGTTATGATATTATTATTGACTACACTCATTATACAAATTATAAATACTAAAAATCTCTTAATTTTATTACATTATTAATTAATATATTAATTAATACACTCATTAATACATATAACATTATTCAATATTAAAAGAAAAACACCAAGACCTAAAATTGTGGTCAATACTATAATAAATATTACATTAATTAATAAAAAAAATTGAAAGATTTTTTTTTTTTTTTTTTTGGGTTATAGTATACAATTCTCACTCTAACACGCGCAAAGTCGCAATTCAACCTCCTTATTGTCAAACCCAAACTCATTTTCATGACACATTGATATTAAATTCCACGTGGCGACAATTGACTGGTTCAACTTTATTGAGTGGAGGTTTCTAGATTGTTTATAAAAGTCGTCGTCAACTCTCTCTCACCCTCCGATGAGTTGTAACCGTTGGATGGGCATTGAACGGATCGGACGGTTCCGAACAGATTTACCGGCACACCCGGTTATGTGTTCAAAGCGAAAGTCGGTCAACAGCTTCAGATTGTGAAAAACAGAATAGGCATTCCACTCCACGTGGTCCCCACTTAGCGGTCAGCTTTATTCCATAATAATCTAATGCTCAATTTATCGACAACAATTTTCCTCTCAATTTGTAAGATATAGATATCTCATGAAATAAGAAAATAAATGTTAAATTATACTAACATCGTCTAAAATTTGAGGATATTGCATTATGTTTATTTCATAATTTTAACCTAATTATATTAATTTAATTTTATATCATTCCATTAGAAAGTTTAGGAACCCAGATAAATGCCCAAATTTGTAGATTCATGGTATAAGTTTACCTTTCTTAATTTGGGACCACCACTTGAATAAATTTAAATTTTGCTCAATTATTAGAGATTCTAGATAAAATTCTAGATTTTTTTTTTTTTTTTTTGAGACAGGAGAACTGTTGATTTTTTTAACAGTGCTATAATTTTATTTAATAGAATTTAAATTTTGTTTTCTTCTACTAATTGTTTTTAACATTTATTGATTTTTAGAAAGTCATCTATAAAGAAAAATGTTCAATTCTTCCATTTCATCACGTCGAATTGTACTTTTGATGATTTGACAAACAATTTTGAGAAGCGAGATTGTTGGTAACATAAATCTGTAATTTTTATTATTATTTATTATTTATATAATTGCAGGATATGTGATATTTTCTTACTTATTGGGAGGTTATGAGAAGTTATGAAGGCATGGAGGGTTATGTGGTATTATGGGAATGAAGATGGAAGACTGGGTAGTTTTAGGGGGTTATTGGATAGTTATTGTTGGAAGTTTTTTCCTACAAATATTTGTCTATAAATAGTCATTCATGGCTACATTGTAAAGGATCCATAATTCATAATCGAAGACAATTGATGTCAATATTTCTTGCCATTTTCCGTATCTTAGAAGTAGTTTAACATAGATTTATATTTCGAAACATTTATTTTCAGCATTTTCATTTCGAAGCATTTTATGCACTTTCTTTTCGAAGCATAGGAGTAGAGGTAAGTAATTATTACTTTGATTATTCACTCAATCGTTTTTCTCCGTCTCCCTCTTTCTTCTTTACTTTTTCTTTTCTCTACACTTGACAATTTTGAAGTCCTCTTCGTTGGGGCAAAAGAACCGTCAACACAATCCCTTGATAATTGGCTTGAATTTAATTTGTAAGGATTTTTCAATCCTTGCTGACACGCTCGCATTTATGATATTTTCCTTCGTAGAAAAAATAAGCCAACAATTTTTGGCACGCCCAGTGGGACTACATTTAAAATGGCTAGACATAGAAGATAAGGAGAAAATGGATGCTTGGAAGAAGGCGTGGAAGGAGAGGTAGAGATACCTAATCCAGAGGATAATGTGATAACATATCGTGTGGAAACTCCTATTTTATCAGAACCTATGGTCGAACAGACCAGTACTTCAGAACAAATACCACATGTTCGTAATATTGGATGAGACCAAGGAATTGGACCGTCCACGGAATTGGACCGTCCACTATCCCATCTACTCAGCCAATGAATCCATGGGGAGGCTTAATAGATGCAATGGGACAGCAATTAATGAACACAATGGAAATGTGGGCAACATCCTTTTTGGATCGAATGAATAACCACCAACTAACAAACGTAAGACACATGAAGGAAATTTCAAATGTCCCTCAACAAAGATTGGTTAGAGATAAACAGCCTATGCAAGTTAATGGACATTCTAATGGTCAAACTAGTAATCAGAACCATGAAAGACCATCACCTCAGTCTTGGTACGAACCTGTTCCAAGGCCTGTAGTAGGTCAAAATGTCTCAGTACTTAACAGTGAAGCCATGCAATTTGGTGGAACTGGTCCAGTACAAGAAAATGGCGTAAGAATGGTTCCAAATCCCATGTTCGAAGCCATACCTGGCACAAGGGGGTTCACTAATCCCTTATTCGAATTTATACTCAGGGGGTTGGAAGGTTTTCCTACAAATGGAAGAGACACAACACCAGTTCCAGTACCTTTTGCAGGTCCTTTCGTAGGACAAATTCAAAAGGGTTACCCACACCCCCAACAACAACCTGCACCACAGGGACAACCAGTCCCAAACATGCCACCTTATGGACCAAGAGGACCACAAGCATAAGTTTGTCTACCAAATCTTGTGTTTGTTCCTCCAGCGGTGGTTCAGCAGGCACAAAATATGGTCCCTAGGGACCAAATTGCTGACATCGTTAGAGAGATGTGTGGACCAATGGCTCAGGGGGTCCAGACTCTAGTGTACAGGAAATCGCATCCAGAATGGGTAGACAAGGTACATGAATACCCAAGAGGTTTCAGGATACCAGACTTTGCCCTTTTTTATGGGAATGAAAACCAATCAACAGTAGAGCATATTGCTAGGTTTGCTGCTCAATGTGGCGAATTTACTAATAATGATTATATGAAGTTAAGGTTATTCCCAAATTCCCTAACTGGGAGAGCATTTATATGGTATATTAACCTTACACCTGGCTCTATCCAGACTTGGCAACAAATGGAAGAGGCATTTCATGCCCAATTCTTCCAATCAGAGCCAGAGGTGTAACGCCTTCAAAATAATACATAAAACCCATCACTTTAGACATGCATTGATACAAAAGAAACAAACCATTTCTATTCATCAGAGTAGTTCTTACAACAGTATTACATGTTAACAACAAAAGCAAATACCCTATGGGCTTACAGCTTTCCAAGTCAACACTTGGTTACACAAAAGAAGAGTATTAACTCTATACAAATAAGCCCTTGGCTTGATATACATGTAATACAATCAAAATAAACAAAAAGAGTCTTCAACTCTCATCATCATTCAAGCCATGTCCTTGGAGGTGGCATGCTACCTGTACTTGAAAAATAATGTCCCATATAGGGTGAGCTAATGCCCAGTAGAGATATGCTAAACACAATATGAGCAGTAACTAAGACATTAGCAATTGACATGACCATTATGTTCATGTTTCATTTCATTTTCCATTCCTTATCAATTTCACAATTTACATCAAGTGCTCAGAACCTGGCCAACCATTTACATGAGATAGAGACTCATAATAAACTTCTCCCATTTCACATTACAAAAGCATACCAGCTATATCAACATTTCATCCGATAAACATATAAGCTACATCAACATCTCAATAGATAAGCATACAAGCTGTATCAACATTTCAACAGATAAGCATATGAGCTATATCAACACTTCCATAGATAAGCATATGAGCTATATCAACCCATTAACTGACAAGCATATGAGCTGTATCAGCGGAGTCCATCCCCTATCTCCTCCCAAACAACATCCGGTTTAGAGGTTCATCCCCTATCTCCCCCTAAACCGTGGAGTACATCCCCTATCTTCTCCCACGCACACAACGTATATACACTTAGGTCATATACACAATCAATCAAAACATAACATTAATGTATTCTATTAACCGTCATACTCTATGACATATCCAATTGATTAGTTTTAGTTTGCCTAATCATCATGCATTGTCTAAAACAATCAAAACTACCCTTCACCGGTAGCCCAAGCAATTATTTCTAAACGAATAATAAAAGCTCCAACAGATAAAATATCAATGTTTTCAAAAGTGAGCGATTAATAAATCCAACTCCACCATTCTACTATATAATGAGCCATTTTCATTATTTCCAACTCAATCCCATATAGCCACAATTTTCCCAAATTAATTATACCAATTAATTTATACAACCGATTAGGGTTTTCTACCACATTTCCCAATATTGACCCAATGGTCTATATATCAACAACCAACAATAATTTCGTTATTTTGTAACCCAAAATACACATTTTAGAATCAAAATAGCAAAACCCCCTTTAAACATTTTCAAACCCTAACTTTCCAAAATCAACCATTTAACAAAATGCCCAAAAATCTAGGTTAAAACCCATAGTAGTGAGTAGGAATCCCTACCTCAAATGATGACACCTTACGAAAAAGATGAAGAAAACGAAAATGCTCCAAATCCCGAGATTCTTGGATCAAAAGATAACCCTCGACGATCAACAAATTTTTGTAAAGGCCAAAGGTGAGGAGACAACTCCTACTAGATCAATACCTAGAGAGAAGACAAGGTTCTAGAGAGAGAGGCTCTACAATGGAGTTTTTGGAAAAGTAAGAGAGAGAGTGAGGATGTAAAAGTGACTTAAAAATGCCCAACTGCCTTCTGATATATGACAGGTCCGCTCGAGCGGAAAACACAACGCTCGAGCGCCAAGAACAAAATGCTGAATTCATTCGAGTGCAAGAAGTCTCGCTCGAGCTCCAAGACACAAGAATAAAGTACATCCGCTCGAGCGCGAAAACCAGTCCGCTCGAGCGTAGATTTCCCCCTCCCAGAACTTACACAAAAAATGTACTACCCGCTCGAGCTCCAACAAGCCCGCTCGAGCGCGACCCGCTCGAGCGCAGGAAATTTGCTCGAGTGTAGAAATCACACCTGCAGGAGTTTTGCAGACAACGAAAATACTGGGAGTGTGCAATCTCCGCTCGAGCGCTAGACGACCCGCTCGAGCGGAAAGACCAAAAACCTGGCAACAAGAAATTAGATCAAGGCTCAACCTACCTGCTCGAAACATGCCCAACACATCCTAAAACTCAATCAAATGGAATTAAAGGATGACAACAAGGTAGACTGTCACAACCCAAACCCGGCCCTATGGGTTTAGCACCGTAACCGGCCAGTAATCCGAGATTACCGAAGGCCTGCTTAACAGTAGTACAGTAATACAAAGTTCAGGGCCCGGCGGAAGCCAATACAATAAATAAATAATGTCCATTGAGCTGTGACAGTCTGTATGCCAAAAAGATTTTTCATACATTCATACATACAAACAGTACAGTCTACACAAAATTTACAGTCACACAGTATAAGGACCTAATCCCTTGATAACAGTACAGTTCGTAGCTGACAGTCTATACAATAATCCAAACAGTATGGAGACAGACGGGGGAAAAACAAAACACCCCAAAGACATAGCATGGCAACTCGGAACCTCGCAGTGAGGCACAAAGGCTGGCTTGACAAAACTGGAGTCTAACCTACGCTCTTAGCTCCGATCTGGTGGCTGAGCACCTACATATATATATATAAACAGTGAGCTAAAGCCCAGTGAATAACATAATGCGTAAAGAGGTTAAGAATGAATGCCCTTACAGTATGAAAACAGTTCATTTAAACAGTATTTCGGTTGTTCAGTCAGTACAGTCATATGTGGTACACCCATTAGCATAACAGTGCAGTAAACAGTAGGTCTTAAAGACCGAATAGTAATGATGGCCATTAATCAGTAAACAGTAGTGGTTCCACGAGGGAACCGACAGAGATCTCCGTAACGGTAACAGTAAACAGTAGGTGCTAAGGATGCCACAATACAGTTTAGAATATGGGACATACATTCATTCAATTAACAATAATCAGTTCAAAAAGCAGTGCAGCTCAATTGTTCAGAAGATAATCATTTTGAACATATCTTTACACAGATGTTACTCACAGAGTTCTGGGCTACAGTAAGCTAGAGCGTGTCTCCCCAGTCGCCAACCCTACACAATTCACAGGTTGAACACACACTAAGCTACACAATTGGGAAATATCATAACTTAATCCCTAATTTGCTTCGGTGTGTTCTACATCTATATCATCAGCAAGATGTCTTAAACTAGGTCTAAGAATGCCTAGAATGGGATGAGGATGCAAAGATGTATTCGAAAAGCAGTTTCAGAAGTTTCAGAAAGACAGAGTCCCGCTCGAGCGCAGGTTTACCCGCTCGAGCGGACATGCAACAAAGGTACACGCTCTAGCGTCAACTTTCCCGCTCAAGCGTACTGTAAAAGTACTGGATAGGTGAAATCTCCGCTCGACCCCCGCTCGAGCTTGAGACACAATCCTCCGCTCGAGCGCCCAATACTCCGCTCGAGTGGACTGTAAAACAGTGCAGAGAAATACTGGATGCTCGGATTCCACGCTCGAGCGCCAATTTCCACGCTCGAGCGGAAATGCAAAATCTGGGAATTCCAGATTGCACCTCCAAGCCAAAACCAAGTTCAAAAGCATCAAAACCGATCCTCTTGGGCTGAATTTCCAGAAAACACTTGTAAACATATATAATGACATGATTCAAGCTCAATTTGAGAAATCAAAGCCCAAGAGTGTTTAATTCAAACCCAATTTCAAACAATTTTCATGAATAAGAAGAACATGCAAACATGCATGAATTCAAACCATTTCAAAGCTTCAATTTCATGCTCTAGTGAGCCAAATCTTTCAAAAACATGATGAGTTCATGGTCTCATGTAAAAATATGAGCATGCATGTACAATTTTTATGAAAGACAACTTCAAAACTTCAAAATGAAGGCGTGCATGCATGAACTAGGCCCCAATTTGACATATATGGACCAATTCAAGGCTCAAATCACTAAGGATACAAGAACTAGGCATGATCAAGCTTAAACACAACAATGAGGGGTTGAATTCCTTACCTAGAGCTTCAATTACAAGCGTAGAAGTCCAATTAGGCAAATCTCCTATGATCTTTTCAAGCCTTTCAAGCCAATTCTCTAAAACAATTCAACTCTCTCCCTTCCTCTCTCTCTATGGCCGGTTGAACAAGGAGAAGGGACTAATGAAATGTTTTGATTCAAGTATGCAAAGGTTCAATATGTGTGAAGTAGTGGCCACTAAGTGGTCTAAGTGTAAATAAGTTCAATTCATGTAATTTGGTACCATTAATCTAATTTAATCATACCTAATCAGTTTTCAGATAAATATACCATAAAATCACATTAATTCTAAGGATCATAGAACACTAACCAATTCCCGGTTTGGCCGTCGATAAGGCCTTCAATTAACAGTTTAAACATAAAACACGAACAGATCAAATAATCAATCAAACAGATAGAATACAAATTAACATACACACTCAGTCAATTCAGTTCCAGTTTTTAGTCAGTCAGTTCAGTACTTTAACCAGTCCAATTATCAGTCATAATCAGTTCAGTTTAACGGTAATCAATGTTTATCGGTAATCAATCAGTCATTAATCGGTAAACAGTATGAGGGTTGTTACAGTCTCCCATTCTTATAAAGAGTTTATTCCTCTAAACTCGAGTTACCTTCATTCTGGAAGAAAACAGGGTTCAGTGGAAACAGTTCAGGATATCTTTTAGCCATGTCATCTTCCCTTTCCCAAGTGGCATACACGTCACCATGGTTCTGCCAATCGACTTTCACCAATGGGATCTCTTTGTTTCTCAACTTCTTCATCCGTCTGTTTACGATCTGTATAGGCCGTTTCTCGTAAGTGTAGTCGTCACTCAGCACTACACGAGTTGGCTCTATTACATGGAAAGGATCCCGGAGGTAGTCCTTTAACATAGAAATGTGGAAGACGTTGTGCATATGCTCCATTTCAGGAGGAAGCGCAACTTGATACGCCACCGGATTGATTTTCTCAATGATCTCGTATGGTCCGACGTATCTCGGTGCTAACTTGGCTTTGACTCCAAAACGAGTCTGGCCTTTCATCATGATCACCCACTTCATACTCTCTGTCTCGTCTTCTGACATCAGCATAACTCTTCTGTCTGCTCTGCGCAATTCTCAGTCTCTGTTATATCAGTTTCACTTTCTCAGTCGTTGCATATACAATCTCGGGCCCAAGCAAAGGCCCATCTTTAACTTCTGCCCAGCAAATCGGAGATCTACATTTTCTGCCATACAATGCCTCGAAAGGCGCCATACCAATACTCGAATGGTAGCTGTTATTGTAGGCGAATTCAGCCAATGGTAAATGGCTTTCCCAGTTTCCCTAAAAATCAAGGACACACATTCTCAGTAAATCCTCCAGAGTCTGGATGGTCCTTTCTGACTGTCCATCTGTCTGAGGATGATAGGCACTACTCAGCCTCAATTCAGTACCCAATGCAGTCTGTAGACTTTGCCAAAACCTTGATGTAAACTTCGAATCCCTGTCAGAAACAATAGACACAGGCACTCCATGCAGTCTCACAATCTCATCAATATAAATCACGGCCAATTTATCCGCATTATAAATTGTTTTGACAGGTAAGAAGTGAGCAGATTTAGTCAGTCTATCAACAATAACCCAAATTGAGTCCATACCTTTGCTGGAACGAGGCAATCCCACAATAAAATCCATGGTGATATGCTCCCATTTCCACTCTGGTATGGGTAGGGGTTGCAATAATCCGGCAGCTCGTTGATGTTCAGCTTTGACTTGTTGGCAATGAAGACATTTGGATACAAAGTCGGCAATTTCTTTCTTCATTCCCGGCCACCATAAATTCTGTTTCAGATCTTGGTACATTTTCGTATTCCCCGGGTGGATAGACAATTTTGAATTGTGGCCCTCTTGCAGAACTCTTCTTTTCAGTTCAGTGTCATTCGACACACACAGTCTTTCTTGAAATTTCAGTACATTGTTCTCGAATTTGAAACCCGGTCTCGGCTTAGACTCTCTTTCCTCGATGATCTTCTTCAAGAAGTCATCCTGTTGCTGTTTCTCTTTAATTTCTTCTATCAAGGTTGGTTGAGCAGAAATAGCGGCTAGCGTTCCACCTTGTTCTCTCAAAACAACTTCAATTTCAAATTTTTCAAGGTCATCAAGCAGCTCTTCCTGTCCGGTGAGTAAACATGCTAAGTTTCCAATTGATTTCCGGCTCAATGCATCGGCAACGGTATTGGCTTTTCCGAGATGATACAGAATCTGTAGATCGTAGTCTTTGATCAGTTCTAGCCATCTGCGTTGTCTCATATTTAGTTCCTTCTGTGTGAAGAAATATTTCAAGCTCTTGTGGTCGGTGTATACTTCACATGTCGCCCCATACAGATAGTGACGCCAGATTTTCAGTGCAAATACTACTGCAGCAAGTTCCAGATCATGGGTCGGGTAGTTCTTTTCGTGCGGTCTCAACTGTCGGGAAGCATAAGCAATAACTCTCCCATTCTGCATTAAAACACACCCCAGACCCTTATGAGAAGCATCACTAAATACAGTATAACCATCCGTACCTGAAGGTAAATTCAAAACCGGTGCAGTCACAAGTCGAGTTTTCAACTCTTGGAATGCTGATTCCCTTTGGTCAGTCCAATCAAATGATGTCCCCTTCTGAGTCAGTTGAGTTAACGGCAAGGCAATTTTGGAGAAATCTTTCACAAATCTTCTGTAATATCCAGCCAATCCCAAAAAGCTTCGGACTTCAGTCACATTTGTTGGTCTAGGCCAGTTCACTACAGCTTCAATTTTCTGCGGATCAACAGAAATTCCATTTTTGCTAACAACATGCCCCAAAAACATAACATGGTCAAGCCAAAATTCACATTTAGACAGTTTAGCGTACAGTTTCTGTTCTCTTAGGGTCTGCAGGGCAAGTCTCAGATGATATTCATGTTGTTCTATACTTTTGGAGTAAATCAATATGTCGTCAATAAATACTACAATGAAATCATCAAGGTATGGTTTAAAAATTCTGTTCATGAGGTCCATAAAGGCAGCAGGGGCATTCGTGACTCCGAATGGCATAACTAAAAATTCATAATGGCCATACCTCGTTCTAAAAGCAGTTTTATCAATGTCTTCCGGTTTAACCTTCAGCTGATGATACCCTGATCTGAAATCAATCTTGGAAAACACTTGTGCACCCTGTAACTGATCAAATAAATCATCAATACGTGGCAATGGGTATTTATTTTTCACGGTTACCTTGTTCAATTCACGGTAATCAATGCACAGTCTCAGCGAGCCATCTTTCTTCTTTACAAACAAAACCGGTGCACCCCACGGTGAAGTACTGGGCCTTATAAACTTCTTGTCTAACAGTTCTTACAATTGCACTTTCAACTCCTTCAGTTCAGTTGGGGCCATTCGGTAAGGAGCTTTCGATATCGGCTGTGTACCCGGAATCACATCAACGGTAAATTCAATCTCCCTGTCAATCAAATCCCCTGGCAGGTCATCTGGAAATACATCTGGGAATTCCCTGACTATAGGAATACAATTCACATCAGTTTTAACACTATCATCAGTAGACACAGTCAGCACAGAACACAGATACCCTTTACACCCCTTTCTAATTAATTTAACAGCTTTCACTGACGAAATCAAATACGGAGGAGGTACTACTCCACTCCCATTAAACACAAATTCAGGCAAACCAGGTGGACGGAAAACAACTTGCTTGGTCACACAATCAATAGTGGCATGATATTTTTGTAACCAATCCATCCCCAATATTACATCAAAATGATCAACGTTCAATGGTAGTAAATCAATAAACAGATGCATATCCTCAACAATGATTTCACATGCGGGGTACATATAAGGACATGTCATGGATCCTCCTACGGGTGATGATACGGCTAGCAAATAGTTCATGGGTTCTAAGGGTCTATTCAATTTCCGTGAGAAAGCATGCGATACATAAGAATGTGTAGACCCTGAATCAATCAATACATATGCATTTTGTGTACAAATAGAGAGGATACCTGACACAACGGTTTCAGTATTTTGCACGTCTCCCGGTACTAGGGCGAACACTCGGCCCTGCCTCATGGGCTCTTTCCCGGTAGCTTTGGGGTTAGGCTTTGGTGCTACAATTGATGCTGCCACGCTTGGTGCAGCTTTACTACTGGCTTGTGGAGCAGAGGGGCAGTCTTTAACCATGTGACCCACCTTGCCACACCTGTAACAGGCTCCAGATATTTTGTAGCAGACCCCTTTGTGCTTCTTGCTACACTCAGAACAGGGTGGTATGAAACCACTCCCTCGGCTGGGGCTAGTTGTTGACCCCGTATCCTGCTTCTTGTTCGCTGGGTTATGCTTGCCTTTCTTAAATTTGAAACCCTGCCTTTTTCCACGCCATTCCGATGTTGGTGTTTCAGTTTTCAGTGCTTCAATGTTTGACTCGGCCATCAATGCCCGGTCGAGAACACCCACAAAAGTCGGTAGTTTCAAAACATTTATTCAGTCAAGTATTGCAACATTAAGGCCACCCTCAAATTTTCTGGCCTTCTTGTAGTCAGTGTCCACCATGTGTGGTGCATATCTGGCAAGTTCAGTAAATTTTGTTTCATATTCCGCAACGGACATCGTGCCCTGCTTCAGCTGTTCAAATTCAGTCACTTTTCTATCCCTGACACACTGAGGGAAATACTTTTCAAAGAAGGCTCCTTTGAACTGAGCCCAAGTAATAACGATATTTGTATCACGGATCAACATCCACCACCTTCTAGCTTCTTCTTGTAGGGTGAAGGTAGCTAACAATACTTTGTGTGCTTCAGAGCACGGGAACACCTCAAATCATTTCTCTGTCTCAAGAACCCACGCTTCAGCTTTTATCGGTTCGAGGCCTCCCTAAAAGGACGGCGGTTTCATTTTGCTGAATTTATGGGTGAGAGCAATAATATCCCCATCATTCACATTCGCATTAGGTTCCGGCTGTACCGGAGGAGGAGGTGGGGGCTATTGGTTCTGTTGTTGTTCAAGTCTAGCAGTTATCAGTTCCATCATTCTTTCCATTCTTTCCATTCTTGCCTCGGTAGATGAGGATTCAGGTTCATTTGCATTGTCCATTTCACTATAAGCAGTTATAACAGTTATAGCAATTGTAACATAAACAGTTGCATATTTAGACAGTTATCACATCAACATGTATTCGGTCATAACATAGCCACACACTTTTCAAGTTCATGAAATGCCCTAATCACTTTTCTAGGACACCCTATAGCTCATTTGGACACGTGTGTGCGGTATGACTCGTGGTTAAGTATCGCTCTGATACCACTCTATCACGACCCAAACCCGGCCCTATGGGTTTAGCACCGTAATCGGCCAGTAATCCGAGATTACCGAAGGCCTGCTTAACAATAGTACAGTAATACAGAGTTCAGGGCCCAGCGGAAGCCAATACAGTAAATAAATAATGTCCATTGAGCTGTGATAGTCTGTATGCCAAAAAGATTTTTCATGCATTCATACATACAAATAGTACAGTCTATACAAAATTTACAGTCACACAGTACAGGGACCTAATCCCTTGATAACAGTACAGTTAGTAGCTGACAGTCTATACAGTAATCCAAACAGTATGGAGACAGACGGGGGAAAAACAAAACACCCCAAAGCCATAGCATGGCAACTCGGAACCTCGCAGTGAGGCACAAAGGCTGGCTTGACAAAACTGGAGTCTAACCCACGCTCCTAGCTCCGATCTGGTGGCTGAGCACCTACATATATATATAAACAGTGAGCTAAAGCCCAGTGAATAACATAATGCGTAAAGCCCTTACAGTATGAAAACAGTTCATTTAAACAGTATTTCGGTTGTTCAGTCAGTACAGTCATATGTGGTACACCCATTAGCATAACAGTGCAGTAAACAGTAGGTCTTAAAGACCGAACAGTAATGATGGCCATCAATTAGTAAATAGTAGTGGTTCCACGAGGGAACCGACAGAGATCTCTGTAACAGTAACAGTAAACAGTAGGTGCTAAGGATGCCATAATACAGTTTAGAATATGGGACATACATTCATTCAATTAACAGTAATCAGTTCAGAAAGCAGTACAACTCAATTGTTCAGAAGATAATCATTTTGAACATATCTTTAAACAGATGTTACTCACAGAGTTCTGGGCTACAGTAAGCTAGAGCGTGTCTCCCCAGTCGCCAACCCTACACAATTCACAGGTTGAACACACACTAAGCTACACAGTTGGGAAATATCATAACTTAATCCCTAATTTGCTTCGGTGTGTTCTACATCTATATCCTCAACAAGATGTCTTAAACTAGGTCTAAGAATGCCTAGAATGGGATGGGGATGCAAAGATGTATTCGAAAAGCAGTTTCAGAAGTTTCAGAAAGACAGAGTCCCGCTCGAGCGCAGGTTTACCCGCTCGAGCGGACATGCAACAAAAGTACACGCTCGAGCGTCAACTTTCCCGCTCAAGCGTACTGTAAAAGTACTGGATAGGTGAAATCTCCGCTCGACGCCCGCTCGAGCTTGAGACACAATCCTCCGCTCAAGCGCCCAATACTCTGCTCGAGCAGACTGTAAAACAGTGCAGAGAAATACTGGATGCTCGGATTCCACGCTCGAGTGCCAATTTCCACGCTCGAGCGGAAGTGCAAAATCTGGGAATTCCAGATTGCACCTCCAAGCCAAAACCAAGTTCAAAAGCATCAAAACCGATCCTCTTGGGCTGAATTTCCAGAAAACACTTGTAAACATATATAATGACATGATTCAAAGCTCAATTTGAGAAATCAAAGCTCAAGGGTGTTTAATTCAAACCCAATTTCAAACAATTTTCATGAACAAGAAGAACATGCAAACATGCATGAATTCAAACCATTTCAAAGCTTCAATTTCATGCTCTAGTGAGCCAAATCTTTCAAAAACATGATGAGTTCATGGTCTCATGTAAAAATATGAGCATGCATGTACAATTTTTATGAAAGACAACTTCAAAACTTCAAAATGAAGGCGTGCATGCATGAACTAGGCCCCAATTTGACATGTATGGACCAATTCAAGGCTCAAATCACTAAGGATACAAGAACTAGGCATGATCAAGCTTAAACACAACAATGAGGGGTTGAATTCCTTACCTAGAGCTTCAATTACAAGCGTAGAAGTCCAATTAGGCAAATCTCCTATGATCTTTTCAAGCCTTTCAAGCCAATTCTCTAGAACAATTCAACTCTCTCCCTTCCTCTCTCTCTATGGCTGGTTGAACAAGGAGAAGGGACTAATGAAATGTTTTGATTCAAGTATGCAAAGGTTCAATATGTGTGAAGTAATGGCCACTAAGTGGTCTAAGTGTAAATAAGTTCAATTCATGTAATTTGGTACCATTAATCTAATTTAATCATACCTAATCAGTTTTCAGATAAATATACCATAAAATCACATTAATTCTAAGGATCATAGAACACTAACCAATTCCCGGTTCGGCCGTCGATAAGGCCTTCAATTAACAGTTTAAACATAAAACACGAACAGATCAAATAATCAATCAAACAGATAGAATACAAATTAACATACACACTCAGTCAATTCAGTTCCAGTTTTCAGTCAGTCAGTTCAGTACTTTAACCAGTCCAATTATCAGTCATAATCAGTTCAGTTTAACGGTAATCAATGTTTATCGGTAATCAATCAGTCATTAATCGGTAAACAGTATGAGGGTTGTTACATAGACACAACTATCAACTCCACGGAATCGAGTCCGAAATGCAACAGAACAGTAAAGGGAATACCGGAATCGCTATAAGAGGTTTCTATGGCAGGCTTGGCAAGATCAAGTCAAAGGCCTGATGAGAAGGCCACTCAGTTCATTACCAGATTAAAAAGGGTTCGGAATAAATGTAGAGTCATCTTATCAGAGCCAGAATTCGTGAGATTAGCTCAAAATGGTCTAGAGTTTAGGCTTCGAAAGAAATTTGACTTGACTGAGTTCAGAGACTTAGTAGAACTCACCTATAAGGTGTCTAGATACGAAGCATTATTAGAGGAAGAACAAGATCGAAATAATGTATAAGACATATTATAGAGATCCTAATTATGAGATCAATGCAGCAGAGATTGTAGGGAAAGAACCTGTAATCTGTGAAGCATTAATTCATAAAGATACAACAATTGACCAACAGTTTAAAAAAAAAGACCTTCACAGGAAATACTCTTTCGATTTGACTAAGGCATATGACATTTTTGATCATTTGCTTGCAGCCAACTTCCTTAAGTTACCAAAAGGAGTCAAAATTCCATCTCCTAATGAGCTTAAAGGTAAAGTATATTGTAAATGGCATAATTCTTTGTCTCACTCGACTAAGAACTGTATTGTTTTTCGAGACAGGATCCAAGAATAAATTCGGAAGGGAAGTCTGAAATTCCCAGCCAAAGCAGAAAAAGACCATGGGAATCGACAGTAATCCATTCCCAGAAATTGGGGAGGTAGCAGCCAATGTCATTGTGCTAGACCTTCAGAACCTGTCTTTAAAAGAAATGGAAGAAGTCAATGTGCAGATGCATGTGGCCAGCCAGACAGCTACCAAGAGAGACACTGGAAATCTACTAGTTATTGGACAAGATTTCTCACACCATGGGGAAGATTCTGATAAGGAAGCACTGGATGACGATTCCTTAGAAGCAACTGTAATGCAAAGGATGTGTCCCAGGTGCAGACTAAGTTACAAGTGGTTGAAGGGGCTTCCAATTGATGGGAAACAGTACTACAAGGATGTGCAAAGACGTCCTAAACCAACCAATGCTTACAATAAAAGGGCATATCCATCTGGTGTTAGGCAGCAGCCATTAGTTGAACGAATGGCCGATAGAATGCATTTTAAAGGCAAGAGGCCTTTGTATGAATCCAGATCACCTAATTATTACAGGATGGAGAGCAGTCATTCTGAAAGGAGACTAGAGAAGGGTTCAGTTTCTGGGATCAAAGCCAGGGATTGGCCCCATAGATCAATTTCACGCAGGACAGAAAGTGAACACCTTCATCGAAGGCCTGAGTTAGGCCCAAAGCATGAAGTCAGAGCCAAGTAGTGGCCTTCACAGACAGCTTCGAAGGTAGCTTCGAAAGAGGAAAGAAGCAGTTCAACAGTTGGGTCAGTAAGTTCGTGGGTACCTGGGGTCCCAAATTGGTTTGTGATGCAAAACAAACCTAGGGAAGTGTTTACTCAAAGAGAGGTAATTGGAAACCAAGGCAGGATGGTCAAACCTCCTTTGGTGGCTCCTAACAATTGGGTGTTGCTTAAGCACCAAAAAACAAAGGAACCTGACATGGTCCCTGTAATTTCTAGATCACAAAGGAGGAAAATTCAGCGCCAGTACACTCAATACCAGCAAGACTTGAAAGAGAGTGGAGAGAGCTCTTCATTGGTCCAGACAGAAGGAAAGAAGAATCCAAAGTCAGACCATATTCCAAAACCAACTCCATAAAGCAAAATAGGTTGTAGTAGAGAACAGTTGACCAAAGTTCATTCTGAACTAAAAGCCAGAGAGAAATCTAGTCTAGCAGGATTGGAGAAGGCATTGATGGAAAGTGATAGCGAGGCAGAGAAAGAAGTTGGCTTAGGCCAAAAGAAAGAAATGGTTGAAGAAGAAATGCTCGAAGCTTTCATGGCCGAACAAACATTTTTGGTTGAAAAGCCAGTCGGAAAAGACCATTCGAAAGAATCTGTTAGGAATGAAGTGCCAGAATACAGCATGGAGGATGCTTCTGAGGTGGCTGAACAAGGTAGCTAAGAGGAGAAATAGACACAGCCAGCCATCCAATTTGGCTCGTTCCCTCCAATATCAGTAAATATGGTATACATACTACCGCATGGATTCCAAGCTGGAGATGAGAACCAAGAAGGGCAAGAAATTGACCCAATTCTAGTCTCTAGTGAAGACTCACAAGTGAGTATGGTGCAAGATGATTCCGAAATGGCTACTCTAATGGAAACTAAATATGAGAGTGAAGAAGAAGTGAGCATTAACCTTTCGTATCTTTTTTAGTATCTCTCAAACTCTATGACACAGCATGTCAAGCCTTTGTATATCAAGGCTTTCTTCGATGGGATACAATTAAACCGAGTCTTGATAGATAATGGGGCAGCGGTGAACTTACTACCGAAATCTTCCTTGAAGAAACTAGGGAAAAGGGATCCCAGGTTAATCCCAACCAGCACAACTATTGTTGGTTTCGCTGGAGACAAGCAGATGGCTTAGGGAATTCTGCCCATCAACCTGAGTGTGGGAACCAGAGATTGCATGACAGCATTCTTCGTCATCGACAACAATGCTAAGTACAATGCTTTACTTGGTAGAGATTGGATCCACACTAACAAATGTGTGCCTTCCTCTTTACATTAGAAAATAATGACGGCCTTGGGCAATGGGGAGACAGAGGAAATTGATGCAGATCCTCAACCTTTCATAGCCTGTGTAGACTTTGCAGAGGCCAAACTGTATATTGAGAGAGTGACACCACTCAGTATACTAAGGAAACCTGATGGCTGAACCGAAGTAACGGTTGATGAGGAAGTGATACACCTGAAGCACTTAGTCCAAGAGAGTACTGATGAGGAGGTTGTCGTTAAGGATGACAATGATGCCTTGTTGTAGGCAAAGAAAGGAAGTCCAAGAAGCCAAGTCCTTGGCTCTAATTAAGTTCTTAGTATTGGATGTAAAGTCAATAGTCCAGAGAGTACAAGAGCAAGGGAAAGAAGCCATGATAATTGGCTGCAAACAGGAGTAGCAACAAGCCAAAGTTTTGGCCCTTGACAAATACTGTGCATTGGACATTGAAACAAAAGTCCAGGAGATACAGGAGGAAGAGGCCTTATGGACAAATTTTGTTTATGAGGAGGAGGGTAAGGATGTTGAATTAAAGAACCTGGGAGTAGAACAAAGTAAGAAAATTGATTCGAAACTAGAGGGGATCAAAGAGGAAGCTTCAGTAAGTTATCAGATTCTAGACCCTTTTGTCACGACCCAAACCCGCCCCTATGGGTTTAGCACCGTAACCGGCCAGTAATCCGAGATTACCGAAGGCCTGCTTAACAATAATACAGTAATACAGAGTACAGGGGCTAACGGAAGCCAATACAGTAAACAAACAATGTCCAATGAGCTGTGACAGTCTGTTTGCAAAAAGGACTTCTCATTCAAATATACACAGTCAGACAAAACAGTATATACATATACACAATCATTCAGTACAGTACAGTCTATACAGTCGAACAGAACAGATACAGAGACAGATGGGGAAATTAAAAACACCCCTAAGTCGTAACTTGACAGGCTCGAAACCTTGCATTGAGGCACATAGGTTGGCTCGACAAAACTGGAGTTTACCCCGATGCTTCTAGCTGCGGTCTGGTGCCTGTACACCTACATATATATAGGAGCAGTGAGCTAAAGCCCAGTGAATAACACAATGCGTAAAGGGGTTAAGAATGAATGTCCTTACAGTAATGAAAACAGTTTATTAAATCAGTATTTCAGTCGTTCAGTCAGTACAGTCATATGTGGTACATCCATTAGCATAACAGTACAGTAAACAGTAGGTCTTAAAGACCGAACAGTACATGATGGCCATCAATCAGTAACAGTAGTGGTTCCAACGAGGGAACCGACAGAGATCTCTGCAGCAGTATCAGTAAACAGTAGGTGCTAAGGATGCCACAATACAGTTCAGAATATAGGACATACATTCATTCAGTTAACAGTAATCAGTTCAAAAAGCAGTACAGTTCAATTGTTCAGAAGATAATCATTTTGAACATATCTTTACACAGATGTTACTCACAGAGTTCTGGGCTACAGTAAGCTAGAGCGTCTCCTCAGAAAGCCAATCCTACACAGTTACAGATTGAACACACACTAAGCTACACAATTGGGAAAGATAATAACTTAATCCCTAATTTGCCTCGGTGTGTTCTACATCTATATCCTCAATAAAATGCCTTAAACTAGGCCTAAGAATGCCTAGAATGAGATGAGGATGCAAAGATGCACTTTAAAAACATTTTCAGAAAACAGGGGTCACGCTCGAGCGTAGGTTACTCCGCTCGAGCGGACATGCAGACAAAGGTTCCCACTCGAGCGTATACTTACCTGCTCGAGCGTTATGCAAAACAGTCAAAAGTGCTGGATAGGCGAAAATCACGCTCGATTGGGCGCTCGACACCCGCTCGAGCATGAGACACCATGCCCCGCTCGAGCGTCAATTCTTCCGCTCGAGCGGACGTCAAAACAGAACAAAATGTTGGGAGCACGATTTCCACGCTCGAGCGCCAGTCATCCCGCTCGAGCGTGAGTCCAAATTCTGGAAATTCCAGATTTGAATCTCAAGCTCGAAACCAAGTTTTAAACCATAAATTTCGATCCTCTTGGGCCAATTTTCCAGAAAACACATCAAAACTCATACTTTAACATGATTCAAAACTCAATTTGTAAAATCAAAGCCCAAGGGTATTTCAAATAAATCCAATTCAAACCAATTTCCATGAATATGAAGAACATGCAAACATGCATGAATTCAAACCAATTCAAAGCTTCAATTTCATGCTCTAGTGAGCCAAATCTTTCAAAAACATGATGAGTTCATGGTCTTTTGTAAAAATATGAGCATACATGTACAATTTCATGAAAGACAACTTCAAAATTTCAAAATAAAGGCATGCATGCATGAACTAGGCTCCAATTCAACATACATGGGCCAATTCAAGGCTCAAATCACTAGAGGCTCAAAAACTAAGCATGAACAAGTTCAAATACATTAATAGAAGGTTAAATTCTCATACCTAAGTCTTGAATTCTAGGCAAGGAAGCTCAATTATGCAAATTTATACTTCAATCCCTTCAATTTCCAAGCAAATCTACAAGTGAACTCAATTCTCACTCTCACTCTCTCTATGGTCGGTTGAGCTCTCAAAGTGTGGCTGATGAAATGTGTTAATTGAATGTATACAAGTCTCCAAAGGTGTAAGGTAGTGGCCACTAAGTGGTGAGATTGTAAATAAGTCCAACTCTGTGCAATTATCAATATTTAATCTAATTTAACTAACCAGTTTTTCAGATAATTATACCATAAAATCACATAAATTATGATGGTCACAAATCATCAATCAATTTCGGATTCGGCCGCCGATAAGGCCTTCAATTAGCAGTTTAACACAAAGGCGTGAACAGATAATCAATTAACCCAACAGATAAAATTACAATTAAACAGGTATACTTAGTCAATTCAGTTTCAATTTCAGTCAGTCAGTTCAGTAGTTTATTCAGTTCACTTGTCATTCATAATCAGTCACAGTTTAACGGTAATCAGTGGTTATTCGGTAAACAGTGACGAGGGTTGTTACACCTTTAGAAGAAGTAAATTTAGGGGAAGGTTCTATACAACAGCCCACCTGTATAAGTGCTTGTTTGAATACTCTGGACAGGGACCAGTTGTTGGTTGTTTTGAAGAAGTATAAAGATTACTTTGCATGGTCTTACAATGAACTACCAGGATTGGAGAGATCATTAGTAGAACATAGGCTCCCTATGAGGCCTAACTTCAAGCCATACAAGCAAAAGCCAAGAAGAATGAGTCCAGAAGTGATTCAGAAAGTTAAGGAAGAAATTCTTAGACTACTCAAGGCAGGCTTTATTAGGACAACCAGGTATGTTGAGTGGCTATCCAATATTGTGCCTATGGTAAAAAAGAATAGTAAAATGAGGGTGTGCATTAATTTCAGAAACTTGAAACTAGCAACTCCAAAAGATGAGGGTATATACCTTTCTTCGAGGTGGCCCGAGTAACTCTAGGAGGAGTTGAAGCAGCAGGAGCAGATTGTGTGGAGGCAGACACAGGAATTGGAGTGGTCATAACAATGGAAGAAGTAGCAACTCCAACTACTTTGGGCTTGGGCACATCCAACACCGTTAGTAGGTCTTGAGGGAAAATGGTCAGGTGCACTTCCATATTGGTCACCCAACAATTTTGGTATCTCTTCAAAATGTTACCTTGGAAAAGGAATGAGATATACTCAAAATCGATCAAGTCCTGTATAAATTTGGAAATTGCCTCTTCCAGTCTGGACCTTCGAACTTTCACATCCCTTGTGGTAAAACTTAGATTGGTGTTACTACAGAGAGGTATTGGGACCCCCTGAATGAAGCCAAATTGCCTAGCAAATTGTGCAGGACAATAGGGCTCAGCAATGCATTTGTAAGCTCTGGGGTTCATGGTCCCAATGAATAATTCTCTAGGGATTAAAATGGAGGCCTATATATCTTTGTGAGCAGGTGAAGCACAGAGCCTATCACTTAGGAAATTCTTCAACCAAAGTGGGCCAATAGTAGTGGGTTCGAAGGGACGAAAGCAGTAGGAAAGAGGAGAAGCTGAAAGTTGGTGGAAGAAAGAGAAGTAAAAAGCAAAAGTAGAAGGATAAAGAGAAGCATTGGCTAGCCTCATGCCATGAGTAGGAGGGTCTGGTTCAAAAAATTTAAGGCATTTGGATTGTAACTCAAGGAAATAAGCAAAAAACCAAAACTGAAGAATCCAAATCGGCCCCCATTGATTGACATCTAAGGGTTTCTCACAGAAAAAAGAGCAGACTCTATATATGTGACCTAGAACGTATGGGGCTAAAGCCACCATCTTCTGTAAAACAAGGGCTTTGGCAAGAGGAGGTGCAGAAAAGGAACTTGCAAAGCCAATATAATAAGCAAGAGAAGAATTCTCTATCGGTCACAAGACCCTCCCTTCTATTCTCAGCCTTGACAAAATCACTATAGGATGAGTTAAGAGAGGGGAGGGAAAAAGGGACTGCTAGGTCAGGATAATCTGGTCCAATGGGAGTTCTAATGGGAGATAATCCTAAAAGATGGCAAATATTAAGAACAGTAGGGGCCATCATTGTCACGACCCGAACCCGCCCCCATGGGTTAAGGACGTAACCGGCCAGTAATCCTAAGATTACCTACGGCCTCAAACCAAACCAAGCATATTTTAACAGAGTTAATGGGGGCCAAACGGAAGCAATTTAAACTTTGTCCATAGAGCTGTGCTTACATGGCACCTCAAAACAACCCATACATATGTACGTTAATAACTCACAACAGCAACATAGTGACATAGGTTCTATACAGACAGGATCATTGAAAATTAAGTCAACCCATAAGAACCATAAGCAAACATATACAAAACTTCGCCAACCTGACGAATGTAAAAACATAACAAAAAGGCGAAGGCGGGTCTCATGCGTGAGACACAAGGGCTGACTCTCTCAAAACCTTAGTTGTTCCATACAGGCTTCACTGAGGCTGGGTCTGGACTTCTCTTGGCTCACCTACAAACACATGAATGAGCGTGAGCGAAAGCCCAGTGAATAATATCAAATCAAATACAGAAGTTACATAACAATGTAGAACAACACGTTCCAAACGGCCTTAAGCCCAATTCCTATTCCTATTTAACAGATATATAACTATACGAAATTCAAATCAAGTGACTGTAGTTCCAAATATTTTGGCCTTTGGCCCATTCAGATTTCCATTCATGTCAAAACGGCCTTCGGCCCGTTCATTCACGTCAAAACGGCCTTCGGCCCATTCATTTCTATCAAAATGGCCTTCGGCCCATTCGTTTACGTCAAAACGGCCTTCGGCCCATACATTCATGTCAAAACGGCCTTTGGCCTACTCGTTCATGTCAAAACGACCTTCGGCCTACTCATTCATGTCAAAACGGCCTTTGGCCTACTCGTTCATGTCAAAACGACCTTCGGCCTACTCATTCATGTCAAAACGGCCTTCGGCCCACTCACATGTGTCAAAACGACCTTTGGTCCATTCATTCACATCAAAACGACCTTCGGTCCATTCATTTATATCAAAACGACCTTTGGTCCATCCATTCATTCCTGTCAGACTTTTGTCCACAATCCCAATTAACAACTCATAAAGTTTAAGGGAATAAACAATTGGACATTGACAAGCTTTCGAATATTGATATTACTCACAGTGATCGGCTTGTGGATTCGCCCTAGAGCTTGACCCTACACATTCCATGCACACAAAAGGGTCATTAACAATTCAATCCGTCCCTTAATTCACATATTCCTCTTTAGGTTTTATTCTTATCTCATTAACTCATTTATAATGTTTAACATACGCCTAAGAGTGATTACAAGTGAAAGAGAACGGAAAACGAAACACAGAACGCATGAACAAAATTCCAGAAATTAGGGTCCCCGCTCGAGCGTCAATTTACCCGCTCGAGCGGACCCTCAAGGCCTGCAAAAGTACTGGTTGCATGAAAAATACGCTCGAGCGTTAAATAGGGCGCTCGAGCGGAAGGCCTGTCAAAATAGCTCCCACGCTCGAGCGTCGACTTCCACGCTCGAGCGGGAACCATGTCTGCAGAAAATGCTGGGAGCTCGATTTCTTCGCTCGAGCGTCACTTAACCCGCTCGAGCGGACATCAAAAATCTGGGTTTTTCCAGATTGAGTTCTTGAGCTTCATCTAGACATTCAAAGGCTCTAAATGCATGATTTTGGCCCAAACTTCACATAATCATATACTAACATGGTACAAACATAGAATTACAACATATTGAAGCTCAATTTCATAATTTATTTACATGCATGGCTCATTTTCCACCAACTCATTACCAATGTAACCCTTTCATGCATTCAAAGCTCATATCTTCTCAATTTGTACATGCATGTGATGGATTAGCCACATTCTCAACTTAGATAACACAAATGGTGATCAAGACATGAGTTTCCTTTAATATTTCACATGGGTTATACACATTTGTGCTCAAACATGCAAATTTCAAAGTATTTCTTACATGCATGCACATATTAAGCTTCAATTCAACAAACACAACTCAACTTCATTACAATCTTGTTCTTGATCACCAAGATAGCTTGGACATGCACAAAATTACAATTATAATCCAAGAATCACTCACCTAGGAGCTTGATCCTCACAATCTATGATCAAATCTTGAATTAGACTTCCAATCTCCAAGTTTCAAGACCAAAGTTGCATAATCCCTCTTTCTCCCTCCCTATAGTCGGCTCTCCCTCTCAAATTGAGTTCAAGAACCAGCCAAAATAAGCTAAGGGAGAGAAATAAGGTGTAGTGCTCAAATATATTAAGTCCTACTAAGTCAATATAATAATATAAAATAATGGGGTACTTAATTTATCATTTCAATCAGTTTAAATTGACCAGAATCAATTTTCAATTAAATTTCACCGTAGGCTCTAAAAATTATGCCAACTACAATGACGTAATCGATTTCGGGTTCTGTGGCCGATAAGGCCCTCAATTAAATTTCCAAAGCTGATTATTCAAACAGATATTCCTACGGTGAACAAATAGAACTTCAAACCACAAATTTTCACATAGTGGAACACAAAATCATATCAAAATACATAATCACATCATGTTAAGGACCAATTAACATATTACGGAACAGGGGTATTACAATCATCCCACATCTGAATTGGAAGAAATTAAAAATAGAATTCCAAAAGCACAGAGCAGTAGGAATTAAAAAGGGGTCCTCTGAGATGGTTAACCTGGATAATCGGAGGGCGTCGAGGAGGCAGAGTTCTTGAAGGTCCAAGGTCCTACTAGGGACAACTCGATCATACCATTCTTGCCACTCTGGTCTCACCGTGGGCCAGCATCGGTGGGAGCGGTTCGTCTTCCAGTTCCTCCAGTCAAGGCCACCTTCGTAAAGGAGACAATGGTCTTCCAGACGAGGGTGTAGAGCTGGAAGCTCAATAAGAATCTCCTTGAATATAGGGCCAAGCACATAGTCTTGTTGCACATGACGACGAGGAATGAAGATGCGTCCGTCAATGGCACTTTTCTCCCCGGCTTTGTACTTTTCACATTCTGCATCAATGAGCCTTTTTAGGGCTACAGATGGGCTCACACGCTCTACAATTGGCACTTTCAATGAAGATAAAGCCATTGATAGAACACTTTCTCAAAGGACGAAGCTGGGAAAGGGGGTAGAAAGAAGTGGGAGATGAATAGAGGTAAAGGGTTTGTATGTTGAGTGAGCAAGTAATTTCAGAATGCGGAATAAAAGGGTTTCAAAAGCCTTTGTATCTGAAAGATACATCGCGTAAATTCGTTAAGTACTAAAAGTACGAATACGAAGAATTTCCTTCAATATTAATACTCTTGGAGGGAAAAAACACATTCCAGATGTTGATACCAGCTTCGAAGTAGAATGTTTAGCTTCGAAGCCAGATTTTGGCGCCAAAAGTCAAATAACAACGGCTTCGAAACTAAGAAGCCAGCTTCGAAGCACATTCCATGCTTAAGGATGTAAGAATACTCAAGTATTCATTTACTTCGAAGGGGATTAAAGACCTGTTTTAGGCTTCATAATGAAAACAATGACCTTCGAAGTGAAACTTGAAACACTGTGAGGATGGGAATTGGTGTTCAAAACATAACACACCAGATTTTGGCACCAAAAGACCAATAACAACGGCTTCAAAACTAAGAAGCCAGCTTCGAAGCACATTCCGCACCCAATGGATGCAAGAATGCTCAAGTATTCGTTTACTTCAAAGGGATTAAAGACCTGTTTTAGGTTTCTCAATGAAAGTGATGTTCTTCGAAGTAAAACTAGAAATCCCTTAGGAATGGAAATTGGCATTCGAAACATCAAAACCAATAGTTGGTTTATAAATATTCAGAAAAGTTGTCTTTTTGAACTAAAACAGTGCAACCCTCAAAAGGAGCTTCCATATTTTTGAAACTATGGACTGTTGTTCAAGACAAAAAGATCAATTTAAAACTGATTGATCATACTGAATCATTGACCATATGTTGGTTGTGATTGAAACAAGTTTTGAAACGTAAGATTGTTAGATTCGAAGCATGGATCCCAAATGGAAAAACAACAAAAAAACTATCTACTGCATTCCATAAATTGGAAAAGTTCATGGTCGTTTTGTTAATTTTCATTTAAAACGATTGAATCCAGGTTTGAAGGAAAAGATTGTTCAGTTCGAAGCTCTGAAATTGCTTTTAAAGACAAATGGAGACAAGATCAAACCATATCAAACAAAGAGAAGTCTTAGTAGTATTAAAGCAAAAGTAGTTACATCAAATGGCCCTATTTGGGTACAAACTCAAGCTCATAAAAATAGGGAATGAAATAAATAACATGATCATGAAATTTAGTCCAACTATGATCAATGAATTTTTGTTCTTTCTTTATTCTGTCCTCTATTTCTTCTAACATTGGCTGCATGAGTTGATGTGCTCTCACTTCGTAAAAGAGCTCTTCAGCCTTTATTTCGAAAGCTGTTTCTCTCAATCCTTGTTTCAATACGTCTATATCCAAGTCATCTCAGTATGCAGAATCTTTATTCTTGAAATCATCGAATTCTTCAATAAAGTTTTCTGCTTCATACTGGGCATGAATTCGAAGGGACGAAAGTTGGTCTAAAGATTGTGTGGTGGTCATAGAGGTCCGATGCCAGTGGAGAAGAAATGGAAGTTGGTCCAAAAACATGTGAAGCTCTGCTTAGGCGAGGGGGTTGAGGACGTGACCCCGAGTCAGAATATCACCAGTCCATCAAAGGTCCTTAAGAGGGACTTCGTCCTCAAGAACATTGAAGGACAAGTGAGAGAGAGCCGCGAGCAAAAGTTGAGCTTGCTTCCGCTCAGCCGGAATAGGGAAATGTGGAGGTTTGTAAGGTGGAAAAACCTTATCCGAGGAGAGGGCAAGCCTCAGTTTCTCTGTCCAGCAAGGACTTGGGAGAAAAGAAGGTGTAGATGCTTCTATCTCAGGAAGTGAAGCAAGGGTAGAAGGAACAAAGGCATTGATATAATCGAGCTAGTCAGAAGAACAAATCTTCGCCTTCTGGGCTAAGAATGATGAATTGTACCCTTGTGCCTCTTCTGGGCATCGGGCGACATGCACTGTCTTTGTAGGCATGGAAGATGTATACCATGCCACAAGTAGATTTTCCTCCAAACTGCGTCGGTGGTCAATGGGCACGTAAGGATAGACCACCGAGCTTCGCGTATAGGAAGAGAATTCTAAAGGGTCAGTAAACTCAACAAAGTGATGGTTGATTCGCTCCCTTAAATCACAGGCCTCGGGTTTTGACCAGTTTGTCCAGTCAGAAGCCCCAGAAGAGGAAGAAGTTGCAGCCTTATCCCATGCAGAGGATTGTGAAGGAAAACTTCCTATGTCCATATTTGCAACTTTCTGAATCAAAGGATTGAGAGCAGTTTGTTAGTAGTCTGAGGATGAGTCAGAAAAAGACCTTCCCATGTCCATATTTGTAAGTTTCTGAATCGAAGGATTAAGGGCAATATGTTTGAAGTCCAAGGGTTGATAATCTGTAAAGGCATCCATGACCTGAATGTATAAGGGTGGGTAAAGGTGGCTAATTAATGCATGAAGGTTCTTTCGAGGAGGAACATCATCATCATATGACTCTTCGTGTGCTCGATCAATGAAGGGGATAATTGATTCGGCCATAAAAAGTGTACCAGTCTGTTCGAATACTAAGGTGGTGGAGGTGTTCAAAAGATTGAAGGGGAGTTTAATGCAGATGATAAATGACAATTGCATTTCTGGAAACCATGCACGTTGTAAGACGTGGGAAAAAACTTTGATCCACTAATATCACCAAGTATTGGGTATATTAGTGCGAGGGGTAATGTTGGCTACATATTTTGTACAAGCCAATTACAATTCGACGCGTGGCGAAATAAGGGTAATATAGGAAGACTATTCAGGTCCTCGATCCTGATCGTACACGTGGCAGTTAGTATTGGTTATTAAGAGATCTGAGTAGCAACGGATCAACAATGAGATACAAAGTGACGTGGCTTCAACGGTTACTAGCATTTTAGATTTAAATTTAGAAGGGAAGCTTAACTGCAAGTAATGGCGTAATGGAGCTAATATTGGGGCAAAATGATAGATGATCATGGAGGAGCAGTTCGACGGTTGGAAATGCAATTCGATGGTCATCCTGGAGCAATATAAATAGTAAAGAAGGCCCTAGAAAAAACCCCCAGACTCAGATCCAAAAAACCAATCCTTTATACTTATTTTCCTTTCCAACTTTACATTTACAGTTTTTTACATTTACAGTTCTTTACATTACTGTACTTTAAAATTCCTGCACTACACTTCGTTTCATAGGAGTAGTTCCAAGTAGAGCTATTGTAAACCTTTACGAGGCTGAGTTTGGATCATTGTAAGTCTTTTCATCTTAATGAAATACTTCGACTGTTCTTCAATTCATTGTTATCTGTTTAATTCTCCAAAGTTAAGCCACCAGTAAAAGTCCTCTTCATTGAGACTGAAAGAACTAAAACACAATCGTCTGATAATTGGTTGGCAATTAATATTCTGTAAGGACTAATTGATCCTTGCTGGCACGCTTCCAATTACAACAATAACCTTCGAAAGCCAAAAAGTCAACATATATTTTTGGCACGCCTAGTGGGACGTCAAGTGTAATAAATGAAAAATGAATTAGATTTGTCCATTTCAAATAGCCTAGATGAAATTTATTGGCGTAAACAAGAAATTTTGGATCTTCAAGAAGAGATCCATTTTCTTGATGAAATAAATTTTCATCCCTTACAATGTTATTTGGTGGAAGAAAAAAGACATCATTTAATTAGAGAAATTCATCAACTTGATATGGAAATTTGCCAATGGAATGATGAGTTATCAACTCTCACTACCAAGTCTTTAACTGAGGCCTTAATGGCTGGAATTGGTGAATTTTTTCAGAATTTTTTCATGGTTAAAAATAGTAAAAGCAAAGAGTTGATTTCATCAATGGCTCGAGATGTTCAAGAGTCCGTTTTTAAAGAGCCAAATTATGAAATTAACATAACGAAAGAGCATGTTCTTGAGCCAAATTTGGCTAAGAATGATGTTCCATGCATGGTTCGGGGGGTCTGAAAACCAATTTTTAGAGAGTCAAGTCATGAAAATAACATATCTATGGGTGATTTTCATAAGCCATTAATGGCTAACATGGAAAAACAACCCACTTTGCCAAATAATTATGAAAATCTATTCGGCAAAAGTCATGTTTTTAAAACAAACATGGTCAAAAATAATGAACAAGCCACTATTCATGAATTCAAAATTTTTGACATTTTTCAAAATGTCAAAAAGTATGAATTTTCATGGTCACACTATACCATGACTTTTGTTGTTCGAAATCCATTTTGGATTTGTGGATCACATAAAACGTTGACTTTAATAGAATGGCTAACAAATAATATTTCGTTATTGCAATATATTGAGCCAAAAATGTTGTTATTAGTTGATCCATAAAACCATCACCATTTGGTTTTGTGGTTACCTTCGAAGCATGTCTCAAGACACTTCGAAGTAGATTATTCATTGAAATATCATTTTATAGCCATTAATGGCTAGTTAAAATGCCAAACTACTTTCATAATAATCCAACTCTTTGGATTTAGTTCGAAAAGATGTTGTGAGCACTTTCGAAGGACGACTTTGATCCTATAGTAACATATGTGACTTTCGAATGGTGGTTTTGTTATCAATAAACACCTTCGAAATGTAACATGGGGCGAGAAAACTTTCGAAATGTGTATCTCTCTTCAAATATATGTAAAATGGCAATTAATTAGTTGTCGAATAATGCCTATTTTTGGCATGATAAGTTGGTTCGAAGAACAACAGTTTTGGTGTCTTCGAAGAATTAATAATTGGTTCGAAGCACAAAATTAATATTTTCACTAATTATGTATGAATCAAAACATACAAAATTTGAATAACCACAATGTTGGCCAAAAGTTACTTCGAAGGCCCTTTTGCCATAATTTTGTAAGCTTCGAAGTATTCCAACTTGCATTAACAGCTTCGAAGAAACAATAATGGTGGTTGCGAACCTTCGAAGCTTTGCCGAATATTTCCAAGGATGTAATTTGTCCTTTGTCGGCACTTTCAACCTTCGAAAGATGATTTTGGTCCTTTATACCACATTCGAAGCTTGTTACTAGTCCATAATAGCTAGCATTCGAGACATCATAATTTCATACTCATTCGAAGCACTTCATTGGTGCTGTTACATCATTCGAAGCACTTTGTTGATATTATTTGAAGCACTTTATTCCTTAGATCAGTCATATGCTTGGTTCGACCCTTCAAAAATTCAAATAAACATCATTTTTAAGGGCCGCAGAGGGTAATGTTGGCACCATAAATCTACAATTTTTTTATTTATTTATTATTTATATAATTGCAGGACATGTGGCATCCTCCTACTCATTTGGAGGTTATGAGAAGTTATAAAGGCATGGAGGGTTATGTGGCATTATGGGAATGAAGATGGAAGAGTGGGTAGTTTTAGGTGGTTATTGGGTAGTTATTGTTGGAAGTTTTTTCCTTCAAATATTTGTCTATAAATAGTCATTCATGACTACATTGTAAAGGATCTAGAATTCATAATCAAAGACAATTGATTTCAATATTTCTTGTCATTTTCCTTATCTTAGGAGTAGTTTAACATAGATTTATATTTCGAAGCATTTATTTTCAGCATTTCCATTTCGAAGCATTTTATGCACTTCCTTTTCAAAGTATAGGAGTAGAGGTAAGTAATTATTACTTTGATTATTCACTCAATCGTCTTTCTCGTTCTCCCTCTTTCTTCTTTTACTTTTTCTTTTCTCTACACTTGACAATTTTGAAGTTCTCTTCGTTGAGACAAAAGAACCGTCAACACAATCGCTTGATAATTGGCTTGAATTTAATCTGTAAGGATTTTTCAATCCTTGCTGGCACGTTTGCATTTATGATATTTTCCTTCGTAAGAAAAATAAGCCAATAGAGATAAAAGTTTGAAGAAAAATAATTAGTTATTATTGTTTGGCACCTTATTAGAGGGATAATTAGGGTGATGAAATAGGAGATGTAGTAAGACTCTTCTATAAATAAATAAAAATATAATAGTTAGAAAAAAGTAATTAATTATAAAATTAACATAATTAATATATCTATTATTGGAATGAAAGTGAGTGTGATTACTCTAAAATTATAAGTTCGGCCTCAATAAAATATCAATGTAATTAACTGGAAAAAAAAGCCAATGCCTTGAAATTAAGGCCAAGTTTGGAAAGTCTCAAAAAACTTAAAAAGTCAAAAAATTATTCAAAAAGTTAAAAAGTTATCACTATTCATCAAAAGTCAATAATTACGGCTGCACAACTTCTAATTCTAATTTTCCCCTATAAATCAATTTTTATAATTTTTTATTACACATTTTTTCATAAAAAATCAAAAAGTTAACCCAAACATTCATATTTTTAACCTCAACTTTTTAATCTAAAAAAACAAAAAGTATATTTATTTAGGACATTCTAAACAATCCCTAAGTTGCTACCCCAACTTTTTAAGATTGCATGTCAACTAGTAGGTTGAGTTAGGCTCAGGAGCTATCCAAATTAGCTCGAGTTTTATTAAGATTTGTTAAGCCTAACTTTTGAGCCAAGATCTTCAAGCCATGCACAACACATGCTTATTAAATTTAGTTCGAATTCAGAGCAAGTAGCTTGCATTTATATGTATATAATCCACATATTTTATATCTTTCCACATTTTAAACTTAGGTCTCGTTTGGAGGCTACATAAAAAGTTAAAAAATCAATATAAGTTGTTACATCATTTTCTTTATTTTGTGACACATCTTTTCTTAAAAATTTAAAAAATTACTAAAACTTTGTTTGGAAAGTGAATTGGCTTTTTAGATTTTTAATTTTTAGCCTAATGCTAAAAACCTCATTTGGGTTGGAATTTTTTAACTTTTATGAGAGAAAAAGTGAAATGATTATGATTTGAATGTAACATTTTATCTTATTAATTTTTTAGCCTAATTTATTTTTTTGTGACTATTTTAGTTCTCAATCTCATTTTAGTCCCATGTCAAACAAAGGCTAAAATAACCCATAATTTTTTGTCTTGTTTTAGGTAAATTACACTAATCATTCCTTTCCAAGATTTTGAAAAAAATAAAATAAACCCTACACGTTTGACATAATTACATCAACTTTTTTGAATAAGATTAAAAATACAAAATTAATACAGATGATTTATAGACAAAAATAATCAAAAATAAAATACACATTTTAACGAAAATAAGATAACATCAAATTTTTTTTATGAGAATCGCTATTTTTACTCTACTTTACTCTAAATATACTATTTTTATAAAATACTTGTGTTTAGAGTAAATAAAATGGGAATATCGACTAGCAAAAAAAACCAATGAAAATTTGATAAAATAAACTTACAGAACAAAGGGAATTAAACTAATTTATTGGCTCAACAACATTAACATTAATAAAAGTAAACGTAATTTACTCTCTTTTTTTTTTTTCTTACCATAATCACGTAAAATTGGCCTTTTATCGTAGCAGGCTAACAGCGTTTACAATAAATTAAAAACACGCAAAAGTAGTCTATAGTCCTCTCATAATAATATTCAGTGTGTTTAGTTTGAGTTTTTTGAATTAAATTTTTTAAAAATTAATTTTTTTAATTTTTATATTTTTTTATTTTTAGTAAATATTTTTTAAATTTTAAATATTTTTTTATTTTTTTAAATGTACCTTACTTAGATATATTTAAAAAAAAAATTTATAAAAAAATATTTTAAAAAATTAATAAATATATAAAAATATACTGAATTCTTGTATTTTTTTATATTTTTAATATTTAGTAAATTTTTAAAAGATTTTTTTTTATTTTTTGAGTGTATTTATGTTAAGTGTGTCTAAAAAATAAAAAAATTACTTAAAATTTTAAAAAAATTCAGTAAAAATAAAAAAATACCAAAAATAAAAATAAAATTTTTTGAAAGTTAAAAACAAGTCAGGTAATTTCTTCTCCTTTTCCACCATGTATAATTTTTGGACCCACCACTTCTCATTTCCAAGCACAACCCAACTCGAGCGAAACCTTCAAACTAATCTCAGCCGTCGGATTCGCATTCACCCCCTTTGACTAGCTTTTCCCCTTCCACCCGGTTTCTCGGTCAGCTTCCCTTCTCTCATTCAAATCAATCTCAGCCGTCCGATTCACATTCACCCTTTGACTAGATTTCCCCTTCCACCCGGTTTCCCACTCACCCTAATCTCCTTTATAACCCCCTTCCCCTCTCTTCCACTTTCCCCCACTCTCCCACTTTCTCTCTCTACATTCATTCATCCATGGCCGCCTGAGCTTCCCACTTCTCTCTCTATCTCACTCTCTCTCTAGAATACATACACAGACATATATATATATAACTTCAATGGCGGTGGAGCTGTTGGGGTTTCCGAAGATGGATGAACAGATGGCGATACAAGAGGCGGCTTCAGCTGGATTGAAAAGCATGGAACATCTGATTCGCATAATTTCTCATCAGTCTCAGCAGAGGCAACAACAACAACAACAACCACCTTCTTCGAATCAGTTGGATTGCGGAGATCTCACTGATTTCACTGTTTCCAAGTTCAAAAAAGTCATTTCAGTTTTGAATCGGACCGGCCACGCTCGGTTCCGCCGCGGTCCGCCTTGTCCTCCGTCGTCTTCCTCCTCGTCTCTTCACGATCAGACTCCGACGCCTGCCTCTGTGGCTCCGGCGAGCTATCATCCCCAATCGCAGCCTCAATTGATGACTCTTGACTTCACGAAACCTAATCTGCTTAACTCGAACCCTAAGAGCAGCGAGATCACTAAGGAGACCTTCAGTATATCGCAGCCGATGTCGTCGGCGAACTCGTCGTTCGTGTCGTCGATCACCGGCGAAGGCAGCGTATCTAACGGAAAGCTAGGGACGTCGTCGCTCTTCATGGTTCCGGCGGCGCCGGCGGTTTCCGCCGGTAAGCCGCCGCTCTCCTCCTCATCGAACCGGAAGAGGTGCCACGAACACGGTCACTCCGAGGAACTTTCCGGCAAGCTATCTGGCTCCGGCCGGTGTCACTGCTCAAAGAAGAGGTATGTTGTGGTGAACTCTACGCACCTTTCTTTTGACCATGGCACGCGTGAGTCGTGAGAACGATACGTAACGCATACTGCGCACGATAGCATAGCCGCTCACGTTTCAATTCGTTTTTTTTTTTTTTGTTAAAATAATAATAATTTTTATTGAATTTTTATTATTTAGGAAATCTCGGGTGAGGAGAACTATCAGGGTCCCAGCGATAAGTCCGAAAGTCGCCGATATTCCGGCGGACGAGTACTCTTGGAGGAAGTACGGTCAAAAGCCGATCAAGGGATCACCATATCCACGGTAAATACCCTGGTCCTTCGCAATCAAGACCGTCGAATTCTATTGATCATCGTCTTTTCCATATGATCTGATTGCAAAAGAAACTAAATTGATTTTGATTGTGTGATTGTTTAGGGGATATTACAAGTGCAGTAGCGTGAGAGGATGTCCGGCGAGAAAGCACGTCGAGAGAGCGACAGATGATCCGACGATGCTGATCGTAACGTACGAAGGGGAGCACCGGCATACGCAAGCCGTGATGCAGGAGAAAGTAGCCAGTGGAGTGGTGGGTTTGGACTTTGGCCTTTGAAAAAAACAATTACTAATTAAAAATAAAAAAAAAAAAGAAGGAAAAAATAGTAAAGTCAAATGTTAGAAGAGAGACTTTTGTAATATTTTGTTTAGTTTGAGGGGGTTTGGTGTAAATTTGGGAAGACAATAGAGTGGACAAACAAACCAGCCAAAAGTGTTTTGTTTAATTAATTTGCAAGTGGCCCTTTTACTAACTTTATTTTAATTTCAAGTGCTTTGAATGTACGAAAAATTTTATTTATTTAATTTTTTTTTCGTTTGGCTTTTACTTATGCCTGAAGTATCTATTTATTTACCAAGTCAAAGTAGTTTTATGTGGTTTTGGTGGGTTGGTGAGTTGTGGACAGCTAAGCAAATTGCGTGAAATATTCTATTCTACGAGAAAAAAGTGCTTGTTGACTTCTCGCCGATGTGAAGTTGACATGGTTCCAATAAGCACTACTCAAAATTGTCCCATCTTCGAAATATTTCAAAAAAAAAAAAAGAAAAAACAAGTGGGAAATGAAAAGTTGATCAATTAAGGGAAAATAACTACTCAATAATTTCAAAAAAATTATTATAAAATTCATTAAAATTTTTAATTATTAATATACGTAAATTTTTTTAATTAATCAGTGCGCAATGAAAAGTTGATAATTGTTTTTTAATAAAATTTATAACTTTTTCTGTTTGATTCCACATCTATCACTTATATTATGACTTGTTTGTTATGACTTTATTTACCAGGGATAATTGAGATTTTATAATTTGTGAATTTTTTTTTTTTTTTGAAATTTTCAAACAAAAATTCATTTATTTGTTAACTTAATTAAAAAATATGAATGTTGAAAATAGAGAAATAATTTTAGATAGAAAGGATATCATATTATATAATGTGACACTTGATACTTAAAGGTTGTTTGGAATGACCTAAATAAGTGTATTTTTTATCTTTTTGTGAAAAGATGTACAGAAAAATAAAGAGTTGATGTGATTGAAAAAAGATAAAAAGATGAATTATTTTAAAGTTGCCAAACTTGGCCTTATAATAGTATATTAGTAAAATTTACTAATTTTTCTTATCAACTTTATATAGTAATAAAATTTTAAAAATTGAAATAAAAGTCACTTAGACATGGTCTATTTTAATAATATGATAAATTTTAATAATTTTTGAATAAAAATAAATAATTTATATAATATTATTCATAAATTATTAGAGTTGTTCTTGAATGGATGAATGTCCTTTGTCTTTTTCTTTGCTATTCTTTTTTTTTTTTTTAATAATTATGTGACCATTGACCATTTGAGTTTTGAATTGCTATTCTTTTTTCATTACTCTCTTCATTTTCTTCGCTATTCTTTTTTTTTTTTTTTATATATATAATTATTTTGACCATTGACCATTTGAGTTTTGAAGATTTTTCCTTGGCTTTTTCTCATTATCTTTTTCTCTCTCGTCTTTTTGAAATTTTAAGTATTGATAACATCGTCACCTTCTCATTTTCTTTTCCTTTCTTCTAATCTTTTTAAAATTCTAGCCCTCTATTATCTTTCATCGCTGCCACTACAAAATTCTTCTTGCTACCCTGATAATTCTTCATCTCTTCCACTATTCTTAGTCCCTCTTTGTTGGCGGCCACTGCAAAGTTCTTTTTGACACTCCAATCCTTCCCATATCCTTTTGTAGGAGAGGGTTCAAGAAAAGAGTTAGAAAATTCGAAGATCTTCAAAGATCCTTGAAGAACAATTTCGAATTCTCTAGAATATGATGAGAGGCTTAGATTCTTCAATAATCTCAACTTAGGAACACGACAACAAAGGAGATGATGGAGATAAGAGATTGGGTGAAGAAGAAGGCAAAATGGCTAGAGAATAGAATAATGGCAAGGCTCTCACAGGAATCTCCCACTTTCGCTCTCAAGGTTGATAATGGAGAAGGGAAATTAGTTCTTTCCCAAGAGTTAAAAATCTCCAAAATTCATCCCTTGTAAAGTTATGGGTGGGTGCTATTTATAGGCACCTCATGATGTAGGATGGAGCCCATGTGCAAGGCACATGGGGGATATTCTCTCTAACCACCTTGTCCGAGGAGGTGACCTCTCCGAGGAGGTGACTTCTCCGAGGATGAGAAAACCCCGAAGAGGAGATCAATCCCTTGGCGAACCCTTCTTCTTAGCCACACCTAACCAATGATCCCCAATCATCCCAAAGGGTCAGGGGTAGTCCCAGAGGACGTCCTGCCGCAAAAATATTGCAGAGTCTCATGGACTCCCCCGGGGTCGTGCCACCTCGACCCGGGTATAGGCTAGTTTAACCGAAGAGTGAATTTATCTCCACTCACCGTCCTCGGGATCGGGTCCTTTGTTCGAACTCCATTACGCCCATGGTTCTGGTGCGTAGATCCCGGAAAGCTCCGAGCCCGCAAGTGTTCTGGGACTCATTAACGGAGCGACTTCTAGATTGCGTCTGAATCCGTTCGAAGCCAAGTACTTCGGATCTCTAGATTCGTGGATCCGAATCCTTTCGAGTCCGAGTGCCTCGGATCTCTAGGCTTGCTTAATACCCTTTCGAGTCCGGGCCCGAGTAAGTCTCTAGGTTCGTGGATCCGAACCCTTTCGAGACTTAGAGCCATTCAGCCCGTTTGACAGCGATAAATCCAAGCCCACCAATCTTGGACTTGCGATAAATTCGGGCCCACTAATCTTGGGCTATTGGGCCTAAATAATTTAGTGGGCTTAAATTAGCTCCTCTTACATTTGCCCCTTGCGTGTGCGAGAAATTGTAATTTTCTCGGACATGCATACTGTCATTTCTTCGACCCTGCTTCGCATCACGTTTCCCAAAAAAAAAAAACATGTTGTCACGACAGAGCCTATGGATAAAGTTGATGACGCACTTCAATTTACAAAAAAAAATTGACAAGCAAAAATTTTATTTTATTTTTATTTTTATTTTTATTTTTTATTTTTTATTTATTTTTTGGCAAGTCAGCACACTCATCACGTGTATACACACGTATATAGAATATATGATAGAATAGGAATATTCAAAGAATAATTCCCCATTTTATTTCTATTTAAAGAAAGGCCCAAAACCCTAAACCTCACAAACTTTTGCTCAGCCGCCGAAATTACCCAAATTTCTTCTCTTAGCCTAGCCTGTCTCTATATTGAGTGACCCAGTTCTTCATTTTCAAGAAAAACTTTGCTCCTGTAATACTACTAGACGCCATTGTCGAGCTCTCTCTCTTCAACAAAGAGAGACCCAACTTTCTTCTTCATCAATTGGCGCTCCGCAGCTACCAAACCGAAGGCCACCGTGACCAGCTTGCACACTGGCCATCGTCGCATCCCCAAGCACCATCACCATCTTTGTCCGCCTATTGCAGATATTCGGAACACACCTACCACAACCCGAGCTGCAGCTAACTCACACCGACGCCAGCTCTACCTCATCGTCGATGCTTCATTTTGGCCCCAGCAACGCGACTTATCAAAACTCCGAACACACCAGAGCTCAGTCTTGCTCCACCGAAGACCACAACTATTTGTGTGTTGCTTGTTGCAGCAGCCTTAGGTGCCGCAGCAGGCGCCTCAACCTGCGCTACTGTTCTTTGCTGTGCTGTTATTCACTGATTATATTTGCTCCGGACACGCCAACACCGCGACCCTAGCCATCGCCCATTCAGCTTGCCAACTTCAATATTTGCCCACCCCGGCGCCGCTTCATCACGATCTCGGTTTATACTGTTCTTGGCCACTCTCTCATGGGCGTGGCCTTCAGATCTGTAAGCATTTTTTCGAAACCCACTCTCAATCCTCTTGTTTTGATGAAATCTGAATTTCTGAGCCTTACTAGAAATTTGATTTGGGCCTTTGAGATTTGCGAGCATTATTGTATATCAATTTTGAACTCGAGATAGCTGAAGCTTCCATTGAATCTTGACTTGCATATGAAATGTAATCCTGAAATTCATATTTTGGAGCTTCATTTTTGGTGGGCCTTGGTCTTTCTCTCAACTAATTTCATTTTTTTTTTTCAAAAACTTTCTTCTCTTGATTTCGGGTTTCAAAAAAAATCTGGGTAAGTTTTGGCCCTTGTACAACTTGATTTAATACTCCGAGAATTTGCAATTTTTCACCTGAGATAGGTAATACTCTGTTGAATTTCATGACATTGCACTCCTGCTAATATTTAAAACTTGAGCCCGTGCTTTGATGATTTTGATACAAATAGAGCTATTGAAAAATATTGATCACTCGTTGGTTGTTTCTGGTGAGTTTATCCATCGCCATCCTTGTGAATGTTGGAATAGTTACTGTTTGAACTCTTGTATATACATATAATTTATGGTAGTCTTATGATTCCAATGACACACATTCTTCTTTTAACAGGTTAGAGACTGAAGCCGTGTGTACATTGATTGCTATTGCAAGGCCAAATTCAATCTGCTATTGAAGCCGTGTGTACATTGTCGGTTTCAATCTGCTGCTACTCCATCACCAATCACTGTTGGCTTCAACGGTTCCAACGCACACCACACACGTTCGCCCTCTCAACGCAACGTGTGTGGTTGCTGACTCTTCTGTAGTACCAGCGTTGCTTCCGGCTTCAACTTGTCCGACGCCGACCACGCACGTTCGCCCACTCAACGCAACGCGTGTGGTCCTACCAAGCCTAGCCCAGTCTTGTTGATTACAGTCTGTAAAGCCTCTCTGATTTCAGCTTGAATTTCCAGTATCGGCTTTGGACTTCACCTCTCTAACTGCCCAAATTTGTAAGTATGAAATTCGGCCCCCTCTTCCGAATATAAATATATTTAAATATATATAAATATATTTTTGTGGCAATGTAGAGGGCTCAAGCAATCTGATAAAAATAAAAAATAAAAACTGAATCTGAATATGGACTCAATTTTTGTGGCAATCCCAATGACATTTTTTTTAAGCTCAAACACCGTGATTTTGGCCGCATGGAAACATACATTAGCACTTAAAACCTTATTGAGGTGCTTGGCTTGAACATAATTTGTTGAACTTTATCACCGAGAAAAAGGCCGAATATAACTTGTTGACTAGTATTTGAGCTCCATTTTTGACATGGAGAGAGAAAACCCTAGCCTTATGAATATGGACTTTAGAAAGGACATTCTCGTAATTTGCATAATGATCCATTGAATCTTGCTACTGATGAGCAATGTGATATACTTCGGATCTCGGGCCTGAAATTTGCTATTGAACTTCACTGTGTCCAAATTTTGAGCCCCGTATAAATTGGACCTTTAATATGGAACATAGTGACTTTGTGAAATTGACCCGATTGAACTTCATCACAAAACGACTTATGATATTGCACCTCTTTATCGATGATAGAAACCGAAAATCTGTATGTCGATGATGCACTCATTGGTATTAAAATTTGCTGAACTTGAAGAATACTCGAGAAAATGAATTATTGATGACGCCCGAAGTTGAATTTGTTAATAAACCCATCATGTTACATGTAACAATATTCTGAATTTTAATACGGTCAACTCTTTACTATTGATACTGGTTATTTCAGCCATATGTCTTCTCGAAAGAAACCCGCTGTCCCGGGGTCATCGGAACCGGCTCTCATGAAAGAGAGGGATGTACCTCCGGCATCTGAGTGGAGGAAATCTCCTTATTTTGGTCGGAAGAACCCCTTCTGGCGGGCGGCTACCTCCACCACTTCTCTTCTATCTCCGAAGGCGGCTCCATTATGTCTCACTGAGGACACTGACTCTGGACATGAGGCGCTCATTTCTCCTTCCTCAGTGCTACGCTTTCGGATTGAGCGGGGGGACTTTCCATATTGTTATCCTTAGTTCAAGGCCTTCTCAAACCCTCCTTTCGGTTGGCAGGAGTGGGTCGATGATGTCCTCTCGGACAAGAGCCTCTGTCAACGGCTTCAGGAGGCCCGGCTATTGATCCCGGTGAAAATATCTAGATCTCTATCCATCCATCGCAACAATGCTAGCCTGGAAGCCATGGCTCTTCGGTGGAGCACCGAGACACACACCTTTATACTTGGCCAGCACGAGATGGGGCCCACCCTTGAGGATGTGTTCATGTTGCTGCGTCTGGAAGTGACCGGCCCTGATGCCTTCGACCCTGAGCAGACACCCCCCCAAGATGATTCTTTGATCCAATCTCTGAAGCTAAATCTTCAAACTTGTGGTCGGTGGAGTTCTGTTTTTGATGGTTCAGCGAGGAGGACTAGTCGAGTAAGGACGGACCGTGCCTCCTATACTGCATGGATCCGTCACTTCTTCAAGGATCTTCAGCCCTTGGCCAGAGATGCTGACCCTGACTCTCGGGAGTATGAAGCCGGTCCGATGTATGGCTCCAGGCTCTATTTCTTGGGATTTCTGGCTTGCTTCCTTTCATTCTTCATTCTTCCGAGCACACCTCCGGATTCCCTCAATCCTTTCGTCTTCCCCTTGGCAGTCAGGCTCTTTAGAGGAGATCGGATCCCTTTGGCTCCCCTATTTCTTGGGAATCTCTATTATCGGCTGGATCTACTACATCGAGATATGGTTCGCTCCGTGGGTCGATATGAGCCTGTCTCATTCATTCACAGCCAGTTCCTGCTTTGTTTCTTCTTCGAGAGGTTCCCAAAATTTGCCCCTGCTCCGACTGTATTCGAGGCGGAGGTTCTTCGGGAGATAGTGGATAAAGATGGCATCCCCGTGCTCGATACTGATGGGTCTCGGACATTTGAGAAAGCGAAGTCTTGCCAGCCGTTGATTACACGTTGGTCACGTACCATTTCCACCTTATCCTTGAATACTTTGGTGGATGATCCCCGACGCTTTGTGGCACAGCCGTATGTATGCCCACCTGTAGGTGTGGCCACACCGCTTATCTATCATGGTTCCTCCCGCTCGGTGTCATTTCCTTTGCCGAAGAACATCCCTGCACCCTTTGTTGATATGCTGATTATGATCCATCCGAGTTCATTACCGGTGTGGCATGAGGAAGGCGTTGATAGTGCCGTTTATAGGCCTGATCGTGTAGCATGTCAATTCGGGTTTGATCAATGTGCCCCGGGGCCAACACCTCATTTATTATCATTTTCAGAGAGCTACGAGCGCTTCAGTCGCCGGCTTGTACACACCGTGCTTCCTATATCCGGCTCTTTGACGATGCCAGGCTTGAGTCGAGTAGAGGGTTTCACCTCCTCTTTCAGGCGGTATTGGCAGAAGAATATCGATGCGTTTATTGCATTTGTCCAGAGCAGACCGACCGTATGTTTGCCTCCGCCGATTTATAAGAAGGATTCTTCTCTTCGGCTACCCGAGAGCCGAAAATCTGACCACATGTACGAGAGTTTCTTCACCTCATCTGCTCCAACTGACCCTTCTGCTCGGGCATCTGCTTCTAGCTTGGCAATTACTTCTCCGGAACCAGTCCCTTTGAATAACGCCTCTGGTCCTCGGACGACCCGCCTTAAGAAGATGGCTCACAAGAGGACTTCTGATGCCAGTCCTTCCGCTTCTCGCTTTTCCAAAAGGCTTCATGAGGTACCCGAAATTTTTGATTTGAAGCTACTTTCCTTTTTGCGACTATACCTTCTAAAATGAAAACTTTTATTTGTCCATGTTGTGTAGGATCCTGCGGTTGTTGACGTTCTCAGTACCGTGGCTCCTGGCCATGCTGCCTCCTCCAGGCCGGACTCAGACTTGGACGACACCCTCCCTTTGTCTGCAAGACTTGTGAAGATGCGCACCTCTCGTATAGCAGTTATAGATGATGACGATGATGAGGCTGAGTCCTCCGACCATTTTTGTGACCTTATTCCACGCACGCGTCGTCACCGCCCTACCGTAGCTGAGGAGGAGCACTACCTTGGTGACGAGTTTATTAGGGCTCACCGTTCTGATGTTGAGATTGCTGGAGGGACTGATGCCACAGAAATTGATGTCGCGGGCCATGCTTCTAGAAGCGATATAGAGATGAGGTGCGCCTCTGGAAATGGTGTGGAGGTGGATGTGCTAGAGATCTCTGAGACTCGCTCTGGCACTTATGGTGATTCTCATCCTCCGGCCCTCCTTCCTTCTTCAGGGATGACTGCTACTGTTCAGGCTTCATCAGACATTGAGATCGACCAGGTGGTCTCTACACGACCAAGTGACTTTGTTGATGCTAGGAGTCCTTCAGTTGCCCCGGCTTTGCATATTGATTCTCCTTCTGGTAATCTTTCTTTCTGAAGTTTGTCATTTACTTATATCTGTGAGAAATCTTTACTTAAATGACTTTCCTGTTCCCTACCTCTAATAAGGCCTTCTTATCTTTTCTTCAGTGTTAGCTGCTACCGGGGTCTTGCCTTCACCTACCTCAGACTCTGCTCCAGTGTTAGCTGCTACCGGGGTCCTGCTTTCACCTGCCTCGGGTTCTACTCCGACTCTCTTTGTAACTCCTCACGGTTCTCCTTCTCAAGGGGGGACACCTGCCTTTGAGACGACTGCCAGAGGTTCTTCATCGCCAGTGCCTTCGAATATTTTGGATCTGAATCTTAGTGATTTTCACATTGATAGTGATGCTTTTGGTCTTTCCCCTTATCGTTCGGCATTCTCAGGCTCGGGACCTCTGCCGGGAGTTACCCCTCCGGGTGGTTCATCTAACCCGATAGACATTGGGGAGATTCCTGAGACTAGCAGCTTTCCGGCCCCAATTCCTCCTTCAGCTTCTGGCAAAGTATCATTTCTCCATTATTGGGTAGCTCCTGAGTTTGCTTCAGTTCTACAGCTTGTGCATTCAAGTTACCCGGAGACCTTTGCTTCATTTGCTTGCCAGTGTCCACTCATTCAGACTGCTCTTCTCGAGTCTTTTGCCACTATCTTATATAGCTTGGACAGGCAACGGTTGTGTGACCTTAATGGGAAAGTAGTCGAGACGGCGTATCAGGGGATCTCTGACATGGAGCGTCACCAAGTGGACTTATCATGGCTTCGGAAGCGCCTGGATATAGCTTCGAACGCCAGTTATCGGCTGGAACTTATGTCTGTGCTTGCCTCTTATCGCACCTCTATAGATGAGATAAAGGCAACTCTTCGTGAACTTGAGTCGGGTTATGCTCGGGCCTTGGAGACTTTAGAGGCACACTCTACTGTTTGTCCTCCAGATGTAGATATGACGGGCAGCTTCTTCGAGGGTGTCTTTAGGAAAGATTGAGTTTTTTTTTTTTTTATCATTACTTTCTTGCCCCTTTCGATAAAAATGTTTTATCTAAGACAATGCAATGAAATGACAAAATTTTTGTTGTTTGGATATTTTCGCATTGTTTTCTCATTCTACTTGATAAAATATTTATTTCGAATGATACAATGGAAAGAACAATCATATGCACATGTTTATAAAAGCTGAAATATTCTCATTAGTTCTTCAACTTTCTTGACAAAAGTATAATAGATTCATTGTAAGTGATGGGATAAAACATGCACCATAGAGAAAACCAGCTTCTTCATAACGTAAGGGAAATACAACTTTTAGACAAAGTAAGAAAGTGAAAATGAATTTCAACATAGATGAGTCCAACTATGGGTAGTAATGCTTGATAAACTTTGCATTGAGCGGGCCAGTTCGGAAGCCGTCTTCAACCCTTACAAGTTTGTAGTACCCGCTTGAGCTCGCCCGAACCACCTTGTAGGGCCCTTCCCATTTTGGAGAAAACTTGGGCAAAGGCTGTCCTCGCATGATTGGGTCTACAATCTTCCATACTAGATCACCTTCTTCAAACTTCCTTGGTATCACAGTCTGGTTATAGGCTCGGGCGATGGACTCATGATACCTTTCCATGACTTTTGCAGCTCTGTCATGCTTTTCCTCTAATGCTTCCAATCTGGTGGTTCGAGGCTCCAATACCATCCCCGAGGCGAGAGCCATTCGAGCAGATGGCGTTTCCAACTCTATAGGTAACACTGCCTCGGACCCATACACAAGGGAGTAAGGAGCTGCTTGAGTTGGCTTTCTCTTCGAAGTGCGATACGCCCATAGGGCTACTATCAACTGTTCAGACCAAGTCCCCCCAAACTCATCCATCATCTTGCTCAGAATCCTTATCAGTGTCTTGTTTGTGGCTTCCGCTTGCCCGTTCCCTTTTGGATAGTAGGGTGTGGATTTGTGATGCTTCACTTGGTAAGTCTCTAGGAGGCTCTTCACATATTTGTTTATGAAGGGAGTGCCGTTATCCGAGAGGATGGTGTTTGGTACTCCAAATCGGCAAATGATATTCTCCTTGATGAAGTTCGCAACTGCATGCCCCATAGCGTTCTTCAGAGGAATTGCTTCGACCCACTTTGTACTCAATTCTGTGGCTGCGAGAATCCACTTGTACCCCTTAGAAGATGTGGAGATGGGCCCTATCAGATCAAAAGCCCAGGTATGGAACGGCCATGGCGTTCGGATACTATGCAGGTCTACAGCTGGAGCGTGGATCAAATTTCCGTGTTTCTGACAAGTCTGGCACCTCTTCACGTGATGGGATGCATCTGACTCCATGGTCGGCCAGTAATACCCAAGGTGTATAAGTTGCTCGAACAGCCGAGTCCCTCCTTGATGTTCAATCTCGTGGGCTCTTCCGAGGACTAGATCTGACTCCTCCTTGGAGAGACATCTCAAGGGAGTGCCCTCAATACTTCTTCTATACAGCTTGTCCTGATCAAGAAAGTACCGCCTCGCTCTCCTCTTGAGGTGTGCAATGTCCCTCGCGCTCTCAGGTAGTGTTCCCTCTTTGAGATAGTCAATGTAGACTTGCCTCCAGTCAGGGGTATCAATTTCAAAGCAACTCTCATCCTCCCGGATGTATAACTGACACTTGGGGCATTCCTTCTATAATTGATTTGAGTCCTTCTCCATCTCGGGCCAATAATAACCTTGTCTTTGGATTCTTCTATACAGACTGATATCCCCATCCCCGCAAGACTTTTCATGGATCTGTTGTAGTCGGAAGCTTGCTTCTTGTTGGCCAATACACCGGGCTAGGAATCCGGTACCTCCTCGGAAGTAAAGTTCACCTTGAATAATTGTGAATTGGGCAAGCTTGGCCATAGTCAGTTTTCCAACTTTGCTTCTGAGTTGCTCGAGGACTTCTCCTCTCCAGTCCTCCGGAAGGCCTTTGTCTTCGGGTATTATTGAAGGTTCTGTTCTCTTCTTGATAACAATTGTTGCCTCTTCCTCTGGAATGTCAACTCTTGCCCCTAATGTTGCGAGGGCATCTGAAAACTTGTTGTCGGAGCGAGGCACATGCTCTATTTCAACCTTCTGAAATTTGTCAAGAAGCCTTTGGACTGTTGTTCGATATGTGGCCAAGGCCAGGCTCCTTTAAGACGAACTGTCCTGAAACTTGCTTCACTATCAGCTTTGAGTCCCCCCGGATCCGAATCTTCTTGATACTGTGCTTCTCAGCTGCTATCAAGCCTAAAATAAGAGCCTCATACTCGGCTTCGTTATTCGAACAATGGAAATCCAGTTTATAAGACAAATATAACTTTTCCCCACTTTTGCTTGTAAGGACTATCCCGGTTCCTCCCTTCCCTCCGGCTGCTGCTCCGTCAAAGCTCAATGTCCAGAAGCTTTCCTCGGAAGCCATAGCTGCGTGCACCTCTCCTCTTAATTCTTCATTCACTGGTTCATAGTCACCACTTGGAAATTGGGCAAGGAGATCAGCTAAGGCTTGGCTTTTGATCGCCTTGGGGGCTACACATGTGATCTCGAATTCACCCAATGCTAACAACCATCTTGCCACCTTCCCGGTTAGAGCAGGCTTGCTGAGGAGGTATCAAATTGGATCACTTCTAGTAACAATCTGAATCTGATGTGCTAGGAAGTAATGTCTGAGCTTTTGGGCAGTGAATACCAAAGCTAAACAATGTCTCTCTACTGGAGTATATCGGACTTCTGCTCCTCGAATCTTCCGACTGATGTAATACACCGGGCGTTCTACTCCATCTACATCTTGGACCAATAATGCCCCTATGGACTTGGGGGTTGAAGTTAGGCACAACATTAGAGGCACCCCGGGCTGCGGGGCTATCATGGTCTGAGGCGAGGTCAAGGCCGCCTTGATTCTCTCAAAGGCCTTTTGGTGCTCTTGGTTCCACTCGAACTTGGCATCTCCTTTTAACAAAGAGCTGAAAGGCGCAGAGATCTCTGCCAGTGCTGGGATAAACCTCCGAATATAAGACACCTTCCCGAGGAACTTCTTTAACTCCTTCTGAGAATGCGGGGGAGGCATTGCTCTGATAGATTTGACCTTGTCTTCATCTGCCTCGATACCATGCCTATGTACAAGAAACCCGAGGAACTTCCCGGCCGTCACCCCGAAAGCACATTTGAGAGGATTCATCCTCATTTTGAATTTCTGGCACCTCTTGAATACCTTCTCAAGGTCTCGGAGATGGTCTTCTTCTTTCTTGGATTTCACCACTAGATCATCAACATAATCTTCCATCTCATGATGGATCATGTCATGAAAGATTGCAGTCATAGCCCTTTGGTAAGTTGCACCGGCATTCTTGAGTCCGAAAGGCATGACTGTATAGAAGAAGTTTCCGAGAGGTGTTCTAAAAGCGGTTTTTTCTGCGTCCTCTTCAGCCATCTTAATCTGATTGTATCCACTGAATCCATCCATGAATGAGAACATCTGGTGTCCCGAGGTAGTATCCACGAGGGTGTCGATGTGAGGAAGAGGGAATTCATCCTTCGGGCAAGATTTGTTCAAATCTCGAAAGTCTACACATACTCTGATTTGGCCATTCTTCTTCTTTACTGGCACGATGATTTGGCCATTCTTCTTCTTTCTGTATTGGCTGGATGAAACCAGCCTGTTGAAGTTTTTCAATCTCCTCCTTAATCTTCTCTTCGAGATCTGGATGATATTTTCGAGCAGCTTGCTTAATTGGCTTGGAGTTTGGGAATACATCAAGATGGTGGGAGACTAGGTCAGGATCTAGTCCGGGCATTTCCTTATATGACCAAGCAAACACATCTGAGTATCGGCTTATCAACTTTAACAACTGTTCCCGCTTTTCTGGGCTAAGGCTCGAACTTACGAATACCGGCCTCGGTGCATCTTGTCCATCACTCAGATCTATTTCGATAAGTTGTTCAGGCTAAGGCTTCGGCCCATCTTGCATACATTCTGGAGCCACTTCAGGCTTTATTACTATATCATTGTCAGGAGGCTCTTCTTTTGACTCGGAGTCGGTGACTGAAGAAACCGACTCCCCGCACCTTCATAAATAATACACCATCTTGCCTCCTTCTCGAACTTTCATCACCTTCCGAGGAATAGGCGGACTTTCTGGTCTAGACATCGCCCGCTTACTTGATTCTGTCATCGGCTCCTTGTCATCTTTGATATCCTCCCAACGAGGAATTTTGACCCCTCGAGGCTTAGAGGTGGTGGGAACTTCTTCGACAGCCAGTTCGGTGAAGTAGATGGCATCAGAATAATGAGCTTCATCGATCTCGAACGGCCTTTCTGTAGCCTGAATTGTCACCGTCTTATTTCTCCATTTAGCCTTAACACACTGATGATAACTTGATGGTACAGCCCCATATCTATGCATCCAGGTCCTCCCTAGAATGATGTGATAATTTGCCTCAGAATCGATAATATGGAACTTGGTGGCCGAGCGAATCTCTCCAACGGCTAAATCAACTGTTACGCATCCGATAGTAACTCTCCTTTCTCCACCGAAGCCAGTGATGACTATCGGCTGCTTCACAATGCGTTCTTCAGAGATTCTGGCTTTTTCTAGAGTAGCGCGAGTCATAATGTTGATAGAGGCTCCACTATCTAGAAAGGCCCTTTTGAACTCAACCCCGTTAATAAAAACAGTCACATAAAGCGGGCGATTGTGAGAAAAAGGATACTTTCGATCAGCCTCGAAGAAAGTAATGGCACTAGATTGCTCTTTTGCCTTCCTCGGGATAGACCCCTTAGTCGACATGCATTCCTCATGGTGTGCCTCGGCTATATTAATGATAGACTTGGTGATTTCCGTTCTTGCTTCCCTGGAAAGTCCAAGCTGGTCAAAGAACTGCTTGAACTTTACACAGTCTTGCAGGGTTTTGGCATAGTGATCCGGATCTTTTTCCACTCTTGGAGGCTGGTAGTTAACCATCTCCTCGGTCTCCTCAAAATAAGATGCCACATAAACATGGTGTCCTCCTCTTCCATAGTATTCTTCTCCTCCTTCTGGATCAAAGGGATCTTCGCCATGAGTCATAAATGTTCTGCCCTCTGGATCGAGAGCACTTCCATAGTAAACTTGCTCACCCTCTGGCTCGAGGATGTCGTCCAGATAACAGTCATCGTCATCGAGATTAGCGATAGCCTCGATCATTGGGCCTTCATAAGCTATCATAGCAACATTCTTGCCCTTGTCTCGGTGTTGAGGATATGGTTGTTCTCGGATGTCTTGAGTCCCTCGCTTTTTGAACCTCAATTCGTCTGCCTCGACTTTATCTCTGAAGATTTTCCTGAGAGTCCAACACTTCTCTGTCGGATGTTTCAATGTACGATGGTAGACACAAAATTCAGGGCTCTCACGGTCCTTTTTTGATGGCATTTCTTCAACATAAGGCAATTTTAGCTCTCCGTCAGCCACCCATTCCTTAACTAGAGCTTTCACTTCCTCGATTCCACATGGATAAGAAACATTCCCCTTTTCACCATTATATTGCTTTCTTTTCTGGCCTCTATGACCTCCTCATTGTGAATTTCGGGTATCCGGGGCAGAGGCAGCAGCAACGATAGGTCCACGAGATGACTTGAAACTAGTCTTGTAACTGGCTTTAAATCCGGACTCCTGAGCCTGAGGAATGCTAATGTTCCGAGCTGCTTCTATTAACGCCGAGAAGGTGGGTAGCTTGCGGTTAACTAGAAACATTTTGTACCTGCTCAATGCCCCTTCTAGACAAATTTGAACCAGATAACTCTCCTCAACTGCTTCATGACAATCCACGGCCTTGTCCTGAAACCTTTTGACGTAGTCAAGGATGTCTTCACTTTCTTGTTGCTTCTCTTTACACAATGTAAGTGTGGTCACCTTCTCCGCCACTTGAAAGAACTTGGAGTGGAATTTGTTAACCATTTCCTCCCAACTTCGGACAGAGTTTGGGGCCAAATTAACATACCAACTATATGCTCGGTCGGTGAGGGACTTAGAGAATTCTCTCAGTCGGAGGACGTAGTTTGAACCATGAATACCTAGAGTCTCGATGAATTGCACAACATGTTCTCGGGCAGTTCCTTGTTTGCCGTCGAACTTGATGAACTTCGACACTGTATACCCCTCAGGGTATGGATAGCTCAGCATCTCAATGAGGTAAGGCGGCTTGATGTCTGGATCAGGCAAAGAGGGTAAGGTCCTCTTGCCCCGTTCGAGATCGAACATGGCCTGCACATCGGCGAGAGTGAGAAACTGTTAAGGGAGAGAGTTTGATGGTGGTATTCCCGGGACTTGGTTTATGTACCCGAAGACTGAGCTAGGGGCGTCTTGGCCATTCTGGTGCTGCGAATTCATCATTGGTGAGGACATTTGACGATACTGGCCATCAGCGCCTATAGACAAGCCAGTTGGTGATGGGATATTGAATTGAGGCCCATAGAGTCCACCGCACGGCGCCGCTATACCGGGTTGTGCTTTCAGATTTGTTGTCGGCACCAAAGGAGGCCCGCTTGGTGCTTGGGTAACATTTATTGATGGCGTAACAAGATTAGGTACGGGCAGAGCTCCCTTTTGCGCCATCATGCTCCTTATGTTTTCCTGGACACCAACAGTCGCTGGAGCGCCATTCATTACACCAGAAACTCCCCTAGTCACCATTGGATCATGGCTTGGCACGCCATGGAGCCCGGGCATGGGCAAACTGCTGCCGCCTACTGTGGTTTGAGCATGTGTTACTGTGGCCGTGTTGCCATGAGCCATAGGCTGATTAGGGCCTACTTCTCATTGGATTTGATTTTGCGCTCCGGCAGGAATAACTCCACCACCAGTTTGATTTCCATTTGGCGCCGGTGCAAAGTTAGAACTCATCACCAACATGGTGTGAGTGAGATTCTGAAGAGTGGTAAGAATCTCTTGCTGAGTATTTTGAAGTCCTTGAATGGCTTCAAGCAAAAGTGGTTGCTCTGGAGCCATGGTTCTGTCATCACCACCATTAGAGGATCCTTGTTGGTGAACTTCATCTTCTCCCGTCATCCTTGTTGGAGTTTTGTGGATTCCAGATCTCGTTGAGACCATTAACCAATCCGCCTCCCCAGCAGAGTCGCCAAAATGTAGGAGAGGCTTCAAGAAAAGAGTTAGAAAATTCGAAGATCTTCGAAGATCCTTGAAGAACAACTTCGAATTCTCTAGAATATGATGAGAGGCTTAGATTCTTCAATAATCTCAACTTAGGAACACGACAACAAAGGAGATGATGGAGATAAGAGATTGGGTGAAGAAGAAGGCAAAATGGCTAGAGAATAGAATAATGGCAAGGCTCTCCCAGGGATCTCCCACTTTCGCTCTCAAGGTTGATAATGGAGAAGGGAAATTAGTTCTTTCCCAAGAGTTAAAAATCTCCAAAATTCATCCCTTGTAAAGCTATGGGTGGGTGCTATTTATAGGCACCTCATGATGTAGGATGGAGCCCATGTGCAAGGCACATGGGGGATATTCTCTCTAACCACCTTGTCCGAGGAGGTGACCTCTCCGAGGAGGTGACTTCTCCGAGTATGAGAAAACCCCGAAAAGGAGATCAATCCCTCGGCGAACACTTCTTCTTAGCCACACCTAACCAATGATCCCCAATCATCCCAAAGGGTCAGGGGTAGTCCCAGAGGACGTCCTGCCGCAAAAATATTGCCGAGTCTCATGGACCCCCCCGGGGTCGTGCCACCTCGACCCGGGTATAGGCTAGTTTAACCGAAGAGTGAATTTATCTCCACTCACCGTCCTCGGGATCGGGTCCTTTGTTCGAACTCCATTACGCCCATGGTTCTGGTGCGTAGATCCCGGAAAACTCCGAGCCCGCAAGTGTTCTGGGACTCATTAACGGAGCGACTTCTAGATTGCGTCTGAATCCATTCGAAGCCAAGTACTTCGGATCTCTAGATTTGTGGATCCGAATCCTTTCGAGTCCGAGTGCCTCGGATCTCTAGGCTTGCTTAATACCCTTTCGAGTCCGGGCCCGAGTAAGTCTCTAGGTTCGTGGATCCGAACCCTTTCGAGGCTTAGAGCCATTCAGCCCGTTTGACAGCGATAAATCCAAGCCCACCAATCTTGGACTTGCGATAAATTCGGGCCCACTAATCTTGGGCTATTGGGCCTAAATAATTTAGTGGGCTTAAATTAGCTCCTCTTACACCTTTCTCTACCACCACCATCCTCTCACCATGCTTAGTCTCTCTACTGAAAATATATATGAATAGTCAATAGAACTAATCTAGTTAATTAAATGAACTTAATTAAGGAACTATAAACAAGGCTATCATTATAATTATTATACCAATTTAGGTCAATTGGATCTTAATGCATTTGTTCAAAAAAGAAAGGTCTAGCTACTTTCTAGTCTATATCTTGGACTAAAGGGTGTTATTTGCCCGCCATAGGTCTTTTTTATTCATTCGAACTGTTAATTTGTAGGACATTTTGTGTGTAACAAACATCCACACACACACAAAATTAATTCGATCCGATAATCGTAGTTTGTTCAGTATACCGTATTTCTACAACAAAATGGATCGCAAGTATATTTTAAAAAATAGATCATTTATTTATTTTTATTTTTTTGTGACAAATACGATAATGTGAACAAATTACGATTATTAGATTGAACAAATTTTGTGTGTGAATGATATATAAGAAAGGTTCTACAAAATAAACTGTTTAAATTGTCGGTGAACCTTATAAACCGAACAACACCCTCCAAAAAGAAATACTAAGAGATTGGATTACGTTGGTCGAAACCTTATTTTGTATGACACAGAATGGGCCTACATTAGGCTGGTTCAACCCATGTAACAAGCTCAAAATCTCTTCGACCATTCTATTTAAACCCAAAAAATATCTCAGTACGTCCAACTCAAATATTAAAATTTTAATTATTATTATATTCTAATGTGAATTTACTCTGAAATAAATTTTTTTTTTTCTCATGCTACATCCTAATCAATTATACGTATTCTTTCTATTCAAATTTCTACATCTGACTTGGATTTTGCAGACTGATTTTCAGTATCCAAGTCACTCCTATCCCTCTTAGAATGTAACGAATCTCTATTAGGTGAATCTTCCCAAAAGAGGCCATCCAAATTTTCAGCAATTGGAGTAGTTAAGTTCACTAATGCAGCAATTGGAGTAGTTAAGTTCACTTATGCTTCCATAATTTGGCTATTACTGCTCTTCTCAAGTCTCCCTAGGACTGCGTTAAGATCATCATCATCCACAATAATTCTATTTCCAGACTGATTGCTAATTGATAATCCTCTCTTTTCTTTCAAGGATGCAAGAATTCGATGGTTTCCTTCAAGAATTGCATCCTTTAATAGTTGGTCAAGAACGAACATGGGTCAAATCACTAACAACAATTGAGATATAAAACCTCTTGAGTTTCTATAACCTCTCAAATTTATACATCAATGAAAGAGATTCCTTTTTACCTGTTGTAGACTTGGGTGTTTGGGAAGGATTTTTTTTGTTTTTTTTCACTAAAAGACAAATTGGTTACAAAATCAAAAAAAACAAATTCAAACAAAATATCACATCAAGCGCTATAATCATTTCACTTTTTCTTTCACAAACATTACATCCAACCACTAGAAAACCTAACTATCTTTCCAAACACAAAAAAAAATTTCTCCAATAATATCCTACAACTAAAAAAACCTAGGAATACAAAAAAAACTCACTTCCCAAACACCCACTAAAATATCATATCTGATAAGGAAATGCTTCAACCACCAAGCCAGTGCCTTATTTTTGCACAAAACGCACAAGCTTGAGAGAGCCATTTTTGGCACAACCCAAGTCCATGTGGCCCAAATTGGACTCTATTTGGTCCCTTGTCCACCAATCTCTCATAGTTCATATTAGGCCTATTAGTTTTTTATTTATTTATTTTTTTTTTTTTGGTTAAGAAAAGAAAAAAAAAATTCAATGACAACCTTTATTATCGATTTACATGTAAAACATATTAAGATTCTAATTATTTTAATTTTTTGTCGGTCTTAAAAGACTATCATTAAAAATAATCTATTTAAAAATAATCTATTTTAATTTTTTGTCGGTCTTAAATGACACTTTATTACATTTTTAATTTTTTTAAAATACCTTATAGCCTATTTAAAAGTATAAAATTATATAACGAGGTAACTAAAGTTTGACACATAGGTTTTTGGTTTGGATAAAACATGCTTACTACTTGAGCAACAAATAATATGTGTACATTTATTTTATTTTTTTGTCATTATTCTTATAATATTATTTGTTTTTGAATTGCACACACATCGCGTGTGCGGACTACTAGTAAAAAGTGAAGGTTGTTAGTGGTGTTAACACATTTGTGTATCATATTTTGGATTTTTTTAAAATACCCCTATAATTGATGTTCATGTAAAAAGAGAAAAATACAAGGCTTGAAACTAAGATCATGAGTTTGACAAAACAAACCTTTATCACTTGAGCAACAAATATTATATGTACATTTTTTTTTTTAAAATCATCATTGTTATACTATCACATTTTTTAAAATTGCATGCGAATTACGTATGCAATCCACTAATGACCTATAAAAAAAACAACTTAAAAATTTAACTAAAATAAAATATATAGTAAAGCAAAGACTTCATTTATATAATTTTCACTAGAATAATGCACTTACATATACGGAGAATTCTATCATACATACTCACTTATCATATATATTTTTAGTTATGTCGTTTTTTTAATTTAATTAGTTTTTATCTTTAATTATAAAATTATTTTAAGATATTTAATTATAATTTTTTATGTTTAAATATAATTTTTTTTTATTAATTATAATTTAAAAAATATAAAATTATATTATTTTTTTTCCGTAATTATAAATTGCAGATAGTCTGTCCAACATACACCCATAATTACATTACTATACTGAATATGCAATTTGGCACAGACTTGTTGGAGACAGCGAAAAAAAAACACACACTGTTTCGTTAAAAAAACCCTTCTTTCCGAGTTTTAGAATTGGGTTTCTCTCTTTCTCTCTCCGAATCGCATCGAACCAGCAATTAGTATAGTTTCATTCCATCTTTGTCTCTATCAGAATCAATTCCTCTGCCTTTTCACACTTCAATTCTCTGTGAGTCTCTCTCTCTCTCTCTCTCTCTCTCTCTAGTTCTGTGATGTAGATTGACTTTTTGTTGGTTTGGTTTGAAATTAATGGAGGTTCATTTCTATCAGAACCCTGACTGATCTTCGATGAATACAAGAGAGAGACACGACCTTACCCATTAATAAAGATGCTTTCTTGGTACTATTTCTCTAGTTTCTCAAGTTAGTTCTTTGATTTGTACGATTAGGGTTTTGATTCCCAAATGGGTTCAGTGAATAACAATGGTGTTGACAATTTGATATCTGCTAGCAAGTCATTAAAGTCTATTTTACAGAAATCGAAATCCCTAGGGTTAGCTCTTGATCAAGCTGGGACTAGATTGGATAAGATTAACCATAGATTACCATCTCTAGCATCCGCAGTTCGACCAATCCGAGCGCCAAGGGAAGCCCTTGTTGCTGTTGGGGGTCACATTAACCGTGCTGTGGTCCCTGGGGCCGCTGTTCTTAAGGTATTCGATGCCATTCATGGGCTTGAAAAGTCGCTCTCAGATCCCCAATTTGATCTTCCAGGTTATCTCTCTGTGCTTAAACGGCTCAAAGAGGCGTTGAGGTTTTTAGGCGATAATTGTGGGATGGCAATTCAGTGGTTAGATGATATTGTTGAGTACTTGGAGGACAATAAGGTTGCTGATGATGGGTATATTTTGAATTTGAAAAAGGCGCTCAAGAATCTCCACCAATTGCAGGATGAGGAAAGGGGTTGCCTTGATGGAGGGCTTCTTGGAGCGGCGCTGGACAGATTGGAAAATGAGTTTAGGCGGCTCTTGACGGAGAACAGTGTTCCATTGCCGATGTCAGCGTCATCGGCTTCACTAGGTGAACAAGCCTGCATAGCACCGTCCCTGTTACCCGTGGCTGTGATTCATAAGTTACAGGCTATTCTTGGGAGATTAATTGCTAATAATAGGCTCGATAATTGCATATCTATCTATGTTGAAGTTCGCAGTTCGAATGTTAGGGCAAGTTTGAATGCACTCAATTTGGATTACCTTGAGATGTCAATCTCTGAATTCAATGATGTTCAGAGCATGGAAGGGTATATAGCTCAATGGGGTAAGCATTTAGAGTTTGCGGTGAAGCACCTTTTTGAAGCCGAGTACAAACTTTGTAATGATGTATTTGAGAAGATGGGATTGGATGTGTGGATCGGTTGCTTTGCTAAGATAGCTGCCCAGGCAGGTATTCTTGCATTCCTTCAATTTGGGAAAACTGTTACAGAGAGTAAGAAAGATCCCATCAAGCTACTGAAACTGTTGGATATATTTGCATCTTTGAACAAACTTAGATTGGATTTTAACCGCCTTTTTGGTGGGACAGCTTGTGCTGAAATCCAAAATTTGACGAGGGATCTCATCAAGAGTGTGATCGAAGGGGCTTGTGAAATCTTCTGGGAACTTTCGTTGCAAGTTGAATTGCAGAGACAAACACCACCTCCTTCAGATGGCAGTGTTCCAAGACTGGTGAGCTTTATCACCAATTACTGTAATAAGCTACTTGGGGAAGATTATAAGCCACTCTTGACTCAAGCTCTGGTCATTCACCGGAGTTGGAAGCATGAGAAATTCCAAGAGAGGCTCGTTATTGATGAAGTATTGAATATAGTTAAAGCCATTGAGACGAATCTAGAGACATGGGCAAAGGCTTACGACGATGTTGTATTATCGCATGTTTTTTTGATGAACAATCACTGGCATCTGTACAAACATTTGAAAGGAACGAAGCTTGGGAGTCTGTTGGGTGATTCTTGGTTAAGAGAACATGAACAGTACAAGGAGTACTATTCTGCTTTCTACTTGAGAGACAGTTGGGGAAAACTTCCCTCCCTTCTAAGCCGAGAGGGTCTGATCCTGTTCTCAGGTGGGCGTGCTACTGCTCGCGATCTTGTGAAGAAAAGGCTTAAAGCTTTCAACGAAGCTTTCGATGAAATGTATAAAAAGCAGTCGAATTGGGTTGTGGTGGAGAAAGATCTGAGGGATAAGGTATGCCAGCTTATTGCGCAGGCTATTGTGCCTGTTTACCGGAGCTATATGCAGAATTACGGGCCATTGGTTGAACAAGATGCGAGTGGAAGCAAGTATGCAAAGTACACAGCGCAGTCTTTGGAGAAAATGCTTAGCTCTCTTTTTCAGCTGAAGCCGGTGAAATTTGGTAGTTTCAAAGTCAGACAGGCTAGTGGGAAATTCAGCAATGGGGTTACAGATCAAAATGATTCCTCCCCTACTGTTACATGACTGACCAATTCGTTATCAGTTGGTTGTCTTGTGTATATTGACTATGTATTTATTGGATTTGGAGAATTTTCTTTATGACACGGAATTCTGATGTTTGGCTGGACTTGGTGATGAACTGGGTACCACCTCTATACTTCCCAGATTGTTTATTTGGGGCTTGGATACTGCAAGAGCATCAGATACAATGATTCAGGTTAGTATGGAAACCTATAGCTAGTCATTTTAATTTGTATTCACTCATTGATTCAGTTGCTAGGTATAAGATACAATGATTCAGGTTAGTACGGAAACCTATAGCTAGTCATTTTAGTTTGTATTCACTCATTGATTCAGTTGCTAGGTATAAATCCAGTGTAGTGGCCAGTTTTCATGTAGAATTAGTTATACGCTGTAGATGTGAGTCTAGAGTTCTAGTGATGGTTTAATTGTTCAGTCTCTTCATAATTTGGAAAAAAAGAAGGTAGAAATGCTTCACAATTATGACTTGCTTCTTGTTTATGTTATTTGATGGCTACATTTGTTGGAAATTTAAAATGTATAAGAGCCATCTATGTTAGCAGAGGGATATTGAAAATAAAGTTCACTCCGTTCTCTTTATTCTTTATTAATTAATGACTTTCAGGTTTTAATTTGGTTAGTAGGGTGATTGACTTGGGATGTCTTTATTTTTGAAATGACACTTAACCTCTCTTTTAATTTCACTTCTCCCTTCTGTTAGTTGACTGTTGACCTCTCTTTTTCACTTTTGACACTAACCTCTCGGTCTTTATTTTTGAAATGACACTAACCTCTCTTTTAAGGTCATCAAATTATTTTGTTTAATTTTTCTTTTTCTCTTATTTTATGTATGTAGACATAAAGCCCTGATAGCTTTTAAGTAAATGACAAAAATACCATCACCCCCACTGTGGGCTTCTACCTCTTCCTCTCTACCCACCCTTACCCCAAGTTACCACCTTCCATCCCTTCCTACCTCTCATCTTCGCACGGCAAACCTTATCTCTTCCCCCTCTCAGCCTCACAAGTACCACTAACCCCATTACACCACCTACCCATCCCCAACAACAAAAAGACATGAGAGAAAAAATTATTGACGGTCAAAATTTTAAAAAGACTAGAAAGAGAAAAAGATAAGGAGAAAAAGCCAATTAAATGTTCAAAATTGAAATGGCCAATGATCAGAAAAAGGAATAGCAAAGAAAAGGAAGAGGAGAGTAACAGTAGAAAGACTAGTACATTCATCCCTTCAAGAAAAAATGTAATCTTATAAATTTTGAAAGAGTTATGGTAATAACAACCTAATAGATTGTCATTAAGATGAGAAAAATGGCAGAAAGCGTGAATTTCAAGGCTTTTTATGTTTATTTTTTTATTTTACAGATTCTCGGCTCACTTATATAATCAACTTGACTTGACCTATAAGTTCTTTAGATAATGAATCGAGCTTGAACTCAACTAATTTTCCACAAATGAAACTCTAATACTCCAAAACTGTACCCAAAGCAGCCCCTACTTGCACCACACTTATAAATAACCAGAGTTATTTTCATTCTCATGGTATTGATGACATTGCTAGCCAGGTTTGGGATTGGTAATTATTCCTAGAGCAACTATGTGGACATTGTTTATATGTAGTGTTTTAAATCAATCACGTAATGAAATGTTTTATAGATGAGACATGGTAACTCATTTTTGTTAAGTGGTTCAAACTGATGGCAGGGGAGTTTATTTTGGGGATTTGATCTTGATTTCACTCATAAATATCTAACAGCCAATCCCCTTGTCCATGGCCATAGCCACCATCTCTCTCCCTCTACCTTTGACCTCCACAACAGCCCCCACAAATTTTGACCATCAAACCATCACTGCCACTGCAAAACTCGTCCAGCCACCCCAATAGTTCTTCATCTTTCCCACCACTATCGTTACTCCCTACCATTTCTTAGTCCCTCTTTGTTGGCCGTTGCCACTGCAAAATTCTTCTCGACACTCTAATCCTTCTCTATCCTTTCTCTACCACCACCACCCCCTCACAATTCTTAGTCCCTCTCTTGAAAACATATATGAATAGTTAATTGAACTAATTCAATTGTTTAAATGAGCTTAATTAAGGAACTATAAACAAAGCTATCATTATAATTATTATACACAATTGGATCTCTATGCATTTGTTCAAAAAAGAAAGGGTCTAGCTTCACTCTACTCTAGATTTTGGATAAGAGAGGATTGTTTGAGTTTATGGAGAATCGTTCATTTTACAGGGCATTCCGCATATAACATTAACGAAAAAAATTAGTTCAATCCTATTTAATTCATTGTATTTGTGTCACAAAAGAAAGTACGGCAAGTGTGTTTTTGAAAATAAATTATTCAGTATTTTAGTTACAAGCGTGATATATTGAACATGCTACAATTATTGTATCAATCAATTTTTTTTTTGGTTGCATACATATATATATACATATATATATAAATGACTCTATAAAATAGATAATTTGAATTATTAAAATAAAATGCGTGGTAGGTGCCACTGGTGGATTCACATGTTTGGATTAAAATATACATACATTTTAGGGAGAGTTACGGGCCGGTCCTATGGACCGGTCTTATTACCTAGCAGGTCCTATTCAAAAAAATCAAACAGTGTTTTTCATTTTTACCCCTAGACTTAACACTGCAAATGTATCACTGGTTTAAACAAATTTATGACTGATTTATCACTAGTTTAAATAAATTTATCACTGGTTTATCACTGATTTAAACAAATTTATCACTGATTTATCATTAGTTTAAATAAATTTATCACTAATTTAAACAGTGATAAATTAATAGTCAGACAAAATTGATTAGCAAAGCATCGGTAAAAGGCTCATTAAATTTCATTACAATCGAAACAATTTCAAAAAAAAAAAAAAAAAAATTCAACAAGGCCTCAGAAGAAGTTTCAAAACCACTGAGAAGTTTACAAAATCAAGCATGCAGCAGAGGCAGCATTGAGAAGTTCAAGGCGTGGCAAGAGGGTTATCCCAAAAAGAGGCAGTGGACTATGTGGACACATTAGCTTCAGTTGTCGGGTACACTTCCATTAGAGCGTTGACGATCCAGAAATTGAGATTCGGCCGCCAAGCCAAAGGTGATAATCTTGAGAGGTTTAGACTGTCGGCGTGAAATACGAAGACAAGAGTGTCGGCCACCGAAAGATCGAACTCGGCGACGAGAAATTGAACCCAGATCCTTCAGGGGAGAGAGAAAAAAATAGAACTAAATAATTCATAACAGTAAGGGTAAAATCAGAATAAAAAAATACAACATTATTTCATGGTGCATGAAATAAAAGCTTAGGACCTAATAGGTAAGACCATCTCCAACGGTTCATCAAACCTGGTATCAAATTCAAAATTTGATGAAAAAGTCACTTTTTTGAGCTCCAACCGTTGTACCAGATTGATATCAAAATGAGATTTCAGCAAAAAAAGCATCAAACTGAGAACGAGACACAGATTTTATCAAATCACTGTTACTGACCGTTTAAAAGAGGTACACCGGTCAACCAGCCGGTTGCCCGGCCGGGTGACCACCCGGTCAACCAGTAAAGATTCAAACAGTTCAGGAAAAAAAGTTCAAATCGTTTAAAAAAATAATAATAATAATTTTGCCTAACCGATCAACCGGTCGGTTGACCGGCCGGTCGACCACCCGGTCGTCCCGAAAAAAGTTCAGAAAGTTCAAAAAAAAGTTCAGACAATTCGCGAAAAAAAAAAAAAAATTTTTTGCCTAACCGGTCAACCGGCCGGTCAACCACCCGGTTGTTCCGGGATAGATTTGGTGAAAGGTGAACCGTTGGAGCGAGTGGTATCAAATTGGGTGAAAATGGGTCATTTTTTATTCAGATTTGGTGAAAAATTTGAGTCACCGTTGGAGATGCTCTAATAGATTCAATTATTGGGACTGACTGATAAAAAATCTTACATTTTAATAGTGTTGGGTAATAATAAAACAGTCCCGTTACAAACCCCAATGAAACATGACACCCAGGACCCCACTGAGCTGGCAGTTGGACGCAGCTGTGAAAAAAAATATATGGATATAGCTCTCCGCCATTCTCCTCCTCCACCGTGGATCTCTCTTTGTCTCACTTTTCTGTGTGCGCCCCTCTCAAAGATTTTAACAATTTTAGATTCATTCCTTGAAGCTTGCTGATTTGTTTTTCCATTCTCACCACATCTCTTTTAAGCTTTCTTCTCTTTTTTTTCTTCTTTTCTTTTCTTGCTCAGAGAGAGAGAGAGAGAGAGAGAGAAATCACCTGACTTTCCCACCTTTTTTTTCTCACAATCCCCAATTCCTTATAATCCAGAATCCCTCCTCCCCCGCTTTCTCACTTGGTGGTTTCCATTTCCAGCTTCTGGGTTGTTTCTCTACATGTACTATTTACTCTCTCTCATGTTTTCTTAGCTTCTCTCTTTCCTAATTGGGAAATCAAGAGGTTGAAGCTGAAGAAAACAAACTGTGTTACAGTGTTAAAGTTGTCACTTATTATACCCCTGCTGTATTTCAATTATAGAAATCTCTATTTCACTTTTCTGGGATTTTCTTTTTTATTTTCCTAGAAAGTTTACTAGGTTCAGATCTTTGTGGGGAGAAGTTCTAGGGTTTTTATCTTAGAGGAGGGCAATAGTTTTTAATTCTACACTTTTTCTTTAAATTAATTACTATGTTTGGATATTTTCTCTGATTTTGGAAAAGCGAGTCTTTTTTGGATTCCTTAAGAAGAGGAGGGGGGGTTTGGCTATTGCAAAAAAAAGAAAAAGAAAAAGAAAAAGAAAAAGAAAAAAAAAAAAAGGTATTCTGATTCCTTTCTAATGCTTCTTGATTTAAGACAAGTTGTTTGAGAATGCTCTAGCGGTGTACGATAAGGAGACGTCGAATCGGTAACAAAGAGTGGTAGCCATGATTCCGAGGAAGACGATGAGGGATGTGATGAAGCAATACAAGGAATTGGAGGATGATGTTAGTAGTATAGAAGCAGGTTTGGTTCCAAATCCTTGGGACAATTCATCCCCTTTTACATTGGAATGGGGAAATAGTCCTGGAATTTGTGGGTTCAAGCAGTTATATAGTTCCGTTGGAAAGTGATCCTCTTAATCGTCCTTGGTCGGATGAGAGAGAAAGAGAGACAGAGAGAGTCGGGAGTCTGGCATCGGAGTCAAGGGAAGGAGCGAGTCGGGTGTCGGAGTAAATGGAAGGAGCTATTGCAACTTCAATCGTCGAAGTCAAGGGAAAGGAGAAAGAGGCAGAGAGACCTATCTATGTTTGGGGAAGATTTTTAATTCAAAGTGTGGGGTCTATGACACATGTGCATATCACGTGACTTTCCACATCAGCTGGGGGTGGGTGGGGTCAGCCTAAGTGGGGTCCGGAGCATTTTTCATAATAAAATTTGATTAATGGGTCACCCTTATCTCTGAAGCACCCAAAAGGGGCCTACATTAGGTGGGTTTGTAGTACTATTTATGTTTGGGCCTAAAGATCCAAATCAGTTTGTAAGCTCTTTACTCAGCCTATTCAACAAACCCAACGCCCATTATGAACAGCTTATTTAGACAAATAGGCTCAAAATAAATAGGTAAAAAAAAAAAGGTAAATTAAAAATGGAAAATGTTTGAGGGCCACAATTTTTGTGGCTCAAATGGCTCAAAATTGTCAAAACGACGTCGTTTTGGCAATTTTGAAGTTGTTTTGTACTCAAAACGACGTCGTTTTAGCAATTTCGAGCCATTTGAGCCATAAAAATTGTAGCCCTCAATCATTGCTGATTACAAATATACCTTGAGGTTTGTTTAAAATATAAATTATCTTATGTGATTTGAAAAATTACAAATCTCTCCTTATTAGAATTTGTTTTTTTAACTGAATTAACTAAAAATAAATAAAATTCATAATTGCTCTCTTATATAATAATAAAATTACCTAAATTATTAATTGAAACATATTTTCAACATTATTAAAAACTATTAATTGACTTTATGATTTATTAATATAAGGGTAATTTTTTTATGAAATTAGAAACCTCAGGGGGGTCAAATGTAATTTTTAAAATCACAAGGGGCGATTCGTATTTTAATCAAATCTCAGGGGTGTATTTGTAATTTATCCAAAAAAATAATAATTGTTTAGGAAGTGTTAGATTAGTATACTTTTTGATTTTTTACGAAAAAAAACGTGAAATATGGATTGAGTTTGAAATGATGTGGTAGAAAGGTGATGTGACCCAAATAAGATGATTGTGATTCAAATAGGATAAAGTGCTAGTTTTAGAAAAACATTTTTTACAAATTTTCCCAAAATGATACAACAGCAACATCAATTACAATACCTAAATAATATATTTCTTCGTAACATGTACTCTTAGACCATCTCCAACGGTGAACCAAACTTGACATCATATTTGAATTTTGGTGAAAAAGTCACTTTTCAGTGCTCCAACGGTTTCAGCAAATTGGTATCAAAATGAGAATTCAACAAAAAAATCATCAAACTGAGAACAGTGTATAGATTTCAGCAAATTACTGTGTGTGACCGTTGGAAGAGAGGCACCGGTCAACCAGCCGGTTGCCTGGCCGGTTGACCAACCGGTCGACCGATTCATCAATTTTGCGACAGGTTTGAACTGGTTGGTTTGAACTGTGAACTGGTTGGTTTGAACTGCGTGACCGTTGGAGATCAAACAGTTCAAAAAGGTAAATATATATAAATATATATATATATATATATATTTACGCTTACCGGTTGACCCAAGGGATTTTGATGCACCGTTGGAGCAACTGATCTCAAATTCAGAAAATGAGCAATTTTTTACTCAAATTTGATGAAAAAAATACTGAACTGTTGGAGATACTCTTATGCACACGTTATATGTTTCTGTAACTAACTATCGAGCCATTGAAATGAAAGTGAGACACAAAATTTGCAAGTGTTTAAGGTTGGTTTATTTATGATATTTTTAATTTTTTAAGAGTTAAAAATGTTAAAATGTGTAAACGAAGTTCCTAAAAAAATTATGTGAAAGTTATGAAAAAAACACAGTTTGATTTTAATAACAAAATAAACTATGAATTTTTAATTTGATAAATTTAAATTTTAATCTTTTAATTTATTTTTAATTTAAATTACTTGACTATTTTCATTAAATAAAATTGACGAAAAAAAATATATTTTAACTATTAAACTTAATATATATTTAAATGAAATATCTAAAGTATCATTTTTTGTTGAGTTTAATATAAGTGTAAATGAAATGTTTAAAATATTATTTCCGTTGAATTTAATGATAAACATATTTTTTTCTGTCAATTTTGCTTAACAAAAATAAATAAATGATTTAAATTAAAAATAAAAAAAAATATGATTTAAATTAATAAAATTAAAATTTTATGATTTATTTTATTATATAATGATCCAACCTTATGATTTTTTTGGGGTAATTTCTTCAAAAATTATTTTTAAAAAAAAACTTATTTTCGTTATCCCCAAATACCCCTTTAGAGAAAGAAAAGCATAGGTAGTACATGCATTTATTTGGCAGAGAATTGTTGGAGCCACACACACACACAGGGATTTGGGGACACGGATTTGGGGACGCTGCTGCCCGAGGTGCGCAGCAGCATTTGTTGTGGGTGGAAATGGGTCCATTTGGGAGCCTATTTTGATAATCGAAACTGTTCACATTTTATAATATATCAAGTATAAAAAATCAAGTTAATCGGATATTGTCTATCTATTCATTCACTCACATTTCTATCTAGAAAAATAAATAATAATTGTGATTTAAAGTACTAAAATGAATATATATGTAAGTGGATGAATAGATAAACGATATCCAATTAACTCGATTTTTTACAAATATATTCTATTTAATATATTCTAAAATATAAATAATGCAAATTATCAAAATGAATCTCGAAATAGGCTCATTTCTGCGCACAACAGATGCTGCTGCACATCCGCGCAACAGCATCCCCAAACTCCACACACACTCACTGTTTTGTTAAAAAGCCCTTTCTTTCCGAGTTTTGGAGTTTCTCTTTTTCTCTCTCCGAATCTCTTCGAACAAACCATTCACTATGTAGTTCGATTCCATCTCTCTCTCTATCGGAATCAATTTACTCGCCTTTCCACACTTGAATTGTCTGTGAGTCTCCTTCTCTTTCTTTTTAGTTCTTTCAACGGATTGATTGTTGTTGTGATTACATTGACTTTTTCTTGGTTTGGTTTGAAATTAATGGAGGTTCATTTCTATCAGAATCCTGATTGATCTTCGATGAACCCATTAAAAAAGATTCTTTCTTGCTACTATTATTGTAGTTTGTGAAGTTTGTTCTGTGATTAGGGTTTTGATTCCCAAATGGGTTCGGTGAATAACAATGGTATTGACAATTTGATATCTGCTAGCAAGTCATTGAAGACTAATTTGCAGAAATCGAAAGCCCTAGGGTTAGCTCTTGATCAAGCTGGGTCTAGATTTGATGAGATCAACCATAGATTACCGTCTCTAGCATCTGCAGTTCGGCCAATCCGAGCACAAAGGGAAGCCCTTGTTGCTGTTGGGGGTCATATTAACAGAGCTGTAGTCCCTGCGGCCGCTGTGCTTAAGGTTTTCGATGCCATTCATGGGCTTGAAAAGTCGCTCTCAGATCCCCAGTTTGATCTTCCAGGTTACCTCTCCGTGCTTAAACGGCTCAAAGAGGCATTGAGGTTTTTAGGCGATAATTTTGGGATGGCGATTCAGTGGTTGGATGATATTGTTGAGTACTTGGAGGACAATAAGGTTGCTGATGATGGGTATATTTTGAATTTGAAAAAGGCGCTCAAGAATCTCCATGAATTGCAGGATGAGGAAAGGGGTTGCCTTGATGGAGGGCTTCTTGGTGCGGCATTGGATAGATTGGAAAATGAATTTAGGCGGCTCTTGACGGAGAACAGCGTTCCATTGCCAATGTCTTCGTCGTCCTCTTCACCAGGTGAACAAGCCTGCATAGCACCATCCCCATTACCCGTGCTTGTGATTCATAAGTTACAGGCTATTCTTGGGAGATTAATTGCTAATAATAGGCTTGATAATTGCATATCTATTTATGTTGAAGTTCGCAGTTCGAATGTTAGGGCAAGTTTGAAAGCACTCAATTTGGATTACCTTGAGATGTCAATCTCTGAATTCAATGATGTTCAAAGCATAGAAGGGTATATAGCTCAATGGGGTAAGCATTTAGAGTTTGCGGTGAAGCACCTTTTCGAAGCCGAGTACAAACTTTGTAATGATGTATTTGAGAAGATGGGATTGGATGTGTGGATCGGCTGCTTTGCTAAGATAGCTGCCCAGGCAGGTATTCTTGCATTCCTTCAATTTGGGAAAACTGTTACAGAGAGTAAGAAAGATCCCATCAAGCTACTGAAACTGTTGGATATATTTGCATCTTTGAACAAACTTAGATTGGATTTTAACCGCCTTTTTGGTGGGACAGCTTGTGCTGAAATCCAAAATTTGACGAGGGATCTTATCAAGAGTGTGATCGAAGGGGCTTGTGAAATCTTCTGGGAACTTTCGTTGCAAGTTGAATTGCAGAGACAAACACCGCCTCCTTCAGATGGTAGTGTTCCTAGACTGGTGAGCTTTATCACCAATTACTGTAATAAGCTACTTGGGGAAGATTATAAGCCACTCTTGACTCAAGCTCTGGTCATTCATCGGAGTTGGAAGCATGAGAAATTCCAAGAGAGGCTCGTTATTGATGAAGTATTGAATATAGTTAAAGCCATTGAGACGAATCTAGAGACATGGGCAAAGGCTTACGACGATGTTGTATTATCGCATGTTTTTATGATGAACAATCACTGGCATCTGTACAAGCATTTGAAAGGAACGAAGCTTGGGAGTCTGTTGGGTGATTCTTGGTTAAGAGAACATGAACAGTACAAGGAGTACTATTCTGCTTTCTACTTGAGAGACAGTTGGGGAAAACTTCCTTCCCTTCTAAGCCGAGAGGGTCTGATCCTGTTCTCAGGTGGGCGTGCTACCGCTCGCGATCTTGTAAAGAAAAGGCTGAAAGCTTTCAACGAAGCTTTCGATGAAATGTATAAAAAGCAGTCAAATTGGGTTATGGTGGAGAAAGATCTGAGGGATAAGGTGTGTCAGCTTATTGCGCAGGCTATTGTGCCTGTTTACCGGAGCTATATGCAGAATTACGGGCCATTGGTTGAACAAGATGCGAGTGGAAGCAAGTATGCAAAGTACACGGCGCAGTCTTTGGAGAAAATGCTTAGCTCTCTTTTTCAGCCGAAGCCGGTGAAATTTGGTAGTTTCAAAGTCAGACAGGCAAGTGGGAAATTCAGCAATGGGGTTCCAGATCAAAATTATTCCTCCGCTACTGTTACATGACTGACCAATTCACTGTCAGTTGGTCGCCTTGTTTATATCGACTTTGTGTTATTGGATTCAGAGAAAGTCCTTCGTGACATGGAATTCTGATGTTTGGCTGGATTTGATAATGAACTGAGTACCATCTCTATTCTTCCCAGATTGTTTCTCTGGGCCTTCAATTCTGAAAGAGCATCAGATACAATGGAGAAGTTAAATTGTGGTCTCAATGGTTCAGGTTAGTAGTGGAAACTTATAGCTAGTCATTTTACTTTGTATTCTCACTCATTGATTCAGTTGCTAGATACAAATCCAGTGTATTACCCAGTTTTTCATGTAGAATTATTTATATGCTATAGAATTGAATCTAGAACTCTTGTGATTGTTTAATTGTTTCAATCTCTTTATGATTAGGAAAAAAGGTTATCAATGTTTAGAATCTTAATGACTTGCATACTCTTTCTGTTATTTTGATGGCTACAATTATTGGAAATTTGAAATTTATAAGAGGCACCTTTGTTAGCAGAGCGTTATTGAAAATAAAGTTCAATCCTTTCCCTTTTTCTTTTCTTATTAATGATTTCTGATTTTAATTTGGTTAGTATGGTGATTGACCGAATATGTTTTAAATTTTTCATTGATTATTTTACTATTATTATTAGATTGGTGAGATTTATGACAATTACAGAGAGTTATCCCTCAGGTTTCTAAAATGACACTAACCTCCCTTCAACTTTAGTTTTGATTGTCACTTTCCCCCCTCCATTAGTTCACTGTTAACAAGACTAAAAAAGTTGGCTGAGGATCAAATTATTTTGTTTCATTTTTCATTTCTCTTATTTTATTTATGTAGATGTAATGCACTTGCTATCTGAGTAAATGAAAAAAATACCATCACCCCCACTGTACTGTAGGTTTCTACCTCTTCCTTTAGCCACCCTTGCCACCTTCCACCATCACTTCCCACCTCACACCACCGCAACGCAAACCCCATCTCTTCACCCTCTTAGCCTCACAACTACCCCACTCCCTACGACCACTAGTAGCTTCCCTGCTCACAAACCCAACCGCCACATTCCTCCCTTCTTTTGGCTGTCTTTTAATAAAATCTTTGTTCGTTGCTGATCAGACAAAACCCAACAGCCACATGCGTCACTGCAACCATACCTTCTCACAAGCACCACCACAACCCGCAACCACTAAACCAGTGCACTATCTTCACCCCACCACCATGCCCAATTCTCAACATTGCACTACCCTGAATCCACTGTAGTCCACTGTTGTACACTCAATTCGAAACCATCAAACACCCAGTTTCACGACTTCCTTGGCCTTCTGCTTCACTTGAATCTGATCTCCATTTTTTTTTCCCTTAAAAAACTAGAGTTGGGTCTAGTGCAGAAATTGTACTTGAATGCTATGGTTTTGGTGGTTGTAGTGCGGTTTGTGTGAGCGAAGTGAGAGAGGCTGAGGGGGAAAATGTTGGGTTTGTGGTGGCCGTGACCATTGGTGGTTGTGGCCGGCGACTAGTTTCTATGATTGCCACATACCCAATACCACTCACGTTAATGCCATACAATGATTGCAACCGCCACACCACACCACTGTCACTCATGCCGCTGTTGCCACCATTGGAGACAACCATTGTAAAGGTCTGTACGTGAGAAAGAAGAAGATGAGGTGATAGAAGAGAGGGTTACAATGATTGGTGTATCAATGGTGGAGGAAGCTATTGTGGAGGTTCCGCCGGGGGGGTGGGGGGGGAGTCTGTCAACTGTGGAAGGGAGGCTGAGGTGGAGGTAGGCAGCGGTATTGGTGGCAATGGAGAGGTCCTTCCACAGTAGCGATCTTCACTCCTAAAACTTCATTCCTATAACTTGTGATCAAAAATTCAGATCAAAGGCACTCTATAATAATTAGAAGGAAAAAGATTGAGGCCTCGAATGTGGCTGGAGTTGTTCTTTTTTTTTTTTTTTCCTCTTTGAAACTGTGTTGGTTTGGTTGTTTTTATTATTTTTTTTTATTTATTTGTTGGGTTGTGTTAGTTTGGTTGTTTTTATTTATTTATTTATTTGTTGGGCTGTTGTAATTTTTTATTTTATTTTTTGAGAATGGTTATGTGTAGGGGTGGGTTTAGAGTTTAGAATTTAAGGTTTTGGTTTTTATTTCTTCCGAGTCTTTCTGATTTGAAATAAAAATATAGTAAGGATTCGTACAAAATCATATGGAATTAACAACTTTTAACTAACAATCTAACTGATCAGTCAATTTTATCACCCAATTAGTTTAACTCAACTCACTCATCTTATCAAACCACATAGGTTAAATTGTTGTTATTGTTTTTTATTTTATTTTATTTGTTGGGCTATGTTGGTTTGTTTTTGTTTTTTTTAATTTTATTTTATTTGTTGGGCTGTGTTGGTTTATTTTTTCGAGGCCTTTAGCACGGCTCATTAGAATTAACCAAAAAAAAAAAATTTGGTCACCAAGGGGTTCCGATCCCTTGTAGAACTAAAATGTATGAACTTACTGGATTGGATAACTATTATTTTAGAAGAAAATTATTCTGGTTATTTGTAAGTGCAAAAATACTTTGGAACCTCAGTTTTGAAGGACCCCAGTGATGTGGCAGCATGTGATTGGTTGAATTTTTTTTTTTTTTTTTTTTTTTCACTTTCCCTTGGTCCACAGCCCCCCACGTAGAGGTGGGGGTGCTGGGGTGCCTCCGCACTGGGGTGCCAATCACTGCTCTTGTAAGTGTGGTGCATGTAGAGCCTGCTTTGGGCCGAGTTTTGGAGTGTTAAGAGTTAGTCAAGGGAAAAAAAAAAGCTCATGGATTGATTCAATTTAATTACATAAACGGCCGTGTTTAAAATCTAGGAAAGTAATTTTTTTTTAGTATGTTAAAAAGAAAAACTTGTAATTCACACTTGCTGGCATTTTTCTCATCTTAATGACATTCTACTATGTTGTCATTACCATAAATCTGAAAAAACTATGAAAATGTTTTTTAGTTTTGCATTTTACTTTGAAATATTGAAATCACTAGACAATAATAATTTGGAAGAAAAAAAAACGTCTTAATATCAAAGATTCACTAAAATAGGATTTCTTATGGTTTAGATTTATTTTCAATTTTAAAAGAAGTAATACAAATAGAATCTCCAATTATAGCAATGAATTATATTAAAAGATTTTTCTTTCCTGAATGCATATTGCTTACAAAATATTAACTTAAAAAATATTTTTGCATTAATTTTTTTTAAAATTAAAATTGATAAAATATAGTAACTTTGTTTCTCAAAAGTACAACCAAAAAAAGGTGAATTTTAGATTAAAAAAGCTACAGTATAATTTTCTAATGTCTATTTTAATTTAATCTATATAATAAGAAATGATAGTTTTTGAATTGTGATGGGACTTTTGTTCCTTTGTCAAAATGTGAACCCTTTGATTAATTCAATCCAACAGCTACAAAATGTCTAAGAGACAAATTATCTTTCAATGGTTGAGATTGTTTGTTCCTACGGTAGATATACATTCTTTCCTTCCATACCTTTCTCTTCGGCTGGCTGGCTCTCTCTCTCTCTCTCTCTCTCTCTCTCTCATTCAAAATTCAAAATTCGGCTGTCTCTCTCATCTCTCACTCTTAAGGCTCACAGATTGGAGGGAAGGATTTTCAATGTCATGGCCTCATCAGTTTCTCAATGCTCAATAGGTCAGCTCTCTCTCTCTCTCTCTCTCACTCAGTTTCTTCAATATGAAACCCACCTTATGGGTGATTAGCAACCAGATTAGTAGGGTTTTGTTTGCAAAGTAAAGGTAATACTCTCATCTCTATTGTGTGTATATATATTGATTACAGTTTTTCTTAAAATGTGTATATATATATATATATATGTGTGTGTGTATATATGTGTATATATATTGTGTGTATATATATTAAAATCTTCAATATGAGGATTTTCCCTCTGTTTTTTTTTCTAGATGCATGTAGGATTTTGGGTATAGTTTTTATGGGTTTTGTTGATTTTTCATATATATATATATATATATATATATATATATATATATATTATCTATGTATATATACACACATATGAAGAGTTAGTTAGGTTTCACGAAACCCATCCACTTTGATTTTTAGTAGGAATTTGTGGGACTGTATTGAGTTACCCTATTGAATGGTTGTTGTGCCCTTTTTTATGTTTGATAATCATTCTATCTTTCTTGCTTATTAAGTGTTTGTTAAAATGTTTCAATGGAATTTACACACACAAAAAAAAAGAAAAAGAAATTAAACTTCATCTAAAATATACTTTGTCATAAATATAATTTTTGTTTTACTGGTGCACACACAATAAATTTGCAATTTATAATTTTACTACAAATTGACTTTAACACACCACAAACATTGGTAATTTTCATCATAAAAATTCATATCTGTCTAATGATGTGTATCCCTTTTTTTTTTTTTGGATAATAAAAAATTTTTATTAATATGATGTGCATCCTTTTAAGAGTGGACATTATTAATTTAGCCGAGAGAATGCATTAAAGAAAAAAAAAATCAGAACAAGATTGAAACCTTAAACAAATAAATTATGGGTCAAAATTAAAAAAAATAAATTATACAAAAACAAATCAAACTTGACGTTAGGCTTTTTGTACACGAAAAACAATTGTCAAAAATGACCAATTTGATAGAGATAAAGTCATTCTCATTCATTTTTTATTTTTGTAATCTCATTGATCATAATTGCCTATTCTCATTACTTTTCTGTACAGTGATTTAAAATTTCTTTTCCAATAGCCCAAAATTTTAGAAATTAGGATACTTTGTTAGTGCTGAATTTATTTGTGAACAGAATCACTAATTAACTTACGGGTGACCCTACAAATTTGGATACTCTTTTTTTTTTTTTTCATCCCGTCATCCCCACCATCACCAACAAAGTCCCACTCTTAATCAAATCAAATCAAATGTGGGTTATTGTGTGTATATATATTGATTATAGTTTTTTTTTTTCAAAATCAAACTGTAGGATTTTCCCTTTGTTTTTTTTCTAGATGCATGTAGAATTTTTGGTATATTTTTATAGGTTTTGTAGATTTTTCTTATGTATATATATTATCTATGTATATTTACACACATATATGAAGAGTTAGTTGGGTTCCACAAAACCCATTTACTTTGATTTAGTAGGAATTTGTTGGACTATTGTATTGAGTTACTTTATTGAATGGTTGTTGTGCCCTTATTATCGTTTGGTTGTTACTAAAATGGTTGATAACCATTCTATCTTCCTTTCTTATTAAGTGTTTGTTAAAATGTTTCAATGGAATTTACACACACACACACACACACAAAAAAAAACTGAAATTAAACTTCATCTAAAGGATATTTTGTCATAAATATAATTTTTTTTTTTTTTTACTGGTGCACACACAATAAATTTGCAATGTATGATTTTATCACAAATTGAGTTTAACACACACCACAAACATTGGCAATTTTCATCATTAAAATTCATAACTGTCTAATGATGTGCATCCTTTTTTTTTTTCATAAATAATTTTTTTTTATTAACATGATGTGCATCCTTTTAACAGGGGACGTTATTAATTTGGTTGAGAGAATGCATTAAAAAAAAAAATCAGAACAAGATTGAAACCTTATAAACAAATAAATTATGGGTCAAAATTAAAAAAATAAATTATACAAAAACAAATCAAACTTGAACTTAGGCTTTTTGTACACGAAAAACAATTGTAAAAAATGACCAATTGGATGGAGATAAAGTCATTTTCATTTATTTTTTATTTTTGCAATCTCATTGATCATAATTACCAATTCTCATTCCTTTTCTTTACTGTGATTTAAAATTTCTTTTCCAATTTTCGGTACTTAGATCTCAGCCCAAAATTTTAGAAATTTAGATACTTTGTTAGTGCTAAATTTATCTGTTAATAGAATTAGTAATTAACTTATCTTTTCCCTACAAATTTGGATATTCTGTTTTTTTTTTTTATCCCATCATCCCCACCATCACCAACAAAGTCACTCTCTATCACATCAAATGGGGGTTAAGGAAAAAATTGGTTTCATGTTAACACCCATTTTTATTTCATGTTAGTTAAATGGGTTGAGGATTGTTAACATTAAATGGGTTAATGTGAACATTAAGGTTAACCTGACTGTTAACATTAAGCTGAAACTAAAATAGATGGTCATATTTTTACTCATAGTTTCAAATTAGACAAAATATTTTTTGTATTTATTGAATACTTTTGTATTTACTTAAGCTTTTTCTGGAACATTATTCAGTGGTGATTTGCAGAATGATAATGAGTTGTGGTGCACAACATATGTGAGCAGTGGATTTTGTTTTGGGGTAATATTCTTATAATTATTATTATTATTATTATTATTATTATTATTATTTTGAGAAGTGCTCTTACTAATTTTGGGTTTGGTGCTCCTTCATTTGTAAAAGATGTATTTTGTTTATCATGATTCTTTTAGATATATTTATTTATTTTGAGTTAGTTTTTTCAATTGTTTTTTGTATTGATATATATTTAAGAAGGTTTCAATTGTAGTAAGAGTGCTTTAGAGTAGAAAATCACTTCTAATTTAATTTCTTTATTTACATATGACGTGTATAAGCCCATAAAGGCCACGAATCACTATGAACAATCCAACCCATCACTTGGAGCCCAATGCATAACCCAGCTGGTGAGATCCAGGACAGTTGGAGTCCAACATGGCATAAAGAGCCAATGACATTCAGACACACGACAGGTGAAGGACGAGCCACATCAGCAAACAAAGATCTGCAAAGTTATTGCCACTGCACATCACCATTAATGCAGCCCATCACAGCATTTATTACGACAACACCTCTCCGTCGGAACAGGATCCCCCTTACCCTGAGCAAGGTAAGCTACAACATAGACTTTCAGTGAGGAGGGCAGGTCGGAAGAGACAACGAAATGATTACCAAATGATATAAGCAAACATTGAAGACAAGAAGAAGGTTAAGCTTTTCTGTTTCTAATCTCTCTCTCTCCACTCCACTTCTCTCCCTAACTTGCTCGTCGGAGGGTTCACTGGAGGACTACCCAGTTCCCCGTTGAACTTGTTTGCAGGTTATCCGGTGGTCTTGATCATTTGGACGTAGGCTTGAGAAGCTTGGACCAGTCTGATCCATTCACTAGAACAAACAGTATCATCAGTTGGCGCCGTCTGTGGGAAGTGGTTCTTATCCAGACGCCAGTTGTGCTCATTGTCGCCGGAGACCCTGTCCTAACAACCTTTTCCTTCTACCCATCCAAGTGTATGGTCACGACTAGATCCATGGCTTCTCACCATAATGCTGCCGACCATCAAACCGACCCTCCCAATCCAAACAACCCACCACAGTATATCATTGAGCTTACCAACAGCATTAACCGCATGGCCGAACAAAACCAGGCCCTGATATATGCTTTACTCCAAAGAAACCTTCCGATGCCTCCTCCACCACCTCCAGATATTCCACCCAACCAAGAAAGAGCCCCGAGCCATACTGTTTCGCAACCCTATCCACCCAACTTGGAAGGTTTGCAACCTCTTTCCCCGCATATAAATCTACCACATCCACCCCCACACCCTTCGGTCGTGGCACCAGCCCCTGAAGGGGAAGCCAGTAGCGTCCAGCCCCTATTGACTGACCATGGTGACCACATTCCCCTCTGGGACGCTGAACTCCGAGCAATGAAGCTCCAGCTCCAAGGGGTCATGCAGAACATTCAGCATAAACCCTCTACCACGGCAAGCTCACCATTTGTTGCCTCCATTCGGGACAAACCTGTGCCCGCCAAGTTCAAGATGCCCACCATTGGCTCTTTTGACGGTACGACGGACCCAGTCGACCCTCTGGAGACCTACCGTACCCTCATGATCCTCCATGCCTTCCCTGACGAGATCATGTGTCAGGCTTTCCCTATGACACTGAAGGGGTCAGCTCGACTGTGGTTCAGCCAGTTACCAGCAGACTCTGTCTCCACTTTCCAGCATCTCAGCGACTCCTTCCTTAGCCATTTCATTGAAGCCCAGCGCCAAAGCCGCTCTGCAACCCAACTCCTCAACATCCATCAGACCGAGGGGGAGTCGCTGCGCAGTTTCGTTACCCGCTTCAACACCGAAGCCCTGCAAGTAGCGAAAAATGATGACAAGGTCATCCTCACGACTTTCATGGCCGGGCTACGATCGTCCAATTTTCTTTTCTCCCTCTCCAAAAATCCCCTGACCTCCATGGCAGCCCTATTCTCCAAAGCCCAGAAATACATGAATGCTGAAGATTCACTAGCCGCTCGGCAGGATCCAATATCTAAAAACCCGACCCCCAGAGAAAAGAGAAAAGACTCAGTACCCAGAAACACCTAGTATAACAGCCAAACACCCCACTATACCAACCGACCTCCTCGCGCTGACCGGTCGGCACCAGCTCGATCGCCCGGTCGGTTCGAGCGGTACACGCCCTTTAATTCTCCCATGGAACAAGTCATCCACCAGATCCAACGGGACTACCCCCTCAAATGGCCCCTACCCTCATAGATCTCTTCTAATCGGAAAGACCAGTCCAAATATTGTCGTTTCCACCAGGACCATGGCCATAACACTGATGACTGTATCAACCTCAAGGATCAGGTCGAGACCCTCATTCGTCAAGGGTGTCTTAGCCGGTTCACAGACACCCACCCACAGCAGAGGCAAAGAACCAAGCCCTTCAGAAACAACCGCCGGCGTACCCCACCCCGGCAGCCAGCCCAACCTAACCAAGGCCATGATCGCCCCCACAATAGCCTCGGCCGCCAGGCAATCCCCCTCCGCCAGTTGGTGAAATTCGAGTCATTTCAGGTGGCCTTGCTTGTGGCGGACCATCCCGCTCCGCTCAGAGAGCAGAACTCAAAAAGATAAGGCAAGGCTCGGATAGAGCAGTTGCCACGGTAGACCGACCCTCCAAACAGCCCAAGCAGTAGACAGAGCCCATCACCTTCACAGACGCCGACTGTACAGGCATCCGTTATCCTCTTGATGACCCTCTCGTCATTTCTGCCCTCCTCTCCAACTATAAGGTCAGACGGGTTCTCATCGACAACGGCAGTTCTTCAGACATCATATTCCTCAACTGCTTCCGCCAGCTCAAGATTGGGGAGGAAAGTCTGTCTCCCCTCCAAACCCCTTTGGTCGGTTTCACTAGCGACCGGGTGACCTCCATCGGCTCCGTCGATCTCCCCCTCACCATCGGCGAATACCCACGACAGACTACCAAGTTGGTCACTTTCCTTGTGGTCGACTGCCCCTCTGCCTACAACATCATCCTTGGTCGCACCGCCCTCAACGCTTTCCAAGCTATCACTTCAACCTACCATCTCGCCATAAAGTTTCCTACTGACCTGGGCGTCGGGACAGTAAGGGGAGAGCAGACTGTAGCCAAGGAATGTTATGTTGCCTCACTCAAGGAAGTCAAGCTGAAGGAGGCCATGATCATTGAAGGACTTAACGTCTGAGATGAGGACGAGCTGGTTAGAGGAGAACCGGTAGAGGAGCTCGTTGAGGTTCCCATCGATCCCACCAACCCCATGAAGACTGCCAAGATCGGCAGCCAACTATCCCCCCAAGCCAAGGCCGACCTTACCGCCCTTCTGATCGAGCACAATGATGTATTTGCCTGGATCCATTCAAACATGCCGGGCATTGACTCCTCTTTCATAACTCACCGCCTCAGCATCGAACCCCATTTCCGACCTTACCGTCAGAAGCAACGCATCTTCCATCTAGAGCGTAATACACTTATAGCCGCAGAGGTTGACAAGCTCCTTGAGGCCCAATTCATCAAAAACGTGGATTACCCTAAATGGTTGTCAAACGTGGTCCTAGTCCGCAAGAACAATGGCAAATGGCGACTCTGTGTCGATTACTCTGACCTAAACCGAGCTTGTCCCAAAGACAGCTATCCTCTTCCCCGCATAGATCTGCTGGTCGACACCACGGCCGGTCATCAAATGCTCAGCTTCATGGATGCTTTCTCTGGGTACAACCAAATCCTGATGCACCCGTCCGATTAGGAGCATACATCCTTCATTACCGACCGAGGTACCTACCACTACCGCGTGATGCCATTCGGACTGAAGAATGCTGGGGCCACCTACCAACGGTTGGTCAATGTCGTTTTCCATCATCAGATAGGTCGGAATATGGAAGTCTATGTCGACGACGTGCTAGTCAAGAGCAAACTCTCTATTGATCATCTGTCCGACCTGCGAGAGACCTTCGCCACCCTACGCAAGTACCAAATGAAGCTCAACCCAGAGAAGTGCGCCGTCGGCGTAGGATCTGGGAAGTTTCTGGGTTTTATGGTCAGTCAGCGGGGCATTGAAGCTAACCCTGAAAAGATCAAGGCCTTGATTAAGATGCAGTCACCCAAAACGGTTAAGGAGGTTCAAAGGCTCACTGGCCGAGTTGCGGCCCTCAACCGCTTCATTTCCCGCGCAACAGATAAGTGTCTACCATTCTTCAAAGTTCTTCGGCAAACTTTTGAATGGACAACTGAATCTGAAGAAGCTTTTCAGCAGTTGAAGCAGTTCATGGCAAATCCCTCCTCCTTTCACAAGCAATTATGGGCGAGCCCCTATTCCTCTATTTAGCCATCTCAAGCACCGTAGTCAGTGCAACTCTTATCAGGGAATATGACTCTGTCCAACGGCCGGTCTACTACATCAGTCGGGCTCTCAGGGGAGCAGAGCAGAATTACCCACTGTTAGAAAAATTGTTCTTGGCCTTGGTCACCGCCTCCAGATGGTTCCGTCCTTACTTCCAAGCCCATTCCATAGTGGTTCTCACCGACCAACCCTTGAAGAAGGTCATGCAACAACTAGAACTTTCCGGCAGACTCATGCAGTGGTCAGTGGAACTCAGTCAGTTTGACATCTCCTACTGGCCTCGAACAACAATTAAGGGACAGGCTGTCGCGGATTTCATCCTGGAATTCACTAATCCTACCCCAACTGCTGCGCTCCCACCCCCACCAACCCCTACCGAGCTAGAAGACCCGCATTCATGGGCTTTCAACATGGACGGATCATCCCGCAGGGAAGGTAGTGGGGCTAGCCTCATTCTCACCGCCCCTGAGAGCGGCTATTTCAAATGTGCTCTCCGTTTATTGTTTAATGCCAGTAGCAATGAGGCCGAATATGAGGCATTGATAGCAGGACTCCGCCTCGCCAAGGACATTGGAGTCAGCCACATCCAGGTGTTCAGCGACTCCTAGTTCATCGTCGGCCAGATTACGGGGGAATTCGTTGCCAAGGAGGACATAATGCGGGCTTATAGGGATATGGCCCTCCCCCTTGTTCGCCTCTTCAATACCTTCCATATCAAGCACATACCTCGGGCGGAAAACTCCAAGGCAGATGAGATGGCTTAGTTGGCCTCTGCAGATCAGTCCGACCTCAGCCACGGTATCCACCTCGAATACCTAGCCCACCCGGCCATCTCACTCGACTTATAAGAAGTGCAGTTCCTCCAAAACAAACCCATCCCTTGGGCCTCCGACATCTTCCTATTTTTGACAACAAGGGAACTCCCAGATGACCAACAGCAGGCCGCCAAAGTCAGGGTCCGGTCGTCCAATTACATCCTGGTCAGTGGCGCCTTGTACAAATGTGGTTTTTCACGCCCATACCTGCGATGCCTCAATTCGGCTCAAGCAACCTATGTAATGCAAGAAATCCATGAGGGAATTTGTGGTAATCATTCGAGCGACAGGTCTCTGGCCCACAAAATACTCCGTACTAGTTATTTCTGGCCAACTCTCAATCAAGATGCGACTGATTTCGTGCTCAAATGTGATAAGTGTCAACGTTTTGCCAACATCCCCCATGCTCCTCCTACAGAGTTGGTCACACTTTGCAGTCCTTATCCGTTTGCCAAATGGGGGATCGACTTGGTCGGTCCACTTCCCATCGGCCGAGGTCAGACCAAGTTCGCGATCGTCGCCATTAATTACTTCACCAAGTGGGTAGAGGCAGAACCGTTTGCCACCATTACCAAGCGGAACACAACCAAGTTCATCTGGCAGTCGATCGTTTGCAGATTTGGCATCCCTCAGGCCATCGTCTCTGACAACGGTAAACAATTTGACAACGCCAAGTACAGGAAGTTCTGTGCCGACCTCCAGATTCAACCATGTTTATCTTCCCCCGGTCATCCCCAGGCCAATGGCCAAGTCGAGGTCACCAACTGTTCTCTCCTGAAGATCATCAAAACGAAGCTCGAAGCTGCTAAGGGACTTTAGGCTGAGGAACTACCGAATGTACTCTAGGCTTACCGAACTACAGCTCGGACTCCCACTGGGGAAACCCCTTTCCGCTTAACATACGGCGTTGAGGCGGTTATTCCAGTAGAAGTCGGTCTGCCTACTTCCAGGGTTTTACATCCGAATCCAGCACAAACCGAAGAGCTCCATCGGGCAGACCTGGACCTAATCGAAAAACTCAAAAAGACCACCGCTGTCAGACTGGCCTCATACCAACAGAAAATGAGAACACACTATAACCGGAAAGTCCGACCAAGGGAGTTCGCTGTAGGGGACCTTGTCTTGAGAGAAGCAACTCTTGCCACCAAAAATCCGACTGAGGGTAAACTGGCAGCCAAATGGGAGGGACCTTACGTTGTGAAAGCTAGACCACGTCCGGGCACCTACCGACTTCAGGACATGGAAGGTCGAGACCTCCGCACCCATGGAACGCTGAACACCTGAAACGTTACTTTCAATAACTCCTACTTTTGTATCGCTCAGTTATTGTATTTTCTTTTCGGCAAATTTACACATTCTTGATATCTCCTTACGCAATGTAACTTTTTAATTAACTGGGTTACACTTCCCCTGCTATCAATTATATATCTCAGTTATCTGTATGGTGTCTCAATGACGTTTTGATTGCAGCACTCATGAAAAGCCTCAGCCAGACTGAGCATCATAAAGCCTCAGCCAGAATGAGCATTAAAAAGCTTCGTCCAGACCGAGCACTAAAAAGCCTCAGCCAGACTAAGCATCATAAAGCCTCAGCCAAACTGAGCATCAAAAAGTCTCAGCCAGACTGAGCACTAAAAAGCCTCAGCCAGACTGAGCATCATGAAGCCTCAGCCAGACTAAGCATCATGAAGCCTCAGTCAGACTAAGCATCAAAAAGCCTCAGCCAGACTGAGCATGAAGCACTCGGCCAGACCAAGCCTCAACCAGCCTAAGCATAACAGGTCTCAGCCGGACCGAGCGCCACAATTTCAGGTTCAGACTGAGTTCCTTAAGACGTCAGTGAATCATAGCTTAGCCCCAACTGAGCACGCGTGCAGGGCTCGGTCAAAGCCATCTATGCAAACTTCATACTTGTGGAATTAGTAGACACACTTAGTCACAATTCCAGGTCCAAGTCTTTACACCACTCTTTGCTTAGTCAAATTCCAAAGACGTTCTTACACGTTTTCTTTACAAGTCAGGTTATTTTCTTCTCAATCAAACTCTTACAAGTCAGCCTGTTTCCTTACAAGCCAAGCCTCACTCCAATAAACCACTAATCTACTTCAGCAGTGTGGCAAACACAAACTTATAATTTTATTACATTTTAAATTTCACTCTACATTGAGGAGTTCTAAACTTTACTCTGCATTGAGTCTTTATTACAAGTTCAATTTCACTCTGCATTGAGGAGTTCTTAACTTCATTCTGCATTGAGTTTTTATTACAACTTTAACTTCACTCTACATTGAGGAGTTCTTAAATTTAGTTCTTATTACAAGTTTAACTTCACTTTGCACTTCACAATGAGTTATACACCCGCTTTGCCCACGCCTCATTCATTTCAGCTGCACAAGCACAGACAATCAAATGAAAACATAATTGCAATTTTATTTATTTAGAAATTTGTACATGAGTTCATTACAGCCATTCAAAACAAAAACAAACACACAAAAAAAAAAACTCTTAAGTACAAACTTTCTTCACTTCACTCATTCCTCCTCACTGGAGACAAGGTCTTTTTCTTCAATACCCTCATCCAGGGGGGTCTGGGCCATATCATCTTCACCAATTGTTACACTTCTGAGGTCTAAGTCTGGGAACAGTTCTTCAGCCCTACGTTTGAACATTTTCCAGCCACTGTCCCAGAACTCAGCCATTTCGTGTTTATAGAAGTCTGATTGCTGGAAGCTCTCAATCACTTCCGCTTCAGTTCTGCCCCCAGCGGTCGTCCTCGATGGGCCCGCCCCCCCAGGCTCCTCTCTCGCCAAGCTGCTGGTGACCGCGGCATCCACTACCATTTGAAACTCAACAGAGCCCTTGAATTGATCCACTACTGCCACATACAGATCGGGGTAAGCCGCCCTTTCAAAGGCTGCCTTCGCCCTCTCTTCGTCCAGCTCCTTCTGCAGGGTCGCCGTTTCAGAGACTGCCTTAGCCCTCTCTTCCTCCAACTCCTTCTTCAGGGACGTCCTTTCAGCAGTTGCCTTGGCCTTCTCTGCCTTCAACTCTTTCTTCAAGGTCTCCCTCTCAGCAATCGCCTTGGCTCTCTCTGCCTCCAACTCCTTCTGAAGGCTCTCCCTCTCTTCCAGTGCCTTTGCACGCTCGCCCTCCAGCTCCTTCTGCAGATCGCTAATTTTCACGTCTACCTCATCTTTCTGCCTGACCAGCTCTTCATTACTGCTCATCGCCTCTTCATGCCGTTCGACCGTGACCGCGCAGGCTTTTTGGGCCTCATCCAACCTCTTCTGCTCGCCAGCCAGTTGGAACTCGAGCGACACAACCTAGCGGAGTGTGTTCTCCAGCTCCACATTGACCGTTTGTAGCTCAGCGTGGGCACTCTCCTAGTTTGCGCTCTCCTTCTTCAACCTTGCAAGTTGAGCCTTGGCCTCATCTGCCTTGAGCTTTGCAGCCCCAGCCTCCCTCAGCAGAGCCCCTGCTAAGGTGGTTACCTCCATTTGAGCGGAACATAACCCCCTCAGCAGTTCAGCCTCATTGAATCTGGCTGCTGAGCGCAAGGCTACCTCTTCTACAATCCTCACAAGGCGATCTGCCCCTGCCCTGGCTGGGCCTTCTTTACCCTCCAGCCGCCCAGCCACCGCACGAGCATGGTAGATCGCAGTAGTCAGACTGACTCCCCCTCCTTGGGGTGCAGGAGCCCCCTGGGGCTGTTCTTCCCCCCTTGGCTCAGGGCCAGTCACCCCACCTTTTACTTGCACTTTAGGGGCGACCCTCGCGACTCCCACGGCGATCGCCGCCACTACTGGAACGACTTCCATACCCTCTGAGGCAATGTCCACCACTTCTGGGGCAATTACTCTTCCTGGGGTCTCCTTCACTTCCCCCCTCTGCCCCCTTCGCCATACTGGTCTCTTTTGCCCTCACTTCCCTCTTCATCTTCTGGGCAGGCTCTTCTTCACTCCTCCTCACTCTCATCTTCTTCTTCACTACGCCCAACACCTCCATCTCCTTCAACGACCTCTCCTTCAAAGGATCTATTGGGGGCGATCATGGCACAAATTCACCTAAGTTTTTTTCCCCCAAGGGTTTGGGTCGCGGTCGGATCCTCTCCCTTGCAACCGGCTTTGGCGGTCGGTCTGCCTGAGACTCTTTGAATTTTTGGGCTTTGGCAAGGATGGTCTGATCCTCCGCCTCTTGAGCTTTCCTCCTTGCCTCCAACTCCGTTCGGTCGAGGTCCCCACCACTCGGCTGTAGACCCAACCCTGCCTCAAACAAAGCTGACGGCTGAACGAGTTCGTCCCACCTGGCCCCTTCCTTCTCTCTCCATTCTTTTATCCTCTTCACCCTCTCATCTGCTGCTGCTCTCAACCTTGGCTCCACAGACTTGGTGGGTACTTTTCAAATGGTGCGCACTCCAACCCCCCCACTGGCAGATACATAGAACCACCGTGGTCTCCACCCCTTGATTGATGACGGCAGCCCCACCACCAGCCATTTCCCTGCCGCTGCCTGCAGAGTGACCCAAGTCTCTTGCTGCCCTGAGACCTTGTAACATGCGAAGAATTCGTCTACTGTCATGGCCGCCCCTTCGTTCGCCTTCAGCCACGCACTTGCACAGGCCGGTAAGATCTTCCACGCATTGGGCATTAGTTGGCCCGGTGCTACCTCCAAACGATTCAGGACATCTACCACCACTTGCGGCAGGGGCAGCCTCAGTCCTCCCTTCAATGCTTCCTCATAAAGGGAAAACTCCCCTGACCTGGCGTCGGATGGCTTCTCCGTCGACATCGGCAACAACAACTCTATTTTAGCAGGCACCTGGTATTTTTCGTGAATGGCCTCCAAATCTGCTGCAGTAACCGTTGATCTATCTGCCTTTGTATGCTAGTGATCTGGTTCTGCCTGGCTAATTGGCTTTGGAGCTGCTATCATAGTGGAACCATGGGATCGTACCACCGAATCCCCCACCCTCTCCATCCTATATTGCTGTGCTAACTCCACTGTATCATCATCACCAAGTAGATCCACCCTGACATTCGCAGTTCCTTCTTGGGCCATTTTTGTGGTATGCCTGCGAATCACTTCGGATGCAGGTGCAAGGAAGTTGAAAAAGTGTTGTAGAGATGTATCGCGAGCAACAAATGAATTCACACTTGGAATATTTTGATTTTTCGTAAACAAGTAGGTGAATCGAATAATGCCAAAAGCCCACGGTTTGCTCGTATTCCAAGGATCCCAATTAATTTTCGCCAGTTTGAAAACTTTTCAAATCATCCGCCAAAACTATCTTTTCAACACCCATAATGACCTATCGTTTCATTTCTGATCTAGCGCCTAATCTCTCCCCCGCGGGATGTTGCCACGTGTACGACCACGATCCACTGTCTCCTCTCCTTACCCTGTCTTTTCCACTTCAAATCACCACGTGACACGCCGCCTCTCGAGCCTCACGCCCCTCCACCTCACCCTTCGCAGTCGGCCAACCTCCGCGGTCGGCCCCCTTCGCTGTCGGTCCTCCTCGTGGTCGACCCTCCCACTCGGCCAACCTCCGCGGTCGGCCCTCCTCATGGTCGACCCTCCCACTCGGCCAACCTTTGCGGTCGGTCCTCCCCGTGATCAGTCCTTCCACTCGGTCGCCCTGTACGGTCGGACCACCTCCCGGTCGGTTCACCCCCTCGGTCACCCCTGTCGGTCGACCTCCATCCTGCCAATCCCTAACACCCTCATCTACTTAATTAATATTCCCTTCGTTGGACTAAAGCTGTACTCGGGAATGGGGGACTACTGACGTGTATAAGCCCATAAAGGCCACAAATCACTATGAACAATCCAAGTCCATCACTTGGAGCCCAATGCATAACCCAGCTGGTGAGGTCCAGGACAGCTGGAGTCCAACATGGCATAAAGAGCCAATGACATTCAGACACACGGCAGGTTAAGGACAAGCCACATCAGCAGACAAAGATCTGCAAAGTTATTGCCACTGCACATCACCATTAATGCAGCCCATCACAGCATTTATTACGACAACACCTCTCCGTCGGAACAGGACCCCCTTACCCTAAACAAGGTAAGCCACAGCATAGACTTTCGGCGAGGAGGGCAGGTCGGAAGGGACAGCGAAATGATTACCAAAGGATATAAGCAAACGTTGAAGACAAGAAGAAGGTTAAACTTTTCTATCTCTAATCTCTCTCTCTACACTCCACTTCTTTCCCTAACTTGCTCGTCGGAGGGTTCATTGGGGGACTACCCAGTTCCCCGTTGAACTTGTTTGCAGGTTATCCGGTGGGCATGATCATTTGGACGTGGGCTTGAGAAGCTTGGACCAGTCTGATCCATTTACTGGAACAAACAGTATCATCAACATATATGGTGATTTATATATGAAGCATTGTGTTTGTGGTCCTATATATCTGAATCATTGCTTTAAATTTGCTTAATAGGTTCACATTAGAGAGCTTGAGGAAGAAGTGAAACTTCTTAACAACCTTTCGCATCCGAACATTACGGTAAGTATTTGATTTGCATTCTTTTTTTCTTTTTCTTTTTTTGATAAATAAGCATTTGATTTGCATTCTTACTAAAGCATTTTAATGTTTTCTTTCGTTGGTCATCCCTTAGAAAACAATTCAAATATCTTTCTGTGCTTATCCATAAATTCTTCAAAAGGTAAGGTATAACTTCCAATTTCTGGTTGTAATAATAACATTCTAATGATTTGAGCACATGCAAATTTGTTCAAATATAAGTGGTGATCCTCTCCACCATACACAGGACTTTAAACCCAATTAAAATTCATTGGGGTTTCTGTTTTATAATTTGTTGTGATATTGCTTTGTTTTCACTTATAAATTCAAATGGCTTTGGTAATTAATTATTGTTTTCTTGAAAGTTGATAATTATTTTCTTTTATCCACCAATGTCGATAGTTATTATGAGCAGTTTGGAAGTTGATTTCAATAATTTCTGACTTCCATGATTCTTTGATTTTGAAGACCAACACATGCTCTACATCTTTGATTTGTGGTAATTCTCTCTCTCTCTCTCTCTCTCTCTCTCTCTCTCTAAAGATTTATATTTAATGGGTTCAATAACTTTTTCGTGGTGAGCACCCAAACTTAGATTTTTAGATATATTTTTCATGTAAATGGTTTGTTATTTCGTGCTTTTATTGGTATATTAGTATCAGGATTTTGGGATTTTTAGTATGTTGTTGTTGTATTATTGTACAAAGAGGTTTTCATTTGAACCTTTCTCACCTTTGTTTTTCCCCCCCCCCCAATATTTAATGTACATTTGTAATCTCATCATACACCACCAGTTGAGCGCACGTGTGTTTGGATTTTGTTTGAGGCTGAAGATTCATAATGGAATGATTCTCATTCACTCCCATCCGCTATCTCAATTAAATCTAAATAAAATTTTGGTTTTGTTTAATTGGTACAAATGTATTCAATTTCCATGGAATTCGAAACTTTACCAATGTAAGCAATTTCAGGTTGAGGCATGAGTTATAGATATAAAAGGTAAATTCATGACTTAATTTGTTTTATACTTATAGAAGTTGAGTTGGAGTTTTTATTTACTAAGATTTCAAATTCATGACTTCTTTGTGTTAATGATTGGCCTGGTATTTGTTAGCGTGCTTTCAATTTGATTTCCAAATTCTATTTTTTTCAAAGTGTAATGATTTAACTATGTTTATTGTGGAATCTAATCTCTTTTTGTTCTTGGTATTATTGATTGGTAGGTTATTGATATTGACATAAAACAGTGTATCATTAGCTTAAATTTTATATTATTAGTTTGGCATCTGCATATGTGTGTGGTTTTGATTGATTGCTTGAATTAAATGGTTTGATTCTTAGTCTAAAGAAACTAAAAAAATGCATAGGAAAACAATGTCCTATTCAATTCAGTTAAATTGATAGTATTTTTATGGGTTTTGTTGATTTTTCTTATGCATATATATTATCTATATATACACACATATATGAAGAGTTAGTAGGGTTCCACGAAACCCATTTACTTTGATTTAGTAGGAATTTGTGGGACTATTGTATTGAGTTACTCTATTGAATGGTTGTTGTGCCCTTATTAACGTTTGGTTGTTACTAAAATGTTTGATAACCATTCTATCTTCCTTACTTATCAAGTGTTTGTTAAAATGTTTCAATGGAATTTACACACCCACACAAAAAGAAAAAAAGAAAAAATCGAGATTAAACTTCATCTAAAACATACTTTGTCATAAATATATATATATATATATATATATATATATATATATATATATATATATATATATTTTTACTGGTGCACACACAATAAATTTGCAATTTATAATTTTACCACAAATTGACTTTAACACACACCACAAACATTGGTAATTTTCATCATAAAAATTTATAATTGTCCAATGATGTGCATCTTCTTCTTTTTTTGTGATAAATAAACAGATTTTCTTAATATGATGTGCATCCTTTTAAGAGTGGATATTATTAATTTAGCTGAGAGAATGCATTTAAAAAAAAAAATCAGAACAAAATTGAAACCTTAAACAAATAAATTATGGGTCAGAATTAAAAAAATAAATTATACAAAAACAAATCAAACTTGAACTTAGGCTTTTTGTACACGAAAAGCAATTGTCAAAAATGACCAGTTGGATAGAGATAAAGTCATTCTCATTCATTTTTTATTTTTGCAATCTCATTGATCATAAATTACCAATTCTCATTCCTTTTCCTTACCGTGATTTAAAATTTCTTTTTCAATTTTCGGTACTTAGATCTCAGCTCAAAATTTTAGAAATTAGGATATACGTTGTTAGTGTTGAATTTATCTGTGAATAGAATCACTAATTAACTTATGGGTGACCCTACAAATTTGAATACTCTGTTTTTTTTTTTTCATCCCATCATCCCCACCATCACCAACAATGTCTCACTCTCTATCAAATCAAATCAAATGGGGGTTATTGTGTGTGTATATATTGATTACAATTTTTTTTTCCAAAAATCAAACTGCGAGAATTTTCCCTTTGTTTTTTTTCTAGATGTATGTAGGATTTTGGGTATATTTTTATGGGTTTTGTTGATTTTTCTTATACATATATATTATCTATGTATATATACACACATATATGAAGAGTTAGTTGGGTTCCACGAAACCCATTTACTTTGATTTAGTAGGAATTTGTGGGACTATTGTATTAAGTTACTCTGTTGAATGGTTGTTGTGCCCTTATTATCGTTTGGTTGTTACTAAAATATTTGATAACCATTCTATCTTCCTTGCTTATTAAATGTTTGTTAAAATGTTTCAATGGAATTTACACACATACACACAAAAAGAAAAAAGAAAAAAACCGAGATTAAACTTCATCTAAAGCATATTTTGTCATAAATATATATATATATTTTTTTACTGGTGCACACACGATAAATTTGCAATTTATAATTTTACAATATTTCTTTATATTTCTCAATGTCTTAAGTTTTTTGTATGTTTTTCGATAAATTACATTTGTATTCAACTACGTTTTGATAAATTACATTTATATTCAACTACATCGTGTCATTACGCACGAGCATACTTTTTATTCTGTACTTTATATACCTCTTATTCTTTCATTTTTATTATGTTTATGTACTTGCTCTTCTCATCTTTATTGTAACCCTCTCTTTGAAATTAATTTTTATATTTTATTATCCGATTTGCTACTAAAATTGTTAAAAGTTCTTTACGAAGAATAATATTTATTTATATTTTTTCAGTGTTTTTATCAAAAATCAAAAAATGCCACAGACTCTACAAATTTCAACATGATGCGTATAAATTACAATTACATTTTGCTACTAACATAATTTACACCGTGCTTTTAGGTAGTTCAATTTCTCCAGTTGTCATATTCATGCACAAATGAACTTCTTAAAGTAGGTTGTTAACTACATTATTAAACCTCGTTCTGTCTTCTTACAGTTATCTTTGTTTAATTTACATAACCAGACACTTTCAGGTTGAGACATCATTGACCTTCAACCTATAATTATGGACAATATTGTCATTTTTGGTCACGTAAGTTGTTTTCTTTTTAATTTATTTGAAAAAAAAAATACACCTTTCTTATAAGTTGAAGTCAATTTTCTTTTCTTTTCTTTTCATTATTTTTTATCTAATTTCCTGATAACAAAATGCTCTTTTCTGATGGATGGAGACCTATGTCAAACTGTTATATTGACTCATTTTACTCATTTTCTTACATGCATGCATTTTTAATTTTTTTGTACCTCTAATTCTTTTGTATTTATAGTTTCAATTTCTTCGAGAAAGAAATGCTAAGAGTGTTTTAATATTTATATAGATTTTCTTCTACTAATATACTAACTTTTTTAGTTTCATAAATTACTAGATTGTTGTGCATGCTCCTCATTGGGGATACATAGAAGTTGATACAAAGACTTTTTGAAAAGTGATGAGGCACTTCTACGAATTCTAAGAAAGAACAAGTTTGAAAATCATATTTATTTTTGTGAAAAGCGTACATATGCTAGCTACGATTTATATTTTGTAAAGTTTCCTATCAATGTGAATTTTAGTTTTTTAAAGCCTTTTATCCATGTGCAATTTATAACTAAGTTTAGATGTATGTTATATAATATTCATTTAAATTATTCACTCGGTCATATAGTCTTTTTTTTCTTCCTCATATGCTCTTGAATTAGCTTAAAGAAAACTAATCATATATTTTATTTTTTTTTGTGTTGAATTTGAATTTTTGCTTTCTTATATATTTTTAACAAGAAGGGTGTTACTTTTAATATAGGATTGGACTGTGTACGTATTAATCTTTTAAAATAATTGTTCATTGCACAATTTTTGTCATTTTTTTTGAATTGCAAAGCACGACTGCTGTGCTTTATTTATTTGTTATTTTTTTTCTATTGTGAACTATTGATTGGCATGCTTAATTTGTTATATGTCCATTTTTTTTTTTTTTTTTGTATTGTAGAATATTGGTTGATGTGTTTAATTTGTTATTTGGCATTTTCTTTGTATTGCAGAGCACGAACTGGTGTGCTTAATTTATTTTATTTTTTTTCTATTACAGAGCATTGGCTAGCGTATTTCGTCTTATTTTTATTATATGTTTCTGTGTTATGAGACTTATATTTTATTGTTTGTTTAAAATCTTAAAATTATTCTAATTACATTTTCATTTCAATAATATTTTCATCGTGCCTTTAGGCACAGGCATACCCTAGTATTTAAATATTACAAAAAGTTGAGAATTTGAATTTAGCCTCAAAATGTTTGGGCCACCCCTAATTTCATGTGAGCAAGACGTGATTTAGAGTGTAATTTTTGTAAGGGTTTGGTTTTCTTAAGTTATTGTATAATATTTATGCAAAAAATGTACGATAATTGGACATTAATAACTATATGTTCGAGTCATTTGTTTTAAAAAAACTGACAACAAATATAAATGGAACAATAGTCGTTTATTTCTTTATAAATACAAATTTGATTCAAATACAAATCTTTGACTATATTAATTTTTTTCATGAATATTTTATTTAATTAATCTTAAAAAGTGAATGATTCAAATCATGTGAATAAATCATTGTTATTTCATTCAAGCGATTCGGTAGAAAAAATTATATAAATGAATCATCACTTTTTATAAATAAAACATTATTAATTTATAAATAGATACAGATTCAGTAATTTTAAAATATTTTTTGATATTATTAAAATATTTTTTAATTTAATTACATAATTAAATTTATTATTAGTGAGCATAATAATACATTTTTATTATAAAAAAAATTAAAAAACTAATAATAACCCACTTGATATTATCTTCTTACTTTTTCAGCTACCAACATACACCATGTAAGTGCTCGTTTGGCACGAAGAAATTTGTAACTCTTTGATTAAAATAATTATAAAAAATAAAATAAGTTAAAAAATTAATAAAATAAAATATTATATTTAATTCATAATTATTATTTTTTTTTTTTTGATGAAAGTTAAAAAAATTAAAAAATCTATCATAAACAAAAAATTTTAATTACAAACTAAAATAATTAAAAAAATAAAAAAACTAACTCATATCCCAAATAAAAACTAAACAGTACTACTAAAGGTCCGTTTGGCAAGATGGTTTGTGGCTATTTTAGCCACAAAAGACAAAATAGGCTATTTTAGCTATAACAAACAAAACATCACATCCAACTCATAATCATTACACTCTCCTCTCATAAAAAAAGTCAAAAAGTCAAAAAATCCTTCTCAAACTAAATTTTTTAACCCAAACTAAAATAGCTAAAACAACCAAAAAGTTAAAAAGTCAACCCACTTATCAAACGGAGGCTAAACTAATCCATCAAAACTATTCAATAATAGTAATGACGCAGAGTTTTAAATTCAATAATAGTAATGACACAGAGTTTTAATTCAAAAAATTTAAACAAAATTCTAGTGAGCTAACAGGCCATAAAAGACGATTGTTCAGATGGACGACTGATCAAATATCCGGACGAAGAACCAACCGTGTAAGCATTTTTCATCCTAAAACACCTTTTAAAGCTCTAATTTTAGTTGAATCGAGAATAAAAAAAAACAACTCTAATTTTAGAGCCAACAAACATTTTCCTTATTTTAAAATGCTGTGATAGGTACCATACAAGAGAACTCTTATAAGAGAACTCTTGTATTGGAAGAGGTTGAAACGTCTCCATCATCTATAAAAATAATTTTTAAAATAAAATAAAAACAAAGATGAGGATAAAGCGAGTTGATTTTTCTGGTCAGTGTCTCGGCCACGTAAGCCCCCTCCCAAAAAGAACGTGTCAAAGCGCTTCGTCCTTCTCTGCCGATCTCGCCGCCGGCGGACGTTACTTTTCTTTTTTTTTTTCTCTCTCTTTCTCTCTTCTCCTATTTATAGTCCCACTCGCTCAATTTCTCTATTTTTTTTTTTATTTCATTTTCATTTCTCTCTCATCACTCTCTCTCTCTAGAAAATACATGGATCTTCCCTTATCCAACCCCTCCGTTTCTCTCTCTGCTTGTAAATTTTTCCATCATTTTCTCACACTTTCTTTCTTGTTACTATTATCATCATTATTATTATTGTTATTATCTCTTGCAGTTGATTGATGACAATTAGACAGCTCTGGAGGCCTAAACGAAGGAAAAGATCTCGTATCGTAGCGGTGAAGGTTAGAAAAAATTCAATACTACTACTACTACTACTACTACTACTAAGACTTGAAAGATTCAGATTCTCAGATGTCTGTGGTGTTCGATGTCTCGGCTGTGGGTCCCACCCTCGGCCTCGACGCCGTCTCTTCTTCTCCGGCGGCCGCGGTGTACGTTGTGGACCGTCCTCCCGCTGGCGGAGCATCGTCGGCTTCGGCGGCGCAGGATAAGACTCAGGCGTACGTTAGCTCCGCGATCTCATCGGAGAGTTCGTCGATCGGAGTGCCTGAAGACGACAGTGACGACGACGACGAAGAAGGTGAAGTACAGAGCAAGTCCGACGGAAGTTATCTCTCTTCTTTAGCTTCCTTGGAAGAATCTCTTCCCATCAAGTCAGTCTCTTTCTCTCTCTCTAGCTTGGATCTTCGTTTTTTGTTCACACAGATTGTTGTTATTTTTGTAAGTTAGGTTTTAAATTTTAAATTGTTTGTTTATTTGTGTTGATTGTACACAGGAGGAGAGGATTGTCGAACAACTTTGCTGGAAAATCGAAGTCGTTTGCGAACTTATCAGAGATCAGCACGGTGAGAGAGATTGAGAAGAGAGAGAATCCATTGAACAAGAGGCGGAGGACGATGATAGCGTACAATTGGTCACGGAAATCGTCCTTGTTCAGTTGCAAGGGAAACAATTCTTCCATGTCGATTTTGGCGCTGAAAGGAGTCATAGGAGAAGGACGAGAAGAAGACGACGACGACGATGATGATGATGACGAAAGCAATGAGGAAGACCAGAGATTCAGGCAACAACAGCTCAAGGGATCACAGTCTTGTTTTTCTCTTACAGATCTGCCAAAGTAAAACTTGTGCCTTAGCTGTTTGTTTTGTTGTCTAATATGGTAAATGGAAGCATATTTCCTTACTTTTTAATTAAAAAATAAAATAAAAATCTTGGCTTTCAAGTTAACTACTAATTCTTCATTTTTTTTTTTTTTTTCAAACAGTTGTGTGTATATATGTCTAGGGGAAGAAAAAAAAAAAAATGCACACATTATAACGCTAATATTGTAGTACAATTTGTGATTGTTATGAATTATATGTAGTATATGAAATTTTGTAATCCTTTTGAATTGTGTGTGTTAGGAGTGTTTGTGATGGTTGGCTATGATTTGAAATGATTTTGGTTAGTGTATGATTTTTTTAGTTAGGCAAATACTAAATCGAGTCGGAAATATTGTTCAACACTGAGATTGTGGTGAAAATTGTTTTGAAATAAGTAAAATATTAACAAAGTTTTGAAATCAATGTAAAGTGTTTTGAAAAGGCAAAGAGCGTCATGATTTTTAAATTTTTTAGGATTCTTTTGGTTATTAACTAAAGCATTCGTTTGACATGAGAAGTTTTTTTTTTATTTTTTTTTATTATTTTAATCATAAAAAGATAAATTAAATTTTTTAATTTAATAAAGATAAAATATCATATTTAAATTATAATTGTTTTATTTTTTTCTCATAAAAATTGAAAAAATTATTTTAAACAAGACTTTCTAATTTTAAGTTAAAAGGGTTAAAAAATTAAAAAGTTAACTCATATCTTAAACGAACCTTAAATTGTTTTGATTGTGGTGTTTGATTATCAATTTTTGGGATGATGTTAGCCTTGAATTAATTTAATCTTAGGTATAACATAAAGTAATAGAAGTTATAAATTATTGTGATTGAAATTTTAAGTGGATATATTATTTTAAAAGTGTGTATAGTAACCCTATGCATACCATTCACACTTTTCTTTTTAATTGTTGAATTTGAAGAAAAAAATTAATAAATTATGATTACATTAAAATTGTAACCGTCATCATTTGGGATAACGTTAAATGTCCAAAAAGTTAAATATCACTTAGGTTCAATCAAAGTTACTCTAATGTGATAAGGATTAACACAGTTTTAGAATATAACTAAACATTAAATTTAAATTTGATAATATATTAATTACATCACTATATACTCTTATGATTTGGTGATGTGAGCATTATCGATATTTCCTTGCTCCTAGCAAAGGGGGGATGAATGTATGATCAGTGATAATGCTTTTGCTGTGTATTTGCAATATCTACGTCAAGTGGATGCATGTGTTTCTCCAAAGGTAGAAATATAATAATAATAGTAATGAGTTGTATTCTCCCTTAATTTTGTTTTAAATATATATATATTTTTTATTTTCATTATATATAGTTATTATTGATTATTTTTAAAAAATAATTAAAAGTCATATTTAAGTTTTTAATTCATTTTGAATCATATTATTTCTCATATTTTTTATACATTTTTTCAAAAAAAACTAAAAAGTCAATATTTAATCATCTTTTCAAAATAATATTATTTTTATTCTACTTTACTCAAAATATATTATTTTCTATGTATAATAAAAAAAAAATTAATATATTTAAAATAATATAGAGTGAAAATAGCAACTCTCTTACATCATCTCTAAAGATTATTCAAACCTTTAATCAAATTTGAATTTGATGAAAAATAGTGTCTTTTTTTTATTCCAACAGTTTCATCACATAAGTATCAAATTTAATATTTTATTTTTCTTTCATCAAAACTGAGGATGAATGTGCTTTTCATCAAATCACTGTTCATAGTTGTTTGATTTTCACAATTGGATGTCCTCTGGATAACCATCTCAAAATAAAAATTTATAAAAAAATTACATTGACTGATCGATCACCTCAAGTCAAAAAAAAAAATTACACCAACCGAACATCTGTGGGATCGCCGGTATTTTGATAAAGTTTCAAAATTTACCATTAAAATATTTAATATCAAATAAAATTTTTATTCAAAAAAATTAATGCATAGTTAAAAATGCTCTTATAATATATACATATATATGGGCTGTGATTGGGGCCTCGAATTTGAGGCTCGAAATTGCCTCAAATGCTATTTTTTTTTTTTTTTTTTTTTGGGGCTTATACATTAAAAAAATAAAAATAAAAATAATAATAATAATAACAAGCAAAACATCAACCCAGCAAAAAAAAAAAAAAAAAAAAAAAAAAAGAAATTCGAGTCAAATTTAAGTCAAAAATTTGAGGCCTCAATCTTTTTCCCATATGTATATATATTTTTGATAAAAATGCACCGAATGCCGTTATAAATAATAAAAAAATGCACCAAATGCAGCAGACATTCTCCCAGCGACGCGCCACGACACCCGCACCCCAATTGCCGGCAGCTTTGAAATGCAAAGTAAAGGAGTGGTTATTAGGTGGTCTTTCATGAATAAAGATCGATAGTTTTAATTTTAAAATTTTAAAAAGAATTTTTATAATATGATAAGAAGTGGGTGTATATGCGATGTGATATATGTATTTATATTTATATAATTATTTCTCTTGTGATATCACTGTTATTTTCTTTAGAGCTTTAAAATTAAAATTTTCTATCATTATTTGATTTTACATTATGATCTTATTTTATTTTAAAGTGTTGTGATTGATAAAGAAAATATATAATTCATATTTTTATATTAATATTGTGTTTGGTCATGAGATTTGAAAAAAAATTTAAAAAAGAAAATGAAAAATATAAGTGAAATGTAAAACCAAAAAAAAAACAAAGTTTTATCCACTAAAAGACAAAGAGTGTGTTTGGTTTGTTTTTGTAAAGTAGATTTTGAGATAAAAAGTATGAAATTTTGTTTGATTTGCCTTTTTTTATAAATAGTTTTGGAAATTTATTTTGGGGAGAGAGTTTTAAAAAAAGTGATTGATTGATATGTATGAGAGAGAGAGTGATTTTGGAAAGTAAGTAACCAAACAAATTTTTGAGATTTTTTTGAAAAAATTTGTTTGGTTTCATTACTTTTGAAAATTTGTTTGTAGATAATTTTTTCCAAAAAATTTTCTAAAAAATAAACCAAACAAGGCCAAAGTTTTTGCTTTTTGGCGGTGTTTGGCAAGATTTGGTTTTGGGTTTTTTTTATTTTTTCCACAAAAAGACTAAAGTTTTTGCAAAATAAAAAAAAAAAAAAACTAATCCAAACAAAATATCACATCTAACTCTATAATCATTTTATTTTTTTCTTACAAACAACACATCTAATTACAAAAAAATTCAACTATCTTCTCAAACACTAAAAAATTTTATCTAATAATATCTTACAATTAAAAAAACTTACATAAAAATTCACTTCTTAAACACTCAAATAAAATATATACATATATTTCACATATTTTTATGTACCGTCTTTCTTTCATTTTTTAAATTCTTTCATAAATTCATCAATCAAACACAGAATAAATAATTGTAGAATATGAAAAGATATAATGTACGAATGATTAGGGATTATTTGTCATAATTTAAATAAGTATACTTCTAATTTAAAAAAATATATATGTATAAGATAATTTTTTAACATTTTATAAAAATATATATATAAAATAATAGTCAATAATGTAAATTTACATTTTTACCCCTTCTTTTTGACAAAAGAACTGCAACAAATGCAGTTTGATGAGACGTAAAGAATTTTTCTTTTTCTTTTATAATTTTCGTCCTGACTCCTGCAGCCGCCAGTGATAATTTGTGTGGGCACTATTGCATAAATGCTTCAACGCACAAGAAATGAGTGCAATAACCCACAATTTTATCCATTGACATTTAGGAATCTCTGTCAAAATTAGGTGGGCGCGATTCGACTGTGGTTGCGAAATTTTTAATTTGTTATCCGTTTATTAAATTGAAGGATTAAAAAAATTTAATTCGTTTATATTCGTTAATTTGACATATGTGAATTTAGTAGATTGACAAATTAACGGATAAATGTGAATTAGTTTGGTAGTTTAAAATTTTATAAATTTTTAATATAATTTAACTTGTGTATTTTCTCAAAAAAAAATATATACAGTCAATGGTTTAAAAAAATATTACAATTACTACATACCTCATCGAAAGAAAAAAAATTTGAAACTTTAGAATATTACAATCTCTACATGTCTTATCCACATATTACAATCACAGCATGTCTCATCCATATAAAGTATTACAATTTGTAATTCTTAAAATATAAAAACAATTCAAACTACTAAAACCATAAACAGAGCAATAGTAAAGATTATATGTCTCTACATTGTTACATCTATACCTGTTTTTTAAAATAAAAACCAACCATCATATATAATTTTTTTTTATTTATTATTTTTAAAGTTAGATTTAAAAACTAAAAAATATAGATAATAATACATTTATTTTTTTCAATTAAAAAAATATATTTAAGTTGAAAACTCTTTTTCAACATAATATATTCAACAGAATATTTAAACACTTTTTCAATTAAAAATACAAATAGAATATCTAAACAAATTGAAGACACAAAGTTTTACAAATTATTAAAGGTGCTCGCGGTTTGACGATTTGGTTGCGGCCAAAGAAATCTCAAATCCATCATCCGTCTAAAACTAGGTGGATTGGAAAAAATCAATTCACAACTGTCCGCTCGTCATCACACATCCATCCAAAATGCGACAAATTGATTCGGCTCAGTTCGGTTGGTTTAGGCGGATCGATATATCCGCTGCTTACCCCATTTTGATTTATTTTATTTTTTTTACTTTTGTTGTTTCAATTTTTTTTTCTACCGTGTTTTTGATTTTGAGAGATAACAAAAAATTTACAAACGCATACTTTGTTTTTATAAAAAAATATATTTGTAATGTTTAAAATATGTTTTTGCGAAATAATTTATATAAGTTGTGACAATTCTTTTAATCATAATTTGTATGTTTAATATATATATATATACATATATATTTGTTTTGTTTTGTTTTTTTCGTTTTACATGATGATTTTGATTAAAAATTTTACAATTTTTTTAGAAAGTCGTATCAAAACCGAACTTTTCAAATTGAAACTCTTTTCACCCAATTTGTTGCGAAACTCTTATTTCGATAAAAAAAGAGCAATGTTATAGATTATTAATTTATCATCATTAATACCACCACTAGTGAGATGTCAATTAAAAAAAAAAGGAAAAAAAAAAACAAGGCACAAAACACATCATTAGAGCCACCACTAAATGCTTTAGACCACTAATTAGTGGTGGCTCTAATGATGTGGCAGTGGGTCCCACCCACTGCTTTTGTGCCTTGTTTTTTTTTTTTTCTTTTTTTTTTCAATTGCCATCTCACTAGTGGTGGTATTAGTGATGGTAAATTAGTGGTCTATAGCATTGCTCAAAAAATAATAATGATAACATGAAACAAAAGTGTGCTGTGAAAATACGTACTTATTTGCAAAATAATACTATTGCTCCAATCCATTTCATCAGGTAAATTATATTTTGCACCCCTACATTTTGTATCAAATTTCATTTTGACTTCTATACATGAAATCATGACAGTCAACCCTCTATACTTTTGGTCAAATCCTACTTTGGTCTCTACACATAAAATCGTGGCAGTTAACCTCTCGCACTTTTACTTAAATCTCACTTTGGTTACTATACAAATGTCAATGTCTCACTCCTATTATTTTATTTTTAAATCTTTAACAAAATCTAATCATGTAACCAAAATGTGACTACAAAATGAGAATAAGAGGAAAATCATTCATGTTTCTCACCAATACACTTTTCCCTGTGTGATCAGTGTCACGACCTGCTCCCCGTACCTAATGGTTAAGTATCGTGATGGCCAGTAATTGAAATTACCTACGGCCAATTCTTAAACAAATTAATAAACGCGAGTAGAAGTAATATTTAAGTAAGGGTACCAAAATAATCATTTGAGTTTCTATTTTTATTACAAAATTATATTGACCAAAAATGCTGATATTTACATAGAAAAATATCAATAAAAGTGTTGTGTTTGTCTATTCTGCAGCCTCGCATCTAAGACTTTCTAAAAGCTATTTCTGAATTTCATTATTTCCTGAAAATTGGTAAACAGCTAGAAGCACATGGCAGAGTGAGAAATATTATACCAAGAGTATAAGAGATGCGAAATAACCATGAATAGTTATGTAGTCAAAACATTTACATAACCCAGTTTGGTAAATAAATCATTGAAGTGGCAGAAACTGAAATACAGAAATTATGTAAGTAAATGACCATAACCACAGTACAGAACATAACAGAACAGAGGTCACCGAAGTGACAGTCAGAACAGAGGTACGGATTCAAGAGGTGGTTCGTACGGACTTTAGAGGTGGCTCCCACAATAGTGTAGCACTTAGCTCCACATAGCACTTTGCTCCGCACAGAACATAGGTCAATAGATCCGTGACAAATAGAAAACCACAAAGTGGTCAAAACTGTCACACACCGACAATGCGGAAGCCTTGTTGAAGATAAGCAAGTGTGTGTGGCGCTAGTTAACACTCTTCACTAGCCCGCCAAGAATGCTCGAAAGGTTTGCAAAGACAAGCAAACACAATATTAGTCCAGTTGATGAGCCACAAGTTTGGAGACAAGCCACAATATAGCAATCAACAAGCTAAAATTAAAGTAACAACAATTGAAAGGCTTTGCACAATGTAAAGGCGAAATGAACTTTTTATTACTCAAAAGAAGGCATTACAAAAGTTGAACAATGCCCAAAAGTGTTACAAAAGTTGCCTTACCATATACAAGAGGCCAATGATTATTTAGGTCCCCCAAGGCGTAGAACTCCTGTGGTGGTACTTACAAAACATAATTATATATAAGGTCATAATCAAATATTCTTTAAAAGTAAAACAAATATATCCATGAGTTTCATTTTAAGCAAATAGGGTTCAGAAAATAATCCACGTAACTGAAATATTAATATAGTTTATAATAATTTATAAAACATAACTTGTATAAAATAAATATGATAAGTCAAAACATACATAAAATATATTATAGTAGCTTAGGCCAAGTTTGGGAACACCCCAAAAAGTCAAAAAGTCAAAAAGTTACTAAAAAAGTTAAAAAGTTATCACTATTCACCAAAAGTCAACAATTACGGCTGCACAACTCCCAATTCTAATTTTCTCCTACAAATCAATTTTTACAATTTTTTATTACACATTTTTCCATAAAAAGTCAAAAAGTTAACCCAAACATTCATATTTTCAACCTCAACTTTTTAGTCTAAAAAGACAAAAAGTACACTTATTTAGTCTTCCCGAACTTGGCCTTAATGTATAATATAACTCACCTTAACTTTAATACCTCACTCTTTCTTTCCAATACCCTCTCAACTTCTATTATTTTTTTTCTTCCTTTCTTTCTCTCTCTCTTTCCTCTCTTTCTTTTCCTTTTCTTTTCGTCTTTGATCTTGCTCTCATCTCCATTTATAAGGAGGCAGGTCGAACCATTCCCCCTCCACGTGTCCACGGCAAATCCTCCTCAGATTTGGATTCAAATCATTTTAGTTTTGGAAAATGAGTGAGAGTACTAATTAATGCTATCACTAATGATGTGACAGTAGGTCCCACTCATTGCCACAATTTTATTGTGTCTATTTTTTTTTTAAAAAAAATGGGTGTCACATCATTAATGGTTGCTTTAGAACACCACTTTTAGTGGTCTCTAGCATTGCCCTTTAAATTTATAGTTATCTTATTGGCTTAAAGTAATTATATTTTGGCCCCAATTGCTTATAAATAATTATATTCTCCCTTCATTTGATAAAAACACAAATTAAACCCTAATTAAATTACACTCTATCATATATTAACAGAAAATTATTTATTTATTTTACTGCCACACCCATTATTATTTATATTGTGACCCCTAAACTTTTAATAATTATATTGTTTTATAAAATTACACATAATAATATATAATAAATTATATATTTTCCTAACTGTGATTAAATAATATTAGTATAAATTCTATAGAATAATTAAAAATATGGGTTTTTACAATAAACAATGAGAGTTATATAATATATATTCGTATGGTAAAAATTGGGACACAAATGTAAGAAAGTAGAGCTTTCAAATAAAAAAAATGCGACAAATAAATCAAAAATAGACAGAAGGCTATGTTATCGTAAAAAATAGAATTTCGTAATTTCAATTTATGTAAAATTCTAATTCATCTTCTTAATTGTTCACAATCTGCATTTTGTTTTAGCATAAAATAGTCGTATTTTGATGTAAATTTTATAATAATGTGTGTATTGGTGAAAAATGTAGATGATTTTTCTTTTTTATCTTCATATCGCAGTTACATTCTTATCACATGATTAGATTATGTTAAAGATTTAAATAATTGAGTAATAAAAATGAGACATTGACACTTGTGTAGGGATCAGAGTAAAATTTTACCAAAAGTATAGGGAATTGACTATCACAATTTCATGTGTAGGAACCAAAGTGGAATTTAACTAGAAGTATAGTGGGTTGACTGTCATGATTTCATGTGTAGGGACTAAAATGAGATTTAGTGTAAAATGTAAGGGTGCAAAGTGTAATTTATCCCATTTCACCACATTTGTTAACAATTGTACAAATCTATTTTTGTAATTGTGAATTTGTACCGTTTCGTTTTATTATGTTAGCATCACGGTTTTGTATAACAAAAATTAACAATTGTCAAATTTAATAGGAAAATATTTAATGATGATCTAAAAGATAGTGATCTATAAATAAATAAATAAATAAAAATCTTGCTAAAAGTTTTGAATTTTTTTTTACCGTCAACATTTCATGACATGATTGTTTTTTTCCTTAACAAACAAAAATAGCATGTCTTAAATAACATAATTTATATTTCTCTTATACACACAAACAATCTCGTAATCTATTTCTCATTACTCCCGACCAACAAAGCTATTGCGCTTGCAGTTGCACTGCCAACACGCATGCAATAGTCACCCTCACATTACCCATTTTAATGTCTTCATTTCTTGTCATCATTATATCTTCAATCGTTGTCATAGTTGGGTGGTCGGGAAAGTCCGGTGCTTCGTAGTCCTTAGCATTTTGAATATTTTGTGTTACTTCATTAATGAGGCTATTTCGTCTTATGAAATTATGTAAAACCATTCATGCTGTAGTTAAGGGAACTTGTATTGTTCAAAAATCATATTTCATCATGTTTGTCAAGATGCCTCACGTTGATTTCCACGCTTCAAATGTCTTTTCGATACAACTATGCAACGACAAATGTGTCCTATTAAAGCATTCGTAATCTTCTCATGAACGTCGACTGCGATAAGGCGATTGGTGATACAAGTAGCCTTTAAATAGTGCCAAAAATCCTATTTTTCTTATTGAAAAATGTTTGAAACTCTTTTTTAAAATCACCTCCAAAGTAATCATAATTAGGGGTGTGCGTAATACCGCCGAAACTGTCAAAACTGCATCGAATCGCACCGAACCGCATCGCAAAGGCAAATTCGTTATTATTTGCCAATCGAACCGCCGATTTTTGATAAGAAAAATGACAAATTCTAGTGACACTTTTATCAATCCGTCAGTTTCTATTTTTCTTCCAAACTGCACCGACCAGCACCGCTATTAAATCATGTTTTATAAGATTCTAAAAATTATTTTTTACTTAAGTTTGTTTGTTGTTTTATACCTTAGAATATAGTATTACATTACTGCTCGAGGGGAATTCAATATGTCAGTAATCCAAAATAAAGTTGAATTCCAATTCACTTTTCAATCCTTTTTTTTTTCTGGCCATGTTGCAAACTTGCATCAGCTCACTTTTCAATCTAAATACTTTTCAACAGTAAACATTTTCAATATATTGTAAACCCTGAATGATTTTAATTTTATGCATTGTATTTGATCATTGTAGCTTCTACAGATGCTTGTAATGAACTGATAGCATAGTCGTTGATATTATCATGTTGTTGCTACACTTGCTGCATCAGAAGAAACCTTTGCAAGATGCTTAATATTACGGTATCTCTCGTCTTTTTTTTACTCTTTGATTTAAGTTTTGTAATTTGAATTATATTTTTTATAAACCATCAATCCGCCCAAACCGTCAAGACAAATCCGCCATTATTTGCCAATCGAACCGTCAATTTTTGATAAAAAAAAATGACAAATTCTAATGACACTTTTATCAATCCGTCACCCGCCATACGATTTCTATTTTTCTCTCATATGTATAAGGTCTACTATATGAGATCTTTAACCTCCGTTTGAGAAGAAAAAAGCCAGGCTTTTTTGGCTAAAATAGCCACAAAAAACAAAATAGGCTATTTTAGCCACAAAAAACAAAACATCAAATCCAACCCATAATCATTACAATCATATCTCACAAAAAAAGTCAAAAAAGTTAAAAAATCAAAAAACTCTTCTCAAACCAGGCTAAAATAATCCAAGTTAAAATAATAAAAAAGCCAAAAAAACTAAAAAGTCAACCCACTTCCCAAACGAAAGCTTAGATTTGTGAGATCTTGTACCGATAAAGTCTCGATCATTATTCTTTCTTATACAAACAGTGACCACCACCACCTAACCCAGTTGATGGATGCCCCCTAATGGCAACACATGTCCATTGGGCAATGGTACATTCATTGTTGCAGCGGTGCACCCCATTTCCCCACTCAACAACAACAACTCATCAAGCTCTTGTTGTTGGGGCTAGAGTTAGGGTTTCGTTGGAGTTCACCACTCGAGCTCGTATGGGTTCCTCCGCCGCAGAGGCCGTCACTTCCATCCCTTCCGACGAAGTTCTGGTACAGTACGTGGTGCTCCGGCGAGACCTCATCGACACGTGGCCGCTTGGGAGCGTCGTAACGCAGGGATGTCATGCCTCGGTATCGGCCATTTGGTCTCACATGGACGATCCTCATACTCTAGATTACTGTAGCCCTACCAATCTCGATTCTATGCACAAGGCAAGTAAACCCTAATTCACACAAAAGTCAATTCTCATTTTTGTTGATCTTCTGATTATTAATTGGTTCTAATTTTCTCTGTTTGTTTGTGTTGCTCTTCCGATTTCTGTCAACATTTGTAGATTTCTTGTAGTATTTAATTGTAATATGCGCTTTGTGTCAGTTCTTTGATTCCAATTGTATCAATTTTGTTCTTTAATTTTCACATTGTGTCAATTTAGTTCAATTGATTTGATGACATCAGTTAAGAAAGGGGTTATCAATTTCACTAAATTGAATTGAATGGTAAAATTGATATATTTAGAACTACAAGAATAACTTCACATTCTGTTCAATTTCCCTTTTCGTTTTGTTGATATCTGTGAACTCTATGTTGGATTCGGAGTTTCTTTTTTTTTTTTTTTTTTTTTTTTTTTTTTTTTTTTTTTTTTTTGGGTCTTTTAGCTGATTTCAGGTAACTATATGTTGAAGTTATTGATCATAATCTATTTCTGAATTGCTACCACTAGTCAGTGCATCTTTTTTTATATCGGTCTAACTCAGTTGATAATCGTAAAGCATGATTTTGTAAAGATTTTGATATGTTTTTTGTGGGTTTTGATAGAGAATGAGCTACTCTGTCAAAGACCAAGGGTTAGCCTAGCCTAAGGATGAGGTGATCCCTATCAGGTGTAATGTCTAGGTTCGAGTTTTACTTGTTACATGATGCAACTTTCACTTTCTCTATTCCCCTCTGCTCTGTCGTCTCAATCACTTGAACAAAATGAGGTGTTAATTCGCCCATGTTGCACTTATTCTGGACATTGGGTTTGGATGGAGAGTAGCTGTCATCTGAGTCACTTGAATAGATTGAGAAGTGAAATTGCTCATATGGCACTTACTTAGAACATTTATAAATCCATTTCTCCTGGTCTTCTGGATTAGAAGTTACCTAGTTTCGGTAATTGCAACTCAATGCTGTGGTAAGATAGTTATTGTAGCGTCTGGATGCTTGTTGACATGAAAAGATACTCATAAGTCTGCCCGTAGAACAGGCTATCTTGACATGACAAATGTTAACTTCTAGAAAATAATATGTATTTTGTTATTCATACTATAGCCAAATGTTTTCCAACATGGACTTGGATGGTGTAAGTTAACATATAAAAAAAAAAGTACACTCAAACTAAAAAAAAAAGGTCATAAAGGTCATAATTTTTTATTTTATTTTCTTTTATTTTGTTGGAATTCCACGCTGTCCGAGTAGAGACCACTAAAACAAATTGGGGTGGTTGGAGATTTTGTTTCAAAAAGCTAGTTCTTTTGGTGAAATTCATGATTTTGTGCTCTTGTTGCTGATGTTGGTATATCTGCTACATGTTGAAACTGATAGGCAATAACTTGCCAATTGAATGTTTCTTTATGGATTATGTAGGTTACTCTTGAAGTAAAGGGAGAAACCCAGATACGGAACTTGTCAGAAAAGCTCACAGCTGGTGACATCGCTCATAAGCTGTGGATCGAACAACCTGAGAACATTCCCACATGTCTTGCCACAAAACCCTACCCTAAATCCGTAGTGTCGTCATTTTTCAAAAAGCTGAAACTCTGTAAGTGATGGGATTTTTTTAAGTGTCATCGAAGAATTTTAGTAATGCAGAATTATCATCTTCGTTCAGTTATAAAGTGAAGTCGTATCCTATAAATACATTTTCAACGATTTTGTTTCTTTTTCTTCAATGGTGAAGAAACTTGTGTTTGGAGCTGAAGTAAAGATGGGTCTATCAACTAATATTTGACATCGTAAGTTGCATTTGTTGTATCAGAAATCTTAAGATGCAGGATTTGAGCCATCCATGCCAAGTACCTCATTTAACATTTGGTTAGGCTTTTCCTTTTTATTCCAATGTACAGTGCAATTGATTTAGGGACATCAAAGGGAGCATAGTTACGGACTAACATGGGCATGACTAAATCTAACCTTTATGCCCACACCTGTTGATGATGACCTACTTTTATTCCTTAGTTATTTGAAATAGATTGGAGCCAATATTCACAGATGGTGTTCACATTTCAGGATTAGCCTGAACTATTGTCGTTCCTTGCCTTATCAAACTCCCAAACACTTGCATGCCCTTAATGTTTCTCACCTATCTATTGGTCATAAAAACTTAGTACATAAAAACATACTTTATCATTGCACATCGTCAAATTTTGGTAATATAGCTTTTAACGCGGTCACTTGCACTCTTCCTAGATTTTGATAATTTAGCTTTGTAGCTGATAATGTTGCTTTTGATATTATGCGAGAAAATCCCTTTGTTACTCTTTACGAGTCATATACAACTTTATATTTTACCGATCTTTTGGGAGGAAAATCTATTATAGTCAGTCCTATAAATATATTTTGATTAGTTTGCTGCATCAAATTTTGGTGGCGTAACTTGTAAGGGTATCCCTCTGCTTTTCTCATTACCTGGGATTTTTTTATTCACAAGTGAGCTAGATAAGTTTTCCTTTTCTCTTATGTCTCCTCTGGGTTTTTCCATGATTTTTTTTTTTCTTCCCCAAATATTAAAGGACAAGATTGGTGAGGACTGGAATTTGCATGTGAATGTTATCTTGTTAACTTGAATTTTTCGGAATCTACATGGAATGTTATCTTGTTGATGTGGAGTTCATTCACCAAACTCAAACTAATTAGGCACTATTGATCTGCATTTGCACACAAGGCTGGTTCTCTCTCTCTCTCTCTCTCACACACACACACACTTGAGTAGATAAAGAAAGACTAAACACCTAGTGAAATTTATTTTTAACACTGAGGAAAGTATTTTTCATTTATAGATGATGTTTTTTATTAAATTTGAAGGCAATGTTCATGAAGGCCATTACGTTAGGAACAATTGGCAGCTTTTATGGTTGTTCCCAAATGGCCCCTAAAAACAGCCCAAAAACTGCTGCTGCTGTTCTTTTTTGGCCAAAGAAAAAATAGCATTATGCTACATAAAGGCCCCGTTTGTTTTGGGTTATAGCAAGGGGATTAGGATTACTAGTACCTTGGGATTAGTATATGGGGTGTTTGTTTTGAGAGATTGCCTTGGGACTATTAATACCTTGGGACTAACTAATACCTTGGTATTACTAATACCTTGTTTGTTTTGAGAGATAGGGAGGGTACTACTAATACCTTGGTATTACTAATACCCTTGGGGAGGGGATTCATAGTGAGGAGGTAGAGATGGTATTAGAAAAATAGTGAGGGGATTAGAAATTTTTTTATTTTTTTTATTTTTTATATATTGGAAATTTTTTTTTAAAATATAATTTTTAATTTTTTATATTTTTTTATTTGTTTTATTATTTTATATAAAAATAATTTAACAATTCCTCACTACTAATCCCCTCACTATCAATCCCCTCACTACTAATCCCCTCACTATCAATCCCCTCACTAACAATCCCCTCATTATTAATCCCCTCACTATCAATCCCCTCCATTCTATCTCTGAAAACAAACGACCCTCACTAACAATCCCCTCACTATCAATGCCCTCCATTCCATCTCTGGAAACAAACGGGGCCAAAGAGAACAAAAGTTCCCAAAGTGGGGTGGAGGACTTTGACCCCTTTTGGTAGAACTGTAGGAAAGTGATTATAGCTTGTAGCTTAACAGCTTATAACTTATAACTGTGAACATAAGTCGATTTTTGACTTATAAATTAAGTTTCTCCTCCCCCATTCAAAGAATAAGTTGATTTTTGACTTACAAAAAGCTATAAGTTGTATTGTTAAGATGAACTAAACACATCAAAATAGCTTAAATTAAGTTAAAAATTGAAATAAGCTGGAAATAAGTCCTACTAAACAGGGCTTTTATCTTTTTGGACATTTTTGGCATCCTTTGGCCAACTTTCTGGCATTGTTCTAAAAACACATCCACCATGTAGATATATGTAAATACTGAGAACATGGCCACCATGTAGATATGAGATTTTTATTCATGAGAAGAGAGATTTGAGAGCTTCTCTTTGATTGCGTTCTTAAGTTCTGGCTACGGGTAGTTTCTGATGTTCACCATGGCAAGTATGGTTTTAAGTTTGATTCAGATCTTGTTTCTCGAATACCTGTAAAAAGATTGGTAATTTAAAATTTTTAACCTTTTCAAATCACAGTTGTTTTTTGACAGTTATAGTTTGTGTAGGGTTTATTTGTTTGGAAACTAGAATTTGTTGTATTTTTATTTTTCTTACAGTTAACCTGGTGACGAGATGTAAAGGGGATTAAATTTTTTCCTACTACGTTTTGAAACGTATTGAGTAGGTAATCAAAAATCACCCTCATGTGAATGGGTGAAATCAAGGCAAACCAAAAGTACATTTTTTGTTTTTGAGATCCAAAAATACATTTAAAAAAACAGTAATGCTAGGTGGTCATAAATTTTGTAGCTTGAATGATCCGAAACTGCTAAAACGACGTCGTTTTAACAATTTCGGACCATTTAAACCACATAAATTGTGACCACCAAACATTTTTCTTAAAAACATGATGGTTCTCAAAAATAAAAAATAATAAAAATGATGAATGGCACAAATAAATTTATTTTCCACTTGTCAAATCCTGGACCCAAATATAGCATACAGATTTTCTTTAGAAGAAAAAAAAAATGATTTTTCTAAAAATGTGCTTACATGATTAATTTAAATATAAGAAGATTTTATTAGATATCTAATTATTAAAGGAAAATTTACTCAACTTATATTTTAAAAATGTAAAGTATCGCACATTTTAAACCATACGAGATCAACGTTCCATTGTTTGGTTCACCTCATTCGAAAGGAACATAAAGCTAAATACAAAACAAGAAAACAATTCCACTCATGCCCACAAAACTCAAATTTCCAGGAAAAAAAATACATCAAGAGAAGCTATTTGTGATAGAAATAATAAAGTCCTTCAAAAAGGTTGGGGTTTTTTCCCTTCCTAATGCAGCAAACAAAAAGGAATCCTCCCCCTATCTCCATTATTTTCTCTCCTCCTTTCCGACACCGTAATTTGCAAATATCACAGTATAATTGAGTAACCGTTAGGAGGAGAGAGTATGACAAAGGAGCATATGATAACTGGATCAGCTTCCTCCCTTCTGCTTGAGAGTGATCTTGTCGCCCAAGCTGAGAGCGATCCCCTGGGTCTTGCTCCTTATCCTAATGTAACCACCAAGCTTTCCATCTGCTTGCTTTTCAATGCTAATATTTATCAAAGCATCCTCCCCAAACACGCTCTTTGCGTACAAGTTCGCAGCCAAGAAGCCACATTCACCATCCAGCGCTGACCTGCAACATAAACCAGCCAACCACAACATAGAGGATTGCTTACACAGTTCTTTTTAACCTATCACCGACTTTCAAGTCCAAGCCAGGCCCCATCAGCCTCTTGGTTTGAATACGAATAATAGTAAACAAAAGAAAAGAAAGAAAATATGAATAATAATAAACAATCCTAGCCATGAAATTTTTGCATTTCCCTTCTCATTATCCGACCATAAAACTAAATCATTTCATGCTCCTCTAATACAGCGTTTTAGTAAACACCTTCAAAAGTTCAGACTTGAGAGGCGTTTCTAAAAATGCCAATTAATTAATAATCACTTTTTCTTCTAGTGTATGCAAACATTCAACCATTCATTGAATACTTGAATGTTTGCACATCTTTTCGATATAGAAAATCTTGTCATGTAATCCAAGCCTAGATTACTATCATTATGTTTAATAGCAATGCCAAAGTTGAAAACATTACTAATGCTAGAAATCCCAAAAATTCAACCAAAGTTTCTACCAAATGTTTCACATGAGTGTGGGACCCACATTTGTAAGACATTTGATAGAACTTTTGGTAGAATTTTTGGGGTCTTTAGCATTTTTGAACATAGAACAATCCACCATCTCAAGACCATCATAAATACACACAAGTAGTGGCCTTAGGAAACTTTAGGTTAATATGGAGTTTAATTGGATTAATACATGTTTAAGTTAGAATTTATGCTTGTAACATAAAAGGAACAAAGAAGATATGAGTTCTTTATCTTTAATATTATCCCTTCTGTTGCCAATCAAAAATAAATAAATAAATAATACAAAGAAGAAGATAAGAGAAGAAAAAGAATAACATATAGGTGCATTAAGGTTATTTTACATCTAAAGGCAACGGAATTAGGATTGTATTTTAATCCAAAACCACAAGAGGGCCTTTTGGTTATTTTTACATGTCAATGAGGTGGTAATGCTTCAAGGCCAAATCATATGGAGGTAAAATGGGTTTTCCCCAAATTTATATTTGGAAAAACTTTTGGATAAAAGTCAAAAAGAAAAACTTACGGTGCAGTGAGGCACTTCATGTTGGTTGATTTGATAATGTGATCAAGGAATTGTTTCTCATGTTGAATAACAGTGTTGACAGCAACCTGCAATGCAGTAGATTAGACTGAACTTAGATCATGTCGTCAATCAAATAACAGAAGAATTATAATAAAAGGTAAGAGGTCTTTAATGTGAATGATGGCCTTCCATTTAAGGAAAATAAGGGCAGCTTATATTAAACCAAAACAATGAAAGAAATCAAAGGAGAGATCTACTGCAATGCAACTAGAGCCTAATGCACTTGGAAATCTCCAATGGAGTCCCTATTTCTCATGTTTGTCAGAAATGGCCTCAATTCGCAATAAAGAAAAAAATTACAGGCAAGACAGTAATCCAAAATCATGGTCATCAAAAGTCCACAGTTAATGAAAATGCTCGTGAATGTGATCGGTAAAGCAAGTAAACATGATCAAAACATTATTTAATTAATCCAAACATTTAAAAAAAAAAATTCTAATATCAAAACAAAATAATGAAAACACTGTTGCAACCATAAACACAGTAGTAGAAATGAAAAACATGATGCCTAATAGTCTAATAATGCCATATGAGTTGGACATGGGTGCATATCTAGAGACTGGACCTATCAAACTTTAAATTTAATGACACATGGACTCAACAAAAAAGAGTAATATTTTTAATCTATTAAAGTCAGATAGTAGCAGATACATATCTCACACCCTTGTTCAATTCCTAAAAGAAGGTATTCGAAACGGTTCTTCAACTTGTTTGTTTTTTGAGCTTAGCTTTTTCATCTTGTTACTACATGACCTAATCCTAAAATCACTTGATTAGTAACTGAATAATATTGGAGTTCTCAAACTTTGTCTCATGTCTAGAAGGCTAACCAGATGCAGTTAGCAAGAAAAGAAGATTCAATTGAGAGGCCTATGTCCAAGATTCCTGATCCTACATGACAGTCTTAGCCCTAGTCATTGAGTACCCTAAATGGGGCCAGTTCAGGAAAGGGGAACTAGAATAGAACAGAGTAGCCTCTTTTCTTGTTTTATAGCCAAGTCTCTCACAAGCAAGTCAAGACCAAGAATTACATCCACTATCCCAACCTGGACAGCACCAACAACTCTTTCTAGATCAGAATACAAGATACTTATTTCAACTAGAATTCCAATCAGTTGGGTGGCGTGTGAATCATAGTAACTTGAACTACAAATTTTCACAAATTAGAAAAGCTATGAAATAGAATAGATAAATGGCCAAGGAAGATTTGGGCAAAAACTGCAGCCATTGCCAACAACCAAAATCAACAAGAATATGAAAATACTGTGATAATTGTTGGCATATATTTAAGAACTACTGACATTTTAAAAAATTAAAAACCAATAAAGGGCCTTCTGAAATTTTCAATCAAGTTACAAATGCAAAGAAAAATTGAATTGCATCTGCATTTAACTAGAAACATGCAAATGTTAATAATTTATTAAAATGTCAGTAGCCTAGTGACTGCACTTCATTTTCATTCGCTCATTAGTCATTGTACTTAGGGCTGCAAATGAACAGAACCGTTCGTGAACAAGTCCGAGCTCGGCTCGGTAAGAGCTCGTTCAAACTCGGTTAGTTAATTTTTTTTACCGTTCGAGCTCGAGCTCGTTAAATTTTTAATAAACAAGCCCAAACATTCTAAAGCTCGGCTCGTTAGCTGACTTGTTTAATATTTATTATTTATATATTAAATAATATAAAATTATGTATAAAAAATAAGAGAAATATGCTATTTATATATTTAAAAAATATAAATATAAATAATACTTAACTATAGATAGTATATTTATATAATAGTGGTAGTATATATTATTTTAGTAAAATATGGACTTTTTTTTAGTATGTTTATATATATTGTATATATAATTATATAATCAAAGTTTTAATTGTAACTTTAGTCTTACATGCAAGTATGAATTTATAAATTTTTTGGCTCATTAAGGTTCGTGAACAGGCTCGAGCTCGAGTCGAGCCTAAGCCAACTCAGCTTGAGCTCGGTTCGTTAAATTTTTATTCAGCTCGAGCTCGAGCTCGAGCTTGTTGAAATCTTAATAAACAAGCCCAAACACACTAAAGCTCGGCTCGGCTCGTATGCAGCCCTAATTGTACTTTAGCTATGCCAGACACACCATTTGCATTTTTATCTTGCAAGAATATTTTAAAATATCAATAAAATCCAATTATTTTGAAAATATAGCTGCAAAAATTATTCAAGAGAACAACTAAAGGTACCTTGTTTTCCCACTCAAACTCTGCCCACATAGTTCTAAAAGCTGCATCACTGCACGCTGCAGGAGCGATGTAGTCCATGATGTCAATGTGAATGTCATTGAGAACAATAACTGTCCTCTCAAGAACGTTTGAAGTCTCATAAACAATGTTCCCAAAAATTACTCCAGTCTCAGTTGAGGACACCTTAATATTGGCCTTTATTTGTTTACTTGATTCAGGAGCTAGGGTGTAATTCTGTGGGCGATCGACAAGTTTTAGATCACCCATGGTTGCCAACTCCAAACATAAATTCTGTAGGGTCTCCTTAGTTCGATTAATTACGGTAACATCAAGGACAATATCATAATGATGAACTGTGACATAAGCTTCGGCATAGACTGGGTCGCTGAATCCAGTTAGTTGAAGAATACGATTTAGCTTATTTGCATCATCGCCTTCCTTCATAAATTCCCCAGTAGCACGTTTTAAATCATCCTGGACCTCATCTTCCAGCTCAAGCTGGCTCATACCCTGCAAAATAGATGGAGTCGGAGCAAATTAAACACGGGAGTCTAAGCAAGCCACAAATGGCCTTCATAAATCTAGAAAGACCAAAAAAAAAATCTGAAGGTTCAGGAGATAAAGCAGATAATAATAAATAAAATAAAATAAAAAGAGGCCATTTATATTGATCGATAAGCTATACTTATACGTCATTTTATATGTATATACTATATACTGTTTAGTTACATTGATAGTTATTTCATTTTAAACACTAGATGTTTGTTATACGCATATTCATAATTAAATTTTATAAACATACAGCATACTTTGAAGGCTAAGCTCAATAATCTTTCTACAAAATGGGAAAAGCGTAAAATGATC